>NC_090923.1:572439615-573689615 GCF_040938575.1 Ambystoma mexicanum
CATAGGGTTCACGGGCCAAATACATCCCTCACATATGGTCTTCTTAGACCTGGATATATCAATTGTACAGAATACTTCACAGACTAGCACCCAAAGGGAACAGACATCAGCCAACTCCATCTTGCACGCAAAACGTTGCCACCAAAAGAGTGTTATTGCTCACATCCCGAAAGGGGAATTTTTTCGTACCCGATGCAATTGTAGTCAAGATGAGGCATTTAAATTAGAATCTTAATGTATTGGCAACAGGTTTCAGGAAAGAGGATACTCAGAGCATTTAATTGGCCTGGCACGACATAACACACGGGATATAGATCAGGCAGCTATTCTGCAAAAAGAACCCACACCTTATAAGCCTTTTCCTAATCAGGTGACATTTATAATGATCTACTCTAGTGACAGCGTGCAAATTTACTGCATGCTCAATAAACACTGGCACATTCATAAATTAGACAGTGACATCACACAGTATATTTCGGATCGACCCAAGATTATATATACCAAATTATCTACCTTGCAAAATAAATTGAGTCCCTCTTTCCTCAGACCTGATACCAAAAAACATTTGCATTGGCTTTGTAATCCCATTTCTGTCTTCCACCATTGTGGCTCTTGGAATTTTTGTAAATTTGCACTATCACTCACAAAAACCTTCACATGTCATGGAGGACTACAAATGGAAATCACTGACTTCATCAACTGAAAAACCAAATTTGTCATATATGGAATTGTGTGTGTGTGTGCAATAAGGTATATGTCGGCAGTACCATTCGGGAACTCAGGATTAGGATCCGAGAACACCTTTCCAGTCTTAACAATGAGGACATTAAACTCCCTTTGGCTACTCACTGGCAGACACAACTGTCATGACCACTGTGAGGGAGCACAAGTTGTGCCACAAGCAGGCTCCCACCAGAACCCAGAAGGCCTTAAAACCAATGCAAAAGGGCTCATGGAGACAGTCCTGGCGCCTTTGGCAGCAGGGTCATAAGTAGGAAGGAAGGGCTGTTCAAACTAGGTCCCATATATGTACATGGGCCTTTAAATCCAACATGGAAGCACCCACACAGTCTAGTTCTAAGAACCAAGCCATGCGGTCTAGTGTTTTGGGTGTGGCAGGCCTGGAACTACTTTCCCTGGTTCTAATTTACCTGGGCTATATAAACCACACCCTGACTGCAGAACATGCTTTGTGTTATTCTGCAACCAGCAGCGTGACGCTCACCGTGTCCAGCTCCTGGTCTTCAGCATTTTCCTGTAATCCTGCAAGAACAAGAACAAGATTATTCTGTTTTACCTGAGAAAACATCATCCAGCACTCAGCATCTTAACTGGGCTGCAATCTGTGGAAACCGAGAGAAGAAGAAACATCACTCACCTGTGAGTACTAGCTTAAGGACTTCCGGCGAACAGCTACCACAGCTGCTGTTTGAAAATTGTGACCTGCAATAACGAGAAAGGGAAAAATAATATTAGAACGCGTGCCTCCAAAACATCAAATTCTATCAGTCTTACCTGAATTCCATCGTGCTTCGCCACGCTTCCATCCGGAGCACCACAGCAACATCTGCAAAGGAAAAGAGACATATTCAGGTTTCCTTTCAATATTAAACAACCACACAGCGCTGTACTACCTTAACGGATTCTGGCGGCCTGTTTTTCATTGCGTTCTCATCCACTCACAGCACCACAGCAGCCTGTGAGGAGAAGAAGAAGAAAACACAGGTAAGCTTCAAAAGACAATAAAAGCGCTGCGCTTCGCGCTTTCTCTTACCTAGAAACGTGCCTCTCCATCCGGCACACCAGCATCAAGACCTTCACACCCGAAAAGAAAGAGATAAAAACTTTAACGAATTCCCACCATAAACAGAACAAAGACTTACAATTAACAAACCTACCTCCCTACCAGCAGATTCGGGGTCACTGCAGGCCTGGGCCCAAGGAAGGCGTACTGCACCAGTGAAGAAACTCAGGCAGCTCGCCAACAAATGTCAAGCACCCCTGCACAAGAAACGTAGGACGGATAGCTCACCCTACAAATAACTAAGGTGAGAAAAGAACCCTGTGGGAAGGGAATCGGTCAGAGGGAGGTGGGAGATTCACCCATTAGAGACAGTTATTACATATCCTCACTTCTGCAATTGCAGATTCATTATTCAGCACTGGGCAACAATGCATCCAAGGTTCCAGATCTCAGAGCCTTCCAGATGCCCCCAGGGATATCAGGTGAGCGCAACATCATCATCAGCTGGACAACTACCAAGAAATTCGCTTTGTTGGCTTAAGTGGTGAAACAATATCCCAGGGGAGGAGATCGCCAAATACAGTTGCGCCAGCAAGAGGCACAAATTATATGCACATTACTATGTCTGAAACTTGGATTAAACAAAGAACATGAACTTAATGTGTTTCTGTGGGGTCCAATCGTTATAACCGACCCATGTAATTTATAGCCCCTGTATAAATCTTTCAGACACCGGGTTTTTGCTATATCGTTGCAACATAAATCCTTTGATGACATTTCACCTTTAGAAATGATCAATTATCTGCTCTCAATCGTATCGCCATTGTTGGCACAATGGGCAATATGTCCATTAAATTGGAGGGTGCACCTTTTCCCCGCCGGACCGAACATCTATGCCAGAAATTACTTGGTAATTGAAAAAATGATTATTGCAACCATGTTTACGTTGCTTTCTTTTTCCACGAGACTACTCGTGAGTGGCATATCACATTAAAAAATCTCTATTATTCATACGACATTTGCTGCCTAGCTTGCATGGGAATTCCAAAAAGCCATTTGGGCTTTAATGTTCACACACATTAGCCAAGCAGACCATAGCATATAACTTTATTAAACAGGGCTGCTTTGCCTTTTTCTTTGATATTGCATATATACCTTTAAGAAAACAGACCAGAGACATCATCTCACTTACCATTGGCTATCATTAGTGATGTGATCACACATGTGACCATTCACACGACCTATACTCAAGTATATATGGAGTGTCACCACTACTTGCCAACCTTTTGGCTGAACAGTGACACATGAGCGCATCGAGGCGCTGACTAGGAGCTTTCATTAACATTTTGCTGGTGAGTGATATTAGTGAGAGTTTGCTGCTTTAGTATTTTGAAAGGGTTAAATCTATTTGGGCAGTTGCTAAGGAGTGTTGCTTTACTTCTATTTGTCAGGTCACTCAATAATTGCAGGCACTGGCTTTTTCTCCATTTTTGGAATGTGCGCCGCTGAGTGTTGTCCTTAGTTTCAACCATAAAAGGGATTTGAGGTGAGTGGCATAGTTCACAGCAATATATGCTGAGTGTTTTTCTTGTGGCAATAAGCAGGTTTCTGTTCCTTTGTTCAGTGCCATTAATCAATGCTGAAATTGATTATTTTCAGCGGTTTCCCGTTAAATTATCACACGTGCCTAATGGAACAGCAGTGAATTGCGAGTATTTCACCCGGACACTGGAAGTAATATTTGTAGCATGCTTTGGCGTGAGATTGATATTAAGACCTTGTTGGTGAGTTACCATGATATGACTGCACAATTTGCAGCATGAACTCTCAGTGTTTTATGTAAAAGTTGGCTATTTCTCTCTCTCTTCCCTCTCTTCATTCAGTAACATACTGTCTCTTGATCGGTCCGTTTATTACAACTGGTCTTCGCACTCTATATTTCTCTAGCTCGCCGCTGTGTAAGAACAGGTATTTATTTCCAGTCTCCTACATGTAAAGCATTTATTCTTGGAATTAGTGACACGCACCAAATTCATAGACTGGTATCAGATCTTTTTGTGAAGCAGTTATGCTTACTCAGAGAACATTAAATGACATTTAAATAAATTAGAAAATTCATAAATACAATGGGAGATGTGACACGGTTCCCTGGGGTAGCTTATTCGTTGCACCCTCCAATGTTGCTTTTTATCACGCGTTTGTCAATAATGTTTCTGCTTAAAATTCTTTTTCTTGTGCTATATGAATCAGTCATCATGCGATGATCAGTGCTATGGGGTCAAAATAGTCAAGTTAGCATTGGCATACAATGCTCTGAATGTTCACAGTGCAAATGTTGCTTTATGTACATTTGGGATGCAGCCAAATAGAGTAAAATGCATTTTGTCTCTGTTTTTTTTGCCCTCCCTTTCCCTCTTTCTTCTCCATGTGCTCCGACAACCCATCAGTATGAATAATTGGCATTTGCTTTATTTCAAGAAAGACCCTGTTGTATGAACACTAGGCATTCGCTTTATTTCAAGGGGTTTCAGATGCAGCAATATTAATGATGCAGCTGTGTGGTATGCAAATTGTGTTTGTGGGTTGAATCACATATAGCACCCAGAGAATTAATAACTAGTACATGCCCTGAGGAGGACCCGATAGCAGGTCGAAACACTTGTTGGCATTACTTATGATTGTCTTTGGTATGAGACACTCATATGATAATTGGGTATCTTCCGTGATTGCTTTGGTATAATTCATCAGATAATTTAGCATCTTTGTTTTTGGCAACAAGTTACTTGCATGAAAATTGGGCCTTTTCTATGATCACTTTGATATTATACATCAATATCAGAATTTGAGGAAGCTACTGTCTAGAACAGGGGTGCACAACCAATTTTGGCAGAGGGCCGAAAGTACCTTACATGAGGGCTATAGTGGGCCGAAAAGTAAATGTGGGCGGGGCGGTAGGCGGGGCGTGGCAGGAGGCTTTTTCAACCCCCAATATGTATTAAACACATGGAAAAAGAATATGTTTTTGAGGGGTAACGATTTTTATTGCATTTCAAACTTACATTTTGTACTACACATTTTCCATTATTATAATTTATTTCGATTTAGTTATTGTATATCATCTGTTTAATCAAATTATATATATTTTATTGACCTATGATTGGACATTCCGTTATTTTGGACTGCTATAGTTTGCTGTTTGGGTTGCCCAAGAGGAGCATGGCCTTCGTTGAGTCAGGTTTCCTCAAAAAAGCAAAGGATGTACATCTCCTAACTGTGCCTGTTTAAGCATTATTATTGGATTCACTCTTGGAGTGCAACACTATGCCCGATGGCTCCCACCCCCAACCAAACACTATGCCCCATGGCCCCCTCACCCCCAACCAAACACTATGCCCCATGGCTCCCACCCCCAACCAAACACTATGCCCCATGCCCCCCTCACTTCCAACCAAACACTATGCCCCATGTCCCTCACCCCCAACCAAACACTATGCCCCATGCCCATGTCCCCCACCCCCAACCAAACTCTATGTCCCATGGCCCCCTCACCCCAAACCAAACACTATGCCCCATGGCCCCCTCACCCCCAACCAGACACTATTCCCCATGGCCCCCTCACCCCCAACCAAACACTATGTCCCATGTCCATGTCCTCCACCCCCAACCAAACACTATGCCCCATGGCTCCCACCCCCAACCAAACACTATGCCCCATGGCCCCCTCACCCCCAACTAAACACTATGCCCCATGCCCATGTCTCCCACCCCAAACCAAACACTATGCCCCATGGCTCCCACCCCCAACCAAACACTATGCCCCATGGCCCCCTCACCCCCAACCAAACAGTATGCCCCATGCCCATGGCCCCCACCCCCAACCAAACACTATGCCCCATGGCCCCCTCACCCCCAACCAAACACTATGCCCCATGTCCCCCACCAAACACTATGCCCCATGGCCCCCACCCCCAACCAAACACTATGCCCAATGGCCCCCTCACCCCCAACCAAACACTATGCCCCATGGCCCCCTCACTCCCAACCAAACACTATGCCCCATGGGCCCCGTGCCCCCAACCAAACACTATGCCCCAAGGGCCCCGCACCCCCAACCAAACACTATGCCCCATGGCCCCCTCACCCCCAACCAAACACTATGCCCCATGGCCCCCTCACCCCCAACCAAACACTATGCCCCATGTCCCTTATGCCCCAAACACACTCTCAAGCATGCACCCATACAGACCCGAACCTCCCCACCCCCCAACTCAGCACACACACTTTCAAGCATGCACCCATACAGACCCGAACCCCCCACCCCCCAACTAACACACTCTCAAGCATGCACCCATACAGACCCGAACCCCCCACCCCCCAACTCAGCACACACACTCTCAAGCATGCACCCATACAGACCCGAACCCCCCCACCCCCAACTCAGCACACACATTCTCAAGCATGCACCCATACAGACCCAACCCCCCACCCCATCTCAACATACACAATACAAACACTCAAAAACAAACATTCATACACATCTGACACCCCCATCTAAACATACACAACACACTCAAAAACAAACATTCATACACATCCAACACCCCCCATACCCCCATCTAAACATACACAACACAAACCCTCAAAAACAAACATTCATACAAATCTGACAAAATCCCCACCCCCATCTCAACATGCACAACACAAACACTCAAAAACAAACATTCATACACATCCGACACCCCCCCCAACCCCCCATCTCAACATACACAACACAAAACATTCAAAAACAAACATTCATGCACATCCGACACCCCGCCACACCCCATCTAAACAGACACAACACACTCAAAAACAAACATTCATACACATCTGATACCCCCACACCCCCCATCTCAACATGCACAACATAAACACTCAAAAACAAACATTCATACACATCCAACACCCCCCCAACCCCATCTCTACATGCACAACACACTCAAAAACAAACATTCATACACATCCGACACCCCCCACACCCCATCTCAACATACACAACACAAACATACAGCAGAACAGACCGACACACAAACACAAACAAACAGACCACTTACCGTACGTGCTGGAAGGCAGGTAAGCTGGAACGCTGGTGAGGTGAGTGGTACTACGTCGGGCGTGGCCAGCAAGGCTGAAATACCTTCCGGCATCAAGCCTTACTGGCCACGCCAGCCGTAGTGCTGGCCCTCCATTGGTGCAGCACACACGCACTACGTGGCTCGTAAGAGCGACGTGGGTGTGTGTGCTGAGCCAATGACGGCCAGTGTTTTGTCCGTCATTGGCTGGAAGACCACAAAGACTTTCCTAATGGAGGGCGGCCGATGCTGCTTGCGGGCCGCTCTCCATTAGGAAAGTGTTTGTGCCTCGCGGGCTGGACAAAACAGCATGGCGGGCCTCAACTGGCCCGTGGGCCGTATGTTGTGCACCCATGGTCTAGAATATGAAAATGTGGTGTTCTTGATATATTTTGCCAATACAAGAGCAGGGTAGTATCACTTTTGAGTCGGCGTGGAACAAAGTGCCTAATGGTGATTATCGTATTATATTTTTAAAAACTCCACTCAGTACAATAAATGTTGACACTGTTCTTCACCAAATCTTTTCCGTTTCCACAAAATTTGTTCACAAATTTATGTGAGTGGTTGTTCAGCACGGGTTGGGGAATCCTTTTATCAAGTACTCTCCAGCAAGTGGGTAGGGGCCTCACTTTTCCCTATAAACCGCTGCTAAAATCCTCATCCAATACAGGTACAATCTGATTTCTTGGGCCCTAGCGCATAACCAAATAGGTACCCCACTTTGCCTTCCTCTTCTGCCTTGTAGTTTCACTGCGGAGGGAGTGCAGTCTTCCACTGTAAAGGGACCGTTAAACCTTGGTTCGTCCCACCTTTTCCTCGTATGGTTCTTTACCGGATGGTGTCTCCATGGAAAACGGATATTACACAAAGTCCTTGAGTTGTGCCTGTAGAAGTATCTCCTTCTGTGTTCTGTGCTGCCCTGCACCCTTTTCGTCGTCTCTGCAGCTGGTCTGAAATTACAGTAAGGCAAGATGTTATGCAATTCAAGTAATTTTGCATTTCAGACCCTAGTATTTTTCCTGTTGACTGGGCATCACATCTATCTCTATCTCGGGGTATCAGGGGAGTATGCATTCTTCATCCTGTGGCTGTTTCGTGTGGTGTAAGATGATGGTCGGAACCGGGTTGGTTCCTGAGTGCATACATTGCCAAAGGAAGACAGTGCAACCATCCCTTTCTTAGAGTAAGCTTCAACTTGGCTATCCTCTCCTTTAACGGGCCGTTGAGCTTCTCACATCTCCACTACCTTGTGGGTGGTACGCTGATGAGAACTTGTGCTTTATACCAAGCAGCAACCTCTTCTGTTCGAAAACTTTGTTTACAAAGTGGGTCCCGTTATCTGATCTCATGACTTTACATACCACCCACCTGGGAAATACCTTCCTCACTAAAAATGCGGTTGCACAGGTAGAGTCTGGGTGTGTACATGGACCTGATTCTATCCATCTAGAGAATGGACACACCACAACAATTAGGTATCGGTACCCGTTACATACTTGAATCATGTCAACGTAATCAACATGTAAGTGCTGAAAAGGCCCATTTGGCCCTGGGATGACTTCTCATTACCTTTAATGTGTGCCCAGCTGTGAATTGTTGACAGATTATACAGTTCACTATATAAAATGCAATGTGCTTGGTTAAGTTCTGCGAGTTTTGCCGCCAGATTCTCTTTTGTCATGTGTGCTGGGTAGTGTAACTGTTCCAGTGCTAATTTTAACAGGGCTATATGCATTACTGGTTTACCAGTGCTGTCTTGTCGCCACAAGCTGTCAGAGGGGTTTAAATAACACCCTTGCCGCTTCCATAAGGTTTTCTCTTCCTGTGGTGCCTCCCCTTGGCGTTCCATCAACTGTGTTTGTCCCAGATTATTATACCTTTCAGGTGCAATCCGTGCAACCATTATTTTCTCATTTGTGTGGGTGACTTCCACTTCCATGATTGTCTCACTCTTGGATGCCATACGCTTGACTTTCGTGTCTGCTGCTTGATTTCCGCGTGAGATAAAATCTGTCCCTTTCATATGGACGGTGAACTTTACGACCGCTATGCCCACTGGGATCTGTAGTGTCTTGATCAGCCTGTCCAATAAGGCTGCGTTCTGCACTGGTGTGCCATCTGCTCAGAGGTAGCCCCTCCTTTTCCAGCGCGCTAGGCCTGCGTGCACTGTCGACATCAAATAGGCGGAGTCACTGTAAACTGTTACTTCCTGGTCTGCGTGATTCTCAATGGCGAGTATCAACGCTAATAATTCTATAGCCTGTGCTGAGTAATGAGATGGTATTCACGCACTAAGGAGTACTCGAAATTCTTCATTTGCAGTGTGTTTCATTACACCGACGCCTGTATATCTTTGCCCATTGTTTTGACCGATTCTCGAAGAACATTAATGAAGACAGTTTCTCCTCCTGCCAATGCATTTTCTTTCACTTTGGGAATTTTATCATAGAATTCATCATAATTTGCACAGTCATGTATTGACTCCCCTTCTGTGACTGGCTCTGCTATGGACATAGCTGCATTCACTATTTTGCATCTGACTATTTTAATTGATGGATTTGATATGATCACTTCATAAGTAGAAGCTCTCTGAGATGTCAATATGCCCTTCGGTTTCTCTAGGATAGCAAATAGCGAGTGCTCGACGTACAACGTGATGGAGCATACCATTATAATGGCAGTAGCTTTTTCAATGGCGAACACCGCGGCAGCTGAACTTTGTTCGCACAGGAAATGGCCTCTCATCACAGGGTCGAAATTTCCACTATGGTATGCCAGGGGCTTGTACCCCAATGTGGTTCTCTGTGTGAACACTGCCGTCATAACGCTGCAATTCATGTGTGAGAACAGGAAAAAGTCCTCTGCATAATTAGGGATTCCTAAAACAGGTGCTGTGCAAATTGTTTTTTTGAGTTCAGCAAATCCTTCCTCCATGGCCTCACACCATTCAATCATTTCTTTCATCACTTGGGCCTTCTTTAAGGCCTGAAGCAAAGGCTTGGTGTAAGAGCTGTAGTCGAAGACCCATGCCCTGACATAGTTGCACAGACCTAAGAGGCTCTGCATCTGTTTTACCGTGTGTGACTTGGCTGTGTTTAGTATGGCTTCAGCTCTTTCTGGGGTAACTCTTTTCCCCTCATGAGAGATCAGCTGGCCTATGTACAGCACTTCTCATTGACAATACTTAACTTCTCTTTGTCAACCTTATATCCTTTCTCAGCCAATATAGTCAATAGCTGAACAGAATCATGTCTGCATTGCTCCTCTGTCGTGCTGCAAATTAAGATGTCATCCACATATTGCAAGACAACACTTTCTAATGCAATATTGCTTAGGTCCAGCTGCAGGACTCTGTTAAAGATAGGAGACTCACAGTACCCCTGGGGTTGCCCGGTGCTTTTCAGACGCATCTGTCTGAACGTGAATGATGTCAGATCTTGTGAGTCTTTGTCCAATGGGATTGAGAAAAATACATTTTTCAAGTCAATCACCGTGAAAGATTTTGCATCAACGGGTATATTACATAGAATTGTAGCCGGGTTCGGGACTAAAGGGAACTCGGCCTCAACAATATTATTTATTGGGCGTAAATCCTGAATTAGCCTGCAAGACCCTCCCTTTGATTTTTTGATGGGATAAACTGGAGTATTGCATGACAACTCTGATTGTCACTAAGATGCCCTGTTCCATTATAGCCAAAATTGTCTTAAAAATTCCTTCATCTGGCTCCCTGGACATGGGGTATTGTCGTGCTTTTGGAAGAATTGCTCCTGGCTTCAGTTTGATTCTCACTTCTCCTTTCAGTAAGCCTATGTCATAGGTGCCTATAGTTTATACTGAGACAGGCACCTGGGCCATGTCATCATCAAAATATTCAGGACGGTTCTGTGCCAACATCATTCTCTGAGGCACTTCTCTTTTGATCATTGTCACCCAAAAGGTGAGGTTCACCTCAACTGCTGTTTCTCCCATATCTGTTTGCTCATCAAACAGATCATCATCAGTGACGTTAGTCGATCGGTATCCTTCTTCAATGGTGATTACTGTGCACCATTGTCGGCCTTTATCATCATAACCATCAATCAAAGCCATTTTCCCTCGTACTGCATCTGTGTGTATCACTAGGGAAATACATGTCCCTTTTCCTTGTGCATAGGTATTCTTGGCCTAAACAGAAATTCATCTGGGGTCCTCATGGTTTTCTCAGCAAGGCCTGGCAGCCCTGCCATTAGCAAACATATTCCATACTTGAATACTTCAGGCTCTAATAGTGTAGCCCTCATAGCTGTGTGTCCTGCGTATGCTCCAATCATTTCGCAAACGTTTGAATACTGCATTGCTGGAGTTGTACATACTATGCCCTCCTCCGTGAACGATATTGTCATGTTTAACTTCGTCATTAGATCTCGACCCAAGATGTTTACTGGGGTTTGTTGTGAATATAATAGCGGCACATTCATTTCACATTCTCCTATAGAGACTGGAAGTGGGTTTGTAAAGGGAACACAACTTGTAAATCCTGTGAAACTCTGAGTATTTATGGCATTGCCGGACAAGGAAAACTTGCCTTCACGTATACACGAACGTGTTGCACCCGTGTCAACTAAGAAGGAATATTCTTTATCCCCTATAACAACATCCATGGCGGTGGTCTAATCATTTACTCATTTGACATGTCTTGATTGCCATTTTGCATGTTTTGGAAACCTCCTTGATTATTCTGGAAAACTCCCGGATTACTCTGCCATCCTCTTCCTCTAAATCCTCTTCCCCTGGGGTAAAACCCCCTACTGCCCTGATTATTCTGCTGTGGATTGTTGACTTGTGGCATGCTCGATTCAGCTGTGCTAGTTCTTATGGCTCCCTCAAGAGCATATTTTGACAATTTCTTCTGCACTAATTTTGCCTCTTCACCCTTTCGTGCAGCTTCCTTTTTGAGGTTCTTTTCTTGCAGAAGCCTGCAATAGTGTGCGATGGTCAATCTGTATTTCTGACCATGGCTTGGCTTCGATTCCTACCACTTTTTTTAGCTGTTTCTGTACCGGTTCTTGCAGCCCTTGGCACAATATATGGTAGAACACAGGTATAGATTTTCCCCAAGATTCACAAGTCTGGAGTACCCACTCATCTTGAAAATTCTGTATACAAAGTAACAGATCTTCCAACTCCTTCATTTTGCATTTCATGATAGCTACCATGTAGGAGGTGTCTGGATATAGCAATCATAATGCTTTCTATACGGTGGCTCTGCAATTGTTAAATGGAGCTCTGTCATGCACGGTATTAACTGTGGTCACACCAGGGTAACCTCCAGTGTCCACACATCGTCTGCTCTCTCACCAAGTATGACGATTAAGAGACTCTTGATATCTATAGCTATATAGCTAACGTGTTCCCTCCTGTAATTTTTTCTAGCTCGTTTATCCATTTTCCGGCTCCCAATGTCAACATTGGAAGCTTTTTTTTAAAGTTTTCTCGATCCATGTGTGGCCATGGAATATATTGTGGTCTCGTCCCTCCTTTCTCAAGCAAAGGAAATTGGGATGCATAGCCCTCTCTTTCTTCTCTCATTGTTCTCCTGTCTATTGCAGGGGTAATGTTCCCACATCGCCGCCTACCTGGCAATGTCCTTAGCCGGCTCACATAAGGTGGTGGTGACACCCCCCTCTGACCGTGAAATATTGCTTTGCGTCAGTCTGACTGTGTGACTGACTCTGATGCCCTTGGTGCAGACTCACTAGTGTCCGACCACCTTATCCCTTTGTCCCTCGAAACTCGTCTTTCATATCTCCTCTCCGTCTCCTTTTCCTCACGCTCCTCTCTTTCGGTGTCAGACATCATCTGTCCCCAACTCGTGCAACTTCTTGTGTCTTGTTTGTTCCTGCTTGATTTCTAATCTATCGAGGGATAGTTCCCTATTCCCACTACTTCGGGGCTCTCTAGGTGCTCGTCTTCCCCCTCCCCTTGGGGTATTTGTTCTAGCCCCATTTCGCCATATATTCTAACAATCGTTTCTCTGATGCTTGTGGTGTTGAAGTCACCTGCCATATTTGTTTTAGATGTGCCTGGTACTGAATTGTACTCAGGAAATAATTCTTCTATGTCTTCCCAATCTACTACTGGCTCAGATTTTTTAACCTAGCTTTCCAGATATTACAGATCGCATGCTCTCTGTCTTCGCTTACGTCTTACATCGTCATCGAATTCTCTGCGCTTCCTCGCCTCTTCTCTGACCTTATCTTCTTCCTCTTTCTTTGTGTCTCTAAGTTCATTTGCCCTTTGAATTTCCTCATTCCTTTGTCTCTTTATTCTTTTCTCTTGTATTCTCTGCTCTTCCTCTAAGTTACGCTGCTCCTGTCTGTCTTGATCATTGGCTGCTCTCTGTTTACGATCGAGCTGCCTTTCCTGCTTCATGATATTACTGTTCTCGTCTCTATCTTTTTTTCTTATTCTTTCGTCTCTCAATCTTTTTTCTTTTTCCTTCTCCTTTCTTCTGTGCATTGTCTGATCTCTCCTTTTGCTATCTCATCAGTTCTATCCTTGCTTCCTTTCCATCTTTTGCCTTCTCTCTCCTTGTCGAGAGATGCACTTGCCTGTGTCTGGTCCCTTCTTTTTTCATTGCGTCTCTCCTTGTCCCTTGGGACTGTGGAGGTGATATCCTTAACTTTACTTTGATTTTCGTCACTTCTTTGCATAGGTGACTCATACGCTGGGTTACTATACCCCGTGGCTGCTTTAAGTTCGCTCAGTGAGTATAACCCTTTGTCCTCATTGCCTTGCATCTTCATTTCAGATGGGGCAGGTGGCGCTATGGGAATATCACCCCCCTCTGTACATACGTTAAGTATCCAATCTGATGGCGGCTCCTCTTCCTTCTCCTGTTCATACATTTTCCAAAGCTCTAGAATAGCTAGGTGTTTGTCTAACTTTTTGCCTGTGTATGTGGTGTGCAAATATGTCATCATATGTTGCAAAACAGCTTTAGATAATAACCCGCCCTGTGGCCAAGGCATAAACATCTTGTGGGCGGTTCCTTTAACCCATTCTACACTGTATTTTTTCAGCTTAGGTGCATGTTTTGGCAACAGTTTGCACAAGTGTACTAAGGGGGTTATGCCTTCCACATTAAATTTTGTTCACTTTCACTTTACTGTGACACTTGTTAATGCTTTTGGCACTTAAACAATTCCAACAATATGAGTGAGCACCAACACTGCAAGCTCCAATCCCATTTTTTCCACAAAATTTTATATCTCTATTTTTACTCAATAAACATCAATTCATATACTACAATATCTCAGTAATTTAATTGCGCAAATCTTATGTTGGTTCTTTCAATACATGTACAATAGCGTACCATAACTAGCGAATTTCAGGGGGTTTTCGGTTTTACTTTGAACCATAATGGCACGTTTGAAAAGTTTTTTTAGTGAAGTGCACAGGTTTTTGGTAGGGCAACTTAACCATACCGTCCCTCTTACAAAGTTTTTTTGCTAAAGATGATCGGTTTACAGTAGTGATACGTAACCATAATGTAAAGCAATTTCTGACTTATTTAAGCACCTTGCGGAGAATACCACTTGACAATATGCTGGTGTACAGCACAGTAACGTGTCCCAGAATCCGTAAACACTTAACAGTAAGATGTTTGTGTCATGGACAATGTGGAAACCCATATTGATATAGGAACGTCCACCTGCAACATGTGCCTTGCACAGCGCCAACACGTATTGGTAGTTAGCCATTAACAGTGTAGTGCACATTGCATACTTTCAGCAAATGTTTTAGTTATCTGAAAATGACATCAGCTAAGGCCATCTATCCTCCCCAAGAAACAACAGCACTACTGTAATGAAGGAGCATGACAAACACTGCCCCAACTTTAAAAATAACAAAGGCACAATATTTTTGCACCGGCCACCCACTCCCCCATATCACTGTTTGATACGTCTTTCCTAATTTCCGTTTGCAAATGGCTTTATTAGCTGTCCTACCAAAAAAGACAGCCATCCATTAACAAAGTAAATATTGCGTTAAGAACCACCTTTCACAGTACAGGACATTGACGCAATAAGATTTGACAATAAAAATATAGATGTGCAAAGCATTAGCGTGTGCTACGGAAAAATAGGATTTCTGGTTAAACAAAATCCTTTTTCAAGATGGCCACCATCGAAAGGAAAGGCGGTTATTCTATACATAGCCCCTCTTCGCTTTCCATGACAGCAAAGAAAAAGCAACAGTATGTACCATGACGCAGAACCTGTAAATAAACATACAGCGACATCTAACGTGGTATTTTACATTTCAAAATGATACACGTGATTTTAAAAGAAAACAGTAACATTTTAGAATTTGGAAAGTACTTTTATTTAACAAACAACTGTCAGAGATGAATGGACTAATTGCATTTGCAAATAATTTGTAGCAATGACTCCAAGGGCCAACATTGAAATTGTTCATGGAGAGACACATGCAGTTAATTTCGCATGCACAAAGTGTGCGTTTCTGGTGAAGCACTCGATTTGTTTGCACAGGTATTTCCAACACGGCGGCACCACCCTTGCTTTGCACCACCATAAAGGATATTAAGTTGCTCCTTGTGGCTAGTTCAGCGTAGGGACAGAGCGGCCCTGGCCTGTCATCCCATAACATTATAATGGACAGGCACCCGGTCACCAGCAGTTGCATCTGGCGTGGAAAGAAGCCGTCACTCGCCATCTGAAAACTGTGGCACGTACAGTACGGCAAAATGTATCTAGGCGAAAAACGGAAGAGAAAATCTGTGTCAATACCCAAACGATAGGAACAATTTCCACAACAGATTTCCACAAAGATTGTGGAAAATACTACACAAATGTAAGTCGCCAAACATGACATTTTAAAGAAGTATTAGAGTTCACCATTGGGACATATGATGACACCCTACAAACGCAGATAAACAGCACTCGCCGTAAGGGTTAAAAAAGGACAACTACACAGTGACATGGTAATTCAGTTATGGAGGCTGCATGAATGGACAGGCAAGAAAAAATGACATGCCGTAATGTTACACAAGACCAAAAGAATGTGTAAACTTATACACAAAGCTATAAGGGCACGCATAACATTTCAAAGAAAAAGAAAGAACGTTCACCAACGGTTTCTTTAGTCTTAGCTTGCAAACACGAACAATGTACACTCTCTGGTATTGGAGGAAAATTACAACTCCGCAAAAATATAATACTTCAGTTACATTGTCACAATTAGTGTACAGTCGTCAAAATTAAACTTACATCATCTTCACAGCCTCCATTATTTTTGGCAAAGTCAGACAGCAAACTGTTTGCATCAAAGAATATTCGTGAACTGATATTACATGTTCCTTACAAGTGTTGTTAAACTATAACCTTATCAAATAGTATTTTTTTTCCAAGCTTTGATTCCTTGCGTAGCTTTTAGAGTTTCACTTTCGCTCAAGGTCAAAAAACAATAGCCTCTTATGAATTAATTTGAATGCGTGGGCCTACTGAGCTTGCAACCAAAAAAGCAAATCAACTGACATTCGCTCAGAAGGCAAATACATTCTCACTTTGCAACAATATATGAGCATCCTATCATGAGAACCGCTACTCCCACACGGCGCGTAAACCACTGTTCGCATCAAGCACTCCAGGTGGCCGCCTCAGATTTCAAAACATAGGACGCCAGTCCGACTTCAATATTAATCTGCAAACATTACAACACAGACGCAGGCATTGCTCACCGTACATTGAGCACCAACTTCCACTTTACCGTATGAATATGGTGGCAGGAATCCTGCCACAACAACCATGCATTCAAGACTGCAGGCTCTCCCCATAAACACCTGAGTGATGTGCGGTAGTACTGGTGTATCTATAGGTGTGGTATGCTTCAGTGGTTGTGGCCAGAGACTAGACTCCTAGCTGTATATCCATAGATATTACAATGTATTGGTGTGCAGTGGCTTATACCCCCAGTGCCCAAGACTCTACACACTCCCCACAACCATCTGATCGATAAGCAATACTACAGGGGTATCCATTGCTGTGACATGCTGCGGTGGTAGTGGCCAGGGCGTACAGACTTGGAAGTATGGCTTTCGGCCTACGGCCATGCATCCAAGACTCTAGGCCCTGGCCACAACCAGGGCAGCATGCCACACCCATGGGGGAATACAAATGAATAGCACACCCATAGGAAAAACATAATTTAATTACAGCATTTACTCAATTTCAATGTTTGCTAACACCACGCTTGTTCTTAGAACAGGTTCAAGTTGCCTGGGCACAGCACGGACTGGAATACTACCCTTATGAAGCCCCTCATTTTCTGTACTTCCAAACAAGGCAGGCGTAGGGAATACATCATTAACACCTACCGCCTGAACAAATACAGTTTTTCACCCATCTCTTACTGTCTCAACCTCTCCAAGCACTCTGACACAGCAAAATAGTTTTCGAAATAGCATGTTGCTGCTGGTGGCTGCTGCGCTGTCGGCGGATCCAAGATGTCGGACGCATCCAAACAATCTGACACAGAACACGGCTCACTGCAGCCAATCGGCAGAGATGTCGCGTGTCCGCGGTCATGACGCCAGCCCCTTAGCCAATCGCTATCTTGTCCGTGGAGCGAACGGGGAAGTGTGTCTGCGGAGCGGACATAGATATCACTAATTTTTTTGCTTTATGTTTTGGTCATTTAAAAAAAAAAAGACTGGACGGATTTACACCAAATTAACAAAAGCACGCTTTCGGTACCAAGCCACCGCTCCTGGCGCAAATTTGGTGAAAATCCGTCCAGCGCTTTGGGCTGTAGGCATGCGCAAAGTTTTTCCCCATTAGGTCTATGGGAAAAAAAGATGTTTTGGGACCCCCCCTATAATTTTTCCCCCCCTGGACCAAACCTCGCCAAACTTTGCAGAAGTATTCAGAGTGGCCCATATACTTTTTTTGCAAAGTTTGGTAAGGATTCGTCCAGGGGGAGCGGAGTTATAGGCCACCCAAAAAGTGCTCTTCCTATGGAAACAGCAACTTCACCATAACTACACGGCCACTAGGTGTTGTGGTGTTAGCGAACACTGAAATTGAGTACATGTCGTTATTACATTATTTTTTCCTATGGGTGTGCTATTGATTACTACACCGCCATGGTGTGACATGCTGCAGTGGTTGTGGCCAGGGCCTAGAGTCTTGGATGCATGGCCGTAGACCGTAGGCCGAAGGCCATACTTCCAAGACTGTAGCCCCTGGCCACAACCACTGCAGCATTTCACAGCAATGCATACACCTGTAGTATTGATTATCGATTAGATGGTTGTGGGGAATGTGTACAGTCTTGGGTGCATGGCCAAGAACAAAGTTATAAGCACTGGAGGTATAAGGCACTGCACACGCACACATTGTAATATCTATGGACATACAGCTAGGAGTCTAGCCTCTGGCCAGAACAAGTGAAGCATACCACAACTATCGATACAACCATACTACCGCACATCATATCACAGCAATGCATACACCGGTACTACAGTTTAGCAGTCTGATGGTTCTGGGGAAGGGACGACCTTATAAGCAGTGGAGTTATAAGCCAATGTACACCCATACATTTAAATATCTATCGGCATATATCCAAATCTGTAGGTCCTGCCCACAACCACTGCAGCATATTAGACAGGCACGTTAGTGGCTGTGTTGTTATGGTGAATTCGCTGTTTCCATAAGAGCACTTTTTTGGGGTGCCTTATAACTGTGCTCCCCTTGGGCGAATCCTCGCCAAAGTTTGCAAAACAATTATATCGGACACTCTAAATTTCTTTGGAAAGTTTGGTGATGTTTGGTCCGGGGGGGAAGTTATAAAGAGGGGTTCTCAAAACGTCTCTCTTCCACTTAGAGTGAATGGGGGAAGAGGTTTGTGCCCGCGAACATGTGCCGCTTTCCCTGATTGGTTGTGGAACAGCGTGAAGTACATCAGCTTTCTTCGGTGCCCCTGCTAGCTTTTATTCATGTTTTGGTGTATGCGGACATTGCCAGAAACACATACAAAACAAGACAGCATTGCACTTGCCACACTTATGTAATACTATTTCAGATGGTGACCTTTGAGGGGGGTGGGATGGGATGTGGGAGCACAAACTGAAAAAGTGGAGTTTTCTTGTCACCAAAGTCATACGTTTAAATGGAAGTTCGTGCTCACTGTACCACTACCAATTAGTGCGTGTGGGTTAAAATATTTTTGGAATAATATTGCCGTCAGACTGGCATCCTAAGTTTTGAAAACTAAGGCCACCATATGCACTGTTTGCTGGAAACAGCGATTCTGGAGGTGTATGGGAGTAGCGGTTCTCATAATTGGATTTCAATATGTTGTTGCAAAGTAAGAATTTTTTTGCCTTCTGAGTGAAGGTCACATGAGTTGTTTTTTGGTTGGACGCTCAATAGGCCCACGCATCCGAGTGAATGTATAAGGGGCAATTGTTTTTTGACCTTGAGCGAAAGGGAAACCTTTTAAGAAATTCAAGGAATGAAAGGGTAAAAAAAAAATAGCAATTGATAAGGTTGTTTTAAAAAGTTTGTAAGGGACATGCAATATCAGTCCACGAAGATTCTTCGATCCTTGTCCTTTACTGCTTTTTATCGTATGTTCTTTTGTGTTTTCCGCGCAGGAGTCCATGTGGGACTCCTGGCGGTGCAGCTCTCTCTCTTTTGGTTTGGTGAACTGACCCGTGGGATACCCTTATGGCACCCATGGGTAGGGGTGCAACCCTGTGCCCCTAGTGTATGTTTTTGGGCACCTGTGGGTGGCCCACAGAGCAGGGTATGGGCTGATGGCAGCTCCATGCTAAATTCGACAGGTGCGCGAAGTATCCTCCATTTTGGGGATACCCCGGCCCTGCCATTGGGATCAGTTGATTCCTGATGGAAAACAAGATTGCCCCTGTGGCCTCTTGCTTTCTATTACCTATTACCTTGTTTTCCCAAAGTCCTGGGAAGCCCTGACTCTGTCCCTTCCCCCTGACTGGCTGTTGGGTGGAAATGCCATATATGGTGTTGTTGTGAAGGCCCGGCCAGACTAGCTGGAGCCTTCCCGGTGATGTATGTTGTGGGTACCTCCTGTGGGTGGGACCTGGGTGAATAGAGTGTGTGACGAATATGCATTCTGTGTTGTGGATGTCTAGTATCTGGTGGTTGACACGACTGAGACAGCCCTGCCCAAAACCGGTATGAATGCAGTTTGGAGTGTTGAATGGCTCGGTACTTGTCCCAATACACAACTTGTTGTGAGTGTCTGGAGAGAAGTGAATGGCCTGAATACCTCGTGTGCCTGACTGGCTGCCTGTCTGCATGAATGCCCTTAGTCGTGATTGGATGCTTGAGTGTGACCCAGCGGAATGAATGGGAGATCAACAGCATATCTGGGGACCTCTCACTGCTAGGAATCCTGTTCAGAAGCTGAAGTCCACTACGACGAGTAACTGGAGTAACTGAAGCTTGACCTTGAAGCCCCGCTGGACGAGAAGAAGTGCTGTTGCTCTCCTTCACAATCGGAAAGCTGCTGTGTCTCCAAGGACTTACTCAGAGAGGACCTGGTAAGGCGCCCTCTTCCCGAGCTACGAGGGACCATCGTGCACAGCTGATCTTTGTCAAGGCTCCCAGGTAGACAGACCTTCG
Organism: Ambystoma mexicanum; assembly: GCF_040938575.1. NCBI lineage: Eukaryota > Metazoa > Chordata > Amphibia > Caudata > Ambystomatidae > Ambystoma > Ambystoma mexicanum. The sequence goes on from NC_090923.1 coordinate 572,460,141, forward strand.
ACAGGCTGTCGACCCGAGACAGGGACTACCGCAGAATCTCAAATAGAAGCACCCGGACTGTTGTCCGCCACTGTCGACGACCGCCGTCGCCGACCGGAGCCGCCGTGCCTAAGAACTTCATTTTGATCAACGGACGCTCTCATCTGCATCGTCGCCCGCTTTATCCCGCTGGAGAAGGCCCGACGGTCGACGTGCCGAGGAGCATCCGGCGGTGGGTTTCCCGCCACCTAAGGACCACAGACGCCGACGACTCAACGCCCTTGCTGGACCACAGTTCTTCATCATCTCTTTGCGGTCCAGAACTATCGTCACTGAGGTGCCCCGCACGCATCTTCCTTGCAGGATACCAACGCTCTGTCGTCGACGAGCACCGCTAGGGACGACGCTGCCACTTCACGGCCATAGTTCAACCAGTTCGCCATCGGACATTCGACGACCCGTGACTCCTGCCTTAAAGGGAGGGCACTCAAGAAGGGCCGTCGATTCCCCAACACCGAACGCCGAGTTCCTCGATGCCTCTCGACGATCGGTGGCTCCTGCTTTAAAGGGAGTCACACAAGAAGGATTGGTCGACATCTTCGGAGAACTCTACTCCACCAGGTACATTGGGGGGGTAAAACCTTAATAGGAGGAAATAAGACTATTGAACAATATATGGCTGGGCTTGTGCTATATATCTTTATTTACAGGTTGCCCAGGTGGGGGGATCTCCACCCAGAACTGTGCCTAGTGGTAGGGGTCAGAATTCTGCTTATTGTTTCAACCATCTTGCGTTCCTTCCCATCTCTATTGCTGGTTTCCTCGTTATTGATCTGTGTGACATTTTAACCGTACAGTTGATGCACTTTAATGAGATTTGATAACATTGGTGGTACCACTTTAGAATTGTATATATTTATCATTATTGACTTCCGAGTACAAAGTGCGTTATTGTGATCGTGTACATACCTTTGAATATTAATTATATAAAGACTGTGTTTTCAGTAATACAGTGTGTGGACATTCCTTTGTGGGGGTTCGGGGACTACACTGTACTTAAGAACCAGCCTGCATCACCTCCTGAGAAGCTAGGCCTTGATTGCTCGACTACGTTACCAATAATAGAGAATCTTGGCTGGGGTCCTCTGTGCCTCTCCTCTACCAAATAGAGAGCGGAAGTACAGACACCCCCTACCAGTCTTTACACTGGTGGCAGCGGCGGGATGCTTATGGTTTTAAGAATCAGTGTATAACCGTGCCACTTACAAAATATCTGCACTTTATTAAATTAAGGATTGGTTGTGTACAAAATAACTGCATAACAAGCAATGGAGTCTATTGCAAATGGTAAATTGACTAGGATGAGCTTAGAGGCTCTCCAGAGTGCTTCTGAAGCCAGGGAGTTAGACTTTGTGGATAAGTTTAGGGCTGAGCTGATAGCTGCCCTGGTGGACTACCAGACCGATGGTGAAACTCTTGATGAGGGGGGGAATGCAACCAATGAGGACTCTGCCCCTGGGGTTTCTACTGAATCTGTTTCTGGGAATGCCACCATTCCTGCTGCCTCTTTTACGAACCCCAGCCATTCCTTCGAGCTTGAGTTATTAAGGATAAAATTGGCCTTTGAATATCGCAAGTTGGAAATAGATGCTGAGCTTAAGAAGGAGGAGCTGGCTCAACAAGTTGAACTCAAGAATAGGGATCTTGAACTCAAAGACAAGGACACTGAATGTTAGAGAATCCAGCTAGAGTAAGCTAGAGTGGCGACTTCAGCGAAATCCAGTGAGTGTGTCAGGTCCCCAGCAACTAAATTTATGAAAGATTTGGTTGGTGTGTTTGTGGAGGGTTCAGATATCCTCCAATGGATTGAAGCATTTGAAATGGCTTGTGCAATTCATGATGTTGACAAAAGAGATTGGGCTAAGTGTTTGCTAAGCAGAGTGCCTCAGACTGGGTATGACTGTCTTCTGAAGCTGAGTGTGGAAGAAAGGGGTCAGTATGAGTGTATGAAATCTGCTTTGATTGCCAAGTTTGGCAAGACACCTACCCAATACCTTAAAAGGTTCAGGGATTTTAAGAAAAGAGAGAATGTGTCTTGGGTTGACTGGATGAGTGCTGCGCACATGAACATGATGGGGTGGATTGATGGTTACAAGGTGAAAACTTTTGTTGAATTGTCCCACCTGTTGTTTTTTGAGCATTTATCTGAAGCCTGTTCACCGGAGCTGCGTCAGTATGTTGCTGACCAGAATATTTTGGATCCCTTTAAGCTGGATAGGTTGGCTGACAAGTGGGTCTCCCACCGGGTGTCCCCTGAGGACTCCAGTGGGAAGGACAAGGACAAAGAAAAGGGGGCCTCTCAGAAAGCTGAGGAGTCCCAAAAGCAGCCACAGTTGAATAAACCTAAACCCTCCTCTCCTAACACCCAAAATTCTAGTGGGGATAAGTCATCTGTGGGTGGGAATAAGCGTAGTGGCCCACCTGCTGCAAAGCAGGCTCCCAATGGTTCCAGTACCGTACCCTGCACTCCCGGCACTTGTTGGGATTGTGGGGGACTGGATCACAGAAGGGAGGACTCCAAGTGTAAAGGTAAGGCACTTGGAGTACAGGCTGTGAGCCTGACCTACCCTTACCCTATGTCTGAGGTGGAGGCCACTGTCCTCCCCTCCTCTACAGGGATCACATTTGGTGCTCCCGTAGAGATTTCCTTAGTGTCCCTTGGGGCCAGGGACCAGTACGTGGAAGTACTGGCGACTATCTCACAGAACATCCATAGATTTTTGAGAAGTGTCCTCCTGAATGGCCAGCCTTCTACTGGTTTGAGAGACACTGGGGCAGGCATGACAGTGGTGGACAGGACCCTGCTCAAGCCAGAGGACTATGTAGGTGCTCCTCTGAGAACCACCAGCTTAGCTGGTGGGCCTACCAAATTATCGCCTGTAGCCCGAGTCACACTCGTAATTGGAGACAAGACAGCAAAGCTTACTGTCCTGGTTCAGGACAATGTCCCTGCTAACATTCTGTTGGGTAATGATCTAGTAGAGTTGGGATTGATCGCGGATGGTCTTCCCATGACTGCTGCTGCGGTCACTAGGTCACAGGTGACACCGGGTCTGGCTGTGAGTCAGGTGCCTGAGCCAAAGCCGCGGCCTAAGGCAAAGAAGACGGAAGAGCAAGAAGGCCACATCTGTGAAGGGGGCTCCTTCTCTTCCTGCTGTTCCTACAGCACCCATTGGGATCCATGCTCGGGACGGGCTGGGTCCAGTGGTAAACCCTGTCTCAACTCCTGTGGGAGAAGAGCCAGAAGACTCTCCTGTGAGAGAGGTTCTCAACCCGGAGGATCATCCCGACCTTCAATGCTTGTTAGCTGAAGGGGGACCCTCCCGGGCAGACTTCTGTAAAGGACAGAGAGAGTGTCACTCTCTCGAGGGTCTGAGGAAGCAGGCCCTGTCCCAGGCACAAGGAGAAGTGCCTAGGACATTCCGGATTTATTGGGAGGGTGAGCTCCTTGTTAGTGCGCCCACTAAGTCTGAACCTGGTGCCCTCAAGAGGTTGGTGGTACCCCAGGTTTATAGGCCCTTCACACTGCAGTTGGCGCATGAGGTGCCCTTGACTGGTCATCTTGGTACCAAGAAGACTAAGCAGAGGCTCTCTGCCCATTTCTACTGGCCTCGGATGGGAGTAGAAGTGGAGTCCCACTGCAGGACCTGCCCAACTTGTCAGTTGTCTGGCAAGACGGGAGGCAGTGTCATTGCCCCACTGCAGCCATTGTCAGTGGTTGGCACACCATTTGAGAGGGTGGGCATCGACATTGTCGGTCCCCTTGACCCTCCCACGTCGAGTGGACATCGGTTCATCCTGGTTTTGGTAGATCATGCCACCAGGTACCCTGAGGCTATACCCCTTTAGACCGTTACTGCCAAGGTGGTTGCCAGGGCTCTCCTGGGCATTTTCACCCATGTTGGATTCCCCAAGGAGGTTGTCTCTGACAGAGGATCCAACTTCATGTCTAGTTACATGAAGACCATGTGGAAATAGTGCGGGGTAACCTACAAGTTCTCCACCTCTTACCACCCCCAGTCCAATGGTCTGGTTCAGAGATTTAATAAAACTCTCAAGGGCATGCTAGGTGCTTTGGAAGAGCCCCTAAGGAGGAAATGGGATCTCCTCCTGCCATTCCTGCTGTTTGCTTACAGGGAGGTACCTCAAGAGGGTGTTGGTTTCAGCCCCTTTGAGTTACTCTTTGGACATCCCGTGAGGGGGCCCCTCGCCTTGATCAGAGAAGGCTTGGAAGCCACCCCTCCAGGTCCCACCAAGCAAGTGGGGGACTATGTGTTAGGCCTCAGACGGAGGATGACACAGATGATGGGTCAAGCAACGGCGAATCTCAAGGCCAGCCAGGAATTGAACAAATACTGGCATGACCTTAAAGCATCGCAAGTGGATTGGACTCCGGGACAGGAGGTCCTCGTGATGGAGCCTACCAAGCCTCGGGCATTGGCAGATAAATGGACTGGACCCTTCAGGATAATCTCCAAGATGGGCGAGGTCAATTATCTGGTTGACATGGGAATCCCAGGGGTAGCCCCTCAGGTATTCCATGTTAATAGGCTGAAGCCTTTCTCCGCGAGCCGAAGTCTCATGTCTCTTGCTGGCTTCAGAGCAAGAAGAGGATGAGAGTGAGCCCCTTCCTGATTTGCTGCATAGCAACCCTCAGGATGGCTCAGTGCAGGGAGTGCATCTCTCTCCAGATTTGACAACAGAGCAGCAGAGGGCCTGCAGGACTTTGCTCGAGCAGTATGCCTCTCTGTTTTCGCTGATGCCAGGCCTTACACCGCAGTGTAAGCACGAGATTGACACTGGTGACAGCGTGCCTGTCAAGAGCAGGAGCTACCGAATGTCAGATACGGTTAAGAACCACATCCAGGCTGAGGTCGCCAAGATGTTGGATCTGGGTGTTATTGAACCCTCAACCAGTCCCTGGTCCAGTCCCGTGGTCCTTGTCCCCAAGGCAAGTTCCCAGGCAGTTACCAAGGATTGGAGGTTCTGTGTGGACTACCGAGGAGTCAATGCCGTCACCAAAACTGACGCGCACCCATTGCCCAGGGCTGATGAGCTCTTGGACACCATAGGTGCTGCCAAATTTGTGAGCACCTTTGACCTCACCTCAGGCTATTGGCAAATAGCTCTGACGGAACATGCCAAGGAAAAGACGGTGTTCTCAACACCAGAGGGACTCTACCAGTTTAGGGTCATGCCTTTTGGGTTGAAGAATGCCCCTGCCACCTTCCAGAGATTGGTCAATCATGCTCTCAGTGGGTTGGAAGCCTTTTGTGTGGCTTATTTAGATGACATTGCTGTCTACAGTTCCACTTGGGAAGAGCACTTGACACATCTGGGTAGAGTGTTGCAGGCCATGAAAAGGGCTAACCTCACTATCAAGGCCACCAAGTGCCATATAGCTCAGGGGAAAGTCACGTATCTTGGTCATGAGGTAGGAGGCGGTCAAATCCAACCTCTCCCCAGTAAGGTACAGGATGTACATCACTGGGAGACTCCCACTACTCAAACCCAGGTGAGAGCCTTTTTGGGCCTCACTGGGTATTATCGCAATTTGATGGCGGCCTATGGAACCATAGCTGCACCACTGACAGCTCTGACTTCACCCAAACTGCCTAGGAAGGTTAATTGGACTGAAGACTGTCAGAGGGCCTTTGATGGCTTGAAAGAAAGTCTGTGTAGGGCACCCGTGTTGTGTGCGCCTGACTACAGCCGACCCTTTATCGTCCAGACGGATGCCTGCGACACCAGAATTGGAGCTGTCTTGTCCCAGTTAGATGACAAAGGGAGAGAACATCCTATCATATTCATCAGTAGACAACTCAAGGGTAGAGAACTTAGGTGGGCTACTGTTGAAAAGGAATGTTTTAGTATAGTTTGGAGCCTTAGGCGTTTTAGGCCCTAATTTACGGGGTCTACCTTCAAGGTCCAAACAGATCATAAGCCCCTGAAGTGGCTTATGCAGATGAAGGGTGAGAACCCGAAAATGCTCAGGTGGTCCATTAGCCTGCAAGGGCTAGACTTCACCATAGAGCACAGACCAGGGAAGAGTCAAAATAACGCAGATGGCCTTTCCAGAAGGTATGTTGACCGTCTGGATGAGGGTGTCTATCCCGTGGGAGGTTAGTCACCCTCCACCTCAGTCTGGGAGGTGGGGGGGGGGCGACTGTGATGCTGGAAATGCATCCGAGGGACAGGGCCTCCGTATCCTTGTCCTTTACTGCTTTTTATCGTATGTTCTGTCGTGTTTCCACGCAGGAGTCCATGTGGGACTCCTGGCGGTGCAGCTCTGTCTCTTTTGGTTTGGTGAACAGATCCGTGGGATACCCTTATGGCACCCATGGGTGGGGGTGCAACCCTGTGCCACTAGTGTATGATTTTGGGCACCTGTGGGTGGCCCACAGAGCAGTGTATGGGCTGGTGGCAGCTCCCTGCTAAATTTGACAGGTGCGCAGAGTATCCTCCATTTTGGGGATACCCCGGCCATGCCATTGGGATCAGTTGATTCCTGATGGAAAACAAGATGGCCCTTGTGGCCTCTTGCTTTCTATTACCTATTACCTTGTTTTCCCAAAGTCCTGGGAAGCCCTGACTCTGTCCCTTCCCCCTGACTGGCTGTTGGGTGGAAATGCCATATATGGTGTTGTTGTGAAGGCCCGGCAAGACTAGCTGGAGCCTTCCTGGTGATGTATGTTGTGGGTACCTCTTGTTGAAAGGGGCCCCTAGGGGTCCCTCGTGCTATGGAAACAAGGCAATAACCATACACGAAAAGATGTGCCAGACACAAGGTTCAAATTCCCAATGCTAGGGTTTATTGCAAGCAAAAAATAGTATCAATTGGCCAATTCTGATGTCACGCCCCGCGACGTCAGTTTCCTAGACCTCGAGGGACGCAAGAAAGCGAATTACGTATATCAGTTACATATATACAAAATGCATATCATACAATCAGCAAAGTCATGTTCAACAGCCCTCTTTATTAAGTTCCTTTGAACTCGGGATGACGACGGACATATCCGACGAGTATGACGATTATGACATTTTCAATGTCTATTCTAGTAACAATGTGCAATTAGAAAGTGCAGAGGCATCTTTTAGTTGTTGAACAGAACACGGTGGTTCTGTTCTTGGAAGCAAGCTGCACAAGGGGGAAGAGCCACATTCCAAGCTTTGCTATCTATGAGGTACTATTCGTGTCCTGGGAGCCGACACGTTCTAAATGGTTTTGCGAAGGGGGGCCGTAAGAAGAGCATAATTCAAGCCTTTAGCTGTTTTATTCTAACACATTGTACCATTGTATGAGACTGGCTGGCAGCTGTGAAGTGATTAAATGCCCTGCAGCTCTCTCCCAAGGCTACAGAGAGGGAGCGTGGGCATTCCTCTCTGGGCTACTCATGAGGAGTTTCAACAAACTCTTCAGTCCCGCGACCGTGTCCTTTCATATTCAGACAACAATGTTAACAGTTGAGCAAAGTAAGCAGAATCCACAAGAATTGCAAGCTGCAAAGCAGTTTTCAGACAGAAAGCAATGAGCAATGGTTAACAAGCAAAATGGAGATTCTTGCTACGTTTAAAATGGCCGCTCGTTGGTCAAGCATAGCAGTTTATATTTCTATAATTCGGTGCATAAGAAGGTTGGCCCACGGCCATCAATTTACGTCTATCATTCAAATGAAGGGTATTCATTTTTCCAGATTGACACTGTGGGTGGGACCTGGGTGAATAGAGTGTGTGACGAATTTGTATTCTGTGTTATGGATGTCTAGTATCTGGTGGTTGACACAATGACTGAGACAGCCCTGCCCGAAACCGGTATGAATGCAGTTTGGAGTGTTGAATGGCTCGGTACTTGTCCCAATACACATAACTTGTTGTGAGTGTCTGGAGAGAAGTGAATGGCCTGAATACCTCGTGTGCCTGATTGGCTGCCTGCCTGCATGAATGCCCTTAGTCGTGATTGGATGCTTGAGTGTGACCCAGCGGAATGAATGGGAGATCAACAGTATATCTGGGGACCTCTCACTGCTAGGAATCGTGTTCAGAAGCTGAAGTCCACTACGACAAGTAACTGTAGTAACCAAAGCTTGACCTTGAAGCCCCGCTGGACGAGAAGAAGTGCTGTTGCTCTCCTTCCCAATCTGAAAGCTACTGTGTATCCAAGGACTGACCCAGAGAGGACCTGGTAAGGCTCCCTCTTCCCGAGCTACGAGGGACCATCGTGCACGGCTGATCTTTGCCAAGGCTCCCTGGTAGACAGACCTTCGACAGGCTGCCGACCCGAGACGGGGACTGCCGTGAAATCTCAAAGAGAAGCACCCGGACTGTTGTCTGCCACTGTCGACGACCACCGTTGCCGCCGTGCTCCCGTTTACCTAAGAACTTCATTTTGATCAACGGACGCTCTCGTCTGCATCATCGCCCGCTTTATCCCGCTGGAGAAGGCCCGACCGTCGACGCGCTGAGGAGCATCCGCCGGTGGGTGTCCCGCCACCTAAGGACCACAGAGACGCCGACGACTCGACACCCTTGCTGGGCCACAGTTCTTCATCATCTCTTTGCGGTCCAGAACTATCGTCACCGAGGTGCCCCGCACGCCTCTTACTTGCAGGACGCCAACGCTCTGTCGTCGACGAGCACCGCTAGGAACGACGCTGCCACTTCACGGCCGTAGTTCAACCTGTCCGCCGTCAGACGTTCGACGACCCGTGACTCCTGCCTTAAAGGGAGGGCACTCAAGAAGGCCCGTCAATTCCCTCGACGCCTTTTGATGATCCGTGGCTCCTGCTTTAAAGGGAGTCACTCAAAAAGGATCGGTCGACGCATCTTCGGAGAACTCTACTCCACCAGGTACATTGGGGGGGGTAAAACCTTAATAGGAGGACATAAGACTATTGAACAATATATGGACTGGGCTTGTGCTATATATCTTTATTTACAGGTTGCCCAGGTGGGGGGATCTACACCCAGAACTGTGCTTAGTGGTAGGGGTCAGAATTCTGCTTATTGTTTCAACCATCTTGCGTTCCTTCCTATCTCTATTGCTAGTTTCCTCGTTATTGATCTGTGTGACATTTTAACCGTACAGTTGATGCACTTTAATGAGATTTGATAACATTGGTGGTACCACTTTAGAATTGTATATATTTATCATTATTGACTTCTGAGTACAAAGTGCATTATTGTGATTGTGTACATACCTTTGAATATTAATTATATAAAGACTGTGTGTTCAGTAATACAGTGTGTGGACATTCCTTTGTGGGGGTTCGGGGACTACACTGTACTTAAGAACCAGCCTGCATCACCTCCTGAGAAGCTAGGCCTAGATTGCTCGACTATGTTACCAATAATAGAGAATCTTGGCTGGGGTCCTCTGTGCCTCTCCTCTACCATATAGAGAGCGGAAGTACAGACACCCCCTACCAGTCTTTACAGTCATTAGTAACATTTCACTAAAATGTCATGTTTGACCACTTACATTTGTGTATTACTTTGCACATTTTTTGTCTTTTTTGAAATGTTTTGGTAGAAGTTGGTTATTGACACGTATTTTCTGTTACGTTTCCCGCACAGGTACATCTTGCCTTACTGTCCGTGCCATGGTTTCCAGACGCAGAGTGAGGGCTTTTTTGGACGGCAAATACAACTGCTCGTGAGCGGTTGCCTGTCCATAACAATTATGTGGGATGACACCCTAAGCCTGCTTGGCCCTTACGCTGAACTTGCTGTTCGGAGCAACATCACATCATTTATGGTGCTGTAGGCTCAAGGCCATGGTGCCTTTTTGAAATCACTGTGGAAACAAAGCGGCTGCTTTAACGAAGAACCCATAATTTTTGTATGGGAAAAACCAACTTGCTCCTCATCTTTGACATTTGCAATGCCGCAGTTAGAACCATTGTTATCATTGCATTGAAAATGGGATTACTCCGATGGTCTCTGACAGTTTGTTGTTAAATAAACATACTTTTCGAACTCTAAAATGTTCACGTTTTCTTTTACAATCCAGTCTATTATTTCTAAATGTAAGTTATTAGGTTGTCCATCGCTGTATGTTTATTTACAGGTTCTGCGTCACGTCACGTACTTGTGTTTTTTGCAGCCTACCATGGAAAGGAAAGAGAGACTATGTATGAAATAACCGCCTTCACTTTCTATGGTGGCTATCTTGAAAAAGGATTTTGTTTTGTAATCCGAACCGCCAAAGCCGCCGCGGATTATAACAAGTAATCCTCCTTTTTAGTAGCACACCTTACTGCTTTGCCAATTTAGACTATTACTGGCAAAGATTATTGTGTCTATGCATTTTACTGAAAAATTTGGAGTGTATGCAATTATTTTTTTTTAATTATTTACACTGTGAAATGTTGCTATTAACGCAATCCTTACTTTGTTTATGGGTGACTTTATTTTTTGGTACGGCAGGTAATAAGGTAATTTGCGAACGACAATGAGCAAAGAGGCAATGAACGGTAATATGGGTCGGTAGATGTACGGCGACAAATTTTGTGAGTTTGTTATTTGCAAGGTAGCGGCACTGTTTCTCATGCTTCTTCATTACAGCAGTGCTGCTGTTTCTTGGGGAGAAAGGATGCCTTTAGCTGATGTCATTTTCAGATAAGTACAACTTTTGCTAAAGATATATCATGTGTAGTGCATTGATAATCGCTGCATACCAATACGTGTTGTCATTGTGTAAGAGAAATGCTGAAGGTGGACGTTCCTACATCAATATAAAATCTATTTCCATACTTTCCATGAGGCATAGATCTTACTGTTAAGTGTGTACTGATTCTGGTACATGTCACTGTGCTGTACGCCAGGATATTGTCATGTGGCATTCTTCGCAAGGTGTATACTGTTTAGCAAAAGACACTTTCTAAAAGGACATTATGGTTATGTTGCCCTACTGAAAATCTGTGACATTCAGTACACATTTTTTTTAGTACCAAGACGTTATACTTAAAATGTGACGTACTAAAAACCCGTAAAATTCACTAAAAAAACTTTGTTAAGGGGACGTTATGGTTAAGTTGCACTACTAAAAACCTGAGCAATTCACTAAGAAGACTTTGTTAAAGGGACGTTATGGGTCAGAGTAAAACCGAAAAACCATTGACATTCGGTAGTTATGGTAAGCTAAGCAACCATCACTCACGCCACCTACGTGCATTGCTAAGATTAACACCCAGGACATCAAAGATGACATGACAAATGTCATTGATGACATCACTGATGTCATCAATGACTGTTAGTCTTAGCAATGCACGTGGGTGGCGCGAGCTATGGTTTCTTAGCTTACCATAACTAGCGAATGTGAAAGGCTTTTCGGTTTTACTCTGACCCATAACGTCCCTTTAACAATGTTTTTTTTACTGAATATACATATATAGATATGGCAGTGAACAAAAACAAAGGGGCTACACGTGATATCAGCAGTGATGTCATCAATGACATTTGTGATGCCATCTTTTATGTTCTGGGTGTTAGTGCTAGCAGTGCACAGTGGTGCGGGCAGGTATAGGTGCTTAGCCTACCATAACTGGTGAATTTCAGGGGTTTTTCAGTTTTACTTTGAACTATAATGGCATGTTTGTAAAGTGTTTTTAGTGAATTGCACAGGTTTTTAGTGGTGCAACCATAACGTCCCCTTAAATGTTTCCTCTCTGGATCCTCGGGATCACTGCCTTCGTCACCGCCTTCTCCGACTTTTCTCCTGCTCAGCTGCCCGAAGGAGTGGGAAGGGGTTAGGTGGGTAACACAGGTCCCTTCAGACCTCGTTTTGCACATTGTTATCTTTAATCTACCACTGTCTATGGGGAGCTTCACGGTCTACTCAGCCGAATGGCAAAGGACTTGTGATATTGCCGAAGACCTAGAGTTACTTTATGTCGACGGTCAATGGGCGTCTTATTCTAATTGATAACCATCAATCTCTGCTACCAAGTGTGCTCTGAGATCCCCAACCAGCCCATAGAGTCGGGGTTTGCTCAGAAGCACTTAAAGACAAGAAAGCAGCACCCATGAGATGGAAACTTCAACACCTATCAATAAGGACAACTCAAACAGTTTGGCAAAGGGAGTCAATTTAATGACAAGTACAAAAAAATGGGAGTTCTGAATATCAGCAATGGTGCGATCTTCCTTCTCGCTTCAAATCCAACGAACTTCATAAAATTTGTAACATTTATACTAAAAACTCGTCATCATTGACGTGTAACACTCAAAAGTTAGCATACAATTCTATTGGTTAGTAAAACGTAACTTTAATATAGGTACTATATCTATATATGGTATAGGGGATTGGGTAACCACTGTCAGGTGGGCATCTAAGCCCTTCCTTCAAAAATTACTACTGCAGACGTCATTAAAATTACAACGTCCAATTGGTTTTACTAACTATAGGACCCTAGATTATTTGGTCCACTGTGATTGGGTTGGCACCAAACCCATGCATACTTTTCCACTTTGCTTAGCAGCACACGGAATAGTCAGGCAGGTGCGGGGTGCCTCTCAGTTACCCGGCCTTCCTCCAATAATTGTTACAATCAATCATCACTTTAGTAGCTATGTGTCAATTATTTCACTGTGGTTGGCCTCGAGACTGCATCTTCTGTCTGGAAAAGGTTCCGATATCTTCATCTGGCCTGGTGCCTTGCGTGGGTGTGAACTCTCGCTTCTTCTTGCTTGGCTGGTCACGTGATTCAGACACTGTGAGTTTGCCTCTTTTCCATCAATTCCAGTATTTGATTTTATTTTCATCCACCACCTGCCTTTGCTTTCTTATCTCGACCTTTCAAAGGCAGGATATTCTGCTCTTAGTTTCAATTAAATGTAGCTACTGTTCGTCTCTTCTACTGATACAACCTTGGCTTCTCTGGCACGAGTTGCCTCTGTTTTGTTTCAGCCGTCTCTTCTCGTTTTTGCTAAATATGAAGCTTTTCTCGTGTGGCCTTTGTAACCTGGGTTGATTCTGCTTCTTGTGCAAAGTGGAAATACACACGTGTTTTGTTTGAGGTAGCATAGTGGTGCTTGCCGCACTATTCTTCTATTAAGCATAGCAAGCCGCACTGATTTCTTAGCTTTCTTGTGGTTCCAAGTATATGTACAGGTGTAAACTTGGTCAAATACCTTTGCCATGCTTACAGTTTAAGCTTTGTATATTTGGACATCGCCTTTCACTTTAGGCTCTCATTATCCTTGTTCATGGCGTTTCGTCTCTTTTGTCATTCTCTGGTCGTCATTTCTTCTATCTGCGAGTCAGTTTGGGTTCTTGTGACGTCACCATTCGTCTTCCATTGAGGCCTTTTGGTTTCTCCAGGGACTGTACACAGATGAGCTTCATTTCGTTTCATTTGTTGGCATGGTTTTCTCAATGGATAGCTTACTGTCCATGGTTTCCTTGGTACTGGTACATCAATAGGTGCTGTGCTTTTAATAGGCACTGGGCAGAGGCCTACCGCGGCTCTCTGCTGGTTTATTTGCTCATCATATGTCACATATCTTGGTGTTAAAGTTCCTGGTACTTCAAAATGAGCGATTGGAGTGCAGGCTTCATTTGGAACCTCCTCTACATTAACCATACGGTTGTTTGGGCTGGGGTATGGAGGTGTATCACAGGGATATTCTGGAAGTGAAAGTAAATCTCTAGCTGGTAAATTGGCAGAGTTATACAAGATATAAAAAGGTGCGCTTTGAGTAGAATGAAGCTGTGAAATAAGAAAGGGAATCAGTTGTGACAAGAACAGTTTTACTTTACACTACAGTATTCAGGCTAGGCCACCGAAAATGGACAGAGTAAGATCCAGGGTTGATTCGCAACTTCAACCCTGTCCCCCCAGGGTCCAACCCTGGTGGAAACCAGTCTGATCACTCTAAATATGACGAATGGCTTAAGATTTACACAAGACAAAATAAGAAAGAGATGGCGCTAGCACTAGAAACCAAGGGCAGGGTTGCACCGATAATTCTGACAGTTTTACAAGTTACCAGGATAAGGATAGGATGGCTTAGAGAGTGGGATAAGGACAAAGGAAAGACAAGGTATGCTATGGATAGCTATGGGGTGGTGATTTATTACAGTCCACTTTTAGTTTGGGGGAGTTTTGGACCGTCAATAGTTCTGGCCACTACACAGCAGCGCGCCTGGCAAAAAGCTGGGCAGTTCTGGTCACCGGATGCCACTTCTGAACTGGCAATTCTGGGTACTGGATACTACAGTTCAGCTTGATGGCAGGATTGCAGCAGGCGTGCAGTTAGGAGGCAGCAAACCAGGTTGCTTCAGGATGCTTCCCAAAAGAATACCACAGCTTTCCCCTTTGGTTATTTGGGAATTTTAGTGGGATTTCAGAATTGAGGCCTTGCTGGAGCAGGTTCAGCAATGCTTGGGTTTTGCAGTGGGCCCTGGAGTAGGGTCAGCAATGCTTTGGCCTTGAAGTGGGTCTGGAATCTGGGTGATGAATGGCACAAGAACACAACGCAGGAACTTCAGGAAGATTGTGTGTCTAGAGTCTTGTCAGGGACTCTTATTTATAACGCATAGTGACATCATCAAAGTATATGGCTGGGGCAGGCTTAACTAAACATGCCTCTAACAACTGGATTGGACAAGAGTAATAGTCTCTGCCTCGCTCAAAGCTGGTTTTATTTGCAGAAAATTATGTCAGATTTATGATGTGAGTTTTACAAAGTCCAAAACCTCCCACAATTACCTTACTTAAAATCCATTTTTGCCCTAAATGGCACCTTCATACAGTGGAAACATCTAAACACTTACATAAGCAGGTTCCATATTTTATGCAGCACATTGCAGTCCAATCCTCCAGTTTGTGAGACCTTGTTTCACCCTTCTACCAGTTTTTTGCGCTTTTCAAAATTCTCTCAAAATTCTATAACTTTCTACATCTGTGTGGATGATCATAAGAGATGTATATACAAAACTTTGCATTTGCAACATGGATGCTTTTCTTGTAATCCGCAATACTTTGCCATTTATGTCCCCAAAGTGTCTGTGAATTCTATCATGTCTTAAAAGAAAGCCCATAAAATCACTTTTAAGTCCTTAAAGTTTATTTATGAAATAGTCTCTGGAAGCAAATGGCAATCCTTTGTCACTGGACCATTTTCTTTTCTCTCTTTAGTAGCCACCAACTGTCACTTACTCCATAGCAAGGGGGGGGGGGTTGCAGCTTGATTGAAGGTTTATTGCCCCCTCCCCACTTTACACTTCCTGGCCCTGGGAGTTCCATCATCAATGGGTTCACCCAGACTAAATCCTTTCCAACCTAGTAATTATCAGTAGGGTGTTAGTCTCTGCTGAGAGTTTATGGTGTGGCTCCCTTCCTATGGGGAAGCTTTAACTCTGGCAACTGGAATAACCTGTTTTTGACAGCTTGCAAATCCAGCCAAGGCAGTTTAAAACCTTTATTTTCTGATATTTGGTCCTGAATTAAAGCAAGCCTGTGGAATAAAATATCCCATGTGTGTATTATCACCAGCAACAAAGCCCCTTCACATTGCTAGGTAATGGCGGTAGGCTTTCATTCAACAGTTTACTTTTTAAAGGGGCATTTTTCTTCTTTAGTTTTGCAAAGCCCTTTTTTTTACATGTGGTGCACAGCTGGCATTTCTTTTTACATTTGTTTTTGCATCTCCATCAGATTACCACTTTGTCCTTCAACCAAGTTTAATTACCTGAGTGCAGGGGTTTTGTCTGAAGCACAGATGCATTGAAACTGACATGGCTCAGATAGCTGGAGTCTCTTTTGAACTACTTAGCTTTGATAAATTTGTAAAGAAATTAACACGTTTTCCAGTGCGGGAAATGTGAAGCTCCGTGTTGATTTTTCTCAAAGTTGGTTTGACAGGGCCTGTCATTCTGAAATCATGCCTTGTTTGGCTGAAGCACAATGAGATATCCTGGGCATGGCAGGGCCTTATTGATCACAGTAGTTTAAGAAAGAACAGATGGGAATAGCGTCAAAGCAGCATTTTTTAATAAAGTTGAAAAAGTTTCTTTTTCAACGGGGATTTTGGGGTTTTCAGCAAAGCATTGCTGCCTTTTCACATCCTTCCTTTGGTATATGTCAGAACACACTGGCACCCTTGTTCCATCCTGCCCAATGTATGCTTGGCAAGAAGGTGCAGTCATCTTTTTGTTGCTGCAAATCACAGTTTTGAGGCCATGGCGCTCACATGAGCCAGCGCAGCCATTTTGCTGTTTCTGCACAAATGCAGCTTGGTGATGTGGGGAAATACTGTTGAGTGGGTCAATATACCCCACACCATTCTTGAGAGTGGAGTGACCAGTCCCCTGCCCTCTCCTCCAAGAGGGTCCTGAAATGCAGTTGGCTTTCCTGAACTTTAAACAGATGATTTCAATGTAAGTAGAACTGAGCCCTTTGAAAATGAAAGGTTGGTGGAAATCTGCTGTCCTTAAATTCTTTCCCTTTATAGTGGGTGCAAGGGGCCAAAACTGTGTAGGACCTTAGCCTATTTAACTAAAAATATTAATTTAATGAATTCCCCTTGGCAGAACACCACAGGGTGGTTTTGTTAAAATTAAAAATTGACAAAGCTCATTCCCAGTGTGCAATGAAAACTATAGACTGTAATGTAGTTGGGTAATCCTAGTTTACCTGTTAACCCTGATTTATTTTAGGAAGAGGGGTGTCTTTGTCTCTAAACTAAAACTGAAAGAAATCCCTAAACTGCCAACTTCCCCATCACAGGCCTTTAAACAGAGGTGGGTCATGAAATCAAAAATTCTCAAATAATCCCATTTGTTCTGTCCAGTTTCCTCAACCAAGGCCTTTAAGTGGAGGGAGGTGGGGGGGGGTCTGAATTTCAAAATTCTCAAATCATACCATTTTTTTCTGACCCACTTCTCCAACACAGACCTTTAAGTGAGGGGGTTCTGAAAAACAAACTGTTTAATCACCCTGTATTTATTTAAACACAAAAAGTGGGTAAAATAATAATTGCCATATGCATTTGTACAATTCTGTAAACCAAGCTGCTAGCTTTTCTAAGCAAGCAGGAAATTCACAATTGCGTAAACCTGCATGTGTAAATTGATTTTGTTCATTGACTAGTTTTAGTCATTTCATTTTAGTCATTTCAGAACTGAAATCAGGATAAAGTATTGTGAATGTGTTTTTCCCAACCAACTTGTGTGATCTATTTGTGTAACAAGAAGTTAATTGTGAGCCACAAAGCGGGTGGCGTGTGTTGTTTAGTGTGATTTCTATTACCCATCATCCAAAAAAATACAAATACATTTCCTGTACACTGGCCTAGTTCTTGGCTCAGTGGTAGCTCAGGGGGAGGTATCCAAGGGGTATGAGATAAATTGGAAATAGGACTGAACAAAGAACTGACATTAAACAGTTGGTTGTGTGACACCTTGATCGGGTAGGGAAGGATCACCCTTTGTTGAGGGTGGCCTCTCAATAAACAGTTACATCGCTGAGAGCCATATGCACTTCAGTCCCTCAGCTGCTCTCTGTCGGGAAACCCTCATCTGCTACCAGAAAGCTTCTCATACAGCTCCCTGCCTGCCTTTTACACCAGTGCTTACCATTCCTCCCACTCACCCACCACTTCCATCTTGCAATATTCTAAAATGGCACTCATTGAGCAGCTCTCAAACAGCAACTCCCCATTGGTCTCAATCAAGCAGTCACTTACCAGCTCCCCTCCAATATCCCCACACAACCAACTCTGCAACCAGAGTTCTGAAAATGGTACAGCGCGCAACCTGTGACATTTTCTAACCACAAGACAACTACTAACCAGCCTCACTCAAATGCTAGGAATTCCTTCATCCTCAGTTTATGGAACACTAATACTTCTGATTGCATCCTACGGAGCAATGGCTGTACACAAAATGGGATGATGGGGACCATGAGGCTCACTTCATGTTCAGATATACAAAGGCCATTGGCCAGTCTGAGGGCACATGAAAAGTGGGGCTCGTGTGCACTGCTGGGGTGTATTTCATGCCACTGTACTGAACAACAGAACACGGTCAACGCCCTAATCCTTGTACCACGCGAGGGTGTCAGAAAATGCTTCTTTAATGAAATGCGCCCTCACGGCAAACCAGATTGTGCGCAGTTATTTATTTCGTCTACATGCACAGTACCAATACACCATACAAATGGTGAATGCTTTATAGATGCTGACAAAGACCACACTGGCCACCCACGCATGCTGTCATTCACAGCAGGTTCCAGCAGGGTCGACTGGGGCATATCATTGTCTCAGGCACCAATGAAAATGTTCCCTCAGTTGCAAATGGCAATTCATTCCTTTGATGACAACTTTTTGAGTAGTACCCAAGGGGGAGGTTTTTGATGAAATGTGATGCAAATTATGCAATTTAAAAAATAGTTATTTGGCAACAATGGTCAAAACTACTAGCCGCACAATGAAGTAAATGATCAAATTGCCCGTTGGCAAAAAAAAAAAAGGGGCCCACTTTGACCACAAATAGTGGCACACACTAGCATTTTGCGTTTTTGGTTCTAGCATTGCCTGATAGACCAGTACGAGCTTGGGCTCAAAGAGCCCTGGTACGCTCTACTCCACTCTCATGTTCACCCACTCTAATTTATTTAATTTTATTTTTTGCATTTTGAAAGCGCTCACAAAGCCCACGGGCATCGAGGTGCTGTTATAGGAATTATTTGTTGCGTAATTGTTGTGTTTTTATTTTGTGTGTCTTTAGTTGTGTAAACTAACGCGCTTAAATACCCAGAGCTTTCTAAGCGGACCCGGGATCGAACCTGTGTTGCTTCGTGTCATCTTGCTTTCAAGGCGAGTACGTTGGTGCTGAGCTATCCTCCTAATGCGTGAAAGGTATGCTTCGTGTCCACTCTCACCTTTGGCCATGCAAGCCACCTTTCCATTCTCTGTGCTTCGAGAAAAGGATGCAGAATAACGCTTTGGCCAAACGTGTTGGCTTTGCCAATGCTGTTTTGAAAAAGACATCCTCCATAGATCTGTGCTAATGCTCTGCATTACTGTCACCATCCCTCATCCCCACACCCAGCATTTTAACACAATCTGGACTAGATCAGTAATGGCAGGGTTCGCCGCCCATCTCCGGCCTTGCACGCCACCGCTTGCGATGTGCAGACTGGACCCTGTACGTGAACCGCAATAACAACCTTTCTAGGAACAATCACTGAGATTCTATGCTCAGTGGAACGCGATTTCCCTTGCCAGCAGAGTTTTCTGAGAATCCATACATTTGTTGAAAGGATACAGTGAGCTGGTTTCCACCGGCTCCAATGGAGGCCCCACCCAGCAGATGCTGCTCACTGAGCACCACATGTTGTTGCCAAGTCTCTCGCTGGCCTTTAAAGACCCGGCCTCGCGGTTTAAACCAACGTTGTCACCCGCCTTTCACCTTCAGGGGTGCGACAAGATTGAATCAGGCACTAACATTGGCTTCTTCTACCCAACACAAACCCACGAACAGATCATATTTCTAACACAGGCTGGAGGATTATGGGGAGTTATTTTACCTTGCCGAACCACAAAATGTTTCAGTATGCCAAGGTCATTGTTTTTCCTGGAAGTTTCCTAAAACTATCCCGTGTGCTTTTAATCTTCCTGTGCTATTCCACTTGGTTCCCAATCCGTGTAGCTGTGAAAGTCAGAATTTCAGATATCACTATTTATTTTCTGTAGAGTATGAGAGCAGCTCCCGGTGTGTACTTAAAAATGTAATTGGGTTCTTATATCTAGGGGCGCAGACAGGGTAGGGTCTGAGCGGGCAAGGCCTACCCAAAATCTGTAAATAACCACTCAATAGCGCTGAATGGGCATTTACAGAGGTTAATGTCATTGCAGTGGGTCCAACTACATTTGCGTCAGGCACCGTTTGTTAGACAATCCTGGCTACGCTGCTGCTTATATGACGCTTCGTGCCGAAGTCCAACCTCTAAGCACAGGAACAGGGTTGTTGCCTTGCTTCCAGCGCTGGTCATTGGGCGGATTCTCCCCAGGGACGTCATTTCACCAAAATGCCAGGGGTAGCGGAAGTGACATCACATGACCCTTGACCCCCTGATGACATCACAGGAAGTTATGTCATTTGACCCCGCCCCAAAGTGATATTGCGAGTAGCGATGGAACACGACTTTTCACCCGTTGACAAAACAGGAAGTGGCATCACATAGCAGTGTACACTACGAAAAATATAGTTATATATCACTATATGATGTACATTTCATACAAGAATGGATCGCCATATGTATCATTAAGATGGTGTGTGTAGGCCCATATTACCAAATTACTGTGTATGCAAGCAGACGTCCATGACCAAATGATAATGATGTGTTATTATATAGCACTTACGCTTAAGCGCTTTATATAGACAAAATATACACCCAATATCACCCAACCTGTGATGGTACTCATTTATCGACCTCAGAAGGATGAAAGGCTGAGTGAGGCGTTTAAGAACAGACTAAATCCGTGACGCACCCCTTGAAGTGTGCCTGAAATAAACATTTAATGAGCCTAGCAATTATTGTATAGAATTCCAGAAGGACACAATATTTGGTATTCCTATTCTTTCAAATTTAGGATCAGTGATGAACACGTTAGACTTGTGGCACTCCTGCTCTTATTTTTCTTCTTTTTTTTATTTAAGGGGCCTGAGCAAGAAAAACCAGCCACCTCAGAAGTAAAGAGCCACAGGACAGGTGCTTGAATTACAAAAAAAATAAAAAATACTTTAAAAAAAATAAAATCTTAGGTCGCAAGAGAGACCTCAGAGGTCACAATTGCGACCTCTGGCGACCCCTAAATGACGTCCCTGATTCTCCCATACCTCTCCGGCAAACAATGTCTCCCCTAGTCTAGAATCGGGAAAACTACTTGAGGCCATAAATGTAAGTGATCGGCGTTTGGTGGCGGGACAGGGATTCGCCTTAGCCGCTAGACTACTGGAACGTTTGGTTCAAACAGGTGTGAATATTCTTGTCAGAATCTTATTCGGCAGAAAATACTGAAGTACAGCCTTGTAAAACAGTGCACCTTTTCTGATTTGCTTGCAATATCATAGGAAACAGTCCCCCTTTAATAATATATTAATCTTCTGAAATGTAAATATTTATTTATGGGGGTTGGGTGAGTGCTGAGAAAAATCTCCTGAGGGTTTCGTCCCCCTAACTTTCAACCCCCAATTGCCCCTCCACCCCCACCCCCACTCCCTCTCTTGGTGGGATCCCACAGTTAATCATTTCCATTTCCTGCACTGCTTGCTTGCAAGTCAAGAAGGGCCCCTGAGCTATCCTCCCAGCCCTATGCAAAGATATGTATGTGCGGGATTTATAAAGCACAAAATGGTATCCAGTCACGATATCTAAAACATTGGTCAATTTCAGACTGGACCATAATACCGATAAACACAGCAAACATTCAAAGGTTAGTGTGGTAAAGGGGGGTTAAAATGGGTCAGGATGGGGTTGGGATAGAGTTATAAGGGTCAAAAACGGGGGGCTCGGGTGGGGTGGACAATAAAAAAAAACAAATTGGTGTTTTGGGGTACTTTTTCTGCGATTAAATGTATCACTCTTCAATTGTGGTCGGTAAAATCACATATTGCCACACAAACCTAGCTTGGAAGCAGCAGAGCGCTGTACAAAGAGGACACACCGAGTGGGGTTACAGGAAGTGTTATTTTCCTCCTTTCCCTTGCAGTTGGGGTGTCCTTTCACGCCTTGGTTTGGTCACCCCTACTGTACTTCTCTCTTTCCCCTGTCCCCCTTGTATATTACATTTTGCGTTCCTGATAGAGACCTCTCCTTCTGACCGGATGCCATTGGGAGAATGGGGCACAAATTCGCCTGCTGATTGCTCAACAGGCCCTTTTGGGTCCTGCAAAGGTTTGTGAGGATGGAATTTGGATGTGCGCCAATGGGGGCCTTGGTGGTGAATGTGCTGAAGCGCCAGATAACCTTCTGTTGGCATCATTGGAGACTGTGCCGGTGCATGCTTGGTGACTTTGACGCAGGTGGTCAGCTGTGTTGTCTTGGTGGTCATGCCAGTTTTCCTGCTGGCATGCCCATCATCCCTATACAGAGGAGGTAAAATACAGGGTCCCAGAAAAGATACAAAGGGGTGCACAGGTGTTGTTTTTTTCCGAATTGAGCTTTCTTCCATTTGTTTTGTTGAGGGATGTGCTTTCCTCCTTCAACTTTCATTTATGACGGGGGCACTCCATGCCAACTGCTTTCATTTCTTCCCCTCCCTCTTATTATCCCTTTAAACTGTTCCTTATGTCCCCATGTATGATATGATATGTTTATTTATATAGTGCCTATACACAATGGGCCTCATTACGAGTTTGCGGGTCAAACCGTGTTCATTACCGGCATGCCGGAATGAGCGGGTCCGTGCACGTATGAACCCGCCAATAGCGGGTGACTACGAGTGCGCGAGCACGCGCGTTCCCCCATGCCGGTAGTGGCAATACCGCCATGCCGGTAAAGGGCCTCCAAGCCCCCTATACCGGCATCGCGGGGCCCGCCCATTGCGCTACCGCCTCACACTAACCCTTAAATACCGGCACGGTAATACCGGCGTGGTATTACCGTGTTCGCAAAAAATGGACCCGGAAATTACGTCATCGCACAGGAACGGGAAATGGGCCGGCGGCCATCTTTAAAAACACAATCCATTGCAATCCTCCACAACCAACACTCCTCCCGTGTCGTCGTGTGTCAGGAGAGCATCACCATGTCCAAGGCCAGCAGGAAATCCACCCAGAGGAAGAGGAAGCAGCGGTTCTCGGACGCTGAGCTCACCATGCTCGCCAACACATTGGAAGAGCATGCGGACGTAATACGCTGCACAGACCTCAAGCATGCGGCCCAAACCCGCAAAAAAGAGGTCTGGCTCGAGTTAGCGCAGAGGGTGACAGCAGTGGGGTGCGCCCCAAGGAGTGTGCGCGACTGCCGGAAGCGGTGGGACGACCTCCGCCTCCGTGTCCGGAGGACCCTGTCCGAAAATCGGAGAGCCGCAAGGGCGACAGGCGGTGGGCCACACTCCCCAGTCCAATTGATGCCATGGGAGGAGACGGCAAGTCGCTTCATCAACACCGAAAGCATTGAGGGGATCGGAGATCAGGAGGTCGGGGCGGCAATCACCACAGAGGAAGGTGAGTGTACCATCACAACCACGTATCACGACACATGATGTGGCCCAACTGATGGGGAAGTTAGAGTGGGCAAGGCGATGCATCAACATACCCATAGATCAATCATCATCACTTCCCGCACCACATGGACGCAGAGTGACGACCCCAATCCCAACAGAGGTGCCACATGACCCAACCATGCCCATGCACCCACCACACAGAGACCAAACTAATGCTACACCACCAGCCATGCATTGATCCCCCACATACCCCCTCAGTACACCCAAAGCAACAAACCAGAAATGAAATGATGGCTGAATGCATGGGCACATCCAACCACAATACATCACAGCCGCCAATTGACCACATCACTGATGACCCGCTTCTCTTCTATCCCCCAGGCACTGACGATGAAGGTAGACCAGTGGACAGGGGTGCGAGCACGTCCAGTGCACAAAAGGGGTCCAGGGACACCCCAACACAACCGTCCAAGGAGAAGTCATCTGCCAAAGCCAGCATGCCACGCAAGGCACCAACCCTGCAGGGAACACCTGCACCCACTGACCAACAACCAAAAACCATAACAGTGGTAGCCCTGCCGCAAGCCACCAAGGACGTTGTGTCCACAGAGGTGGAAGAGGAATCAGACATGATGCCTGGCACACCCACCCCAAGCCCAATTGCAAGCCCCCAACCTCTAGCAGAGTCTGAGTGCCTCGACAATCCGTGCCTGCATGATTCAGACCTCGGTGAATCAGACACTGCGCTGTTCGAGGACAGTGCCCCGGAGGATGGCTCCGCGCAGCCGCCTACCACCACCCTGCAAGGCACGACTCTGCCCTCCTCCACTCTGCCCTCCTCCACCCTGCCAGCAACCTGCAGACCTGTGGACGTCACATCATTCGAGACCCGCCTGACAAGGGTCGAGGCCCGGCAGGAGTCCATGCTCCAGATCATGCAGCAGCAGGTAGAAGCAAGCAGAGAGGCCATGAGTGCCATCGTGAGGGCAATAGCAGCCAATACTGCAGCAGTGGAGGCATCCACGCGTGCTTTCCAGGAGTGCATGGGGACACTCACAGAGGCCATCCGTGCAGGTAACGCTCCAATGCAGCGGCCACACCTTGACACAGGCAGTCCATTGAGAATTGACACTTCCGCCACAACTACCCCTGCCACCTCGGCCCAATCCAGTCCGGTGCGTCACATGAGGAGGAGCGCACGACGGCCGGCCATGGCACCACCCAACACCAAGATGCAAAAGAAATGAATGCACGGACAATGACATTGTGGCAGGACACATTGTGGAAGGGAGCACTGTCCGATGCACGGTGGTCAGTCAAAATCTCGAAAACAAAATCTCGAATACAAAAAGGCCGAAAAATAAAATATCGAAAAAAAAAATATCGAATTTTTTATTTATTTATTTATATATGTTTTTGGGGTCAGGTAAGTAAAAAAAAGGGGTAAAATAAAAAAAAAATGAAAAAAGGGGGGTTGGGGGGGGAACCCCCCCATTTTGAAAAAAAACACATTGAAAAAAAATTCGATATTTTATTTTTCGGCCTTTTGTATTCGAGATTTTGGTTTTCGAGATTTTTAAATTCGGTATTATCACTATGAACCCCGATGCACACATGGGGACACTTAGCATCTGTGTGGAGGGAGAGTGATTTCACTGGGGTGTTTGGAGGGTTTGTGGGGTGGGAGGGGGGGTTCACTGGGGTGTTTGGAGGGGAATGTTAATATTATCACGTGTATGTGAATAATACACCCGTTGTTTGCAAGCAATTCAATGGCTGGACATTCTTAATTTTGTGCATGTACATTCAATGTGTGATAGCGTACGGTTGTGAACTGCTAAGTATACAAGTGTGCATGCCCACATGCAGCCAGTGTGTCACTGGAACATTCCTTTCATGGTCCGTGCGTTTCAGATGTACACGTGGATTAGTGCTTGGCGTACAGCATGGCCATCCCGTGCATCATGTACTGGCAGGGGGGGGCTCCTTCGCCTCCGTCTCTATCCCCTTCATGGTCACCCGGCCCATGCATGTCTATGTCAGTTGGCAGTGGTACATTCCTCCGGACGCACATGTTGTGCACCATGACACAGGCCATGGTGATATTTGCCACCCCCTCAGGCCTATATAGGAGTGCACCACCAGAACTGCATTGGCATCGTAACCGCGCTTTCACAGGCCAAAGGTATGCTCAGGCAGAACACGGGTACGAGTGTGCACGCGATTGTACTCCTATTCATGCCAGTTCAGCGGTTACGCATTGGGGTAAGTAGCCACGGCCTGAAGGTATATCCTCCATCACCTGCAGGCAGATTGGAATAGGTGTGTGTCACTCTGACTTGCCAACTTTCAGGGCACTCAGTCATGGCGGCAGCTATTTGCTGTGGGCATGCACATGTCCCTGTACATATACACAATAGTCACATAGATGCTATGGATACTGTAATGAGGTGTGGGACACTGGATGTGGTTTGATAGATGATGCAGGGTGTAAACATGCATGCTGAGGCAGATGTGCTGTGTTAGTGCGGCAATGTTTGGCCTCCAATTCATGATGTGTATTCTATGCATGCTCACAATTATGCATGCTCACACTGGCCACATTGCCAGGGTTACCATCCTGTTCAGTCCTGCATTGCTTGACATTGCCATGGTGGCCTGGTTGTGGCTCTTACTTGTCATCATCCATATGCATAGTTTGGCATTTGTGGCCCAGTGATGTGTCGGGTTCGGTTTGGCTAGTTCAGGTCTGGAGTGTTTGGCTCGGCATGCACTCTCCACTCACTGGCTACTGCCACCCAGGTGCACTATTCCCCCCCTTGCCACCCAGGTGCAGTAGCCCCCCTTCTGCATCTGCACTGATCAGGTCCCCACAGCACAGTCATGGGACAGTTGTGCAACTCACCAGGCTGCCAGGCACGTGGTCCAGCATGCGTGAGAGTAGTGGTTGTGAAATGCCATGCAGCTGGTCCACTGTGTGTTGGTAGGTGCCTGGGGCCAGGAAGTGTTGCACAGTAACCACCTTTATTGGTGGGGGGATGGCAGTGCGTATCTCGATGTGGCTGGCAATGTCATTCTGTGTCATATCGACTATGGTGGTGATGGTGTCACGGTCCAACCGGTCCAGGGTGTGCGTCTGCTCAGGGGTTGGTTTACATGGGCTGAGTCTGGTGCAAGGGATCGGAGGCTGCCTACGTGGCGCTGGTGGTGATTGCTAGCCATGTCTCGCCCTCCTTCTCCTCCTGCGTCTCCTCTGTGCTGCCTGTTGTTGCTGCTGTGGTTGTATCACTATGGGCGGGTCCTCCTGCACCATGTTTGATGGTGCTAGTGGTGGCATTTTGGTGTGGGAAGGGGTGTGGTGTTTCATTGTGCGCCTTTTGTGATGGCCAACTCTGCATTGGCTATGCCGGGGGGGGTTGCGGTGTGTGGGTGTGCTCAGTTCATACTGGCACAGCCTCCTTTGACTCCACCTGTGGGGATTGTGTGCACCTGTGGCAGCTGCCTTGTATCTTGGTTGCTGTTTGCGGGTGGTCCGCGATGCCTGTTTTTCCGGCATCATGCAGCCCGTTATTACCGTGTTCGCGATGCCGGTATTTGCATGTTTGCGTGGGTTGTGATCCCCCCCCTATTACCGGCATGCCGGTATTTACTACCTGAGGAGGCGCGTGTACGCGCCTGTGCCGCTATTAGCGGCACCGTAAATAACGGTGCCGTTAATACCGGGTTTGTGGGTCAGAATGCTACGGAACGTTAAATGATGCCGGTATTTACATACCGGCATCATTTTTCCCTTACCGGCATAACTCGTAATGAGGCCCAATGTGTTTCAAAGCGCTTCAAGGCAAGGGAGGGATCAAGGGAGAATACAATGACATTCTTACAGGCCATGAACAGTAAGGATGTGAAATTAACTATTGTACTCGACCTGGCGACATTTCAGAGAGTGCAAGAGCTAAGACATAGATAAGGAAGGGAGGGGGAGAGTGGGAAGGAAATGGAAACAGACAGGCGACCACTGTACTAGGCCCGACGACATTTCTGGTAGAGCCAGAGAAAACAAAAGGTGAGGGAGAGGGGTGCAGAAAGGGAGGGGAGGAACAAGACAAGCGACTATCGTACTAGGCCTGATGACATTTCAGATAGTGCTGGAGGGGGTGGGGGAGACAAGTAAGGCGAGGGGGAGAGGAGAAAGACGAGGTTTCTATCATACTAGGTACAGGGACAATTCTGATAGAGTAAGTGCATAGAAGAAAGTAAGGGGAGGAGATAGGAAAAGGGGGAGAGGGAGTGGAGGAGAGAGCAGAGAGTAAGCAGTCAAAAAGAGTGGAGAAGCAAGAGGGGAGAGCGAATACAATTCCAGAAGTCACTAGTAACACATAATGTTGCAAGCCAGGATACAAGATGAAGATGGGAACAGCATGACTCAGGGCCACCATAACGAGTGACGCATGTGTTTGGAAAAGTTTTTTAATTGGATTGTCCCAGGTGCTGGCTTAGCGGCAAATGAACAAAGACAGGCCTTGGGGCAAAGTGCTGCGGGACATGACCTAGATGACTCCTCTTGGATCTGGGAAATGTTGACACGTGAGTGAAGACACCAGTGGCATGAATGAAGAATTGTTGGATGGTGCCTACAACCCTCTCAAGATATGTACCTGTGTGACAGTCTCTGACACCAGCAGTGTATGTTCACGATGATGGGACGGGCAACTCAAATTTCACACTACGTTGAAGATGTTTATTATTGACAGGAAGAGAAGACATGGAGAAATACAATGGTATTATTTCCTGGTTCGAGGTGGCACCGGAGTTCGATGAAAGGAAGGATCGGTGCCAAGGTGGGCATTTTTGGGAACTCAACAGTACATGATCAACATAGAATCCAGGCTGCTGATTGACAGGCTGGAGATTGTACTGGCCTTTTTCCAAACAGTGAGGCGCATGCGAGTTGTAGATGCCGCAGAATCTGTGGGGGTCATGAGAACATTGCCTGCAAAGTGGTGGTCTGGGAAGGGTATTTTGTAAAAGTATGGTCATGTCCATTTGGCAAGCAAAACAGTCACATCACATGATCAGAGGAGACTGATGTGATGTGGGAGGATACAGCACAGTGGGAGTATTTTTGCATTGGGAAACTGTGAATGGAGTGCAGCGCAATCCAATGAAGGCTAACAATATTATGGATTATTCATCTTGTTCACAATGGTCGAGGCACATATATTCCAGGTCGACAGCTATGCTGGAAAAGCTCATGAAGCTAGGCAGCTGATCATTCTAATGCTGGTGGAACTCCTAGACCAATTGACGCAAGGACTGTACAGGCATGCCTCGAGAAATTCATAAGGAGGGCGGCCCTACTGCTGAGACAACTATGTGCAGTGTTTTAAAATCCAGGAAAATGTCATCAACTACATGCTGTCCGAGATGGCTAAATACTACTTGCCCTCAGTCAGAACTAGGTTGGCAGGCATCTCCCTCTGTGGGAATTTGTTCTGAGAATTCAGGTTTGGAAATGGGCAAGGGGTTGCTGGAGGGTGGGCCCAGAGGTAGGTGCAAATTAGTAAATACATTACTATTGACCTCTCAAGTATTCTTGCCCACCTGGGCCTCCTCAAAATCATGACAGCTTCTTCAGGGGGTCAAGAAACAGGCATGTGGATATGAGCTGGCATGGTTGGGTAGATGACATTCTTCCTAGCAGAGGGCATGTGTGTGGATGATGGGATTTACATGGCACAGTGTGAGGAATTCGACCATTTGCATGGTGGGTGTGCGCTCGCCTGGGTTTTTTTGAAATTTGAAATGAAATTGAATGATCGTAGATCAACCTCTGGAAAATGTATGGGGCTAATCTGCACACAATGTCCTATGCTCACCACACAACATGCACATAGACCTTTGTACTCTGGGTGGACACAGCGTACATGCGCAGTCACCCCTGTCATATTTAGTTGGGATATGACACGCAGAAGTACATGATGCATCTCTGGAAAGGGGGGAGGACCAAACATTCCCTCTGCCATGGCCAGCCTGATTAACTAACACAGGATCCATGGATCTCCCCTGTCCTTTTGTTATGTGGCAGCAATTCACCTACCAATCAGAGGGTAATTTAAACAGGCCCACATAGGGCCTGGCAGCAGAGGCTAACAAATGTGACAAACCCCAAACACCTTTCATATGTAACTGTGTCAACCTAAGGCCAACTCTGAACTGTCATGCCTAGCCTAGACACGGGGACCCCATTCTTAAGGTACGAGAATGTGGTTTTCAGGAGCCAGACAGTCTGGCCAGACGGTCCAAGGGAAACCTGCCGCTTTCATCAGGAACCACAGAGTGCTCCATTAACCAGAGAAACCTTTTGATCCACAACGGGAAGATTGGTGGGACTTAGTAAGACGTGTTTTCACCCCTTTACCATTTCTGTTGTAAAGCACCGTGGTTATGACCTCATGCATACAAGAGATAGTTGGTGAGGACCCAAGTTGGGTTAATTACGGTAGGCTTAGCCTACACCAATCTCTGTGACCCATTTGGCCTTGAAAGAGGGCCAATCCCCTCTTTTGGCAGTTCATCTGAAGACTTCACAAGGAGTAACAATAAGAACTCATTATTGGACCCTGGCTGAAGGTAACAGTCTCCCTTACATCTTCCGCCAGTGAGGGAAGGTCACAACTCCCAGGGAACAGAGGGAGATTCCAAATCTATAGGACCCTCTAGCCACTCCAGAACCTGTACCCAGCAAGCACACAGTATGCCCTGCTAGGCTCTGCAGCAAGCTTCCTAGGTGGGAAGTGCCAGAGAGTCTCTGAACCAAACCAAGCACAAGGCAGCTGCCTGAAACACACTCCTCAGCTTTGGGACTGTCCGCCTTAAAAGGAGTATATGAAGCCAGTGAAGAAGCTAGGAGAAGTGCATCGACAAGCATCTACTGACGTCCACCTTAAATGACATTTTCCAGCCAGTCCAGTTACTCGATCTTCAACCTACTGCAACGCTGACTGTTGTTGCGCCGCAGTCGCTTAAAGACATCCGAGACATCTCAACCAATGCTTCAGAACTGCTGACCAGCACTGAGACAACAAATCCGAATCCTGAGCTGCCGCCTAGGCCAGCCTACAGCCATTCAACCAGCTTTGCTCGCCAAACCTTCCTGCTGCCCGATACCCACAGTTGACTCAGGTCTTGAACTCTGTCCCAGAAGCTGCAAAGCGCCCTGAAACTGACTACCCTGTCAAACATCAAGAACATCTACAGCACAAGGTACATTGTGGTTCTGTCTCCCTCATCCTTCCCAGAAGGCCCCTAGAGACAGTTTAAGACTCATTGCTCATTTTTGTGCTAAACCAAATAACCTTCAACCGTTGCAATTATTTACTCTACCGAATACCCTCCCGTCAGTATCCAAAATGCATCCCTTTCCCTTCTTTGAAACTGTCTGTCTTCTGCATTCCTTTACAGGGTGGGTTGTATTTTGTAGTGTTGCGAGAACTGTACGATATATGATATGGCATTTATAATGCGCCTATACACAAGTGTTTCAAGGCGCGACAAGGCAAGGGAGGAGGAACAGACGGAAAACAGACAACGATCTTACTAGGCCAAGTGTTATTCAGATCGTGCAAGTGCATGGGAAGGGGGAAAGGGGAAGTGCGGGGGGGGGGCAGTGCAATACATGGGATAAAGAACAAATAAAGTAAAGAATGGCCAACAGGTGGCAAGTGTAAGTGCAGGCATCATGTCTCAAGTGCTGGTGGTAGGACTGTAGGGGTACAGAGAACAGTCCCCAAGTGCTGGGGTATCCAGGAGGGCAGTGCAGGTGTGCAACTGGCAAAGGGGGGCCTGGTCCCGAGATCAGAGGGTGGCCAGGTAAGCCAGTGCAGTTTCAGTATAAGCAAGGAAATCAGCAGGGGAGAGGAGGAGAAGTAGCAAAGAGAAAGGTTTTGAGGCGCTTCCGGAACCAGAGGTGGTTCTCCTCAAGTTTCAGGAGGGCAGAGAGGCTGTTCCAGAGGGAGGCCCCGGCAGAACAAAGTGATCTACCACCAACTCGTTGCTCGGAGAAGCGACTGACCCTGAGCGAGTTGGAGGTGGATGAGCGAAGAGCTCGAGAGGGGAGATATTTAGGAAGAGAGAGTTGAAGGTATTGAGGCCCTAGGGGCCAGAAGGCCTTGTGGACGATGCAGAGGGTTTTGAACTTAAACCTCGCAGCCACTGTCTGTTGTGATATAAATAAAGTAGATCTTTTTGATACAACCTTGACTGGACAATCCCTTTTATCATTGGATAATAGTTGTATTTTCATGTGTTGCAACTAGCAAACAATCTACAACCTTTCGGAGATAAGCCTGCCGTTCCGTCCAGGTTACCAAAATTGGATAAGGAAGTTTATAATTTGCTTGTTTTTCCAATCTGTTCAGATCCCTTCTGGTGTAGAAACCGATATTCAATCCTGGACCGTTGGTGCCCCGGAGGTTTATTCTTCACACAGAGTCATGAATGCTTCTATCCAAATATTGCTTTATCTTGAGGAAGTGCACACAAGAAAGGAGCTGTGGGCCCTTTACTATTCTACCGTGAAATGATATGGGGAAGGGTTAAGGCCACACCAAGAAGAGGATATATGGCAGTGAACTGGGATTCATTTTCAATGCTACTCAGGGATGGAGCAGGAATTAGCCAGATCCATTGAATTGAATAGATTGCAGATCCGGTTACATGTCTTTATAACAAATTATTTTAAAACAAATGAATATAACAAAAATGATATAATGAAAAAACATAACATGTTCCCACAGCGTAAAACCCACCCCAACCGTTTCTCCGCAAGATTTAACCCTTTACCCCACCTCCACATACATTTTTGTTATTTTTTCCATTATATAATATAAATAGTCATTCTTTATTAGATTTTCATTATAAAGACTGTATACCGCAAATGCAAGTGTGTCAGTCTGGTTGTGATCTGGGAGAGAATGACTGGGTGCTTTTGGGGTAGGGGCATTTCGATTCTGGGCTTCCTCTATGATATTTCACAGGCAATGCATTTTGTGAATGTATGTATGTATGTATTGTGATAAATCATTAATGACCCCCCCCAGCAACCACCCCCCCAGAAATCTGGCCTGGGACCCTTCTCATGTGGCCAGGGAAAGGCAGACACTTCCTGATCCCAACACTGGAAACAAACAAACAAACAGTGTGCTGCGGGAGGACCACAGGGGGGGGAAGAGGCCAGGAAGACTGGGAAACCCCCCGTTTAACTTTCCCCATAACCCCACACTTGTAATGGCTATTTGTAGAACAGAAGTAGTTAGAAAGTCTAACTTTGTTGTTGTGGATTGCAAGTCCCATAATCCCATAAGTACTGGGATGTGGAAGAGGGCTGAAGTCATGCTGTAGAAGTAGTCCAGCAACTAAACCTGATAGCCCACACCTGAGGGAAGCCGAGAGGCTTAAAAAGCCCCCTCAGGATCAGAAGGATCTGGAACTGTGACTGGAGTGTATGCTGTAGTAACAGAAGTAGAATGAATCAGGTAGAGTGTTGGCAATCCAGACAGAAGTGGGAGAATCGAAGAGGCGCTGGGACTCTGATGAAGCAGATCTCACCTGCTTGTCCTGTGAGGGTCTAGTTCCCCCAATCTCTGATATGCAGAGACTGCGCAGCAGAAGCCATGCAGGAAGGCTGGCTTTCCCCATGTGAGCCTAATTGCAGAGATTGTGCAGTGGAACGCGTGAAGTGCAAACGCTACAAAAAGCAATTGTTAAACTTTAAACTTTGTAAAACACATGAAGGAGTCATTGTGTGTGCCTAATTAAGAATCTACGAGGAAGAGTGACCTCTGAATCTTTATTAACACAGTCAAAAGTTGATACCAAAGAGAAATCAAGTGTTTAAACATTGTATTTGGAGTCGAAGAGAGCAAACACTGCCCAAGCCAAGTGTGAACAAGGTATTACCCAATTGAGACTGAAAATAGCCTTTCTCAAAGTTAGAGAACAGTCTAAACCGTACAGTGAGTCAAATAGAATGGCAGCATTTACCAAGATGCAAGTGTGCAAGCATTACCTGAAGCTAAGACAGTGGCCACTAAGCTTCTGGGTAAATGTTCTGGATAGCCATTGGTAGAGGGATAAATGCAAGGTTGGGGAAGGGGAACCTGCTACTCAAACATTTGTTTGAAGTTGTCACAACTTACATTGCCAAAGACAGTGGGCGGAAGAGAGAAGTGTGTGTCAAAAGCAGTTCTGGGTTGTTATTGGCAGCAAACAGACAATAAAGGCAACAGTGCTGCCCCTCTGAAGAGGGAGGTTCAGAAGAAGAGTGCCTTGTCTACTTGAAGAGGTTGAAGTACCTGAAGTTAATCTTGTTCTATCTGAAAACTATTACAAAATTACAAAGTACTGAAGCTTTAGTGGTGGCACAAAGTACTGAACTATGGTGGTTTATTTGGTTGTCAGTAGATTTGAGACACCAGTAGCACACGTGAAGGTGGAATACTATAAGGCAAAGGAGTGGGCCCTCATGGTAAACTCTTGTAGAAGTTGAAGTTGTTGAAGTGGAAGTAGATGTGCTGTGAAGTCATCTTGACAAAGATATCTACTCTGACTCATAGTCTTGTAACCACTGTTAACCAAGAACTGTGTTTCATTAACCTTTACAGAAGCTATATTTCCTTTGAACTGTGGTAATTTGTCTCGGACAACTGGAAGTTGTGGAAAAGCATTTTGACTGGAAATGACATTGATGCTATTTTAGTGAAGTGGAAAGTCTCATCACC
This sequence comes from Ambystoma mexicanum, assembly GCF_040938575.1. Classification (NCBI taxonomy): domain Eukaryota; kingdom Metazoa; phylum Chordata; class Amphibia; order Caudata; family Ambystomatidae; genus Ambystoma; species Ambystoma mexicanum. The sequence continues at coordinate 572,494,133 of NC_090923.1, forward strand.
CAGAGGAGAAGCTTTTCTGTTATTGGAACTTTGGATTATACAACTTTGCTTTGGCATTGAAACAACAAGAACTACTTTGTGTTGAACATTAGACGTGAGTCTACCTTGAATCCCGGGGAAGGGGAGATCATCCAGGTTACTAGGTGGTTGTCCAAAGAGACTGACTGTGAATATCATTGTTTATGTTAATTGAATTGCCATATATTTTCTTTCTGTATTTGATGGCTAAGTGTGAGGGTCAGACATCCTGTATTAGAGTGTTTCCCTTTAGTTTTGATAGGCAGGGGAATCCAAGTCAGGGTTCGGATAGTGAGGCATTTTAAAACATTTTTAATTTAATAACATTTCATATTTTGAACAATTATAGAAGAAAAGTTGTCTGCCTCGCATTGTTGACCCCTCACACTATTTACTAACTGAGTACATTTGTGTGGATAGACAAATGAAGAATTGTGCATGGGTGGGTAGATGAAGAGATTGTGTGCCGACCGTTGAATGGCTGGAAAGATAAAGAGTTCATTTATGGGAGGGCTGGATTAAGGAATAGAGAGCTTGCATGGTGTGTTGATGACTGGTGTTTATTTTGTGGATGGGCAGGTAGTTTGCTCATTTTTAGGTGTTAGATGGATAATGTGTGTGTATGGGTGGGATTATGCATGGTGAGTTTGTGTGTAACAGTGCAGGGATTGGGAGTTTGTATACGTATAGTTAGAGGAGCAGCTTTGTAAAGATTATTTTTAAGTAATTTGACTTACTTTGGAAGCGTACAAAAAAACAAAGCAGTACAGAAGAGTGACGAAACCCCATAGCATGGCAGTGAAGAACATGGTACACATTTCATCCTGTTAAATCTATAATGGCAAATCAATAGCAGTACAATTAGGAGCACCAGAGAAGAACAGACTACATACATGACACATTGATAAGGCGGTCCACAGTGAAAGTCAATATAGAATGAAGTGGATGTAGGCGACTATGATATGAAGCGGCATTTGCAAGGTAGCTTCGGAAACAGGCACAGGAGTACTGGGGATGAAAAGACAGTACAGTCCTTCCTGTTCATACATCACGTGAGGTCTCACTGCCTTTAGACAGTTTTACACTTTGGAGCACATTTTCAAATGAGCCGTAACGTCAATGTAAGACTACGTAAAAGCCATGCGTAATGTATGAATTTGTATTCATTTGCATGGCTGAGAGGAGGGCAGAATACAACTTGCATTTCTGCCGCCTCCCTTCCTCTTTGCCATACAAATGCCCCAGCATTCGCGCTAGCATGTGTTTTCATACCTGCGCAAATGCTGGGAATCCCTATGGAGCCCGCTGGCTTTATATGCCAGCATAAAGCAGACTGACCCTATGGGGATCCATTGTAAACACAGCCTACCATGCTCACATGGCAGGAAGCATTTACAATTAAACGCTGCCTACCAAGCCTGCATGGTAGGCAGAAATGATTTTTAATTGTAAACGCTGCGTGCCATGCGAGCATGGTGGGCAGCGTTTACTCATGGCAAAGTGCAAATGTGCAGGGAAAAAGTGTTTGCCACCTTTTGCCCTGCATATTTGTACTTTACTGTGTAAATGACAAAAATGTGGCTGCAGAGAGCTGCCTACGTGTATGTCTACACGTAATGACTCCCGCAGCCAAATTACGTTTTTGAGCAAAACAAGCTCTTATGAGTCGCTTAGCAACCAAGGAGGCTATTCCTAAAATTCTGCACACAGGTTTGCAGTAGATGAAAGGCATTCAGTAGATTAAAGGCATTCTAAAAGACATCTCGTAGGTAGGGACACTTTTAAGCCTCTTATGATAAGACATTTTCTCCCAAACTAATTGGCAATATTTTTGTATAATCAGGAAAGACTTCCCTAGTAATTGCCCTGCTCATTGTGCCCCCATCCCCACCCAAGTACAGCGAGGGGGTCTGATTTCATGTGGGTAGAGTCACGGTCGTGGAATGATCAGCATGGCCTAGCCATTGCGTTCGCTGCTGTAGTGGAGAGTTGGGCTTGTCTTGATGCAGTATTTTAAGCTTGAACAGGAATAGCATTTGCTGCCTCATTTCTCAAGAGCTTTTTGCAAATCAGCAGGGCCAAAGTTCGAGAAAATCAAGATGCTGGCCTCATCATATACGATGTCCTCCTATCTCTCTAGACACCCTTAGAATGAAATTGCAGTCTATGAGGTTACAAATCCAGGCTATCGTTGGGATAGGGGGATGGCTTTTGGGGACCTAGGGTACAATGGCCGATGAGCTCTCTCCACCAGGAAGAGTTGCAAAAGAAATGGTCTCACATTTTTAATATGACAGGCTACTTATTTTCTTAAGTTTCAATAATGTAATTCTTTTAATCGCTAGGAGTTATTAAATCGTCCCCGATTCGTTTACCAAAACCAACATGTGTAGCTCATACTTAACTGAACCAAGTATCACAAAAACCTTATTTTTATTATACAACACAATCATTTATGAAAAAAGATTTTTTTTACACCTATTCCACAATATAAAAAATATTTCTTAACAATGAAGATTGCCCATGCTGAGAGCCCTGGGCAGTCGTTATTCTATTAAAGATAATGCGTGTGCCCAATTCTATGGCGAGACAGGAGGCGAGCATTATGCTTTCTTACTTTATTACTGCCAATCAGCACTTTCAAATTCAAACACATTTCTTTTTTTTTCTTTTTTTTTTTTACAAACTTAACATTTTGTTCATGTTCCTTTTCTTGAACTAAAAGGGTTGATAGTTTATGCTCTTTCCCAAAAAAAAAATGTCTTTGGACCACTAACTCCCATGCTTCCCTGTTTTCTTGTAGTCTAGCCTGAAACCGTCCGTTGTCCAATCAGGCTCTGTCCTCTGCTATATGACTCTCTTCCATGAGACAATCCTCCTCTTTCTTTGGTGATGAATGTCTAAATAACTTGAACAGCAACTGCCAAATTCAACTGACTGAACTGCAGCCCTTGTCTGAACTTTAACCTTCCAATGGAACTAAACTCGACTTCCAGATCTTGATGATGCAGATCTCTCATGTCTGTTTCTGATCTTCTCCTGTAATCAATAGATAAATAATCATAAGGGTGGGTTCTACATCTTCAAGTCATCCATGTTGCACAGCAATATCCAAACCTTACTTTACGTATCTAATATCAAGTATAACCGGGTGGGATATAATGCTCGTCTCCTTGTCTTTAACAGAATCAAGACTGTCCAGCGCTCTCAGCATGGGCAATCTTCATTGTATTGCGAGACAGGAGGCGAGCATTATGCTTGTTCAAAGCTGTCAATTACTGTATTCGCTATCTGGGAGATAGGTTTGAAATAAAAGGTTTTTGAATGTGGATTCATTAGATCAATCTGCAGCTTTCATAATGGCTTGTAAAGGTACTCCTACTGAGAATGCCCTGGACGCCATCGCGCCTGTCACGGAATGAGCCCCAAACTGCTCTAAATCAATCCCTGCCCAATGCAGGACTTCTCTGACCCACCTAGCTATCGTGGCTGTCGCTACTGCGTGAAATGGTTTCCTACGCACAATTAAGAGCTGAGTAACCCCCGTGGGCCTGTACTGCGCTGTAGCTGCTTCATAATCTTTAATGCATTGCACTACGCATAATTTGGTGTTATCTGGAAAATACGGGTATGATATAATCGATGAGTCTGACTTTATCCCATTTACCACATTAAATGCCACCCCTTCCGGGTAGAATATCCTTCTGTGCACCTCTAAGGCCTTAACGTCTGATACCCGCTTGCAGGATATGAGACACAGAAGCATAGCTAGTTTCCCTGATAGCTGCGATCGGGAGAGTTGATTGTTATGTGGCCATGCCAGGAACAGCGTAAAGACTTTCTGTACATCGCAGGCAACTGTGTACTTGGGACCTGGGGGTTTGCGCATTTTGATACCTTTTAGAAGTCGTAAAATAGTTGGATGCTCACCTATTGGTGCTCCTTCCACTTTATCATGACCTGCTGAAATGGCCGATCTATACACCACAATAGTCCTATATGCTGCCCCTTCCACAAAGCGCTGCGCTAGGAAGTTAATAACCTGTACTATAGGGGCTGAAACAGGATCAATATCAATTCCCTCGCAGAATGCGGACCACCGCTTCCACGTGGCACCATAGCTCCTAATGGTAGACGGTGCCCACGAGTCCCTGATACAGTCGGAAGCAAGTTGCGAAATTTCTGGCAGATGCCATCTCTGCCCGAAACCCTGCAAGCTATCAGACGAAGTGTGTCCCCCATGACTAGTGGATGGAATTGCCCGTTCAGGTCCCGAAGAATGCCCACCCTGCGAGGAATCACTCTCGGGAAATCCATAGAAAGTTCCATCACTTCTGGAAACCACGTCTTGCGATTTCCAGATCGGAACCACTAGAACCAACTCTGCTCGCTCTCTGCGCACTTTCGCCAGAACTCTCATTATCATTGCGAATGGGGGAAAGGCGTAGTGAATCGCTCCTTTCAACTGCTGTAGGAAAGCGTTCGTGCCCGCTGCCGCTGGGTATATCCTCCAACTGAAGAATTTGGGTATCAGACCATTTAGCCTGGATGCAAATAGGTCGGTGTCCAGGGGACCCCATAAGGCTTGAAAACGCTGAAAAACCTCTGTCGGGAGAATCCAGTCGCTGGAGTCTACCAAAAATCGCAAATTCCAGTCCGCTATCGTGTTTTGCACTCCTGGCAAGTACTCTGCTGATACCGAAATTTGTTGCCTCAGGCAATAATGCCAAAAATCGTTCGCCAACTCGGCCAACATCCTGGAGGAGGTCCCTCCCACTTTGTTGATATAACGGACTGCTGATATATTTTCCATTTTCAGAAGTACACATCATTTGGCTCGGTCCTTGGTAAAGGCCTGCACTGCGAAAGAACCTGCCAGAAGTTCCAGGCACTTTATGTGGAGCAATAGTTCCTGGGCGGACCATTTCCCTCCTGTTTGCAAGTAGCCGCATCGCGCCCCCCAACCCGCTCTGCTCGCGTCTGACTCTATGACGATGTCTGGGGTGTCTCCGAAAATGGCCCGGCCATTCCAGGCTTCCATGTTTTGCAACCACCATTGGAGTTCGGTGATGGCCTCCTGGTCTAACTGATGGCATCCTAGCCCTTCTCTGAAGTGTCTTATTTTCAACCTCTGAAGTGCTCTGTAATGCAGCGGACCGGGGAAAATAGCTTGGATGGACGCTGCGAGCAGTCCTACTATCCGGGCTAGGCTGCGAAGAGATACTACTTTCTTCGCTACTGTCGCTCTCAGCTCCTTCTTTGCGATGGGTTTAACTCGGATTTTTCTTCGTTTATGATGAAGCCCAGAGAGGTCATGAGTTCGCACACCCATACTGCCTGCTCTCGCAGGCTGGCGGCGCACTGTCCCAGTATGAGGATGTCATCCATGTATAAGATCATCCTGATCCCCCTCTCGCGGATGGCTGCTGCTACCGGGAGCATGATCTTTGTGAACGCCCATGGTGCTGAAGCTAGGCTGAAGGGTAGGCAGGTAAACCTCCAAATGTCGTCCCCCCATCGGAAACAGAGATATCTCTGGTGCTGAGTTGCTATTGGGATCGAATGATCGGCGTCTTTCAGTCTAGCCTGACTAACCAATCCCCTGTTCTGAGAAGGTCCCGCAGGAGGTGAATCCCCCTCCATTCTGAAGTGTCTGTACACTACCCACTCGTTCAAATTCTTTAGATTGATGGCGGGCCTCACTTTTTCTCCTCTGCACCAGAAACATGTTGCTGAGGAAACCCTTGTTTTGCGATCTTTCTCTTTCTATCGTGCCCTTGTCTGCTAGGCTCTGGAGTTCGCTGCATAGCCGCTGTCACTCTGCTAAGGGCATGTACATCTGCGTAGGTTCTCGCGCTTGTGTGGGGTCGCCTACAAATTCTAGCTGCACGCCTGAAACTGCTTGCAAAACCCATGCATCGCTGGATAATTCTTTCCATGCATTCAAGAACCAACGTGTCCTGCCTCCCATAGGGAAAACAGCTCGCTGGGTACTCACCGCTTGGTGCGTTCGCCTGCCTGTAGGAGCCTCTTTTGTGGTTTCTGGGAAACCTGGATCTAGTAGGAAAGACATTGTCCTGTTGCCGGTTGTCCCAGTATTGGGCTCTGTGCCTTTGAGGTCTTCTGGATTGACCAAAACGACCGGACGCCCGACCTCTTTGCCGTCCGGTCCCAGCAAAAACCCAGCTGGGGAAGATTCGCTTGATTGAATTCTGCGCCTTCTCGAGCGCCGAGTATATCCCAACAAACTGGGACATTTCTTTAGCGAAGGTGTCGCCAAATAGTAGTCCTTTCGCTTCTCCTCCAGCCTCATATGAGGCCAGATCACTCAATTTTCTGTCTATTTTGAGTAGGACACCACTTCTCCTTTCTGCTGACAGGGCGCAGTTAGTGTTACCTAGTAAGCAAACAGCTCTTTGAGCCCAGTTTCCCAGTGCCACATCAACTCCCTGGCTCCTGCCCTAGCTGATTTCTGCAATCACTCCTTCACCACTGGAGTATTCCCACCCCCCCTGAAGCACTCCCTCGTGCACCCTCTTCTTAAGAAACCCTCTGCCGACCCCTCCTGCCCGGCTAACTATCGCCCAATCTCCATCACCCCCTTCCTGGGCAAGCTCCTGGAGAAACTGGCCATCTCCCAGCTCAATCTCCACACTGAATCTGTTGGTTGTCTTCATGACCATCAGTCTGGCTTCAGAGCTGCCAGAAGCACGGAAACTGCTCTCCTGCACATCCGTGAAGACCTGCTCTCCAATCTTGACCCCAACACCCCTTGTTTTCTCATATTACTTGATCTCTCCTCTGTCTTTGACATGTTTAACCATGTCATCCTGCTCAACCGTCTACGTGATAACCTCAGTATCACTGGTCAGGCTCTGGCGTGGCTGACTTCCTCTCAGACCGACCTTCCCAGGTCCAACTTGGGTCTTTCCTCTCCGATATCTTTGTCTCTACCTGTGGTGTCCCCCAGGGATCTAACCTCTCTCCCTGGTTGTTCAACCAATACCTGGTACTCCTTGCCCACCGCATTGCCGCTCTCTGCCCCAACTTTCAGTGCTATGCAGACGATACTCAGCTCATTTTCAGGCTACCCTTGGCCTCCGCCTCTCCTTCCCTCATCTCTGACTGTCTGCCATCCAGGAGTGGTGTGCCGCCAATGACCTCTGCCTTAATGCCAGTAAGACTGAGATTCTGCTCATCGGCACACCCACTCCCTTCTTCCCTGCAGCTCTCTGGTCGGCCTCTCTTGGCCCTCTTCCCGCTCCCACCTGCATGGCTAAAAACCTTGGGGTCATCTTCGATTCCGCACGCTCCTTCTCTCCTCACATCTCTGATGTCTCTAAGAAGTCACATTACCAGCTGCACCTCCTCAGAGGTATTCTTCCCTTCCTCTCCTTCCCCCAGAAGCTCACTGTCTCCAGAGCCCTTGTTCTCTCCAAGCTGGACTATTGTAACAGCCTCTATCTAAATCTGCCTGCCTCTACTCTCCGCCCTCTGCAACTTATCCAGAACAGGACTGCAAGACTTGTCCTTGGCCTCAAACCCAGGGATCGTAGCTCTCCAGGACTGAAATCTCTGCAATGGCTCCCAGTGGCTGCGAGGATTAAGTTCAAAACCCTCTGCATTGTCCACAAGGCCTTCTGGGGCCTGGGGCCGAAATACCTTTGACTCTCTCTTCCTAAATATCTTCCTTCTCGACCTCTCCACTCTTCCTGCTCTAACTCCTTCAGGGTCAGTCGCTTTTCCAAGCAACGAGTTGGTGGTAGATCTCTCTCTTTGGCAGGGGCCTCCCTCTGGAACAGCCTTCCTGCCTCCCTGAAACTTGAGGAGAACCATCTCCGGTTCCCGAAGCACCTCAAAACCTTCCTCTTTGCTTCTGCTTTCACTCCCCCTCTCCCCTGCTGATTCTCCTGACAGTTACTGCACTGGATACCTGGCCTCCCTTCTGATCTTGGGCCCAGGCAAGCCAGTTGCCCACCTGCACTGCCTCCCTGGCAACCCCTGCACTTGGGCACTGTTTTTCTGTATCCTTACAGCCCCCCTACCAGCACTTATGTTCTGCACTTACCATACACTGCCACCTGCGGGCCGTTTTTATTTATCTTATTTATTGTACTATCCCTTGTACTGCACTTCCCCTTCTCCCTTCCCCCGCCGCACGTTTCCCCTTCCCCTTCCCATGCACTTGCGCGATCTGCATGTCACCTGGCCTAGTAGGATCGTTGTCCGTCTTCCCTTTGTTCCCCCTCCCTTGCCTCGTCACGCCTTCAAACACTTGTGTATAGGCGCGTTATAAATGCCATATCATATCTACTGGCTTGCCGGTGTCTGCGGCTTTCTCTGCCAGGTCCATTATTTTAGCGAGCGGGCCTGCCATGTCCAGTAGTCTGTCCTGGCATCCCTGCCACGCTCCGTCTACACCTTTCCTAATACCTTTTGTTGCTTTCATGACGAATGTCACCATCTTTGGATCCAGTTCTGGTGTTTCTGTGACTTTCCCTGGTAACAGTGGCCTGGGACACTCTGCTCTCATCTTCGCCCTTACTTCCTTATCCAGTGCCCTCCTAATGTGTAGTGCCATATATTGCGCCACTCTGGGTGAAGGCACCCACTCAGAGGATCTGGGATGAGCGATCGATTTGGGGTGGAACATCTCTAGCAGCCCCTCGTCTTCCTCCTCTCGCGGTTCTTGTGTGGATGTCGGCTGAGGCATAACAATGTCCTCCTCGCCTTCGTCGTCTGGCGAGTATCCCGCGTCCTTCTCTTCCCCTTCATTGTACACCCCTGGGGTCGGGGGTCGAGAGTCCAGCACTACCGCCCTCATCATGAAGGCTTTTTTAAGCCTACTCATTGGGTCGGCTGACTCTTGAGGTGCTAAACTCACCCCTTCTGAGGTGCTTGGGGGCGTCAAAGAGGGGGTCCTCTTCCGAGCTTTCTTACAGCCCTCAACCTCTTCCTCAGGTTGTCTTGCTGATGTCCCCTCCCCTGGGCTCAGCGCCCTCTTCCTTCTTGGAATCTCTTTATCTGCCTTCTGCTTCTGTAGCATGGCTTCCAAGTGTTCTAGCCTCTGGGCTAGGGGCATCATGCCCTCTGATACTGCCTGAGAAAGAGAGTCTCCTAACACTCTCTTAAACTGAGAGAGAGATCCTCCTCTTCAGCTGCAGGCTGTTCTCCCCATTCTTCCTCTGCACTCCACTCTGGGGAAGTGCTCTGGGAGGCTGTGTGGCTGTGAAAATGTGCCATTATCTATTCAAGCTACAAGTAGCTGCTGGAGGTGACTTCACTTCAGCTAGTGGCAAACATTTTTTTTTCGTGCTCTATAAAGATTGCCACTGGATGGAATGTCTGCCGGTGCTAAAGTCTGAAATATGGCGCTCGCTCACGCGGTGTTTGACGGAACGAAACTGCCTCCTCATGAATTGGTGTCCGTGGGATCCTAGAGACCTCCGCGCACCGTGAGCTCGCTGCGGGGGGGGGAAACACCTTCCCGCGGCGGCGCCTGCAAGGTCCTAGAGGCCTGCGTGGGCCGAGCGCTGACGAGAGGATAAGGAGGTGGGCCGGCTGCCTAATGCGGGTGCGTTCGCCCGCGGCTCCGGCCCCGCCTCCGGTCGCCAAAGGTAAGCGAATACTTGAACGAAATCTTTTTTCTTTTATGTACTACGCGCGCCCATAAGTATGATAACTGCGCTTCGCTAAAGACATTATGATAAAGAAATCATGATAATTCTTCACACACATAGTTATGAAATAATGTTATCAATGGTATCAATTGATAACATTATTTCATAACTATGTGTGTGAAGAATTATCATGATTTCTTTATCATAATGTCTTTAGCGAAGCGCAGTTATCAATGGTACTTAGCTTATATGGCAGCAACAAAGAAAGAGGAGAATTGTCTCATGGAAGGGGGTCATATAGCAGAGGACAGAGCCTGATTGGACAAGGGACGGTTTCAGGCTGGACTACAAGAAAACAGGGAAGCATTGGAGTTAGTAGTCTAAAGACATTTTTTTTTGTGGAAACAGCATAAACTATCAACCCTTTTAGTTCAAGAAAAGGGACATGAACAAAATGTTGATAAGTTTGTAAAAAAAAAAAGTTTAAATTTGAAAGTGCTGATTGGCAGTAACAAAGGAAGAAAACAATGCTTGCCTCCTGTCTCGCCATAGAATTGGGCACACGCATTATATGCACAAGCAATTGATGATCACGGGTCTGCACAATTAATTACAGATCAATAACACACCAAAAACATTAAACAAACAGCATTCTCCCAATAACGATTTCGAACTAGTACCAACAGGCTGATTGTACTTGGGGGACTTGTAGCACTGTTAATTTTCTCGCGAGGTCTCTCTCTAATATTTTATCGTTTTCATCTCTTCCATTTTTTAGTCTGCTCTGTTTTTAAAAACTCCCTTTTAAAATTAATGTTGAAATAAATCCTGTCTCTTTACAAGAAAAACAAAGTTTTATAATCCCTGCAGTGTATTGGGAGAGTGGTTGATTCCCCTTTTGGATAATTAAGGATTTTAGGAGCCAAATTTCCAGAAAGTGTTCGACCCGTCCTCAAACCACTATTTTTGCAAGCCAGCAATTCTTTCGGTATTGCCTTGTGACACAGATTTGAGATCTTCAAATTTCGCTTTGCATTGTTCCATTTTTATGGGGGCCAGTCCTCCATAAAAACTGATCCTCAACTTCTTCTTATCCATCTTTCATTCAACACTCCTATTTTACCACCCACCACCTCTCTGCCCAAATATACAGCAATAAAATGCAGTGAAATTTCCCACTGAAAAATGTGGTGAGTCTGCTGCAGCCAGATGGGGAAACATCTGACAGTATCCATGGACTTGCCCATACATTTCTCATCTTGCCTATGTCACAACAGAGCGGTTTAAACTTGTGCTGTGAGGCATCAACTTTAGAGGCTTGCAAATCCATCTGCTCAGCCACACCATGTATCGCAGTTTTCATTTCCAGGGTTAGGGCACAAAAATCTTTGGCCCTAATTACAAGTTCAGCGGCGCAGGACAATAAAAATTGGTGATAATTCTGTTATTGCCACTTTATTTGTGCGGTAATGGAGTTGCTGCCACTTTTGTCACAACGCCAAACTACAGGTTTGACATTGAAGTGGAGGATTTTCCTCCAGCATCATGCCAGAGATAAATCCACCACTTTGTGGCCAAATATCGGCAGAATTACTGCAGCAGAAATTCACCAAAATCCCCATGGAGTCCTACGGACTCCAAAAATTGGGATAAACAATGCACTTCCACCACTTGTAATTATTGTAATCCTGTGGTAAACCCACGGAAGCAACTGGTGGGAAAATAGTTTGAAGTTAACCTAAAAATACATCATTTATTTATTTGTATTTGTAAAGCGTGCAACAGCCCATAGGCATCGTGGCGCTGGTTACAGAGAGTTGGCAAAACTTAGTCACATGACAGAGCATTATACAGTTTTTACATTTTATCATTTTCAATACATTTCAAGAGTTTACACAATTACATTTACAATAGGGCAGTGGTGGGAGACATTGGGAGGCAAGAGGTACGCAATGTAAAGGGTAGGTGTCAGTTAAAAAGGGAAGTTTTCAGATTTTTTCGAAAGGCAAGGAGGGAGGTTTCAGCTCTAAGGGTAATAGGGAGTTCCAGAGTTTGGGTGCAATGTACGGGAAGCCTAACCTGCCTGCTTTAGCCCTGTTGATGTGCAGGGTGATGAGTTGATTGGTGTAGCGAGTCCTTGTCGGCAAGAGGAAGTTTATCTGGATAAAGTTTCTGATAGATATGACGGGGCAGTGAAGTTGAGGCATTTGTGAGTGATGGTGAGGATTTTAAAAGTAATGCAGTCTTTGACAGGGAGCCAGTGAGCTGCCTGTCTGGCTTGTGTGATGTGGTTCCTTCTGGGGATGCTCAAGGCTGCTCTTAGAGGATTGGTTTGGGTGATTTGGAGTCTATTTAGGTTTTTCATGGAGGTACCTGCTAAGAGGGCATTGCAGTAGTCTAGCTTGGCGCCTATGGGTGCTCTGGCTATCGAGAGACTATTAAGCTTGGTGAGATAAGGTTTTATAGCCTTAATGAGCTTCGTGCTGTGCGCAGATGCTGAGGCAATGGCATTGACTTGCCTATTCATTGATAGAGTAGTATCAATGTGGACACCTAGAGTCTTGACGGACAAGGAAACGGGGATGATGGAATTATCAATGTTAAAGTTGGTGTAGAGGGGGTCTGGTTTGGCTAGCGTGGCTTTTTGGCCAAGGATTAGGAGCTCAGTCTTATCCTCATTGAGGCATAGGTAATTTGCCGCTAAACAGGCTTGGATTGTGGCGTAAAGTTGGAGTAGAGCCTTGGCATCTTGGTCATAGGATCCGGATAGTGGTAGGAGTACTTGGGTGTCGTCAGCGTAGTTTGTATAAGCTATTCCAAGTGCATCAAGCAAATCGAAGAGAGGCTTCGTGAACAGATTAGACAAAGTAAGGGTTGACCATGAGCCTTGCGGGACTCCACAATGGATAGTGGTGGGGGCTGCATTCGCAATGTTTGATTAACAAGCGAATCATCTACATTCACCCTTTCTTTACAGTCGAAAACTGTGCTCTCCTGTATACAGCATTGAAAAATTCCAGACTCGACTATTGTAATAGTCTACTGTCTGGCACTACTGTCGCCAACATTCAATCTTTACAGGTGGCTTAGACCAACGCTGTGCGCACCATCTTCAATCAATCTCATCACACTCATATTTCCACCTTCAGAAAGAAGCTACATTGGCTTCCCGTAAAAATTGCATAACACAAAGTGTTAACGACAACACACAAGTACTTGTCCTTCAGCAATCCCACCCATCTGTCTGAGCATCAAGTCCACTGAAAGAAATCTTCGCTCTTCCACTGCTACTTTTCTTGATCCCCTTAGATTTAAGACAGCTAAATTTGGGGTCACCACCCTTGATGTGGAGGGCCCCCTCCTCTGGAACGCCCTACCGGCTTGGATACGACAGATTCAAAACTATCCCCTCTTTAAGCAAGCCATAAAGACTCACCTTTTCAATCTGGAGTAACCCTCAGTGGTTATGAGCCGATAATTGTTTGGCTGGGTTGTGTCAAGTGTAGGTTTTTTCAGGAGGGGGCGTACCCAGGCTTCTTTGAGGCTGCCGGGAACTATCCCCGTTTTAAAAGAAGAGTTAATGAATGTCGTTAGAAGAGGGGCAAATGCCTCAGCACAATCCTTGATGATCTTAGGTGGGCATGTGTCGCCTTTGCAGAGGGATGGTTTGAGTTTGACAAGGCAAGTGCTGGGTTGGTAGTGCCTTGTAAGGGTCTTGATTTTTTTTTTTGGAGGAGTACTATTTTATTAAGCATTGCTGATTGTATGCTTGCGCACCAAGTTTCGTCTTTAATGATCTCGTCTGGGCTGGTAGGCCGTGTGATGAGCTCATAAAAGATTGTGAACATTTCCTTGGTTTGGCTTTTGGCATTAGATATTCGATCGTTGAATGTGTTAGATTTGGCTGCGATGATGGCCACTTTATACAGAAGCGTGGTCCGATTGAAGCTATATTTGGTAGAGTCATTGTCTTTAGCCTGCCAATTTTTTAGGGCCTGTCGTTTGTTCAAGCAAAGAGCCTGAAGCTCTTCTGTGAACCAGGAGTTGCTGTGTAAAGACCTTATTTCTTTCTTACTTTCGAGTGGAGCTATGGCTTTTACAGCATTGGTGAGTGTGGCTGATAAAATTGTGGTAGGAGGTGGGCCTGATGGATAAGGTATTCTTGTAAATTAGGGCTACTCCCCCGCCTAGTCTGGGGGATCTGTCCTGCCTGAGCATGGTGTAACCGGAGGGCAGTGAAAGGGTGATAGCAGGGCCAGAAGTCTTATGTAGTCATGTTTCGGTGATGCCAGGTAAGTCTAGGTTTTGGCTAGATAAGAGGTCATTTATTACAAGAGCATGGGTGGGAAGGGAGAGCACATTAAGCAGCGCACATTTGAGGAGTGGTGAAGGGGTGTTTTTATCTGCTTGTGGACTTCATGGCTTAGTTTTGGGTAGAATACTCTGAAGCTTGATGAGTGTATAAGAATACTCTGAAGCTTGATGAGTGTATGTGCAGGCTTTTTGTTGTGTGCTGGGAGAGGTGTTTCTTTTAGTGCGTAAGAGGGAGAGGTGTGGGTGGAAGGTGTCAGGAGGGACATACGTGTGCCCAGCCTGAGATTTCTAGATGAGCCAGGGAGTGTAGTTTATCGGGCTGGGTAGAGTGCGGGATCTGAGTCTGGAACTTCTGCTGACTTGATTAGGATGGTGGGACAGTGAGTGGACCATGTCCATGTATCCCGGGAGAGATCCCACTGTCTCAGTGATGAGAGCTGCGGGGGGCTTCAAAGTAGGATATGAGTTGCCATGAGATGCGATGACCTGAGAAAGGTGTTGGTAGGCACGTGGGTATGTGGATGAGTGAGTGAGTCATGGCAATGGCAGAATAGAAGGTGATTATCAGTGTAATGATGGTCGAACACTTATCATTCAGTTTATGTGAGACCTTAAGTGGCATGGCAGTCTGGTCTCTGGTGTTCGTAACAGGGTTAAGGGACTGGTGGGTAAGAGGCATTATAGGAACCTTTGTGGTAAAACAAATAACATTGTGCACAGATACATACAATGGCAGATGGAGTATACCTCATTGGAACAATTGTGCATGCATATATATAGTCTGCCGGGCAGTCCTTGTATTAGTGCCTGACACAGTGTAGACAACCAGAGTGTGCATTAATAATTAATAGGAGTTGACCTCTAAGCAATGCCAGCCCTAACAGTCCTGCTGATAATACAGCTCAGCCAACACGTGCAGCGTGGCTAATGCAAAGCAGTTAAAACTTGAGTGGACACAGTGCATTTCTAGGCATGAAGGACCATCGCTATGCAAGACATATAGAGTGAAAGTGGTGGACCAATTTACCAGTTTATCAGTGAGAGAGGACTGAAATGAGAGTAGCGTGGGGAAGTGACCTCTAGAACAGAGCAGTGGAAAGTTAACACAGTGCAATTAGTATATGGTGCTTCACATTATAGCAGGACAGAGGCCGTATCTGGCGGTGGGATTTACAGTAGCGTGTGATGTGCAGCAGAGCTCCCAAGCGTAGGCACAAGGGTTAAAAAGTGTAGATAGCGCACGTTATCATCATCATGTAGTGGTTCGAAAAAAGAAGTCAGACACTTTGCAGACATTTTTGTATTCTCTTTATTAAACTAAAACACTAAGACTTTTCCCTCCCCATGACAACAGGGAATATCCTACCTATCTAAAGAAACTAAAAGTGCTTGTCAGATGTCGGGAAGTCCAAAGTAACTCTGACCGCCATCCAAGTTAAGCCTCTCTAACCTTACGATTAAACAGAGACGTTTTTATGGGAGGACAAAAGGGGCACTTGCCCAGGGACCCCACCTTGGAGGGGGCCCCACAAGGCTAGCTGATCTGACGAAGTAAGATCCCATTGTTCACAGGTCTTCAATAGCACACTTCATGATATTTTATGGGGTGCTGCTGAGGCTCTAAATCCATTGCCTCTGCTTTGGCAAGTACATTCTGCCTTGATCAATTCATCATGTATTGCTTTCTGTGTTCACTGTGATATACATAGTTTGTGTGTTCCTTATGGCACCACTCTGTAGCATTGTTTCCTTCCTGTGGGAATTAGGTTGCTCATGTGCAATAGGCAATGGTGAAATGCATATTGATAAAGTGTGGGCCACAATGGTTCAGAAGTTAGCTCAGTGTGTGAAGCACCCATTGCAGAGATGTGTGTTCATATGCAAAATTGGAATATCACATTCCAACAAGGCTGGCTGAACTTTTCCTGTGTCTGAAGTTTATAAACCTGCCTGCATATGTACTTGGTTTTGCAGAACATCTGCATTTATCAGCAATGTACCTGTAGCAGATAGGGGTTGCTATAAAAACTAACGTATCATCCGTATGGTGAAGGTCTAGAAATTGGTTTGTTCAGATGGGGTGTTGTAAAACCTAGGCAATCGCCTCCAATGATGGCATACACTGTTAGTCCAAGAGGTGTATAAGTATCCAAATTAAAGACTATGGAACAACAGCGTTCATGTTTGTATCCTGGATTTGCCAGCAAATGATACAGTGATCCTGGTCGAATCATCTAATATATCTTACATCGCTGTGCTGTTTTCTGTGAGGTTTGCCTTCTTGCATGCTGCTGGTATCGTTAAGCCCAGTACATGATCTTTCTTCTTATGTAGGCCATTTGGGTGGAAGGGTTGGTAGGCAGAAGGGAGCGGACCATATGTTGCAGGCCTCAGGCAAGCATATTTAAGGTCTGCTTGTTTGACACAAAAAACGGTTTGCTTTTTGGTAAAAGTCAAAGGTTTTTATGCACGTTTATAAATGAAAATGTCACAAGCCATTGTTTTGGAAGTATTTAAAGATTTAAACTACAAAAGACAACCCCAGATTAAATTTGTTAAATCACATTGATTGGTATGCTGGTACTTATATTCTTCTTTTGATGATGGAGAGAATGAAGCTAGAATCGTTCCCATTTTGCATAACACCCTTCTGTAATATTTTGTTTAAATAGTATCATGTTTGGTAATGTGATTTGTGTACTTTCCAAGTCCGTTTTTTTATAAAATGAGATTGTTTTAGTTCATGGTAAGAACTGGAAAAGAAAGTGTTAAAATGCAGAAATTGCAGATTTGGCACAAATCCCAGCTTCACCCCTTAATCCTGGGCATCTCATTTAATCTTTAATCTTTCAAAATTATCAGCCCTTCCAAGGGATTTCCTTCTCATGGTATAATCTTCATAAAAGCCTTATTCATGGTTTCACTGTGTTAATAGTGAGCATATTTATATCGCACACCACAGGCATTTGTTCCTTTGATGGCCAATGGCAACACTATCTGAAAACCATATCCCACTTCTAATCTCAGTCTGTCTGGATAAAGACACCTACCTGGTAGCTTCTAAACTGCCTCCACTATCTATGCTACGGTATGTGTAGCATTCTCCTTCCTTCCAAATGGTGTGCTCTATCCATGCATGAGCCCTTTTGCATTCTGTGAGGTAGCTAATGGGAGTTCTCTGACTATTATGGGTTACATGTACCTTTTCATACAGTCCTGTATTAATACTACATCTACCTTCCTGGATGTTATTGATAAAAAGTATCCTGTACGTGCTACAACAGTAACCCCTTTTTAGACTGCTAATGTTGGTCTTCAAATGCTACTTGTTCATCATTCGGATTAGAGCAAGAATGAAGCAGGCGAGGGGACTTAAAGTGAGTAAACATGCTTATTATTTTGCGAGACAGCATATCAACCTATAGTTAGTGAGCACAATGGGTGGAGGGGCACAACCAGTATTCTTGATCTCTTAATTCCTTTGGTTTGGTGGAGGGGGGCCCCAAAGAGGTCTGTGCCCATGGGCCCAAAAGTTCTTAAGATGTCCCTGCCATGAAATAGAACTAATCAAAAGTAAGGCCAAGCGAATGTCTTCTCTTCCCTTTACCCAAGTTTCTTGTTACAGAATACATTTCTTAGTACAGTTCATTATGATGGTCTTTCTTATTAGGTGCTATAGTTTTTGACCTTTCTATGGTCCTCTCTTGGTAGTAGTTTTCCCTAAAATTATTTATCCTCTTCGTTATGCCGCATATACGTTCTTCACAATCTTTCTGTTTATGTTTTTGAAAAGTATCATTACTTGTATATCATTGTAGGCTTTTTCAATTGTTCTCTCTGGGACTTAGGGTTCTTTTATCTGCTTCAATGGTGAGCCTTATGTTAGTTCTCCAGTCTCTTAGTTCCCCACCTGGGTTGTTGAAATGTCCGTCTTATCACTTGGGGCTCACTTCCTTTCTTATATGGGCTCTTCCACAATATTTTGTTCTCGTTACTGGGACAAGTGGCTCTTTTCATATAATCCTGAACTTTTTTTACCAGATTATTTATTATGTGTGCCCTTCGATTTTCACAGTTTCAACCATGCAGCTTGGTTATGTTTTCGTTTTTAAGACTGGGATGAGTTGTTTCACGTAAATAATGATTCCCATGTGGCCTCCCACTGTTCCCTATTCCCCTGGTACCTCTCATGATGTGGGAGAAGGGTTGCAGTGCTTGGCCCTCGCTCGGCTACTGCTTCTCGCTGTCTTCTTCGGTCTGTTCTCGGCTCGGCATTGGACGTCTACTCTCTGCATACACTGGGGCTCCAAAGGCATTCAGCTGTCCCATTGGGGTAGTCTTGGCACTATTCTTTGGGCATCCTGCCCACCACTCTGCATGCATGGTCTCGCTACTACGAAGTACATTCTCCTTCTCTTCTGGTTCATACTACTTTACTTCTGGGTCCTGGACACCGGGATCTCAGTGTCTTGAAATCTGCTAGCGAGATTCTTGAAACCTGCAGGCTCTACAATGTACCTTGACTACGCCTCCAGAAGGCATGATGAGGTCAGGGGGCTTCCCCTGCATATCAGGCTCTCCTCTCCTCCTCCTGCTCCGACTCGTCACAGTTAAATATCCATGTTGAGATAAAGAGATATTTTCCTTATTTTCTTCAGATAGATTTCTCCCTGCATTGCCTTCAGCTAAACATGAAGCCTCCATAGTATTCTCCATGGAAGACAGTTCCATATATACAGCTATGGTAGTTCATTCAGGGAGTTCCTCATAGGAACAGGAGTTCTTGTTCCCAAAGGGGGAGTGTCTCCCGGTAAGGTCCCACTTGCCTTTACCCCAAGGGAGGGTCTGGTGGAGCAGGCCCACCTCACTAGCCTCACAGGGTGCGTTTACCCTAAGAAGGGGACAATACCTGTGATTTGTCACAGCTCCTGTTGATTATCCAAAACCATGAAAAAAAATGTGAAAAGAAAATGGCAAAGAAGGCTTAAAACAGCCCCCATTAGTGAAGTTCTAGTAAATAAACCACTACAAAATTGGAACAGACTGTTCAAAAGTCTACAGAATCTACCTGTTTTCGGCTCGCTCTTATGGTTTAGGTCCATTCAAAAGTGCTTTGAGGAACTGGACTTGACTAGCCTGTGGGCTAACCAAGAGGGGCTATTACCTAGCTTCAAGATGATGGCTAAGACAAAAGTGCTGTGATGCCACTGTACAAGAGGGCGCACAGTCTTCTGACGGGCCCATAGGTCAGAGCACACCCTCTAGTACCTGAAAAACAAGATAGCTGCACCTTGAGGAGGTTGGGGTGCAGGATTCACATACTCCAACACAATTCAATAAGGACAGCTCAAAAAATGTGGCAAAGAGACTGTTAAGTTCATAAAGGTTTATTTCATTTCCCTGCCGACACAGAACAGCCCTATCTGCTGTGGTCAAGTTCCCTGCCTCAAAAGAACCCCCTCCCGCATTACACAGAGCTCATTTCTATAGCCAAATATGAGGGAGCAAATCTGCCCCCAACTTTTCCTGCACAGTCTTAGACAACTTCATCGTTAAACATTAGCTCATTGGGCAATTCATTTTAATTGGACTAACCCTTCAGGAAGAAATACGCTCTAGCATGCATGTCTGACTTGTCCTCCGGTATTCTGTTCGATTTATAGTTGCTGCAGCTGGACTCCTCAGATAAGGGTTTTTACCAGGCCCAATTTAATGTCTGGTTTCGGCTCATTAGTCAAGTTTCTGAAAGCATGGTGTCCTTGAACGTCTCAGCTTTAAAATGATCTCATCTTTACACACTTCGAGCACTACTCAGATTCTTCTTATTTTAGCCACATTTTGGTTACATATATTTCCATTAAAGGCATTTTAGCCAGAACGATTTTCTGTCTGTGTATAGAATATCTCATTGTCCATTATGTGCCTTACCACCTTATTACATCATGGTAATGCCATTTTCGACATTATGAACACAATTCCTTTTGAATACTAGTATATTGTAACATTATAAATACCATTTTCGCATAATTGCAACACCACATGAGTCCCTTCAAATTTCTCTGTTTAGGTTTAAGTGGGGGGGGCTCCACTTCATTCAGTTGTTGATTCAATAAACATATAAGTCGGGACCTTCATTACACTCCCCCGTCTTGAAAGTTCAGTTGTTTGTAAAACAACAACTTTAAACCATATTCTATTTCCATTCTCCTTAACATTTATCTAAACATTTCTTAACACAATCTTATAACTTGGCATATACTAACGTATTGTCATACTCAAAACAAACATATGTGTGTCATCTCCTTCCATGTAAGCCCTACTTCCTGTAATTGTGTGCCTTTAATCTAACTGTATGCCTTGGACGATTCACAGCCATTGTGAGACTCAAGAGGTTTGGTCAATCTTTGAGGTAACCCATTAGCCCATTGTCTCTTCGTATGTCACACCTTGTCTGCAACTCCCACCCCAACAAAGTACAATCCCTCCTTGACCATCTTCTCCTGCCCATGAATATCATTTCACTTCGTCCTTCCCTCTTGTCCACATTATTTCCTTTTCTGTATCTTCCGTTGTAGTTGTCATGAGTTTGGCGTTAGTGGACCTTCGTCGCCTTTTCCTTTCCACTGTGCTGTTTTCACAGTCGGTCTCCCAGGTTTCTCTGATGCTTAGACCAGAAGTCCATTGTTTATTTCCTAACCACATGAGTTTCAGTGTTTTTTCCAGAGTGTCTGTCTTTCAAAAGGGTTAATTGTTCAATGAGTCCACAAGAGGGGACGGTTCAGCATGGGGATGCAGGGTTGGGGGAGTCTTTTTCTGACATAATTCAACCTCGGGCTCTCCCTGGGTTTCTCTACGACCTCACTCTCTCCTCACACGGTTTAATGTCAATTTTCCAAGGCATACAGGTCCCTTGACGTATACCTGTAATATAAAACGGAATGAGTTTCTTTTGTAAAATAAAGAGGTCTCTACTTATCTAACACATTTCCTACCAACCTATTTCCTTAAAACCTCTTTTCGCATTTGCTCTCTACCCTATTCCCTAGAAATCGAGACATTCCCTCTTATTTGACACTCCTGCCTCCTAGACAAGCTACAAAACATTTCCTTTTAAACATTTCCCTTTGTGGGTCATTTTCACAACATAACTAAAATACCTCCCATTCCTAGCTCTGTGCCAGCTGGCTTAGAAAATGATTTTTGTTTTCAATACCACTCAATACATCACATCCTTCATGGGACACATTTTCCCTTCCAGGTGCCACATGCAACCCTAAGGAGACAAAACAATTGAAGAAAGAGGTCTTCTTCTTTCCTAGTCTTCTAGGCACGTCTGTAGTAGATGACGGCAACATCTTTGGGGATCCCCCTTGTCTGTAGAAAGTCAAAATAAAGGCAAAAGTCATTCTGGCATGTGTAAGGGGTCGGGTTTTCTTCACGACTTTAACCCCCTTCCTCCCTTTCTGCTATCAAAAAATACTCTCTGGGTCATTCTCCCCTGGTGCACATAAACAATTATTTCCCAACCACCCCGCAGGGATACTAAGTTTCGGCTGGGTTCTTTGCTCAGCTTAGCTGTATTCTTCCAGGTTAGCAGTAAATTCATGCTGGTTAGCAGCACATACTTCTTCAGTTTAGCAGTAAATTCTTCCTGGTTAGCTGCACATACTTCTTCAGCTTAGCAGCCATTTTTCCTATTCTTTTTTTCTAGTTGGACCATGGTCTATGTTTGTGCTTTGTGTTCATCCTAGGGAGATAAAACAGAGGCTTTTCACTGCACACCCTCCCTGTCTAACTTGATCTAGCCTACCCCTGTCTTCTAAGACTATGGCACCAAATCTTACTACGTGCCTCCACCTTTATTTTTCCCATTAATGTTTTGCCTATTCTAATGCTTGCATACCTCTATCAAAACAATCCTTTTGACATTATGAACACAAAAATAATGACTCACCTTCAATTTTACTTCCGTTTTCTGTGGTTGTCTGGAATGGCCATGCTGTTTATTTCTCTACTCTTTCCACACCTGATTATACCTATCTTGGGAAAAACAGCTAACTTGTGAAGACCTTGTGTCTCTTGCTACCTTTTCCTGTTACTCACCTGGATCTCTTACCTTTAGTGTTGATCAATTGCATGTTCACACCCTTTAGGCATGAACTAGTACTTACCTTTTTCTCTTTTCTCCCTAATTTAAGGCCATGCAGACAATTTCTTGTGCTTCCACGCAAGAGTTCCATAGCTTGTCTGTAAAATAAATCAAAATTGTTACTGACATTCACAAGTTGTTTTGCTTACTTCACCATATTTACTTAAAATGGCTTGTGCGAGTTTCCTTCGTTTAACTGACCCAATTTTATCAGCCATACTCCTTTTCTTGGTCTTCATGGTCTCCTGATGTTTTTTATTGCCCAATGCTTCTTTTTTTCTGTTAGCCAGGAAACCTCATAAGTGCTATTTTTTTTCCACCTTTTGCTCTTTTTTTCCATTATGCTTTTGAGTGCATCCCTTATCCTTTTATTCATTTTTTATTCAATATAACCACTCATTTATTTCTGTGACCAATCCTTTTGCGCTTCCTCACCTCTTCTCTGACCCTATCTTCTTCATTTTTTCTTTATCTCTATGTTCATTTTTCCTTTGAACTTCCTCATCCCTTCTTTCACGTACCTTTTGCTTTTCTTCTAACCTTTGCTGTTTCTGTCTGTCACGTTCATAGGCTGCTCTCTGGTTTGCGATCGAGCTGCTTTTCTTGCTCTTCGCAATAAAGCTGTTCTCGCCTTAGCCTAACTTTCCTTCTTATCCTTCCGTCCCTTAAATCCTTCTCTTCCTTCCTCCTCTGTGCCTCATCTAACTTCTCTTTAGGCCTCCCACCATCACTGCCTTTCCCATTGGGTTTCAATGAGATTTGTCCTCCCATCCATTCATCCTTTGTAAATGCTATCTCATCAGTTCTGTCTTCACGTTCTTTCCTCTTCTTTCCCTCTCTCCCCTTGTCGAGAGATGCACTTGTCTGTGGCTGAACTCCTTCTTTATTAACGCATCATTGCATCTCCCCTTGTCCCTTGGCTAGGGATGTGAGATTCTTGTCCTTAACCTTCCCTTGATTTTTGCTACTACTTTATGAAGGCGACTCATAAGCGGGGTTGCTATAACCTGTGGCTGCTTTTAGCTCTCTTTAATAGGCAAAGTCCCTTAAGCTTACTTCCCTCAGTTCCTGTTTCAGGCGGGGCAGGCGTTGCTGCAGGTGTCTCTGCCCCCCCCCCTCAGTGCATATTTTATTTTTTCAACCAAGCTGCTGGAAGCTCTTCCTCCTTTCCTTGCTCTTATATTTGTACAATTTGAGAACAGCATAGCGTTTTCTAACCTCTCTTTTTTTTCTTTATGCGGCATGCAAGTAAATTGCCATGCGTTGTAAAATGGCTTTAGATGAAGACTCAATTTATGGCCACGGCATAAACATCTTGTGGGCGGCACCTTTAGCCCACTCCTCTAATTGGAGTAATGTATTCCGGGCTTAACTCTATTTCTATTGATATCCTTATGTGAGTCCAAAACTCCCATTACAATGAGCGAGCATCAAATGCAGCAAGCTCCAATCCAGTCCCTTCCCGCCAAATTATTTATACCGTCAATTTACTCAAGAACATCAATCTATGTGCGATTCCTTCTCAACTGTAGAATCGCATTAAACTTTTACTTTATTTCAACCAACAAGGAGACACAATTCCTTACATTTGACATACAACAGGACATGTATAACAGACACTTGACAGACTAGACAAACACCAGCTGGACACACATATACCTGCCTTCTAATCAATACCCCGACATGGGGTGTAAACGAAACCCATTTGTGCTGTCTTTAATCGTCACGTAGCCTAGTCGTTCCCTATTATGTGGGCTCTGGGTTCACGTTTCTTCTGACCACTCTTTAAAGCTCAGGAACAAGGTGAATCCTTACATTTTTTCCTCAGGTGCCCCCCTGGTAATCCTTACATTTTTTCTCAGGTGCCCCCCCAGAATTCTTATGTTTTTCTCTCGGGTGCCCCCCCGGAATTCTTACGTTTTTTTCTCGGGTGCCCCCCCGGAATTCTTACTTGAACCACTACTGTCCTTCATGATTCTTATTTCATTCTGCTTGCTCTTTTATCAACTGCCATATTTCCCTATTTTATGGCTGCCTTCATTTTCCTGGAGGTCATCCGTTTCACCTCGTGTTTGCAAATGTTCATAATTCGCAGCCTGCGTCTGAATTTCTAAAATCCATCTCCTTTATTTGTTATTTCTTCACCAGGTTATACAGCTGGCTATATTCATCACACTGCACACATACTAAAATCTTTTACTCCTCACTCACCCAATCTCATTTGCCTTCTGCCACGTTCATGCCTTCAAAATTGCTTGTGTTTAACTAAGGCATGCCCTAAATAATCATGCTTTCCTTGGTACCCTCAACACTGTCATCATGCTTTACGCTTTGTCATTCAAGTCTTTCCTCGTTCATCTAATTCCTACGATACCAGAATCTCAAAAGCTCGTCTCAAACCAAAAGTTTTTCTCCATTTGATAAAAATTTTCTCCACTCTGGCTGACAAGGCCTCAAAATTGTAAACTACCACCCCTGTTATGACTCCATGCAGACTGTCCTACCAGTCACGGTGGAGTTCCTAGAAAAAGCCTTTAGGAGCACCCAAAAACCCCCTTCACTACATGTGTGCTATCCCCAAAATTCCCCAAAAGCAGGTCACAGATGATCCAGTAACCTCTTTTAATTTCAGGGGGCATTCTTAGTAAAAAATGATAGAACGCATGAATGGCAATGGACCATTCAGCTACAGGGCAGTGCCTGCTCCTGCCTGCATGTAAAATCACTTGCTCCTCATCTCATGAAGTTTATCACTACCTTTTTTAATTCTAACACTACTTCTGTAGCTGTAAAATAACCCTTGCTCTTGCCATGCCGGGTTACATGCTACACTGTTTGTTGCACTTTATCGTTACAGTGCCATTGCAGGAACGTCATTTGGGGGTCGCCAGGGGTTGTGGCTGCACCCCCGGAGGTATCCTGTGTTGCCCCACGGTCCCCTTTGCTACCCTAGAAATTGAAAAAATGTTTAAAACTTTAACTATAGTGGTATCATCAGAGGTCAAGGGTCATGAGATGTCACTTCCGCTACCTCTATCATTTTGGTGAGTGACGTCCCTGTGTCATTTCTTCCCTTTCACCATCTCATTTGCTAATGCCTCCGGCCCTTTCCTTTTCCTGCCATACTTACACCACCTGCTCATTAATTTCTCGTCATTATCAGTGTTAAATTGTATTACTACACTGCCATTCTTGCAGGCATCTTACAAAATCTTCACAAGCTCTAAAAGTGTGGAGTGCTGCTGTGCGCAACTCTCAGTATTCATTGAAAGAATACACATGACTTCGCGCCAGATGAGGTGCTCACTGGCTATCCATGGAGGAAAGGCTACTTTTTTAAAGTCACAAATGTAAGTCTTACACAGCGCTGGTATATTTAACTGATGCTGCTGCTAGGGTCAGTTCAGCCCAGTGGCGGCTGGTGACTATGGAAGTTGGTGAGGCGTACATATCTTGGTAGGAATTTGGGAGCGAGCTAGGCCACCTCACACCACTCAGTGTGCCCGTGGCTTCTCCCTCTGCAAGACATTTTGGGAAAAATGGCTTCCAAGATGTGCAATTTCCTGTCCAAGCCCACAGAAATATGACATCACAAATCCTGGCCTAATTATGAGTCTAAACAGCCTGGATTCCACTGAAATATGGGCAATGGTTTTTTCCCAGCTCACGGACGTCTGGACTGGACTCATGTGAAGGCATTAACAAATAATGCATACAAATACAATTTTCTAAAATAAAGCACCTCTCAACACCCCCAAAGGCAGTTCACAGAAAACTGGGAACACTGTGCCGCTGCCATACAAAGCACATACACAAAAAACATAACTAAAAGTCCACATATCAGAAATACAAAGCAATATATGAGCCAAGGTGTCTGCAACCAAAGGGTATGAAAGGCACGTGTCCAAACAGCACACCATTGAGTGACATGTATTAGGCTGGTGGCATTCACAGATATGCACAGACACAGACTCTGCCCTTTAAAGGATCTCTGCTAGCCCAGAAAGGGGCTGAGAGCGAGGAGAGAGCTACATTAGACTATAACCTCCATTCTCTAGCTCCTTCAGAGACACCCATACTATAAAAAGCAACATTCATACACTGACTGCCATATTCCATTTGGCTAAGTTGCTGGCAGTCCTGCATGTATGTGCCACTGGGACTGCTGGCGCACTGACCCAGCCAATATCTTCTGTGATGCTCAGCCAGGGTCAGGTTGCCTACCTGCACCAGGCTGCTTGCCACCCCACAATCTAAAAAAATAGAAATGGGGCTAAGACCCGTTTCATTATCATCAATGGTTCCCTATTGGGTGCGCAGGGTGGTCATACCCAGCTTTGAATTCCCCTCCTCATGCACGGATTAAAATCCCAGGTTAACAAGTCGATTAGGCGCGCTCAGCCTGCAACCTTAGTGTTAAAATTCACCACTACTTCTAGCATTCTGTTTCCATACAGCACTTAACAATACATAAACACATCCATACACGTCGCAGCAGGGCCTACCTAGGTGAGAAGCTTTTTCGGCATGCAATACGAGGGGCAAGCACTGCTTAAATCCTGAGCTATCCCCCAGTGCTCATGTTCATGGACTCTGTCACCAGCTGCTGTTTCCATTAACCAAAGGAGCTAATCCCGCAGGGCTAAGCTCCCCCGTCCTGTCCCCGAATCATGGAATGCTTTTTCCAGTGAACTTGGCGCAGATCCAACCCTCCTCATTTCTCGCAAAATTCTCAACCCTGCTTTGGTTACCTGCTTCTGTCAGTTCCCCCAGCAGTATCTGTACTTATCCCCCTTTTGCTAATTTAACCACTATGCTGTGTTTTACTTAATGTACTCTATCCAGTGTGAGCTTAACATGCAGCTCATTCATAGTAACTACAATATATCTATTTGTCCTATAACCACAGGTGATGCATGCTTCATCCCACAGCCCCTAGTGTATGCCTTCTTATTGTAATCTACAAGCCCCTTCCTTGTAATAGCACCACAATGCCTACGGGCTTCTGCATGCTCCATGCTACTAGGAATCGCTCATTCCTTGCCAGACGTCAGTAGACCCCAGAGATGTTTTTGTTGGCAGGCCCATGGGGTGGCTAACTAGGGCCCCCCACATTAGGCTTAAATAGCACATGCCAGGAAAATTTGATTGCATGCTGGTGCGGCTCCAAACCCATTGCCTGTCGAGTTTGACAAGTACATTCTGCCTTGTTCAATTAAAACATGCAATGCCTTTCATTTTCATTGTGGAATACATAGTTTGGGTAACACAACCTTTGTAGCGTTACTTCTCCTCTGTGGGAATGTTGCTGATCGTGTGCATTAGCCAAAGTTGAAATCCATATTCATCCACGAAGGTTCAGAAGTTGTCTCAGTGGGTTAGGCACTTATTGTAGGGATATGTGTTCCTGTGAGGGATCAGAAGGCACATCCCAGTGAGGCTGGCTGAACCGTTTTAAATCTGAAGTTCACAAATATACCTGCACAATTACTTGGGTTTTCAGCACAAGCAGCGCGATTAGCAGCACTGATCCTGCACCATAAAAATTACTTTAAAAAAAAAAATCAGTTTGCTCAGCTGGGCATTCTTAAACCCTAAGCAATCCCTTAAAAGATATGCATAGAATATCTGTCCAAGGGGCATACAAGTATGCAAATTCGAGACTGTGCAGCAAAAGTGTTCATGCTTATATCCTGGCTATGCCAGCAGACGGCAGTGATCCTGGTCAAATCATATAGGATCCCTTGCATTACTGTGCTGTTTTCTGCAAGGTTTTACCTATTTGCATGCGGGAACTTCCCTTTATAATTGAGAACTGACACTAAAAATCATTCCTATGTTGTGCAGCCCCCGTCTGTAATATTTTGGGTTTTAGAATGGTCAGGTTTGGAAATATGGGTTGTGTACTCTTGCAAGTCAGTTTTATAACATTACATTGTTTTAGTTCATGTTGAGAGCTGGAAGAGAAAGTGCTCAATTCCTTGGAATTGCAATATTTGCACAAATCCCAGCTTAATCCCTTAAACGCTGTGTGACCCTGGGCATCTCATTT
The DNA here is from genome assembly GCF_040938575.1 of Ambystoma mexicanum. Taxonomy (NCBI): domain Eukaryota; kingdom Metazoa; phylum Chordata; class Amphibia; order Caudata; family Ambystomatidae; genus Ambystoma; species Ambystoma mexicanum. The sequence goes on from NC_090923.1 coordinate 572,522,286, forward strand.
AATCTTTTATACATTTTAAATGCTTTTCTTAAATGCTGCACGGCCGCATAGCATGTCTTCACAGAGAGTAAGGCCTCTAGGCAATACTGAATGTTCCCACACAGATGCCTCTCGTAAGCCAGGTGAGATGCGCACAGGCTATCAGAAACCTAATGCATTTCTTTGCCAAAACTCATTGGCACCACGCAAAAGATGTCTTTTCGTCCGCGCTCATTCATCCTTATCGGAATTAATCACTCTTGTTAGTTCCCCAGATCCTCCAGGTCACCACAATAATGTATGCCTATTCTTGAAACTCCACAATGGGGCCTAGCTTTAGTCATCCGGCTCCTAAGAGCTGGGATGTCCGCTCACCAGTACTAAAATGAAAGAATCTTGCAGTGCTTTCCACAACAGGCCGGACGCATTAATATGCAATCAAGTCCTTTTCCTACAATTGCTGGGGCTGCTCTTCCATGAGGCACATTCATTCTGCATGCAATGCACTCTGTTTTAGAAATTAAATGCAATGTATAACACACATGCACTCAAAACATTCTATAGATCACTGAAACAACCTCACAATTACATCGGCTGTTAGCCTGTCTCTTTTTCCATACAGTTTTGCAAGGCAGGGTCATTTGCCGGGCAGTGTTTTATCTCAAAACTGTCTTTGCACATTCCTTTCTTGACAAATCACTGCCCAGTTTCGTGGGCCATAAAGCAAGCATGTTTTTATTTCTCTTGTCGCGCTCTTAACGCATGAGAACAGCACTTCCCTAAATCACTACAACTCAGCCATTTCAATGCAAAAATCCATCGTTCTTAGCACGATTTATCAGTTATCTTGCCTGCTAAAAGGAAATACAACTTTAACTCCATAGCTGCTGGTTAGAAACACAACGTGTTTACTTACAGTGCTCCAGCATTTTTGCACTTTTGACAGGTTGTCTAACTCTTTTTTGGGCTGCAATCACCATGAATTTGTGTGCTTTAAACTATAATATCTGACCACTTATTTTAATGCACTTTTTTGCAATTTCAAAACCTTGGCTTGACGCCAATTTTTTTATTCAGCTTAAAATATCATTTTTATACTAGTTCCAATGTTTTAACAGCACACGCAGACAGTTATGCCACGAAGTGAGCCACATGAACTGCCACAACATACAAATTTAGACACATACATAGCGTGACATGTAACAAATCAGACAAACTCCGACCACCTTCATGCATTTCCCTCATTAATATTTTACTCTTGTTATTGATTTTTGAATATAGTTAATGGTTTTGGTTTGTTCCCAAATCTGGACTGCCATTATTCTTTTTCCCCCGTGTCCCTGTCCCTATCGGCTAGGGCAGTTTTCACTCACCTTTTTTGTTCTCCCGACCCTCTCGATCACTGCCTTCTTCAGGTTTTCGTCTGGTCCGTCGCCCGTAAAGATGGGAAGAGATAACCCGGGTCCCTTCAAGCTCCGAATGCAGTCTTAATTATACTACTATTGTCTATGGGGAGCTTCACAGTCTACTCAGCCCAAATTGGCGAAGGACTGGTGATATTGCCGAAGACCTAGAGTTACTTTGTGTCAACAGCCATTAGGTGACTTGTTTTAATCAATAATTGATGGTCAAAAACTGTCCTCTGCTGCCATGTGTACAAGAGGGTGCACAGTCTTTTGATGGGCCCATAGGTCAGAGCACACCCTCTAGTGCCTGTAAAACAAGATAGCTGCACCTTGAGGAGGTTGGGGTGCAGGATTCACATACTCCAACACAATTCAATAAGGACAGCAAAAAAAATGTGGCAAAGAGACTGTTAAGTTCATAAAGGTTTATTGCATTTCCCTGCCAACACAGAACAGCCCTATCTGCTGTGGTCAAGTTCCCTGCCTCAAAAGAACTCCCTTCCGCATTACACAGAGCTCATTTGTATAGCCAAATATGAGGGAGAAAATCTGCCCCCACCTTTTCCTGCACAGTCTTAGGCAACTTCATTGTTAAACATTAGCTCATTGGGCAATTCATTTTAATTGGACCAACCCTTCAGGATGAAATATGCTCTAGCATGCATGTCTGACTTGTCCTCCGGTATTCTGTTCGATTTATAGTTGCTGCAGCTGGACTCCTCAGATAAGGGTTTCGATCAGGCCCAATTTAATGTCTGGTTTCTACTCATAAGTCAAGTTTCTGAAAGCATGGTGTCCTTGAACGTCTCAGCTTTAAAATGATCTCATCTTTACACACGCCGAGCACTATTCAGTTTCTTCTTATTTTAGCCACATTTTGGTTACATGCATTTCCATTAAAGGCATTTTAGCCAGAACGATTTTCTGTCTGTGTATAGATTATCTCATTGTCCATTATGTGCCTTGCCACCTTATTACATCATGGTGATGCCATTTTCGACATTATAAACACAATGCCTTTTGAATACTAGTATAATGTAACACTATAAATACCATTTTCGCATAATTGCAACACCAATATATATATATATATATATATAAGTCGGGACCTTCATTACACCACTAATATAAAAATGAAGAGGCTGTGTGCTGAACTAAGGACGGGTACCCTATACATAATGTCTAAGCAACTAGATGGCTTTGAGCCCTATTTGGATTGTGTGGCCCCCCGGCATATGTCTGATCCTTATTTGTTCAACTGTGCAATAATACCCTTAAGGTGGCAGTTTTTACAGCAAGATGGTCAAACCCAACAGATGATATGATAGTTTATTTATATAGCTCCTATACACAATGTGTTTCAAAGTGCTTCAAGGCAAGGGAGGGAACATGGGAATAATACAATGACATTCTTACATGCCATGAACAATAAGAATGGGAAATGAACTATCATACTCGGCCTGGCGACATTTCAGATAGTGCAAGAGCTAAGACACAAATCAGGGAGGGGTGGGTGAATGGGAAAGAAAGGGGAACAGACAGGCGACTACTGTACTAGGCCAAATGACATTTCTGGTAGAGCCAGAGAATGACAAGACAAAGGGAGGAGGGGAGTAGAAAAGAGCGAGAGGAACAAAACAAGTAACTATCGTACTAGGCCTGATGACATTTCACATACTGCCGGATGGGGGGGAAATAGGGCGAGGCAGAGGAGACAAACATATTGCTATCATACCAGGTCCTAGGACAATTCTGATAGAGTAAGTTCAAAGGGGGAGGGAGGAAGAGGAGAAGGGAGAAAGGAGAGAAGAGAGCAAGAACAGTTGCATAAGTCAACACAGATATTGCTAGAGAACAGCAATGCAAACAAGGATTCAAGATGACTATGGACAAGAAATGCTTAAGGGCCACCCAGAGTTCGAGATGCAGGGGAAGTCCAGCACGAGAATAGAAGTCTAGCAGGGTGAAGCACTGTGAACCACTGAGTCTATAAAGTCAAATCCAAGGAATTGGTCACAGGTTGGTGATGGAAAACCAAATAGTGTCACGACAAACTCCTGCAACGGTTAGATATAGGGGGCAGGTGGTAGTAGGAGAGGGTTGACAAAGGCAGCCAAAGGGGAGGGGCACATGGAACATAAAGCAACAAGGGGAGCAAGGGGATGGGAAGGGGAAACAAGAACATCACGTGCAGCAAGGGGGGTGAGAGGGAGAACAAGAACATCATGGGCAGCAGGGGGAGTTAGGGGGGCACACAAACTCAAAGGGGGAGGGAGGGGGCACATGCTCATCAAAAGCAGCAAAAGGGGTAGTAGGGGGGCACACACACATCACAGGCAGCAAAGGGGGTGGGAGGGGGGGACGCATGATCATCACGGGCAGCAAGGGGGTGAGAGGGGGCACACAAGCATCACAGGCAGCAAAGGGGGTCTAAGGGGGCACAAGAACATCACGGGCAACAAATGGGTGGGAGGGGGGCACAAGAACATCACGGGCAGCAAGGTGGGTGAGGGGGGGCACAGGAATATCATGGGCAGCAAAGGGAGTGGAGGTGGCACAAGAACATCATGGACAGCAAAGGGTTGTTTGAGGGGGGCACAAGAACATCACGGGCAGCAAGGGGGGGTGAGAGAGGCACACAAACATCACAGGCAGCAAATGGGGTGGGAGGGGGCACACAAACATCACGGGCAGCAAGTGGGGGTGAGGGGGCATACGAACATCACAGGCAGCTAGGGGATGGAAGGGGGGCACAAGAACATCCTGGGCAGCAAATGGGGTGAGAGGGGGCACAAGAACGTCACAGGCAGCAAAGGGGGAGTGAGGGGCACACAAACATCACGGGCAGCAAGGGGGTTAGAGGGGGGCACAAGAACATCACGGGCAGCAAAGTGGGTGGGAGAGGGGCACAAGAACAGGCAGCAAAGGGGGGGCAAAAAAACATCACAGGCAGCAAGGGGGGTGAGAGGGGAGCACAAGGACATCACAGGCAGAAAAGGGGGCGAGAGGGGCAGACAAACATCACAGGCAGCAAGGGGGTGATAGTGGGGCACAGAAACATCATGGAAAGCAAAGGGGGTGGGGGGGCACAAGAACATCACGGGCAGCAAGATGGGTTGGAGGGGGGCACATGAACATCACAGGCAGCAAGGGGGGGTGGGAGGGAGCACACAGACATCATGGGCAGCAAAGAGTGGGACAGAGCACACTAACATCACGGGCAGCAAAGGGGATGGGAGGGGGCACACAAACATCACGGGCAGCAAGGAGGGTGAGAGGGGACACAAGAACATCATGGGCAGCAAAGTGAGTGGGAGGGGGGCACACAAACATCACAGGCAGCAAAGTGGGGGGGCACATGAACATCACGGGCAGTGGACAGGGGCCTTACCTCGCGGGCCATTATAGGCACACTGGCATTTGCCCAGCGCCTCGCCCGATTGGTGCAAAAGAAACAGGTGAGCACCAATCAGACGCAGCCAGGCGAGGGGCAAGTGTGACAAACGCACAGCAAACAAGAAAAAAACTGCAGCCATGATGGAAGTGGCGGCCTGGGCCCAACAGCGTGGGGGATTGCACCCTGGAACTCCAGTGCTGCAGATCGTGTGACCAAAGCACTAAATAGTGCATTATTCTTGATGCTGTGTGAGTGCACACATTCCTGGACGGCTTCGTATCACAATGTCGTATCCCCCATGAAACATCCCAGAGGGTTTACCTTCTTTCCAGGTGGTGGGTGGGAGGTGGGTTTTCCATGGCCTCCAGGTCACTAGACAGCAGTGGGACCGGCAGTGATGTACAATGTACAGTGTGTGAGAACCTGGAGGAATCTATAAAACACTGTTATTTTATCCATTGTATACCAAACTGAGGTAATATTACTTGCTGCCACCCTTCCGCTTCAGAGATATTAGATCCACTGAACCGGCAGTTACATTTTGTGAAAGTACTGCATATGTAAATTCAGTTTATTTTGTTTTTTAAGTATTTCCACAGAGCCCGGCACCAAAGAGCAAAAGTAAAAAGTTAAAGCTTGTTTAGAAATCATGTTATCACTAATGAATTATAGTGTGAAATAATGATGTATTTACAATTTTAAGTTTCAAATATTTCTATTTTGTCAGTACAGGAAAAGAGCGGGGCTCTATAAGAAATTAATTTATGGATTATTGGTGTTAATAGGTTTTATATTGATTGTAATGCTAAAATGCTTTTATGTTTCTAAGCTGAATAAAGTTATGTTACAATAACATTAAAATAGCTGTCTCTCTTACCAAAGTCAGTCATGAATCCAATACAGCTATCTGGCTCAAGGCTGCCTATCAGCTTTGCTATCATACATGGTGTCTGTTCACCAGGAATCACAGGAAATGTATGTTACCTCTGCTGGGGAGCTTATTTTATAGGCTCAAATCAGGTTTTTCTAAACCCCACCTATTCCCTATCAGCCAGTCATTAACTAGTTTCGCCAATCTCTAGCTTGATCTGTTAAAGCTGCCAGGAAATCTGTCTTCCATTGACTTACATTGGATTCAATCATTAACAATTAAGACGTCAATAATGGTCTGTAATCCGGATCTCCTCGCCAAAACTGTAATCTTGGCCCCTGCCAAAAAATGAGCCAGCCCAAGAGCAAAACCTGAAAACTACTAGGTCTGTTTCTCACATACTTCTTATTGATTCGAAATACTGAAAAGTGTAAATGGCAGTCATAATAACGTAAACATCGAATCTAGAAGAATTCACAAAACCATAGCCAATTGGTAGCCTGCTTCATTAGATTAACATGTGTAAATCAGTCTGTTTTTTTCTCTGTATTTTTGAATTTCTAATAATTCAAAAATAACCGTTAATTGTTTAAGGGCACGCACTCCAAGAAATAAGAACAAATGATTCTATGATTTATACACAAAGGGTCATCAGAATGCATTTGATTGCATTCTAAGGTAGACATATTTGTGCTTTTACACTTAAATTATTTGTTCACATTCGAGCAGTGGTATTCAAACCTTTTTATACTGAGCCCCCGACCCCCCTTGAGTGAAAATATTGTTTCTGTGCTGTGAGAAACCTGAGGGTATTCTCCCAAAAAAAACTCAAAAATTCCTTATTCAGGTGGCCAGGGAAGGGCTGGTGCTCTCAGATCCCAACCCTGGACGCGGACGAGCGAGGGAGGATCACCTCGGTAGGGGAGCCCAGGGCTGTGCTTGGTGAAATACCCCAGGTGAGACGCGGTACTATACCAGGGATGAAGGCTTTTGTAGGCTGTATCAGATCTACCTCCCTTCCACCCAAAGAATCTCCCTTATCTAAATCCAACCACTCCTCCATATCTGGTCAATCCCGTAAGAGCCCAAACCCTGTTGCACTTGAAAACCACATCTCCCAGAATCCCTGTTTTCCTGTTTTCCTGTTTTCAACCCGAATACTCCCAGTCCTTCCTCTCCACGTCCCTCTGATTATCATTTCCTGAACTCCTAGTTTACCTTGATAGAACACTACTGTTACCACAATCCCCCCTGTTCATTTCTCGTCAATAACCCTGGTTATTCCGGTTTGTTTTACCAACCCTACAAATATCACCCTTCTGAGTTTATCAAAAACCCTAGTATGAGGGCTATAATTACATATAGCACTTTTTTCCCCATCCTAACCTGTAGGATATTTAGAAGCTGTACCCACACTTTTCCCATATGAACACATTCTTACACAGTAACAGAAAATGGACTAACACCAGAGCTGTTTACCTGACATGTCCCAACACTCGAGTCAGGCAGCGCTAGGCAATCAACAATAATCACGCACACCTGACGACCCTTTACCGTCCCCACAGGGACAACAGGCAGCGCACGAAAGCACACTTTGAGAAAGGTCGAATGCACAAGGGGACAGCTACACCAAACCAGCAGTACAAAAGTAGGAGAAAAGCGGTGAGACCTGGAAGGACGACGAATGGGATTGCCCATGCCCTTTTCAACTCAGACACATGAAGCCTCCGAAAAGGGAAATCATAAAACCAGGAGTTACAGCTGGCTTGTGGATCAGCATATGTCAATGGTACACGGGGGCCTCTCACATTGATAACGCAGGCAGAGGCAAGCTTGCTACCGTGGTACCATCATTGACTCCAGAGAACAAAGAAGCCAACGGGTTCAGCACAGTCCGTGAGTCTGAGGAAACTGGTAGAAAACCATGTTAAGCCCAAGGATGCAAGTAGCTACATTTTTGAATGCAAGTAATTTACAAGAAGAATTTTTTATATGTTTGAACTTTAAAGAAAGCCCAGTTGAGGTCTAGGTGGAGAGCGGTCCGGTGCCATGTGGGCGCTCATTAGAAAGTCACTGACTGGGACCTGTTTTTGAAACTAGAAGAAAAGGGTGGCGTAAGGCGTCAGAGTAGTCCTACAGCAATCAAGTCAAAATCCTTGTACAATCGAAAGTATCTGACCCATTGCCACAGGAAAGATGGGGGAAGGGAACCCTGCTTTCCACTACGATTGTGAACTGTGATAATTGGCAAGTGTGAACCCGACAGAGGGATGCCGAAAGAAAGCTAGGAGAAGGAAAACCCAGCTTTCTGATGAACTGAGCAATTCATGAAATGTGATAAATGAAGGCCGTAGTGAACCCGACAGAGGGAAGCCAAAGTTGCATGAAGGATCCAAGCCCTGTAGAGGGAGATCCTAGGGGTGAAGAGAAAACACTCAAAGGCCATAGTGAATCCGACAGAGGGAGGCCCAAGTTGCAAGAAAGATCCAAGCCCGGCAGAGGGAGATCCCAAGGGCGAAGAGCAATTGACCAAAGAACTTTTGATATTTATTTGTGTTGTGCTAGTAACCACACCGGCACAGTTCCTTGAAGTGGGTTTATTAGCATAGATTAAGAGATACAGACAAGACCCCCAACCTGTTCAGCAGCCTCCATCAACTGACAACTTTGAGGCATAACAAACAGCCTGGAAGTTCTAATAAGAATGCTCTGACACACCAAGCTAAGCATGATCCATAACGTTCTACACATTGTAATAAAAGACATTGAGAATGCAATACATCCTATAATAAGCATATACATAACAGTTTGCCTTTTTTACGAAAAGGGGTGAAGAATAATACACTCGAGAATAGTGCGATGCGGGTTAACTCGGTAGAGGGTTGCGCACCTTGTTGTTTGTCTAAACAGACATTAAAGCTCATAACAATTACGGGCGATATCTGGGAGGCCATAGTGAACACAACAAATGAGGCCCGGTTTTTGCTTGGAGGATCCAAGTCTGGCAGAGGGAGATCCTAGGGATGAAGAGCAATCACCCAAGGTGCAAGATCACAGAGAGAACCTTTGTTATTTTGAATCACCAAACCTTCTAAGGCAACAGACTTTTTCAGGAAAGAGACTTAGCCTCTGAAGGGGTTTTGATATTGTTGAACTGAACTCTGAACCTCGTGCTGTCGAGGCCCAGGAGAGTGCTGTGTTCAAGAGTCCAACCATCCTGACTTATAATTTTGTGAACACTCCTTTCTTTCCTGGTGAACATTATCTCACAATCTTTTAGTAATTTAGTAGTAAGGATTGGCAATATTTTTTTTTTTAAGTATAGGCCCTTTTTATTTGACAAGACGCCACTAGGACTACCTTATTTTTATTTGATGGTCGTAGCTTGCTCCCATCTTAGATTTAGGTTTAGATTAGGTGTTTATTTCCTCCATTATAAAGTTCAATAAACATCCTTTAACCGTGATCACTTGTCTCGGTTTTTACTGTTGCCACCATGAGTTCCTTACCGTGCCCAAAGGCTGTCTGTGTGGCAAGCTTTTTAAAGAAGGATTACGTTGACTGCTTTTAATAGAAAATATAAGCAGTACAAAATCTGTTTATATTTCATATGAAAAACAGTCATCTTAATCCTTCGAGTCACTGATCCCGCTCTATGGGCAAGATTTGAAGACCGCTGCATTTGGGTGACATGAATAGTTTTATGTCCCTGATATACAGTAACATGCCACCATTCTGGGCAAGAAAACAGACAGCGATTTCTCAAAACTCGAAATTTATTTAAAGAAAATTAAAATCCAATTCAAACAAAGGTCGGCCTCAGCTTTATAACAAGGACATTACTACAATGTCAAAGGCTCAAACAGTTGGTCAGTAACAGAGGATTTTACTTGCTTACATGAATCTCATCAATATCAATTCACACAGGAATTAATTTCCATAATCAATTCTTGATATATATATATATATATATATATATATATAATCCTCAAGGATACCAGGCATTTTAAAAACATATGTTGCTTGTCATCCCTAACCTCACAACAGCATTTTAATATGAGTCATAACATTACTGTTAAATTGAATCAAATCACAGGGCCTCATTATAAGTCTGTCGGTCCAGTTACAACGGTACTGGTAAGCTTACCGGTACCGTTGTTCCCGGACCGACAAACTACGGGGTCTGCGAGCGGGTGCCTTTTCGCCGGCCAGTTCTGACCTAGCGGGCAGACCCGCACCCACGAGCAGACCATATCAGATGCACCGGCACCATTCACGAATGGTGCAGGTGCATCCGGCCTCCCCATTCCCATTGAGTCCAATGGGACTCATATAGGAATGGGGTGTAATATTTTCTGGCGCCTGGGAATGGCCAATTACCGGGTCCCCCAGGGCTGTAATGCCCCGGTAATTGCCCATTCCCAGGTGCCAGAAAGAAAATGAGGCCCATTGTCTTCATTTTCCCCAATGACACCCTGCATTTACAGATCAAAATGCTTTCTCTACATTACATTACAGGTGGCACAGGGGTTCTTACATGTGTAATCTCTTCTGAATATGTATGTGCAGCTTTCAATGAACATGTCTATGCAACTTTCAATCTACATATGTGTGTAAAGCTTCCAATCTATATGTGTGTGTCGTTTTCTATCTTTTCCTATTCAATTACATTCAGCTCTACAGGTTTGGGCTTCAGGTTTATCATTCCCCTACTAAAGGACACATGTTCAAGCACCCTTGCCTTTTCACATATGTCTACCAGTGCATTTTTAGGACTAAGGATAACATGAGTTTTTACACTTTGCATGATTTTCTGTTAATAGGAGGAATTCTCTGTGCTCATTTCTGTTGCACAAATCGATAATTTATTGTGAGAAAAAGCGGGCTTGTCAGAGCCCAGCAGGGCTAATTTTGGGCTGCGGGACGCAGAAAACTACAGTTCTCATGATTACATGTTGTGTGCAGTGATTTTGGCATTTGCAGGTACGGGTTGGAGGAGAGCAGGATGGTAAACTGGAGAAACCGGGCTCAAGCGGTGAAGAGGGGTGAGGGGCAGAGCGGACAGAGCAAGCTGTTCCTTTCCTCTCCCTCATGGAGGCTCGGCAGCATTTCAGGAGACCACGGGATCGCCCACGCAACGCAGGAGCTAATTTGCCTGGGGAAGTGCCATGGGCCCCTCCAGGGCTCAGTTAAGTGCACAGAGGCTTTGGTTGTCAAGGGGCGGGGAATGGGAAAATGGTGGCGCAGCTCTGGAATGCATGTGTGAGGAGCACCACCGCTTACGATGAACTCCAATTAGTGAAAGCTGTGTGGGAAGCAGAGGATGTTTCCAAGAGCGTTCTGGGTGTCAACTTGAGTTTTCAGGGCACACAATGTTTTGTCTGTTGTTGCTTGCTTATGTCTGCTCATTGGAAAGATATGCAGACCTTGTGCTAGTCAATCTACACAAACGGTGAAAGTAATCACTGGTGGACAGCATTACGGAGTCCAGGGGAAGAGGGGAGTGTGCTGTCAGTCTATGCAACTACTCATGTCATGATTTGCAATGTTCAATGTCTAATGTTATGTGCTAATGCCTGTTCAGGAGTTCCCTGGACGACATGTGCTCATGTTAGTTGCTCTTACTAGGGAATTCATGGTCTGAGGTATAGTTTCTAAGAGGATATCTTCCTAATCAAGAAGGATGATGTTTTGCTAGCAGGAAAGAGGGGTCAGGAGGCATATTAACCCAATCCAAGAGGCTGATTAGCATTGCTTATGTTTCATGTTGTGTGTGTTTGAAAGCTTGACAGAAGGGGCTCTTCCATCAGAGTCCCATTATTTCAAAGGTGGTAGGGAATGCCAGGCCTAAACTTATGAAGTAACATTTCCTTTCTATAGTGTAACTTTAGATGTGAATGCACAAGTGTAATACAATAAACATCATTAGATCTTGGACATCAGAACACACAATTGAAGAATTTGAATGTCCCTGTGCAATGCGTATTCACAGAGTTATTTGTCCTGGTTTTGACTTTTCATTCTCATTACACACCAGGCAGTTTTTATATAGGTAACAAGATATATTTTTTACCAACAAAATGCAATTCGTTTTAAGGTGGTAGGAACTTCCATAATGGAGATATGAGTTTTCAAATGATTACATTTTTTATTTTAAATGCACACAAAGAGTTTTTTCATCAGTTTCCCAAGAATTAGAAGACAAATAAATGCCAATTCCGGCTTGCTTTTGTCACTGGTGGTGCATGGGAAATGTGAACATTTCCATTTACTGATATAGAAATCTCAACATGACTGATTCAAAGTTAATAAGGTCTTATAACTAGGGCCTGAAAAAACTGTTTTGAACAAGCCTTGCTAGGTATACTTACTTCATGTAAATAAAGTTTTAACTCCTGATCAGAGTTCAAATAACACAAATTCGTACGTTGGGGCTGCTACTTCAAGCTGACTCAAATTGTTACATTTTAAGTTACATGTAATTGCAGGGTCATTCACAATTAAATTAAATGTAGAGCAAGATACAGTAAAATGAAGACAATATTATTTTCTATTAGACTTCATAAATGCACCTTCTGCCAACAATATTAGGAACATAGTACTGTGAGAAACCGCAGGGTGTCTCACCCGCTAGTCCCCGGGGATCTCTCTATCAGGTGGCCAGGGCACGGCCATCGCCTTTAGATCCAGATCCTGGGTCTGAACCAGTGTGGGAGGATCACCTGAGTGAGGGGTCTTCGGGGAGTTGGGGTGAGACAGCAGATGGTGAGACACAGGTTTCCCCCCTTTATTCATCTACCCCATCCTATTTTGTAGGATTCTCTGAAGTCCCAAACCCCCTTTTTACACAAAAACTGGGCCGAGGAAGAGCGTGACAGATTAACCAGACTAGCTCTCTCACATCGTCCTGGATATGTCCCATTAAATCAGGCAGGCAAAGTCAAGCCCGTTACACTAAGTGCATACACCTGATACCAGTTAGCTCTCCTCACAAGAATAAAAGGCAACACCTAAAGACACATTCTGAGCAAGGCGGAACACGAGTATGAGCAGAACTTCCAGGACGAAGGCACACCTACTGGAGCAGAGCAACAGACCAAGAGATGAGAGGAGTGGGTTGAAAGCCCCAAGGGTTCCCTAATGGAGGTTGTTGTCTCTGATAGACCTCAAAAGAAACTTGGAGAAGGCCAGATCCCACAAGTGAAGATTGCATTGTGTTTCAAGGATGCCAACGACCCTCCTCTCCTGGGTTAACAGCAGAGTAAGGGAGGTGAAGCCTAGCCTGTGGTAGTAACCTTGACTCGTGAATTGGAAATAGCAAAACAAGAAAGAAGTGCACACAGCCGGTGAGTTGGCAAGCGACCTGAGAGACTGGTGTGTTAAAGCGAAATGAAGCAGCAACATTATATCACAAGTGAAGACTGCAAATGTGTGGATGAGACACGAAGAAAAGCAGACCTGTGATTGAACTTTAAAGAACAATGCAGCTGTGAGATCAGCGATACGGTGAAAGGAAGTAGCCTATTCGAGGATTTCTGTGAAAGGTACATTGTTTGAAGTTATAAAGCGAACAAATGCCAAAAGTGAATTAAGCAAGAATAAATGTGAACTTTGAGTCAAAGTGGTCCTGCGGCGGTCTGCAAAGAGAGCCACTCATTCAAAAGTCAAGGGGTGCGAGCCCGATCGAGGGAGACCTGAAGTACACTAAGCTTGGGGAAGGAGGCCCCGTTATGTTTGTGTTGAACTGTGATGAGAGGTTGAGACTGCTCCCATCTTAGTTATAGGGCAAAATAGGAGTTTCTCCGACCCCAACATTTTCAAGAAAGGTTTCACAAATTATATCCATTGTGTCAGTGTCATACTTGTGATACCATGCCTTCCCTACATATGGTGTCAGAGTGGGATACGACTCAATTGAGACTAAGTAGGGAACCTAAAATTCCAGAAACCTAGTCACAGTGCCTTCGACCCCTCTACCGACACACAAAAGAATCGATAGGCTTGGATATATGTAGCATCAGAGAAGCTACTATCCCCATTCGGAGAAGAGGGATGATTCCCACAGACTTAGCCCAATACCCCCTGCAGGTTGGTATACACGATTATCCCAAAAATCCGACCTAGCCTCGAAGTTTGGTTTAGATGTCCTAGGAGGTGTCATAAATCCAGACTTTTGGGGAGACAAAGTTTCTCCTACAGATCTATGGCGAAACACCATTCAAAATACACTGTGGGTACAAAATTGCACAGGGAATTCTTGAGAAGGCTCTATTCACCCGTTTTAAGGAAGAAAGTGAACCAGAGGAAACAGAGCAGTAGTTAGGCTTTGGCGAGGCTGATGAAACACCTATCGCTGAGGCAAAATGGGAGGAAGACCCATTTTTAATAAAGGTTTTACAAATTGTATCCATTTCATCAGTGCCATACTTGTGATTCCATGCCTTCCCTACAGTACTGTGATGAAATCTTCAGAGTGTTCATATTTAATTGCATTTTCACATGAGTTCCCCATTGAAAGGATAGGAACACATTAAATTGACAGATATGTTATCTACACAAGGCAAACAAACTATAGGAATATTCCTTTTAAGCCTCAGGTCTGCAAAAAATACCTTTTCTGGGACCCAGTCTGAGTTCTTTTGCTTATGATCACACTCCTAATGCTTGGGCCCCAATATCTTTCGACATGTTGCAGAAGTTTCAACTTCTATATGCATTTCTCTGCAGGTCCTTAGTATTTGATGCCAATTGAAGGCGCGTGAGCGCAGGCCCGTGTGCCCGGTTTGCCCTAGCTAATTTCAGTATAAATATAGTAGTGTGGTGTGCACCACTGTAGATTTAACAATATTTGAGGCCATTAGCAGGCACAGTGAAAGAGGGCGCATGTGCCCGGTTTGACCCGGTTTCAATCCGGGAAGCACTGGGAATCTGGCTCTATGATGCATCATCACAACTGATGCCACAGTAAGCCCTCTGTACTGCTCTCTCGAAGGACTACTGAATGTACCAACATGACCGCGACTCTTGAAAGGAATAGGCAGAAACTAAAGGAATTGGTAGCCTGCTACCTCAACATTGACTTGGGATGTGCCCATGTGGATCCTGGGACACCAAATACCAAGTCTCTCACTCATACCAACGGTTTTTCACCCACTGTCTCTCTGTGCGTACTTGACTGATTCTTCACAGTATCCCTGGTGCATTCCCCTGCCAGAAATACTGTTTCTTCTCCAGAGGGCCCTTGACCCTGTTGTTAGGATTTCTTATCCTTGGGTCCCATGTGCCTTTGCATTGGTTTCTCTTTCTCAGGTATTCTATCCCTTCACACTGGCTTCTGAAGTACCCTTGCGGTGCCCAGGCCACCCGTACCTTCTGTATGGGCTCCCAGTATCTCACATTGGTCCGGCTTCCTTGTGTCTTGCAACAGTTCTTCTGTGCTATTTCCTGGTAGCGTGTTGCCATACGCAGGTCCCAAGCACTTCCTGGGACCCTCTGGATCATCTTCTTCGGCGCTTTTCCGTGTCGGGAGCCAAAACCTCTTCGGGCCTCCGGTCCTCGGTCCTCTCCCAAGCAGGTAGGGAGGCTGTCTTTTCTTACGCCATGTCCCGGACACGTGCCTTGCACACAGTGCCTCCGGGGAGGGACTTACTCCCTCCGAGTCTCTCTTCCTTTTCTATTCTACTTGGACCAATGGGTAACCAGTAACCACTAGAATGGTAATCGTGGTTCTTAGGAGGATTCATCATGGTTCTGCACCTCCTGGCCCCAGTGCCTATCATAGGAATCTCGCTTGGGTAGTTCAAGTTCTTCTTCGTCCCAGTACTAGGTATATTCTTTTGGTATGTTTCAAGTAGGTAGTCCCGACCCTCTTCTCAGCATATTGAAGTGATAGTTCAGTGGAGTCAGCCCTAATCTTTCTCATCCCAGTATTAGTATTACTTTAACAAATACATGGGTGAACTTCCATTATAAGAGGAAGGTAAAGAAAGTGATGGGAGAAAGGTGGGTGATGGTGGATTATGCCACCTTGTCCCATGACTCCCTTTATCCCAGAGGGGGAATCCTTTCCCACGAGATCCACCCGTTGTGTACCATGCTGAGTACCAACCCCCGGGGGCTCTATCAGGTAGTGACCTCACCTACCTGGACTCCTAGAAATGGTCTCCCCCTCGGGGAGAAGGGATGACATCATAGGATTTGTCACAGGGCGCGCACAGTCATTTGTACATCACATTTGACAGGAACCCCAACTTTTTCATCATGGCAGCAAGTAAGATGTTGTGAATGGTACCTCTCTCGCTCTTTCAGAAAAACCTTTTTGTTGTCAGTGCACTTTAAGAAAACTATCTGTGCTACATTATCTTCCACACTATTCACAAATACTTTGTGTTCCATGAAAAATGGTTTAACTTGATTTCTGAATATAAAACTATTTAATGATGCGCAATAGGGTCAGACAAATTTAAATTAGAAATATATAATGTGAAATGATAATGGCCTGAAAAATGTACAAGATGATCTGTACACCCAACATGTACTCGGCAGTGGTACATGCAGGGTAAGGGTGAACGAGCAAAACAAAATGAAAAACACACACAAATTGTGTTCAGTGAAACACACAGGATGATCGGCTGTATACCGGAAATTGTGAGTCCACAATAGCAGCACAGTTAATTCAATGATCCCTATGCGGCTCAATGGGAATGGGGATGTACCGGGCCCGGCACCCCTGAAAAGGGCAATTACTGGGTCCGGCTGGGCCGGAATAGCCTGGTAATTGCTCATTCGCGGGTGCCGGACCCGGATGCGAGTTTGGAGGTAGCCTTGCCGGTACCTCCAACCTCGTAATGAGGCCCAATGTCTCTTACCACAGGGCCAAGCAAATGCATTAAGATTCCCCTTCGACAGCGTTCTTCTCGGATCCCTATCACATCAATATATATCTGCAGATCTTTAAGCCATCTGACCCAAATGGGCGCCAAGCTACTGCCACAACCACTAGACCAACTTCGCTACAACCAGAGCATCCACTGGCATGCTGCTCCCATTCTTCTACTACGGAGCCATCACATAGGAAGGCTGTGAGCAGTGCAGGGCCAAGAGAGACCCTCAAGAAGCAAAGGAAGGGGGTATGGACGCTGTCTTGGCGCCTTTGGCACCAAGCTCATGGTTGGACTAGTGAATGAACCACTTCCTGTTCCCCCAAACATGGCTGACTCACTAGTTCCTGGGTTTCCATTCATGTGCTCTAGTGTTTTGAGGTGTTTGGGTGTGGCTGCCTATATAAGCCACACCCTACACCTGGAGCCTTGTTTTGCGTCATTCTGCAGTAGCAACATGATGCTCACCGTGACCTGTGGAAAGAAACATTGTTAGACCTGACATCCAGAGCACGCGGCTTACCTGAATCAAGCCTTCAGCATCCTTGATCTGCTACCGAGTCCACAGCATCTTGAACAAACTATCCGGTGACGAACCACTGTGAGTAACGGACTCGAGGGCCGCATCGTGCATCAAGAGCAGCGCAAGTATACAGACCTGGATATTTTCAGGACCGCATCAGCGCGGACGGAAACCTGTGGAGGGAAGAAGAGATGAGGCATTAAGCATTGAAGTAAGCATAACACAGCCATACCGTGCAGAGGAAGCAGCGCTAGCATACTTACCTGAGCAGTTTTAACGCCACATCCATGCAAACAGAAAACCTGCAGAAGGGAAAGTAAGAGACAATTAATAATCGAATCGGCATTCAAAACAGCATGAATCCATGAGCGCTAAGCATTAATCATGGCATAAGGGAGATACTTACAGTCGCATCGCCGCAGCAGTATGATCCCACGGCATCTCTTCATAAACACAGCGGTATCTGCAAACAGACAAGAAAACAGTGAGTGAACGAAGATAGGGAAGAACGTCGCGCAATAAGGCGGCACAAAGGTTGTGACTCAACCACGACAAGAACTGCAACATTCAACATGCCAGCGCTGCAGTGGGACTGGGTGTGGCCATTATTTTCGAGTCAGTGAAGTAACTAGATTCGGACACAAGACAAGCACAGACATTGCGACCCTGCCGAAGAGCAGGACAGAGAGCCCACCTACTAATACTATCAGGTGAGCAGCAGTCAATGGGGAAAAGGAGGAAGGGGGAAGTTATCAGGGAGAAGAGGCTGAGAGAGACCCAGCTACCCTCTAATTCCTCTTCCCTTGCTGTAGGATTTGTTCCACGAAAAGCGAGTCTGGGAGGAGTGGAGGCGGTGCAGCACACATCCAAGCGCCCCTGTATCGAGGCTCCGGGCGCCCCTGCAGAGACAAGGTGAGCATAACAGCTACTGGTGTCCGAAATGTCCAAGTGTTGCATGGCCTGCAGTTGTAGTGAATCGGTGCCGCCCTCTTCTCTGAACGCGGGGCCACAGGGAAAGGAGCTGGACTGGGGGCTTTGTGGCATGATGTCTTCCTCATTACTTGACATGGTGGCAAAGGCCTTGTGTGTGGCACAGGCCTTTGAACTTCTCACCTTGGCAGGCTGCGGTAGATTGCCTTTGATGCTTGTTACTGCTGTAAACTGGAAACCTCAAGAAAGCAGAGGGGTCTTACCAACACGTGTTATTTGATTTGGTGCTTGCAGTTAAATGAAAACACACTGTCAGAATGGTATCGCTATTTGAAATGCTTTTCTCCTTTGGAGGAGTGCCAGGCGTTTAAATGTGCCACGTTATTGCTAAGGAGCAGTTTCCTCTGTGATGTTGCTTGCAGGTATTTATTTGCTGAAAGCCACATGCTGTGGCAGCTGTTATACATGTCATGCATATGCTTTTCTCATTTCATGCACGTTTCGGGCATCATACGCGTCGCGTTTCTTCCTTCTCACGTGCTGGGCGCGTGCGACTTTCCTTCGTGGCGGTGCAATATTCTTCTGCTCCGTGATGCGTGTCCTCTGATACACCATCCGGGGAAGGACAAAAACCCGGCAGACTTCTTGTCCAGGTACCGGCTTCCAGCTCGCGATGAGCGCCAGTCCATCAAAGCGAACCAATACATACATTACCTAATAAACAATGCAGTACCCAAATCGATCACGAGTGCTCAACTGGCAGAAGCCTGGAAGGAGGACCATCTACTCCTAAAATACAAGAATGCCCGAGATCAGGTCAGTGACACGTCAAAACCAATCATGGACAACCCCTGTCTCCAACTGAAGAGACACTTCCACTCCTTCAAACTCATTAGACACACACTATCCAGGTCTCCGCAAGGGCTCTTGCTGAAAGAAAATAGAATCGTCTTCCCTGCAAGTCTGCAAGATCAAGTGTTTGCACTAGCACCCTTAGGACATAGGGGAATTTAATTGATGAAATGAAAGCTTAGAACCAATGTATGGTTGCCCCAAATGGACAAAAAAGTAGAGCAGCTACAAGGCATCGTGTGCAAGTCAGTCCCCCCACGCTCTTTTCCTCAGCCTCTCAAGATGTCAGCAATGCCAGTGCAAGTATGGGACAAAGTGGCTATTGACATGTTCAGTCCGCTGTCCAACGGCAAGTATGTGTTGGTGATCATCGACGAGGTGTCCAGATTCCCAGAGGTGCACCTCATTCACTCCACCAGTGCTCAAGCAGTAATACTGGCCTTAGACAAGACATTTGCAGACAATGGCATTCCGTCCATAGTGAAATCAGACAATGGTCCACCCTTCAGCGGACATGATTTTGCCATGTTTGCGGAACATCTTGGTTTTCAACATGGCAAGATTACGCCACTGTGACCACAGGCCAATGGAACGGTGGAGAGATTCATGTGTCGACACAGCACGAACAAAGGTCAAGGAGAGCAAAACAAGGATGAAGGAATATGCCAATCTAAGAAGGAAGGCAAAACCCAGCAACATCCAGATAGGAGACCAGGTGCTGGTAAGACAAACCCAAGATGCCAAAGATGTCCCTGCATTTAAGCCTGAACCACTGTGACCCACATACAAAAGGTACATGATAACCGCTGCAAGCCCACAAGGCACCATCACACAGAATTCATCATTCTTCCCAACTTTCGAAGGTGACCGAGGCCAGGAAGTCACCAACCCCACTGAAGAAGAGGGCTCTTCTGATCTGGACTCTGAACACAGAGAAGAGGACAGAGACGCTGCTAATGGCAGCGCTAGTGACTGCACGGTGAGTGATGCTCCACCCGTACACAGCCCCTCGCAAAGAGTGGTACGTAAACCCTCAAGGTGGATAGAAGAAATTAACTAGTGAACCCCAGGTTTTGTGTTAAGGAAGGGGAGATGTAATGTCCTATTTCTATCATTCTGGAAAGGAGCCGTGTCTCCTTTCTATTGTTACGTTTGTGGGTTGCAACCAACATAGTTGATGTGGTTGGGGCTTCCGCCCTGGGGGCCAGTTCATGCCTGTTTAGTAAAGCGACAACACCTGAATCATTGGCTTCCGTGCTTTATTGTATCCTCACTTTATTACTGCATGCCAAAATTGCAGGTTTAGAGGAACAACATAAAATGAAGAAAAAAAATAATAAAATCTGCAAAATGCATAAGATGTTCTGCTGCACATAATACTAGCGGAGTGGTCATATATGAGCAGTATGACTGGAGGGCCAAAACAAAATAAAAGATATACCTTAAAATGTAAAATATTCTGCCAAACACACCGATTGAGTGATGATCAGTAGAGTCACAAAGACAGAAATAAATTCAAGACATGTAGTGGAATGAAAAGAAAATCCATGAAATGCACAAGATGATCAGGTGTCGCCAGCACGGTTTAGGGCTGCCAAACATATGCAGTAGAGTCAAAGCTACAAAACGCGATGACAAATATGCTATTAAACACAATATGATCAGACACACCAGACAGACACACCAGACAGACAGACAGACACACACACACACACACACACACACACCCCCATTCTCATCCTTGCAGACATTTGGATTCCTCCTACAAGCTCTTTCCTTCACAGCTTCAAGTTCTCCTTATTTCTCTGCTGCTCCTCCCTTTACTTTTCATGGGACACAAGTACCTCCTTGCTGACATGCCTGCCAGTGGGTGTTCCTAAGGATCAGTCCCAGGCACGCTACTCTTTACGCTATACACCTCCTCCATCGGAAACTTTATTTTCTCCTTTAACCATCACCTCTTTGCTGGAGATACTCAGAACTTCTCCTTCTGCTGATTCACCAAGCTGCTACCCAGCACTGGATGGCTCTATACTGCACATGCGCATCTCCTCAAAGATGGAAGGCATCTTTCTCCCTGCCTCCAATGCAAGCTCACGCTCATCAATCCCATCTCCTTTCCAACTGAGGCACCTCACCAATGGCTCGCAAAGTTGGAGTTCTCTTTTACAGCAAGCTAAAACTCTTCCATGTCATCATGGAAACTTCCATAACAGCAAAAGTTCCAAGCATCAAAAGAATCCAGAAAGACCAAAACATACCACTCAACTAAAATACTTATTTCAACTCTTGTGCTGCACAAACTGGATTACTACTCAACCTACTTCTTGGTCTAACCCTCTACTCTTTTGCTCCCCTCAGAAAAACCATGAACCTTACGATGTGCACCTTTATGAACTACCTAGATCCTTCACCACCTCTACCTACCATCACCACTATGGATGGCTTCCCATGCAAAATGTTTCTGTTTAAATTCCTGCTGCTCATCTATCAATATGCCCATGGTATTGCACCCCAGTAGCTTGCTGAGTGCATCTCATTGTATTCTCCACTCCTCATCTCTCCACAACATTTAGACTTGTATCCCAATGCCTCCTCTAGCTTTTGTTTCTTCCCCCACTACACTAGAATGATCACCACCAGGTCATCGATGCCACCCCTTCAGAGGATCTTTTCAAAACACATCACAAAAGACTGCTAGTGATAAAAGGAGCACCTCCAAACCCTTACACATGCCAATCAAAACTAACCGGCCAAGCCACCTCGCGTGCAAGTTCCCTTCAGGCCCACTCAATAGAATTTGTACATATGTAAATCCTGGCATCAGGCTGCCAATGTTAGAACATATTTATGTCCCTCAGTCCATGACCCTGATATATGCTCCCACAGTTATCCTTCATCGGCACATGCCACTCAAACAATGCTCTCCTATACATGCACTGTACCCTAGGTACTGCCTCCCGCCACTCCCTGTTATTGTGTATATTTTAAGACATTTCTGTTTGAAATTGCGCTATGTTCTTCAATAAATACAAATAAAATATATGCGCAGAAGGGTTGGTGGTGGAACAAATTAAAATGAAAAAAATGCAATAAAGTTACAAATGTTCCGCACAAGGCACGTGATGATCGGTTGCATCCTAATCGGCTGTGAGGCCAATGCACATGCGCAGCAGACATGGAGGGTCAAATCAGAATGAAAAATATGCTACAAAATGCACAGAAACATCTGCAACCTCCAACACACACATCTCTATTCAGTGATGCGCTGAAGGGTCAGAGTGTCATAAGAGAATGGATAATATACCGTGAAATTAAAAATATTCTGCAACACGCCCAAGGTTATCTGCCACACACAGCATGAAGTAGGGAGTCGTACATACACAGTAGGGACGGAGGTACAAAAGAAACAATACTGCAAAATCAAAAAAAATCTTCCTTGAAATGCACAAGAATATTGGTTGCACCCAAACACTAACCATAAAATAAAACCCAAATTGTTGGAAGTGTAGCTCACCCTCACAAATAAGTCAAAAGATCAGCACATATCTATGATTAAATACCAAATATATACCAGGATACACGGCAAACATGCATTTTAAAAATACAGATTACAATTTTATGAAGTCCGAATATACCCATAAAATTATATAACAGAGACATGCATCCACACTTTCACAAATAACTACCTTATAGTACATTTCATACTAAAAGATAACTAAGTCACATGCCATGATCAAACACACACTCATTCAACACCAATATACATTGTTGTTAATGTGATAATAGTGGTTTGTGTTTTGTCTGAAGGTTATGTCAAAACAAAAAGGTGATGGCTGGAATGTTTAGAATTAATCGCAACCTCTGGCACTGCTCTGGGCAACCCTCCAAACCATCATTCTTTAGCCAGCCAAGCCATTACAGGAAAGGGAAAGACAATATGCAAACCAGGCTTGGTCTCACCCCAAAAGAAGCAGTTCAGACCGAACTGAAAAGGTTGCATCCCTTCTGTAAGAGACCACAAGCATCTCCAGACATGTTTAAGCCTTATTGGGTATCATCAGTTGGGAATAGCTTCTGTCTCTAGGCCCAGCATGCTCGGGACCTACGTCTGGGTAGATCCGTCCCAGTCGGGGTGACTATAGCAAAACAAAAGGTGTTGGCTGGAAGGTTTAGAATTAATCTCAACCTCTGGTCTTTCCCTTTTGTAATGGCTTAGCAGGCTAAGAACGATGGCCTGCAGGGTTGCCCAGAGCAATGCCAGTGGTTAAGATTAATTGAAAACCTTCCACCCATCATCTTTTTTTGTTTTGCTAATGAAAGTTATGTAACATGTTTAATAGGAAAATATTTACTTATGTTTGTTCTCATCTATTTTAAAATGCAACTCATCTGACCCCGTATGAATACTCATGCCAAATTTGATTAAGTTTCAAAATCGTTTTAATGGGCAAAATGATTGATGAAAAAAAATTTTTTTGCATTGAGCTGTCCATAGAGGCTGGAAAATCATGCTTTAGCTCGCTCGCCATAGCTCCAAGTTCACGGCTACAATTTATGAGCAACTTGGACAGGCCTACGCCTTTGACTGATGTTGAGCGCACATTTCACATTTTGGAAATCCAAACAGCTAAATCTGAGTTAATTACTTACTAGACACCAAAAATGTACCAACATTTCTGTCCATGTGCAGGAGTTGCAGATGGCTAAACAAAACGTGGTATATACAAGCCCAGCACACACAATAATTCTTAACAAGCAGGCATGGATGCATGCTTTGGTGCATGCATCCATATAGTGCAGCCCTCAACCTTTACTATACTTCTAGAGGAAAACATCTATTGATTAAATCACAACATTAAAAATAGGAAACAATATTAGTTGGTTACAACGTGAATACATACTACATTCATACGTCAATAAAACCTTGGTTCTATGTCATTTCATCGACAGTCGTTATGTCAATGGGTTTTTAACGAATATTTTTTTAACAAAAAGACTCTTTGAAATAGATTTTCTTTTCTTTTTGAGGGGTTCCCCACAAACCCCCAATCCCCTATTGTTTTTTAACTATCCTCCACCTCCCACCACCACTTATATACACTTTCTCAACCCCTCTTTATATTCTGATGAGTTTTTCCATAACAAAATGTTTTGTAAAAAAACCCATCGAAATAACGACTGTCGATGAAAGGACGTTGTACCCAAAACTTCATCCTCTTTCACTGTATGTGATATTAACTGTATACACATTGATAATTTCGAAAATAATCAGCACATACCAGCAAAGCAACACGCAAGCATCGGAGTGCAAAAATATGCACATATTGATATCATGGTATCACAAAAGTATGACACTGACACAAGAGCTACAAGTTTCAAAATCTTTATTAAATTCTTGGGGGTTAGAAAAACTCATACTCTGCCCTGTAGCTATGATGGGAGTGGTCTCTATCATCAAATAATATAGAAAACACAGTCGTAGTCCGTCTATGTCAAATCAAAATGGCATATACTAACAAAACCTAATGCCTGCTCTACCTCTTATATAAAAATGGTGAAAAGGGGAATGTGTATGCAAAGTGCAAAGGAGAGTCCGTGTTATAACAAAGGATCAAGGTGGCAGAGTCAGATCTTCTCCCCACAATGGACAGCACGGAGTAATGCGGCCCCCGTAGACAGGATGACACACTCTGGCTCAGGTTATCCAGAAAAAAGGCAGTTCAAAATGTGGGTAGAGGCCCGCTTGACCTTCGACGTTAAAGTCACTTAATGCCAGTTCACCATGATTCTTTCACAGTTCAACAAAAGTTCACGTAGGTCTCCCTCAGTCGGGCTTGTACCTCTCAACATAAAGTACCTGATTCAACATAGATCTCCTTCAGCCAGGGTCGGCCTTCGCAATCACAGCACTTGCAGGGGCTCCCTTACCCAAGCTTCATTCACATTCGTTAGGGGTTCCCTTCCACTAACTTATTTCCTGCTCCCTGTCTCCCTCAGTTGGGCTTGGATCTTTTCACTGATGTCGAAGACTTTCGAATGTGCAAGGCCATTTCCGTAGACCTCCGCAGGACCACTTCGATTTTCACTTCAGCTCTCCCTTATGTTATTTGCCCCAGTATCTCTTGGTCTTGGTAGTTCCATAACACAATCAGAACAGTTCAAAAGACATCTCCCTCCTAAAGCAATCACCTTTTAACTTGAGCTGTCGACAGGATTAATCTTGACCATTGTGCATTTTAGAGTTCATTCAATTTGTTGCTTTATAACAAGACATCAAACATTTTGTGGAGACTTTCGAGTGGGTTATTTCCATTCGCCAGGCCACTCCACTACTCTGTATCACTGGCTTCACAATTATTGGTAACTTTAAAGTTCACTACTCGTTTTCTTTCTTTTGCGTTTCATCAGCATGCAGGCATCCTTCAATCCTGAGCTGCACTATTGCGGCTTTAATCATTCCTTGACACAAACCGGTCTTTCATGTCTTTTGCTAACGCACCGGTTGTGTGCATTCCTTTCTTGTCTCTGCGGCTTTGATTCATGATTCAAGGTTAATACCACAAGCTTGGCCTCTCCTCCCCAACTCTGCTGTTCAACCGGGAGAGTCGCTGGCATCCTTGAAACTCAATGCAGGCTTATTCTTGTCTGGGATTTGGCCTTCGCCACATATCCTTCATGGTTTCCTGGATGCAACGACCTCCTGCAGGGATCTTCTGAGTTTCCCTACCCTTCGCTCTGGTCCCTCGATCGGTCGTCCTGCTCCAGTGGTTCGTCTTCGCCCCGCAAAATCTGCTCCTTCTCATGTCTCACCTTGCACAGAGTGCGTCTCCATGTTCCGCCTTTTATCCGTGTGGGGGGAGCTAATGGGTATCAGATGTATGTGATTAAGTTCAAGTGCCTGACTTTGCTTGACCTTATTAACGGGACATGTCCAATGAGATGTGCAAGTGTTAGCCTCTTTACTCTCAGTCCTCCTCTTCCCTGGCCCAGTGTTTGTTTAAAAATGGAGGGATTGGAATGTTGGAGAATCCTATAAAATAGGATGGTGTATGGGCACGGGAAGGGTAGGGATACCGCATCTCACCATTGGCTGCCTCAGTCCCACTCCCCGAAGATCCCCCACCCAGATGATCCTCCTGCACTAGTCCACTCCCAGGGTCTGTATCCAAAGCTGATGGCCGTGCCCTGGCCACCTGAGAGAGAGATCCCCGGGGACTAGCAAGTGAGATACCCTTTGGTATCTCACACTTGCCACTCCAAGCACATCTCTTAACATAATGCACGTCCAGTTTTTACAGTGCTCCCCATAGAAAAATGAGGTAATCACCTGTTTACCATCTATAAAAAGTTACAATAATACAAATGGGAATGCCAATGTTAAGATTAAACATATAACTGTACCATCAACATAACATCACATAAAACCAACATTGTTGTGAAATTAATCTCACAAATTAAAACAAGTAACATCAACACATTTGTATATCATCACATATCACATATAGCAACAACAAAAGAACATATAGTGCAGCATATTCTAAATAAAATATTTATTTATGGAAATAACAGGGAAAGCAATGCATTTTTGGCATTTACAGACCAGTGCTGTTAACAGTGGGTGAAGGGGTGTGGTTATAGGACCAGATGGTGCAGGGGAGGCGGAAACGTGAACCAGGGGCGAACACAGTAGACCAGGATATAGAAATGGAATAAAATGTTTTTCCCAGACATCTGCACTTCTTCTTCTAAGCAGAGCCATTGTGAACAACAGCATGGCAACGGCTCTCCGTCCATGTCCGAGAATCTAGCTCCACTTATAGTTGTGACAAACTGCCAAAAATATAAAGCAGGAAAGTGCTGTGGATAGGAGCATCTGTGTGTTTGGGCAGTAGAGGAAGCAGCCTTCCCCCTCAGCACCACACTTGCTGCTGACTGTTGAGCCTCAGCGGGTCCTTTGGCACTGGCATAGTCCCGTGAAGCACAGCGCCGATAGTTGTTATGCCGCCAGGAAAGGGAATAAGGAGAATGCAGCAAGGCTTTGTCAAAG
Organism: Ambystoma mexicanum; assembly: GCF_040938575.1. NCBI lineage: Eukaryota > Metazoa > Chordata > Amphibia > Caudata > Ambystomatidae > Ambystoma > Ambystoma mexicanum. The sequence continues at coordinate 572,549,174 of NC_090923.1, forward strand.
CCGACCCACGTTTGGCCACTTTCCTTGTGGCACTCGCCTACCCATAGGTATTGCATGAATGGGGCCAATCAGAACAGTGGGCAGGTGTTGATGGCACTAAGGAAATGCGACAGACCGTATTCAACAAGGCTGGGTGCTCCTTATATTAGGGTTACTTTGGTGACCGAGGCGGGATGATTGGAAGTAATAATACCAGGAAAGTGGTCATTGAGCAGCTACAATGAGTCCCTAATGTGTACATCAGGCCATGAAAGATGTTTGTACTTAAATAAGTGAATTGCTACATTGCACTACTACTCTTCCTAGAACACATGGAGAACAAGAGGGATAACAAGGCGGATGAAAGGGAGCTGTGGTCACCCCATTGTGTAATGGGCTAATGTGATGCAGAAAAAAGGTCACAGGTTAAGCAAATGGAGAAAAGTTTCAAGAGGTGAAGACAGTATGGTCTGGTGGGGTTTCGTTTGTGGCAGCTGATGCCAATGGTGTCTTGAGCAGGGAGTTTTACAGAGTGGTGAGTGAGAGGAATACTGAGAGGAAATCATAAGGAGGAAAGTTGTTGCGGAGTGGAGGAGGCTGGAAAAAGCAAACATTATCAACAAGGGGTGAAGAGTGGTTGCAGAGTGAAGGAGGTCCACCATCAGCGACAGGAGGAGAGTCAGGGAGAGGCTGAAGGAAGTAGAAAAAGGAGCGTTGAGGGAGACATTTCCATCAAGGAGAGGGGAGTCACTCTCTGGTGAAGGAGAGCCTGGAGGAGCTTGGAGAGGAGTTGTGACCAGCAAGAAAGAGCTAGAATGGGGACATTGGAGAAGAAGAATCCAAGAACCCTTCAGGCAGGAAGGAGGAGGAGCTAAAGCCCAATCAGTGGATGGAAGAGGAGCACTTGTGGTGTATATTTACAGGGCAACAATGCAGGGAGTTTGTTCCCCCACCCCTATCAAAGTGCCACACCCATCTACCGGTGGATATAATTCAATCGAGCCCCGTCTGTGAACCATATGACACCACTTCTGTCTCTCAACCTTTAGCAACAGTCAAGAATCAGGGCGATGTGTAGAAAGAATATATATTTATTAAGAAATAGGAAAAGGTGGACAACGGGAGAGGTCTGGGAGGCAACGGCCCCTCGGATTTGCCTCCAACCCAGGTGAGGCCCCTTCTTTGGGATCCGGGCCAGCGCGGAGGAGCGTTCGGCCCCCTGCCCTCTCGACCCTTTTGGGATCCAAACAGCAAGGGGCTTGGGCCCACACCAATCAGCAGCACTTAACAGCACTGTGGTCCTCCAGCCGGGCCCTACTGCCACCTCGGGCCGACGCGGGAGCGTGCCCGGGGACCCCCGCACACCCCCATTTCTCCCCCACAGTGCGGCGGGGTTCCGTGGAAGCGACATCCACCCACAGCCCCGCACACGAGGTGGAGGAAAGTCGCAGAGGGCGCACGCCGAGCTGCGGCTGCACTGGGGAGCGGAACGCGGCCCGCCAACATATAAAAGGTAGGAACCAGCGCCACAGGGAGAAAGCCAGCACGAATAGCGACAGTGTCTCTCACATTCTCATAATACGTGGGAGGATACAGTCCATCCAGGAGAGGGCCAGAAAACTGTCGACAACTTGAAACCCCATCTATTGACGTTGGATGAGGAATACTGGTGGAACAGCCCAACAGCACATGATATCACGAGGGGCCTATAACTTTACATACTTGGGCCTGCACTCGGCTATAATTCAAGCCTGCATGTGGGTGGAACACGCGGATTACAGGAGCAATTCTGGCCCACAGCACCACCAACTGCCGCACCTTCAACATCCCTGGCCCGAAAATACACCGTCCCTGTCTTACAGGATCACACATCTCCAGATAAACCTGTGATTAACCCTGAAGACTGGGGACATTTGTGCTTGGACCACGAGAGGTCCCAACGAGAGAGGGGATCATAGCTCCTCCACCACCACTGTTTGCTTTGGTGTGCTAGAAGGCCACAAGACAACTTACCCTTGCAAATAAGCTGCAACTAAACGAGGGCCTGCCTCCCAAAAGCTATCAACATTGTCCTCGGCCCATGGCAGGGGTCCGACCCACGTGAAGGCGAATCATACGCGACTCAGACGGAGCCATCCCCTAGTGGAGACCCACGAAAACAAGTGTCAGGAGACCCACACAGAGTCTCAACGAGAAATGAACCTGATGCCCGGGATTAAAGGGAAAACTCCCCACGCAAGAACCAAAACACCAGCGAAAAACCAAACTCGCTTGCTAGAAAGCTGCTGGAACACAACACAACAAAGTGCCCCTCAAGAACCTCCGGAACAGGGAGAATCAACGACGCCTAACAATTCTGAAATGGGTATATATAAGGAAGAACTACTTGACTGCCTTAGGGGCATGGAATCTAGGATAACAAACACGCTCCAGAACCAACTAGAAAAAATGAAAGAAGAGCTGAAGATGTCCCTGAAAGAGGTACTGATTAATCAAAAAGGGCACCTGGTTGATGCCTTACTCTGCCCAGGTGGGTAACATGGTAAAAAGCACACAATTGAGCAAGCACATAAGTGTTTCACTGTTGAGTGCTTAGATGAACACAATCCTCAGAGAAAGCCACCTGTAGGTGGTGGAGTTTATACTAAGATGAATAGTTGTAACAAATATTTTGATGAGACGATTCAGTGCGCTGCAATAGGGTTTTAATTAGATTACAGCGGGTGTTTTCAATACACGTAATCATAAGCAAAAGATACATCAGCCGGTGTACATTTTTGAGGATAATTAACCAGTTAGTCGGGTACAAATGCTGGATATTTGTGGTCTCAATCAGTTGCTTCTACGTCTACTAGGGTGTCCTTGGGAAGGAAACCAGCAGACTTAGTGATGTGATAGCATATGAGTAATATAAATAATCAGAAATATGTAAGGTTGAACAACAACAACGCATAACAATACAGAAGGTCAACACAACAGTGTTTCGGCCAGGAAGTGAGTTTAAGTGAGCTCTGGTGGGACGGCCTTCATCAGGACAAGAGGATTCCAAAGGCGGAGGTATCTTAAGAGGCCTGTTGAGGTAAACAGACAGGGATGTTTTAGGAGTGTGTCAAAAAAGGCAAATCTAGCAGTAAATGAGTGACATAAATCACAGAGGAGAAGAGCCGGTGCTTACCGGGTCTGGGGAGCGCAGTGGCTTGGAAGAAAACAGTGTCCAAATACACTGTTTAGAATTTACAAGGTCTTTTGATCCTGTGGACAAGACAAAAGGCATTTAGTTGTCCGTCTCTCTTAGAATAGAGTAAGTATCGCCAGATGGGTAGGAACTTACCTATAGGTACCCTGACGTAGGGTGTTTCATCAGGTTGGCGTCGGGTGACGCTGTGTCAATCCGCCAAGGGATGACTGGATAAAATGAACATAAGGTTCGGGTCAGGACATGTGTCAGGGTCTCGTGATGGTCTAGGTGCCCATGTGACAGAGTGGTGAGATAGACGTGACATGTGTGGAGAGGCCTGCATACCACCATGTTCTCCCATCAGTAGCAGATATGATACAATGATGCGTGTACCTGTGCGGATTGGAATGCTGCTGAGTGAGGGGTGCAGTGTAGCACAATGATGTTGCGTGGACTAGGTCGTGAGAATTAAGTCAAAGACAGAACGTTTGTGCATCAACCTGCTTAGTTGTTGTGGGATGTGCTGTTATATACGGTATAAGGACAAATCTAATGCTAGAAGCATTAGGCCCTAGGTGTGGCAGATTCACCAGTGGTAGCCAAAATACACAAAGTGATCGCATAATGCGGCACAAAGCGGTCGCATGTGGTAACTAGTGGCATCTAGAGGCGACTAGATTGGCTCTATCACAATGTGTGTGTTTAAAAGCACAAAGGAGTGCTGTACGTGGCCATGCGTGCGGTCGGGTGAGAGCAATCATAATCGTTACATGCGAGGAAGGCCTGGCGTTACTACAAATTGAGGAAGAACAAAGCCAAACCGGAACTAGCCCACAAAATAGCACACCCAGCAGCCAAAACAACCAATGGGAATGGTCATCAGAAAGAAAAAGAAGACATAACAGAAAAGAAACTGGCAGGCCCCTTCAAATATCACGAACGAAACACCCTGAAGAAGACACTAAATAAAGAAGCGACTGGGGGAGAGACGGAGGAAACACCTCACCACGGCAGGTGGGCCATTTCAAACTAACCCAAAACAAAACACACTAAGAGACAGAAGCAACAAACATATCCGGTACAAAAATGGCAGAGACACTGATCGTCTCACTAAATGTACAAGGGCTGAACTCCCCCGGGAAACAACGAGCGATTCTCAACAGGCTCGATAAGTTGCCTGCAAAGTTAGCTATCCTGCAAGAGACCCACCTCCTGAAAAAGGATGAAAAAAGAATGCGTAACAAGGCATTCCCACAACAATACTTTGCCTCCAGCTGCTCGAAAACAAAAGGGGTCGCAATACTGTTGGCCAAGGGACTGAATTTCCGAAAACAACAGATAATTAGTGATACTGAAGGGCGATACCTGGGAATCAAGGGAACTATCAAAGGGAAGACCTACACGATCCTGGCGATATACGCCCCTAACGACAAACAAGACCGATACATCACAGATCTCTTACTGAAAATAGGGAGTTGGTGCGAAGGCCAAACGATCATAGGAGGGGACTTCAACTGCATAATGGACCCTAGCCTCGATAAAACCCTGCCCCCTACAGTTGCCGACCAGAGAAACAGACAGGCGTTGGGAAAGTTCCTCAGAGAGCTAGAAGTTATCGAGACCTGGCGCTTCTTCCAAGGAGACACGAGAGAATACACTCACTATTCTGCAGTACACAGAGGATACTCCAGAATAGACATGATCCTGGTCTCAGCAACTCTAATCCCCCAAGTGACTAAGGTGGAAATAGGAACACAAATTTCGGACCACGCCCCAGTACTGGTTAGCCTGGAAATAGACAGAGGGGAAAACAGACAACGCCCGCCGTGGAGACTCAACAACCTGATCCTGCGCGACCTAGCGCTTAGGGCACACATGGAGGAAACTATAAACAACTATTTTGAAGAGAAAGACAACGGCGAGGTTGACTGGAAAACAGTCTGGGATGCGGGGAAAGCTGTAATTCGAGAATTCATGGCCCAGGCAGTGATATACTGTAGGGAACGGGCGATACTAACCCGGAGGATGGAACTAGCCCTAAAAGAGGCAGAGAAAAACCACAAGTCCCGACAAACGCAGAAATCCTGGCGAGAATTAAAGAAGGTTCATGTCCAAATAGAAGGCCACACTGCAGATGCGGTAGCACAGACGTTGCTTAACACTAAATAATCCTATTACGTCCACGGAGGCAAGGCAAATAAATTCCTGGCGGCCAAATTAAACAAACAGAAATCCCGTAACTATATAGCCGCCCTAAGAAATGAAAAAGGGGACAAGATCACAAAAGAGGAAGAGAAACTTGAAATAATGGTACGGTTCCATGAAGAACTACTACAGGGAGCAAACCTAAATGCGACAGACCAAAAATCTTATCTACTGGCTACCCATCTACCCCAAATCTCGGACAAGGACACAGAAATCCTGGGAGGCCATTCACAGCTCAAGAAATCAACGAAGCTATCTCTTCATTACCAAGGAACAAGACCCCAGGCCCAGATGGCTTCGGAAATGCGTACTACAAAACATTCCGAACACAACTACTAGGCCCCCTCACCCGACTTTTCAACACAATCAGAGAGACTGGATCGATCTCCACAGATATGGCAAGATCATCAACAATCCTTCTGCTGAAACCAAACAAGGATCCCGCCGAATGTTCAAGTTACCGCCCGATAGCACTCCTAAACACAGATGCAAAGCTATACACAAAGATACTAGCGAATAGACTATCGCTGATCCTCCCAGATATCATCCACGAAGATCAAGCAGGTTTTGTTAGCGGACGCCACACCCAAGATAATGTTAGAAGAGCCATAAATGTAATTGAATGGGAGAGACGTACAAATCAGAAATTTGCAATAACGGCCCTAGACGCTTCACACGCTTTTGACAGCGTGGACTGGGAATACCTTCGGATGATCCTGCAGAAATTCGGATGCGGGACACAATTCAGCAGAATGATCCTGGCAAACTTTCAACGCCCATCTACATCATTCTGGATAAACATCCGCGACTCAAAACAAGTGAAGATACGGAGGGGTACATGCCAGGGCTGCCCCCTTTCCCCACTAATATTTGCAATGGCTATGGAGCCACTAGCAGCGCGGTACAGAGGAGACCCCGCTATAAAAGGAGTGCAAATCAAGGAGACCCCGCAGAAAATAGCATTATACGCTGACGATGTGATGCTCTATATGGGAGACACTAAGAACACACTACCGAGAGCCGTTGGAACACTGGAGGAATTTGCCACCATATCCGGATTCACAATCAACTACAATAAATCAAAGGCATTAAACATAACGGAGGACGCAAATACAATAAACGGCATGAAGCAGAGATTCCCCCTGAGATGGGAGGAAGACACTCTAGAATACCTGGGAGTTCACCTGGAAAAGAAATTTGAGGACTTATATAAATCAAACTTCCCCCCTCTTTGGAAACAACTACAGGCGGACCTGCTGAGATGGGATAACCAGGAACTGTCGTGGTTTGCCAGAATAGCAGCGGTAAAGATGACCCTTCTCCCCCGCCTAATATATGTGACCAGTTCAATACCTGCAGAGATCCCGCCACAGATGATCAAAGAACTTCAAAACGCAGTATTTAGATTCACATGGGCAAAAAAGAGACCCAGAATACAGAGACGTATACTGACCAGTCCTCCCCTCCTGGGAGGCCTGGGAGTTCCAGACTTGGGCAGATTCATCATGGCAGCGCACTTGGCCCCCATACTACAGTGAGCTAACCCAGCCAACACCAAAGGATGGAGAGCCATAGAACAAGCATCCACACATATCCCGATAACAGCGCTCCTAGCACTGAACCCCAAGGCCCGCGAAAGAGAAGGAAAACTACTAGGAGCCACTAAAACAGCCCTGAGTAACTGGGACAGAGCCATGCAAATGAAAAAGATCAAACGAGGGTTGGGCCCATTATCCCCAATAGCACATAACATTGATTTCACCCCAGGCTTGAAGAAGAATTTCTGGGTAGGTTGGAAAGGCACCGACACCCTAAAACTGCAGGACATGTACCAAAACGGTGACCCAATCCCTTTCTTAGAATGCAAAAAGAAATTCGATCTGGGGGAAAATGAAAGGTTCAGATACATGCAAATACGACACTGGATCTCCCACCCATCAGTGAAAAGAGCGGGTACAAGAACACTAACAGGCATGGAACTAACAATGCAAGAGGGGAAACCAGAGAGAAGGAGATCTAGAATTTACAGGCTACTCGATGGAGCACAACCAACGGACAACCTAAGATATAAAGAGAATTGGGAAAAAGATGTAGGAGAGCAGATAACGGAAAGAGAGTGGGACCAGATATGGACGAGAGCTCATAGATCCTCCAAATGTACAGCAATTAAAGAAGCTGCATATAAATTATGCTGCAGATGGTACATGTCCCCCCACAGACTACACAAAATAAACTCAGAATATCCCCCAAACTGTTGGAGACAATGTGGAGGGAGAGGAGACCTGTTCCACATGTGGTGGACATGCCCCAAGGCGATTACCTATTGGAAGGAGATACTGGGACACATCAAAGAATTACTGGCAGAGAATTACCACTATTACCTAAAGTGACCCTGCTGGGAGCGGAGGCAGAGGGTATATATGCGGCATCGGGGCATATATCCACTCTAATAACACACTTACTATCGGCGGCACAAATTACATTGGCACAAAGGTGGAAAACGCTAGAGGGCCCAACAACACCATGGTGGTGGGTGAAAATATGGGGAGTAATGGCAATGGAGAAGGTAACTGCCATACGAACAGAGACTTACCAGAGATACTTATCCATATGGTCCCCGTTTAGAGACTTTGTCAGAGACAGGGAAGCCCATTTCTATAAACCACGCAACCTCAGAAATATATTGATCACCTAACAAACCAGAGCGAAGAAAGAGCGAAAGAATCCGCATGACGAGAAAAAAAGAACAAGGCGAAAAGTAAAGTGGGGGGAGGGAGTTAACTGTCTAAGTGATACACTCAAGAACCTATGTATGAAAGAAATGATCACTGCAGAGACTTTAGCCTACTAGCTCCCCCTCACGAATCTTTGTCGAAAAAAAAAGGGAAGCCTATTTCTTCAAACCTCAGATTCTCAAAACGTTTATACCCCCTGACAGCCAGGAACACAAAAGAAGTGGAATCCTCATATGGGGACGGATTAACGGAAAGGTCAAAAGACTCTGGAACCTAGAGATAAAAGGACCTGGGTGGGAGGGTGAGGAAATAAAATTAAGAATGAATCGATAAAACTGAAAATTTCTGTTGTATAGCAGCAGACTACGAAGTTATGACGCGGACTCTTATCGTCAAAAGCTATACTCTTGAACATTTGTTGAAAGTAAAATAATAATTTATAGTTTAAAAATTGGAGGCAATTTACACATCGGGTGACATTAACCCTGAATGAAAAGTTGGTTTTATGCATTGTGTTAACAAATTATAATGATTATATGTTGTAATTGACTATGCTTCTATCGAAAAATAAAAATGGTTATAAAAAAGAAATAGGAAAAGGTATATTTGCTCAAAATCACAAGCGAACTTACTCCATGGCACAAAATAAAGCTTCAATACAAATAAGTAGAACACTATTCACTATTTGATAATATAATTCACAAATATTCAACTCTACATGTTTATTTTCAATCTTGCTTTCATGTAATAAGACACAGGTCGAATAAGCACTTTAGGTGATAGGGTCACTCACAATAAACTTAATGTAAAAATTAAGCAGCACATTGAAACATGGCCGAATCATATGCTTGGCAATATACTTTACATGAAGTTTGATTTCAATAACATGCAACACTTCTCTAATGGTTGAAGACATTTCACACATGCAGCGCTCTTTATTTTGATCTCCTTGCACACTTGGCAATGCCGGAAATGTTGGAACACAGCAAACCTTTAAGAACAAAACACCTTTTATATAGATGGAACCCTTTTTCCTTAATCACCATGCAATGAAGAATCTCTCTTCTACCAGGAGTCACTTTCCCACTCTTTATAGAGAGTGTGCTTTAAATAATTCTATTTAATCAAACACAGATATTAAGTTTACTATGGAAATCCTGCTGCTTTAAGGCAGGATCCAGGGAATGGGGAGCAGGAGGGAATTTTGTTTTCTTTTATACACTCCGCCACTTTAGGGAATTTTGGAGTTGGCCACAATAAGGTAAGGCATACCCACTTATTTTAAATGACTATACCTCTAATCAACGCTATAAGAGAGATCATAGGTTTCAAACTCCCCCAAGCTCACCCCATGTTCTTTGACTATATGGGAGTCAAATAAATGATTATTTAGTAAAAATGCTAAGGATCTACTTGGTCTTCCCATTCAATCAATAAGGGGAAGGTATTCAATCAAAGAGATCCCCACAAGAATTTGTTCTGTCGGACAAGTTTACTTACACTGAACAGGTCTGGGTTTTGTGCTCAGGAAAAGCCATCAAGGCTTCTGGATACTCCTGGGAAATATAGGGACTTGGTTAGACACCCTATCTAGGTTCAGTTATGGAGACCTCCAGAATCCATCCCTTTATTTGCCTCTCCAGGTTCCCTCTAGATTGTAGTCTACCTCCTGGTCTAATCCACCTCCCAAGCAATGTTGGTTCTCCAGCAATATTTCCAGCAGTTCCCACTCCGAATATTTCAGACAGCCCCCCCTTTTCCCCATCATGCGCCCCCTTACAAAATATAAAACGATTCCACAAAATAGCTAAATTATCAGGGGCCAGCTTATTGCCTCTTGATTTGGATTGGACCTCTACTGTCCTCCCCTTTTTTTCTGATTGGTCCCTTTTAGTTACTAGGCTCCATTCTTGGGAATTTATGACTCCACCCCCTTGAATCATGTTTCAGAACAATTTTACAGTTGCAGCTAAAATCTACAACATGGCTTTTGTTTTACAATTTACAAATAAGCATCATAAAATATAGATATCTCAATTGGTCTGACCATACCGTACTCAATGAAATGTGTCCGGCATTGGCAAGATGTTACAGGGTTCTATGGCAGAGTTTTGTAATTTATAAAAAATATATAACAGTTTCTATACCGATATCTAATTCAACGATCCATTATCTCCCTGAATCTCTGCTTCATAACATTTTCTGGGAAGCCATCATCACATTTCAGCTTACAACTTTAGTTCTCAAGGTCAAAGGGATCTCATCAGATAGATATCCGTGTATGTTTTTCAAGCATATTGGAGTCATTTTTGTGCGCATTCTGGCTCCTGAGAATCAACAAAATATCATCCTCCATAAACCTATGGCCTTCCTTAATAACATGCATGATTTTAACTTTCATTATCTTCACTTTGCTTCTCCTCAAACTTAACATTAAGTTTAGGCCATCTGCTCCTTTTTTGACATGGCCTGCTATTCATTCATTAGCTCCTTAATGGCCAGGCCATGGGTCTGCTTATCTTATCTGAACAGAGGAAGAAATCTCCACCCACTCTCTCATGGGTCATTCTATGGTACATGTCAATTTTTAGTCAGATTCTGGACCTCACCAGCAGGGGTGTTATTTGGGGGTCATCAGGGGTCGCACCTGCGATCCTTGAGTCTCCCTTGCTACCCCTGTGGTCTCCCAGCTACCCCTTACTAGCGCCATGTGGATCTTTGTTTCTGAAGTGGAAGGCTTTCTTGTTCAGGCTTCTTTAAACAGGGGGTTCCACAAGTGTAACACTTTGAGCAGTGATCCTAAATAAGAAAGAATAGCAATAACAAATCATTTGTCTTTCTGGAATTCAATACAATAATTGCTAGACTCAGAGGTTTATTTCAGGCACACTTCAGGAGGTGAGTCACTAATTTAGTCTTTTTTCAAACACCTCAAATTCACAATGAAGACAAGAACTTCCAAAAAGTGTTTAGAGTAGAATAAGCATCCATTTCGGACTATGTATTTTGCTTTCCGCAAGTTGCAGTTATAGCATGTTTTTTTCTGCCGTTGTCTCTGCTACGATCATCACAAGACATTCCATCTCATGGTCCTCGGTCACTTGAAAAAAATAATTGTGCCTAAAAGCTTGTGTACAGTGTATAAATGTTTGACCAAAGCAAATAAAGTGGCCCTTGATTTTATTGTGCCACAATTAATGCTTTATTGTAATGTGTCTATATTTCCTTTTTCCATGGCATGCTCTTCAGGATGTTTGCTTGTATAAGTTAACGAGTGACCAGAGTATGGGATACTGTGCGAGTGCGCTGCTTTCCCTGCGCTACTCTAAATTCTTTAATACATAGTTATTAACCCTCGCAATGATATGTATTTTGCCAACCTCTGAAGCCTGAAAAATAGATCCATCCAGGCTTGACATGTGGCCAACTTTGCACCAGATCTGCAGATGAACTGGCCTGCTGGTAAAACTCAGTTACCAGTTTAATGGTATCCACTACAGAGTGTAATTATCCTTCTGACTTTGAGGACATTCAGACATGTAATTTCTCATTTTACTATAGCCGGTAAGATAATTATAGCTGGTAAGATAGCTCAGTGGGTTGAGCGCTCACTGCTGCGATGTGTGATTGTGATCTACAGGTTGCAGGTTCAAATCCCTGCAAGGCCAACTCAGCCTTTCATCCTTCGGTGGTTAATAAATGAGTACAAACACAGGTTGGGTGATATTGTATGTATATTTGTTCTATATAAATTGCTTAAGCATAAGTGCTATATAGTAACACATGATTATCATTTGGCCTTGGACATCTGCTTGCATTCACAGTAATTTGGCAATATGGACCTATACACACTGATAATGACACAAGTGGTGATCCATTCTTGTATGAAATGTATATCACATTACAATGATATTGTAACCATATTTTTTGTAGTGTACTTAGGACCAATCCTATGTGATGCCACGTCCTGTTTTGTCAAGGGGTGAAAGGTCGTGTTCCATCACTTCTCGAGATGTCACTTCAGGGTGTGGTCAAATGACATCACTTCATATAATTTCATCAAGGGTCATATTATGTCACTTCTGCTACCCCTGGCATTTTGGTGAAATGACTTCCCTGCTCACCAGGAATTGAATTATAATTCTATGCATGTATTCACATTCATTAGCTGGCTCTATGTTTTCACAGTGATCATCTGCTCATCTCATAAAACGTCAGCCCGGCACAAGCAATGTCCCTTTCTTGGCTCTGTGAGCTTCAAAGAGATTTTTAGATCAAGAAATAAGGCAGGACTTGACCTTTTGGCTTGCTGTGGAAAAATCACTGAGCTCAGCACAGCTCTTTGTTCAGTTCCTATGAACAGCAAATAAATGATGTTTTCACAATCAGACTTTTCTGCATGGGACTTGCACCAATGTCTTGAAATACAATTTTGTTCTTTCCCATCTTCATTCTCGCAGTTTCTTTTTAAAACAGCTTTGACAAGCCACCAGTTTCTGTAATCGGTACCTTTAAATTTACTTCTGGCAACTCGAGCTTCATTTCCCATGTGTTCCTTTCCTAATAAGTTACAGAATGCACACATTTCTCCTTGCAGCCCTGTGAAAGTATTTCTGCACTTCTTACGCCTCAGTCAGCCAGACACAGTTTCCTTTCATCTTGGGCCATACTTAACTGACACACTAAAGGGAGAGATACACCTAGGGGACCAGAGGATGTGGGAAGTTGGGGTGAACAGGTATCCATCCAAAGGAAGATTTAGATGTTTTTTGTCGAGAGACAGATGAATGCATCATTCATGGGGTAGGCCCCTCCCCTTCCTCTATATCGTTAGAAATAGAGAGTGCGTTACCTATGGTGTCTGCCCCTTCCCCAAATCTAAACCACAAGTCCGGGAGATGCTATTAACTAAAACAACCCTACCAACCTTATCCTGGTACAATCGAAGAAGAGATGAATCTGCAAGCTCAAGAAGAACTGAACATGCTGTAACTGAAGATGACGCACTGACACAGATAGATACACTAGACATGAAGCAAATATGCACTCACCATGACGAAAAGACAGGCATTAGGTCCAAAAGGTGCATTTAGATATGAATAATATTATCTGCACCAATAGATTTTACTAACATATTATAATCAATGCATACGCTGAGATGCAAGATGAACAAAATACATATAAAGCTTACTAAACGTAGAAATGCAAAAGGTGATGAGTGGCAATGTTGGACAAAATGGATGGCAAAACCATGTTAGAGTGAATGGGATGCATCGAAGAAGCCTCGAACCTGCAGGTAGATTCTACTTGCTGAATTAGCTGAAAATACAGACCTTTGCAAGCCAGACAGTAGCTGCACAGCCCCCTCTAAGGTTACTCGTAACAGGGAGGTTTGGATTGCTCACATGTGAATAGAAGATAATAATGCCCAAGTGTTAGATATATTTTTCTTAGATTATGAAAAAGAGTAAACAACCTCTCAATGGCAGGTGCCCATTAATTAGACGCTTAGTACTGGAAGAAAGATAGCTCAAACAAGTCTCCACTGGCCAAAGAGTGCAAAGACCAATATTAATATGAGCTAAAAGCCTAATAAAAGCCAAGCAGAATAATCAAAACACGTTCTCCTCACGTGACTTAAAATTGGAGAACAGTGTCTATTCATCAACTCCAGACATAGATAGGACCATGCCTTCACTCCCATCGAGTTCTCAGAACAAAGATGCCATATAAGGCCAGGTTCAAAGCTAGTAGCACGGGATTGTTGCCTAGGAAATCAGGGATGGTGTCTTATTCAATTGGAAAGAAGCAGCACCTTACTACTATTTTTTGCTCGTGTGCTGATCACCTACCAAGAATTCCAAGAATTCAAGGATGGGAAGACCAATGCCAGGCAAACAACTCTCAAAATGATGCCGCTTGTAACTTTTGCAGTAGCCAATTGTTTACTGTTATGATGATGCCTTTTCTACTCTTATCATTTTAGGGCTGGATGAAAAGAGTAACATCTATGTATCATATATGTAGACAATTCCCCTAACCAATCCCAGATCCCTGTAGGTTTTTGTAGCCAAGGTTGTGATGTTGCGTCAGCTATGGTGCATTTCTCATTTATAAACCATTGATTTGTATTATGATTTTGAGAGCATTGGAAACTTGAGTGCTTTTCTGCTGTGCTTGTTTTATATGGATTGTTCATAAAGCAGAACTTTGCCATTTACCTTGACTATTTCCGTCATTGGGTGCAGGACTTTCCATCCTGTCTGGTCTGCAAAAGACTCGGGTTTTCCAGTCTACCTGTACATATGGTAGCAGTTTGGATGGTTAAATCAAGACCCTCGGATTGTTGATGTTCACCGCCATGAGCCGGAGGACTGCAGAGTGGCCTGTGGAGACCGGAGAATCAAGCGGGAACTGAGACGGTCGACAGAAGCCCCCTTAGTGAAAATCCTGCTCTGATCCCCGCGGGGCACCCTGCAGGGCAAAGGCGAGTGGCTGATGAGCGAAGATCGATACCGCAAGCCTCGGCTGATCCACAGAGGTATAGCGCATCAAAGTGGCAAACGAAGGAGTGAGGGATTTGTCTGTATACATTGGGGGATTGTGAGGTGATAAAGTCTTTATAAGAGGATAGCTATAATAAGGTTATGGAAGGTGACACACTAAACCTCGTGACAAGGTATTAAGATATTGAAGATAAAGAGATTTCCCATGACAATATCAAGGAAGAGTGTGTCACGCCCCCTTCCGAGGTAGAGATGAAAGATTCCTTGTCAAGAGGGCAGGAAGACGGCCATAGGTTTGGGGTTTTGTTTTATTGTGTTATTTTAAGGGTGCACCTGTATGTGTAGTGAATGCTGGCACCAGTGGGAGGATGAGAAGTGGTTTAATTTGTAAACAATTAGGCTTTG
This sequence comes from Ambystoma mexicanum, assembly GCF_040938575.1. Lineage (NCBI taxonomy): Eukaryota > Metazoa > Chordata > Amphibia > Caudata > Ambystomatidae > Ambystoma > Ambystoma mexicanum. Next base: position 572,564,182 of record NC_090923.1, read on the forward strand.
TGGATATTGGTTTACATCGAAGAGCACATGGAGTTGTGATTTGGACCTAAAGGGTGCGGTCTTGAGCCTGGAAAGTATTTGTGGTGCTTGCTGTGATGAATCCTGCAGAACCCTTACTAAACCCCTACGTAAGGTCCCTTCCCAGGTCGTCAGGGAAAGGCAGACGCTTCCTGAACCGACCTTAGGGGTGGTGTTCTGCAGGAGAATCACCTGGGAGGAGACAAGGTTCAGGGTGGCAAGGAGATCCTGTGGGATGAGAGACAGTATTTGTCTTTAAATGGGAAGAACCTTTGAAAGGTTGCAAGGCATTTAATGACTTTTTATCATTATGAGGCATCTAAACCACACATTAAACCTTCTGATGTGGGTAAAGCTAATGTGAAATCCCTAAACATCGTAAGAAAGGAAAGACCATCCGAGATGTATAAAGTTAAAAATCACCCTTACTCCCAGAGGTACAGTGAAAGAAAACCTATAAATAATGACTTAAACAAACTCCGAAAAGAAACACGATTCCACTTGTTTGTAGTCTTATTCAACAGATGTGTTTATTATGTCATCATAAACAGTTGCTGTTGTTAGCACTTTAGATAGTCTTCAATTCTTTCACTAGAATACATAGAATATATATTGGCTGTTTAGCTTTGTCCTTTATAATCTATCCCAACATGTGTTTCCCCGTCTTTAGTGGGATGGTTCTTCAGGGGATATATGTTCCTATTATTTTCCTGTGGGATTTAGAGTATACAAAAGTGTATCAGATTACATTCAGACAATGCCCCTTTGTGTGTGTGGCATTGTCTGAATGTAATCTGATACACTTTTGTATAATCTAAAGTGCTAACAGCAACTGTTTATGATGACATTATAAACACATCTGATGAATAAGACTACAAACAAGTGGAATCATGTTTCTTTTCGGAATAAAACTATCAATGATGTGCATGCGCAGAAAGGCTGATCCTTTATGAAATTAAAACTCAGGTACATATGTCCTGTACAGTCTCAGGCTTGGATCTAGGAATCAGCAGCAGATAGCACCAATAGAAAAGTATAATAAACAACCAGGAGGTGCGCCAAACACTGCCTAGACTGTACCAACCACTATTAAAAAATGGCTGAAACAAACTGCCTTCCCCTTTTCAAGTGAGTGCTTGTGATGTTTCCTTAAATGCATTTAAGAGAAGTAAATCTGCATTTAAAAATAGAAAGCTGACAAAAGCCTAATTCTGTTGTTTGGGAGTACAAGTCCCATAATCTCCTAAGTACTGGGATGATGAAGAGGGCTCAAGAGCAATGTTGCAGGAGTAGTCAGCATGTTAAACATAATAACCCACACCTGGAAGAGAGGCTTAAACAATCCCCTCAGGTGCAGCCCATTAGATGGAGCTAGAGTAGTCGCAGCACTAGCCACAGCAGGAGAGCACGTTGTTGGCAGTCCAAACACAAGTTGGTGGAAAGAGAGGGCACAAGGACCACTGTGAAGCAGATTTCAGCTGCTGGTCCTGAGAGGGTTCATTTCCCCCTGAATCTGAAGTGCAGAGGGTGCGCAGCGGAAAGCGTGAAGGAAGACTGCTTTTCCCCATGTGACCCTGATTGCAGGGATTGCGCAGCAGGAAGCGTGCCAGAGACTGTGGCTGAGAGTTAGTGTATACCCAAGGGTCCCAAAAGCGAATCAAGTTCTGTGACTGCGTGGCGGGAATAAAGACACCTTTACTGAGAAAGTGTGGATGTACAAATTAAGCCAGAAGCAGTTCAAGTCCTGCCACATGCGAAGGGCGCAAGACAGAAGCCTGTGAGTGTTACCCAGTGTTCTGGTCCCTTGCACGAACAAAGGCAGGCAACTGTAGCCAAGGAGGACCACTTGTGTGTGAGTGAAAGCCGTATTACCCAGACCGTTAATGGTCAGACAATGGAATTCCACAAAAGTAGCACTCGCGAATGAGTTAAATTCTTCAATAGCACTCGCTTAAGAGTAATGCACTCTGAATCACATTAATTGAATACTAAAACTGCAGAAAACAGATGAAAGATTGGTTGCGTGCGCTTAAAAGAGATTCTGAGGTAACAGTCATTTTGAATTCTAAGGAACAAGCATTGTCCAAGTCAAGAATGAAACACGCATTTCCCAAAGCCAAGAGAAGTGCAAGAATTGCCCAACGCCAAGTGGGGAACAAGTATTGCCAAAGCCTAAAGTATTGTACAAGCATTGCCGAAAGCCAAAAGAGATTAATAACAAGGCATACCATTATGCTGCTCTGTGTGGCAGGAAGAGAGGGGGTGAATGTAAGGTTGTAAAAGGTGCTGATTGTGATTGTTTCCTAAAAGTTGGTATAACTCTCAGTGCCAAAGCCAAAAGGAGAAAAGGTAGAAGTACATCCTTAAAGGTATTTTGGTTGTTCATGTTGCAGAAAGACAAGAGTGGAAAAGAGGCTGCCCTTCTTGAAGGTGAATGTTCAGAGCATGAGTGCCTTGCCTACATGAAAGTGTTGAGGAGCACTAATGTGAAAGTTGTCTTTTCTGAAAAGTTGCTAAAAGTCATAAAGTTGCAAACTGCTGTAGCTATGGTAAAACGCTTGGCTGTCAGCAGATTTAAAACTTCAGTAGCACGGTTGAGTGTGCAACACCATCGTGCAGGCGAGTAGACCTGCATGGTGAATCCTTGCAGAAGTTAACCTGGTACCAGAGTCGACCATGTGAAAGCAGATGTGCTGTGAAGTCATCCTGACAAAGATATTAACTGCAATTTATGGTTCAATGAACAGAGAGCTGAGAAGAGCTTATAAGACGCTGTGTTTCTTTAACGTTGCCAGAAGAACAAGTTACTTTCTTAAAAGGTAACGTTCTTTCGATGGGATGGTCCGACGACGTATTCCATATCTATGACATGTAATCACCACAGCTGTGCTGCTTCGGAAACTTTTTTTGGCGTCTGCGTCCTGCGTCGATGACGTCGATGCGCCGTCGTCGAGGACCTCCTCCGACGTCCGACGTCATCCGATGTGATAAGTAGGACGCACGACGCCCGTAGCCTCAGTTGTAGTTTTTTCCCCCAGAACGTGTGACACTAGCCAACTGCCAGTCAGACACAAAGCCTTGCGGAACGTAAGCTGCAATCGCAAAGAAATTCTGCAGCGGGGAAGGCAGGGCGGGAGCGATATGGAATACGTCGTTGGACCATCCCATCGAAAGAACGTTACCAGGTAAGAAAGTAACTTGTTCTTCGAGGGGATTGGGTCCTCTGACGTATTCCATATCTATGACAGACTCCCAAAGCAGTACCAGAGCAAGGAGGAGGGAAAGAATTTAAAATCAAAATTTAGAATAGCCAATCAAATAGCAGAGCAAAGGACCGCCTTGCCAAAGGCCAGATCCTGTGCTCGGATGGAATCGAGGGAATATTGACGTACAAATGTATGTACTGAAGCCCAGGTGGCTGCATCACAGATGTTGCGAATAGGAACACCCCTCTGCAGGGCAGTAAATGCAGCCATACCCCTGGTAGAATGGGCCCGCAAGCCAGCTGGTGGGTCCTTACCCGCCAAGCGGTAGCACTCCGAGATGGCCAAAATAATCCAGCGAGACAAAGTCTGTTTCGTCACAGCTTGCCCTAAACGCTTTCCAGCGTAACCAATAAAGAGTTGATCGTCCACTCTGACCCGGGACATGCGTGAAACATAAAAGCTTAAAGCTCTCCTAGGATCAAGCCTATGGAGCCTCTCCTCTTCCTTACCAGGATGCGGAGGAGGATAGAATGCCGGAAGAACAACCTTCTGGGCCAAATGAAATTCCGTCACTACCTTCGGAAGAAAAGAAGGACGAACTCTAAGGACAACCCTGTCCTTGTGAAATACAGTGAAGGGTGGCTTAACTGAAAGTGCCTGTAACTCACTCACTCTGCGAGCGGAAGTAACCGCAACTAAAAACACAGTTTTCAGAGTTAACAGCCTCAAAGGGCAAGAATGTAAAGGCTCAAACGGAGCACCCATAAGAAACTTAAGAACAAGGTTTAAATCCCAACCGGGCACCAGGAAAGGTGACGGAGGGAACACATTAGTGAGCCCTTTCAGAAACTGTGAAATTAAAGGGATTTTAAAGTAAGAACACTCTTCAGACGAGCGCTTAAAGATGGACAGCGCCGCCAGGTAACCTTTAATGGTACCCACTTGCAATCCCCTGTGGGCCAAAGAAAGTAAAAAGGACAGAACCATGGGGATGTCACATGCAAAAGGATCCACATTCTGAACTCGGCACCAGTCGCAGAACTTGCCAACGGCAACGGTACAGAGACTTTGTTGCTGGCCTTCGGGCCGAAAGCAACACCTCCATCAAGTCTTCAGGGAGGTCCCAATACTTATACCTCAACCTTTCAGAAGCCAAGCGTGAAGGTTGAGGGATCTGACCTCTGGATGGAGAACCTGACCCCCCTCCCGTGAGAGCAGATCGTCTCGGTAGGGAAGACGACGCGGAGGGCAGATGGACAAGTCGTGAAGGTCCGGGTACCACGTCCTCCGAGCCCACGCCGGAGCAATGAGGATCATCCGGGAACCGAACTTCCGTAACCTCCGCAGCACTTGCGGGATGACGGGGACTGGAGGAAACGCGTACAGCAGCGGGAACGACCACTCCACCACGAATGCGTCTCCTAAGGCTCCTTTTGGAGGAAATTCCCGCGAGCAAAACCTTTCGCACTTCCGGTTGACACTGGAGGCGAAGAGATCCACTTGAGGGGTCCCCCAAAGGGCGAAGATCTCCAGGAGAATCTCCTGAGCCAACTCCCACTCGTGAGAGATCGTGCTCTGCCTGCTCAGAGCGTCCGCCGTCACGTTTTCGTCTCCGGCCAGATGAACTGCCGAGATCGAAACTTCCTGCTGGATGGCCCAGAACTCGAGCTGCATCGCCTCCCTGCACAGAGGAAGTGACCCTGCCCCCCCCTTTTTGTTGAGGTAGTGCATGGCCACTGTGTTGTCCGTCAGGATCAGGACACTCTTTCCTCGCACAGTCGGCAGAAAAGCCTTCAGGGCTAGCCTGACGGCCCTCAGCTCCAACAGATTGATATGGAGTCTGGACTCCGACGGAGACCAACGACCGATGACTGTTAGCCCGTTGGCATGTGCGCCTCAACCCGTGAGGGATGCATCCGTCACGATCGTCACCTCTGGCCAGGGAAGCCAAAAAGGAGCCCCCTTCATCAAGTTGCCTTTGACGGCCCACCACAGAAGGTCCCGGGCGACCGAGGGCAGCACCTGAACCGGGTCCGACATCCTGCCGGAGGACTGCGACCATTGCGTCTTGAGCGCCCACTGCAAAGATCCCATCCGCAGGCGAGCCTCTGGCACCAGAAGAATGCAGGATGCCATGATGCCGAGCAACCTCAAGAACTCGAACGCTGGGAGCGTCTGGGCATGCTGAAACTTGTGCACCATCTGCTGAATGTGAAGAGCCCTCACCTGGGGAGGAAAACACTGCCCCAGGGAAGTGTCGAGCACTGCTCCGATGTACTGGAGCCGCTCTGTTGGCGTCAAATGGGACTTCTTTAAATTGAGGGAGAAGCCCAGCCTGTGAAGGGAGTGGCAGGTGACGGACAGATGATCCAGGACTTGCTTGGGAGAGCTCCCCCTGATCAACCAATCGTCCAGGTAGGGGTAGACGTGAATCCCCCCTGAGATGCGCTGCCACCACCACCATGAGCTTGGTGAAAACCCTTGGGGCGGAGGTCAATCCGAACGGCAGGACCCGAAACTGAAAGTGCGAGTCGCCAACCGCGAACCTCAGGTACTTCTTGTGCTTGGGATGGATCGGCACATGGAAGTAAGCATCCTTGAGGTCGAGTGACACCAACCAGTCCTGAAGCTGAAGGGCCTGGAGGACTTGAGAGAGAGTAACATCTTGAACTTGTCCTTCCTGAGGAGTTTGTTCAAACCGCGCAAGTCCATGATGGGTCTCAATCCCCCGTCTTTCTTCGAAATCAAAAAATAAGGGGAATACCATCCCTTGTTCCTCTCCACTACAGGCACCAGTTCTATGGCGCCTTTCTCCAGCAGGGCTTGAATTTCCTGCACAAGGAGCGGATCCGGACTCTGCAAAGAGAGGTTCCCCGGTGGATTGTCGCGAGGCCTGTGCCGAAAGGGAAGACAGTAGCCGTGGGTTATGATCTCCAGAACCCACACATCTGAAGTAATGGCTTGCCACTCTACAAGATGCTGCGCCAGCCTTCCCCCAACCGGCGAACCATGGGACATGGCCTCATGACTGAGTGGGAGCGGCCGCGGCGTTACCTGAGGGCAAAGAGGCAACTGCCCGAGCGGCCTTGGCACCACGGGTACCCTGTCGTCCACCTCTGGTACCCCTGCGTTGGCCTCTTTGACTGCCAGTTCCTCTCGCTTCACTGAAGGACGAGTAATAGCGAAAGGAACCACCCCTCCACTGCTGTCCCCTAGGACGAAAAGGCGGAGGTTGGCGAACTGCAGCGCCCAACGACTTCGCTGCAGCTTTCGAGGTCTGCAACCTCTCAAGGCTCTCGTCAGCCTTGCTGCCAAAAAGGTGTTCACCGTCAAAGGGCATGTTGAGGAGCCGAGACTGCACATCAGGAGCAAACCCCGACTTCCGCAACCACGCAAACCTGCGTATCACGGTGCTCGCCGCCATGGACCTACTGACGCATTCAGCTAAGTCCAAACCCGACTGAACGGACTCACACATGGCATCCTTACCATCCTGGACCATAGCAAGGAAACCATCCCGTTCGTCCCCTTCGGGAATATGTTCAGCCGCTAACGCAACACAGTTCCACAGAGTGTGTGTGAAACGAGACAAGGCACAAATGGAGTTGGCCGCCTGAAGCGCCATACCACCAGAAGAAAACACTTTCTTCGCCCAGCCATCAAAACGTTTGTCGTCCCTATCAGGAGGGATGGTAGGGTACGACGCCTGCTTTGCCGGGGCTGTGGCCGCCTGCACCACCAAACTCTCCGGAGTGGGGTGCCTGGTCAAGTAGCAGGGGTCGCTACTGGCTGGACGGTATTTTCGCGACAAGGATCTGCCCACCGCCGGGAGACTCTCCGGAGCAGTCCAAGCCGCCGCCACCCTTCTCTGTAAAGCCATATGGAACGGCAGTACCGGATCAGTTGGGGGACCAACATCAAGGATGTCCGTCAGATCATCCTGCACAAACTCCCCTGGGGGAGCAGACCATCCCAAGTACTCAGAAACCCTAGCCATAAGGCGCCGGTACGAGGAATCGGCATGAGAGCCAGGCTCAGGCCTACAAAACTCCACCTCCGTAGAGGTGTCCAGTCCACTGGCATCATGCAGTGACTGTCTCAAATCGTCAAACTGACTATGGCCCGAGACAATTTCATCTGGAACCTGACTAGGAACCAGGCCATCAGAATCCTCATCCGCCTCTGAAATATAGTCCAGGTGGCGAAAAGAAGGCACCCGAGAGTGCTTGCTCTTAACCAGAGCCTTCCTAGGGGGTTCTCCCGTGCCACGGGGTACCTCCGACACGAAAGGCGTCGATGGCGTCGAGCGAATCGGCGCCGGCGTCGAGAGAACCGGCATCGGCGCCGAGAGGATCGGCGTCGAGGAAATCGACGTCAGATGCAGCGCCTCCAGCATCGGCGGCGTCGACACAGCCCTCGAAGCCGGAGCCCCGAGCGTGTCCCTCGACAACCTGAGCGTCGACGGCTTCGACGACTTCCTCGGAGCCGGAGCCTCGAGAAAGCCTGTCGACGCCCTCGACGCCTCAGACGTCGATGTCTTCCTCGAAGACCTCACAGGTGTATGCGGTCTCGAACGCGTTGAGGACCGGGACTTGGAACGGGTACGTCAAGAACGAGTCTCCTTGTCCGAACGGGACCTCTCCCGTGACTCGTGCCGACCACTCTTGCGAGCGGTGTCTCTCGACCTCTCACGACCGACCCCACTCAGGGGCGCGGACGGCTCAAGAATCGCCAGCATTTTCTTCCCGAAGGAAGCCCATTCCTCCGGCGTCGCACGGCTGGTGGGGTAAGCGACGTGCCGGGCAGAGTCCTCCGAAGAGGACCTGGAAGACGACCGGTGTCGGCGCTTCCGAGAATGCCTCGAAGAGGCTGAGGAGTGGCGAGACCGACTCCTAGAAGGAGACCCACGAGACTTCCGACGATGACGCAGAGAGTCACCCCTCGAATCATCCGTCGAAAGCCCAGCAGACTTCGACTTCCTGGGCTTGGACACCCGACCTACCGACAACTTCTTCTTACGTTCGCGTAAGGCTTTGGACGTGAGCGACTGGCAGTCGATACAGTCATCCGTGTCGTGGGCTTCCCCGAGGCTCCAGAGGCAGGCGTCGTGCGAGTCCATCACTGACATCTTGGACCCACACTCCCCGCACTTCTTGAAACCCGGACGCGGGGTCGAAGACGAAGTAGAAGACATCTTCACACGAAGGATTTTCACAAAACGAACAGGTTCGAAGAACCGAGAAGAACAGAACTCTAAAGAGTCGAGGCGTGAACCGGGAATCACGAAGCAACACGTTCGCGGAAAAAATGGAACTGAGGCTACGGGCGTCGTGCGTCCTACTTATCACATCGGATGACGTCGGACGTTGGAGGAGGTCCTCGACGACGGCGCATCGACGTCATCGACGCAGGATGCAGACGCCGAAAAAAGTTTCCGAAGCAGCACAGCTGTGGTGATTACATGTCATAGATATGGAATACGTCGGAGGACCCAATCCCCTCGAAGTTGTGTTTCTTTAAACCTGACAAGGAGATGTGTTTTTTCTTTGACATTCATAAGTTGTGGCAAAGCATCTTGACCAAGAACATAATTGATGCTATTTGATGAAGCGAAAATATTATTCAAGGGAGAAGAAGAATCATTATTGTGGTTGAACATTTATTTGACAGAACTTTCTTTGGACAAAGTGAAGGAGTCGAGAACTGTGTTGGAACTTTGTTGTAAACCCATATTTCCTTGTTTCCTATTTTCTAACATTGGAACTGAATCTAACTTGAAACCTGGAGAAGGGCAGTTCACCCAGGTTATAAATAGAGACTGAATATTATTAGAAATGCAATTGTTGATGTTGTGGTGAATTGCCATATCATTTCTTGTGTATTTTATGTATAAGTGTGAGGGCCAGATATCCTTTGTTAGAGTGTTTCCTTTAGTTTTTCACAGGCAGGGAAATCCTTGTCAGGGTAAGGATAGTGAGGCGTTTATTGAAACGTATAATTTAATAAATTGACATATTTTGAGAAATCATCCAAATGTTGTCTGCCTCACATTTCTGATTGCCCCAATATTTGTTGTAGCGGAGAGGTTTGGAAAGAGTTGGAAATAGAGGAATGTATTGGTGAAAGGAGATTGTGAAGGAGGAATAGGAGAGGTAGAAGGTTTTGAAAGTTGTATTTATTAATTTTATTTGTTTATTTCGCCCTAACTCACAGGGATCAGGGCGCAATGGGTGGTTACATTAAAGTAAATGCATTGTGACTTTAGGGTTACAGTGTGGTCACAGTCAGGAGAAATTGTGTTACAAACAGAGGCAGCAAAGTTGCATTCAGTCACAGTGTGGGTTAGTTATTGCTATTGACATTTTAGCAGTGAGTAGTGGGGTGAAGGTTGTAGATTGTTAGGCAGAAGCCATCAGTTTTGATTGTATGCAGCGCAGGGGGAAAATTGTTATGCATATTTGTTGAAGGGAGCATTTTTGCCATTTTTGTGGAAGCTCAAATAGGAGGGTTCGTCTTGGGCACAGGGGGAGGTTATGGTGGGGGGGTCGGGTGGGGGGTGAGGGGGGGGGGTGAGTATTGTTCCAGAGGGTGGGGGCAATGAGGGTGAAGCTGATGCCTCCTCTTTTTCTGGTGCATCTCGGTGTGGATTGCGAGGTGGAGGAAGAGGATCGCAGGAGGCGGAGTTTGATATTCCTTGTAATGCAATGGGTGAGAGGTAAGTGGGAGCAGTGTTTTAGAGTCAGCAATGGGTAATCGAGAGAATTTTGAACACAATCTGCGCCATGGTGAATAACCAGTGTGCTCCTCGTCTTACTAGTGAGATATGGTCAGAGCATTTCAGACCCCAGACTCCTCCGAGGGCCTTATTTCAGATCAGCTGGAGCTTATTTATATTTTTGGCAGAGGTTCCTGCATGGATGGTATTGCAGTAGTCTAGTTTGGCGAGCGTGAGGCAGTTGTTGGAGGTAAGGAATTTCCTGGAGAGGTTTCTGAGTTTGGTGGAGTAGGCTGCATATGAGGCGACAGCCTTGACGTGTTTGTGTATGTTAAGTTCAGAGTCGAGACAGACGTCCAGTGTTTTGACGTGTGTTGACACAGAGGTGTTGTTACCATCAATACAGAAGGAGGAGAATGCTGGGTAAAGGTGTTTAAGATGGTGTGGGGACCCTTCAATGAGGAGTTCCGTTTTATCATTTAGGCAGAGATGGTGATTAGCCATCCAAGCCTGAATGAAGAGGTAAATCCAGTTGATGTTAGCAGAATCCAGATCACGGTTGCCGGTGAGTTTCAGAGTACCCGGATGTCATCGGAGAAGTTAGTATATGGGATTTTAAGACGGTCTAGGTGGTCAAATAGAGGTTTGGTATACATATCGTATAATGTGGGCGAGAGACATGTGCCTTGTGGGACCCCGTAGGGAACAGGGGTGAGATCAGCTCCATTGGCCCCAGCAAAGACTCAGGAAGATCTTTCACTCCAGAAGATTTTGATCCATGTAAGCTTAGAGAGGTTGAAAGTGGCGGCGAGATGGTGGCATAGGATGTCATGATCAATGAGATGAAAGGCCGCCAAAAAGTCTAGTAGGAGGAGGATGGCCAGGTCCACACTGTTGCAAGTTTGATCAAGCTGAATCTTAAGGTCCACAAAGGCAGATTCTGTGCTGTGTCGGGGCCTGAAGACGGATTGGCGAAATGCCAATGGGCTACGACATAGGTTTGTAATTGGAAGTATGCGGTGCGGTCAAGAATTTTCAGTTGGAAGGGAACTGTGGTGATGGGCCGTTAGTTGGTCGGGAGGGGAGGGTCGAGGGAGGTTTTTTTTCAGGAGGGGCATGACCCACGCTTCTTTGATGGAGTTGGGTACTGAGTGAGTGTCAAAGGAAGCGTTGATACATTTAGCAATGGAGGGATCGAGGGGATCAGCGCACATCTTGATGTGGGCAGGGCATATATCGCCAGTGCAATTGGAGGCTTTGAACCAGTTGTGATCAATGCTTTTATGCGTTGTGGCTTTAAATGGGGGCGTGCAGATCTAGTGCACTGAGGGTCGAATTGTAGGCATTGAGGATAATTTCGGCATCAGCGGAGTCGGGTTGAAATTCTAGGGAGCCCAAAATGGTAGGCTCTAGTAATTCCTTTGTCAATTTTCGAGTGTGTCTCGCAGTGATGGGTTAGTGGGCAACCATTCTATGGGTGTGGGTGGATGCCGGATGCGAGGGTCATGCTAAAATAGATTACAGAGGGATCCGTCCAGGGAGTCAGGTCAATGGAGGTAACCTCGATGGGTAGGTTGCAATTTAAGATCCAATCGTAAATCCAGCCTTTCTAATGCGTGGGGGCGAAGACGGTTAGTGTGAAGTTCATTTAAAAAAGGGATGTGATAAGAGTTGTGGATTTCTGGTCCTTGTCATTAAAACCTAGGTTGAAATCACCCAGGAGCAAGAATTAGCTGTTTGGCTTCAAGAGGAGATGAGGAAGGGGGATGTTAGCATCAGGGGTATTGAGGTTCTTAGATTGGTGGTAGAGGAGCAGGAGGTTGATGGTGGTCTGGGGATTGAATTTGATTTTAGCTAACAGGAGTTCGTAGCCTGGTAATGAGGGTAAGGGGATGCTCCGAGGGGGAGCGAGGATTTGGACAGAATAGCCACTCCTCCACTTGGGTTGGCATCTCTGTCAGTCTTAATAATAGAGTAACCAGTGGGCAGGGCGAGGGATAAAGCAGGGCCAGCTGCTTTGTACAGCCAGGTTTCTGTGATGGTGAGCAGGTCAAGGTTATTGTCTAATATGAGGACATGCATGTCGGGTGCATGGGCACAGATGGAACAGACATTGATGAGGGTGCAGGTAAGATGTGTGAGTTTGGGGGGCTAGAGGGGCTAGTGGGAGATGAGTTGGGTGGCCTTAAGTGGCGGTTCAGCAACTGGGTGGGGCGCTGGTACGTGGGCATGTGCATGCACGGCAGCACTTTAGTCTGGTATTGGCAGTGCAGACAGGGGTATTTTCTTTCTGGGGGGGTGGCAGGGTTCGGTGGTGGGAGAGGAATGGCCTTAGCGGTAGTCAACCTGCCTCTAGGTGAGGTGGTCATGCTGCCGGCTCTGAGTCAAGGGAGTCGGTGGGGGTTGGGATGGGGGCTGAGGTGAGGATGGAGATGAGGGGCACGTGTGCAGGAGCGAAGTCTCGTTAATCTGGCGGTACCCGAGCATGCTCGAGAGATCAGAGCTATTTCAGGGCTGACGGCCTTGTTCTCAGGGGGGACAATGGGGAGGGCATATGGGGCTTTAGGAGGAGGTGCATCCAAAATGAGAGGCTGGCTTGATGCAGGGATGGGGTGGTGTCAGGAAGAGTGGAGGCAAGCTGTTTGATCAGCAGGACCTGGGGTGAAAATAAGAAATGGGCACTGGGGAGCTGGGGCGGGTAATCGGAGGGGTTTCCGCCGGGAGATGGGGAGTGCTTGTTGAGGTTCTGGACAGTTGTGTAAGGCTGGGAGGGGTCAGAGTGCTTGTGGGAGGACAGATATTGCTTACATTTGGACGGGAGAAACATGGACAATGCTAAAGACAGAAATGGAAGTTAGAAAAAGCCAGGAAAAAAGAAGCAGAAGAGGAAAGAAAACAGGAAGAAAAGGCACAGCAGAAAAGAAAGCAGGAGAAAGAAAGAAAATTGGCCAGACTAATTGAGGATGAACAGGAAAGGAAACGTGAAGCAGATATGGAGAAGGAGAAGAAGCAAAAGGAAGAGAAAGAAATAAAGGAAAGAATGAGAAAAAAGGAAGAAAAGGAGTGAGCGAGAAGAAAGGGAAAAAGTGAGGTGGCAAAAATTAAGAAATGAAAAGGATGAACAAATGAAAGGATGAGCAAACAAAGAGAAAAAAAAGAATAACAAAGGAAAATTGAGGAACAGAGACAATAAAATACAGAGCCAAGATTAAATAGGGAAAAGTGGCAAAAAGGAATCAATGAGATCCACTGAGGGCAAGTGCTCCAAGAGAGATCAGGAACGGGAGGGAGCAAAGGAAACGAAAGATGAGTTTAGAGCACTAAGGGAATGGAGGACATAATTAAAAACTATACCCTTCAAGGTGAAGATGAGAGAGAGGCTATGCAAAGGATTGGTCATTTGTACTGGAGCATGAGAGACAAGGGGTCTAACAGTGTGAAGAAGAGCATAGCAGCGTAGTGTCCCACAAGGACTTGCATCTTGTCATCTCTGTTCAATATCTACTTAAGACCACTTCTTGACCTACTGGACCACCTGGGTATCCGAAATACCAACTATGTTGATGACACCCAGGTGGTATTGGAACTTGTGGCCAATTATGACAAGGATTCTGATACACTGAATAGTGTCTACACCGCAAGCCAAACACGGATGGTTTCTAACACCTTAGCTTTGAATGACACCAAGACAAAGCTTCTCATTGTGGCCACTGGGCAGAGATTCAAGAAACTCAATACATCTTACAAGAGTTTCAATATTGCAAACAATCAGATCAGGGTTACAGACTCTGTTAAAACCTTAGGTATTCATCTAGATGCAGAACTTGACATGAAGACTCATGTGTCACATACGCGTTCATCATGTGGCTATGTGGTGAGGCTTCTTAATCAAATTAGACCCTACATCTCACTGTAAGGAAGTCATGGTATCAAACAATGAAGACAGACACAAGTGATCACAGTTCAAGTGTGTTTATTGAACTCTTGGGAGCAAGCTATGACCATCAAATGAGAATAACGCAGTCCTAGTGGAGTGTCTGTCAAAATAAAAGGGCCTATACTAATAAACCTATTGCAATCCTTAGTTCTAAATACAAATGGTGTGTGACAACAATGTATGCAAAAAAGAAAAGTGTTCAAGAAATGATATGTCAGGATAGTTGAGTAGTTTGCTTCCCTTCCTCACGTTTTCAGCACTGGGCAAGGCGGCACGCTCGAGCTTCGCTGCCACGAGGATACAGTTCAAAGCATAGGTATCAGGAACTTGTGCCAAAGCCTCTTACCCAATAAAAGTCTCTTATTGCAGAGGGCCTCTCGTAACAAACAAGCAACAAAGTTTCTTTTAACACAATTTTGACAATTGGTCTCCCTTGATTGGGCTCGGACCATGGATCGCCCTCTTTCGGGCTCGGACCCCTTTAGCACAATGTTCAAAATTGGTCTCCCTCGTTCGGGCTCGGACCATGCAATCTCACTTTCTACGTTTTCCTCTTTGTATCAAAAATCGAAGACTTTCATTGTGCGATGTGTTTTACTTAAACCGTCGCATGACCACTTTGATTCACTTCACTTCTTATTCTTATCTTTTACTTTCACTTCTGCCACTTCTTGACTGGATACCTCACAGAGACCTTGGATTGAGCACCCTTGCGGTGCCGGACCACTGTCACTGGTATTGTATTTTTCTCCATTAAAGTTCGAACATCCATCAGCAATTAAGCTTTCCTCACGTCTTTCATCATACACGTTTCCAATCTTTGTTCTTGCGCTCTTTATACAATGTTGCCACTTGCAACCTTGACTTCAACAGAGACTGGTCTTGTATCGGTCTCCCCAACTCACCGGCTGTGTTGATCTCTCTGGTGCTGCTTTGATCTTGGAGCCAAGGACGGTACCACAGCGGCTGCTGTTCCTCCCCGACTCGGTCAGCCCTGCAGGAGGGCCCCGGGTATCTCCGACACACAATACAGGATTCTTCAGTCTGGTTTCCTGGTCTTACGCTTTTTAATCTGAAGGATTCTAGAAAGTAACAGTTTCTCGCTAGAAAGGTCAAGGGTATCTTCCTCCTTGCGCACCATTCTTGGTTTGCTGTCTTTCTTCCCTCGTTCAGCTGCCATCTGGAAAATACTATTCCTTTGTGTGCTTTGCCTCGCTCAGAGTGTGCTCTTGTGCTCTGCCTTTTATTCATGTGGGGAAGCTTAATGGAAGTCAGGTGTGAGTGGTTACCAGTAATTGCCTGAACATAGTAGTGGGACATGATAGGTACAATGCCGAGCCTATTTTGTGAGTCTATTTTCTCCCAGAGCGGGCTGTCCGTGTGAAAGTGTTTGTGAAGAAAAGGGGGTCAGGGGGTAATGTTCCTAAATATCCTACCGGGTAGGATGGGGTAAAGGTGTTACAGGGTTGGTGATAGCGCATCTCACCATAAGGTGTCCCACTCCTACTCCCCAAAGACTTCTCACCCAGGTGATCCTCCCACAGTGGTCCACCCCCAGGGTCTGGATCCAAAGGCAATGACCTTGCCCTGGTCAACTGAGAGAGAGACCCCCGGGGACTAGCAGGTGAGACGCCTTCTGTTTTCTCACATCACTTAACAATAGATCTATTCTGGCATCTGCCTTGGTCAACTCAAGGCTTGACTATTGCAATAGTCTTCTGAGTGGAACTACACAAACTAACCTAGTAAACAGGATCATGTTTCTGATTCTAGGAGGGCAGTGCACTGGCTGCCTGTTAAGCACAGGATCCTGCACAAGTTCCTGTCATTGTCCTACAAGTGCTGGACCTCGATCGCCCCTTCCCATCTCTCAGACCAGTTTACGGTAGATCAACCATTGGGACAGTGGTCAAAGAGGGCAGGAGCAGTTCGGAGCAGTGCTCCTCTACTTTAACCAAAAAAAAGTTAACTGTTCCTATACTTTTATTTTTAAAAGAAACCATTCTGGATTGTGAATGCCATTGAGCAGGGGTTGCCAGGTTGTCTATCGTAGTCCAGTTGAAGAAAAAGGCAGTACCAAAAACCCACCCTACACCTGTCCATCGACTATTTAATGGATCAGAGGCTGGACGCAGTATAGGTTTTTCTACACCATGAAAGGGTGCCCCAGATTAATGTGATGCAGGAACAGTGGCAGGCACTGGACTGGGACACCACAATGGAATAGCAGTGTCAGCAAGATACCAGGCGAGGCAGGAAATGGGCTCAGCACAGGGGGAAGTAAACAGGTCAAAAAAAGACCAGGACTGAGGTAGAACATGACCAGCCAGAGGGTCAGGACAGTAGAGCCTCACAGAGCGGGTGAACTGAGAGCAGAGAATCACAAGGGAGCATTAACAACAAGAAAGTCGAGATGCGCTGAGCTAGGCACTTCCTGTTCTTTTTTGCCTCTGTGCCATAACAAAGTTGTTTGGGACTGGTTGCCCTGCAACCCCGACCCGGTATGCGTGATTGCTAATGTATAATTCAGCATCCGTGAAGCCGAAGCAGAGCATGGTGGTGCCCAGCTGTCCCAGGCGACCGCAATCGAGGGGGCCAATGTCAATGCTGCATGCCCGGGAACAGCAGAATGGAGGCCAGGTGCCATGGTGGATAAAGGCTCCAGCCTCCCGGTCGGCGACCGCGGGATTGGTAGGAGTGCTCGCGTGCAACACTCTTCCCACCCCCACTGAGAAAACGGGGGCACCGGTCTTCCATGGGTAACGTTGAAAGAAACTCTGAACCAAACTGCGAGGCGGGTTCCCAAGTACGGTCACAGAGCGAATAGCCTTTACAATGGATCGGGTACTGGACTGGAGCAAGCTCCGAGAAACTCAAGCATCACATATGGACTTCACCTCATTTTAAAG
Organism: Ambystoma mexicanum; assembly: GCF_040938575.1. Classification (NCBI taxonomy): domain Eukaryota; kingdom Metazoa; phylum Chordata; class Amphibia; order Caudata; family Ambystomatidae; genus Ambystoma; species Ambystoma mexicanum. Next base: position 572,580,967 of record NC_090923.1, read on the forward strand.
GTCCCCTTTCATTGGAATAGGTGCTAGACCTGAACACGGCCGATTTAAGGTTGTGGCTGGCAAGGTTTGAAAAGGGACATATGGAACACCGGGTGGATATGCTAAGTGGACAGAAATCAAGTTGAAAAGCCACAGGTGAAACCTTCTTGGTGATGTCAAAAGGCCCCATAAAATGAAGTGCAAATTTCTGGGTACAATTGTGCGGAGGTAGATCACAGGTGCTGAGCCAGACCTTCTCCCCAACTGAGTAGGATGGTTCGGTGTTCCGCGTCTGTTGGTGAAATGTTCCTGCCGTGCATTGGTTTGCACTAGGATGCTTGAAGCGGACGTATGGGTATCTTGATCAGGATGTCGACTGATGACATGAAAGTAGCAGCAATGGGAGTCATGGGCAGGATTTAAGATGAGTCCAAAGGAACAAAAGAACGGACTACATGTATGGCTGTATGTTTGTTATTGTTGTATGCCACCTCAGCCATGTCCAGAACAGCAGCCCAATCGGTTTGAATGGAACAGGTGAAGCGACGCAGAGATGACTCCAGCGTCCCATTAATCCTTTCTGTCTTCCCGTTAGTCTGCGGATAATACCTAGAGCTAAGGGCATTGGGTAGGCCCAAGGCTTGACAGAGGATGTCCAGAACTGTGACACAAATTGCTGTCCTCGGTCAGAAATTATTTTCTCTGGTAGACCGTGCAGATGGTAGATGTCATGAAAAAAGGCCTTTGCGGTCTGCTACACTGTAGGCAGGGCAGGAAAGGGAATGAAATGAGTCAAATTACTGAAACAGTCCACCACTACTAATAATATACAAGTGCACTCTTGCAACAATGGGAGGTCAACAATAAAGTCCATGGCAATGGTGTGCCAGAGAAAGGGTTGAATTTCAGTGGATTGTAGTAGCCCCACAGGTTTACGGCGAGGCACCTTCTGCATGGCACATGCGAAGAAGGTGGATATATAGGATAGGATCTGTTTTCTCGTACTGGGTCACCAATATTGACGGGATATAAGATCAACGGTGGAGGTTTGTTCCTCATTGCCCGCTACTTTGGAATCATGCAATCCTTTCAGGATAAATTTTGCAGTTTGGTAGTGGAGAGATACAATCTACCACAGTAGGATCACAGACCGTCTCGAAAACTTAAGTACAAAGAATCCAGCAAGGTAACCATTTATGATCCAAGGTTTGAGCCGCCTTCGCCGTGTCCAAGAAGGTTTGGACTGCCAATATGAAATGCTGAGCGTGTCGAATCATGGTTGGTTCAGTGAGCGGTATCACACCGGTGTCCAAGTTGCGAGATAAGATAAACAAAAGAAACCCTGCCAACAAAGGGTAATGCACAATTGATTATTAAATTGACTAAACTGTATCAAATGTTAGGACATTTATGTTCCCAAACTTTTTAGACCAACACTGTGGCTAATGAGCACTCCAATACATTAAGTATGAAATATTAAGACATTTGATTGTGGGTTTTTTTTATATAAAAAGGAGTGGTTATCATATTAAACCTACTTTTATGCAAAAATTAAAAGAAGAAAAATAAAGACATGTAATTTCCAAATTAAAAAAAGGAGGGGAAAAGAAATTTGCAGACAAAGACAAAGAAAGGGGTGAGACCCAGTGAAGGAGTAATAGAAAAGGAAACAAAAGTCCAATTGGATGTCGTTAACAAGGAACAGATCCTAAAGGTCTGGTAACACATACATTGATCATCCATCTAATATTTTTTTGAATGCACTTCATACATGATGATGTAATTGCCAAGTATTTAGAGACATAACACATAGAAGTAAAGATGATTTCTTCAAAAAAGCAATCATACATAGACAAATCTAAGTTAGTTCAACACTGGTTGAATAGTTGTAGGTAAATGTTCATATCTCCTATCTCCTTAGGGGTTCAATCAACATATTTTAGAAGGACTTTCAAAAGTGGATAATCATTGGGTCTGCCAGCGTGCCATGAGATAGTAATAAAGCTCGAAATATGCTGGGTTGAAGATGTTGTAGACAAATGTAAGGACCCAGCAATGGTCACGTTTCGGCGGCGTTCATCGGTGCGTTGCCGCCTTCCTCAGGGCGTAAATTGCAAGACCCTGCAAATATATATACATGGGTATTAGTGTGACTCTGCACTAATTGGTCTCTTAATAGGTATCAATCAACAGAAAAGGGGGTTTCAGCTCAGGTAGCTCACCAAGGGGTTAACTTACCATAGGTAACGAAGCTCCATATCTCCCATTCCGGGAGTGGGGCACACTGCATGCGGTTGGCGATTGGGACATCTGGTGGTAGCAGATGGTCGGTAGTCAGTGTGTGCTGTGGGGACAGGGGGAATTCCATAGTAAATGACCAGCCCACTATACCACAATGGTGAAAGCCCAGGATTGGGCGGCTCTGTAAAAGAAGGCCAAAAAGCCCTATACGCATCGGGCGTATAGGAAACAAAAGGGAGAGTGAGAACCCCCAAGCTACTAGTAAGTGAACTAAAAAGGGGAAGATGGTGTCCCCACAATAGTAAGGAGTGATATGCCTTACCTGCGAAATATGTCTGCAAACTAATCTGTAAATCGAGTTGTCTTCGGTTAAGACACGCACAATGTAATGCAGTGTGGAGGCTCCTGTCCTGTTGCATCTGCACTAGTAAAGGACAAAGATGGTGAGGTACTGATCAGCAGTGATCGAGCACAGATACCATGTAGTTCGGTAAAAAAGGCTCTGTGGGGAGGTGTACCAGCAATGAATGAAGTCTGCCATGTCTGGGTAGATGTGGGTGAGGCAGCATCACGTGTGTCTAAGCGCAACCGATCTTTGAGGAAGTATTTATGTGGTTGCTATGGGAGCTGCGTGTTCTGCTCCACGATTGCACTAGGCGTTGTGCGCGGCCCGTCATTGCTGTGAGCGGTGTCGTCATCGAGACAAAAGATGCAGTACGCGCTTTTCAGAAAGGGGGCGTGACATGAGACTCAGGAGTCGGGATGGAAAAATATGAATGAGACCGATTTATCCGGAGTCCACGTTAGACCAAACAAATTGGCGATGGTTCACTAGGGAAATGGGGGCAGCGTATGCACCTTGGACATGAACCGTTGGGAGATAAGGCATCTGCATTAACGTTCAGTGTACCATGTGTATGAGAAATGCGAAATGTGAATTGCGAGAAAAACAGTGCCCAACGTGCCTGATGACTGTTCATGCAGGACAAGGATTGAACGTATTTGTAGGTTTTTGCGATTGGTATGCACCCCCACTGGGTACTTGTCACAGAGGAGATGGTGCCTCCACTAAGTGAAACTACCTTTAATACCCTAGAGTTTTTTCTATGATAACAAAGTTCCATTCACTGGGTGTAATCGGCAGAGAAAAGTATGCTATGGGATGGTCAAGACTGGTCTCGGGATTCCATTGTAGAAGAACAGAGCCAGCAGCACATGGAGATTTGTCTGTTTCGACTATAAACGGAAGATCTTCATTCGGTGTCTTAAGATGGGTGCCTTCATGAACTCTGCTTTGATGTTTTGGAAAACCTGTTCTGCTAGTTCATCCCAAAATAAAAAGGACATCTTTCCGTAACAACCATGTGATTTGTGTTGACTTCTGGGCAAAGTCTGTTTTAAAACACCAATAGAAGTTGGCAGACCCCAAGAAGCACTGGACTGCATTGACATCATGCGGGCTGGACCATTCCTTAATGGCTTTGGTCTTCTTGGGATCCATCTGGATGCTGCTTAAGTCGATCATGTATCCCAGAAATTCTATCCACTTGTAATGGGATTTGTGTTCTTCTTCCTTGGATTATAGCTGGCTATCTATTTGAAAAGATGAGGATATCACGAGGTACACCAAAAGTGGTTAAACTGAGTAAGTCGGAGAATACAGAATCCCTAAACCGCTGAAAAACAGCTGGGGCATTGCATAGGCCGTAAGGCATTATTTGATATTCTGAATGCCCCAAGGGAGATTTAAAAGCGGTCTTCCATTCAACTCCCGGTTAAATCTCACCAGGTGATAGGCACCACGTAGGCCGATATTCGTGAACAGACAGGCCCTGTGTAAAGACTCCAATATATCTTGAATAAGAGTCAGAGAGTATCTGTCTTTTATGGTTATGTTGTTCATCAGGCGGTAGTCAACACAAGGAAGAAGGGTTCTTTTTTGGGCAAAAAGAAAAGAGGATCCCCCGCTGGGGATTGTGAAGGCTGAATATAGCCTTTCTCAAGACACTCCGTGATGTAGCACTGCATACAAATAAGGCACAGGCGGCATGGTATGCACCGGTCCCATAAGAAGGCGGGCTGGATAGCTTCCAGACTGAGATCAGCAAGCCTGCCAGTTTCCCCCGGTTTTGCAGGTCAAACGGCACAGTTACTCAGGTAATGACTCCCATCTCCACAATACAGACACAAGTTGTTGGTTTGGCGTCTCCATCTTTCTGCCTTAGATAGGGCTCCCAGCTGCATGGGTTCTACCCCAACATCCCCTGAAGGAGGAAGACTTCTCAGAGCCTGGGTTTTGTGCAGAACGGGTCTGTTATATTCACTTGGTAGACGTTCCGTATGTCTTTCTGTTAGGCAGTGATCTATCTTGATCACTTGGTCTATCAAGGCCTGGATCGTAGCAGGTTCTGAAGCATACACTTGTCCTTGTATTCTTCTCTTAATCCTCTGCCAAACAATGTCTTTTGTGACTCTTCTGGCCATATTGCTTCATTTGCCAGCTGACAAAACTGACTAATGAAGAGGATGATGTTCTGTGGTGCTTGTTTCAAGTCTAGAAATTCTGTCAAAGAAACCAGAATGTACTGTGTTGCCCAAGCCAGGGCATTCTCAGATAGGCTGTTTAGGATATATGTTATCCTGGCTCTGTCACTCACAAAATGCACAAAGCGAAACAGAAACTGCACACGGCAATGGTTACAGAACTCAGGAAGGGTCTTGAGGTCTCCATCGTACTTAACTGATCCGCAAGTGGCCATAGTGCTTTCTGCGAGTGGAGCCAGTGTTCTGTGCTAAGAGTGTCTTTTAGCAACTGTTTTTCTTGTTTGAGGGCTGCCATTTCCTGGTGAAGCGCCATCCCTTCATCCCTTAATTCTTGAATACAGTTCACACTTGTGTACAGGCGCGTTATAAATGACTTATCATATCATGTCAGTGGTTTCTGGAGGAAGGCATCTCCATTGTCAAGCATATCTGAGCACTGATGCGTACCTGAGTGTGAAGGCTGTTAAAGCAGTGGTCACAAGGTGGTCTATCGTAGTCCAGGTGAAGAAAATGGCGGTACCAAAAACCCATCCTACACCTGCCAACTGAATATGTAATGGATCAGAGGATGGACGCAGGATAGGTCTTCCTGCACCATGAAAGGGTACCCCAGATTAAAGTGATGCAGCAACAGTGCAAGGCACTGGACTGGGGCACCACAATGGAATAGTAGTTGTCAGCAAGATACAATGCGAGGCAGAAAATGGGCTCAGAACAGAAGGGGAAAGTAACCAGGTCAGCGAGAGAACAGAACTGAGGCACAAGAAGACCAGGCAGAGGGGCAGGACAGTAGAGCACCACAAAACGGGTGAACTGAGAGCAGAGAATCACAAGGGAGCGTTAAACAACAAGAAAGTTGAGACACGCCAACCTAGGTGTTTTCTGTTCTTTTATGCTTCTGTGCCATAATGAGGCCGTTTGGACCTGGGTGTCCAGCCATGCAGACCCGGCGTGCGTGATTGGATAATGGATGACACATCATCTGTGAAGCTGAACCAGAACATGGCGGATGACTGCAATTGATGGGGCTGATGTCACTGCTGCATGCCCAGGGACAGCAGAGCTGTTACGCTCACCTGGTCTCTGCGGAGGCGTTGTGGCACGGTTGCAGCCCGCCCTGAACTTGAATCACCCACCCTCAGGCCTCTCCCTCAGTAGAAAAGCTGTGAACAGTGGTACGTGGTGATCCTGCTTCTGCGTGGAGATAACAGTGTGTGAGTGTGCCAATCTGTGATTTTTGTACCTCTTGAACCCTTCGCCCCAAAGTACGGTTTCTGTGAGCATACGCCGGCCCATAAAGCTCACCTGTGAATTATGGAAGATAATCTCTCCGTCCTGCTACTTCTGGCAGGGGTGCGTCGAATGGGATCTAGTTCCTTCACTGAACCCTGATAAGGATTAGTCCAGTCCAGCTGTGACTATGCTTCTCCTTATGATTGGTAAGTCTTTCTTGAGCTCTTGTGATGCTGTTCGTTCTGTTTAATGTCTTTAAATGTTTCTCCTATTTATGCCCACACAATGTCTCTCTTCTGTTTTCTTCCATTAGATGGAAATGCGGCCTCAATGCAGCTGTGAGACGCGAGACGCCACCGGATGGAAGATGGATGCTAATGCAATGTTCGACAGCAGGTAAGTGATGGTTTAAGGAAAAGTGCGAAGAATGGCAAAGCGCAACCTTAACCCCTTCAGTGCCAAGGACGAGCTATCTTGTCCTTGGAATTACTTCCCTAGTGCCAAGGACGAGATAGCTCGTCCTTTTTGGCACTCAGTTTTGAGCGATCCTTGTAAAGCAGGGATTGTTCAAAACTGTAAGGGGGGAGGGTGTTTGGGGGCCATAGCCACCAGGGATTTTTTTTGGGGAGGGTGTTGTTGGAAAGGGGAGATGCTCCCCTTTCCAACACCATTTGTGTAAGCATTGCTGCTCTTGGATTGGGAACAGGGCGCTCGATCCAGGGGCAGCAATGCTCACTAGACACCAGGGATCTGTTCCAGAGGTGGGCAGCTTACTAGTTAAGTGGCCCCCTCCGCCCCCCGTGACCCCAAAACATGGGGCCACATGTATGGAGACCCCTGAGGGCGGATGGGTGACCATCTGCCCCCAGGGGTGGGGGGGCAAAAAAAATTAAAATAAAAATAAATAGATTTTTTTTATGGAAAGCGCTTGCCCCCCCCCTCCCCCCTCCCAAAAATGGACTTGTGGTCATGCAGCCCTCCCTGGTGGCAGTTATCTGCTCTTAGGAAGGGGCATGTAACCCCAGGGAGGGCTGAATGAGATGCCCCCCTCATGCATTTGGTGTGGGGGGAGAGGGTCAACCCCCAGTACATTAGAAAATTATCTGGCGGTATAGGGTACTCCTCAGCCATTTGTAGGAGGCGCAGGGAGGCCTGCATGAGGTGCCCCCTCCACCCATTTGGGGTCATGTGGGGTGAGGGCCCTGGAAAATTGTGGGTTAGGCCCCCAGTGGTGGGGCAGTGAGGTTTGGGCACCCTGGGGCCAGATTGGCACACCAATGTGCCCCTCTGCGCCAAGGGGAGTTGGGCTACCAAAGGAAAAATGTTTAAGTGGAGGAACGCATTTTCGGGGGGCTGTGGGGCACCCCAAAGGGACGGGGAATTTTCTAATGGGATGGGGCGTTGACCCCCCAACTCGCAATGAAGTGGGTACCATGTCATGCAGCCCTCCCTGGGACCAGATATCTTCTCCTACGAAGGGACGCCTGAGCCCAGGGAGGAGTGCAGGACAGCTCCCCCTTTATGTGACCCCAGAGCTAAACTAGAGGAAATATACAACACCATTGACACTTGGATGCATAGGCACTGGATGTGTTGAAACAACACAAAAACCGAATTAATGGTTTTCGGATCAACTCGGCCAGATCCAAGCTGGACACTCAATACAAGGCCTTCCTGATTAAAGAAGCCATCATATACCAGTGGTATCTAAAGCAAAAACCCTGGGTATGATGGTGGACGCCTCATTGGGCTGCGGCGCTCAGGTCAACTACCTGCACAAAAATAATAGGTGTTACCTACGCCTTCTGAGAGCTATTAGACCCTTTATAAACGAAATCAACTCGGCTACCATAGCTAGAGCACCCACACATGTGAGGTACCGTTTTCATCAGGACATCTGTGGGAACACGGGACAGGAGGCCATGGGTTGTTGGCGGTGTGTTCCGGTGGGTGAGCCGAGTGAAATGTGCTGAAAATGCATTTTTTTCCACCACATTTCGGACTTTGCTGGTGTTTCTGGATAATATATTCTGGGCAGATTTGCACAAGTCAAACCTCTGCGGATTCCCACACGTGTCCTATTTTCGGAAATGCATGGGGTTCCCTGTTTTCCTTGGTGGCTTGGACACCCTAGGCCCATATCTGTATGGTGTGCCCGTCTCGAAAAAGTGTGAAATTCAGCTGTCAGAACAGACTTGGGGGTAGGTGTCTTTTAGGCTTTCCCCTTGGCGCCCAGATAGGTGCACCCACAGATGTGAGGTACCGTTTTCATCGGAACACGTGTGGAAACGTGGGATGGTATGACATTTGTTGTGTTTGTGTGGTTTTCATAACATTTTGACCCATTTGCTGGTGCCATTTGTCTCACAGCCCTTCATTTCCCAAATGTGCCCTACATTTAGTCGCTGCTTTAGGCACCATACACTTTTGTAACCTGCACAAGTCACCTACCCTTGAAAAGGTCTGCCTGTGCTCTTTCCAAAAATGTATGCTTGCCGTTCCTCACCACATTGGTTTTCCTGATGTACACATGCTAAGTACGTCTGTTCAGGCCGTAAGCATAAAACTCCTGTGTACCATGGCTCAGTGTTTGGCTTGTGGTATTGCTTGTTTTGTGAAACACTACAAAAATGGTGTGCTTTCCTAACTGCAAGAGTCGGGGGAATGTAGCAGAGCATTGTTTTTCTCAAAATTCATAGAAGCCATTGCCGTACCCAGCCAACCATGTCCACCACATACCTTGTTTTCGGTCATTTTCCTGCTTTTTCCCCCAATCTATGGCATTTTCCCCTACCTAGTTGTTGCCTGATCTGCACAAATCACCCCTTCCTAAACTTGGAATTTTGTCTACTTTTCAGAAATGTATGCCTTTCTGTCCTCCAATTCTGCTTTCCTACCCTTTTCTTCCATTCTGTCCATGCATGTCCAATTGGCAAAAATGGCCAAAATCGCCTACCTCTCAGAAAACGGTTGATAACCACATCAAAATGTTTTTTTCTTTCCACTCAACTTGTTCTTGAAAACCAGGAAATTGGGGAATTCAGCACAGCAAACCATTTCTTCCTAGCTCTTACAAGGAAAAAAAACACAGGCTTCCTTGTACATCATTTTATCCAAATCTTTTTGAAAACACAGAAAATGTTTGCCCTTTTTGGTTATTTTCTCTCACCCCCCCGCCCCCCCGACAGCACCTGGGATTCCTGGGTGGCGTTACGACTGCCTACATGTGGGAAAAAAAGGGGACAAATTTGGCTGAGATATCTCATGTAACAAAAACGTTACAAGGCATTGAATGGCCACATACCGAAATCACCAAAAAAGGCCTTGGCACTGGGGGGGGGGAATACCCATGGCACTTAAAGGGTTAAACTGACTGTTTTTTCAATGTCTAACCTTGTCTTCTCCTTGCAGGCGCTGCTGTCGACGATGGAGTGTGTCGTGCTGCGGTGCCAAGATGAAGATTTTTGCCGTTCTGGAAAGTGTAAAGATGAATACTTGGTTTGCCAAAGAGATGTACAGGTAAGAACAGCTTCCCCCAGTTGGTAAGTATGCTGGCAGGAAGCAGGATGACCAGGAAGTAGGATCTTCAAAGGTAAGTCTGACCTCAGGCGACGATGAGCATTACGCTGTTTGCAAGTGCAGAATAACGCAAAGCGTCTGTCTTGAGGATCGGGGCAGCTTATATAGCTGAGATCGTGGGCACGCCCATTAGGGCCAGCTTACCAGCCACACCCTGCCACTCCTAGAGAGTGAGCACGCGCGAAGGCAATCCATTAGCAGCCACACCCAAGAATAAACTTGGGGCTGCTTAATGGATGGAATGTTCAAGGTTAATGCATCCTGCTTCATGGATGGAATGTTCTAGGTTAATGCATCTGAAGTGCTATGTCCATTTGAAAAGCTTTTTGGTGTTAAATGGATGTTCTTGTTTACTTTTTTACATGAGCCTGGCACCAAAGGCATCAGGACAGTGTCCACCCAGGTCTCCTGTGCATGCAACCCCTGCATGCCTGTGCCCCTGACTTCATGACCATGACAAGAGCGGAAGACGGGTGCCAAAAGGTAAGTGCGATGCGGTATAGGCAGCTGCTAATGTGGATAAAGCCTCCAGTGTCCTGGTCCGTGGCCGCAGGATTGGGAGGAACGCTGGCGTGTGACACCCACTTCATGAGGAATCACAAGACTTGAGTTTGTTATCGTATAGAAATCAAAGGTGGAAACACACTAATTTACCCTACGGCTACTGTGAATCTCCTTCAATATTCAATCGAGTCCTCCAGATGGGCCTAGGGAACATATACCTTGACAGTGTAGTGATCCAGCACGTAGCTGACATTCTGGTGTTTAGCGAAACAGAAGAGCAGTGCAGAAAGGACTCAATTCAGTTGATGGCAGTCTTGGCAGAGGAGGGGTACGAAGTAGACAAGGAGAAACTGCAAAATCTTGTATATAGGAAAGCTGATATCCCAAGAAAAAAGTAAGGAGATGCTTGGAAGGGCAGAAGCAATCATGAACATATCCAACCAAAAACAGTGAGGGAGATGCAGCAGCTTGTGCACCTTTACAATTATTGCAGGGCATGGATCTTTGATTACATTACATAAGTCAGACCCATTTTAAAAGGACACAAGGAAGCACAGAAAGATGGCAGTGACATAACCTGGACAGATGAAATGGCAAAAGCATTTGATGAATTAAAAGGGGAATGCACAGCACCCGTTTTAGGGATTCCGATTACAGTTTAGAATTGTTCCTATTCTATCATTCAAATTGGGTAGCAATGACAGTAGTGCTGACACAAAAGACTACCCTGGGACACAAAACACTGGTTTATTACAGCTAGATCAAGGTCAGTCCCTGTGCTTGGAGTTCTACCGTTTGTAAATTCCTTACATCCAGTGCAATATAGTGATAAAAGGTCTATCAAATGGTCAGAGTAGCGAATCCAGCAACATTCATAGGATGGCCAGTGGAGGAACATGTACTCCATGTTAGAGAAAATTCCCTTGTAGTGAGGGAAGTACTCTTCATTGATAGCTCCTTGTCGATTTACCAGAGCACAGGGGAAAGGCACACAGGCAACGCTGAGGTAAAAGTAAAACAGAATGGCAACTTTGAGAGAGTGGCAAGTGTGAGATTGCCTTTACATTTTTCAGCGCAAGCAGCAGAATTAGTAGCACTTATTGTAGCACTTGAAACACACGAGGACGTGGAAATAACAGTGTATTCTGACTCCGCCGACACAGCGTCAGCAGTACATGCAGGGCGGTCACGTTGGAAGAGGCAGGGTTTTCTATCAGCAGATAGTGCAACATTGCAACATGCGCCACTATTGGACAGGCTTATAGACGCATTACAGCTCCCATCGGCCATCGCCGTGATGAAGTGCGCAGCCCACGCTAAAGGGGCATATTTAATTTCCTGATGCAATGAAGTCGCCGATATAGAGGCCAAAAAAGCAGCGTACCTTCCTGAAATATCTGAATTTGATACACCACCCAATAATCAGACACAAGCGTGCAGCATGGTAATGAAAGAAGGTTTTAATGCCTTGCCCATGGTACAGATCACTGAATTACAGGTATGCACTTCACCAAAAGAGCAAGATTTGTAGAAGTGTAGGAGATGCGCATTGTCCCCCACCGTGCACTGTGGTGGCAGGACAGAACTGGCAAGCTAGTTATACCCCTTGGAATACTTAAAGTAGCATTAGAGCAATTAGACTACCCAGCACACACAGCACAACAGGGTCCTGCACCCCTTATATCAGAGGACTGGTTTGTGCCCAACCTAACTGAAACATTGCTTTTAATATATATTTGTGTAGTTTTCCCAAAATTCACAGCAGGGCACACGCTGCGAACAGTATGAGGAGCAATACCCCGTCCTGCTGGACACTTTCAGCATTTGTATATCGATTATGTAGATATACTCCACGTTTGTAATGGCTAAAGATATATGCTAGTAAATGTATGCCCTTTTTCCCACTGGATCGAAGCTTGTCAATGCACACATCCTGATGCCACATGTGCTGCAAAGTTCCTCATGCGTGAGGTTTTCCCCGAGATGGGGAGTGTGCGAAGTCCTTTGGTCTGACACTGGACCACATTTTGTAAATGAAGTTTTTGAGCACATCACAGTCCTATGGGTATAAGCATAAATTCTCCTCTGCTTATCACCCGCAGGTAAACAGACTTTGTGAGCATCTCAATGGACTTCTCAAAGAACGAATTGCTAAGCTAGAAATGACCCTGAAAAAAGAATGGCTTTTTTGCCTACCCTTAGCATTTGCATTAGACAACCAGCTCGGTTCAGACCATCACCCGACTCTTCATGAGCTGATGACGGGATGCTGTATGCATATATCTCTTGATCCTCCCACTCGTACACTAGCTGGTGCCTACAATGCTGCGGATGTTCTTGGTTCTGAAATGTACGAGTACTTGGCTGCTATGATGGCGAGTGCCACTTTTATGTCAACAGCATCAAGATTGGCAAGTGGGGTCAAAAAAGAATGAGGAAGACCGCAAATAAATAAATACCCTTACTCTGCTTAAGCCCCCTGTCCTGTATCATGATGTCAAAGTCCTAGTTAAAAAAAGTGTGAGGCGCTGGCACAAACCGCGCTTTGAGGGACCCCACCTCATTGAAGAGGTCTGACACACTGCCGTTCGAGTACAAGTGACATCAAACCATATAAAGCAGAGACCTCCCTGCTGCCACTCTATGAAGTTCAAGGGGAAGAAGAGGTAACGCAAATGCAGCCATGCAAATGCAGCCACAATTGGCCACAAGCAACAGACAACTAGCAGACTAAAACCGAAAATAAACTGCCCCTACCTAAATCATTAAATAATGTATCCAAGCCAATATTTAATAATGTGACAACAATTCCCATGTTGGATGAAGCAATAACCCAACCCTTTTCTGTTGCCACTAAGCAGATAAAAAGAAGTGCAAAATATACTTTCAAACACAAACATCGCCGATTTGGCCCAGATAACTAATAACATGTGGTATAAGCACATGAATCAGGTGGGGAAGGAGATATCTGATGATAGCTGCTATGTGTGCTCCCTCATTCCCTATGCCTCGAGTGCTTCCAGGACATTCATGGCCATAGAAGTACCTGCACATGATGCCCATTGCTTAACCCACTTAGCACTCTGCACGAATAGGGGGCAATTTGAAAGAAGGTGGGCCACTTTACGATCGAGAATAGCTAGATAAAGACAATGGACCTCATTACAAGTGTGGCAGTCTGGAAATAGCGATGCCGGTAGCGCTGTACTGGCACCCCTTTCGAACCACCACACTACGAGTCGCAATGCCGGAAACTCTGTGGCCACAAATGAGACCCACAGTGCTACTGTTGCCGTCAGCACTGTGAACGCGAACAGTGGTTGCACCCGGAGGCTGTGCCTGAAACACTGACACAGCGGAAGGGCACATTCTGAGTACCAACAACACAAGCACTGGCATAAAATTGCTGGTGCCACCGTGAATACTGCACTGGAAACACCGGCATCGCGGATCAGGCGTAATTCAGTCTCAGGTGTTCAGCAACAGGCCACAGGTGGCCATAATCAGCCCAGATGGACACCAGGAGCATTGTGAATGCATGCTCAAAAGGACCACACCCACACCCCCCACACCTTCCAACACAACCATGCTGGTAGCTGCAATAACAGTCCTGGAACTAGGGGCCCTGCATGCAGGGCTCCAATATGAGCTTCATTTGGAAGAGGCAGACAGGCAGAGGAGGCGGCAGAAGTGCAGGAGGAGAAGGAGGAGGATGATGATGATGATGATGGCCATGCACATGAACAATGGCCCTCAGGTAGCACCCCGCAGGCAGCCACCCATACACCACTCAAGGGCCACACCCTGAAACCTGAGTGTTGCACATATCCACAACCTGTATCGTCTTGACAGGGAGACCATAACCTATATAGTTGATTTAATCCAGGATGACATACGGAGTCTAATCAACATCAGGACTGCCACAACCCCCTTGCTCAAGGTAGTATCGGTGCCGCATTTCTTGGCCACCGGCACCTTCTAACACACCGTGGGAGAGCTGCACGTGTTATCCCAATCCTGTTTCTTCAAAGTGCTATTCCAGGTCTTGGATGCCCTCCTGCAGCACTTGTCTGAGCACATTGCCTTCCCAAGAACACCTGCCCAGCTGAATGCCACTGAAGTGGGGTTTCATGTCCTGGCCGGCATACATAACGTGATAGGTGCACTGGACTGCACGCATTTTGATGTGGTGGCCGGACATGCCAATGAGGCAGTCTACTGAAACTGAAAACTGTACCACTCTCTAAATGTGCAGGTTGTGTGTGTTGCAGACATACTCATAACCCACTGCAGCGCAAGTTTCCCCGGACCCACGCATGATTCCATGGTGCTGCGGAACTCCATGCTCCTAGTGTACATGGCACGACACAGCAGAGAGCAGACCTGGCTGTTGGCTGAGTCAAACTACCATAGCAAGTGCACTGTGGAAGGGGAGGGAATTGTCCACTGTCACCAGTGCATGTCCGTTATGCCACGTTATGTACACAGATTGCATGCATGAGCGGGAGTGCATGTCTGGCATGTGGTGCATGGGCAAATGGAACACACCGCATCACAATCTGTGCACAGATGAACAGGCACATCACAAGTGCCAGAATGCATTTTACCTATGGAATTAACAGGTGGGTGAACACCCCCTCCCCAACTACCTCTCCCCACTCCTCCCTCCCCACTCCCCCTTCCCAACTAACCCTCCACAACTTGTGTCACACAGTCAATTATGTTTCAGTCCAAGACATACCCATGGCACATGTTGGACCAGGGTCTATTTACGTGGCTACTTGCCACCTGGTCCAACCTTGTGCCCTGTATCAGACAGGTGCATAAACCTCCGCCTTGGGCCACTCTGTTGGGAACTAGCAGGCGTGGAGCTTGTGGACAGCGTGTGTGAAGGGTCACTGGACCATTAATCCAGGGCCACCTGAAGGGACATTGCCATTGACTCTCCCATGGACAACACAATACTGTTGCCCCTGCGGACCCTCCTGGCCAGGAGTACTATAGCAGACATAGCACGTCCAAGGGTATGTGCACTGCGGCGCCCAGTGGCCTACATGCTTTCCTGCATCATCTGGGCCTCAGTGGATAGCAAGGCTGCCCCCTCACCCCCGCATCAGGTGGGATTCCTCAAGGTGCTACTTCACCAGGGCAGAGAATCCCTCCTGCCTTTCCACGATGCGGCGCAGATGGCCGTCCATGTCCCTGACACTGCAGAAGGATGGGGGGCTGGACAGGTTCATGGGACTGAATTCTGGCCGCTCATAAGTGGCCTGGTCCGTGGTGCCATCTGCATCATCAGCTTCCTCCCCATCGCTGGAGTCAGCCACATATGTATAGGGCTGCTGGGGTGGAAGTAGTGTCCGGTCCCCTGCCGTTGCCCTTGTGGGCAATTATGCCACTGCAGGAGCTGCCTGAGTGGTGATGGCAGCTGTAGTAGGCACAGCAGGAACTGCTTGGGTGGTGATGGCAGCTGTAGTGGGCACAGCAGGAACTGCTTGGGTGGTGATGGCAGCTGTAGTGGGCACAGCAAGAGCTGCCTGGGTGGTGATGGCAGCTGTAGTGGGCACAGCAGGAGCTGCCTGGCTGGTGATGGCAGCTGTAGTGGACACAGCAAGAGCTGCCTTGGTGGTGAGGGCAGCTGTAGTGGGCACAGCAGGAGTTGCCTGGCTGGTGATGGCAGCTGTAGTGGGCACAGCAAGAGCTGCCTTGGTGGTGAGGGCAGCAGTGACAGTCATAGTGGGTGCTGACATGTCCCGGGTGGTGGTTGTGCATTGATTTGACCGTCTTCCAGGTCTGGTGCCCCTTGAGGAGGATGGTTGTACTCCATCGCTGTCAGATGACGTGCCTGAGGGTTAAAGAAAGGCATGATGTTAGTGACCAGCGTGGCTACCAAATGGCCAGTTACGTGCAATACAGTGATTGTGTGGCATGCTGTTGAGGGGACATGCCATGTTGCATGGCATGATACACTCATGCATATGTTGTGTGGCCTCAGCTGCAGGTAGTGAGATGATGGCAGATGCAACAGAGCTGTACTGGACTACTGGCGTGTTCACCTGCAATTTGCTGGGAGCGGTGGCATGCCGGTCTGTCGGTGTGTAGGGTGTTGACTTATGAGGAGGGGGGAGTTGAGGAGGGGTTCGGAAGGGTCGAGGCTAAAGTTGATGGCTGATCCATTTGAAGGCCCAGTATGTGAATGGGGGGGGGGTTGTGGTAGGGCTGGCAGGGACATGGAAGGCCCATGCCCTCCTCATTGGATGGGTGAGTGGCCATGTGTGGGTGCAGGTGAGGGGTACCATTGTCATTCTGTGGTGGTAGTGGTGGCATGGCAGGCACATATGCAGTACGTGGTGGCAGGGTGCCTAGTGTCTGTGTCGGGGATGCCTGTGAAGTGTTCATTAGGGATTTCAGGCAGAGATCATTGTCAGGGGGCCTGGGTGTATGGGCAAGGCAGTGCCCAGGGTGTTCATGCAGGTGTGAGCGAGGGTGCCTGCAGGGTGTGGGTGTAACACTGTGTGCGGGGGACATTGGGCCTCATTACGAGGTTGCTGCTAACTCGCCGGTGCGTCTGGTGGGTTGCGGCTATTCCTGTAACACTGGATCCGCTGCCTGACTTCACGGTGCCACCAGGACATTACAAGTCCCGGCGGAGCAGGTAGTCAGGTGGCAGATCTTTAAGTCCCATGGGAATGGGAAGCACCAGCACCATTTCTAACTGTGCTGGTGCTTCCGTGGCAACTTTCCCTGCCGTGGCCGCTAAGCCCAGCAGGGTCAGACCTGTGGGACACCCGGCCCTGGCAGGCAGAGTCGTAGTGTTACGGTCCAAAAACAAGGGTGCCGGTAAGCTTACCAGCACCGTTGTTTCCGGAACAACACACTCAGAATGAGGCCCACTATAAAGTGCCTTGTCATTTGATTGGAAATGGGGCCTGCATGGGAGACTGGGCATGTGATTTGGTTTGCACCTTTTTGACAAGGTGGGGAGGGGAGGCAATGCTACTGCTGGCTCTGATGTGGGCGATATGGGCTGTGCTATAGCCATTTCAGTGCAGTAGTGGTACAGAGGGTGTGGCAGGGTGGGCAGGTGTATGGTTTATATTGGGGCTTTGTGTACTCACTGGCCTCAATGGGTGTCCGGCCCTGCCTCCGAAGCACCAACTTCTTTGATCTCCTCCATGTGCAGCACACTGCTGCACTTCTCCGAGGGCATGAGCGGGATCGGGGTGGATGGTCCACCACCTGTGCCCATGCACTGTCTGCGGTGTGCAGATAGGAGGTTTCTGACCCTCATGCAGAGGTTGTCCCACCCCTTGCAGCAGTCCCTAACTGTGCATGGGGTTGTCCCGATTGCCGACACCTTCCATGCCACTTCCTCCCAGATAACCTTCCTCCTCTGCTGTGTTCTGCGGCGCTGGTCTGTTGAGAACAGCTCCCCAGCGTGCTGGCCTATAGTGTCTGCCAGCGTGTTTTGCTCCGCCTCTGAGAAGCGTGGCTTGCGCTGGCGGGTCTCCAGGATGCGAGAAGTCATGTTGTGGGATGTGATCCAGCAGTCAGGAGGGTTGGATGGCTACTGGAACCTGCAGATTGGAGTGGATTGTGATTTTAAAGATGGCCAGCAGCCAGTTTCCTGTTCCGGCGATCACTATTTTCAGTCACGGTATTTCTGGAACCATTGTTTCCGGTGCTGGTATTTGCGGTGCCACTGCCTCCGGCATGCTCATGCCAGAAATGGGGACATTGGTTCCCTTAGTGGCGGTGCGGCCAGATTTAGATCTTTTTTCCAGTGTTTCCGTGATGACGGTGTCACTGTTTTCGGCATCCCATAATGCACGCGGCTGACAAAGCATAATGCTTCCTTGATTCCGGCACTACGGGTTGCCGGAAACAGAGGGACCGGCATCACAAACACTTTTTTGTACCGCCAAACTCGTAATGCGGGCCAAAGACTTTGATGGATGACCCCCAAAGATGAAAAATAAGAGATACAATATATAGTAGACAGCCCAAATAAAGGATATGCTGCAACAGTACAGCACAAATATTTACAATGCCCAAATGTTGTAGGAAAGGAGACACCTCGGGTGCCAGGGTGCTGGGAGAGACCCCAGTTATTCATATTTAGACAAGTATTTACTTCAGCAGGGTGAGTCGAAGGAATGATGCGGTGTAAGGCACAAGCACTCCTGTCAGTAGCAGTAGAAGTAGTACAGACTGCAAATGATGGGTGCCCCAAGGAATGGACTAATTATTACAAACTGCTCACATGGGTAGAGGATGAAGCGGGCTCCCTACCCATAATACCTGTGAAAAATGGCACATTATATTTCAGGAATACTGGCCCGGTGAAAGTAGGGGAAAACAGAGTGCAATTGATTTTTTGATGTGCACGGTATGAAGATAGGCATAGCCATTTTGATGGACCACTACTGGGCTTGTGGATCCAGAGCATATATGAATCTGCCTCCAAATTGGGGAGGGTTATGTTTAATCATGCTGATAAACATACCGACTTTGGTAGTTCCCCAAAGCGATGTACACATTACAGATTTCCCTAAAATGGATACACATAGGAGAAAGAAAAGGTCCTGCACCTTCAAACATACCAAGCAGAGTAGTAATTGTATCTCAGACAAAATGGAAAAGGCCTAGGATAACATACCAGGCGAGCATAAAATGTTCAGTAGGACAGAAATGTTGATTGCATTGCATCTGTCTTTACTGCTTGTTTGCAACCCAAAACAAAGGCACAAAACAAGGGTGGTCCTGGGAGTCCCTCTGCCAGACATTAGTCCCGGTTACAAGAGCCTTACCCAGAGTCTTTAGCTCACTATCTTTCACAGTAACTGTGGCCCTCCCCCGCATTTTAGAGAAACAAAACTACCAAAACAGGTCAGACTCCAAGGTCCAGGAATCCAGTCTTTTCCCATACAAAACAATGGTTTATAAATGAGAAACACGTCATAGCTGATGCAACATCACAATCTTAGTTACAAAAACCTACAGGGATGATGATGTTTTTTCTACCCTTATCATTTTAGGGAGTGTCCAAGGTGGGGCCATCAGATGATTGTGTCCAATGAAAAGACCAACACCTATGCATCATATATGTAGACAATTATCCTAACCAATCCCAGATCCCCGTAGGTGTTTTTAACCAAGATTGTGATGTAGCATCGGCTAAGACACATTTCTCATTTATAAACCATTGTATTGTATTACGACTTTGAGAGCACTGGAGACTTGAGTGCTTTTCTTCTGTCCCCGTTTTATATGGATTGTTAATAAAGCAGAACTTTGCCATTTACCTTGACTATTTCCGTCATTGCGTGCAGGTCTTCACAGTCTATCTGCTCTGCAAAGGACTGGGGTTTTCCAATCGGCCTGTACATTTTATTGGGCCAAGTCCATCCAAGGCAGAATCTAGAACTGGTGGCAGGAGGTATGAATTGGTGCAATTTCACCAGGGGTCATGGAGAGTATTATAGGTGGGGACAGTGAGGGAGTGTCCCGTAGATCAGAGACCTAGAGCAGGGAGCTGGCCAGTAGCTAGGGACCACCCTGAGCCCATCTCCGATACTCAGACCACCTGAGCCCGAACCACAGAAGTACCAACGCCTTCAAATCCTGGAGGAGTTCTACATGGCCCCCACCCTTGAAGTCCGAGACAGGTTGGCCACTGCAAGAAAGATCAGTGTACTCTACAGACTACAATTTGGGAATCCGGCAAAATTCACAGGACAAAGACCAGGTGTGTCAACTGGACATCTGAAAAAGGCCAGATCAAAGACAACTCCTGGAACATTGTAATAGACTCTATATTGCATTTTGACTTTCCTTGAAGAGACCATACCTAAGAGGGGTGAACTTATACATTTTCCTTTGGTGGTTCAAATGTCTCTCTCGCAAGAGGCATCAGGGAGAGGTCCCTGCTACAATCTAATTTGAGTTATTCTTATTTGTATTTATTGACACTTGTGTTACACAAAGTTATTTCCCTGCACCGGCCTTCCTTATTTCCTGTACACCAATAAATCCCTTAGTTGTGGGCATGCCCCAAATCTTTCACCCTGACCACACATCATAAGTTAAACCCCAGGTCTGGGAAGTTGGGATCAGATCTTGTCCAGCAGGATGCTGAACATTTGGGATGCATCAGTGAGGCTGAACTCTAGCGACTGGGGCGGATCTCAGAGCACGTGTCCTGGCGTAGCAAGCACCAACCACCAACCAAGGATTCAAAGGCAGTCTTCCATCAAAGCACCAGAACAGCCAGGAGAATGAATCCTGTGAAGTCTGGTGAATATTTTCCACCCAGCCAAAACCAGAGGTCAACCCAGAAGGCACAAAGATACGCAACATCATGGGTGCAGTGAACACAGACCAGGAGTTGGTGACTCATCAGAATTCCTAACCAGTCAGTCACAGGTCAGGCTATCTATCTACAGCAGCTGCAAGGACAGATTCCAGCACCACCAACCTCTCTGCTCAGCAATATGTTGAAGGTGAAGACTCTGCAGCATTCTAGTGTAACTTCGAATGGATCATGACTGCCGCATGGTGGGATTAAATCTGCTGCCCACATTACTTTTCTCCATCGAGGACCACCGAACTCCAGGCAGCCTACCTTGTCAGATGGTGGAAACACCTATGATGACCTATGTCTAGGGACCCACAGAGGTTGTGGAAGCAATAGAGAGTACTATCAGCAACACCTATGAGAGATCTGACAAAATCCAGTCGAACCACCAAAGCAATGCAGATACAGAATCCGTTTTTCAAGGGATACATGGTTGGGATGGAAAACCTTTGCATAAGCTAAGGAAAATCGGATCTTGGAGCAATTTCGGAACATGCTGGCACCATTGTTGCAGCAGTCAGGCAGGCAACTTTATCAGCCTAACATGGAGTCACTGAAGTGCAAAGAGCCCAACAATGTAAGACTGGCAGAGAAGAAGGCATGCCCACATGTTGCCACCTACACTAGTTCTGAGAATACCTGCTGTGGCTCCAAGAGGCCCACCATCATAGAAGCAGAAACCCACAAACAGAGACATTACGGAAACCTGTGAGGTATTCCATCCTCCCAGCAGACAATAAAATGACCAAGGCTTCCTCCTCAATGAAGACAAATAAACCGGCAGCCAGCCTAAATGACAATTATCTGTAGCCATGGGTATCTGGATGTATACCCAAAGGCCAGAGTTCACTTTCATGTTCCCGATGGGGATCATGCAGCTGAACTACCTGTGTTAGCGGTCATACTAAAACAAGTCACCCAGTGGATAGGTCCTGGGAGCTCTCAGTTGAAACACAAACCCATCACTTTGGACCAGCAGAGAATTTACAAGGAAGCAGTGTTATGTGACAGAGTCCCCTGTCTGACCTTTGGGATAGATGGTTGAGTGGCCAAAGTGGGTGACCCAGCTAGTGGATGCTAGACCTGTCGGAGGTGATCAAGGATCCCTAGTTCCCCCTCTAAATACCTGCATTATGGAAGGGGCGGTCATAGGGACATTAAAATCTTACCTACCATGATGACAGGCAGGATCTTCAAGGGGACAGACCCAGGTAGGATCACCTATTGTTTATATTTGCAACAATCCATATTGACCATTGCTCCACCCTTTTCGGCTGGTTTCAAGTTTATGTTGTTTTCCCATAGTCGCATTAATGTCTCTTGTTCACTTTTAGTGAAGTTCCCAACTCTGTCTCTTCTTAAATGAGAGCTTCTCAAATTCTCCCAGTACTTTCTTCTGAAAAACCTCCAATACATGATTCTGTGTTGGCGGTAAAAGGTAACTCTTAGGCGACATTTCCAGATATTCAGATGTATCCCTAGATTGGGACGAATCCGTTGTAACGAAAAATAATTTCAAGCCATCTTCCTTGTCAGACGAAAGAAGTCGAGTTTGAATTTCCCCTTAGCCTTGGTGGAAATGGCTGATTATACCTATAGTTATAGTAATCTTTCCATGTATACACTATGTCTAGTTTGTAATCGATTGTGTCCTGTCTGAACTTTCTTACTTTTTTGGACTCGGTCTTGAAGTTGTCTAGTTTAGTGTTAATTTCATCTGATGTAGCAGTTCTGTTAATTTGTCATTAAACCTGAAAGCGTGGTCTTAATTGTATCAATCTCATCCGAAAGTTGTGTAAATGATTTAGCCAACTCTTCAATTGTCAAGAGAATAAGATCCAGTGAAAACTTGTTTAATATTTGCCTCCATCATTTGACAAATCCTGGACTGCCTCTGCATAACGTGGGTTCTAAAACTACCCTCAAGTTTCCCATTTGAAAACAGTGTATTATTGTATTATTAGACTGATTGTCTGTATTTATGAATTTTAATTTTCTGTTTTGTTAACCAATAATAAAAATCAATGATGATGAGAAAACAATTGGTCATTGTGATACCTTGTTTTAGAGTGACTGGGTTTTCATCAGTGTGTATGATGATTGGGTTAGTGAATTTGGCTTTACCCACTGTGGCGTGGGTTTGATCCACGGCACCTGAAATGTAATGATTAATGTATTTGGTGAATTAACATGTGATCGAATATTTCGAGTATTGTAGTGCACCCTAGTAAAACCCTTTTAAGGATCACCCTTCTACCACTTTACCGCAGGGAAGGAACACCAAGTGGACAGCCACCAAGGCATTCACCCCTGCACCACCACTACTACCATTGATGATGTCCATACCCCTTAGAGAAACTCCTTCCCTCTTATAAAGTAAATACTTTCAGAGGAACAGTCAATCTCCCGAGCCAGACTGAAAACTCCAGATAGGAGAAGGAGCATCTACCTTTAAGGAAAGATAGTTAGAACACTGCATAATCCTTGACGGGTGAAGAAATACATTTTTTCTTTGGCACGGGTGCCAGAGGACTCACTTTCTGTTGTAACTAATACTTGGACAGCCCGTGGAGGTCCCAAAGTTACCAAGTGACATCTGAGCAATTGCAGAATTATTCACACAAAACACTTGCCCTCAGAAATACATGAACACCATTCTATCCATGTTGCAGTGATTACAAACTGACAAATTCCCCACAACGAAGGAAGATTAAGTGTAGTGAACAGGCTTCCCTGATATTGTACGACTCTAGATTCAAACGTTAAGAGAACAAAGAGACCTAGGGGAGGGAGAATTCACCCCTGCCCATGATGCTTCTGGAATCCAAGATGGTAGACCCTTTCCAAACCATATGACCACCAGCCCAGTGTCAAAACCCAAACAAAACAGGTCTTATTACACAGGTGTCTTCAATCCAGTAAGCACAGTGGAGGAGAGAGCTGGGTGCATTATACAGGGGAGTATATAATTCAACAAGTTTGATTTGGAGGTATGGAGAGATCAAGTAGGAGTTGGAGTAAGGAGGTAGTGAGTGGTGAGACATAGAGGAGTACTGAGAGGAGAGCAGGAAGAGAGAGCTGGAGCTTGGAAGGAGAGTCTGGAGGTGGAGAGCAGTGACATCTGTAGGAGAAGAGTTGATGGGGAGCAGAGAATGTTGGAAAAAGAGATTTATCAGGTGTAGAAGAGCTGTTGGACAGTGAAGGAGGTGGACCATCAACAAAAGGGTGAGTGCCAGGAGGGTCTGGAAGTAGATCAAGGAGGTTTGAGGGAGAGCTTTGCATCAGGGAGGAAGGGGGTCACCCTCAAGGGGAGGAGAGCTCTAAGAAGGTTGGAGACGAGTTGATAACATCAAGAAAGAGAGAGTGGGGAGGTAGCGGGGAAGTTGGAGCAGAATGCTCACAACAAACCACATAGCAGAACGGGAAAAGAGCTAAAAGCCCAACACCAATGGTTGGTAGAGAAGAACTAGAAGAGGATATGCAGACCTGAGGAAGTGGAGAAGATCAGAGAGGAGCTTAGAGACGAGTTGAGACCACCAAGAAAGAGAGAGTGGGGAGGTTGGAGGAGAAGCCTCCAAGAACCCACAGAGCCAGAAGGATTATTATCTAAAATCCATTCAGCGGCCAGAAGAGAAGAAATAAAGGGGGAAATACACATATGAGACCATAGGAAGTAGAAGAACAGGTACCCCTGACAGGAAAGACTTGAGGTTTTGGAGAACTAGGTTGGTCCATTGTGAAATTTCACTGGGGGTCAGGGAGAGTATTGTTGACAGGGACAGCAACTGGTAGTCCCAGTGATCAGAGCCCTAGACCACAATGCTGATCAACAGATAGGGGCCTCCATGAGCCTGCCTCTAAGACTCCGGGCAGATGAGCATGAGCCACAGAGGCATCACCACCTTCCGCTCCTGGAGTTTTTCAAGTCCCTTCTGGAGTTCTTCAAGTCCCCCCACCTTCCCAAGGCTAAGAGAGGTTGGCCACAGAGGCCCAGAACGCAGTATTCTACAGAGAAGGGTTACTGAATCCTGAGAAACGCATGACCCAAATGAAAAGACTATGGTTGTCAACCAGATGTCCAAAAAAGGCATCAAGATTGAGAGAGGTGAATGTATAGGTTGGCTGGTTCAAACCTCCTCCCAACCCCCAAAAGGGCCCAGGGAAAGGGCTGTGCTACATCAATCTAATTTGCACTGTTGTTGGTTTTCTTTTTTGACACTCGTCTTACACAAAATTAATTCCCTAAGCAGACCTTACATGCATCATGTTATTCCATGTGCACTAACAATCTCATACGATCATGACTAACATGTGTCTTGTACTGTGAACCCCCCTAAGCGCACTCTATCCAACAGTCTCTATACACTCGCTGAATAAACTAGGATTCAGCAAAATAAATAGAATACATACATTTATATAGGGTCAGATTATTATTTATAACCTCCTACTTTAATCATTGCACCTGTATTGTATTACATATCTATATTACTAGAAACTCAGGTTGTTACAATATAGTCAAAGAGGCGTGGAACAGGTTTCCCTGATATGGGGCTTCATATCTCTGATTGAGTGTTGTCTTGAACCATGGATAAAGCCCAGAAGTGCATTGTAACCTCTGGGGGAGATTCCACTGGTTATATGGGACAGACTCAACCAGACTCGGATCGGAACGATGTACATATCTGATGGATCAGATTTTTAAAAAAAACTATTGGTCCACGCCTCGCCCAGATTTCCTGGGTAACTGATAAGCCAATTTGTGCTCAGCCACATTCCGTCTTCGGGGGTTTGTGGGGAGAACTAGAGCAAACCGGCCAAAGAGAATAATATGCAGGGATTTCTCATTTCATAAGGTGAACAGTCCCAGGGCCCTTTTAATTGCACAAAGCTCCCCAGAGGCTAAAACAGAACCAACTGCTATTTGTCACTATCTCTCAGGTGACTCTCCAGGATGGTTAAGGCCATGCACCAGAGTTGCGAGTAGAAATGAATAGTGAGCCCCTGCCTCAACCCATAGAGAGGGGATCTGGGCTTTTCAAAACATTAGGCCCTTGGTTACAGGAAGATCTTGTGCTCTTACCTTCAGTCTAGAGCATAAAGCAACTTGACTTCTTTCCAAGTCACCCCTTCCTGACCATTGGATCCTACATCTGTCTGTCACATGGAACCTCCCACGGGGCCAGCTCACTCCACCCACCTTCTCTAACAGACCTGGCTGTTCTTGGGGTATGGCACACCATGCTCTGCTCTAGCCCACTCCAGCTAGGTACGCTAAAGCACTAATATCTTTACATACAACACACTACTGTTTAATGAAAGGAATAAGGAGTAGGGAGAAGTCCGCTCTGAACTTTGAGTGGCCAGTGTGGCCTCTGGAAGGGTAGGCCAAAAGATGACCTTTTAGAGCATTGTGAATTAACACATAGGTGACATGTTGGCCAAGATGTGAGTCCAGTGGGCTCTGGCAATGAAGAAAATGTTTTTCTGGAAGGCTGAGGGATCAATGGGAAGGTACTTTAAATGCAAGGAGTGGTGGTGGAAATGTAGTGGTAGATTTTTTAGAGCAATTTTACTTTTATGACGAGGCAGCAAAAGATGTTAGAATAGGTACATCTAAAACGACCTGCATTAAATGCAACCTTTCATCAAAGAAGTGTCCGTTTGTCTGCTAAGCACTGTTCTCCCTCAACAAGATAAACGCTGAGCGACTCACAGTAGATTTGCGAAATTCAGACTCCTGTGATCAAAAAGGCACTGGCATATGCTTCATGAAGAGGAGGATTGTGCAAGCTTTAGTGTACCATGACTCAACACATTTCCGGGAAAAATTGCTTTTCACGGAATCACACAGTACTTCCAGACTGTGGTTAGCAGCTGCCTGGGTTTTACTCAACAGTCTCGATAGCAGGTATTGAAACATCTATGAGAATTAAAGATGTACACAGAAATGAGAAACCTTGTGTTGCTTGACATCCTGCTTTCTGAATCACCCAGCTCTGCTCATCATTCTTAGGCCTCAGTTACTTGGTGATCAACTGTGTCCTTTGATGCAGTTTCCATATTTAAAAATCAAGAGCACGAAATAAAAATGCCAATGTGTTGATGGGCCTCATATCCGAGTCTACCAGTGCAGAGTAATGCAGTGAAGTTTATTTCCTCGACTCTGCCACAAACACCTGTTACTGCCAGCATTTACATGCTGATGTTTAAACAAGGATCACCGTGAGCTGTTTTAGCATTATTTTCTTAGCTTCTGTGGTTTCTTCCTCCGGTACTTAATGCGGCGGATTTGCTGGGTCAACTGCCAGCAAGCATCCATTTTCATGACTTCCTGTGTAACTAGCTTAGAGTGCGTCATACATACCGACGAGTGCATAGGGTGCCTCAATAGTGATTGTGGTAAGAGGGGGAAGTGCAACTTCCCCAGTTGGTGATAGATCAAGGGAGGGAATGTCTCCATGCTGCCCACCACCGTTATACCCTTTCGATTAAAAAAGGAGCCCGGAAGTGCAGCATGTTCGCCAGCTGTCATTTACACATGGGCCAAACCCAAAGGTTGTCAGCACATTTTCTCTGCTTTTGCGGTTTTTTCCTCAAGAACCTCCTGCAGTGGGTTTGCTGGGTGAATTGCAAGCAGGTGGTAGCCTTGTTTAAGAACTTCCTGTGTGGCTGCTTATTGCATGTCATGCATACTGAAGCTGTTCTGCCTCATCTGCAGGTCGAGGGCAGTGGTCGAAGTGGAACTTCCTCAGACAGTGGCAAAATATCAAAGGAGGGAACGCCCCCACACTGCCTACCACTGGAATACAGTATTGCTTAAAAAAGTAGCACCATAAGTAGCAATCCAGAGACTGATATGATAAGTTATTCATAACGTGCTTAATACCCACAGGTTTCTAAGCGCGGACCCGGGGATCGAACCTGGGTTGCGCTCCATGTCATCTTACTTCCAAGACGAGCACGTTGTTCCTGAACTATCCTCCCGAGTCCTAAATGGCTATTATGGCTGTCAAGTACAAGCTGCTGAGGGAGTTCTGGCCTGGACTAGCATTCACTGGCAAGGCTATTGCATCCTACCATGTGGTCTGATTCTTCTTGCAGAGGAAATGCCAGGAAGCCTGTAGGATGAAGTCGATGGCAGAAGCAATCTGGGAAACTTTTTTTTTGTTTACTAAGAAAACTAAGGTGGCAATGTTTTTGTTATGCTATTGGGATTTATACCATACACCACTGTCATTGGCATGGTTTCCAGGTACTCCGGTTGATATGAAACAGAGAGGGTGTGCTGCGTTTCTCTTCCTGAGAGAGGGAAAATGCAGGACAGCATTTCTGCCTTGTTGATGCAGGCAGTCAGCGGTTTCAGAGAGAAAGGCTATATGAGGGATGGAGACCTCATTCACCCTCTGTGGTATGTTGGTTGGCAGGATAAGCACTGTCTCAAACCTCACTCTTCCTTGCTCAGGTGCTGTGCTCAGTCTTCACTGTCAGGCTAAGTAAGTCAGGAGACCGGAGCAGGTGCCAGAATTCTTGGTCATTACTCCCAGAAATCTACCTCAGTGTCTGCAAAAGGCCTCAACCCCGTTCTCCTATAGCCACACGACCACAGGCCAAAACTGAACCACTGCAACGGCCCGTCCTTCTCACGGGATGCTGATGTGGAACCATGACTTCAGTTTCAGAAAGATGATGAAACCCTGCTGGGAGTTCTACGGCAGGGTAAGATTAAGAGCTGACAAGATAAAAGGTGGAATATGGATTTTTTTGTTTGTTTTTGTTTATTTACTTGTGTTTAAATCGCGGTTGCGATTTTTACAAGGACAATACTACTTGTATGTTCAACCATCACATACAGCTCAGTCCGTTATAGACGCAGTCCTTCTTCCGGGTAACGGCAGTCAAATCAATTCACTCCATTTGCCTGTGCGTTGATTTTTTGAAAGGCACTTTCTAAAGTTTTTGCCGTAGCAATGGTCCATTTCGTTTTTTCGCCCGACATCAACCTGTTCCACCATATTGATTCTTCTTCTTTAGCCCCTACAAAAGCTGTTCAGGTAAGTAGCTCTTACATCACTTAGATCGGGGCATTGTAGCAGGAGATGCCTTAAGGTTTCAATTTAATTTGGCTGAGCGCATAGTCTGCATTCTTTGTTGTTTGTTTGGAGCCCGATTGCTTGAATTTCACGGGTAGAGAATAAATTTAAGCGTGTTCTCATACGTTTTCCTTTGCTGTTTGTTCGGGAATTTAGTACAATAAGCCAACGGCATTTTCAATCTGTTGAAATTTGGAGGGAGGAGCTTTTTTAAGTTTATTGGCCTGGGCTTTATCGATGGTATCAATCCAATCTTGGCCTTCCATTTTGAACTTTACTCGCACAGGATTCGTTTTTAAATCATCTTCTGTACATGCAATCTCAGACAGCTTTGCCTTTAGTTTGTCTACCCAGACGTTTAGAATGGTCGTCGCATCACAATGATCTTATAGATTGGAGGGGTATCCGGTAAAAGAGTGTTCCTAAACAATTGCATTGCGCTTTGCACTACTGTTGCTTCCAGGGATAATAGACCTATGTCTCGCCTGATGGTCGCCATCAAGACCGAATTTGGCAGGCCCAAAACTGATTTCCATAAGTACCCTTCTAGTTTCTGCCAGATTGTGGCTGGCATATTCAACGTTGCCCCCATTCAGTACGTCAGGGTAGGCACAACTTTTCCTTTGTAGAACTGTATCACTGGCACTAATGAGAATGTTCCATATTTTCTGTCAATTATCTTCATTTGTGCCACAAGACTTTTTGCTTTTTCCCATAATGGTTTTTGCATTTTGCATTCTTTCGCAGAGTGATCAATAAAAACGCCCAAATATTTGAAATACGGGACTACTTCAATGTTCACCTTATCCAAAGACGACTTGCGATTCATCTTGTTTTTTGAGCACGGCTTTCCAAGGATCATTATCTTTGTTTTTAGTTTGTTTATTTTCAGATTATTTAGTTCCATGTAGTGAGCCAAATTGGTGAGTTGACGCTGCAGGCCAATTTGGGTCTGATCCAGCAGGATCAAGTCGTCTGCGTATAGTATGCGTGATACGCTGACATTTCCCAGCGTGGGCGGGAAGGATCTAATAAGCAATTCCGCTTCTTTAAAGTCCCCCAGAAAAGCGATAAACAGCACTGGCGCTAACGGGCACCCCTGCTTCACTACATGTTCAGAAGGGATTTCTTTCGATAGCAAGCCTTGGTGGTTTAGGCAAACCCTTAGTTTGGTTTTCGTGTGGAGAGCCATTACTGGATCAAGCACTTCCCTCGGACAATTCCATTTTTTCAATTTGGACCACAGGATTTTTCTGTCCACTGTGTCAAAGGCCTGTGAGAGGTCTACAAATGCCACAAAGACTGTTGGGGAACCTTGCTTTACCTTAGATTTTATTAGGTTTAGCATTAAGATGTTGACTGCGGTGCTTCCGTTTTTTTAAAAACCCATTTGAAACAGGTCGGTGGCCGGTGACATTTTGGCCAAAGTTTGGAAATGACCTAGAAGGAGGGTTGCAAAAAATGTTCCTATTATGTCAAGTAATGCAATCGGACGATAATTGTCCAGTTCTTCCCCATTTCTTCGTTTGAATATGGGTACCACCACTGAGTGAGTCCATGACGTTGGAATAGATCTTGTTTGCCTGCATTGATCAAAGAGGATACTGATGAAATTTGTCCATTCCTCCATGTTCTGTTTGAGGTCGATGTTACTTAACCCAGAGCTCTTGAATTTTTAAGTTTTTTAATGACGATCTTTATGTCATCTTTTGAGGCTAAATTGATCCATGAGGTCACTGAATCAGTTTGAGATGGAGGTTTGTGGTCTGGCGAGGCCATATAGAGATTTTCAAAGAACTTGACCCATGCTTCTTCAGTGACTGAGTTGGTGATTTGGTTCTCCAAAGCCTTCTCTGGTTTTTTGATGAGGGCCCGGAAATCACTTTTTTGTTTGTGCTGAAAGTCCGGAGCATTGCCTCTGCGTCATTTTGATACATTGTGTGTCTATGCCCACTGAGCCATGATTTCTAATTTCTAACTTCCATTAG
Organism: Ambystoma mexicanum; assembly: GCF_040938575.1. Lineage (NCBI taxonomy): Eukaryota > Metazoa > Chordata > Amphibia > Caudata > Ambystomatidae > Ambystoma > Ambystoma mexicanum. The sequence continues at coordinate 572,611,482 of NC_090923.1, forward strand.
CCATACTCTGCACGCCATTGGTGTGTTTACTGTTGTTGCTTGTCTTTTCAGTTGTCTTACCACTCTTCTTTTTTCAGCCAACGTTCTATCAAAGACGTGGCAGTTTTTAATTCCGAGTGGTTTACCCCCCTTCGGCATCATCCTGTACCGTAGTAAGAAGGGTAAATAGTCTGGACATTCCTTCTTTTTCCTGGTCTTCGTTTTTCCGTGTCCCCGTTCTGTATTTATCAGCGATACTTTTGATGTTAGAGGCTATCAGGCGTAGCCAGGTTTGTTGATTATTTACCTCTACCAATTGGTGTATCTTTTAGCCAAAGGGCAAGCCGATGGCCATGCTATTGCCAGAAGGTTATGGTCACTCTCTATGGTTCTGGAAACTGAATAATCTGTTAGTAGGCTGTGAGATATAAAGTAGTAATCAAGAGTTGCACTGGAGTTGCCTCTTTCCCATGTGGGCGTAGTAACCTCTCATGCTTTCACCGAGGCCACATTCTGTAGGTTTCTAGATTTCATTAGAACCATCCAAGCTAATCCTCTTTCTTCCACTGAACTTTGTACGGTCTTCACGGTAGTTTTGTCAGCCCTAATGTTACAATTTGCATTCAAATCTCTACATATAATTATATGTGTCGTAGGTTGTTCCACAGAGATGTTGTCGTCGATCACCTTTGCTAGTTGTTGCAGAAATGTACTGTAGAGTTTTCTGGGGATTCCAGTATACATTTATAATAGCTAGCTGTGATGTTACACTTCCTCTGTGACCACTATCTTGTTGGGTCCATGTTCTTAGTACTGCAAGGATGCCATATGCCTCTGTTATTTATTATTTTATCGTAATCCTAAAACCCAGCCATATTGCCACTAGGAGACCTGATGACGGACGGCCAAACAAACCTTTTGCTGCTGGTGAAAATTCAATCTCAAAACCATCTAGGGATGGTTTTTCCATTAACCAGGTTTCCTGGAGGCATAGTATATCAAAAGCCCCCAGGTCCTGATTGTCTGGGTTAGTTAAGTGGCGATGGCCTCTCGTGTTCCACGAGGCCAGTTAGCGCCGTTTTCAGCCTTTTCCATGGGCCTTTAGGGGTCCTTATTTTGCTGCTATTGGAAGATTTTGCCCCCCCAACAAGACTTTTTTACGTTCTTTCTCCGCTCTTTTTTCTTCCCCATGTGTGGTCCGACTCTGAATGCGTTCTTGGGCTCTTAAGACATCACTCCGGTCGTAGGTTTGATCAGACCTCCTTACTGTTGGCTCCTTTTTTTCCCGTGATGTAATTCTCTCTACTCCTTTTGTTCTCCCTTCTTGCAGCTTGTTGGTCGCAAGGTCCTTGATGGTAGTCATAGGGCCTCATTACGTGTCCGGCGGAAAACATGCCTGAAATTCCGGCAGGTTACCGCCGGACTCGTATTACCATTCCGCCTCCATGATTCCCGGAATTACCGGGGCATTACGACCCCGGTGACCCGGGAATTCCGGAGGGAGAATTCGGTAAATCCCCATTCCCATTGAGTCCCATAGGACTCAATGGGAATGGGGAAGTGGAAACACCGGCACCATCTCGTGATGGTGTCGGTTTTTCCACGTCCGCCTGTAGGCGGGTGGTGTTAAACCCGCCAGGTCAGACCTGGCGGGAATGACACCTCCGCCTGCAGGACTCGAGATCACCCGGTATGGAAACAACGGTGGCGGCGGGTTATTTCCATACCGGGTGACTCGTAATGAGGCCCATAATCTTGTAAATGGTGTCTTGTACCTTGTCTTTTACGATTATACAGATCTTGGGTTTTTGATATAAAATGGGGCTTTTGGTTACCGCTATCCATCTTGGTGAGATCTTTGGATTTGTTTTTGGTGTAGGCAATTCAGTCAAGGTAAAACCTGTGTACTTCAGCTCTTTAAAAGCCTCTACCGAGACTCCTTTAAGAGCCTTTACTTTAATGTGCAGGTGGGCTTTTGCCTTTTGATCTCGATGGTAAGGTTCAATCAGAACGAAATCGTCCGTTCTCAGGTACTGTAAAGTCTCTATTTTACTTAGTGTTTTTAGAACCGTTTTCCTGTTTAACATCATGTAGTTGCTTCTGCAGGATACTTGCTTTAATTTAAACACTCAAGTTTCCTTTAAGGAATTATCTAGTTTAGATGGTCGATTCCGTCTTTGGATATTTATTATTCTTTCTTCTGATTGTGGCCGAGATCGTCTTTTCGGTGGAGTTGACCTGACTGAGGGACATCTGATTCTCGAGTCCTGCTGTTCTTTGCGTGTTCTTGGTGATTCCCTGTTAGTTTATATTGCACTGTTTTGACCACAGGCGTCTTTCCCTTTACGTCCATAGGCAGTGCCAGATCCTTCTGAGTTCCTTCAGTGCTTGCTCCTGAAGCCGTTGTCCGGCTACTTTGAATTTGCACTTTATCCAGCAGAGTATCTGGTTAAAGGTGCTCTGATAGATCCATTAGTGTACTCGATGTAAGGAATTCTTCTGCCGTTCTTGGCAATTTCACCTCGGGCTGAAGCCCTTGTTGGACTATTGATGCTTTCAATTTAGGCATTGTTGGTATTGACATCAGTTCAGTTATGTCCTCCCCCTGCTGGGCCCCGAGGACAGCTTATTTTTATGACCTTCACTGGCGGATCCTGCTAACCGTAGACCTACACTCTGCTTTTTGTTGAGCAGTGGCAGAGGTTTTTTTTTTTTATGAGGACTGGACGACTTTATTGCTACTGGCTCTGCTTCACAAACTTCTGTCGTATTGTGTTCGTTGAAGATTGCAGCTAGTCCTCCTTTACACTTATCAGCACATGTCTGGTAGCTTTTTCCATACCCCTTTTTGGGCCTTAATCGTGGAGTTGAAGTCCTTGAATTTTGCCTCCATAAGGGCCCATTTGGCTTCCCAGGTAGCTTCATGCTCAGAGATTATTGCCTCTACGGCTGTTTTGTATCGCTCAATGAAATTAAGTTTCGATTGAATTTTACACAGAATCGTCATATTGCCTTTTGTTGATTCATTTATGGTTCATAAAGTTTGCCAAATGGAGCGAGCGCAATTGTGATTGCGGACATAATTGTCGTCATATCTGTTTTTTTGTTTGGAGAAGCTTTTTGTGTTTCGGTCACGAGTTCACTGTGTCTTCTGTGTCGAACAGGCATTTGCTGTGAATCAAAACACTGAGGCATATGGTAATAAGTCGCTGGTGTTTCAGGCATCACGCTCCCCAAAAGCGGTGTCAATGGTTTTGAATGTTCAGGTTGGATTCTGCTGCCACTTATATTTGGAGCTACCACATCTATGCTCGACTTTGATGGCTTATAACCACTTTCTGGGCGTTGAAGGTGGATTTTAGTCCAACGTTGCGCACTCTTTTGGGCCCTTGAGCCGGGTTCCTGGACACGCTGCCGATCAGTTGCCTCATTAAAAACGCTGGCGAATTGGTTGTCGGGCCCTAAACTGGGCTCGGTGCTTTCTTGTGTTGCCTGTTGTTCAGGTTGTTGATGGATTGGGACGTTTGGGTCACTGAAATCTCGTTTCTCACGTCCTTCAGTGGTCTCTATATGTACTGATGTCACCACTTGTTTTCCGGCCTCTGTGGTTGCCGGGTTACACTTAGTTTTCGTTGAGTAGATGTTAGATCACCATTTTCGCCTTGTTTTACTGGACTAGATTCAGTTTCCCTTGTCCCAGCATTTGGCATGTTAGCAAACAGAGACCCAGTGTCTGCAGACTCATAAGATTGGTCTTTTGTTGGATCAGTTTTCCTGGCTTTGTTTGCTGGTAAAATCCCATCCACCACCTCCAAAATGTCTGCAATTGAGAGTTCCACGCCTGAATCTAGATTTCGCTTACACCGTTGAGTAAAAAAGTTCTTAAAAAAGTTGAGAAGAGTTTTTGAGAAGGATTGGGCAAGATATGTGTCCCGACGTTAGCCTTCTTGTTTGCTGTCACTTTGATTTTCTTCATATCTTTAGTATCTACATTTTATTTCTTTTTTTCTGACCATACAGAGTTCTCTAGATATTGGTCTTTCTGTCCCTTTTACTCCTTGGCTTTTTCCATTTAGTTTTTATGTTGTATGTTCTTTTTTTCCCATTTAATGGGGAAGCCCTTTTTGTATTTATAGGGACTTCCACAACAGTTCCCGATATGTCCATCTGGTCAGGGTCACCGATTAGCTCATTGCCGGCGGGGGAGAATTCAACATCCATACTCGGACTTCCTTGTCTGGGCGGGCTAGAGACTGCTCTCACCCGATCACTTGTTATTAGGCTTGGGCTAGTTAGATCAGTACCTATGACTCGCCTAGCCGCTGTATTTTCTTTGGCGTGCATTTCTGCCGTTGTCAAAATCTGCACCTTCTCAGACACTCCTGGTCTAGTTTCCAGGCAGGCAAGGTGGACAGAATCTTTTGGATTGTCTTTTACCACGGACACTTTACGTACCCCAGGGTCCGTTTGGTGCTCACACGGTGGCAAACTGGCCCAGAGCTCAGGAGGAGATATGGGCACTGTCTGTTTGATAGAAACTCCAGGAGTCGAGTCCGTGCTGGCGTTCTGCGACTTGCTAGCCCCGCTTCCCAGCTGACTATTCAGACCGGGAATGCAGATGCCACCTGCACTCGTGGACAGTGCCGGAGCAAGGGCCAGCCCAATTCGCCCTACGGCAGGCTCGGCTCGCAAACCTCTCGCTGAAGCGGGACTCCGGCCCGTGTTAACACATGCCATGTCAGGAGTCGCGTGAGAAGAAGGTGATGAGGACGTAGCAGCAATAGCCACTGGATCAGCCCCAGTGACAGGAGAAACAAGCATGTTTTGCGTGTTGAATTCATCATCCGGTCTACTTTGACCATTAGTGAAGACACTAAAGTGTGTGTCACAGGTGTTGCAGGTGTCAGGCAAGGTCTCAGTAAAGGCACCAGCATTCTTACCTCTCCTTGACGGAGACCTTCTTTCCCACTGAGGGGCTGTCTTCGAATTACTCCGGAGGCATCTTGTTGGCTCAGGCAGCTCAGACTCACTCAGATCAGGCGAGCCTGCAAGAGCAACCCCCTGCATCAGCCTGCTTCTGCCTGCAGAGGACTGCAGGACTGCTAAACTCTGCAAATTCTGCGTACTCTGCGTTCCACCGTTCCGCTCCGCGGAAACAGCTGATATTTTGTAGGTCCTCCCGCAAACAAAGGAACTCGAAGGCAGACTGTAGAGCCGGTATGGATTTCTCAAAGTTCCTCATGAGCTGGATGCACCAAAGAACTCACCAAGATGGGGTTCCACAGCTGCAGGGAGGTGAAGAGAAGCATGCTGACAGTGAAAGAAAGGTGGTTGTGCGGTAGGGTTGGGGTAGGGGTAGGAGAAAAAATAAAGTTTATAAAAGTTTATTTGGAACATAAAATTTCTACAAACCCGTAGTATTAAAATACTCATTCCTTACATAGACTAAAACAATAATAAAATCCACACAATTGCAAGCATTTAAGAACCAGCTGTGCAGCAACTAGGAAGGCTGACATTTTGAATAATTAAGTGCGTAATAAAAGTGCATTCTCGATATAAGATTAAGTACACTGCGTCACAAGCAAGTCTGGTGCTGAGAGGTGAAGCTTCAAGGCAGCTTTGACATGCCTCACTCCCCGCGACCTCAACAAAGGAAGAAGAAATCTCTTTCTTAGAATCACAAATATAGGGCAAAGGAATAGGAAAGGCTGTAAATCACACGCATTACACATAGAACATATTTATTTCTGGTCAACGGTGCCATCATTTTGTGGCAGAAGTGCTTGCTCATTCACAAGAAGCAGATTTGTCCTTAAACGAAGAATAATTCCCCTTTTCCTAGGGTTTGTGAACCAATGGGCTTGACTTTCCCTGGGAACTATGGGGATAGCATTCTCATAATAACATTGCATGCTTTGTTTTTGCAGTTCAATTTCCTGTCTAGCCGTTGCTTGGCAAGAGATCGAGCTGCACATAAACTCCCTTCCTTCACCCTTACCTACCACTATTTCCTTAGTCAGAAAACGTGTGCAACCAAGTTTGCGAAAGAAGTCTTGATGTAGTTTAACTAGGGTGAAACGCCAACAACATTTCAGGCCATTACGTCTGTCACCTTAGTTCGAGTAAGGGTTAAACTGGGATTTCCCCACAGGCATAACCAATAAATTAACGGTTGGAGACAAATAAGGTCATGCATATAGAGTAAATCAAGTTCTTCATGCAGCAGAAACCCTGCAAATCCCTGTGGCACACCCATGAGTTTACTGAAGAATTGCTTTTCACAAACCTGGGCTGTCTTCACCCATCTCTATGCATCGAGGCCTATGATCAGGATAGGTGGCAGGCCTGGACAAACATAATTGCATCAATTAGCCTATTGCGTAGGACGACCCCAATCTCTGCTGAAAGCAAGATCAGGTAAACCTCAATAATTATGCGTGACGGCAAAGCAAATCCTCCTATTTGCTCTTAGGCAGCTTCCCAGAGAGCAAGAAAAAGTAGCCCAAGTTAGGGCTCTTTATAAGAAGTGTTTGAAGAACAGCAAACATGAATCTGTGCAAAATCATACAGATCGGTTGGGAGAAGATAAGTGGATTAAACATTTCTCATCATTCTATAGTAGCTTTCGGAGTACGGGTGATCAGAGCAACCCAGACTCAGATGATTGGAACACATTTGCCCGCAATACCGTTCAAGCAGTTATTCCTAGCCTGGTGATATCGAGGACTGAAGTCGCCAATGCACTTGCAGGGATGGCTAAGAGGAAATCGTCTGGCCCAGATTCAATCCCAATTGAGTTCTTCAAAGACGAGGCGAGGGTTTGCGTGCCGGTATTTACTTTGATCTTTAACATGATGTTGCAACTGAAGGTTATTCAGGACTCCTGGAGAGAGGTGATTATCATGGCAATTTTTAAGAAAGGTGATCAAAGCGATCCAGCATGTTATCGCCCAATTTCCTTAATCGACACCTCAGCTAAATGGTTCAGGCGAGTGTTGTATGGCAGGATTTTGGATTGGGACAAAGAAAATAGGATTCTATCCGAGTACCAGTATAGTTTTCGTGAGGGAGTTGGCACGATCGATCAGATTGAATCTGAGTCTTGGATAAGTATGTACGGGTCTATAAGGGAATGATCTACTTGGGATTCATGGATCTTTCCACTGCTTGTGACTGCTTAGCTCACGAAAAATTATGGGAAGTTCTGCGTGTCCTAGGTATGCCAGTGGACATGCAGCAAATCTTACTCCAGCTGCACTCAAATTTGTCGGCAAGAGTCTGAGTGGGGGCCAGGGGCCATATAAACCAGGTGTTCCAAGGAACTAAAAGAAGTGAGGCAGGGATATGTAATAGCCCCGCTTCTTTTTAATCTTTATATAAACTCACTCCCAAGTGTACTGGCTGGCTTGACAGGTGATGTTCCAAGGATAGATGGCCAGAAGATGTGCACCACCTTGTACGCTGATGATGCAGTCTGAATTGCCATGACCAAGTCGGCCTTGCAGACGTTGGTGAATGGGTATAACAATTACATGGGGCAGAAAGATCTGAAGATAAATATAGGGAAATCAAAGGTTAGAGCTGTGGCTATAAGTTGACACTGGTGAATGGGTATAACAATTACATGGGAAAGCAAAATCTCAAGATAAATATAGGGAAATCAAAGGTTATGGCTGTAGGTAAACAGCAAACTATGAAGCAGCATAATATTTGTAGAAGCAAAGAACCTGGAATGGGTTTCTTATTTCCGCTACCTATGTGTCACAATCACACAATCACATCTTTAAAAACAGCATCCTCAAGCTTTACAATTACCTAGATGTCAATTTCCTTTCTCTAAGTTATGATATTTAAATATAGCAGCAAAATATTTGACCAAAGCTATTATTATGGAAACTCTTGCAACAAGAAAAACAAAAAAAACATCAACCGCCCAGAGTAGGTGTTTTTATTTCATCATAAATCTCTCCCAAATAAAGTGTTATTTTGCCCTTTGAACCAGTGGAAGTTAGGTCTGTCACCAAGTTTTTCAGGTCCCCAACATGTTACAAAAACTGGAGGTCCATTCGTTATCCTTCCATAGTCTCCTAGCAACTAACACTTAATTGGTGGGAAGTAGATTCAGAAATAAAAATTGTAAATATTGCGATCTATGATTGCTGTAAGGAAACTTCAACATGCATTTGGGAAGGATGTTGTAGGATCGACATTCTACAGCAACATTCTGGAACAACTCGAGCTGTGAAAAATGTTTTGAACCAATCTTTCCTCCATAGTTTAAGTTTGACTGCTGTTGGATTAGACACTAAAATTTCCTCTGTGGTATTTAGGTCAGCCATTATATTGCAACATGCTCTTCTCTATTCCTCTAGGATTGGCTCACTACAAGTATGCAAGGACTCATTCACCAACCCAAATCTCATTACTGCTGGTCTAATAATGCATTTCCAGTAGAGAGAGAGTGGCTTCCACAGGACCATCGCATAAAGCAAAACAAAGCCTAGCTCATATCTTATGGGCTGAATTGGGGTCCAGTGGGGAAGATTCCAAATTCGCCTCCAGAACAGACCCTTTAATACAGGCCATATTGTAATTGAGAATTTGGTAGCATTGAGAATCTGCACTCCTAAATAGAACTTATGCCTGCGAAGCAAGATATTTGGTTTTCTCTCGCAGTTGAGCAATCTTTGGGGGGGGGAGGGTGTAATTGACCGATATTTAATAACATGCCCAAGTAAACAAAAGATTCAACCTTGGCAATCTTCTGATGATTAAGGCTCCAGGTTATCGTGTTAGGTCTTCTGCTAGTCGTGGACTGGGCTATTAAAATATTTGAGTTTGATATGTTGATCCTTAAAAAATGTTCTCAACGTGTAAATGAAGAGCATTTAATTGATGTTGAAGCCCAATTGGCATTTGGTTGAAGATGATATTTCACTGGCCTACCATTCATCCTTGAGGGGGAAGTTCCCAATATCTCCCAAAGAGTTTGCCAAATCAGAGATAAAGTTGAAGAGCGCTGGGGCCAGCGGCATCCCTTTTCAATCCTTTCTGAGTCTCAATAGGTTGCGAGATATGTCCTAGGATATCCAACTATACTCTTTCCGGGTTTACCTGTGTAGACAGCTCTAATCACCTAGACAAGACACAGAGGACAACCTGGGTATATTCATTTTGTCCAAAGGATATCTATCAGCTGGGTTGAATGCCTATTCAAGATCTACAAAAGCAAAATATGTCTTTTCTTTCCTTATGATAGAATGTGACTTCAGGATTTTTATAATAAAGTGATTCAAACTCGTTCCAACCTGCTACACAAAGCCCGACTTGTATATGTTATATCAATTTGAAGTCGACTCCCAATTCAACAACCTTTCCAAGAAAAGCGAGGCAAGCAACTTGCCTATCACATCAAGAAGGGGGATAGGGTGGGGGGGGCGCTAGAGAGCCCAGCCAAAATGGCCCGTGAGCTCCCTTGCGACCCTGACAAATCCGGTCTATATCCTACCTCATCCCAGTGCTTTATGCCCAGAGCGTACTGCATTTAGCACATAAACATTTGGTGATTACCTTGGGAAGACTTGGACTGCCCTGGGTGCACACGAGGAAGGTGAGCTGCTTGATGAAAGCAGCGCCCCGTGTCTCTTGGAATGGCTGAAAAGACAAGGAGGCCACCCACGCACAGAACGCTAAGGGAAGGCCGACACTCTGGGTGCTGCTGAGGCGAGGTGCTGCCTGCACTGCGCCGGCAAGGAGGACTGGCATTGTGGGATGGAGCTCGCCATCTGGACCGCCCCTCCGAGCCACGAGCGGAAGGTATGCATTAATCCTCGGACCCTGGCCGAGACACAGTGGGTGGACCGGACTACGGCCGAATTGCAGCCAAATTCCTGCGAATGCCCAGGTGAGCAAACCACAGGGCTCCATTTGAGGGAGGGTGTGACAGAGGTCTTGGAACAGTGGGAACAGCTGGTGATGTGAGGTTCGTTTGGCCCCACTTGTGACACATGGAGGGACATCCTTGGGTGGCATGCCTGCACTGGAAGTTCCCATCTGGACAAACGTTGAAAGCAGGGGAAACTAGGAACATCGTTGGGAGGTGCCCTGTCTATGGAATCAGTTTCTGCCTCAGTGCAGTGCTGACCGTAGGGGGACTGAAGCATCTTGGCGGCACGGTGAGGGGAGCACAGCAGAGGTTACAGATTTGCGGCCAAGCAGTGTGACCTATAGGGTCTGATACACACTCCTGTAATACTGGCTCAGCCATCTGGCACACCTTGATACAGCCAAAGAGACCTTGGCATGCCTTTGGCTGCTGCTAAAACTCCAGTCGCATGCTGTAACCTTACACAAGGTCAGGACGGAACCGCTCTTTTTTGCTGAGTGGACACGCCACGAAAGAAAGGTGGGAGCCATGTGAAAAGCGCAGAAATGCAGAAAACAGCAGTCTAAGCTACCATTCGAATCCTCCTCCCAGGCCAAACCAGAAGGTGCTGAAGGGGGACCTTAGGAAAGCACCCCACAACATATACTGTCAGATCTGGGGGGGGGGGAGGAGTGCTAGGAGACATCAAATATATGCTGGGTCAAGTTCAATGAAGTATTCAGTCACTGAATGGTAAAATGGACACCTTAACATGTAAGGTGGACCATATGCAAGTCCGTCTGGATAGACATGGTAAACGCCTGGACGAGGTAGAGGGCAGAGTATCCACGGTGGAAGATGGGGTGAATACTGCAACAAGAGATTTGTCGGAGTTTAGGAGAGCAGTGAAGGAACTAACGGACAAACAGGACAACCTCAAGACCAGGTCCCGCAGGAACAACCTATGGATAGTTGGCATCCCGGAAGCAGCAGACCAGTGAAATATGGAGTCCATGGTGGAGAATCTCCTGATGGAGATCCTGGGAAACGAGGGCTTCTCTGTGGTATTCATTGTAGCTAGAGCTCACCGCATACCGAGTGGCAGGATCCCTATACCTGGGGCCCCAGCTCACCCACTGATTGCCCACTTGCTGAAGTACCGAGAACGGGACATTGTTCTGCGGAAGGTCAGGGAGAAAGGCTCACTACGATAACATGGTGCACAGATCCACATTTTCCCAGATTTCTCAGACAAGATACAGGCATCCAAAAAGAATTTCCTCGACGTGAAGAAGAGACTTGGAGAAAGAATGATCAAATACGCAATGTTTCCCTCCAAGTTCTGGATTTAACACAATGATAGGGTCCTGTTTTTCCACATTCCAGCAGAAGCAAACTCCTTCCTAGAGTATCTACCCAGAGCCCCTCGGAGCAGAGGTAATAATGATTGAGAGGGGCGTTTCAGAAGGAACTGCTGCAGCAGACTGATCATTAATCAAGGTTGGCTATATGGGCTGATGAGGTAACGCCACTTGCATGGTTGCAGGTCTGGCTGGGCCCTGGTGAGCCCCCAGGTGGGAGCACATGTGTGTTGGGGAGGGGGCAGCAGGTTGGGGTTGCTGGTGGGGGAGAGGGGAGCTGTATAACCTGACAGATTGGGGTTGCTGGTGAGGGGTAGAGGGGGTATTGTTGTAGCTATTTCTGGGCTCACACAGTTGAACCAGTTTTGTTTGTTTATTTATATAGTGCTCCACACCCTTTGGTATTTGGGCACGTTACAAGTTATTTGAAGATTACATATTGCATGTAGTACTTAGTAGAATAGTTACAGAACATTCTTTACATTATTTACACAGTGAAGATAACCGTATTATTCATTGGAAATATAAACACCACTTTACAAAGATACAAGCAGTGTCATATTTTAGCTAGTACTAATAGTGACATACTAAAGTGGGTCATAGATCATTAGCAAGGAGCCAACTCTTGGTATTTTTCCTAAAGCTAAAGGAGGACTGGTCAGCTCTTAAGGTTGTAGGCAAGGAGTTCCAAACCTGGGCTGCCATGACAGGAAAGCTACTACCCCCTACTGTCTTCCGCTTATATCTAGAGACCTTAAAGCAGAATAAGTGCATGGTCCTAGTGGGGTGTGCTGATGACTTTTTGACAAGTTTCTCTATTAGGTAAATTGGGGCAGAGTTGGTTAGGCATTTATGTGTGAGGGAAGCAACTTTAAACTGAATCCTGTCCTTGACTGACAGCCAGTTGCTCTTGCGTCTAGCCTCCGAAATGTGCTGTCTTCTTGAAATACTTAACACAGTTCTTAGTGCGTTGTTCTGTAATATTTTGTTAACAATGTATTTACTTGAGCCAAGGTAGAGAGCGTTGCAATAGTCTAGTTTCGAGAGAATTAATGCTCTCGCTAAGGTAGTACAACTGTCTGTGGATAAGAAAGGTTTGCAGGAATGGATCAGCTTGCAGGTGTAAGCTGTCGCTGAGGCCGTAGCGCTGACAAGCTTGTGCATGTTCAAAGTGGAGTACAAGTGGAAACCCAGGGTTTTTACCTCTTTCGCCACTTTGATAACAATGCCGTCGATATTGAAAGATTGGAAATGAATGCTAAATTTGTTAAGATTGGCAGGTGCTTCCAGAAGCAAGAGCTCTGTCTTTTCATCATTCAGACATAAGCTGTGGGAGGCCAGCCAGGCCTGAATGAGGAGATAGATTTTATTTACCAGTGCCAAGTCGATGTCATAATCACCAGTTAGAGGTAAGAGGATCTGGGTGTCATCTGCATAGTTAGTGTAGGCGACACCCAGATTGTCTAGGTCATCGAACAAAGGCTTGGTGAAAATGTTGTACATAGTGAGCGATAGGCATGAACCTTGCGAAACTCCACATGTTATAGGTGTTGGTTCTGCTTAAGCAGAAGGTGAGAACACTCTCATAGACCTATTATTCAGAAACAATTTAATCCAAGCTGCTGCTTCCGGGGAGAGGTGGGCAGCTGTAGACAGGTGCTTGCAAAGCACTTTTTGATCTGCCTAATCAAAGGCGGCCAAGAGGTCTAGTAAGAGTAAGGGGGCCAGTTTCCCAGTGTCCTTTAATTCATCAATTTGATTCTTCATGTCAATCAAGACCGTTTCTGTACCATGCTTGGGTCTGAAACCAGACTGCCTGAACCCTAATAGATTATTGCACTCCAGGTATGACTGCATCTGAAGGTAGGCAGATTTGTCAATTATTTTTAAAAGAAAAGGGACTGTTGTTATGGGTCTATGGTTAGTAGGGATATTTGGGTCCAATGTAGGTTTCTTTAAGAGTGGTAGGACCCAAGCGTCCTTGAGGTTTGTTGGGGACAGTGCATGTTTTAAATGAAGAGTTAATTAGAGTAGTAATGAAAGGGGCTAAGTCTCTCTGAGCTTCTTTGATTATAGACACCGGGCAAGTGTCTCCCTGACATCTAGACGGTTTGAGCGAAGCTATAATGTCTTCCACTTCTTGGAATCTTGGGCAAACTTTAATCGCTGGGGAGGTTTAGTGGAATTAGGTTGGGGCCTCTCAAGGGTAAGGTTCTTAGCTGGTATTTTATTTTGAAGGGGAGAGATTTTATTGGATAGTGCATTTTGGATATTGGTGCACCAGGTTTTATCCTTGGTGCAAGTATCCATAGGAGGGACAGGGGATTCCATTTCTCTTAGGATGACAAAGAGTTCTTCTCTAAAGGCGTCATTACGTCTCATGGAATGGAAGGGCAAAGCAATGTCATTTGCACAATATGCAACAGACTATAAGGCGGTAAGAATATCAAGAGGACGGGATGGCCAAGGAATTTAACAGTATGACGTGGAATGTGAGGGGGCTGAATTGTCTATCGTTAGGACTGATTTTCTATACTCTGGCCTGGTGCGCAGATGTGTAGAAGGCAAACCTATATTGTGACAGGAACAACTCTGGGAAGCTGTAGCCAAACCAGTTTAGGTAGCAGTGACAGGCGGTCTAGGCTAAGTTCTTTAGAGGTGGTGGGCTTGCAATGGGTCCACAATGAGATAACATAATGGGAATCACAGATTACACTTAGACAGGATGTATACAAATACAATAATTTATTAATGGCCAAAACACAGTGTAGAAAAATGACTACTAGCAGGTAGACTTATCACACAACACTATCATGCTGAATACATATAAACAGCCACTTTGTTATAGGGCAGAATACACATCAGAAACTCCTGAAAAAGAAAGGTTAGAATAGTATTATGCACAAAAAGGTCCACAGCGATGATCCATAATTAAACTTGTCCAGTCCTAAGTTGTTTGGGGCCTTTTGCCCAATAGTGCAGGTTAAAGTTCCACAGAAGTTAGGAGGCAGGAAAACATGCAGGTAGTTTCTCTGGGCTCTAGTTAATGGTTCTTAGGATTAGGGTTCAAGTTAGATTAATGCCCAAAAGTAGCCCCAACAGTCAGATGTCTTGCGCAAGCAAGCAATGGCAAAGCCAATATTGTTATAAATAAGGTTTATTATAAGCCCATTGACTTATAAGGGGCGTATAAGGGTAGGTTAGAAGCTCTGCAACTTACCCTGTATTCCGATTCTTCCCCAGACTTGGCAGAACAAAGGAAGAGGGTCCGACATTATTTTTCACGCCAAAAGTCGCAGTCCTCGATTCACAGGGGTTGTTAAGTTCAAGCTGATCTAAGGTTGGTGTCTTACTGTTACAAGGACCTTTGGTTGAAGAATGCAGCAAACTTGATGCAGCACCCCTCTCAGGACTGAACTCGGGTCAGTTAAGCTATTTTGGAAGGTGGTCACTGCAGCAGGGCGACGCAAAAGTACTCAGCAGCTGCAGTCAGACTTTCCCTCCTATCCCGGGTACCCTGGAGTCTAGCTTAAGAGATCCGAGGCAAAACCACCAGCCTCATGCGCGTCACTAACCTTGTACAACATATTCACAAGACCACTTTTTATCCTGCTAGACTCCATTGGCATCTCGTATACTAACTATGCTGATGACACGCAGATCCTACTGCCCCTTTCAGGCAACTATCATGATGTCTCTATCACTCTAAATACTGTCTACCTGACCATCCTGGATGGCTACTCACTGCCTATGCCTGAACGATGAGAAGACAGAGTTACTTCTTGCAGGACCCCCTTTGGTGATCAAGAAGCTCAATCTTCAATATTTCTCCTTCAATTTTTTATGGAATCCCAATGGTCTCATCCGTCAAAACACTAGGCGTATACATTGACGCCACATTGTCCCTCTCTCTGCATGCCAGTGTCATTGGCTCATCCACCACCTATACAACTAAGTTAACAAATGCATCCAGACCCAGACCATTCCTCTCCGCTGACAGCTGCCTTGCCATCGTCCGACCCACTGTAGTTTCCAGGCTCGACTATTGCAATGCCCTTTTTGCAGGCACCACTGACTTCAAAATTTGGAAAATGCAGGTAATCCAACACAATGCCCTTAGAGTAGTACTAAATATTCCCAAAAAGAACATATCACGACAGCAAGAAAACAAGCCCACTGGCTACCCATAAGGGAGCGGATCCACTTCAAAACACTCCCCATCACTCACAGATGTTTGTCCAAGGATGCCCCACCATACTTATCTCAAATAATCACAAAGGCGGCAACTACCAGACCCACCAGAGCAGCCTAGGCCCGCTACATCACAACGCCCAAATTTAAACGGGCCACAGCTGGAGGATCTAGCATCCCTGCCATTGTGGCCAAACATTGTAACCTCCTCCCGCTTACCCTGCACGCTGAACATTCCTACTGGACATTCCGGAAAGCGCTAAAAACACTGCTGTTCATCTAACTGTAGCAAGTAGCTGCCCCCTGTACCTACTTGAGATCAATTTATGAAACTGAACACTTTCATACAATATCTGTATTATCTTTGCAAGTAATTGGTCAAGCCACAGCGCCTTGATGCCCCAGGGCTTAGCGTACTTTACACATGTATAAATAAAGAAAGAAATAAAGACCATTTGCTTTTTGCAGTTCCTGGGTAGATTCAAGCATAACTAAGTCTGTAATTTCAGGTTACCAGTCCACTCTGGCATTTTCGTCATCGATAACCCCAGTCTACCTGTTGGAAAAACCTTTAAACCTTTCTCATTTTTGCCTTGGTAGAAAAAGCATTTCTTTGAAAATAGTCCCATTGCCTCTTTTACCGTTTTAGTTAGAGCTGGTACCGAAGATGAGGCTAGGGTTGTGTGAGCTACCAAGGATGGCAAGCCAGCAAAGACTAGGTCTTGCCGCAGTAGCTTCCTTGTGAATTTCTGTCACAATCTCTACTTCGAGGCTATTTATTTATTTATTCAGATTTGTAAAGCGCACATCAGCCCTCTGGCATTGCGGCGCTTGTTACATACATAACTTAGTTGCAAATAACATGAGCATATATAAAGTTTACAGGCATGATAATGTACATATTTACAGTGATCACTATGATTAGCAAGTAGTTCCACTCAACATTGCAAGGAGTGAAAGCTGAAGTTTTCTCCAAAAACAGGGAGTGAGTTTTCTGCTCTGATGTCTGTGGGTAGTGCGTTCCAGGATTCGGCGGCAATATATGGGAAGCTTAGGCCGCCGGCTTTGGCTCTGTTGATGCGTGGGATGTGAAGTTGGTTAGTGTACTGTGACCTGGTGGGGCGTGTAGCGGATGATTTGGAGATAGTCTCAGATAAGTAGGAGGGTGCAGAGAGTGAGACACATGTGTCTGTCAGGGTGAGGATTTTCAAAGTGATACGCTCTTTGACCAGGAGCCAATGAGCTGATTGTCTGGCCAGGGAGATATGCTCTCTTCTAGGGATGCTTAGTGCTGCATTGTTCTGTGTGACTTGTCTGTTTAGGTTTTTAGCTGTAGTGTCTGCTAGAAGAGCATTGCAATAGTCTAGTTTGGTGCCAATGGTTGCTCTAGCTATTGAAAGGCAGTTGGGTTTGGATAGGTAAAGTTTTATGGCGTTTATAAACTTGGTGGTATGCGCAGAGGAGGACGTGATAGCGCTGACCTGTCTTGTCATGGTAAGTGACAAGTCTAGGTAAACTCCCAACGTTTTGACAGCTGTGGATACGGGGATAGTGGAGTTGTCGATGGTGAAGTTGGCGTACAATTTGTCGAGTTTAGCTAAGGCGTTCTTTTGGCCTAGTATCATTATTTCTGTCTTGTCCCCATTGAGGCAGAGGCCATTAACGACATCCATGCCTGGATGGTGGAATAGATCGTGTGAAGTGTCTTAGCATCTTCATAGTAGGACCCAGTGAGCAGTAGAAGTACGTGTGTGTCGTCAGCGTAGTTCGTGTATGCGATACCAAGTGAGTCAAGCTTGTCGAAGAGAGGCTTCGTGAACAGGTTGTATAGTGTGGGTGCTGTGCAGGAGCCCGGAGGCACTCCGCAGTGGATTGTGGTGGGTGTAGCGCTGGCTATGTCTGAGAAGACTTTCATGGCTCTTCCTTCGAAGAAGGAGGTGAGCACTGCTTCTTTGGAGAAATTAGCAGAGTGTGTGAGGTTAGAGTCCTATGGTCAATGAGATCGAAAGCTGCTGTGAGGTCTAAGAGGAGCAACAGGGCTGGCTTGCCTTTGTGTGATCTGATTTTTTAGATCCACCAGGGCTGTTTCAGTGCCGTGTCCTTTCCGGAGGCCCAATTGCCTGACCCCTAAAATGGAGTTGGTTTCCAGGAAGTGTTGGATTTGGCTATGAGCCGCTTTGTCCAGTAGTTTAAGGAGGAATGGTACTGTGGTTATTGGTCTGTAGTTATTGGGTTGTAAGGGGTCGAGAGACTTTTTTTTTTTAAGTAGAGGGCGGACCCAGGCCTCTTTGAGGCTGTCAGGGATGATGTCTGATTTGAAAGATGCATTAAAAGAGGCTAATTTCACAATTGGCAGCTGTGGCGCAGATTACAATCTCGCCGACGTGACCCACAGCACTGGAAGCAGTTGATTGACTCGAGCCATCTCCTGCCCCCCCCTCTCACTCCCCGCTAGCGCTAGTAGAAGCAAAGTTAATGGCTGGGTCAGACAATCGGTTGCCATCATTAAACCCACCTCCAGCCGTATCATTACCGGTCGGGTTACAATGGGATTGAATGTGCACAGGCTGGACTTCCTCAAGCTAAGCTAGAGATTCAGTAGTATGGGTAGTTTGGGTACTAAAGTCACATCATATGTTACGTTTCAATGATTTTGCTAGCACACAGTCACTATGCAATCGCAACTTAACCCTTGTACGGAAAGCCTCAGCCTCTGCAACATCCATAAGAATTTGTTATGGTTGCAGTCTGCAAATCGAGCTCCAAACCTCAGTTCTCCGGTCCTCAGCGAACCATAGCAGACCACACTCTGCTTCTGCACTCTGCTCTGCACTGGAGGTGCACTGAAGAGACTCTGCTCAATATGACTCCGCTTCACACATAGTGGAAACAGTAGAAACACTGCTCTCACTGGAATTTAAAACATGGAGGGGGCGTGCTTCCCTTGTTGATTTACTGTTTGCCTTTTACTTTAGCAATCAGACTAATGTCTTTGTCATGAGGGGTACACAATTAAATGATTTCAGTGCACCATACACCTTATTATCAATAATGCTCAGACATAGAAACAACAATGTCTTTCCCAAAATAGACTGGTGTTTATTGGTGGTCTTATTCTATTTTTTTTCTTAAATTTAGAAAGCAAAGTATTAAAATGATGGGATTCGTGTCAAAGTTTGAATTTTTGTATCCCATTGTACATAAACTCAAAAGTACATAGGACTATTTGTGCAAATCCTTCACCTCCAGTGACTCGTGTAAATAATAAATTACAGTACAATTCAATAGTAGTCACATTATAGCAATCTATATAAGTCAATAGTTGCAAAAGCCGGGCACATAAGGGAATTTAGGCAGACACAGCAGACCTATTTAGATAATTTTGCTGTCTTCAGTCATGCCTGGGAAGATCATCTAACCTGCCTGAAACAGATGCCTCAAGCCATGACTTGACTATCAAGGCTTCAAAGTGCTACATAGTGCAGGGCGCTATCACTTAACAGTGACACCAAGTGGGTGGAGGCAACAAAACAGCCAGTCAAAGACAAAATCAAGGTGGTGATGGATAGTGACATCCTCACCACCAAGACACAAGCAAGAGCCTTGTTTGGTTTCACTGGATACTGAAGGCATATACCCTTGTGCGCACACTCCAGAGTAAATACAACCCACTAGGGAACAAAGCCAAGAGATAGTTTTGCAAGGATAACAAGGTTTTTAGGTTTTTATATAATATAAGTGTCAGCAAAGAACTCTGCTGCCTGAGAGCGCTCTGCTAGAAATTACATGAGCAGCACGTTAAGAAGGTAAAACTCATCATCAGTGACATACATCATTACCTACAGTAGAAATCCACATGGCCAGTTGGTGCGACCATATACAGGGGCCTGCTCCATAGGGGATGCCAGGCGGTAATTGGCTGGGTCTTCCTCATCGATCTGGCTCCACGTGGGTCAGCTTGGTTCATTTTGGTGGTGAAGGTCAGGGCATTTGTAATACACAATATATCTGGTCTAAACTAAACAACTGAAACCGGCCATTCATTATAGCGGGCACCTGGACAACACAGGAAAGAGGTGCCATGACGAGGGGAGAATAAAATACTGTTGTGCTGACCCCCACATTCAGGACTTCTTTAATACCGCAGTTCCCGCACCCAAAGTCTCCCTCTGGGGTTTGATCTATGATTTACCTTCCCCTGTGCCTCATGATATGAAAAGCCTTTTGCTGCCAACTTAGAGATATACGGTCGCGCAAGCTTTATATCTGTGGTGGGCAAATTAGGGAGGTCAGGATGTGAGGGTCGGATACTTATCGGCATGTGAGAAGGTAGGGGGGCGAGTCGATGAAGTGTGGCCGGCTCTGGCATGACTGGGTGGGGGTCAGAGGCTCAGTGGCAGTTTAGTGGAGATGGATGGACACAGAGCTGGGGCTTGGTACTGTCTCACGCTTTTCGCAGGGTGCATTCTTGGAAGGGATACTAGATATTTGCAACACTGAAAAGACAGGAGAGAAATGGACTTCCGTGGGAACTGGGCTCAAGCGGAGCAGGCTCGGTGTGTCAATGTCCAGGGAGTGAACTCGGGATATGCGCATCGCAGGCCAGCAGCAAGTCTGGTCTCAGCCTAATACAAAATGGAGTTGCAGAGCAGGAGCATGGCTAGCGCTATTCACCTGCTTTTATGCACTACAGGGCTTTTACATGTGCCATGCAAGTGGGGGCTAGTCCCCCATTGTAGGTTATATCGCCTTGCATGGGGTTTGCCTAACTTGGAAGCACCTATGTTGTAGGATAGGCTCATATCCATCCCAACATTCCCACCCTTGGTTACTTCTGCAGTAATGAATTTCCCCCATCCATTTCTTTGTTCATTTGCTTGTCTTTCTGCCTCTATGGGCATCCACTTTGTGGGCATCCACACTCTGCATACGCTTCTCAAGCTTTCCGGGCACTGCGTATACTGTTCAGGTGCGCAGGTCATGTATATGCATCCACCATCCCCCGCTAAATCTACCCATACTTCTTTGTAATTTTCTGGGTCTGGCAGGGGTGAAAAAGTCATAGATATAGTGTGTCCACTTCATCCTCATGCCCACGATATATTGCAACCATACGATATTTGGGGTCATCATTTTGCTGTGTCAGTATTTCTACTTCCTTTGTATCATGAGGCAACTTTTTACTGTTACTATTCCCAATTGTCACCATCATTGTACTATTAGGTATGGCTTTGGCACAACATCAGAGACCCAACTGGCACATGCAAAAAATCACCAAGATGAACACGATGATGGGGATCAGCATCTTTATAGTAGTTCCACGCCATGATGGTACACAGCCAAATGCATGTTCACCCAGTCATCACCTTGTATTCCTGCTTCCTTTTTCATTTTTACAACAAGTTTGTGAACCGCTGCTATCACATGCATCAGTGTCCCATTTTCAGCATCTGTAGACGGTACGAACTTGCAACATGAACTCCCAATCTTTTTTCAGATCCCGCCCTCCATGGCTGTGAAGAGGTCGAGGACATAGCCGTTTAGCATGGTTATTAACTGGAGTGCTCTCATTTCCACCTTGATGACGTTGAACCCTTCTTCAGTGTAATTTGCCAACTGGATCAGCTCCCAGCGGACGATCTGAAGCCGTTTGGGGTTGGCTCCATTTTGAATGCTGGGCACCAGGATGTGAAACATTACTCTGCTGAACTGAAAAGTTTATTTTCGTCAGGTATTTGTGCAAGCAGATCAGAGGAATAATGGGACAGATAAATTGGAGGATCGTTTTTTCCTGAACAGGCGAGCATGGCGCTCTTTTTCTGGAAGAATATGGAAGCTTGGGGGTGACACAGTAGGCATTACTTTTGTCATCCAGATGTTCCTTGTCCTTCGTCAGGCAATGGGCCCCCTTTTAGGTGTTTCTCGGGTACTACCAACAGGGCTGAATGTAGCATTGCGCTTGAATAACCCCTCCATGATGACGGGAGGTGCAAGTACGCCTTTTTGCCACAGAGCCAGTAGTAGTCCATCAGCGCTGCAGTTCCTTTTCGGAGGTTTGGAATGATGATGTTCTGTTGCAGTGTTTGTTGGACCCCACAGAAACAGCTCCTTCACTGTAGAAACAAAGTTCATAATGGTCTTCTTGTACTTTCGCTGGCTTCTCAATGGCAGTAACCCATGTCAGTTTTGTAATATGTTCTGTCCATATTTGTGCACATGTTTTCTCTGCAAAGGCTAATGTTTCTTCGGAGTCACCATGGAGTCCTTCTGCTTTGCACATGAATGATGCTTTTCACAACTTATTTTCTCTGCAGCTTGTTCCTTCTATGACCAGGAAGGGTTCCTTGAAGCAGTTGGGGTCTGTCGAGCCCAACCTGCATTTTGCGATTGTCTGGATCAAGGAGTTTTAGCTTGATGCTGCATGCCTGAAAGGTGCCCTTCATCCTACATAGTGCAAGGTGGATGAGACATTGTGATTCTTCTAAGGGTATCTCTTGCGGTACTAAAACCTTAGGCACCCCAGATGCGTGTAGTATTAAGGAACAAACATAACTCCCATTAGTCGTTCGTCTTCCCATTGCACGTCAGAGTAACAACTGTTTGAGTGGCCGGGATGCCGAAGGTCTTCCACTTTATCCAACCCTAAGCCATGATACGCATTATATTTGTACTGGTGTGTCTGCCGTTTTCGTCGGTCACTGCATAGAGGAAATGTCCTTCCACCTAACAATGTTATATGCGGTCTACTCCTGTTGCATGATGACCTTTGTACACGTGTTGTTAATAGTTGAAAGATTACATTATGTGGTTCGGGAGTTGCTACAGGTAGTATTAGTGGTATTAGGCATTGTGTGGTTTCCTCTTAGCACAGATTGTTCGATACTTATTACTAAAACATTATTATTTACATTCACGTGTTCATTCAGAGTTGGAGGTAGGAGGAACCTATGATTATTCGGAGTTGGGGGTAGGAGGAACCTACGATCATGTTCGGGGCTAGGGTAAGCAATATGTTAAATACTGAGGTAGATGGTTGTACATTGAAAACTATAGACGGTATGGAAGTTGCATTCGGGGCCGCAGGTGACATATTAGTTATTCTCACTGGATACAAGACTACCTGGATCTCTTTTCATTGTATTTCTAAGCAAGCTAGTAAGGTTTGAGGATAAAGTGCCACTGCAGGTCCACTTTTGGCCATTCCATTCCCACCACCCTTCTTTTAGATGGGTCCCCCAGATAAAAGATGCTCCCCAATGAATACCCACTATAAACATTAAGAAAACAAACAATATAACTGAAAATGTTATTCCGCAATTGAAACTATATCTTCTTGTAAAACTAATCTTATTTCTACTGCTATCTACATTTGCAATGTCATTCAATAGTGTTAGTTCCATTATCGTTGTACCTGCGGCGAGGGAGAGAACGGGATGGAGAAATTAATGAGGGGGAGAAGAATAAGAGAGAGAGCTCATTTATTGTAGCTCATGCTCTAGCAGCAACGCATGTTCTTTCTTTACATTATCACATGCAATAATCAAAAATGACAGAGCTACTGATTAGGGTGTAGTGGTAGTTGTCTTGTCCTCAGTTTGGGTGTTTGGGGGGTACATTTCCTTGTGCTTTCTGTACATCTGAGAGGTGGATCCAGTACAGCAACCCTTTCACTTTTACTGCAAGCGGGGTGCAGTACACTACTATATGGCCCGTGGAACCTTGGGGAGTTCTACTTCCGAATGAAGCTTTGCACATAGATCCACTCTCTTGACAGTAAGGGCTGGACGGGGGTGCTTTCTGCTGCAGCCCCCGTGGTTGTCTCACTCTCTGTTGTGAATGGGGGTGCAATTTGTTTTGATATACATCTTATTGCATGTGTGAGTTGTATGAGGTACTCTTTGAATTCTTCTCCTAGGACTGTGGCTGTTCTAGGCCCATCAGAGGCCCTTCTTAGTTGCGACCGTGGCATATGCATACGTCAGCCTGATACAATTTCATAGGGGGACTGGTGGTGGTCCTCGTTAGGCTGTGTGCGTAATTGGAACAGTGCGAGGGGCAGGCAGAACACTCCGTTTTCTTTAGTGTGTTGCGTAATTTGGATAACCTACTGAGGAGGCTGTTTATAAATAAAGCACATCTTGTGTTTTATTATTTATTAGGGATGTTACCTCCTTGAACAGTTCATTGAAGAAGTGCGTTCCATTATCTGACTGTATGACCTCACACACTCCTCATTGGGGGAATACTTCTCCAACTAAGAATTTAGCTGCACACTTACCATCTGGGTGGGCACAGGGCCTTGCTTCCACCCATCGAGAGAATGGACACCACCAAAATCAATTATCGGGCCCCATTGCACCTTTCTCCCATGTCCGCCTAATCAATATGCAGCTCACGGAAGGGGCCCACAGGGCGGGGCAAGGTGCCCTGAAACGTCCTCTGAGTCATCCCTGTGCTGAATACAGCACCGCAGAAGGTGCTCTACTCTGTAGTTCTATGATCTGTGCTATGGGGAGTACTGTGTATGCATCTATCTTCTGTGTTGAATCTTTACCTGACAAAGCATTCAGCACTCATGCGTACCAGGGGATATGGCGCCTGCTTGGCTGCCGCATCTGCGGCCGTGTTCCCCAAAGATATTTCGTTTGTGTTCTCTGTGTGTGCAAGGCCTTTGACGACAGCCACCTCAGAAGGTTCTGAAAGGGCCGAAGCAATTTGTTTAATAATTCTGCATGTTGTACTGGGGAGCCATCTGCTCTCCTGAACCCTCTCCTTTTCCATCTGGACATTCCTGCATGTACCGTACTGGTTACGTATGCAGAATCGGAATAAATTGTCACACAGCATCCTTTAGATGCATGGAGGGCTACATTTAGCGCTACAAGCTCTGCTGCCTATGCAGAATAATGCATTGGCAATGTTTCATGAGCAATGTTTCATACTCCCCATCTTCCATCCTCACTACTGCAGCCCCTACATGTTTCTCACCCGTCTCCTGGTCGATGGATGCTGATCCATCAACAAAAAACACTTCCCCCTTCCTAATGGCATACTCTTTTGCCTTTGGTATGTGATCTCCTTCTCCCTCACGTGTTGCACAGTCCTGCTCTTATATGTCCTCTTCAGTGCATAGCTCTGTAAGGAATGTGGCAGGATTTACTGTCGTACATCTTACCACATGAATATTTGGGGTGGACAGAATAATTTCATAAGATGACACTCTGTGTTGTCAGGGTGTATTTCAATTGTTCCAATATTGCAAACAGGCAGTGCTCGAAGTATAGAGTGATGGAGCACCCCATGAAAATTGCAGAGCTTTTTCAATAGCGAAGGCTCAGCTGCGAGAGCCCGATTGTAAACGAACTGACCTTGCATCACTGAATCAAGTGTGCCGCTGTAATAGGCCAGTGTGTTGTGTCCCGGCATTTTCTTCTGTGTCAATACCGCGGTCATGAGGGTACCATTTGAATGCGAGAATAGATAACATTCTTGGTCGTAATCAGGGTTCGCAATTACTGGAGCTGTTGAGATCAGATTCTTTAGGACATTAAACCCATTACCATTTCTGCTGTCCTTTTAATAGGCGTTTTTTCTTTTTGTGCTCCCTTAAGCCCTTGCAGGAGCGGTCTGGTGTAAGCTGCATAATCTAAGATCCAGGCCCTGCAGTAATTGCAGAGACCCAAGAACTTCTGCATCTCTTTCAGTATGTTTGGTTTGGCAGTGGCACATACTGTTGCTGCTCTGTCTGGAATTATCCTTTTACCATCTTTTGAAATGAGCTGGCCCAAGTACAGGACCTCTGCCAAACAGTACTGGAGTTTTTCCGTGTCTACCTTGTACCCCTTTTGTGCTAGCAGTTGGGAGTAGAATAATGGAATCCCTGCGACAGCTCTGCTCGCTGTCGCTACAGACCAGTAAGTTGACTACGTACTGAATGATCGTGCTGGGGGCCTGAATGTTACCACAGTCTTTGTGCAATATCCCATTGAAGATACTGGGGCTTTCACAGCACCCCTGGGGTAAACAACGGTGTTCAGACCTACTCCCACAGGGAGAACGCTGTAAGATATTGTGATTCAGGATCGAGAGGCATTTTTCAGATCCACTACAGTGAAGTGGGTGGCCTGTTTTGGAGTACTGCACATGATGGAGGCAGGATTTAGAACAAGAGGAAATTCTTTCTGTACAATATCATTAAGGGGCGAAGGACCTGGGTCATTCTCCAACTCCCCCTGTGGCCTTCTTGATCGGATAGATAGCAGTATTGCAATGTGAAGTTGAGGGGCCAATTATGCCGTGCTGCAAGAGGGCCTGTAGCGTTCCCTGTATCCCTTGCTCTGCTTCCCTGGATAGGGGGTATTGTTTTACTCTTGGTAGTATAGTTCCCGGCTTGAGCATTATTTTTTAAAGGGAGTCACTTCCTTTAGCATTCCCACCTCATGGAGGTTGGTCGTCCATAGGTGGGGTGGGACCTGTTGGATATCTTTTTCAGGATGGGGGCCCACTGACAATAGCCATGAGAGGGATCGGCACTTTTTTGTACTGTACCATCATTTTACAGGGTATGCAGATCTCTAACAAAATCTCCCCATCACTGTTATTGTCCTCGAACAGCTCTTCATCGGTTAATTCTCGCAATGGTATGTTGGGGTCGATGCATAGCACTGTGCGCCACTCGCACCTGTGGATGTCAGCACCTAGTGCAACAATTCTTTTTGCAGACACTTGCAACCCTTCTAGATCTAGAAACAGAAACATGCCAGCCAACACTTCAGGTGTTGCTACGGGTGGAAGACAAAATCTGCGGGCACTCTCCATTCTTTCCTGGTACGCTGGGGTACTGCTATTGCTAATACTCGAATTCCATATATGAACATATCGGGGGTTTACAGGTATTCCCCTCACCATTATTTCATTTGTATGGAACCGTTACCACAGCCCCAGAGAATCCCTGCATGTCGAGAGTTTGTCTTGATAACGGGAAGTCACCATCAAAGATGCATGACTTTTCTGCCCCCGACTCCACCATGAAGATGAACTGGTTATTTCCTATCTGTGCTCCACCAGTGGTTCCTCTTCTGGGTCAAGGTCGTTGATAATACTGGACACACAAGTGCTCTCTATGGGCTGTCCTAGTTGGGATAGGTGTCTGTCCCTGGGCAAGCCAAGGGCCCCCCTCCCAGCACACAGGCACCTTGCTAAGGCACTGCTTGCTAAGGCACTGCTGCGCCATTCGGGGCAGTGGCAAAAGAAGGTTTGTTCCCCCCTACCTGATGATTGGGGAGGTTTTGGGGTATCTGCATCAAGTGAGCGGGTGATGATAGGTGCTTGGGCCGGGCATCTGGGGAGGAAACTGAGGGTATGGTATGGGTATTTTGTATCCTTGGGCTGGCCCCTCTGGCTACTGGGGTGGGGGTTCCCGTATGGCTGACATTGTAGTAGGGTTGGGTATATGGAGAGTTTCCTCTCGGCCTACAGCAGCATTCCCTGGCAAAGTGTCCCCACCTCCCGCATGACTAACACTGCCCTTGCCCTCCGAATCCACCTCCCCTTTGCCCTCAGGGCCCACCTCGTCCTCTTGGTTGTCTTCCTTGTCATTGGGATCCTGTGTATTGCCGATTTCCTTCCTACTGTTCTTGCCCATTTTCTCACACAGCAGCCATTCTTGCTTGTGCAGCGATGGAGGCACCTCCCTCTTCCCCCCATCTGTTCTGTGGGCAGCACTGTTGCTACTGCAGGTACTTTCACTAGTCTTCTCTGAATAGTCTCCTTTTCCCTCTCTTTGATCCTCCTACAATGATGTACTAGGATGCTTTGAATTCCGGGCTAAACTTTCGCTTCTATCCCCCGCCATCTTATCCAGAGCCTTCTGTACTTCTTTCGGGAGTCCCAGCTTTATAATAAAATAAAACAAGGATGTCGATTGGTCCCATGCGTTCCCCGTCTCTGCTCTCAACATCTCTTGGACCCAGAGAATGAAACTGCGCAGCCTCTTCCTCATCTCCCATAATGCGTTTCATTATGGAGTGTAAATCAGGAGTATCTGGGAATGCTCTTCGCAGTGCGTCCCACACACGTGCTCGGATGTTGTTAAATGAAGCCCCATCATGGCAGTCATTGCTTATGGTTACTTCCGGGTACCCTGCTTTCACCCATACTGATTCTGCCTGGTCTCCTACTGCAGACACTTTTAGCAAGCTTTTAATATCCCCTATTGCTAGGGGTACCCCCGTTGTGTGTTTTTCAAAGGCGTAAATCAATTTTAACTTGCCTGCCATGAGTGGCAGGAGGGATTTGAGGAGGTTGTTTTTATCCATCTGTGCCCATGGGACATAATGAGGCTGACCTGCTCCTTTGTGGATCAGGGGCATTTGCAATTTTGATTTCACTTTCCCGTCTTTTACTCCACTCCCTTTCTTTTTTGCTAAGACCATTCTCCCAAACCTTTCGCTCAACCTCCCTTCCCATGTTCCTTCCAACCTTGGTGTTGTAAAATTACTTGCTGAACCCCTCCCACTGCTCCTTCTTCCACATCATCAAAGTCACTTCAGTACTCCTCATCCCTTAATGACCCCACATTCTCATATCCCAGATCCCCTTACCTTTCTATACGCATGGCCCATATGGGGGCACTACCAATCCTAAACAGCAAGTCCTTACTTCCACTCATCTTCCTGTGGGGGACGAGGGGTACTCTGGGGTCAGACTCCACTCTCTGATCCTCTCGCTGCCTCACATGCTGTTCGTAATCCAGTCAACTCCATACAGGTGGAGGTCAATGCTACTTCAATGTCCCTTGCGCTTACTCTTGTGTGGGTGGGAGTTGTGGTTGGTGGATCACTTCTCCCTGACACATAGGTCGGATTTGAGTACCCCTCTGCTGGTCGTGTTAATAATGGTTACATTTGCTTTAGTTCCCCTTCTACCTTCTCACTGTTTCCCATGTTACCGTCACCCATGGTCACATTTTCTGATGCCATTTCTCTTTTTTCTGGGACGGGTGTTTCTTCCAACATTAACCACAAATCTAATATTTCTCTTCTATTTTATAGTGGCTTCCCTTGGAATTTGGCAGTTAGATATGTGAACATGTGGTCTAAAGCACCCTCATCAAAGGACTCTTCCTCTGGCCAGGAGAAGGGCATTCCTTCCCCTTTTGTTTCCATCACCCATTGTCCGTGGTATTTTTTTTATCTTGTCACTGTACAGGCCTAGGCTTTTACATATATGGGACCGTGGGGTGTCTGTCCCCATGGATTGTCATTTATCTAAAGTGTGTGTCACAAACCATGTTCATGCGGGGTTCCTCCTGCCCGTCTATACCATTAGGGCCCACAGTATCAGTCAATTAATAAACGTGACATGCATGTTAGTAGTGTCTTTGCGCAGTCAAACAGGAGGGGCACAATGGCTTTTTAGACCACAAAAACGTATCAAAACAAAACATATACTTAATAAGTATGTTTTGCCCCCTTAGGGCATACCCATTCCTCACTTACTCACTTCTCATTCACACCACACCTGCCCCTCCTCATATATATATATGACACTGAAAATAACAAGCTAATATAACAAGTTAAAACAACAACCACTACTTGGTCCGAGCCCTCTAATTATACGGGACTCCTACTTTTGTCTCTGTACTTGTATATTCCTGCACTGGTCAGGACATTGCACTGTGGAGCCACCTTCTACCCCCTCTTGGGGGTAGGCTCCCTTTCCTACCACTTTTATTCTCTGTATAACTTAAGCTCTAAGGGAAATGAATGAAATAATGGCCATAAAAAGTCTCCACACTCAAATAATCAGACCGTTCATTCACTTCACTGTTTGTTCTCCTCAATCATACTGCTCAATACTCAAACCCCTGACGTTGTTATCCCTTGCAGTCTATACCCACGCGTCTGTGTTCTTCCGAAAGCCTCAGTTTGTGGTTAATCCACAACGCCTCTGGGCCTCTCCCTCAGACCGCAACCGGCTCCAATGATGAGGTGATGTTTTTGCGAAGCCAGAACCCATAATAATCGCTTCTGTTGCGTATGCGTTTTGAGGGACTGGTCAGCTGTAGGTAGGCACTGCATTTCCGGAGAGGCCCCTGGGTATCGCTGCAAGTACGGGGGCTTAGGAATCACATCACAGGGGTCACCAAATGAAGGCATATACCCTTGCGCACACACTCCAGAGTAAATTCAACCCGCCAGGGAATAAAGCAAAGAGATAGTTTTGCAAGGTTATCTTAGCAGGTGCTTGACCAACTGCCCCACCATTGTAAAGGAGGCATGTACTGTGTTTGGGCCATGTGCAAGTTGAAGTCCTATATTTGTGGGTCTCACTTTACAGTCCAGACAAACCAGAGGTCTCTTACCAGGCTATTGGTCATTCATGGAGAGAATCCCAAGTTGTTGTTTTTTTGGCCATATCGCAGCACTCCATTGCAAATGGGCTCAGTAGGTAGTTTCGCCTTGTGAATGAGCCAGGCACTTAGAAGCTTAATGCTCAACCTGTTTGGCTGGGCGGCATACAAATGACTGCCATCATGGGAATGGTGTAGAAGCCCTGGATTTCTTTTAAATTAATGATAAAATGATGGTAATCTATCTCAGAAAGGGTGGTCTGCCCTTTCAGAAAGCTCCATTCCAAGAAGCATATGAAATGTTCCCTGCTGCATCAGTCGTCTGCCATGTAGCCCCGAGTTTTAGTGGCACAGAGCAGGCTGAAAGGCCGCAGGTGCCCTGTTTGACATCTGCTATGGCACCAAAGTCGCTGCAGACAGAGGATGCATTTAAATATACGATTGATGCCAAATCATAAGTGGCAGGGTAATGTGCAAGAATATGCCATATCTGGGTTTTGGTTTGATGGCTAATAGTAGTGATATGTATTAAAGGCATATCTGATTTGTATGCTACACATGTCAACCCTTGGCGGCAGACCAGCTATGGAAATGCCATGTGGATTTGTAGTTAGAGTGTCTGTCTCTGCTGCAGCAAAAAGGACAATAGACAGGAAAACGGTCTCACTTTGATACTTTGGGGCGTTAGGTAACATCTCTCTCCAGCCCAGGAAACTCCTAGCAGGACTCCTCCTGGAAGCCATGCTTCAAAGAGGCACACCCACGACAAAAGGGTCATCTCACACTAGTGTGTTGCATACCAGAATTACCACTGTGTCTTTCAAACTGCAGGATTGGGAAGGAGGCAGAGTTACAATAGTCAGACAGAGCAGAAGGGACTGGAGATATTTTTTACATGTATTATTTTAATATTTACATAGCGCAGCTTTCACCAAAGGTATCATGGCGGTTAAAGGATACTGATAGACATACAGTTACATAAACAGATGAGATTGAAACTGGGCTGAATGGATTAAAAATCAGAGGTGCCTTGAAGGGCTACTGGAAGCGAGTTCCATAATTTGGGGCCCGCAACCGGTTCCTCCCTCTTGGTTTTCTTTGGGCTTCACTTTTCTTTCTGTCTCCTCCACCTTCTGCAGGGGTCTCTTGTCAAATGGACAGAGTTTAGATCCTTTATGGTTTTATCAAATCAGGTGTGACTTTTTACCTTTATAAGGAAGGGGTCTCCCACTTCTCCTTTGATTAATTTTAAAGGTTCAAGAATAACAGAAGAATTCATTTGGAGCCTGTTGGGAGAACAGTAATTTCCAGAGTCTTCTAGTTGTGAGGTGAAGGAATGTGTTAGGCAGAGGCATTGTCTGTAGCCTAACCATCCCAAGGGAACATTGGGGGGTGTCTGCTTTGGACCAAAACCCACACTTTCTGCCAGCTGCACCAGTACTCAGGCTCATTACTGGAGGTGAAGGACTGCTGCAGGTGCCAGCTAGCCTACCTTCCCTGGACTGGGAGTGAAAAGGATGAAGACGGAGGTCCAAGTATGACCCTCATGATCCCACACGACTCTCAGCCCAAAGACGCAGACACAACATTAGGCCCTTCACCGCCATCATAGATGTATCACAGATGTAAGAAATATTACTCTCTCAGTCAGCCATTTAGGGCATACCCAGTCGATGATCTGGAGGAGATGCAGATGCCATCAATCTAACAAGTTGGCTGACCGCAAATCAAGAAATCAATGACGTCATCTCTGACATCACGACATAGCTGCACTTATACATGAAGTACATAGCCATCCATTCACAAAGCATACATTAGCTTATTGCATATAGCCACGTAACACATGCTTATGACTCACGTATTTAGATGAGACATACATCTCTCGCTATATAGTCACATTCTTTGCCAAAGTTGAACAGCAAGACCCCAAAATATACATATAGCAAGCTTGCATATGTTTGACTGCCACTAACATGGAAAAGCCATAAGGACAAATATGGAAGCTATAGGCCCACTGAAGTGAAAGAGGAAGGGGAGACAGTCTTCGAGTCCCTGGAAGGGCTGGCATGATCGCTGCAGCCAGAGGCAAGCAGAAACTATGCATCCAGCCAAGAACGATTGGAGACCAAAAGTTCCTGGTTACAAAGACAATAAGCCACCTGCAAGAAATTTAGGCTAAAATCCTCATCATTGCAGGCAAGAGAGCTCCATTTCATGATCTCAAAACACGTGACCTAGCAGAACAAGACAATGCCCATTCCATCGAGGTGGATGGAGAGAAGCTGTTCCCATC
The DNA here is from genome assembly GCF_040938575.1 of Ambystoma mexicanum. NCBI lineage: Eukaryota > Metazoa > Chordata > Amphibia > Caudata > Ambystomatidae > Ambystoma > Ambystoma mexicanum. The sequence continues at coordinate 572,643,527 of NC_090923.1, forward strand.
AAATCAGAGGTGGAAAGATACGCTCATGAACTGCCAACTAAATGCACTCTGCCAGGCTTAGTTGATCAGAGGTGGCAACATTAGGGAACACACAGCTCCTCCATGTTCATTCTCATTGCCTAGAGAAGGTACACTCAGCCTGGTAATCGTCCAGCGTCCCAGGGCTGGGAGGACCCACTCTAACCAATCCAGAGTCACTTTTCACATGAAGATTTATGTTGCAGGAGCCAATGGTCTCTCTGCAAAGGATATATATACCTTATAGAACATATACCTAGTTCGCCTAACCTGACCAATGTGAATGCCCGATAGGTTTCAGGGACAGAGCTTGGTTTTGTAACGTCACACCTGCATAAAACCGGGTGACACATGCTCAGAAGACGAGAGCCTTTGAAACTCATTTATTTATTTATTTATGCATTCATATCAGCAGGCTTAGCTCTAGGGCATCTAGGCACTAGTTACAAAAAACAGGTACGCAGTGTTGGTGGTAAAGTCACAGTTAGACGAAAAGGGGGCTTTTCAGCTTCTTTCTGAAAGATTGGTAGGAGGGTTCAGCCTTCAGGTGGGAGGGGCAGAGTTTTCCGGAGGGTGGCAGCCCATACTGGGAAACTGGTCCCGCCAGCTCTTTTGCGTTGGTATCTGGGAATCTCCAAGCAATGTTTGTAGACAGAGCGCTCTGTTCTTGTAGGGGCGCGTCTTGATTATTTGGCTGGGGTATGTTGGTGCGTGGTTGGCTAAACACGGATGCGTGATGGAAAGAGTTTTGAATGTTATTCTTTCCCTGATGGGGAGTGGAGGACTCCTCGCTTCGGAGGTGTGGTCATGTTTACCCAGGTCAGTGGCTGCACAGGATGCATTGTTTTGGACCACTTACAACTCATTTAACTTTTTCTCTGAGGTGACACACAGTAGAGAGTTACAATAGTCCAATTTGGATCCAATGAGTGGTAGGGCGATGTTCGTTCGGTTTTCAGGTGAAAGGAAGAGTTTGCTGGCATTGATCAACTCAGTGTCGTACTGTTTTTCTAGTGTGATCCCTGTCGTATTGTTAGATAATAAAGACAGTAAACTTTACCCCAGGGCCGAGTCTTCCGTTCTTGCGGTGAGGAGTTTTTGATGGGCCAGAGTGTGTCTCTGCTGGTAACTGGGTGGCTACTATGGAGCCCCGCCGCTACAACAAGTGGTAGCAAAGGATGGTCACTAAGACAGTTTGGCAGTAAGCCGCTTCATCCTGCCGTATGCCAAGGGGCTGCGCGGTGACCTGCAGAGACTGATGCTTAAAACCATGAGTGGACAAAAAGAGAAGATGTCGACAGGAGCCGCCTTCGGAGAAAATTCCTGCCCGTTACCCGTGGGACGGCTAGCAGACTGGACAGCAGAGTGGCAGGTTGTGGGAGAGTTGGTGTACGAGGGGCTTCAGCAAACCACAGAGTGTAAGTATAGACTCAGCTTTGTGGCAAATGGGGGGTGGAGGGCGTTTCCACTTGATGCTTTGTGTTTCGGTTTTTGTTCTATGTAAAGATTATCCGTTCTTTAGGTAGTCAGTTTGGTGGGCGGACAGCTTAGACAGTCAGATTAGCTTGTGGATGAAAACACTTTGAAAAAAATATATAATAATAATAATAATGGTTTCCCTGTGAGTTAGGCATTTTAGCTTGGTTCATGGATGGTCATATATGGTTTACCTGTGTATAGGTGTTAGCGGGAGTAGCTAGCTTATATCACGGAAGGTGGTGTGAGAAACCCGAAGGTTATTGTTCCAGCTACTGTCCTAGGATCTTATGGAAGGGCCATTGCTTTTGTATCCCCACACTGGAGTTGGACAATAGAGGGTAGATCATCTGAGTGGAGGGTCTCGGGAGATTGGGAGGCGAATACCGAAGGGTGAGACATGGGAGTATACCTTTCCCAATTCTACACCAACCCACTCTCCCTCACCCTTAATTGATATTTCCAAGCACACCCCATCTCCCCCTCCCAAATTTCCATTTAGTACTGGGACGAAGAAGAGGCGATCTGGAGCAATGATGATTACCCATAGAAACAACATAGGGATACACAGGGAGGCCTACCATGCAATACCAGTAGACTGCCCCACTGATAGAGTCAGGCAATCAACCCAAACCATTTACAACCGACTCCACTTGACAATTATTTCAGGTATAAAAGGTGTGATTCTGCCAAGAAGTATGAGCGAGCTGGGATTGCTAGTAGGAACTTGAAGGCAGCAACAGGAGAAGCCGGGGAAACCAGTAGGAGAACGGGACGCTGAGACGCTGGCCTGCCATACCGGAGGTGTCGTAACATGGCGAAGGGGCCGTGGCTCTGTGAAGCTAGAGGAAGGCGATGTGCTGCATGTTGGCCATGTCCAGGCCAGTGCCCATTCCCCATGGGGAACCCTGACCTCACACCCCGTATCCCAGGGAGCTGCTTGCCAGCGCTGCGCTGTATGCGTGAGCCTCGCTACGCGAATGAGAGGAACCCAGGCGTGTGAGGATGGCTGGAGCAGGAGCAGCGGCTTGAAAACAAAGTAAAGCGGTAAGTGCAAAGGAAAAGAAAGTAAGGTAAAGCAGAGTGCACAGGGGCGCAAAGCGAAAGACAGTAAAGTGAGGGTGCAAGCAACCCAAAGCAGGAAAGGAATGCAAACGGCCCGACAGAGTGAAAACAAATGAAAGAAAGTAAAGAAAGGGTGCGAGAGACCCAAAAGCAGGAAAAGAAGGTGCAAAAGACCCACAGGTTGAAAAGGGAAATAGCAAGAGTCATAATACAAAGAAAAGAAGATGCAAGGCTGCACGACAAAAAAGCAGAATGTGCCAGGGGGATGAGAAAGTCAAGAAGAGTGTGCAAGAGTCATAGTAAAGAAGAGAGAAGAGCACAGGTATGCTACAGTGAAGGAAAGAAAGGTAAAAGAAGGTGAAAGAGAAACAAGGCCTGAGTGGAAAAGAGCACAAGAGAGAAAGGTGCCAAAAGGAAGAAACAAGAGTACAAAGAGAGGGGTCAGAAGTCACAGTGGTCGTGAAGGGGAGGAGCCAAAGCCCAGCATTTTTTAAAGTCTCTGACACTACCCCATGGAAAGAACTGTGTGTTAAATGGTGCATCTTGACAAGGTGAACGTTTGTGTTTGACCAGACGGGCCTAGCCTTGGGGAAGGGAACCCAAAGAGGTCCGCTAAAGACATTGTTGAACTTTGTGAAGAAAGGTCTAAACTTGGAGAAGGGAACCCTGAGAGGCATAACATGACCTGTGTCTTTTTGTTTGGAACATACAAATACCCAGAGAACTTGTGAACTTTATTGACTTGCAAAGATCCCTACGTGGAAGGTTCCAAGGGCAACCCTTTTGAATTTAACTATTTTGAACTGGCAGAACTACACCTAGGCAAAACTACCTGAAACCCACTGTGGTTTACATTTCCTTTTTAACCACCATTTTTCTTTAAGAAGATCTGTGAACACATTTTAGACACAGACATATTTTGGTTTTCGACTTACGGACATGGACAGCCCTTAGAAGCATCAGTTGAGGGAACCAGCCATTTAGAGTTACTGCCAGCTAGGCATTTCACCAACCCAACAAAGCTTATAAAGGTTTTGAGTCTGTGTCTCGCTTGATACCATGCCAGCATCACATATGGTGTCAGAGTGGGATGCAACTCAACCGAAACAGGTTGGGGGATCCTGAAATATGAGAAATTAAGTACTAGAGCCTCCAACTGCACAGTGGCCACTAAAGTTTCTGTTGGGTTTTATCTTTGCAGTAGCCGGTCAGAAACCATACCACCAAAAGAAAGACGTCGCATCCCGACCTATGTTGTCCTTATTCCACCTCCCAGAACCTACATCAGGTTGGCACCCAGATCAGGACTTGCTTGAAAGTTTGGCACGGATGTCTTGGCAGGGGAGATCGACCCTGCCTTTAGAGGGGATGTGAAAGCATTACTCCACAATCATGGGGATGAGGCCTTTCAGATCCCGGCAGGGGATCAAATAGCCATGGGGGTGCTTGAAATGACGATACTACCTGTTCTCAAAGAAGAGGCTGAGAAAGATATCACTGAGAGAGGTACTTTAGGTTTTGGGGAAGCTGATGCCCAACCTAGCTCTAGCCAACCTCCACCCATCAGTGATGAAAGTTCTTACATACTTCCCGATCCCTTACTCGCTGAAGCCCTCCTACAAGTTGTACCTGAGACTGAGGGTCAGAAGGGACAGGGGCCATTTTTCTTATTTAAAAAGGGACTCATGTAAAGATGGGATGTTACTTCAGAAGGGATACCAAAAACACAGCTAGTGGTTCCCTGAAGTCACAAACAGATAGTGCTTGAGATCGCACGCCCACATCTTCCAGGAGGACATCTGGTCCAGGCAAAAACTCAGTCTCACCTAGCCAGCAAATTCTACTGACCAGGGATACACGTTGACACAAACAATTTCATCCAGACTTGAGAAATATGTTAGTGTACCAGCACTCACTTACCACCACCAGCCCCTTTAAATCCATTACCCATCATCGAAGTGCCATTCGAGGATTGAGATGAATATTATGGGCCCTTTGAAAAACCCAAGTTAGGGAACAAATACATGCTAGTAATACTTGACTATGCCACCCGATAACTGGAGGCATTTCACCAATGCAATAATACTACCCAGCAGTTACTAAAACATTGACCTCCCTGCTTCTCTTGAGTGGGCTTGTCATGATGCCTACCTCCAAGGAGCCAGACAGGGCCCGGCACCCTCAGAGGCAGGCAACATGTATACTAGGGAAGTCCCAGCCACCCCAGATAGGGGATCTTTGGACTCAGTCCTGGCGCCGTTGGCGTCAGGCTCATAAGGGATAACAGTCCTGGCACCATCGGCGCCAGGCTCATACAAGATATGGAAGGAAATGTGTTTGGTGCAAATTTTCCTTACCTGGCAGATCTTTCTACAACTTCCAGATGAAAAAGGAACTACTTAACCACACGGGTGTGGCTGGTGGCAGGATACATACCTTCAGTGGAAGGATACATACCTGGGACTACTTGAAAGGCTATTTAAGCCACGCCCAGACAGCAATCCACGCTTCGCGTTGTTCTGCTCATAGCAGCTGGACGCTCACCGTGCCTGCTCCTGCTCCAGTCCTCGGCCACGCCTGCCAGCATCCTGGAAACACCTAAGGATAGAAAAGGGAAGAAGAAACAGGTGAAAAAACAAACCTTACCTGCTAAAGCTGCATTCCGGATTCAGCACGCCAACGTTCCTGCAAAAAGACATCATTTTAAATACTCACTGCGTCGCATACATCTCGGCGCACTTCTCTTACCTGCACGTGGCGCCTTCAGCTCTGAAACGCCCATCCGGATCTCCTGCAGCATTCCAGCACCTACGGGGATACAAAGAGAAGAAAGCAAGGTGAGAAGGGGAAAATAACCAAGAAGCACTTACCCGCCAAGCTAATACTTCTTACCTTCGGGTCGATGCCATTCCTTGGGCATTTCAGCACCCCGGCCCCTATGGGGAAAAAGCAAACATCACATTAGTGAATGCAAGAACCGTAGCAAACACACTATTTTAAACTTACCTGCTTACAGGTCGGACTCAGCTTCTGCTTCGTACCGGCTCCATTTCTTCGGCATTCTCGAACTCCGGCCCCTAAGGAAAAAGAGACAGGAAAAGACAGTAGTGGGCCTACACCAAAACTCACCTGAAAATCAGGTTTTCGACAGAAACCGCCCTCAGCCGGAGTCTTCCATTACCTGCAAAAGAGAAGAGGAACAGTTTAGACTCAAGCTTGCCATAAACATTTACGGTACTTACCGGAACAGACAAGCGAACTCGAACTTACTATCCAGTGACGTAACTGGATCCCAACGCGCCCCTGCATCAGAAGCAGGATGGAGAGCTCGCCTTTTCAATCCCTAAGGTGAGTCTCCACAGGGAATTACAGAAGGGTTGCAAGGAGGGTGAGAAGGGGAACGGGAGATCAACACAAAACCCGCAGAGTATTAACCCTTCCTTTTCGCTCACAGAAGGGTATTCATCCGAGCCAGACAAGCCGGATTTGGGAACCCAGCCCACTCCATCTTCAGGGTGCTGAACATCTCCTTCGAAGAGGCCACTGCCGTCCAGACCACTCCCGCGCCTCTGTGGGAACCAGGTGAGCGTTACAGGGCTTCCTTAAAGAAATTGTAATGGCCCAGGGTACCACTTATATGAGTAAGCTCATAGGGGAGGTAAAAGAGATACTTCACATAACCACCTTGAGGACGTCGATTTACCATCCCCAAATGGACAGATTGAACAATTTAAGAAGATCCTTAAGACCATTCTTAGGAAGTTATTCGACAAGGACCGAACCAACTGTGATCAGATGATTCCGTGGACCTTGTTTACCATAAGAATAGCACCTCAAACCTCCACTGGTTTCTCATCCTTCGAATTACTCTATGGGCGAGAATCCAGAGAGGTTTTTGACATGCTTCCAGAAACATGGGAGGAAAGGGAAGAAGCACCAATACCACTCTCCCAGAACGCCTCTCGGTTAAAAGAACATATGACAGCTGTTCGATCCCTGGTACAAGACCACCTTGGTAGAGCTCAAATCCAACAAAAGGCATTTTTTGACAAGAAAATCTCCGTTAGGTCATTCTCCGTTGGGCAGAATGTTCTTGTGCTTCTCCCTACCTCAGTGGATTCCTGCCTCCATCTTCCCCACTCAAACCTACTCCTCCTTTGAATGCCTGGTCTGCAGGCTCTCTGTCTCTCCTGTCTGCTCTCTGACCATGGTCACCTTCTGAAGGCCACCTGGCCATGTTAACCTCTTCCTCTATGACTGGGCTGGCCTCACTTCTTCTCTTCTTTCCTCTACCTCCCAGCTTCTCCTCCTTGGGGATCTTAACATCCACCTGGACTCTCCAGACTCCTCTAGGCTCTTCCGTAACCTATGCACCTCTCTGTCCCTTTCCATTCTACCCTCTGGTCCGACTCACTCTGCAGGGCACACCTTGGACGCTCTAATTTCTTCAGAGCACCCCTTCCGAAATCCTGTCACTACTCCTCTCTCTTGGACCGACCAAACTTCTTTCTTCTCACTTGAAGCTTCCTGTCCCCTGGGCAAAGGCCCACCCAGCACTCCCAAAGGAGGAAGTCACATGGATAAGTACTGGAATTATTTACTCATGTCATAGACCAGGGGTGGAAAAGGAAGAGTTTCAGTCAGGTAACCAGTTACATCATATTTTAATGTTAATCAAGCACATTATAAAAATACATAATACATTAGCTAAATATCAACGTTAAAAATCATTTAGTTTATAATAGTGCAAAATACTTGTATCAAAAACATTTATAAAAGAGTTTTTAAGTTCACAAATTTCTTGAGCAAATGCTAATAAGAATCATGCATGTCCATCTCGATATTAGTACATTTCATTGAGTGATGGAGATGCTATCACTTTACTTTGCCTGTAGTACTTTTTGCGATAGCACCGCCACCTTTCTTCACCGTCATTGAACCTATGAAGTCAGTGTCAGTGGCCGCCTTTGCCTTCACTTTCTCACCATCACCTACTCCTGCAGCTGACTCCCATCCCGACACAGCCCTTTCCAACCTTCACCTTTCTATCTCTAACACTCTGGACATTCTTGCCCATGTCATGAGGATCCGTATGAAGCCTGCCAAAAAGTGCAACCCTTGGTATGATTCTGATCTGGCTGCTCTGAAACGCAAGTGCAGAGCAGCTGAATGGAAATAGGGAGCTTCGGGTGCACCCTTTGACAAACTGGCCTGCTGCTGTGAGAAACCTGAAGGTGTCTCACTTACTAGTCCCCGGGGATCTGTCATCCAGGTGGCCAGGTCCCGGCCATCGCCATTCGATCCAGTTCCTGGGGGTGGACCAGTGCGGGAGGATCACCTGGATAGGGGGGGTCCTCAGGGAGTGGAAGAGGGACACCGAATGTTCAGACGCGGTATCCCTTTACTTGCAACACCTTTACCCCATCCAGCCTAGCAGGATACGTAGAAACTCTACCCCACCCGGCCCCCCTTTTCCAGAACAAACACTTTCTCACAGCCTGAATGACAACGGACTAATACCCAAGCCATTTACCTGACATGTACCAACACATAGGTCAGGCAGATTCAGGCAATTGCCGACTACTACACACACCTGACTACCCTTTCCCTTCCCCATTGGGATAAAAGGCAGAGTACAAGACCACACTCCGAGCAAGCTCGAACGCACAAGGACACATCCATTCCAGGACGGCAGTTCAAATGGAGGAGAAAGACGGTGAGACCTGAAAGGACGTCAAGGTGGGACATGCCCTTGCCCTTTTCAACCCAGACCCGCGGAGCCTCCGATGACAGAAACATAAGACCGGGAATCACATCTGGCAAATGGTGTGACAGATGTCAGCAGTACATGGAACCCTCCTGCGCTGATAGCCAGGGCAGGGAGACACGGTTGCCATTGTCGTACTGTCCTTGACTCCAGCAGCAAAGGAACAGCCAACGAGTCCAGCACAGGAGGTGAGTCGAAGAACCTGATAGTCAACCATTTGTTAGGCTCAAGGTTGCAGTGGCAACATTAAGAAGATAATTATATAAGAGGTCTTTTGTGTGCAAACTTGGTACCAGAGATAGAGTGGTCCGGCGCCATGTGCTTGCTCAGTTGAAGGTCTCTAGCGGATAGCCCTCTTATGAGCAAACAGACTGTATTGAACATTGGGAAGAAAGAAAACTACAAGTACCAAGAGGCCATAGGGAAGGCCGGTATAAGTGGTAAGGTGGTCATACAAGGGTCAAGCTAAATCCCTTGTACAATCGAAAGTCCTTGACCTATTGTGGAACTTTTGAAATTGTGAAACAGGCGTTTGCGCCTGGCTGAGGGAATCACTGTGGGAACTGTGAATGTGTGAAATCTGCGCTCACCGTAGCCAAACAGACTGACCCAGCTAGACGAGATCACCCTTCGGAAGACTGTCTACAGATGGGCAAGTGCTTTGGAAGATCTGAGCCCGAATGAGAGGGACCTCACTAAACCGAGGGGGTTGTTTAAAAAAGTCATTCAGACTTATGAATATTACAAATAAGGAGAATGAGATTGAAAGGCAATAGTAAAGCCGACAGATATATGTCAAAAGTAAAATTGTGAAGAAGCTAAGTGAACACCATTGTGACAACAAGTAACAACACGACTGAGGGATGTCCACAGGGAATGGTTGGTCTGAGCTGACTGAGGGATGCTGACGACGGATACAAGGATCGAAGCCTTACTGAGGGGGATCCAAAGGTGAAAGGTAATCACCTGACGAAAAGGTAACCGGAAGGAACTTTTGTTTTAATGTTTGTAAATAATAGGTCTTCTAAAGCAAGAGACTTTGCATAAGAAGAGACTTGAGGGCAGAAGGATCTGCTATACAGAAAATCCTGTGAGTTAGTGGCGGGAGACAGCTGCGGTTACCAGGTGGCAGGCAGTTCGGCAAGCGAGGCTGGACGGATGTCTGCAGGCTGTTCCGGCGCAGTGGCTCAGGGACAAGAATCGCTGTATCTGTGCTGGTTGGAGGATCTGGAATGCTGGTCGAGGCGTCTGAGATGGCTCTGGCGACTGCTGCATGACAACAGTCAGCAGTGCAGCCAGATGCGGTTCGAGCACTCGACTGTCTTGAAATTGTCCTTAAAAAGATGGACGCTGGATGATGCTTGTGCGGCACTCCTCTCTTCGCAGGGCTCGCGTCCTTTCAGGGCAGACGGCCCAAAGCACAGGAGGGTGTTAGCAGGCAACAGCCTTGTCCTTTGTCCAGAGACTCTCTGGCACTTCCTACCTAGGAAGCTTGCTGTCAGAACCTAGCATGTCATGCTGTGTGCTGATTGGGTACCAGTTCTGGTGCTGCTGGACAGGTCCTACGAGTCCGGTATCTCCCTCTGTTCCCTCTGCAATGTTTAGGTCAGGGATCTTACTTCTCACTTGGAACTCCTGGCCTTCCTTCAGTGGCGGAAGATGTAAGGTAGACTGTACCTTCAGCTTGGGTCCAAATGAGTCCTTCTTCTTACTCCTTGGGAAGTCTTCAGATAATCTGATCAGTGAGGGGCTCGGCCGTCTTTTAAAGACGAATGGGGCCCAAGGATTGGTGTAGGCTAAGCCTAACTTAAGTGAGCCAATCTTGGGTCTCCACCAACAATCTTCAGTGATGCTTCAGGTCAGACTCAGAGCGCTTGGCAAAAGATAGGGGAAGGATGACAACATATACTATTAAATGTAGTCATAGGCGCCCCTCTGCGAGAACAAACACAGCCCATTGACCTGTTCTTTGGGAAGGTACCCACTCGAGAGTCTCCAGCCACACTTTAACTCACTGTACCTTTCACAGGTGGGAAATATCCATTTGCATATCAGTCTTTGTCCCGCCCACATGGGCAGTCCAGCACCAAAATGCTATGGCAATTCCCTTCTGAACAAGAGTACCAAAAGCAACCCCATACACGTGTTTCACCCTTGTTGGGCATCATCAGTGAGGTGGAGCTGTGCCCTAGTTTAGTCACCCTAAATTTCCCTGGGTCATCCAGACATAGACCCCTTGCTCACTTTGCTCAGAGAGCAAGGGGTCCTTCCCAAAGAACAGGTCAATGGCCGTGTTCGTTCTCGCAGAGGGGCACCTATGACAACATTTTGAACAAATACTTCCAAGTACCACCCATCTTCCCGTCTGTGGTACATCAAAGTGTCTCCCTAATTAACTGAGCCCTATGCAGCACTTGATCACAACATGGGCCTCCTTTGAAGTAGGGGGTTGAAGGTAGACATTTGTCTCCTACAATTCACATACTTCCCTGCTCTGAAAGGAGTGGTTCCAGACAGGACATTCACTTCATACCAAGTAGGGTTGTTAGTACCAACTTGACACATTGCATTACAAAGAGGTTTTGGCGTCTGGTCTCCATTGTCACTTCCTGCACCCAGGTCTTCCCAGAAGCCTGCTAATTAACATGCTTTAGTATTCACCGCCTCCAGCAAGGTTTGACAATGGAGATACAAATCCATGGGGCCTAGAAATTCTAATCAGGCTGACCACAGCCAAAGGCTTTTAATGTACCCGTGGCTGTCAGGTGTCAACTAGACATGACAGGGGAGGGAGGCGCTGGTAAACTGTGTCCTCCCAGAGTACATTACTATTTTTCTGCTGTGCAGTGAGCGTGGAATATATGCGTGGGAATGCCCCCACATATTTTCAGAGGTTGATCTCCCATCATTCATTCTTTTAAACAAACAAAAAAAGCCAAGCGTGCGCACTCCTTTCATGCAGATGGTCGAATCCCTCATACATCTTGTCTGCATTCTCCACCTCTTCTCTTCTCTCACCCTCTACCTCTCTCAGTCCCTCCAGGGCTGCCCTCTCTCTCCTTCTCTCGTCCCTCTGTCCGGTCCCACCAAATGATGTTCACAGACAAGCCCGGTCTCTGAAAAATTCATCCAAACAGGTGACCCACTGCTCCTCCAGACCCATTAAGGACAACATTTGTTCTCTTGCTCCAGCCTTGGCCGATTTCTGCAGTCACTGGTTCGCCACTGGAGTTTTTCCCCCCTCCTCTCAAGCACTCACTTGTGCACCCCTACTAAAAAAAAACTTCTGCTGAATACTACATTCCGGCAAACAAGCTCCTGATCTCCATCACTCCTTTCCTGGGCAAACTCCTGGAGAAGTTGGCTATCTCCCAGCTAGCCCTCCACACTAAAGCTGTTGGTTGTCTCCGGGACCATCAGTCTGGCTTCAGAGCAGCCAGAGGCATGGAAACTGCTCTTCTGAACATGTGTGAAGATCTGCGCTCTAACCTTGACACAAGCTCTCTCTCGGTCCTCATTCTCCTCCACCTATCTGCTGCTTTTGACATGGTGAACCACAACATCCTGATCACTTGTCTCTACGATAGCCTGGGCATCATGGATCAGGCTCTTGAGTGGCTGTCTTCTTTCCTCTTGGACTGGCCCTCCCAGAATCAACTTGGGTCCTTCCTCTCCACCACCTCTCTCTCCACATGTAGTGTTCCCCAGGGCCCTAGCCTCTCCCCCTGGCTTTCCAATGTCTACCTGGTTCCTTTGGCCCTCCTGATCTCTACCTTTTCCTGTAACTTTCAGCGTTATGCAGATGGCACGCAGCACTCTTTCAGGCTACCATCTGCCTCCTCCTCGCTCATCCTAGACTGTCTATCCATTAGACACATGGTGCACCTCCAATGATCTCTGCCTTAATGCCAGTAAGACTGAGATTCTTCTAATTGGGATCCCTGCCCTCTTTTTTCCCCCCTCTCACTCTAGCCGGGCTCACTGGGCCCCATGCCCTCACGGTCTTGTGAGGCAACAAACCTCGGCGGCATCTTCGACTCCACTCTCTCTTTCTCTCCACACATCACAGACCTTACCAGGAAGGCGAATTTCCAGCTGGCGCTCCTTGAGGTATTCTCCCTTATCTCACCTACCCCCAGAAGCTCACCATCTCCAGAGTCCTGGTTCTCTCTAGGCTGGACTACTGCAACAGCCTCTTTTTCAATCTGCCCAACTTTGCCCTCTACAACTCATCCAGAACAGGAGCACGACTTATCCTTGGCCTCAAGCACAGGAAACGCATCCCTCTCCAACCCTGAAATCCCTCCACTGGCTCCTGGTGGCCACAAGGATCAAGTTCAAGACCCTCTGCATCGCCCACAAGGCTTTCTGGAACCGGGCCTTCTCCATCTCCAACTCTCTCTTCTTAAGTACCTTCCTACTAGAGCCCTCCACTTGTCTATTTCTAATTCTCTGCAGATGAGTCGCTACCCCAAAGATTGGGGGTAGATCTCTCTCCTCTGCAGGTGCTTCCCTCTCCAACGGCTTCCCTACCTCTCTCTCTCTCTCTGCCTTGAGCCGGATCCCCTGAAGTTCCAGATACTCTTCAAGACCCTCCTTATCTCCTCGTCTCCACTGCTAACCTTCCCTTGTTCCTGCACTGTTCTGCTGACTATCTGCTTGGTGTCCCTCCGAGTCTTACAGGAGACCAGCCCCCTCAGCCCCCTGTACTTGCCTGCTGGCCTTTCTGCACTGCCGCCTGGCCTCCCTTGCACTACCAGGTCATGATTCCCATCGCAGTCCCCGCCTTCCATGCACTTAACTTGGGGCCCTGCTGCTCTGGGTGCAGTTCTCCCTGTACCCTGTCATCTGCACTTCTTGTCTGCGCACTTTCACAATCTAAAATATACTAGGCCTAGTAAGAATGTTTGCCTTGTCCTGGCTAGTTCCCCCGTCCTTGCTTCACTTGTGTATAGGCACATTATAATATATCAATACATCATACACAACTTCTCCAGTAAACGTGCCAGACTGACCGACAAACTACGCAATAAAGAACCCCAGAAACTTAAATGGGATGAAGAGAACGAAGTATATTATCAGGCCCTCAAACACTTTGTCAAGCCCTATTCTCAAGGTAGCAGACTTTTCTAAAAAGACTTCCTATTACAGACTGACGCTTCTTTGACTGGTTTAGGTGCAGTATTATCTCAGAGCTATAGGCTACAACATCCCATTCTATATGCTAGTCGAAAACTGTTTCCCAGGGGAAATAATTATTCAGTAACCGAATTAGATGCTTTAGCGATCAAGTGGGCCATTATACAACTCAAATATTACTTATTAGGCTGAAGATTTAGATTGATCACCGACCACTCCCCCCCCAACATGAATCAGTCAAAGGAAAGAGTCTAACAAAAGGGTTATGCAGTGGTTCTTGGACTTTCAACCCTATTGCTTCTCACTGGAACATCAAAGGGGCAGAGAAAAAGGAAACACAGATTTTCATTCGAGGTTCCCCTTTGAAACAATTCAGTCCAAACCACATAGGGGAAGGTTCTGTGAGAAACCTGACTGTATTCTCCCACCTACTCCCCCGGGAGCTTCCATTCAGGTGGCCAGGGAAGGGCCATTACTTTTGGCGTTTGGATCCCAACCCTGGGGGTGGACAAGCGAGGGAGGATCACCTGAGTGGAGGGTCACGGGGGATTGGGAGGAGAATACCCAAGGGTGAGACATGGTAGTACCCCTTTCCCAATTCTACACCAACCGACTCTCCCTCAGCCTTAATGTGGTAGTTCCAAGCACACACCATCAACCTCTCCCCATTTCCAATCAGTACTGGGACAAAGAAGATGTGATCAGGAGTAATGATGATTACCCATAGAGCCAACATAGGGATACGCAATGAGGCATACCATATAACACCAGTAGACTGTCCCACTGATAAGAGTCAGGCAGGCCCTGAACTCACACCCAGTATCGGGGAGCTGCTCGCCAATGCTGCAGTGTCTGGGCGAGTCTAGCTATGCAAATGAGAGTAACACAGGCGCATGAGGAAGGATTGGCCGGGAGCGGCGGCTTGAAGAGGAAAGTAAAACAGTAACTGCAAAGGAAAAGAAAGTAAGGACAAGTAGAGTGCACAAGGCGAAAGACAGTAAAGTGAGGGTGCAAGCAAACCGAAGCAAGAAAGGGGGTGTAAGCAACCCGACAGAGTGAAAACCAGTGAAAGAAAGCAAAGAGAGGGTGCAAGCGACCTGACAGATTGAAAACAAATGAAAGGAAGCAAAGAGAGGGTGCGAGTGACCCGAAACAAGAAACAAGGGTGCGAGTAACCAGAAAGTAACTCCCTGGCTCTGAAAAATAATAAAACAGAACTTATGATAGTATCTACCAACAACACCCAATCCAAGCTTGCCCCTCACTATGCCAATTTCACAATTGCTGCCACTGTCATCACGGTCCAAAGGAAAGTAAAAACATTAGGCGTTGTTCTGGTTGACAAACTATCCATGAAATCTCATGTCTCCAACATCCGGTCTAGATGTGGACTTAACAAGCTAATACATTATATTCGCCCATTCATTACAACTGAAAATTGTGCACTTTTGTCCACAGCTTTGATTAACTCCAGACTGGATTACTGTAATAGCCTACTGTCCGGCACCACTGCTGCCAATATACAATCTCTCCAAGTAGCTCAAAATATCACTGTGCGCACCATCTTTGAACGATCGCCCCGTACCCACATTTCTATCTACTGAAAGAAACTACACTGGCTTCCGGTAAAACACTGAACAACACACAAGTGTGTGTCTTTAAGTAGTCCCACCTATCTGTCAGAACGCATCAAAAAGTTTAAGACAACTGGCAGGAACCTTCACTATTCCACTGCTACAGTACTGGACCACACAAGATTTAAGGTTGCTAAGTTTGGAGGCACCAGTCTTGACTCCCAGGGACACCGGCTCTCGAATATACTCCCTGCTGCTATACGCCAAATACAAAATTATCATCTTTTTAAAAAGGCTGTAAAGACTCACCTTTTTAACACAGAGTAATCCCCCCTTTTCACTCTTCTGGACATTCTGTTTATGTTCTGTTTGTCTTGTCTTTCTGTGCGCCCTGAGGTCCACGGGCATGCGGCGCGTAACAAGAATTAAAATAAATAAATAAAAATAAAGATTGGGAAATTGAAATACAAAGTGAGAGAAAGTAAAGTAAGGGTGCAAGAGTCCCAAAAGCAAGAAAAGAGGGTACAAAAGACCCGTAGGTTGAAAAGGGAAAGTGCAAGAGGCACAATATGACGGCTGATACAAGGCTAATACAAGGCTGCACGACCACCAAAGAACAGAATGTGCCAGGGGCACAAGAAAGTCAAGAACAGTGTACAAGAGTCTGAGAAACATGGAGGGTATACCCCCAAGTAGATCTCAATAATCGCTTATTCGGGTGGCAATGTAGGGGCTGGTGCTCTCAGATCCCAACCCTAGGGGCGGATGAGCGAGGGAGGACCACCTGGAGAGTCTGGGGTTGTGCTCGAGGCAATATCCCAGGTGAGGCACGGTATTATACCGGGGAAGAAGGAGAGGAGGATGGGATGAAATCCCTGAAGCTTTTGTAGCCACATCTATCTCCCTTCCACCCAATTAATCTCCCTTTCCCAAATCCAACAACCCCTATGTATATGGTAAATTCCCTAGGAACCCAAACACTGCTGCACTAGGCAACTAGATCTCCCAAAATCCCCGTTTCCTATGGCGTACCCAAATTCTCGCAGCCATTCTTCACGTCCCTCTGATTATTATATTCCAAATTCCCAATCTGTTGACAAAACACTACCCTTCCCACAATCTCCCCTATTCAGTTCACAAACCCTACAAAGCTCACCTTTCTGAGTTAACCAACCACCCCATTGCTTATGACACCTTTTCCCCATGCTACCCCGTAGGATACTTAGAAAATCTACCTCCCCACTTTTCCAACACAAACACTTTCTCACAACGTGACAGACAACGGACTAACAAAGCCGTTAACCTGACATGTCCCAACACAACGGTCAGTCAGAGTCAGGCAATTGCAACTATACACACACCTGACTGCACTTTCCCTTCCCCACAGGGATAAAAGGCCAAGCACGAGAGCACACTTTGAGCAAGGACAAACGCACGAGGAGGCAGCTATTCCAGGACGGTAGTTCAAATGGAGAAGGAAAGCAAGGAAAGAGACCAGAAGTGTCCTTGCCCTTTTCGACCCAAGCCAAAGTTGTGATATTGTGAAACAGGTGTCTGAGCCCGGATGAAGTAAACGCTGTACGAACAAGGAACAGGTGAAGCCAGACTGGGGGCAAAGAGAAAGCCAGACTGGGGGCTAAGGTGAAGCCTGACTGGGGCTTAAAAAAAGCCTGACCGGGGGCTGGAAAAGTTGAGGGAAGTAAATCCTGCAAGGTGTTGCAACTAAGTGAACTGTGTTAAACTGGTAAATGTGAACCCGGCTGAGGGATGCCCGCTAATGAGAGCAAAACATAACACCCTGCAAACATTGTCTCAACAAGCGTGAACCCGGCTGAGGGATGTCCACAATGAATGTTTTTTAATATTACAAGTTGATGAGATCTTGAATGAAAGGCTGTAGTGAACCCGACTAAGGGAGGCCAATGATGCAAAAGGTTCAGAACCCGATTTAGGGGGATCCACGGGTGAAGGGAGATCTCCCGACAGAAAGATTACTGAAAGAACTTTTTTTTTGTTGTTTATAGTATATCAGGCCCTCTGAGAAAAGAGACTTGGTGTAAAAGAGACTTGGCCACAGAAGGCCCTGATCATTTGGACACAAACTGTAAGCTTGGGCTGGGGAAGCCCAGGAGTGTGCTGTCCTGGAGAGTCCTGCTTTGTCCCATGCCTAAAAAGAGGGGGAACAGAAACCCCAGCTATACCATCTTGAATTATTTTGGGAACACTTCTTTCTTCTCTGGTGAACATTATCCCACACTATTTTGTAACTTAGCGGTAAAGGTTTAATATAGGCCCTTTTTATTTAACACAACACCGTTAGGACTGTCGCAAGTCTCTCACCTGTCTTTCCTGTTGGCTTGCAACCTTCTTTCGTGACTTCTTCCGCACAGTCCGGGATTTGTATAGAGCTGTACGCGGGTCTTCAGATTCCAGCGTGCTTCGTTCAGACTGTCCGGGATGGAACCAGGAAGGAACAATGTCCGCGCACGGAGGCACGGTAGCCGTGACTCGAGCGCAGAGAAAATCCAGGAGGAAGTTGGGTAAGTTTAGAGGATGTAAGGAAAGGAGGTGGAATCAAGGAACCGGGAAAGGGGAAATTCAAGAGGATAGCCCCTGTCAAGGGTTTTGACCCATGTTGAATCCTTAGACTGGGTAGATGTGGGGATGAGCTGTCGCCGCCCATTATTCTATCCCGGAACAAACTAAATCAATAGACTGGGTGGATGTGGGGATGAGCTGTCGCCGCCCACATTCACGCCAGAATCCAGGAGAACTGCGCAGTTGGCACAAGACCACTCCAAAGATACAACCTTCTTGTGGGGGGTTCCACATCACCACTCTACTGTAAGGATGCCATCAAAACAATGTTAAGCAAGGGTCCTATACTCAAGCAAAAGACCACTCTATTGAAATGCAGTAATTCAAGACAGATCCCAAAAATGGATGTAATATCGGTACTCACCACTATCAGAAAGCCAGCGTTTTAAAACCACCAGACTTTTGTGTAAAACTGAACAGAGGAACCCAAACCAGGCCTAGGAAAGACTTGCTAAGAGGTGGATACAATGTAAAACTATATTCTGAAATGACTTGGGAAGTAATTATTTAATGTATATGTAAAAATTGGAAGTTTTGATTTAAACTGGGAACTAAAGTGACATTTAGCTGAATGCCTGACAACAACCCCCGACAGGAGTTGAAACTTGATCAAACTGCATTCCCAGGCCTGGCTGCCTCCTGCTTCCCCACCAAAAGGAGATGACACCTCTCTGATTAGATTAGGGGAGGGGCACCTGCAGGAGGTTGAACAAAGCCTTGTCCTGGACTCAGGCAAATGTTATATTGGGGGGGCCGTAAAGTGGCTTCCTCTTGGGAGAAGTGGGAGGAGAAGTGGCTGTGAGAGCCAGCTGAGCTTGGGGGAAGTGGATAAACCAGTTATTCCACCATGTGATGTGGGAAGCCACACCCCTTTTTGACCAGGGCATAAGTTAAAAAGATGGATAATTCATAGTACGGACTTGTCAGAATTATATAAGTAATATCATTATTCTTGTGATTTTTCTGTGCACGTTTTAAGAGGTGTTAGGACCCTGTGGTGTATTCTGAGGGGTTGCTAGCGGAAAATAGGGTCTTACTCCAAATGTCTGCACGTTAAAAATCTGACACTTCATCAATTAATGTCCATACTCCTTGCGCACATGTGTGTAATTTTTGGTAAATGTCCGATATTGGTAAACCAGTCAAAAAGCGCAAAATGTTGTCATTTTTGAATGCAAGCCCCCAGGAAGATCCGAGGCGGACAAGCATGGACCATAAGGAATATATAAGGTGTACATGTAATGTCAACAAATTGTTTATCTGGGAAATATGTATTTGAATCAAATATAGATTTGTGGGAAAATTGACCAGGGGAGGATCCTCTGACCCATAAACAGACCTCCTCATGATGACAATCCATTTCCTTCCCCCAATCATGGGAGAGGGGAGAATTGGGCCAATGACAAGTAGAGAGGGGCAGGCTCAGTTATGCCACGCACACACCCACTTCCAAAACACATAAAAAGAGACTGCTGGGATAGGTAGAGAGATTAATTTTCCATTTCTGCTGAGCATTTTGACGGCCGACATCCCATCCAGACAGAGACCAGAACCAGGGACCCATAGACTACAGAACTTTGAACCTAGAAGGCCCACTGTAAGTAAAAGTATTCCTAGCAGGCCTTCAGAATCCAGCAAACCTAACCTAACTATTCAACAGCCGGGTGAGCTGTTTGAATTCTTTGGCAAGAACTTTTGCCGGAACCGCAGACCAGACCCAGACCGCTGTGAGCAGAACCAGAGATCCGGATCGCTGTGAGCAGAACCGGTGCCTGATTGACCCGCCGAACAGAGAGAACCGCCGCTGGACGTGTTGACCAGATCCGTGACGAGGCCCATTCATTTCAAAATTAGGAGCGAGTATCCGCCAGAACCGTGCAGAACCCAATCTCTTAGTTAAAATAATCTAATCCAAACTATTTTAACCTAATTAGAACAGCCTCCTAGAAATCGTGTCATCTGTCATTTTTAAAGCTGCACAACTGTCACCTGTCAATTCTGCAGCTGCAAGCTGTCACCTGTCATTTTGAGTTTACTTTAAATCCGAAAAACTACCTTCACAAAATCGACCGCATCTCTGGAACCGTTTGTCCTAGGAACGAGATTTAACTTTCCTCTGAAAGCTTAGAACCGACTTCCTACTCCTTATACTTGTACCGCAATCGCGATTTACGCACTCGCAAAATTTACCACGATTTGCGATTTGGCCTGATTTCGTCATCTGTAAAAAGATAGCCGCTTTTGCCTGAACTGCTAAAATTCGTTTGCAACCTAATAACCATCCCTGAACCATTGTTAGGGCTGACCTGAACTGATTTAAAGTGTCTACCACTCACCCTGAACCTCCTGTAGGGAATTAAACGCACTTTTAGCACATTTCTCACTTCATTGTCATCACATTCAAAGCATTTTGGGCCTGTGTTTCAAACTTCTACCTGTTTCCTCTAAGCTTGCTGGGGGGGAACTGAATTCCGTATTGTAGTTGATTGTATTCCTGAAGACTGTGTGTGTTACTTCCATCTCCTTGCATTGCATATAGGGGGGGTGAATTGCCACCAGGGGAAAAGTGAACACATTATCTCTTGTGAAACCATATCAGTTTATTTTCTGTACTGCATTTATTCCACCTTGCATTTCTTTGAAACCATAAAGCATTTCAGCTACCTCATCCTCTATACTACTTCTAAGTAACCAAATCAGTTTACCAGTAGAACATTATCCATTGTTGATCACTGTCATATTTTAAGTGTGATATCCAATATTAATTTATTATAAAAGTGTGATAGATATACATTGTTATATTTCTCAAATAAACCTTTTAATTTGCAAAACAAACCTACTTCTTGGCTCAGTGCGGTCAGGGGGATTCTAAGAAAGGGGTGTTATGTAAGGGTTGTCATCCAGAGTACATGAACTGGACCTAAAAATATATCAATAAGGGTTTCCCTCAGCATCCCAGACTAGGCATTGACTTAGCTGTAGTGTTGAAGTGAAGCCGCTTAACACCCCGAGCGAACTCCGGCAGCACACGTTCAGCTACGGCAAACAGCAGCGTTGAGACGTGCAGCGCCGTGGGGGTGTGTCTGTTTAATAGCGTGTGAAGCGCAAACGTAAAGACTGGCAAGCTACGTTTCGTATACGACGGCCATGTTGGGGGGGTTACTGCATTCAGAGCTCTATGGGTCAGGGACCAGGAGGTCCAAAAGGGACACAGGCGACGGTTCATGACAGCATGCCTCCTCTGAAGCCCAGGTCCTCCGGGTTTGCCTGGATGGATAAGGTGGTATCTTCGAATCAACCTGGGGGCATTCATGTTTGAAAGGGGTTCCCAGGTTCACTCACTAGGTGGATAACCTTTCCATTCAACCAAGTACTGCAGCTGACCACATCGGTACCTGGAATCACATATTCTGGAGACCTCATATTCGAGTTGGTCATTGACAATCACTGGCGTAGCTCTTGGAGCAGTTCGAAAGGGTTGGACATATGGCTTTAACAGAGAAGTATGGAAAACTGGGTGGATCCTTTTCCATGATTCAGATAGTTGGAGTCGAAAGGCCACTGGAT
This sequence comes from Ambystoma mexicanum, assembly GCF_040938575.1. NCBI lineage: Eukaryota > Metazoa > Chordata > Amphibia > Caudata > Ambystomatidae > Ambystoma > Ambystoma mexicanum. Next base: position 572,664,731 of record NC_090923.1, read on the forward strand.
TGATGATTTCTTTTATAGTAAAGGGACCGTAATACCTGGGTGCCAATTTATTTGGACGTAAGTGACGTGGGAGGAGTTTTGAGGAAAACCAGACTTTATCGCCCGTTGAATATGAAGGTCCTGGTCTTCTTTTGGAGTCAGCATAAAGGTTCACATCTCTTCGAGCCTTTTCCAGGTTTTCTTTAGCTTCCTTATGTACATTGATTAATGTTTCAATCCAAGAATAAACCGTAGGAACTGGGGTTAGATGTGGAAGAATGGACGGTAGGACTAAAGGATGAAATCCTTGACTACAGAAAAAAGGACTGGTTTTGATAGCTGAATGATCCGAATTATTGTATGCGAATTCAGCCACAGGTATTAAGAGTGACCAATCATCCTGGACCTTGGTGGCGAAGCAATGAAGATATTGTTCTAAAGTTTGGTTAACATGCTCAGTAGCTCCATTGGTCTGTGGGTGATATCCCGAAGACAAGGCACGCTGGATTCCCAGTATACAACATAATTGTTTCCAGAACTGGGATATGTATTGGGGCCCTCTATCAGAAATGATCTTGGAAGGTAGCCCATGAAGCCGGAATATGTGTTCCAGGAAAATTCCAGCAAGCTCAGATGAGGATGGCAGTTTGGATAAAGGTGTAAAATGAGCCATATGAGTGAACAAATCAATGATAACCATTATAGTTGTGTAGCCCATGGAAGAGGGTAGTTCCACTATGAAATCCAGGGCAATGATTTCCCAAGGTCTGGTTGGTATCGCCGGTTGAAGCAGGAGACCTGCTGGTTTTTTGTTATGTTTGTTCTGATTGCAGATTGCACACATCTGGATATGGATCTTGAGATCATCCTTCATCTTTGGCCACCAAAACTGTCTTTGTATTAGAGGGAGAGTGTTGGTGATGCCACGGTGCCCTGAATGGAAAGTATCATGACATAGGCTTGTGATTCTTTGTCTCAATCCAGGAGTGGGAATGACCAAGCAATTGTCCTTGAACAGGTATCCGTCCTTTGTTTTGAGATTCCATTGATTGTTTCTTTTAAACTCCTTCCATAGTTCAGAGGACTGGGTTTGAATTCGAATATCCTCCAAGAGGGTGATTGCTTGGGGAACAAATATTGTGTGGGGAAACATATTAGGAAAGGTCCGATCCTCAACGGGCTCATACTCGGGACGCCTGGATAAAGCATCGGCTATGATGTTATGTGTTTCAGGGAAATGATGGATTTGGAATTGGTATTGGGCAAAAAAGAAGGCCCAGCGAGCTTGGTGACTGTTTCGGCATTCTAGGGATTGTAATACTTGGAGATTACAATGGTCTGTGCAAATTTGAACTGGGTGTTTTGCTCCCAGAAGGAGATGACGCCAATCAGTGAAGGCCTGACGGATGGCTAACAATTCCTTCTCTAGGCCGGAATAATGGATTTCACTGGGAGTCAAGGTGCGGGATAGATAGGCGATGGGATGTTCTAGTTTGTCTCCAAGTTCCTGTTTCAAGACTGCCCCAATGGCGTAGTTGGAAGCATCAGTTTCGACAATGAAGGGTTTGTTCGCGTCAGGTTGAGCAAGGATGGGGGCTTGTGTAAACTCCGATTTTAATCGCTGAAACGCCGAATCTTGGACTGAGGTCCAAAGAAAGGCGGTGTCCTTTTTTAACAACGTGACAATTGGATGAACAATTTCCGAAAATGCTGGAATAAACTTTCTGTAGAAGTTAGAAAGCCCCAGGAAGCATTGAATTTGCTTAACGCTAGTGGGAACAGGCCAAGATAAAATGGAGTCAACCTTTGAAGAATCCATTCCAATCCCTTTTTAGCCAAGAACAAATCCGAGATAGTGAACAGTGGACACGTGAAAGAGGCATTTCTCTGGTTTGGCCAGGAGTTTATGTTCCCGTAAACATTGTAAGACAGCCTTTGCGTGTTCTTCATGTTTTTGATGGTCCTTGGAGTAGATCAGTATGTCGTCTAGATATACAATGACGAAGAGGAACAGCATATCAGAAAATACCCGGTCCATGAAGCGCTGGAAAACTGCTGGGGCATTAGCAAGTCCAAAGGGCATAACTAAATACTCGAAATGGCCGAAGCGTGTTCTAAAGGCTGTCTTCCATTCGTCACCTTGCTTTATACGAATAAGATGGTAGGCGCCCCTGAGGTCTAGTTTTGTGAAGATGACAGCGCCTCTGACGGCTTCCAGGATGTCTATGAGAGGCAATGGATAATGGTCCTTGAGAGTGCATTGATTAAGGCCACGGTAATCGAGACATGGTCTAAGCTCCTTGGAATCCTTCTTGGGAACGAAAAACAGGGAGGCGCCCGCTGGGGACTTGGATGGACGAATAGTTCCGTTTTCCAGATTGGTATCCAGGTGTTCCCAGAGGGCCTTCTTTTCAGGTTCTGACAAGATAAACATTCTTCCAAACGGAATTACAGCTGAAGGTTCAGTATCGATGGCACAATCTTCAGGTCTGTGGGGTGGTAGAGCTTGAACTATGGCAGTTGAAAACACATCCGAGTACGCCTGATAGGCCCTGGGAATCTGGATGACGTTCGAGACGGTGACTGGTATTTGTTGATTCCTTGGGAAGTCTTCAGAGGCCTTTGGTAAGGTGTTCAGGGACAAACAATGGGACATACAATGTTCTGAACCAAGAAACAAGGAGCCTGCTGCCCAATTGATGTAGGGGTTATGCTTCTGTAACCAAGGCATACCTAAAACCATTGGATAGTGGGCAGATCTTATAACATCAAATTTAACCTTTTCTTGATGGTGGTTTATGGAGAGAAGAAGCTCCTTGGTTTGAAGGGTTATGGGTCCTGAAGACAGGGGTCTTCCATCGATTGCTTCGACAGGTTGCTTAATCTCTCTTGTTTCACATGGGATACGATGAGTTGTGACCCAATCCTGATCTATGAATATGCCCATGGCTCCGCAATCCACTAATGGCAGGATGGGGTTGGATTCTTTCTTGGACGGCGATAGAAAGGCCTGTAGAATCACAAGGTTATTTTGTCCAGGAGAGTTCAAGAAAGGAACTGATGTGGAGCAGACATCATTCTCCTGAAACTGTGCCCAATCTAGGATCGGGAGCTGGCGTTTCCCGAACGCCGTGGAGGAGCAATAGGGCCCTCTCTCACAAGGTGTTTATCGGAGGTGCAATACATGCAGAGACCAGTGTGAAAACGGCGCACTCTTTCTTGTGGGGTAATGGGTCCACGGAAGGCACCCAGTTGCACAGGTTCTGGGTCAGAGGTCGGAGAAACTGCGGATTCAGGACTAGAAGGATAATCGATGACAGTCTTTGGGAATGATTGCAACTTCTTTTTCTCTGCCTTTCTTTCCTGGATTCGAAAATCAATTTGCAAGGAAAGATTCAAGAGGGCCAGGAAAGAATTAGGGCGAGCTACCCTGGCTAGCTCGTCCTTTATTTCTTCATTCAACCCTCTGCGAAAGAGGGTGAAGCTAGCCCCTTCGGACCAATCGGCTTCCTTCATAAGTTGTTTGAAACGGGTGACATAGGTAAGCACATCCTGGGATCCTGGTCTAAAATCAAGTAGACGTTCTTGAGCGCTATAGACCTGCTCAGGACGATCAAACATGGCCTTTAGGGCTTCCTTAAATCCACTGTAGTCCTCCATGAGGGCATCGCCCGAATTGACTAGGGGAGTAGCCCAGGTTAATGCGTTGCCAGTGAGGCGTGATATCATAAACGCTACTTTTGCTCTAGGGGTGGAAAAGTAGTAGGGCTTCAAGGTGAAATGCACTAGGCATGAATCCAGGAAGGCACGAAGGGCCTTTGGAGAGCCGTCATATTTGTCCACCACTCCTCCTAATAACACACTTTCCTTGGTAGCAGAATCCTGAGACAATACCAGCTGTTTTAAGGCAGCGTTCTCAGCTTTAAGGTTTTGAACTTCGGTAGTAAGTTCCTGCATGCCTTGCATGAGGTCTTGAACCGCGGCTTCCATCCCTGTATCCGTATTGACTTTTGGGCGTCTCAATCTGTTGCAAGTCTCTCCCCTTCTCACCGGTCTTTCCTGTTGGCTTGCGGCCTTCTTTTGTGATTTCTTCCGCACAGTCCGGGATCTGTATAGAGCTGTGCATGGGTCTTCGGATTCGAGCGTGAACAATGTCTGCGCTTGGAGGCACGGTAGCCGTGACTCGAGCGTGGAGAAAATCCAGTAAGTTGGGTAAGTTTAGAGGATGTAAGGAAAGGAGGAGGAATGAAGGAACCGGGAAAGGGGAAATTCAAGTGGAAAGCCCAGAGTGAACTCCGGCAGCACACGTCCAGCTACGGCGAACAGCAGCGTTGAGACGCGCGGCGCCACGGGGGTGTGTCCGTTTAATAGTGTGTGAAGCGCGAACGTAACGGCTGGCAAGCTACGTTTCGTAAACAACGGCCATGTTGCGAGGGTTACTGCATTCAGAGCTCTATGGGTCAGGGACCAGGAGGTCCAAAAGGGACACAGGCGACGGTTCATGACAAGGACTGCCTTAATATTATTTGATGGTCGTAGATTGCTCCCATCTTAGATTTAGGTTTAGATTGGGCATTTTTCCTCACACATTTATAGAGTTTAATAAACACCCTTGAACTGTGTTCACTTGTGTCTGTCTTTACTGTTGCCACCATGAGTTCCTTACATATGGTGTCAGAAGTGGGTTACGATTCAATTGATACTAGTTGGAGAGCCCACTTTTATGACGAAGGACCGAATGGTGATTTGCATGCTCTACCCACGGTGTTAGAGAAAGAGCAAATGAACAACTCTCCCCAAGGTGACTCAGAAATCTTGAAGTCAAGAGGCAAACCCGCCACAGATGGAAACTCTAGGACCAGCTTCCATCTTGGCTCTCCATCTAGTGCTGGAATCCTTGCTGAGGTTATATGATAATGTAAAGGAGCTGGTGCAAGAAAATGCTCTAAAACTAAACTCGTTGGATCAGGGGTTGAGTAAGCTGTTGGCTACCAAGACTGAAAGCCATTGTCTGTGCACGAAGGTGGGGCCCCGACCTTAGGCCTACCGAAGGGGTAAAGGAAATGGCCCCTAGCACGGTAGAAATACTACCTTAAGAGGCGGCCTGGGAGGAATTATGTAATGAACAGCTGGAGACACAAGACACTGTAAGATCCACTAGTGAATCTCCAGACAGCCCCACGCCGCCTGTTGAATTATGCCTCAAGTAAAAGGAGCCCCTCTAGGAGGCACCCAGCCCAGCAGAAGTACACACCATCAGTGACTCAGCAGGAGAGGAAAGCGGGCGAGAAGGCTAGATAAGAGTCAATAGACAAAAAAAAAAAAAAAAGGAGGAAAGGAAAATTGCAAAAGAAGAAAAAGACAAAAAAATATTCCAGCCTCAAATATTAACAAAAGTAACTGTAGACATTTCATAAATGCCCTTTTGGGAGAGGCAGTGGACGAGAACGAGTAAGGGCCAAATTAGCTGGTAAGAAAATCAGGCAATAACGGAGCTCCTAAAACAGCAACAAAGGAAAAGCAATCCAAAATAGTGCAATGCTGAGATTATGCCTCCTCAACATGCCTCCACATCAAGGAACATCAAAAACGGATCACGGCCTGTAATGGTACGGACGCGTTCAGTTCTTAAATCACTGGTCAAATCAAAAACCAGCCTTGGTGGAGGCTGTGGTTATTCCGAATGGGGAACCACAGCCGTTGTTGGGTCCCACTGTTCAGCAAGTTGAATGTGAGTCCTTTGAGGGCACACTAATGAGCTGGTAAATTGACCCACAATTATGTGTGGAATCTCATATTAACAGGGGCAAAATGATAAAAGGATTTCAGGCAATCCCTCAGCTTCGAGCCCTGAGATTGGATGACATTCTAAGAGTAGCCTTTCCAAAAAAGTGCAGAAAGGTCCGTTTGCTACAACGCCTCTAACCTGATTGCACTAATTGTATGGAACAACAGAGAGGCCTTCCAAACTCTCGGTTACCAATTAGGACAAATAAAATCATAAGAGGAGGCAGAAGCTTACTTGACCCCTACACTATCAGCACAAGCCTTGGAACTAGTTACATTAAACAAGTCCGTGAACTGAGCTGGGGCAACAAGGGATCTAGGATTGGTCATGGCATGTGGCCACAATCGAAATGTTCAAGAAAAGAAAGGTCTTGGAACATGTGCGGCTTCCATAAATTATAGGGTCACTTTGTTACTACAGGAAACCATGGCGCTAGACAGTTTTGAGCTAGAAGACTACTACACTTCTTGCAAGAATGCACCCAGAGGCCCCAAGGGACGGCCCAGAGGTGGACTATCAATTGCCATAGACTTAAATTGGGACTGTGCTCACTCAGTCAGGTCAAAAGACCTGATGGCCATTAACATTTACTTTCTTTCTCTATAGGGGAATGTGTTGATAGTGAATGTATATTGGAACCAGGTAAACACTCAACTCCATGATTTACACTCAGAATTAGATGCCCTAATGACATAGTGGTTGGGAAAGGGTAATAACAAGTACCTTATTGTGGCAGGGGATTTCAACGCAACCTGCGTTCAAGTAAAAAAAAAAAAAAAGAGGAAGGCGCCATGACACCTTTAGGACTACCTCCAAATCTGTGCAGCAGGGGGTTGTATGGGATACATTTCTCCCTACTTGGGAGCTCCAGGTCGCTTGCCAGGGGAACAAGCTCTAAACGAGTTCTATACCTGGGCAGGGGGTCTTGGATTGACCACTTCTATGTATCTGCTGAACTGGGTTGTTTATGTGACCCCCCCCCTGGAGAGGGGTAATGCCCTTGGGAGCGATCAATCATTTCACTCTGTTCCTTACGATGTGCGTCTCCAAACCCACATACCATCTGGAATATGGCACAGCATTCATTGCACTGGCAATGGGCAGATGGGCGCTTAGTACCCTTACTACCATTTGGGAACGTGAGCTAAGGAAGATGCAAAAGAGGGGAGATAGCATTTATTCTAACAACTATAACCAAAGCTTACTGGAATGCAAACTCCTCACAACTGGGTGCCAAAAGATAGGTACCAAAACACACAATCACGCCTATGACATAACGGTTAGGGAGACAAAGCAGACTAAGAGGCATGAACTAAACTCTCCCTTAAAAATTCAATCAGTGGGCCTGTCTATCAAAAGGTTAAGATACAGATCCTACTTAAACACAAATATACCCTACTATCTCTTGGACGGGATAAACATATAGGGAGAAAATCAAGAGCTGGTCAAGTCCTTCATCCAAAAAGATAGTGCCAACTTCGGAAGAATAATGGGGGGGGGGGGGGGGAGTCGCTAAGGGGTTGCACTGAGTGTGACATTACCGCACTAGACTGGGTGAATTACATTACAACAAAATATTCTCGGCCTAAAGATAGCGATGAAGTGCAGCTAGGTCTACATAACAAGGGGGTGGAACAGTCTAATTTCGGCTGGGACTCTGATGATGTTCTATGGGCAATTGGTCAAGCAAAACCATAAATGGCTCCTGGTACGGACAGTATTCCTCCAGCACTAATTAAAAGCAAACCTGAGGTTTGGGTCGATCCCTTACGGGACCTTTTCTATCATGTTAGTTTAACACTCATAGTATGATCTACGTGGAGAGAATCCCTTATTATCCCAATCTTTAAGCAGGGAGACAAGAGGGATCCAAACAATGTTAAACCTATCTTGGACTCTTCCAGCAAGATATTTGGAATCCTTCTTTTAAGAGATCTTAAGATACAAATTGCCTCACTAAAGCTGCTTTCAGAATATCACTAAATGCCCTGATTATCACTCATCTGCAAGCAGCTATGAAAAGGCAAACAGTGGGTACAGTATATATGGCATCAATAGATATGTCAAATGCTTTTGATACTGTGAACAGATCGAGGTTGTGGAAGAAACGTAAAACAATGAATTAGACTGATACAGCTTTTGGCATTATTGCACACGGTCACCACACTAAGGGTAAGGCTGAGCAGGGAAGGAGCCATGACGGAGCCTATAGCTACATTTGTTGGCTTGCTGCAGGGATGCGTCGTGGCTCCAATCTTGTTTAACCTTTACTTGGCTGACCTAAAAAATCTCTGGGATGGAGGCAAACCAACTCAGTCAAACTGGGCTCTGTATCCTTAGAACTGCATTGCCTTTGCAGATGATATGGTCGTGTTCTATTGGACTCCAATTGGGCTGTAGAGAAAGCTAACCCTCTTCTTTAACTACGCAGTAGAAAATAACCTTATGGTGAATGGCCTAAAGTCCAAGGTTATTGTCTTCTCTAACAAGAGGCGGCCCAAGGACATAACATGACACGTGGGAAGAAACCCCCTTCAGAGGGCACACACACTGAGATACCTGGGGTATAATATTACTAAACTAGCTCTTTGATTAAGGAAAAATGTGCCTCCCAACTAGTAAAAATGAAGCAAATGTATTCCCAGCTGTGTAGAACCCATCTTGTTGTACGGTCTAGACCTCTCACTGAGTGAGTTGGGAACCTACCTCAACACTACGCAAGGGATGCTTTGGAAAAGAACACTGGAACTGGCAGACTCAGTTCCTAACCCAGTCATTAGACATGAATTTGGCCTAATCTCCTTGGCACTAGAGCCAAATGGAGGAAACTGGCTGAGTTGGTCAAACTACTAAATCCACCAGTAATATCCCTCTAGCAGAGTTGGGGAGATCAAACAAAACTGTCAGGTGCCTGCATCACAGAGTTCAAGGCCCAGATCAATGAAACACTCTTGGTCATTGGCTGCTCTAAAGTGGCGCTCACTACTAATCCAGTTACTGTGAAGAATAAACTCTTCAAATATGACTGGGCAACTACCGCAGATCAGTTGGGCACTTTTCTCCTATATGGCGAGTATGCCAAATGTCACCGTAAAAGGGATCAGATATTGAAAAACATTCTTATCTTTCCGTGCCCCAAAAGGCAGGCAATATATTAACATTTTTGAATTAATCAAATTCTCACGTTAGAAAGAACTAGTGGTATCCGGTTCTGGGGAAACAGAACTGTAGGTTTTGCACAAATTGTGCTGCTAGAGAAATCAAACATTTGGTAACAAATTGTCCAGCTTTGGGGAAGTAAAGAAAAACGACACCTCGGAATACAAATCATGAGTAACACTATGTGGTCTGGCATGATGGGTGGACAGCGGCAGAGCCTGATTCTTGTATTGTGTGGATTCCTTGCCTTATTAAAAATAAAGTTTGAAGAGCTACAGAAGCATCTTAAATGTTCCCCAGTAAATTGTTAATCCAACTTGTTATAATTTTCTTTTAATGATGTAAAATTGGTGTTGAAGTTATTTATGGTACTGTTGAATGATGAATTATTTTCTCTTTTATTTTTTCTTTCTTCCCCGTTTTGTATGTAGTAGTGAAAGGTTTGCACACTTGTCTGAACCAAAACAAAAAATGAAGATGTGAGAAACTACTCTCTCAGACAGCCATCAAGGCCATACGCAGTCAATGATCTGGAGAGATGGAGATACAATCAATCGAAGAAGTCGACTGACTGCAAATCAAGGAATCAATGACATCAATACTGACATCATAACATACCGCACATACACATGGAGTACGTAGCCACCCATTCACAAAGCTACATGAACATGCATTTGCTTATTGCATATAGACACGAAACACGTGCTTATGACTCACGCAGGTAGATGACAGACAGACATACATACATATTTCTATGTATAGTCAGATTCTTTACCGAAGCTGAATCGCAAGACGCCAAAATACACTTATACCAAGCTTGCATACGCTTGACTGCCACCAACATGGAAAAGCCATAAAGACAAATGTGGAAGCTATAGGCCCACTGAAGTGAACGAGGAGGGGGAGGCAGTCTGTGTACATGGAAGGGCTGGAATGATCGCTGCAGCCAGAGGCAAGCAGAAACAATGCTGGTCACCAAGATGATACGCCACCTGTAAGAAATTAAGGCTAATACCCTCATAATTACAGGCAAGAGAGCTCAATTTAGCGGTCTCAACACATGTGACCTAGCAGAACAAGACAATGCCCTTTCAGTCAAGGTGGATGGAGAGAAGCTGTTCCCACCAAATCAGAGGTGAAAAGATACAAGGGTTGCTCACGAACTGTCAACTGAATGCACTCTCCCAGGCTTAGGTGATCAGAGATGGCAACATACGGGAACACACAGGCCCTCCATGTTCATTCTCACTGCCTTGCGAAGGTACACTCAGCCTGGTAATCGTCCAGGTCCCACGGAAGGACCCAATCTACCCAATCCACTGTAATCTTTCACGTGAAGATATATGTTGCAGGAGCCAATGGTCTCCATGCGACCCTACAACATTGTGGATTGAAACATGCAAAGGTGGTCCTAGGAGGAGCCACCAGATATGGCTATCCAGTAGTAGTATTAACTCCAATAGGACATATACCTAGTTCGTCTAAACTGACCAATGTGAACGCCCGATAGGTTTTGGGGGTCGGAGCTTGGTTTTGTGACATCACACAAGGATACAACCAGGTTACACACGCTCAGAAGACGAGAGTCCTGGATAACTCATGTTTGTCTAGCGTGATCTCTGCCATTTTGTTAGTTAATAAAGACAGTAAAAGTTGCCCCATGTCTGAGTCTTCCGTTCTTGCGGTGGGGAGTTTTTGATGGGCACAAGTGTCTCTCTGGGTGGCTTCTATAGAGCACCGCCATCACAACAAAGAAAAGGACCCATCTTGTCACAGAGCCCCTTGGTAGGGAGACCTAGCACCTGCAAAGCCACAGCAGCTGGATGCCTGTGTTCTGCCACTTCAAACCATCAGAGTCTACCACATTCGAACGCCTTCAAAGCATCCAGAACAGGCAGTGATACTTTTGGCACTTGCACCAAACTCGAACCATAGTGTTGCTGCATCAAACCAATTCCCCATCACATTGTGCCAGCAGAGCGCATTTCTCCTGCCCAGGCTTATTCCAGCTCACTGCTGAGAATGTCTTCGAATCACCACATCTTCAAACAACACCTTGAACTTCCAAAATCTTCGCATGGAACCGACCCAGGCCTTGAGTTGAATCGCTGGAATCATGGTTTCACCCAACGGCTCGACCCAGTGGTACTCATCGCATTGAACCGGCTCAACTGTCAAAGCTAACTTGGAGGATGCTTCAAGACACACCATTCTACTGCCTTTTCAAACCACACAGAGCTTCACATCAAACTCAAGTGGATGTCAGCTTGGGGCCCGAATCATGGCTACTGTCTGCATTAGAACCAGGTTCAACCAGCACACGCGTCGCTCAGGAGTTCATTTCGACAATGTTGACCACGAAGAAGTGAATAAGGTTATTTTGTGAGGTCCAGCCCCCATGGTCCACTGGGACGCTAGAGAGTGCTAAGCCACATTTTCCCCAAACAACATATATATTTTTTAAACTGACATTGTTTCAAGTTCTTGCTTGTCACCTGTCAGGCACTGCAATCCGGCATCACTGTTGAAACACCACACTGGGTTCCGTCCTTGGCGGCTGAAGGATCTCTCGCAATTTCGGGAACTCTGTTTCCCAAGAGCTCAAGCACCTGAGCGGCCACGTGAGGCATGATGTGTCACGTACATCACAGGACGTGGAAGCAGTCCAATAGCCGCAGGGATTTATTCCCTGCATTTCAGCATTGTGGCACTCCTCAAACTGTTTGTTTACAGAGTAGGGTGATCCTTCTTGCCTCATATTGGATTTTCGGGTTTCTGACCTTGACTATTGCTTCAACTGGCTTCTGGCTTGCCTTCACGGATATGTGTTTTGGTAACATTTCTTTTTGCTTGATTCCCAGATTGGATTTGCTTGCTTACCTGAATTACGGATTGTTGTTTCCTTGGATTGTTTTTGTGACTTTGACGTCTGGAACTTTGAACTGTTTCTGGGGACCTCTTGTAGAACTATTGGATTGTCTGTGCTTCCAGGTTTGCCCCCCCCCCTTGCAAAACTGCCCTTGTGGCATTGGGGTTCTCCTCTTTCCACTTCCTCCATCAAAGGTGATTTCTCATTTACCAGGTCTTTGATTAGCATAGTAAGGCTCACATACGCATTTTGATTATCTGTGCAGGTCATTACTTGTAAATTGAATTCTTGCTAGTTTTCTTTGCAGCCTGGAAGCAAAAGACTGGCAATGTGGTCCCTCCTTTTTGCCCAATCCTCTGGCTAATGCAGTCGCTTTATTTAGTGTTGGCTGACTGGTAGATTGGGAGGCAGGTTTCAGTTCATCTGAGAGTCTAAACCATGACATCATCCCTGATACATTGCCCAGAGTGCTTTCATCTTCATGTTCCGTGTTCTTTCCACTGGAGTGGGTTTTTGCTCGTGTTTTGTATAGTCCATTATCTTACATATTGGTGTGTTTAATTAAAGTATATATATTTCTATAGAACCTTGATTGGACATTTGTTTATTTTGAAGTCTTGTACTATTGCTGTTTGGGTTGCTACCGTTGAGGAACAGAAGGAGGTGCACATCTTAGTCAATTGAATGTAAAACTATTTAGTACGTTAATAGAAACATCCTCAAAACACTTCATAGTCCAATGAAGGATATCTTGTCTTATCCAAAACGTGTTGGCACGATTGATATTCTCTCTTATTTACAAGCGGTTAATTGGTGTTTAAGTATCTAGAAACGTAATTGTGAGTCTTTACTCTTTCAGTGTAATATAACAATGAAGAGAATGAATTATTAGTGGATATACTAATTTAAGAGTGTGTTGAGCCTTAATACCCGTGTTCAGTTTTTTACTAAACTTTTGGCAATCTTGAATTTCATGTGCATTTAATTCTGAAGTTGCTATTGTATGATATTTGATTATTTTATTGAAATTTTTTGAGTGTAACCACAAAGGGATTAGTCCTTGTCAGAGTACATCCAGGTTACTTGTTAATCTGATGGGTTGTTGTTTTGTATGGATTGCTACTGTATCATATTCACAACACGCTTCAGAGTATAGTAAAGCTCGGGGAACTTTTTGTGAACTCACTCTTGAACCTCCGCAAATTGATGCAACATAACAGTTTTTCAGTATCGCAATGGTGCATGCAGGAAACGAAGACACAGAGTTCCCCCACTCCGTTTGTCAAAAATGAAGTAAAAAGAGTTCTGCACCCATCAATTACTGCGCCACAAAAGTATTCAAGTGCCAAGCAAAAACATTTTTCTTAGTTTATCACATATTTATTGGTGGCCTTTAGAAATGACACGTGTTTCGGCACCCTAAGTGTGCCTTTTTCAAATCTGGGCAATATGAGTTGCTTGATATACTATCATTGGAGTTGAAATTGGCTCTCTGATGTTGTGTTGTCGAATGGGAGTCCCATCAGACTCATAAGAGTTGCGAGCGCTTCAATATATGGTTTCTAGTATCACGCTTCAGGTTCTTACTGAGGTAAGTAAAAAGTATAGCCTGCTCTCGGCCCACATTACCACAAAAGGAGATGATGTTTATATCTCATGATCATGCCCGTTTCACCTTTATGATTTGGATCACTGTTGGTTTGCAGTAGTGCAAGGGCTGCGTAGGCGGTTTAGCCACTGCTCATACATATATTCCCATGGAGCAATAGTCATTTTATCATAGCAGGAACACGACATATTGTCATTCTTGCTGAAAGATAAAAATGCCATGAAATGATATGTTCCCAAGCCCCATCCAAATAACATTCCTCCCCAACCCTGTAGCCCTTCTCATTAAATTTGTCAACATTTCTTCCTGTAACTCACTTCATATTCCCATGATAATGCTGAGGGAAATTTCCACAGCACCTCGAAAAGAATTGGACTGAAAAAGGCCCCTGTAGCCCTCCTCAAAGCATTCAACTAACCAATTGCCCGATATGAAACTTGCCCTTTCCCTCCATATCATTTTGATCCATTTCCTTTTCCCATTCCTACGGGATAATCAAAGAACCTGCTTGTATCCGACAAAAAAAGGGTGGATTTTCCTTTCTGAAAAGCTTCAGTACTGCAATGCACCAGGGGAGATGTATAAAAAGAAAAGAAATGTATCTCTGGACTCATCTGCCCTACTTTTTTCTTTTTTGTTGTAAACGCGACTAGAGGTTATTACTGCATGGCTGTTCAGAGGATGCACCTACTGGAAAATGAATTGGATAGGTGGTAAACATGTTTCTTTAAACAGTTAATTTCTGAATCATTGAACAAATTTTTCGAAATTGTTAATTTTGGGGGCCAGAAACTCTTCCAAATATCAGACAGATAAGTCAAATGAGTTAAAAAGTTAACAATGGATTTTTCATAAGGTCATTGTTCAATCGTTTCACCTTGAGAACAGGGTGGCAACTGCTACCATATATCTATATATTATATATGGTATATCCAACAAAGAATGAACACAGCTAGAGCTTTTGAATAACCTGAACCAAGATTCCTTTTGTTCCATCAAGACCAACAGATTATTGAAGAAAGAAAAAAAAAACGTTTTATTTTGGCATGACAAAGAGGCAAAAAGTCCAAAGAAGCCTGATATCTATTGCTCTCCCAACAGATAGATTTTGATTTTTAGCAGCCGTAGCATTTACATATGCAGCATGCACTGTGAAAATATCCCTTCATCAAATTCCGTGGCTATATATAATATAATGTTGCAAAAGGTTTCTGTCACCTTAGAACCATTTCCTCAAGTTTAGTTTACAGGTTGTGCTGCCAATGTACCATTTATTGCATGAGCATTAATGTATATACAACAACCATTATTTCACAGGAAATCCTGTCTTTGATTTTAATGCATTTGCCTGTGACAATATGTGAATATTGATAACAATTCTTAGCATCTCATCCTATGTTTTTCACAACAAGCCATGTTCCTTATAGATCACATGGGACTTAAGGTACGATATTGATAATGTATTGTCAAGTTTCACTTCCAAGTCTTTACCTCTCATCAGGACATTCCAGTGTTTCCTAGGAATGGTCTTTACCGATTTCTTTTCTCATTATAGTATTTTGTTTATTTGTACAGCGCCTCCAGTCCTGAAGCAACGGAGCGCTATTCTTGCAAATTTATACAACTTTTACAATTTATACAGTATTACATAGGAAGGTAGTTTATATACAGTAGTATAAAGATTTATAGATCATTTGCAGTCATATATACAGTTGTAGCAGTGTAGTAACATTTCTAGGTTTGCTAAATGGGTAAGTTATGAACTTGGCCCCATAGCCAGACTTAACTTGTTACGGAAGACCATGAAGGACGGTTCTGCTCTGATGGAGATAGGAAGTGCGTTCCATTTTTCGGCAGTCATGACTGGGAAGCTAACCCCACCTGCCCGTTGTTGGTTATATCGCGGTGTGGTGATGCAATGTGATTGGGCAGATCTGCTGGGTTGCATTGATGTGTGGTGCAAAGGTGTCACAGAGGTACAGGGGTGCCTGATAGAGGCACTTGTGTGTTAGTGAGTGATTTCAGATCTATTCTTTGCTTGACGTTCAACCATTTTAAGTTCTGTCTGGTTGTTGTAATATGGTGTCTTCTAGGTATACTGCATGCTGATCTAACTGCATTATTTTGGAGAACTTGCATTGTATTTATATTATGTGCGGATGTTCCTAAGTATAGAGAATTACAGTAGTCTAGCTTAGACAGTACTAGGGCTCTTGCTATTGTGATGCAGTTCATAGAGGAGAGGTATGGGCGACAGGCAGTAATAAGTTTGCATGTGTAGGATGTTGTAGATGCTAGGGCATTAGTTTGTCTCCTAAGAGATAGTGTGGAGTCAATATAGATACCAGAGTTTTCATATTGTTGCTACTTCAATGATGTTGCCGTCGATATTGAAGGAAGTTCCTAATTTGTTAAGTTTGGCTGGGGAACCTAGTAGAAGTAGTTCGGTTTTATCATCGTTTAGACATAAACCATGATTATCCATCCAAGTTTGTATGGTGCTATATATGTCATTCAATTTTTTGCTATCTATAGCGTAGTCACCTGTGATGGGAATGAGTATCTGGGTGTCGTCCGCATAATTAGTATATGTGACACCCAGATAATCAAGTATATCAAACAAAGGCTTGGTGAAAACATTATAGAGCATGGGGGGGACACAAGATCCCTGTGGACACCACAGGAGACTGATGTAGGAAGGGCTGAAGCGTTTGGTGCAAAGACCCTCATGGATCTGTTAGAGAGGAAGGATTTAATCCACAAATTTGCTTGGTCGGAGAAGTGTGCGGCAGTTGACAGATGTTTAAAAAGGATTTCATGGTTCACTAAATCAAATGCCGCTGACAGGTCAAGTAGTAAAAGGAGAGAGGATTTTCCGTTGTCTTTTAGTGTCTGGATTTGTGTCTTTAAATCAATAAGTGCAGTTTCAGTCCCATATCTTGGTCTGAAGCCGGACTGTCTTAATCCTAGAAAGTTATTAGTTTCCAAGTACTGCTGGATCTGGAGGTATGCTGTGCGATCCAGTATTTTCAGCAGTAGAGGGACTGTAGTAATAGGTCTATAGTTAGACGGATTGTTAGGGTCCAGAATGGGTTTTTTCAATAGAGTGAATACCCAGGCATCTTTCAAGAGACAATTCTAATCTGATCTGATTTTTTAGAAACCCTTGGTTGCTGCTCTTTCTTTTCAAGTGGCAAACAGGACTTCTCTGTTAATTTGTTCACCTTCTGAAATGCTGTCTCCATTACATCATTCAGGTAACCCCTCTGTTTGAATATGCTGACTGTTGTTTTAGAGTGTACCAAAAACAAAAGTAAGGCCTCATGCGAACAAACTCTCCTTGTGGAATGCTCCACTTCAAATTATTTGGGTGGCTACACTGGGCAGGCACAGTGAGTTAGACCTAGCAAATTAACATCAGATTGTAATTCACCACATTTAACACAGGTTACATACATGAATTCAATGTGTCCTTTACTGTGTGCCTCAGTGAAGTTAAGATTTGGCTTATTGGTGCTCAAAATAACTTACAGGGGTCGGAATTGAGATTGAATAATTGGCTCCTGTGTATCCAGCATTAACTAGTGACCACGAGCTATCACAGGGGAATGAGGAGATAGTACCTAGCGTTATGCAAATCTAGCGGAAACCTATGATTTTATCCATTATTTACGTCCTATTGTGCTTTAAATGTCATATTGATGTGCCCTAATGTTTGTATAGATTGTGCCAAATGAGTTCAATTCGTATAGGTATATGTTTGGCACCAGTTGGCTTGGGCAGCCAAAAGGTAGCTACTGATAGCTGTTGGTGTCAGGCTAACTAGGCTCTTCTAGGCTACATGCAGGAGCAAAATAGGGATCCACCTGCAATATTAAATTCTTGAAAGATGAGTGGCAGTCTCCATAGTAGAAAGCTGCAAGGTAGTACAGCAGGTTATGTAACTGTTGCTTACATAGGTTAAGATTAACCTATATATCCTTCACATCTCTTGCGTAAAATATGTTCTAAAATGCGCAGTTTCCACCTGGGAAGGTGTTGAATGCTGTCACTTGGTCATGGGGTTTGGGATGAGGGATATTTTTGCCCCGGCAGTGAAAATTCAAAATTGGCACACAGGACGTTCGTGTCTCCTTTAAAAAAAAAAGTTTAGCCGGGTTATAGCGTCATTACTCTCGCCTTCTGACAGTTATTTTATTTTGACAAGTATGTAGAATGCTAAAAAAAAAGGAGGGGTGCAGGGGAGGATTTAACAATGCGACAAGGGACTAATGCCCACGGGCCCCCCTGCTCCGTCTCTCTCACTACAAAGAGTCAGCCAGGGCATTACACACCTCGCAGTGAGGTGGTATCCTTTGAACATATCTCAGCAGCGGCAGACCTTTAGTAACTCCTGCTACTATGTAACTGTGTCCTGATGATCCTATGTACCTGCCCACAACCTACATGCAAACGACTGTACATAATGCATATATAATGTATGTAACTAAACGAATTGTAACTTGCAAACTGTACCTAGGCTCTAAGTAATCTTGATATGCTGTGCGCCCAGCTACCTAAGGGTTTTGGGTGCCCTACAAATAAGAAACAAACCTTTTACTTTGACTACTGCTGTGACACTTTATGCTTCCAATTATGTAAGGTTCAAGTCTGATTGTTGGTTGATTAGAAATGATGGTGGCAGAGAACAAGCTGTCAGCTGTGTGAAGAAAATGACCTTATCATGCATTTTACTTCACTTTTTGTCTGTAGGAAACTATAGATTCTCATATATTTGCACACTGGAACGTGCAAGCTTCATTCACAATGGGGAAAAGTATAGCTACAATTTAGGGGATCATTTTCCAAGTCCTGAAGAGTGGAAAAAGAGATGGTAAAAGGCGTTTACAGTCACATTTTGACAACCTGCAGGATTATGTATGGCACACATAACACGTTTGCTTGCAAGCACATTTCAAAGGAACTCAACAAAACAAAGGATCAAGACCAGTTATGTCGGACAGAGCAACTGTACAATATTTACAGTCGGACCATTTAGTTTACAAATATATACATTTTAATAATTTCCTGTATGTCATATGAAAGCAAGCACTCAACAGATCAATGAAAAAAAAGAACCCAAATACAAATGATAAACGAACACAGGACAACAATCACAACATAAAAAACAGAATTGCATATAGTACATGGCCCATTTACATTAATTAGGGCAAACAACCAACAACCCACACTAGTATTTCGTCACACCTACAATTTATCATTGTGTATATTCCTTTCAACATCTATGGTCGACAGGTGTTTCAGCCGGTTTGATGAGCCATTTTGATGCTCCAATTGGAACCGGCATTCATCAGGACGATAGTTGAGTTCAATTATGCCCCGCTCTTCTATAATCTTGTGTTCACAGGTGTCTGTATCTTCTCCACTCCCCTGATCATTCCATGGGATGGAGAACTGTGTGGTCATTCCCAATCACGTCTTCTTTGACCACCATCAATCTGTCATTTATTCTCCTTTTCTTTGTTTCCACTTTTCAATGTTCAGCATGAGGTAGTCAAGGACAGTGACATTTTAGCTTTCCATGGCTCACCACCACTGATGATTCTAGGTCAGAATTAGGGTTGCACACGAGGGCTGGCATATCGGCCATCAGCAGATTCAACGGGTGCCACTTGGTGCTTCCAATTACACAAGGTTCAAGGGTGATTGTTCGGTGATTTAAAATGATGCTGGTAGAGAACAAGCAGTAAGCTTTGTGAAGAAAATTGACCTCATCATGCATTTTTGTCTGTAGGAAACTCTAGATTCTCATACATTTGCATGCTCGAACATGCAGGCCTCATTCACAATGGGGCAAATATAGCTACAACAATATGGGGGTCTTTATCCAAGTCCTGATCAGTGGAAATAGTGGTGGTAAAGGCACATTTCAAAGGACTACATAGTACATGGCTAGCACCATCGTTAATTGTGGGAGGCATTTACACTTTTCCAGACAGGTATTGGAAGAGTGAGGAGTTTGCCTGTGTTTTACTATTTAATTTTTCACAAGCTAGTGGAAACAAACGTGTGCAATTTTGAGTCAAATGGGCATCTATGTGAAGAGGGGGCCTTTTGCCTCAAATTTGCACAGAGGGTTCCTTTTGCCTCACATGTACCAATAGAAGTGTATGATTTATGCAATTTAGGATTCAAAACAAAATTTACCCCATTTTTTTTTTATAACCATGTTTCTGCAATGCAGTATACATTGTCAGGTTGGTTCATGTGATGTGTTCACTTTTTAAGTCATCTTCATACAATGGAGTATTAGTTTAGGTTTTGAAACTCAAAAATGAACACACATTTGTAACAACTGGACTGGGAAGAAATGTTGTCAAGTGCCTACATTTCAGACTAGACTCAAATTCTGGTTACAACACTTAACCAAGGTCTGCGATTCTAGGTAAATCCTATGATCTCACTGTGTCTTATAAAAATGAGATGCCCCTAGAACGGATTCATTTCACAGTGTGCACTATTCAAAAAAGTGTCACTCGTGGTGTAATAGGCTAGTGTTGAAATTGGCCCTGGCAGACCTGTCCCGGAAGGGAACTGATGCTCAGCACGACCTACAGGCGCTATGGCGAGCACATCACGAACTGTCCGATGAGGGACTGCTATTGAGGGGAAGGCAGATTGTGATCCCACTGGCACTGGTGGACCGGGTTTTGGAACTCACCCATAGCGGCCACCAGGGCACAGCCAGGACAAAGACACAACTGGGAGCTAAAGTCTGGTTCCCAGATCTACAAAGGAGGGTCGACAAGCATATACAACGGTGCCTCTGGTGTCAGGCAGCCGCACCGGTGGCCAAAGTACCGTGCATCGAGTCCATGGAGATGAGCGAAAAGCCGTGGGGGTACTGTGCATGCAGACTTCGGATCCACCGGGAGGGGCCTGCACTTACTAGTCCTCATGCACCAGTGGCTCCGATACCCAGAGGTGTAGCTGGTAGAATCCACGTCCAGTGATCACACCATCCAGGCGTTGGAGAAGATCTTTGCCACCCATGGGTTTCCACATGACCTGTGTTTGGACAATGGTCCCCTGTTCCAGGGCCGCCAGTTTCTACTTTCATGGACGAGTGTGGCGTGATGCACAGAAAGGTCACTCCAGGTTGGCCACGTGCCAACGGGAGGTGGAACGATTTATGCGAACCCTCAACAAGGTGTTCCGATTCACTCAGAGCCAAGGGGGGGAATTTAGAAGAAATCTGTACCAATTCCTCAGCAAATATTGATCCACACCCCACTAGTCTACAGGGGTGGCCCCAGCGGAAGCCCTGTTCAAACGGTGCCCCCGAGGCCTAATACCTGAAACTGAAGGACCCTGGAGGCAAGGCGAGTGTGCAGTGAGCGCGAAAATGTCCGGAGACATCTGAAGCCGGCAAACATCGAAGTAGGGGACACTGTCCTCGTACGCAATCCGCACCCGGTAGGGAAGTTGTCCCTCAATTACGAGCCAACCCCCATGGGCATGACCCAAGTCAAAGGCTTGATGGTGACGGCTTCCGACCGGAGAGGAACAGTCACGAGGAACTCTTGCTTCTTCAAGAAGGTCTGAACAAAGAGTGTACCCTTAGTTGTTTCTTTTAAACCACAGTGATTTAAGGTGGATAGGTAAAAATAGTTGCTGGACCTGTCCACTAGCGTATTTGTGAAAAGAAAATAGGTTTCTTCATTCTAGAAATCACATGGTGCTTCTAGAGAATATTTCTAAATGCAAAAAAAAATTAAAAAATAAATAAAATAAAGAACTATAAATCAACAGCAGATTTGTAAAGAAAGGTACAATCATATATTTTTTCAACACTTGATATAACAGTAAAGGAAAAAAGAAAATTTCACATGGTACATATGGTTAGGTACTTTCAAGATGATGAACAGAGTTACAAAGGAAATGTTAAAGAAAATGCATATAACAAAATAAAAAGACAGTTCATCGTAGTTAAATCACTAACAAAGTGGTATTCATAGGAAGGGATTCAAATGCACGTGCAAAGTTCAATGGGTCTATTGCATCATTGATCCTAAATTGGATACTTTAGTTATCCTTGGTGTAGCAGAGTTATTTGATAAGAAAGCAATAAATGCTGCAGGGTCATTAGATACAAGATATCTGATCTCTGCCGACGTGGTGATGTTTAGACACAAGAATCAAAAAACAGGGGTGCAGATGTTCGGGTATCCCCTGTGTTCTTTACGTTTCGGCGGTGATGTACAGTGGTAAATTCGCCTTCATCAGGGCTCCTAATCGGGGACCCTGTAGGGGGTACATGAATATCTAGTGAGTGGGGTTTGCGCTGCGGATACCCGTAATACTAGGGCACTTGGTGTTAGTGATTGATTCTCATAGCAGCCGGTCAGGATACTTACCTGCCGATGCTTGATCCCAAGCGCTCGGGTTCAGCCTGCGCAGGAGGTATGCCAGATATCAGGACCAATCTTGTGGTTACCAGGGAGTCTGTGGAGCTGCTCAGTCAAGTCCACATAAGGGAGTTTCTACAAAGTTTTCCAAAAAGAAATAGTGCCATATGAGATGGGTGCCAGGGTCTTCAAGAAGGTCGTCATCTGAGATACCCCGGACGAACCTACACCTCCAGCGCAGCACCTGGGCCTGAAGAAGACTCCGGAGATCCGATACCAGTGGAGCCTCCCTATGAAGTGAGCAGAGAGGAGGGACGCTATCCGTGAGGGCCGAAGATGTCCGACCCGTTTCCAAGACTACATTCTGGACCCGAGTTCCTGAGAGCCAGATGGGACGGTAACTTCCCACGTTGGGCCACATCTAGTTTGTATGCTGCATATTGATGTGCGTGTCATGTTGACATTTTTCCGTTCAGTTAAGTTATAAGAACATTTTGTTTGTTATGAAAAAGGAGGGATGTTAGGGAGTGAATTGATGTTACGCATGCGCGACCCAGAATGAGGGCACGCGTGCGCATTTGAATAAAGAGGAACCTGTGCTCGGCAGTTGCCGCTGGGACCCCGTACAAGCAGACCTGTGTCTGCGAATTCTTGGGTACTGGGAGAATAGGTCAGGGGCAAAGTGCTCACCTTGGAAGCAAGACGACACGGAGCAACGCAGGTTCGAACCCAGGCCTGCGCTTAGAAACCTCTGGGTATTAAGCGTGTTATAAATAAACTATACTATCAATACTGGGGCTGGGGGCCTCAGTACGGAGGGGACCTGGGGCTCTGATAACTTCAACACGTATATCAAATCATGTGATCCTGGGCAAATTATTAGGTGAGCAAAACCTGGTGATGTGACCAGGCTGTTTCCAGCCCGAGCCATACCACTAAACACACTCCAATGATCAAACAGGGCAAATTGTAAAACATGGAGCATTTGTCCCCAAGTTCATCTCCGCTGCACTCGTGACTGCCAGTAACTCACCCTGCCATAAGCTCTGCCCCCGTGTCCTAACTAGCCAGGGCCCTTTGCCTGAAGTCTGACACTGGAGGGGTGGTTGACTGTTTCACTCGTTTCTACGCACGCAGGTAAACGAGGCATTGGGCAGCTTGCATATCAAATCAACACATCCGCTATCTGCCCTTGCCAACCTGCTACAAAGCGGAACCACACAGCTCATCTCTGCCTTTCCTCGTTTAACCGCCTACTGAAAACATTTCACGTAGCTCACCTGTTCTACAATAGTGTCAACGCAGGTAGGAGGGAGTGTTAAAAAAAGCAACAAGGAGAGCAATTTCTCAGTCCCAGTTTTGCTCGTTGAGGGCCGATTCCTAGGAATGCGTGGGCGGGTTTCAGAAGCGGTGGAAAATGCCTGCACGTCGTCCCTAACGTGAGAATCAACTGCCAGCAGAAACAGGCGTGATTGACGTCAAGACGGATTACCGTGACAATGCAGTGGGCGGGGCGGCCTCGAGGCTGTCACCTGAGTACTGAGGGTTTCTAGGAACTGTAGGCGGATCTCTAGGCAGTAACATGCATAGCTCCTGGAAGACGGAAGTGGGGGAGAGTGTTATGCACAGTACAATAAGGTAACATGTCGGCCTTTGTCGTTCCAAGAAAATAACGTTCCTTTTTCCTTTGACTAACTTCCCTAGACAGCAAACTGATGCTCTGCGAAGTGTTTAGGTGCCCAACGACAAATGACAAATTAAGCTCCATGTTGCCTAATACATAGCCGAACAAGCGCAACAACCTCTTGTGGTATGGCAATTGAACATGCTCTTCGATATACAACATTTCGTGTATAAAGGGAAAGAAGTATGTTTGAAAATATTAATCGTTTTTAAATGCTTGTAAAAGACAGCGTCTGGTAAATGATGAATGTACTGTTTTATCAGGATGTAGGGTAAATATTAAAGTGATAATACTATTTACCAGGATGGAGGACAAATAGTGCACTTTCTGTACTGTTTACCAGGACCCCATACCATTGATGCCGCCATGCTGAAATTAGAAGGAAGGTAGCGATATTACCTCCACGTTCATTATCTTCGTCCCAGTGCTTATGTGTGAAGTGACCCATACATGATCCTCATTTAACTTTCTACTATACTGTTTTTCGGAATGCTCGGCCTACCTTTGCGGATACAATAACCTCAGTATGCCACCGTTTTTTCATTTTCTGGAAGGCGGCAGGGCTGGTAATGGCTTTCTCAGCAGTAGTGACAGGCAGAGCGGGTTCTTCTGTTATGTGTCCTGCATAGTGTTGTGTCTGGCTCGTGGGAACACTGCCAGGCACACAGTTACAGGGCCACCAAAGGCAGGCGGCACCCTGCTACGACCGTGATCACATGGTCAGAGGTAGGAGTTGGGATCACCCAGAAGACAGTCCCTGGCTCTGTGGGCATACGGGCCAGGGGGACATACAGGCCGTAATAACATGGCAAAAAGTGGTGTAACACAACATTTGGGGGCCCCCCTGCGAGCTGTTGTAGTCTGCATAGCCCCAGGACCCCTCATGCAGGCCTTGTCCCACCCGTCCCTGAAAGGAACACACAGACACAGGTCCTGCCGTATCAGGCTCCCGGCACGCACTGCCGTGGTGCAGGACCGCCCCTTTATTCATTAATATGTGCGACGGCAGAATGTTGCCATTGCGCCACGTGACCACATCACATTCTTCCTTTTTCATAACAATGAAATAAACATCTTCTGAATGTAGTCAGTTTAAACATGACTGCCTTAAACATGGCAAAACATGCTAACATACTAAACTGGATTTGGCCCAACATGGGCAACATCGGGTGGCGTGCTTTGGTACCGTGTACTTTCGACCCTAGTCACCCATAATATAGTCTTGGAATCGTGCAGGCCATCTTCTGCTTTCTCGACGAGAATATCTTTTCCCGCCTGCCTCCTCAGTGGCATAGCCTTCTGCCCGCCTGGTGTTGGCATCTCGTCTTCCGCTCTACCTTCTGGTGTTCACTTCACACCTGAGGCTCCAGTCAGGGGAACTTCTTCCTCTCGTTTTCCTAGTCCCTCCTTCTCACCAAATCTTTGAAAATAAATGGAGTTTCAAGTCACTTTCACCCTTCGATCAGTGGCAGTCACCATCGATCCTTTGACTTGGACCACCCCATGGGGAAGGGCTTGTAGGTGAGGGATACTTTCCCTTCTGGGGGACGATTGCTTACCAGTACGGTATCACCAACAGCTATGTTTGGTGGCTTGAGATGCCGTCTGAGGTTTTCCTCTCATTATGTATTCTCCGTTCCTCTGGCATTCGCTCCTCATCAATAGTCCCCAGGGGTCGGCCTTCTATCTCTGGGAGGAGTCTGATGCATCTACTGGTGGTATAAACTTCAAGCAGGACACACAGGAGCTACCAGTGAGCCAGGTATACAAAAGGTAAGTCTTCTTTATTTACTTACAGATTCAGTAGGAAGGTGAGAATAGGAGATCAATAGTCATGCTGCCTTCAAACCTGGCTCTCTCCCTGCTAGTCCCCAACCGTCCCACCTGGAACCCTCTCACTCACCACCTACCATGCTTCACACCAACATTCCAAGCTCCACACACAGACCCACAGCTCTCATACCAGATATAGACCATACACTTACTACGATACGACACCATCCCCCTCCTTACAAACCAAACGAAACCTTCCAAAGTGCAAAGAAAATAACCCTCAAGAAACTGACCACCTTTTGTCCTGGTCTGCCCCCCAGGACCTTGGGGCTGCCACCCCCAAGAATAATCTGCTCTCTCTGAGCAAACCCTAGTAACAAACAAAAACCCTCAAAACAAAACCTACCTCCTTCCGTTAGGGCCTGCCACACCCAAACCCTGAACCTGCCACGTCCAGGCACAAACCTCACCCCTATTGCAGGACACTACCATCAAACTGCACAGCGGGCAAAACCTACCTGCTTCCAAAATCAATACAACATCTAGAAAACAACTAAAAGGTCTGACAATCTCTCTAACCTAGTAAAATAATTCTAAACACACAAACAAACAGCATCACCACCTCTCTCCACATAAAATAAGCAAGAAGAAAATATAGGACAGCCACTAACAACACAGAGATGAAAAACACAGCACAACCACAAAAGACGTGGTGCGCTAAAAAGGCAATGTGCACAGACACAACCGTGCAAACACAGGAAATTCTTACACAAATGTTGAAAAGATGAAAATAAAACACTTGCAGAATATTCCCAAAAACTCCAAATATACACACAAGATGAAAAATGTGGTGTATAGCCAAACATACATTTGCAAAGAAAATTGGTTTAGATGCACGAGAGATGAAAAGTTAAATGTGCAATCTTAAACTCTCCCAAAACATTTAGAATAAATATTAAACGGGTGTCAGTGTGGTTCAACTAAGTATAACACTGCAAATTCCCAAAAGCACCACACTAACAAAAACTCCAAAACTGTGTGCCACTCCAAAACAAAAATTATGATAGAAAAATCAACCTGCGAGCCACTACTCCTCTTGAGGCATCGCCTGGCACCACAGAAAACCCATTAGGAGTGTAATTTCACTCCCAAAACAGTAACCTCTACCGTGAGGAAACAAATTGTGCGATAACCTACACCGCACCAAAATCTACTACATGGGCCCCGTGCCCTAACTCTAACGTAACAACTTACGTAAAGACCTCCTACTACTTCATGGGCCCCTTGCCCTGGCAACTGCGCCACTACCCAAAACCAAAAGGTTAAACTCCTTGGAGCGCTCCACAATATAAGTGTCCAACCCCTGAAGGTTTTTCAAACAGCAACCACACTTGGCCACAGTGCGGAAACCAAAACCCCTTCATATGCATGCAACTCCACAACAGACGCATCACACAAGACACGTACACTACAACTACACTACTCACGTGTACTACTACTACACCATGTGCTACACACACATATGACAGCTACGCCCCTACTACTGTCATGCACCAGCCCTGGAAGCTAGTTTACCGTTGGAAGTACTACTAACATGGATTCCAGGAGCAAACCCAACGGTCTAGTTTTTTCCAAGATGGCCGACGGAACCTATAACTGGCTGATCAAACTAGCGCACGGCGCGTTGTATCTTTAATTGTTACTTGCGCTGCCAGTCTCTTGCAGTGACTTGCCTTTATCCTCTTCCCGTATCGTACCACCTTGGTCTCCGCTGTCAGAACCCGCTCGAGCGGAAGGGAGACTCTGTTTACTCCGTTCTATTCTATTTTTCTTGTTTCCTCTATTGTTTACCTTCTCTGTTCCATACTTTTCTGCCTCGTTCCAGCGGTGCAGATACTTTCACGGAAGTCCGTGAGACCGTATGGATCTACGGTCTCACTACACACCTATTATCCCTGGGTCCCGAAGGGTACTAGAGACCCCAGCAACCAGTCTCCTCATTCAAGATCGGAGGGTAGCGTCTGTGGAATCGGCAGACCGGATTCCCCACTTCAGCTAGCCTTCTAGTAATTATCTGGACCTTCTCATCACAACAGTCTCGTGATCTTCGGGGTTTTTTCTGCCTAACGGCTTTTTCCCCGTTTTAAGGCGTGCTCCTCGGTTCACCTCTGGATCTATACTTTATTCAGACAACGGAGGCAGCTGAGGGAGCGCGACAAAAAAAAAGAGAAGAAGCCAGAGAAGAAGATCACGACCAAGAAGAAGAGCTCAGTCAGAGTGGAGGAAGTACCTGAGCAAACAGGTGAGGAGGAGTCTGGGGAGGAGGAGACCCCGCTTGACAACTACCTCCAATACGCTTCTTTGCGTCACACACACTCTGCTACCCTTGTGCACACAAACACAACTCACAAACTCGCTGTCCACATCACAAATACACTAAGTACAATTACACATTATAAACTACATTTCTTAAAATAGGCATGTGTTGCACCACCAGCCATCGTGGTGATCAGTCACCATGCTGGGGCGCACGCAAAATCATCACAAAACATCCCAATGATCCTTAATTGAGCTATAATTAACCCACCCTCCATATAAAACCTGCAATTGTATATTCAAGAAAGACCTTCTGTGGACATTTCTTCAAATTTTGTGTGGTCACATCACTTCATTTAAATAAAAAAAAAAAGCAAAACATCATCTTATTAGAAACCTCCATCTGCTTCCAAGATCCTGCGCATAATCAGTAATATATGTATCCTAATGAAAAAAAATATTCATTATTTCACCACCTGCAATCCATGAAAATCCCGTGCAACTCATACATTTCTCACTCATTACGCCTGTATACTAAACTGCACATCAAGAAACCTGCATAACAATTAGCATTTAACGCCAGACAATTTAAGTTCACCTCCAGAACCCTGCATCATAAGCTTCATAAACTTCAAAAGCATTGTAATTCTGACATTCTTTTGTATACAGTTCTTTCCGTGTTAAATGTGTCAGACAAAACACTAAAACAGCTCAAAATTACGTTATTGTTGTATTTAAAGCATTTCAACGTGACATCTTTATCTCACGTCTCCTTAAACAATTATCCAATGGTGACCGCCGCATGTCGTAATGCTCCAGAAAGTACAAAAATGTTAGACGAATCAAACCGAACACTCCTGTAAGTCTGCAAATTAATCAGCTTCCCAATATTTCAAACCAAACGCTACCGCTTTGATGTCTTCTAAACGAAACACTGCTGCTTTCATGTCTCTACAGTAATCATTCCCCTTGCTTGCACATTTATGCCGCCTTGAAAGCAGTACCAACAGTTTCCTCGTTGTCCAGTCATGGACCTCGAGAAATAATGCAGATATTACGCACCTTGGAAACTCCATTGTCTTCCTCCATCCAAGGTTCCATTGTCACAGCAATGAAAGAAACCCCTCCGTGTACGTCACAACGTGGACAGACGTACATAGGGCCTTTCTTCTGATTCTTTCTCTGAACATGGAGAGTAAGATTATGGCGCTGGGCCGCTTTCCCTGCGTTCCACCCCAACGGGCAAGCTGGAATGCAAACACAGCAAGGCTTGCCAGGCGCGCGCGACGCCCACAGCCTCAAAAGACCCCTTTTTATTATTTATTTCCACAGTACCTTGAAACGAGTGGGCTGCATTCTTCCAGTATCTGGATATTCCTTTTTTTTCAAATTGCCGGCACTACATCTTCTGGCTGCCTGCATGCTCCTCATGCAGGAATTATACTTGATGTTCTGGAGCAGCTTGGGTTAGAAATTTACACAGTGCTCCTCGTGCCCCATGGATGGGCTACAGGCTTCTTCACAGTCTGTCTGATGCCATGGCCTCCCCCATAGCCTGTCTGATGCCAGGGCCTTCACTTTCTATGGCACCAGACTCCTCTTTTTACTGCCAGCTCGCCAAAACAGCACTCCTCCAAGCTGGTGGTTGGCATCAGGCTTTTTCCTTCACTTCTCCTACTCCGTCTCACCTTCCAGGTTCTTAAATATCCTTGTCGCCAGAATGATGCATCTACTGGTGGTATAAACTTCAAGCAGGACACACAGGAACCACCAGTGAGCCAGGTATAGAAAAGGTAAGTCTTCTTTATTTACTTACAGATTCAGTAGGAAGGTGAGAATAGGAGATCAATAGTCATGCTGCCTTCAACCCTGCCTCTCTCCCTGCTAGTCCCCAACCGTCCCACCTGGAACCCTCTCACTAACCACCTTCCATGCTTCACACCAACATTCCAAGCTCCACTCACAGACCCACAGCTCACATACCAGATATAGACCATACACTTACTAGGATACAACAAAGTCCTCTTAGGCATCTCTGGAAAAATTCCTCTGCTGGGCCCACACCAGTGGATCGGTGAGGTGTTGATCTGTATTCCCTCAGTATCAGTAATTGGTACAGAGTTACTTGGTTCATTGCCTTGACCCTGCGCTATGCAGAACACTTTGTTCAATGTTTTCATAAAATGTTCTGCTTCCCTGTTGGCCCTCGGTCAGGCTGGCATGATTCTCCGCTGTGTGATCCCACATTCTGCCATGAATTCAGTGAAGCACTCCCCTTGAAATGCCGGTCCATTGTCCGAGCATATTATCCTGGGGAAGCCATGTGTTGCAAACATCTTCTCCATGACCTGCACAACTTGGTCACATGATGTGGACTCCACTAGCTCGACCTCGGGATACCAAGACCATTGTTCAATCATCACTAGGAAGTGCCTCTCCCTGCCCGTGGACCTAAAGTCTGCATGGACAATGTCTCTCAGCTGGTCGCTGCGAGGCATATACTCTATCCTCCGCTCTTTGTTGACTGGGGCAGTTGCTTGACACCAGATGCAGTTGGTGATATAGTCTTCTTCTCCAGGCATGGGAATCACACTTTCAACCGTAGCCTCAGCTTTGTTTTGGAAGTTCCCTGAGGGCCACGGTGTGTCAGCTCCATCGCACTTCCCACTAGTACCTGCAGGATCACTAACTGGTGTCCTCTTAAGATCAGTCCTTCTTCAGTTGCTGACAGTTTGTGTCTTACCCGCCACTGCTGCTCCAGGTCCTGTTGCGCATTTTGCCTCCTGCGGTTGGGGTTGGACAGGACGGTCTTCCAATCCCCACTGGTCATGGCCGCTCTGACCACCTGAAAACAGTTGTCACTGTTTTAGCGTCTGATACCTCCTGAATGGTAAGTGCAACCTGTTTGGCGGCCTCCACCGCCAAGCGAACATGTTCTTCGACCGCTACCTGTGCCGTATCTTCTTGCCCATCTTCGCTCCTCGGATGATGCAAGAGGTAGTCCACTGGATTGTGGGCTCCAGGTCTGTATGTCAGCACCATCCCCGTATTCCATCAGGGCCAGAATCCACTGTTCAATCCTCGGGGGTGGCTTGTACAAGGACACATGATGGGGAGTAATGGTTTGTGGTCTGTTACTACTGTAACAGGTTTGCACAGAATATAAATCCAAAAATGTCAGCATTCCCATAGGGCGGCCAGAGTTTCCCTTTCGATTTGGGAGTAGCATTGCTCTGTGTTGGTTAGCCCTGGCTGACATACGCAATTGGTCTCATCTGACCCTGTGCATCCTGTTGCGACATAACTGCTCCCAGCCCGACCGGGCTGGGGTCGACAATGATCTGTTGACTCCTTCCTCAGATCAAAAAATGCCATAGATTCCTTTCTCGTGAGTGCCGGTTTGATGGTTTTGAAGGCATTCTGCTCTTTGGCAGCCCACTCCTATACTTTGTCCTATCTCGTCAGGAGCCTGAGGGGCTCGGAGAGAGTCACCAGATTAGGTATAAAATGACCACAATACGTCACCATCCCCTGGAAGCTCCTGATTTCTGACACGTTCCCTGACTGGCTCGATCCTGGATGTCGCAAATTTTCAGCGGGTCCGGGGAGATGCCCTTTTCATGAAATACGAATCCAAAGAATTTTATACTATCCTGCAGGAACTCGCACTTCTCGTGATGTAGAGTGAGCCCAAGTAACTGAATCCTCTCGATAGTCTTCTTGAGGCATGACGTATGTTCAGCCTCCGACGTGGCATAGACCAAACTGTCATCACTGAGATTGATGACCCCCCTCAACAACCGCAAAGGCTCCACTTATAACATTTTAAAAAACTTCCTCTGCAGAAGAGATCGCGAAGCTTGAGAGTTTGTATTGGTAGAGGCATTGGTGGGTTGTAAAGGTGGTAATGAAATGCGAGTCCGGGTGGAGCTCCCGCTGGTGGTACCTGGACAGCAGATCTAGCTTCGAAAACACTCTTGCACCCTGTAGTTCTCCCACCATGTTGTCAAGAATCAGGGTGATGTGTCGTTCTCGCTTGATATGCTGATTAGGACGTCTCATTTCGACACAAAAACGTACCGACACTGGTTGCTTTGGCTTGCTCGCCATGAAGATGGGGGATACCAATGGGGTGGGCCCCTCTACTATTTCGGTAATGTCCAATTTCACCAGGTTCTGCAATTCTAATTCTACCTGTTGTCTGAGATGGAAAGGGATCCGATGGTGTTTCAGTGCAGCCGGACGTACCATTTCATTTATGTGCAGCTTGACTGGCTCGCCCTGTAGTTTGCCAAAGCCCTCGAACACAGTCATGAACCTCTTAAGGACCTCATTTATGTCTTTGCCATAGACGCTAAAAGCAAAATTAATGATCCTGAGGGCCTCTGCTGCCGCACAGCTCACTAGTGAATTTGGCCCTTATCTCCTTGCCTTCTTGGGCAACTTTGGTAACGAACATGGCTTCAAGAGTTATTGGTTGTATGCCGCCAAATGTGAAGATCTTCTCTCTGGGTGTTGACAGCGTTGGACGCCCCAGGAGTGCTTCATAGTGATGGATCGCCATCACGCACGCTGACGCTCCAGTGTCCACTGGCATCTTTGCTCCTTCTACAGGTACTGTGCGCATAGGTTGTCTACTCTTTTTCTTTATGGAGTCTATGCTTGAGATGAAAAAGATTTCTTCTTCCTCCTCTTCTGCCAGTTCTTGACTTAGTACCACCTGCTCGACCACCGCTATTTGCCTCTGTCGCCGTGCAGTGTCACTTGGCGTCCTGCTAGGTCCTCTGGGAATAGTCACGGGTGTTGGGGCTTTACACATTTGTGCAAAGTGACCCGCATTCCTCCAAATGCGGAACGTCATAGCCACACTTGGGGCAGGGTTGCAGTGTTTCAGTCCTCCTCATGTTCCATCTGGGCCTTGCCGGACCAGCATTTTGCGGACGCCCTATTGCGCACCGTCCTCCACTTATAGCAAACTAATTGCACTGTCCATTTTTGTTGCGCGGGTTTCTGCCAGTTCGTATGATATGCCCACTTCCAGAACGCGGGCTACTGACAGACCAAGCACACACAGCACTTGACGGGGCAGCTTTCCTGAAGCACACCCTTGAATTAATTAGTTTCTCACCATGCTGTCCTCATTCTCCCATGCACATGTACTTGCCAGATGACAGAGCCTGCCATAGAATTGGTCCAGGGATTCCTCCTCCTTCTGTTTCTCGCTGCACATAATGAACCTTTCACAGTCCTGATTCGCCAGTGGCAATAAGTGTTCTTTGAGACTGTCTTTTTCTGCTTGATAGGAGTTCTCAATGGGAGTGAGGGACTCGAAAATCTTGTGAACCTCCGACCCAGCGGGGAATATGAAGTTGCAATTTTTGCCTCATCTCTCTCACCGGTTGCTCTAAAATACATGTCCAACTTCTCTACCCAGAGCAACCACTCCGGTCCCAGCTTCGAGGGATTGCCTGAAGTGTCAAACTCTGGCATTGGGGCCAGTGTCCTTTGTTGGCGTGGTGCCCTTCTCGCCCGAGGAGGCCTGGCAGTGCCTTGCCCAGCTGCCTGGTTGCTGGAGATAAAAATCAGCGCCAGAATACCTTCCCCTGCCCAGCTGCATCCTCGTTGCCAATGTTGTAGTCTGCGTTGCCCAAGGACCACCGCATCGAGGCCTTGTCCCACCCGTCCCTGAAAGGAACACACGGACACAGATTCTGCTGTATCGGGCTCTCCGCGTGCACAGCCATGCTGTGTGGGACCGCCCCATTTATTCATTTATACGTGTGACGGTAGAACGTTGCCGTCACACCACGTGACCATGTAGAGGAGGTCCCAGATATGGCCTGCACTCCAGCCTCCCATTTTGAAATACCAGGAATATACTCACCGAGATATGTGACATATGAGTAGCAAATAAACCAACAGAGAGCCACACTGGGGCTCTGCCCAGTGACCATCAGAAGACCAATACCTATTGAAGTGCCAATAACCAGACAACCATGGGCAGCACAGTACCCATTGAGACAACCGTACCAACAGCTGACACGAAATGAAGACTACTTACAAACTGTCCCCGAAGAGACCCAAAGGGCCTTAATTGAAGGCGAATGCTGACAACACAAGTGTCAGGACAGATCTACAGATGAACGAAATAACAACCAAAGGATGTCAAACAATGATGAAATGATGAGAATAAAGAGGAAAAGAACTTAAAAGGAGAAACAATGCTGAACTTTAAAGAAACATAACCATAAAGAAGGAGGCAAAATATGTAACTGGCTAAACGCCTGTATATAGACTTGGAACGCAAGTAGCTAAGGAAACGGTACTGCTTGCTATGCTTAGTAGAAGAATAGAGCGGCAAGCGCCAACTATATATCTACCTCAAAGAAGCACATTATACAAGTATGACTCCATTTTACAAAAGCAGAATTAAGCCCATAATGGTAGGAGTCAAACAAGCCAGGATTCATATACCAGCACAAAGCCAGACAAAAGAGCAGAATCAAAACTTAGCAAGAAGCAGCTCATGCTTGGGAATTTGAGGTCAACCTATGGAAGGGAGGAGAGTGGCAACTTCGAAGAAACAAAACTTCAGAGCATAGCAGCCTGCCAGTGAAGGTCGAGATAAAGAGGCCCAGGCAGGTGGCAAGGCTAAAGGAAGAATCAAATACACAAATAGAGGGAAAATGAAGCAGATTCGCGGTGTACTGACACGTGACCAGCCAAACGCAAAGAAGCACCAACGTCTGATGTCAACTAAACCCAGAGGATGCCATAACTTCTCCTGATAAGAAGCTACAGTTTCGAGGCCATCCGCTGCTAACTAATTGACACATACCCTTAAAGTACTGATTGATGGAAGGGAGGCAGGGTGAATCTTGGGGCATACTGCACCTGGGCGATCATTCTGCGTGCTGCTAATTAAAGTGGAGATGTATGCCTGGGGGTGTAACACACCCAATCACAATCAACCAAATAATCGAGGGTCCTATAGCTAGTAGAACCAATGAGACGTCGTACTTTTAGTGACTTCCAGCATGAATGATGTAGAGGGATGGGCTTAGACGCCCACCCGATAAGAGTTATCCAATCCCACACTCTGTTACCATATACAGATATAGTACCTATACTTAAGTTGTCTTTTTAGCCAATAGAATAGTACCTATACTTAAGTTGTCTTTTTAGCCAATAGAATGGCATGACAAACTTGATAAATTGCTATAACTATTGCTGTCTGAATAGAGGATTCGGGAGTTGAAGCGAGACAGGTGATCGCATCACTGATGATTTCCTATTGTTTCCCCATTTTTTGTACTTGTCATTAAACGGACTTCCCTTTGCCAAACCATTGAGTTGTCCTTATTGATTGGTGTTGGAGTAAGAGAATCCCGCACCCCATCCACCTCAAGGTGCAGCTATCTCGTCTTAAAGTACTCGAGGGTGAGCTCTGATCCCATGGGCCGATCAGAGGTTGCTCCTCCTCCTGTACACTTGGTAGCAGTGGATGGTTTTGACCATTGATTATTGATTAAAATAAGACACCTATTGACCGTCGACACGAAGTAACTCTAGGTCTTCGGCAATATCACAAGTCCTTCGCCATTTGGCCAAGTAAACTGTGAAGCTTCCCGTGGAGAATGATAGTTTAAATCTATCCAAAAACTGCAGTTGGTCTGAAGGGACCCATTTTATAAACATAAACCCTTCCATTCCTACGGGCAGCGGAACAGACGAAAGACTAAAGGAGGCGATAATGGAGTGAAACAAAAAATGTAATGCTTTGGCAAATGTCATAGGTATTAGAACAAGTAAGGGAAAAGGTAACGGAGGGAGGTGGAGAAAACAAAATAGTCAGAAGTAGAGAAGACTGTATATATAAGGCAATAATGACTCAAGAATAATGGAATAAAAAGAGAGAATACCGGGGTAGACAACCGAGAAGAGAGAGAATACCAGGGCGGACACCTGAGATTAAGAGAGAGGATACGCCTTATTCCTGCGCTTTAATATAGTGGTCAGAAGAAACGTGAACTCAGAGCCCACATAATAGGGGACGACTAGGCTACTACCACATTTAAAGACGTCGTAAAAGGGGTTCATTTAAACTCCATGTCAGGGTACAAATTAGAGGCAGAGATATTTGTGTCCAGCTGGTGTCTGTCTAGTCTGTCAAATTCTGCTGTACGTGTTCTGTCGTATGTCACATATAAGGACATTTGTTTCCTTGTTGGTTGAAATCAAGTAGGGTGTTTTGCGCGATTCTAAAGTTGAGAGGGAATCGCACGTGGATTGATGTTCTTGAGGAAACTGGTGATAAAAAAGTTTTGGCAGGAAAAGATTGGATTGGAGCTTGCGGTAGTTGGTGCTCACTCATATTGTTGGTTGAAATTGCATGAAAGTATTGTTAGAGACAGATTTAAACATGGAAGACATTACTCCATTAGCACACCTATGTAAACAACTGCCGAAACATGCACCCAAGCATAAGAAATATAGCACCGAGTGGGTTAAGGGCACCGCCCACAAGATGTTTATGCCGTGGCCACAAAATGGGTCTTTATCTAAAGCCGTCTTACAGCACATGATGACTTACTTGCACGCCACATATACAGGAAAAACACTAGAGAAACGCCTTGCTGTTCTAGAACTTTGGAAAATGTTCGAACAGTCGAAGGAAGAGGAGCCACCTGCTGACTGGATATTAAACGTATGCACAGAGGTGGGTGAGACGCCTACCGTGCCACCTGCCCCGCCTGAAACAGAAACCGAGGGAAGTAAGCCTGAGGGACTCTACTCATTAAGAGAGCTTAAGGCAGCCACTTGGTATAGCAACCCCGAATATGAGTCACCTACGTACAGTAGTGATGAAAATAAAGGGAAGGATCAGGATAAGAATCTTGCCACCGCAGTCCCGAGGGACAAGGAGAGACGCGATGATGAGAGGAAGGATCAGGCACAGATTAGTGCATCTCTCGATAAGGAGAGAGAGGGAAAGAAATGGAAAGGAGGTGAAAGCAGAACTGGTGAGATGGCATTCGCAAAAGACAAATGGATGGGAGGACAGATATTGTTGAAACTCGATGGAAAAAGAAGTGATGATGTGAGACCTAAAGAGAAGTCAGATCAGGCACAGTGAAGGGAGAAGGGGAAGGAAAAGGAGGTGAGGGACGAAAGGATAAGAAGGAAAAGATAGGCTGAGACGAGAACAGCTATATTGCGAGGAGCAAGAAAAGCAGCTCGATCGCAAACAGAAAGCAGCCTATGACCGATATAGACAAACAGCTAAGGTTGGAAGAAGAGCAAAGGGCACGTGAAAAATTATAAAGAGACGAAAAGATGAAGTTTGAAGGGCAGATGAACGTAGAAATGAAAGGAGAAGGGAAGAAGATAAGGTCAGAGAAGAGGCAAGGAAGCGCAAAGAATTTGATGACGACATTGAACGTAAGCGTAGACAGGGGACACGCGATCTTGAATATCTGGAGCGGGAAGTTAAAAAACCCAATCCTGTTGTAGAATGGGAAGACATTGAAGAATTATTTCCTGCATATGACTGAGTACCAGGCATGACCAGGGCAAAGATGACTTCGACACCAGAAGCATCGGGGAAACGATCGATAAGATATATGATGAAATGGGGCTAGAACAAATATCCCAAGGGGAAAGGGAAGACGAGCGCCTGGAGAGCACTCGGCTGTATGACACTGAGAATGTCACCCGAAGTAGTGGGAGCAGGAGACTGTCCTTGGACAGACTAGAAATCAGTAAAAACGATGATGACACAAGGAGTTGCGTGAACTGGGAACAATCAGTTTCCGACTCTGGAGAGGAGACGGAGTACGAGACAAATAAAGAAGGGTAAGATGGTCAGATGCTGGGGAGTCCGCACCTAGGATATCAGAGTCTGCCACGCAATCCTACCAGCATGAAGGGACACCCCATGGTCAGAGGGGGGTATCAGCATCCGTCTATGTAGACAGGCTGAGGACATTTCCCGGCAGACGGCGATGCAGGAATATTACCCCAGCGGTAGACAGAAGAGCTATGGGGGAAGAGAAAGAAGGCTGCGCATTACAATTTCCGCTATTAGAAAAGGGGGGAGCAAGACCGCAATATATTCCATGGTCACACATGGATCGAGAAAACCTGAAAAACAAGCTTCCAATGCTGACATCGGGAGCCGGGAAGTGGATACACGAGTTAGAAAAAATGCAGGAGGTGTCACATTAGCTATAGGGCACATTATAGGTCTCTTGATCCCCATACTTGGTGAGAGAGCAGACGATGTGTGAACACGGGCAGGGTACCCTGGCGTACCCATGATCAACACTGCACATGATGGAACGCCATTTAATAATTGCAGAGCATCTGTTTGGAGTTACATACACATGAGTGCTTTACCCAGACACTTCTGATATGGGAGCTATAATGACTCGGAAAATGAAGAAGTCAGAAGATCCATTGATTTATATCCAGAATTTCCAATACGCCTGGATGCTCGAAACGCATGAATCTTGGATGCTCGAAACGCATGAATCTTGGATGAAATCTATACCGGTGTTTTACCACATTTTATGCCAAGGGTTGCCAGAACCATTGCAGAAACAGCTTAAAAAATTGGTATGGGTTGAGGCTAAACCCTGGGCTGAAATACAGTTAACTATTGCACATTACTGTAGATTGTTACAAGAAAAGAATCGGAAAAAGGAAGCAACTCAAAAGGGAGAGGAAGCAAAGCTGGTGCAAAAGGAATTATCAAAGTATGCTCTTGAAGGAGCCATGCTAACAAACCCAGCTGAACAGAACATACAACAGGTGGCTAGCCCACAGCAGAATAACCAGGGTAACGTAGGACCGTACCCAAGGAGAAGATGTAGTTAGAGGAAGTGGATGGCAGAGTAATCAAGGAGGTTTCCAAAGTAATCAAGGAGGCTTTCAAAACGTGCAAACGGGCATCCTAGATATGTGTAACGGACAAATAATATGACCACCGCCAGTATGTTGGCTGTGTATTATGACGGGGCATTTAGCGCGCACGTGCAGAAGCCAAGGGGCGTGGCAAAATGGCCAAGGAATAGGAGCAGGCACGGCGAATCCACCTGCAATCTCACAACAGGGCAATGCACAAAATCACTCAGTGCAGCAGCAAGCACCAGGCATGCAGCAGGGTGTGCAGCAAGGGGTTCAACCCCCAAACATGGAGAATTTGCCACAAGGGCAATTTCAACAGGCACCACTGCAAACGTCTCAGGGCACAAACTCCGGAAGGGGAGGCAGCCCAGGGTGTGAAGAGAATCCACAAGTGTACAGTGGGCCGAACTTATATATGAACCAGGACAGCTCACTGGGAACCCTGATGTGCTCGATCCTATCAGTGACACCAGACCCTAATAGGGAACCAAGGGTGAATGTCGTCATAGGGGGTAAAGAATATTCCCTCTTAGTTGACATGGGTGTAACACGCTCGTGCATACGAGAAGGCAAGTTTTCCTTGTCCGGCGAGGCCATAGATACTCAGAGTTTTACAGGAGCTCACAGTCGAGTTCCCTCTACAGACGCACTTCCAGTCTCCATAGGGGAGTGTGAAATGAATGTACCTTTATTACATTCACGTCATACCCCAGTGAACATTTTGGGTCGTGACTTAATGACAAAATTGAACATGACAATCTCATTTAAGGAGGAGGGCATAGTATGCTCCACCCCAGGAATGCATTATTCAAACGTGTGAGAAATGATCAGGGCGTACTCGAGACATATAGCCATGAGAGCTGTACCATTAGAACCAGAAGTTTTCACATATGGCATGCGTGTGCTTATGGCAGGATTACCAGGCCTCGCAGATAAAACTATGAGAACCCCTGATGAATTTCTATTCAGACCAAGAATACCTATGCATGAAGAGGAGGGACAAGTATTTCCCTTGATGATACATACTGCAGCAGTGCGAGGGAAAGTAGTATTGGTTGAAGGCTACGATGATGAAGGCAGACAATGGTGCGCAGTTATCGCCATTGAAGAAGGGTATCGAGTGACTGACGTCACCGATGACGATCTGTTTGAAGAACAACCAAGTGAGTCGCACATTTTGGGTAAAAATGATCAAAAGAGAAGTGCCTCAGAGAATGATGTTGGCACTGATACATCCGGAATACTTTGATGACGACATGGCCCAGGTACCTGTCTCAGTATGGACTACAGCACCATATGACGTAGGCCTCCTGAAGGGGGTGGGAGAAGTGAAAATTAAGCTGAAACCAGGAGCAATTTTACCAAGAGCGCGACAATATCCCATGTCCAGAGAGGCAGATGCAGGGATTGCGAAGACAATTTCTGCCATGATGGATCAGGGCATCTTAGTGACGTCAGAGTCACCCTGTAATACAGTGATTTATCCTATCAAGCAATCAAAGGGAGGGTCTTGGCGCTTAATCCAAGATTTAAGAGCATTAAACTACATTGTTGAAGCCGAGTTCCCTCTAGTCCCTAATCCATCTACAATCCTATGTAACATACCCATCGAGGCAAAATATTTCACGGTGATTGATTTGAAAAATGCCTTTTTCTCAATCCCGTTGCACCGTGACTCTCAAGATCTGACGTCTTTCACTTTCAGACAAATGTGTTTGAAAAGCAAGAGGTTGCCACAGGGGTACTGTGAGTTCCTGTCCATTTTCAATAGATGAACTTAAGCAATATTGCCTTAGAAAGTGTCGTCTTGTAATATGTGAACGAAATCTTGATCTGCAGCTCCACGGAAGAACAATGCAGATGCAATTCTATTCAGCTATTGACTTTATTGGCTGAGAAGGGTTATAAGGTTGACAAGGAAAAGATGCAATATTGCCAACAGGAGGTGCTATACATAGGCCAGCTAATCTCACATGAAGGTAAAAAGGTGACCCCAGAAAGGGCTGAAGCCATCATGAACACGGCTAAGCCACTCACGATAAAGCAAATGCAGAGATTTTTAGGCCTATGCAGTTATGTTAGAGCATGGGTCTTCGATTACAGCTCATATACCAAGCCCTTGCTCCAGGCCCTGAGGAAGGCCCAGGTGACAAAGGAAAAGATTGAATGGACTGAGGAAATCGAAAAGGGGTTTGCAGAACTCAAGAGAGCGATTTGTAGGGCTCCAGTTCTCTGGATTCCTAATTATGCAGAGGAATTCTACCTGTTCTCTTGCGCAAAAAACCTTGTTGGGGTACAAGCCCCTGGCATATTACAGTGGGAACCTGGACCCAATAATGAGAGGCAACTTCCCATGCGAACAAAGCTTAGCTACCGCAGAGTTCACCATAGAGAAAGCAACAATCATTGTAATGGGATGTTCTATGACGTTATACGTTGAACACTCATTATTCGCCATTTTAGAGAAACCAAAGGGCGCATTGACTTCTCAAAGAGCTTCTGTATATGAAGGTATTATATCTAATCCATCGATCAAAATAGTTTGATGTAAAACAGTGAACCCAGCTACGTTCATAGCTGAGCCAGTCACTGAAGGAGAGCCTATACATGACTGTGCAAACTATGAAGAATTCTATGATGAAATCCCTAGGGTGAAAGAAAATGCCCTGGTGGGAGGAGAGATCATTTTCATTGACGGTTCTTCGGGAATCAACCAAGAAGACGGACAAAGATACACAGGCGTTGCTGTGATGAAACATATAGCAAACGGAGAATTTCGAGTACTCGTCGGTGCACGAATACCATCTCATTACTCAGCACAGACTGCAGAGTTATTGGCGTTGATACTTGCCATTGAGAATCATGCAGACCAGGAAGTTACTGTGTACAGTGACTCCGCCTATATGACGTCCACAGTGCACGCAGGGCTAGCACGCTGGAAAAGGAGGGGCTACCTCCGAGCAGACGGCACGCCAGTGCAGCATGCAGCCTTATTGGACAGGCTGATTAAGGCACTACAGCTCCCAGTGGGCATAGCGGTAGTGAAATGTGCCACCCACATTAATGGGACAGATTTCGTGTCACGCGGAAACAACGCAGCAGTCACGGAAGCCAAGCGTATGGCCTCCAAAAGTGAAACGATCATGGAAGTGGAAGTGGCGTGCACCCATGAGAGACTGATGATGGCACGTACCACACCTGAAGCCTATAGTAATCTGGGACAGGCACAATTGATGGGGCTTCAAGGGGAGGCACCACAGGATGAGAAGAACCTATGGAAATGTCGAAGGTGTTCTTTAAGCCCCTCTGACGGATTGTGGTGGCAAAACAACACTGGTAAACCGGTAATGCCTGTGGCCCTACTGAAAATAGCATTGGAACAATTGCATTACCCATTACACATGTCAGAAGAGAATCTAGCAGCAATGTTCGCGAAAGACTGGTTTATACCGAACTTAGCAGAGCATGTTCATTCTTTATGGTGAACTGCATAATCTGCCGGCAATTCACTGCTGGGCACACATTAAAAGTAGTGAGAGGAGTCATCCCCCGGCCAAATGGGCCTTTTCAGCACTTACATATGGACTATGTCGACATGATTCAAGTGTGTAACGGGTACAGATACTTAATTGTAGTGGTGTGTCCATTCTCTAGATGGATAGAAGCAGGTCCATGTACACACCCATACTCTACCAGTGCGGCCAAATTCCTAGTGAGGGAAGTGTTCCCTAGATGGGGGGTGTGTGAAGAGATGTGTCAGATAATGGGGCTCATTTTGTAAATACAGTCTTTGAGCAGATTAGCTTGTTGCTTGGTATAAAGCACAAGTTCTCGTTGGCATATCCGGAAGGTAATGGTATTTGTGAGAGGCTCAACGGCTTGTTAAAGGAAAGGATAGCCAAGTTGAAGCTTACTCTAAAGAGGGGATGGTTGCACTGCCTTCCACTGACATTGTATGCTCTTTGGAACCAACCAGGCTCTAACCATCTTCTTATGCCGCACAAGATAGTCACAGGAAGGAGAATGAATACTCCCCTAACCCCACGAGACAGAGCTAGATGTGATGCCCAGTCAACCCAAGAGGTCCTAGGAACCGAAATGAGCGAATATCTGAACTGCATGACATCTAGCCTTACTGTAATTTCAGACCAACTGCAGCGGCGACGAAAAGGGAGCAGCGCAGCACAAAACACAGCAGGAGACACTGAAACAGACGCAGTTCAAGGTCTATGTGTTCCACTCATTTTCCCGGGAGACGCTGTACTCGTAAAGAACCATACGAGGAAAAAGTGGGACGAGCTGAGACTCAATGGTCCTTTCATCGTGGAGGACTTCACTCCTTCAGCTGTGAAACTACAGGGCACGAGAGCATGGATTTTTCTCAATGACATTAAGCCCTATATCGGAGAAAGCCCTCTAGCTGCACCCCACCGCGAAAAAACCACAGACAACGGGGAAGAACCACAGACAACGGGGAAGAACCACACGTGCAGACAAGATCCGTGAAGAGGAAGAAGGATGCATGAGCAGCAAAGCCGAGGCAGAAAGAACCCTTGTGCAAGTTGTGGCTTAAACTGGACATTTCCTCTAAGCAAAAGGGTTTCAGGACATAAACGGACACTCTGTGCATCCTAGTTGCAGGGTGAAGAAGAACATTGCACATCTAAGCCACAACACGTTTGTCGACATGAACCTGTAAA
The DNA here is from genome assembly GCF_040938575.1 of Ambystoma mexicanum. Classification (NCBI taxonomy): domain Eukaryota; kingdom Metazoa; phylum Chordata; class Amphibia; order Caudata; family Ambystomatidae; genus Ambystoma; species Ambystoma mexicanum. The sequence continues at coordinate 572,707,924 of NC_090923.1, forward strand.
TCAAACCACACTTAAGCGTTGTCGTGAAACAAGACTCTAACAGACAGTGATCAAGGACTTTTACCTGAAGAGCTAAACACAGTATCCTGAATCATCAAATATCAAGACTTTGAATGGCAGCACTTATGGTGTCCCCCAGCAGAAACATCACAAGGGACGTGCTCAACTACTTCCATTTTGTATTGGCAACATATCCATCGCCGGTAGGGAGGATCACCAGTATCTCAGATGTTATCCAAGATCCTGCCAACAAGAAAGTCATCTGGCAACTACTTACCGTCATCGCGGAAGCTGTCATAGAACTACCTGAATACAGTGATTATGAACTCATCAATACACTTTTCTTACGCATCATAAAGGAGTGCCCAGCTATTGTCGGGAGAATCACAGACACTCTCAAGTTTATTTGAGATCCAGCAAACTCTGAACATTTGAGCCAGCTGTGGATTAAACTCAGTTACTTAGTTGCAATCCACGCTTCAGGAAAGTGCAAGGATTGTTCACGTCAAGGGAAGGGCCGGTAATCTTGAACCCAGCAAGGCAGGACAAACGTCCCTGTCACCCGAGGACAGCCGACTTGCACACAACGTCCTTTTCCGCATAGTCACTGACTTCCCAGAAATGGTGGGGAGACCTATCGAGGTTGACATCCTCACATTCATCAGAGATCCAGCTAACGTCCCACACATGGGAACACTCCTCCATGGTATCATGCTGCAAGTGGAGCTGTCCAACTTTCAGAGAGATTATATGAGGAGATTCCATTGAAACCTTCCGCCAAGGTAGAGATCGAGGGAGCAGAAACAAGAATTTCACCTTTTTGTTTGATTGCCATTTTCCCATTTCTTCACAGTGACCAGTGTCCAGTATGTCCTCAGGACTGAAGCAGATTCTGGGGGTGGATTGGGAACTCATCTATTCTGAACATGCACAGTACAAGTGACTCATCAAAGTGTTAGCCTAACCTATTTTTCCATAGTCTAGCAAGGATACTGCATCCTGTATCAAAAGACAATCATCACCCGCAAGAGGGGGGACACTTGTGAAGCACCAGACACTTCATGACACAAACTGTTCGAGAACTAAATCGAATTGAGAGAAACAGTAACATTGTCATCAAATAAATAATCAAGATGGGGGCCCAGAACAGTAACCTGGTCCTCCCACAAGCAGAGGGGCACCCTTGCTTCTCTGGAAGGAAATCCTGCCGTACTATCATGTATCTATGCATTGTGTTTATCATTATTTTGCTATCAATAATGATCACAACTGCATTTTTCGTTGGTAAACGAAGCGGTCCAATTTCAGTGCACCCACCTGATGGTGTACACATGAGTCCCACAAAAGCACTCAGACCCTATATGGTTATCCCAGTCTCGGGAAAATCTGATGGTAAGGCAAATGAACTGAAAATGAATGTAATTAGCAGTGATACATACACACTTGAGGGAACGAATGAAGAGAAAAGCTGGAGACAGGGACAGCACGGAATGAACGAAAACTTAGCACTGACAACTACACGCACCCACACACTGAATGCACATGAACCAGGGCATGTGTCAACGGCCATAGACCCTCAAGCGAAGGCAACCGAGAGCATGAGACTGCCTACCGAACAATCAGTCCCAGAAAATAATGAGAGAGACCGAAAAGAATCGAGAGAAATGCCAACGAAAGAAGACTTAACAAAAGCCCTTAAGAAGACAGAAGCAGCTGTAGGAGAATTCACTGCAAGGACACAAATGTTAATAGATCATTTATTCCCATTTATAATCAAAGCGAAGAAGCGGCATGAGGAACTGGAAAATAAGACTGCAGAGACTGTATTGCCCAGCACACAAGTTCCAACACAAGGAACAAGAACCAGGCCCACGATGCAGCCATATACTAGGCCGGCGACAGGCTGGTGGCTGATAAAAGCACTTATAGAGAGTAAAAAAAGGGTGCAAGAAAAGAAGGAGAGAACTGAAAAACCTCCACCTACCTCATCGGTGCGACTAAAGAAACCTGCGCCGTGGACCAAAAAGCCCGAGAGTCCCCAAGCAAGGAAAAGTCACACAAACGTGTTTAGAGATGTAGTTATAGATAACTACAGGAAGACACTAAGAATCAAGAGAAGCCCACACAAAGATAACAATGAACTGAACGATTACTTGGATAGCACAGCAAATCTAGGAAACAACATTTGGTATCAACACATGAAAGAAGTTGGAAGAAGAAGATCACAAGGAGAATGCTTCGTTTGCACACTTCTACAATACAGCATGGGGAAATCACAGATCTTCGTGGCTGTAGAAATTGATGTCCTGACAGCACACTGTTTGTCACACGTAGCAATGTGCAACACCAGAGGACAGTTTATGGGAAGGGATGCCTCATTGATATGGGCAACCGAAACGAATGAGCCCGATGAAGATGACTACGTCCAGGACATTAAGACAAGAAATAGAGCTCATACTAGGAATCACGTGATCAGGTATGACAATCCAGGAGTTAAAGGAGCAGGAATAAGATGGGAAATTAACCCAAGACTGAACGTCCAAGGAAAAACTCCAGAAGAAGCACAAATTTGGAAGAACAGAGGCCAGATGCAGATTTGGGGAACAGTGCTTTCACCAAACGGATGGGAAGAAGGAGTGGTGATCTGCCAAGCATGGATGGTCCTCGGAGCCTGCAAAGAAGCAATAGAAAACTCGCAGAGATTGTGTAAACCTTTATGGCCGAAACTCACAGAATTACTGACATGGGTCGAAGACAGAGGAGGACCCTTGCAGATAGTGCCACTGGAGAACCCAAAATTGTGCTTCAGGAACAATGGCACAAGGAAGATGGGAGAAAATCAGAACTGCGGACGCATTTTTGAAGCTCCAGGTATGACTGACAGAACTGCAGTTATTATGGATCATTACTGGGCATCTGGATCCAAAGCATACATAAGATTACCAAAAAACTGGGGAGGTACATGCACAATAGTGAATGTCCACGTTCCAGCATTGGTGATCCCGAAAAGTGACCTGAACATTGACAGTTTCCCGAAAGCAGATGCTCACCTGAGGAAAAGGAGATCTGTGAAACTGCTGACTCGCATGAAGAGAGAGAATTACTTCTCTGCCAAATCAGAAGTTGGAGCAAATACTAAATGGTTGCAGATAACCAGATGGGAGTTACTGCAGACCATCAACATGACAATAAAAGGATTCAATGCAATTAAGGAAGAGTTAAGAGCCATCCGACTGATGACTCTCCAGAACAGCTATGTGCTTGACATGATCGCAGCGATGGATGGAGGAGTTTGTGCAAAAATCGGAGAATCATGTTGCACATTTATACCTTCTCACAATGAGGAAAATGGAACTTTAACAGAAGCCATAAGTATGCTGACAAACCTACAAAACCAGATGATCGATGAAACTGATGAAGTTGATGATGGCAGCTGGTTTGGAACACTGTTCTCATGGGTCCCACAATGGATGGCAAACATATTCAGGTTCCTGGGAGCCCTGCTCTTGATGATGCTATTAGGATTTTGTGCTATCAAGATAATCCTCTCACAATGCCAAAAAAAAGCCATAGGGATGAAGATCATGATCGATGTCAAACCAGGATGGAAGCCCAGAGACCTGACTGATGAAGAGATAAGAGACTTTGTGAAGGCCAGCGAATATGCGCCAGAAGGAACAAAGTTCCTGTACCCCAGGAAACGTAGAAATTATGAAGGAAAATGGATCTATTGCAGCCGAAATGGCCAGTGCCAGCTAATGACCTGGAACAAAGACGAACATGTAAAAACAGCAGGAAATTTGAAAGAAGTGATAAAAATATGGACTCCAAAGAAACACACGTTCACACCATCATGTACAAACCCAGAAGACGAAGAAGTGCATACAGAAGAACCAAGTAAAACTAATCCGAAGGAGAAATAAGAAGTGGCTGATGAACCGACCAGAGGGGGGAGTTTAGAGGAGGTCCCAGATATGGCCTGCACTCCAGCCTCCCATTATGAAATACCAGGAATATGCTCACCGAGATATGTGACGTATGAGGAGCAAATAAACCAACAGAGAGCCACACTGGGGCCCAGTGCCCATCAGAAGAAATATACCTGTTAAAATGCCAATAACCAGACAACCATGAGCAGCACGGTACCCATTGAGACAACCATACCAACAGCTGACACGAAATTAAGACTACTTACAAATTGGCCCCGAAGAGACCCAAAGGGCCTTAATCGAAGGCAAATGCTGACAACACAAGGGTCAGGACAGATCTACAGATGAACGAAATAACAACCAAAGGATGACAAACAATGATGAAATGATATGAATAAAGAGGTAAAGGACTTAAAAGGAGAAACAATGCCGAACTTTAAAGAAACATAACCATAAAGAAGGAGGCAAAATATGTAACTGGCTAAACGCCTGTATATAGACTTGGAACGCAAGTAGCTATGGAAACGGTACTGCTTGCTATGCTTAGTAGAAGAATAGAGCGGCAAGCGCCAACTATATATCTACCTCAAAGAAGCACATTATACAAGTGCGACTCCATTTTACAAAAGCAGAATTAAGCCCATAATGGTAGGGTCAAACAAGCCAGGATTCATATATCAGCACAAAGCCAGACAAAAGAGCGGAATCGAAACTTAGCAAGAAGCAGCTCATGCTTGGGAATTCGAGGTCAACCTACGGAAGGGAGGAGAGCGGCAACTTCGAAGAAACAAAACTTCAGAGCATAGCAGCCTGCCAGAGAAGGTCGAGATAAAGAGGCCCAGGCAGGTGGCAAGGCTAAAGGAAGAATCAAATACACAAATAGAGGGAAAATGAAGCAGATTCATGGTGTACTGACACGTGACCAGCCAAACGCGAAGAGGCACCAACGTCTTATGTCAACCAAACCCACAGGATGCCATAACTTCTCCTGATAAGAAGCTACAGTTTCGAGGCCATCCGCTGCCAACTAATTGCACATAGCCTTAAAGTACTGATTGATGGAAGGGAGGCAGGCTGAATCTTGGGGCATACTGCACCTGGGCGATCATTCTGCATGCTGCTAATTAAAGTGGAGATTTATGCCTAGGGGTGTAACCCACCCAATCACAATGGACCAAATAATCGAGGGCCCTATAGCTAGTAGAACCAATGAGACGACGTACTTTTAGTGACGTCTAACACGAATGATGTAGAGGGATGGGCTAAGACACCCACCCGATAAGAGTTATCCAATCCCCACACTCGATTACCTATACTTAAGTTGTCTTTTTAGCCAATAGAATGGCATGGCAAACTTTGAGTTTTACACGTCAATGATGACGAGAAATTGCTCTAACTATTGCTGTCTGAATGAAGGATTTGGGAGTTGAAGCGAGACGGGCGATCGCATCACTGATGATCTCCTATTGTTTCCCCATTTTTTGTACTTGTCATTAAATGGACTTCCCTTTGCCAAACCATTGAGTTGTCCTTATTGATTGGTGTAGGAGTAAGAGACTCCCGCACCCCATCCACCTCAAGGTGCAGCTATCTCGTCTTAAGTACTCGAGGGTGAGCTCTGATCCCATGGGCCCGTCAGAGGTCGCTTCTCCCTCCTGTACCACCACATCACACGAGGCATGCTGAGGGCCCTCCTCCAACTCGGCAACAAATCATGGGTCACGCCACACTCTGGGCCAGCCTAGATTACCACGCTTGCGCAATACACACAAACGTGCTGCTGCAGGAGTACGCTGCACGCTGCACTAGGAGAAAGATATAAATATGTGTTTTTAAAGCATTATACAGCACACTTTCTGAGAACAATTGCCTAAAAGAGCAAAGCATTTGCAATTGTTTTGTAGGGTAACACCAATCCAAAAATCCAATACATGTAATTCACCAACAGCACACAGGAACGTTAATGCGTTAATATGCTTTACTATTAAAAAATGCCATGCCACAATGAGAACTTGTCCAACTGGCTGCAAAATATAGACCAGTCTAGACATGTAATAACATATTACAGTAGAGCATGCCAGGCCATATTTAGGCATACCTAGACTGGTTGCACCAAAATGCTAGTCAAAGCAATAACACTTATCATGGTTATTTTATCACAGACGGGCAGAAAAATATATAACGCTGCAGTAAGAAATGGTTAGACTGCCACCACCTAAATGCCAGCCTAGTCAGGTAATTACACTTAGCAGGACTGCTTTATCAGAGATTCCCAGTTAAATAGAAATCAAGCCAAACTAAGAAATGACTAGACTCGCTACACCAAAATGCCTCTCTAGAAACTAATACCAAGTATCATGCTGCTTGGCCTGGACATGGATGACCATTACAATTTATCGTACAATCCCCATCCTACCCCACCGCCCCACACATGCCCTCTCTCTCCCACCCCCTGCTCCAACCCCCAAAATAAGCTTCCCTGCCCAGAATTAACTCCACATCCCTTTTCCTTGTCCCAGTGCTTGCATATGAGGCTCCTTGCCTCATAGGTAAGTACTGGGATGAGGAAAAGTGGGACTAGGAGTAATGAAGTTTACATGTATCTATGCCAGGCATTGCCTCATCCCAGTACTTGTGTATGAGTCAAAGTGCCTCATACACAAGTACTGGGACGAGGAAGAATAGGGCTATGAGTAATGAAGATTGGCAATAAGTAACCTAGGTATTAAACACAAGCAGTGGCACAACACCTGTAGTAGTAGTGGCACTGGGCTTCAAACGGACACTCTCAGGCAGCCACCCATACATTTAAGTGTGCACATTTTCCCCATACACTCAACACACACACCCAGCTACCCATACATTTAACTGTGCACCCTTTCACCATACACCCTTTCACCATACACTCCCGCAGGCAGCCATCTATAAATTTAATTGTGCACCCTTTCACCATACTCTCACCCAGGCAGCCACCTAGACATTTAAGTGTGCACCCTTTCACCATACACTCACACATGCACACGTCCTGGGGTTCAGTGCAGCCCTATTACTTCAAAAGGAAATGGTTTCTTTTTTAAGTCACTCCAACTTCATAAAGACATTATTTCCATTAACGAACGGACCATAATGAAAATAATTTCTTTATGAAGGCAGAGTGACTTCCAAAAGAAACAATTTCTTTTTGAAGTCATAGAGCTCCCTCACCCCATGACATGGAGGCCTCCAGCCTAGAGGCTTCCATGTCATGGGGTGGGGCGAGCCCTCAGACTTAAAAAAGAACGTTTATTTTTGTAGTCACTCTGCCTTCATAAATAACTTATTTCTGTAATAAATTATTATTTCTGTAATAAATTATTTCTGTTACGTTGTAACAGAAATAAGTTATTTATGAAGGAAGAGTGCCTAAACAAAATACCAAAAAAATAATTTCTTTTTTATTTTTAGTCCAGGGGGCCCCCTCACAGGACATGTGGTGGCGGGACCCTCTTCACTGCAGGGCTTTTGGGGGACCCCATTACGCCAGTGATGGTAAACCCACAATGACAGGACACAGACACCACCTTGCCAGGCAGGGAGTCTGCCGCCGTTCTGCCGCATGTGCCAGCTAAGGCTCCTTTTTCATTTTTAATTTTATTATTGCATATTGGCTTATTGCAAACCCTTTTGCAAAACAAAAAAACATAAAATGTCATCAACTCCGTGGAATCTTGCTCCAGTCCTTCCTCACTTGCTGGTGACGCCCCTGATCACCTTACTGGGCACAAAATAGGAAGAATACATCCTCTTCCTCATCCTTCCCGAAAAGCGAGACCTCTTCCTTCTGGTGATGCTATCTGAGCCACAAATGGCATGGCGGTCTTCTTCGTGCTGCTTGTCAAGTATCCTTCCTTGAAGCAGTCGCTGGTACTTGTGCGACTGGGGCAGCCAGTGATGGGCTGGACAGACCCTCGCAAAATGGTCCTCCTTCCTGCACCACCTGAACGTGTTTCCTTTGGCTGGACATTCCCTTGCGTGCAGCGGTCCCCAACCACACTGTGGGCATAGTACTGCACCGCCCATGCCAGCATCCTTCCCAGGCCACTTCCTTTTCTTGAAGTCCTTGCTTCCCTGCCATTTTCCTACAGCACATACATCCTCCAACTTCACCCTCTGCATGAACACATCCCTGGCGGACACTCTTTACTTCTACCAGCTCATGGGACGGGCCCAACTCTAAAATACTGGCAAATGTTATACCAGGCTCTCTGAGGAACTGCTTCCTCAGTTTGGCCGAGCTGCAGGCAAAGATGATTTGTTGTCTAATCTCATCATCCTTATTGTCCAACGCACAAGATAGTGCAATGGGCCCCAGCCTTCCATGGAACGCATTCCAGGCTTTCTTCGTCTTCCTGCCTTCCTGACCTTAGCCCGAACCGCTCATAGTCTCGGTTGATCATGGGCATAAAATAATCATTCAGGAGCTCAATGGCGGTTGCATATGACAAATCCCTAGGCTGCAGTGTCTTAAATAATGTTTTGACTGCGGTACACGTTGAATACAGCAAGGTCAGGCGTTTCGCCGGCTCACTGATCTGAACAGCCTCGAAGTAGAGTTCAATATTTTTGACCCATGCGGTCCACCAATGCCCAAGGCTGACTGGTGCTCCCATCATGTTGAATCCACTCAGCGGCGCCAGCCGACCTTGTTGACGGTGAACTACGGCAGTCACCTGTGCTCCATCTCCGTCTCCCATGGCGTCTTACCCGATGCTAGTATGGCCTGTGCATGTACAATGGGGGTGTGAAACCATGTTTCCATGGCCGTCTAAATGTGTCTGTCACCACAGTTACAGACACTGGATATTGGTGCAAGACGGTCTCAGGTGCCAGCCCCCTCATGCTCACCGCACATATGCTGGGAAAAGGGTGCAAGAGTGCTCACGAGGAGCAGCAACCTCCAAATGCTGCTGCAATGATACCAGAGCGTGGTTCTGGGTACCTGCAATGTCATTTATTTTGCACTTTCTTGCAAATGCAAAAGTACCTTTCAAATATTTTTTCTTTCCTGCAACCTCAGACAATGTCCTTTATAATGCAGCTCCCTGAAGGGAGCCCAATGAGAGTTGCTTTTCTCTCTTTTCCACACTGGAGTGCATTGTCTTTCCCCTATTTCACTGTGCCGGCAGAGTGCAGGCAGGCATATAAGAACGAGCGCGGATAGCCGTGCGACTTCCTTTATTTTATTTTTCTTATATACGTAGCTACTATCATGGAGCAAAGAACAGTCGCCACCCACAGCCCGGGACTACCCAGGTTGGAGTTCGGACAGCCGCGCGACTTTAGTTATCAACTGCTGGCACACACCGCTCACGGCCCGGGAGCACCAGGGGGCCTCCAGCAGCTCCCTGCTCTGATCATAGAATACACACTTCAGCGCTGCTCAGCCTGGGATGACGAGCGGGGGCGGCAGCCACTCTCCAGAAGGTCTGATCCCAGAGCATAACGAAAACCTCCTCCTTCCTTCTAAATCAATCAGCTCTGAACATGGAGTACCACACAAGCACAGCAGGGTACACGGACCACTTTCTCGTCAATGTTTTGTCTGGCTCGTGTGCACACAGGCCAGACACATAGTTGCTGGGGGCACCCAGCAAGGACTGATACGGCTGCGATCACGTAGTCACCAAAGGCAGGGGGCACCCTGCTACGGCAGTGATCTCACAGTCTGAGGTAGGAGCTGGGATCACCATAAGACCGTCTCTGGCTCCATGGGCACATGGGCCAGCGGGACACACAAACCGTGAACACATGGCAAACCCACAATGACAGGACACGGACACCAGTTTGCCAACACTGCAAGTCTACCACCATTTCGCTGTACATGCCAGCTGAGGCTTCTTTTTATTAACGGGCAGTCTTGATGATGTTATGACACCCATTCTTAAAAGGGTAACACCGCACATAGCAGAGTTTGCCAGTATGGGGGAAACATTTAAGAAAAACCAAGCAATCGGAGGAATAGGAATCCTTGAAAGATGCAAGAAACATATCGGTCAGATGTTTTTTTTTCTGAAAAGAGATGGCTTTCCTAAAAATTCCCAGCAATCAACAAGAGGATTGTAAGAGGAAGAACAAGTAGGCTATATCTTTCTCTTCCTCCTGTATATTGGCGTCTTCCTCTGAATATTCTCAGGAGTCTGTCTTCTCCATGGAAGCTGAACAAAAGGAGTAGTACTCAAATAAAGAGGCTGTCGCTTCTGTCCTAATACACATGGCAAATGATATGGGGATCTCAGAGCCTGCATCGCCTCTGCACACAGATAAGGCTACTAGAGTGTCTCCTCCCCAATTTAAGCAAGTCATGAAGACTGGAATGCTGCTACTTCCAGTGGTGACAGAAGAAATCTTGGGGCAGTTGAGGGATCCAAAGAAGGTGGCCCTGCAAGTGGACTCTATCCTACCTAGTCTGGTGGGCAGGCCCTCCGTGTCTCTAGATAAAGTCAACAGGGACATCGAGGATGGAGTGCGAATGCATCATAGAGCGAGACACAGGCAAGAGATTCCCTTTTCTTAAAAACAAAGGTTTTATTTGTTTTAATTGTCAGGATGGAGTAATGCCTAACTAGCCCTAAGCTAAGTTGGGATTTCCATGCCCAAAGAAACTAAGGACAGTCGGTGTCAACTCAAAAGTCTGTCTGTGTCCAAAACCTATACTTGCCCTCACAACTAAAGATGTACAGTGTGCAGGGATGTTAGTACAGTGTTCAAAATACTTGCCTCATCTTTCCCAAAGTCAAAATCGTTCCAAAAGGTCTCTCAGGGTTCCTTTACACAAGTTTAACACAGTTCAAAAGATATCCCTGGGTTCCCTTCCCCAAGAGTGCAGCTCCTCCAACAGAACTGCTATAAGTCTCTTGATTTTAAGAATACTTCAAGCTTAACTTTGTAATCCTCTAGGCTCTTTAATTGCTCAAACAGATATTTTCTTTCACTTCAGCACTTATTATGCAACACAGTCTTTGTATCGTGGTTTTCCTTGGTTCTTTCTCAAGTAGGAGCTACTTGGTCTAGGCGCAGCTTTTAGACCACACCGTCCACCCATTACAGATCACGCAACCGATAACCTGTGGAACTTTGTGAGGCGATTGGTTTTCCTTGGTTCTTTCCAAAAAGAAATAGGAGGGGTCACTCGGTCGAGGCGCAGTTGCCAAACCATTCGGTTCACCCTTACAGGTTATGCAACCGATGACCCGTGATAATTGGTTATCAGCTTCTGTATCTTCTTGGTCCACCTGTATCAACTTTCAACATTCAATACCACTTTTCCTTTATGAGCCTTCTGGGTTTGCCACCACATGTTCTGTTCCTTGGATCACTGTTGTTAAAGAGGCCAGCTCCTACCCATAACTCCCTAGAGTCAGCCTTCCCCGGAAATAAATATACACCATGCAAAAAAGAGACACGCAGGCAGCTGGCTCGGAACATCTTGTTTAATCCGCTGACTCACAGGCTGGAAAAAAATATATCACTGCATTTTTGCATCCATCATGATTTTATAAGGTGGCACAAATTAGACAATAATTGTATACTAATATGAACCCTCTATTTTGATAGGCTAATTTACTTAAAGGTCAAATACATCACTTGGTTTCCATTGGACATAAACACTTCCTGAAACACATGATCATCTTCTGTCACAATGACCTAATGTATGCTAATCATCATGACTAGGTGTTTTCCTTTTTTCTAAGTGACAAGACATGGTTTGCAACCTTAAAACTGGAAAAACTGTTTTTTGAAATGATGCATTGCTTCAGACTTCTTAGCACACTGGGTCTAAGACATAGATAAGCTCTCTCGTTTTCTATTGGTTATCCCACCTGGCTTTTAATTTTTCTGATTTTATGCCAGCTTCTTTGGTAAGCAACACTGTTTACAAATAATATATTCTGCTATTTAAACTGCCAAATCATTGCACATTGGCTTCTGCCCAATTCAGTCCCTTACTGAGTTTACACATGGCACTATATTATCTGTTTGCTCAACACTTCTACATTATCACAATATTTAATGCCTGCAGTTTATTTGTAATACATGATGTGACATTCATTTTTTGGGGGAAATGGCTGCATCTTACTGACATACTCTATATCAGAAATCTATATTCTGAGTTAATTATGTTGTGCGTGATGTAAGCATTTCTTTATGTTTTGTGTTTTCCTAAATACATGTGTGCAGTGTGTAAGGAAGGCATGTTATCAAAGCAAGACAGACACAATTGATCACAGTTCAAGGGTGTTTATTAAACTATAAAATGGGTGTGATAAACGCATAATCTAAACCTAAATCTAAGATGGGAGCAAGCTACAGCTACGATCATCAAATAATAATAAGACAGTCCTAGTTGAGTCTAGTCAAATAAAAGTGCCTTATCTAAAAGAAAACTATTGCCAATCCTTACTGCTATGCTACAAAACGCTGTGGGATAATGTTTAGAAGGAAAGAAAGAAGTTCACAAAATGATAGGTCAGGATGTTATGGCCGGGGTCTCCCTTCCCAACGTTTTTAGCACAGGACAAGGCAGGACTATTGAGCACAGCTGGGATGCTCTGACACAAGCTTACAGTTAATTTTCTCTAAATCTGGGCCTTCTGTGCCCAAGTCTCTTCTCATGCAAAGTCTCTTGCTTCAGAGGGCCTGATATGCCAAAACAACAAAACAAAAGTTCCTTCCGCTAATCCTCAAATCGGGTGATTACCCTTCACCCTTGGATCCCCCTCAGCCAGGCTTCGATCCTTCTCTTACCCGTTAGTCTCACTCAATCGGGCACAGACCAACCACTCACTGTGGAGATCCCTCAGTCGGGTTCATACTCGTCACAATGTTCTTCACTTAGCTTCTTCACAACTTTTCTCTTTTTGTCCATCAGTCAGGTTCACTACCGCCTTTCATTCACTATCTCCTTATTTGTAATATTCAAAAGCCTCAATGTCTTTTTAAACAAACACCTAGGTTTAGTTGGGTCCCCCTCATCCGGCTCAGACCTTCCACAGCACTTGCCAATTTTAAACAAAGACTTCCGAAGGTCAATCACGTCTCCCAGGGTCACTCTGTTAGCCAATGGCAAGTGCGTGTTTATTCATCAAATCACAGTTCGCACAGCGTTCCCCTCCGCTGGACGCCAAGGCCTGTTTTCACAATTCCCTCAGTCGGGTTCACAATTTCACAATTGTCAAAACATCTGCAACATGTCAAGGACTTTCAATGGTATTAAAGATTTGGCTTGACCCTTGTATGACCACCTTGACACCTCACGCCGGCCTTCCCTTTGGTACTTGTGGTTTCAATACTCTTTTAGGTACCAGCCAGAGACCTCCTAATGAGTGCCCACCTGGCGCTGGACCACTCTATCTCTAGTACCAAGTTCGTTCAAAAAAGACCTCTGTATCTTAATCGTCTTATTGTTGCCACTGCAACCTTGAGCCCAACACAGTCCGGCCCACTATCAGGTTCTTCCGACTCACCTGCTGTGCTGAACTCTTTGGTGTTTCTTTTGCCGCTGGAGTCAAGAACAGTACTATGATGGCAACTGCGTCTCCATGCCCTAGCTATCAGTACGGCAGGGTTACATGTGCTGTTGATATCCGTCACACCATTCACTAGCTGCGATTCCCGGTCTTATGTTTCGTTTGTCAGAGGCTTTGCAGGTCTGGGTTGAAAAGGGCAAGGGTGACTCCCTCCTTGATGTCCTTTCATGTCCCGCGGTCTTTCTCCTCTGTTTGAGCTGCCGTCCTGGAATAGCTGCTGCCTCGTGGGTTTGCCTTGCTCAGAGTGTGCTATCGTGCTTTGCCTTTTATCCCAGTCGGGAAGAGAAAGGGCAGTCAGTTGTGTGTAGTTGTTGACAGTTGGCTGACTCTGCTTGACCCTTGCGTTGGGACATGTTAGGTAAACGGCTCTGGTTTTAGTCTGATGTCGCCCATAGTGTAAGAAAGTGTTTGTGTTGGAAAGGGGGGGTAAAGTTTCTAAATATCCTACTGGGCAGGATGCGGGAAAGGTGTCCTAAGGAAGGGGATACCGCGTCTCACCCTTCGGTGTCCCACTTCCACTCCACGAAGACCCCTCATCCAGGTGATCCTCCCTCAGTGGTCCACCCCCCGGGAACTGGATCCAATAGCGATGGACGTGTCCTGGCCTCCTGAATGACAGATCTCTGGGCACTAGTGAGTGAGACACCTTCAGGTTTCTGTAACGCTCACCTGATTCCCGTAGAGGCGCCGGTCTTGACTGGGCGTATACCGTATCTTCAAAGGTGATGTGTAACACACGGCTGGCTCTTTGGGCTGGACCTCTGTGCACTGTATGTTTGACTCGAAGGGTAAGATGTCTTAGGTAAGTGAACGCCGTGCTCTCCATCTGCCTCGGGGCAGGGTGCTGTAACCAGTTTCTTCACTGGATAAGGGGAGCAGGCCTCTTGACTTCAGAGGACTGCTGTCCGTCGTTTACTGCACGAACGGTAAGTTTTGAGTAATTCTAATGTCTTTAAAGTCTTTAGTAATGATGTCTCTTGTTTTGCAGGGTTCCGGCGATGGTGGATGACGGGCTGAAGTGAGTTGAAGATGGAGCCCGTGTGATGAATAGAAGCGCCTGGAAGCACGTAAGTAAGCGCTTGTTGCCTGCTTCACAATGCGCTCTAACTGTCTTTTTATTTTGCAGGTACAAGTTCGGAGCGGCTGCAGGGTGCCGGAATACCCACTGGGTTAGATGTGGAAAGGAGTAATGGCACGTGAGTATTAAAGTTCCCCAATGTCTTTAAACGCACCTTGTTTTGTCTTTCAGATGCGGGATGCAGCGCCGAAGGCTCCCGGAGCGTGCAAAGAGTTGGTAAGCTTTTGTCTTTCAGATGCCGGAATGCGGTGTGAAGACCTCCGGAGCGCACGAAGAGTAGGTAAGCCTTTGTCTTTCAGAATGCAGCGCGAGGCGTTGGTGACAGCCGATGGCCCAGGTAAGTGAAGAGCTGTCACTGAAGACCGTAATGCTAACCTGTTCTTTCTTGTCTTTATAGGTGTTGCTGAAGACTGGATTCAGGATGGTAAGCCTTTTTCCTTAGGCCCAGGATCAGATGCAGAAGACACGATGAGCGTTCTGCTGCAGAGGATGCAGAATAACGCAAAGCAAGATTCATCCATCGGGTGTGGTTTAAATAGCCTCCTGTAGTGCTTAGGTGTGTCCGTTCACAGCCACGCCTAGGTAAGAAAAGAGTTCCTGCTTTCCAGAAGAGTTCCAGTGTTCTGACCCTAGGGAGTGGCTCCTGCCCCACCCAACAGGAAAAGTAGTTCCAAACAGAAGAGGATCAGAGGCTTCAACTGGCAGGCAAGTAAGCAGCATGGTCTGCTGCAGGTAAGTCCACCCAAGCATTATGAGCCCGGCGCTTCCAGCGCTGGGACTGGGCATATTTATGAGCCTGGTGCCACTGGCGCCAGGACTGGGTCCAAAAGGTCCCAATTGGGACTGGTTGGCACTCGGAACCTGGGTTATGAATCTGCTTCCAAGGGAGTTGGGAAAACCCTGACCTTTTGGAAGCAGAGATCATGACAGTACCCCCCCCCCCCCTCAAGGCCCCTCCCAAACCGGGCTTCTCCGGGTGTTTTGGCTTGTCAGGAAATGTTCGGTGAAATGTTTTGATTAGGCGAGTAGCGTGGACATATTCAGCAGGTTCCCAGGATCTCTCTTGGGGGCCGTAGCCTTTACAGTCAATTAGGTAAAATAGTTTAGATTTGGAGATCTTGGAGTCCAGAATGCTTTTGACTTCAAACTCGAGTTCCCCATCAACTAGGATAGGTTTTGGAGATTTAGTTAGTCGGGTTTGAGGTTGCACAGGTTTTAATAGAGAGACGTGGAAGACCGGATGTATCTTCATGTGCGGGGGCAAGTCCAACTTGACCGCTACTGGGTTTACTATGGTAGTGATGGAATAGGGACCAAGGTATCTTGGGTTGAATGTGCGTGGCCCTTTTAGATGTAGATATTTGGTGGATAACCAGACTTGATCCCCTACTCGATATTGAGGGGCTTCCTTCCGATGTTGATCTGCTCCTTTCTTGTATTGTTCTTTAGCCCTTTGAAGGTGAGAAACAGCTTCCTTAAAGGCTTGGGTGATTGTAGAATGCAGGTAGTCTACTGCTGGTGTTTCAAGATCTTGGAGGGGATCCAACTCCGAGGTTCGAGGGTGACTGCCATACAAAAGAAAAAACGGGGTTTTCCCAGTTCCCGAATGGACAGAGTTATTGTAGGCATATTCGGCTATCCAAAGGATGTCTTTCCAAGTTTTTTCAGTTTGTTGCAGCATGCAGCGTAAATACTGTTCCAGAGTTTGATTGGTCCTCTCGGTTTGTCCGTCGGTCTGAGGGTGGTGACTGGTCGATAGTCTCACATCAATTTGCGCCGACCGACAGCAACTTCGCCAAAAATGAGAAATAAATTGACTACCTCGATCCGAAATTAGAACCGAAGGAAAACCGTGCAGTCGGACGATGTTTTCGAGAAATTCTCGGGCCAGAGTTGCTGCTGTTGGCAAGCCTTTGAGCGGAATGAAATGGGCCATCTTGGAGAATAAGTCCACGATTACTAGAATCGTATTGTATCCGGAGCATGGAGGTAGATCGGTGATGAAGTCCATAGAAAGCGTATGCCAAGGGCGAGGTGGGATGTCAATAGGGCGTAAGAGGCCTGCTGGTCTTTCCTTTTGACTCTTGTTTTGGGCGCATACTCCACAGGACATTATAAAGTCTCTGATATCTTTTTTCCAAGACGGCCACCAGAAGTAGCGCTTGATCTTTTCTGAGGTCTTGGCTATACCGGGATGTCCTTCCATTAAAGAATCGTGATAACAAGAGATTACTTCTTTCTGTAAATCTGTGCTGGGTAGGTATAATCGTTCTTGGAAATACAATAAGTTGCCCTTTACTGCAAAGTCCTTTCCTTGCAGATGCCAATTCTGTATGTCTGCTGGAGTTAAAAGTTGCCTGGCTTTATCCTTAACTTCCTCTATGGATTGTGTGGCGATTACACCCAGAATTCTTTGTTCGGGAATGATTGGTACAGGTTTAGGGTTGATCAAGTGTTCTTCCACTCCCATCCGAGAAAGGGCATCAGCTTTACCGTTTTTTGTACCAGGTCGAGAGGTAATTATGAAGTCAAACTCGGCAAAGAATAATGCCCAACGGAGTTGTCTAGAGGATTGGGCTTTTGCGGTTTTCAAATATTGCAGGTTTCGGTGATCCGTAATCACAGTAACGGTGTGTCGGGCCCCCAGCAGATAATGCCGCCAAGCCTTAAAGGCAGACTTGATAGCCAGAAGTTCCTTGTCAGTAATCGTGTAATTGATTTCAGGAGGCGAGAATTTGCGGGACCAAAATGCCACGGGATGCAACTGATTGGTTACCGGGTCCTTTTGTGATAGAACTGCCCCCATGGCAAGGCTTGAAGCATCAGTTTCCACGATGTAGGGGAGTTCGGGGCGAGGGTGTTTTAAGATTGGTGCAGAGATAAATTTAGTCTTCAAATCCTGGAAAGCTTGTTCCGCCTCGGTAGACCATTCAAAACGTTTGTTTTTCTTTAACAAGGCAGTGATGGGCTGGACTATTCGAGAGAATTCGGGGATAAACCTGCGGTAAAAGTTAGCGAAGCCTAACATGCTTTGCACACCTTTTACGGAGGATGGTGATGGCCATTTGAGAACTGAATCGACCTTCTTTGAATCCATACGCACTCCGCCAGGTGATAATATGAATCCCAAGAATTCAACTTCAGTCCCGTTGAAAACACATTTTTCCAACTTAGCGAAAAGTTTGTGTTGACGCAATCTTTCGAGGACCATTTTCACGTGTTTCCGATGTTCAGATTCCGATGAAGAATAAACGAGGATGTCGTCAATGTAAACAACAACACACACATCTATGAGCTCTCTGAGGACATCGTTCATAAAATATTGAAAGGCGGCCGGGGCATTGCAAAGTCCGAAGGGCATGACCTGATATTCAAATAGCCCATACTTGGTGCGGAAGGCCGTCTTCCATTCATCGCCCTCTTTTACTCGTACCAAGTGGTAAGCTCCTCTAAGATCCAGCTTTGTATATATGCATGCTTTTCTGTCTTGGTCCAGGAGTTCAGGGATCAAAGGTAACGGATATCTATTCTTAACGGTGATCTGGTTCAGGGAGCGATAATCTATACAAGTTCTAAGGTCTCCTTCCTTTTTTGGAACGAAGAACAAAGCTGAAGAAGCAGGGGACTTGGAAGGACGAATAAACCCATTTGCCAGGTATTGATCCAGGTATTGTCGAAGGTGAAGGTTCTCAGGCTCGGTGAGGGCATAAATTCTACTACAAGGAGGAGTAGATCCAGGTATCAGGTCTATCTGGCAGTCATAAGACCTATGAGGAGGTAGAGAGTTAGCCTGATCCTTCCGGAAAACATCTTGGTATTCTAGGTATTCGGGAGGTAACTGGGGAGTCTCTGAAGAAATTGCTGCCAGTGCAACACCAGGTGGAGGGTGACAAGTAGAGACACATTCTGGAAACTGGACCGTTCTTGCTCGCCAATCGATCAGAGGATTGTGTTTCTCTAACCAAGGTATTCCTAGAATAATCTGAAACTGAGGGGCCTTGATCACATCGAACACGATCTTCTCATGGTGTCCATCTTGACTTATTAGCGTCACTTCTTGAGTGGTATGCATTACTGGCCCGGAGGCTATCTCCGTACCATCCACCGTAGTAATGACGTCCTTTACAGCCTTGGGACAAAGAGTTAGTTTCATCCTCAAAACCATTTCATGATCCACATAATTGCCGATGGCACCGCTGTCGACGTAAGCTTCAATTGCATGTAATCGATCCGGATTATCAGGGCTAATGAGGACCATAGGTATCACGAAATGCGAGGTCACGGAACTGGTTTTCACGCTCGGCAAGAGGACCTCTATTCTTGTCGGGCAAGGTTGTTTCCCTGCTCAGAGTTTGTAACTTTGGTAACTGCAGCTCCTACTGCCTTCTTGGCAGGTTTCACCGGACAGTCTCGAAGAAAGTGCCCTGAGTTTCCGCAATAGAGGCATAATTGCAACTGTTTTCTCCTTTGCCGCTCCTTTTGTGTTAGAGGACCTTTCAGACCCCCTATTTGCATGGGTTCCCCGGAGTCTACTCCTTTGGAAGGAGTTGGCGGTTTGGAAAATACTCGAGCATCAAACTTGGAACGATCGGCCTTCCTGTTCTGCAGTCTGTGATCTATTTGAACGACTAAGTCTATATAGTCCGAACAATCTTGTGGGGGATTCACTACTTGGGCTAACACATCTTTGAGCTCTCCACGTAGACCTCTATAAAACAGCGTAATCCTTTTGTCCTCAGGCCATTGAGTTTCCACTATAAGTCTGTTGAAAGACGCAATATAAGCCAAAAGGTCTTGATTACCTTGTCGCAACGAAAGAAGCTCATTGTCCAAGGCCTGCCCCTGTGAATGTCTTGCGAACAGTTTTTCCATACTGAGCTGAAAAGCTTGAAAATCATGGAGGACCGGATCATCTTGATTTACTAGAGGGATCGACCAGTCTGCCGCATTGCCACTAAGGTACGAAAGCACGAAAGCTACTTTAGCTTGATCAGTTGGAAAGGCTGCTGGCCGGCATAAGAAATGCAACCGGCACTGATTGATAAATACTGCAAACCTCTTTGGGTCACCAGAAAATCGTTCGGGCGGAGCCAGAGGTACATTCCCAGGTAGGTTGATCTGCACTGGATTCATAGAGGATGTAGAAGGAAGATTTCCCCCAGATGCGGGTAACGGGGTCTGTCCGGCTTGTGACTGTAGCAATTGTCTAGCGAGATCATCTGTTCGCTCCTTGGAAATAATCAGTTCCCTTCTTAGAGCGTTCGTTTCCTGACGGGCTGCATGCACTTCTGCCCTTAGTTCCCCAAGTAACTGGGCTAGTTGGTCGGTATCCGAGGTTTCCATAGCGCCTGGACGGGAGTTTTGTGGTAGGCTTTGCGTTCTGTAACGCTCACCTGATTCCCGTAGAGGCGCCGGTCTTGACTGGGCGTATACCGTATCTTCAAAGGTGATGTGTAACACACGGCTGGCTCTTTGGGCTGGACCTCTGTGCACTGTATGTTTGACTCGAAGGGTAAGATGTCTTAGGTAAGTGAACGCCGTGCTCTCCATCTGCCTCGGGGCAGGGTGCTGTAACCAGTTTCTTCACTGGATAAGGGGAGCAGGCCTCTTGACTTCAGAGGACTGCTGTCCGTCTTTTACTGCACGAACGGTAAGTTTCGAGTAATTCTAATGTCTTTAAAGTCTTTAGTAATGATGTCTATTGTTTTGCAGGGTTCCGGCGATGGTGGATGACGGGCTGAAGTGAGTTGAAGATGGAGCCTGTGTGATGAATAGAAGCGCCTGGAAGCACGTAAGTAAGCGCTTGTTGCCTGCTTCACGATGCGCTCTAACTGTCTTTTTATTTTGCATGTACAAGTTCGGAGCGGCTGCAGGGTGCCGGAATACCCACTGGGTTAGATGTGGAAAGGAGTAATGGCACGTGAGTATTAAAGTTCCCCAATGTCTTTAAACGCACCTTGTTTTGTCTTTCAGATGCGGGATGCAGCGCCGAAGGCTCCCGGAGCGTGCGAAGAGTTGGTAAGCTTTTGTCTTTCAGATGCCGGAATGCGGTGTGAAGACCTCCGGAGCGCACGAAGAGTAGGTAAGCCTTTGTCTTTCAGAATGCAGCGCGAGGCGTTGGTGACAGCCGATGGCCCAGGTAAGTGAAGAGCTGTCACTGAAGACCGTAATGCTAACCTGTTCTTTCTTGTCTTTATAGGTGTTGCTGAAGACTGGATTCAGGATGGTAAGCCTTTTTCCTTAGGCCCAGGATCAGATGCAGAAGACACGATGAGCGTTCTGCTGCAGAGGATGCAGAATAACGCAAAGCAAGATTCATCCATCGGGTGTGGTTTAAATAGCCTCCTGCAGTGCTTAGGTGTGTCCTTCCACAGCCACGCCTAGGTAAGAAAAGAGTTCCTGCTTTCCAGAAGAGTTCCAGTGTTCTGACCCTAGGGAGTGGCTCCTGCCCCACCCAACAGGAAAAGTAGTTCCAAACAGAAGAGGATCAGAGGCTTCAACTGGCAGGCAAGTAAGCAGCATGGTCTGCTGCAGGTAAGTCCACCCAAGCATTATGAGCCCGGCGCTTCCAGCGCTGGGACTGGGCATATTTATGAGCCTGGTGCCACTGGCGCCAGGACTGGGTCCAAAAGGTCCCAATTGGGACTGGTTGGCACTCGGAACCTGGGTTATGAATCTGCTTCCAAGGGAGTTGGGAAAACCCTGACCTTTTGGAAGCAGAGATCATGACAGTTTCTCACAAGCGTCACCTATTTTCTAATGTACCTGCCTATAATAAGGGCAGCCTGGCTGCCTCAATGGACAATGCTTCTGACTTTTATGCTGTTAGACAGGAAGGCAGGGCTCGTCCGGAATTTAACATTTTCACCTGTCTATTACTAAACAGGGGTGGGTCTACTCCTCTTCACTGTACTTGCATCTGTTTCAGACTTTCTTGTTACAGTTCACATTCCAGCCATTTTGTCAGGCCTTCCTTGGTCCACACAGGTTTTCTCTCCGGACCTGTGTCAGTAATCCACATTCACTTTAGTTTTCACAATGGCTGTCTTTTGGCTTTTCCACAACTTGTATTGAAGTCACTCTTTGGTGTTAATCCTTTTCTACCACTTTGCTTTCACAATGTCCATTAAACTTCATCAACTTGTCTTTCACACTTGCTTTCCAATGAATTAATAAGTGCTCATTATGGACTTTCACTTTTTTCATAAGAGCATCTGAACGGGTTTTTATTACGTTCACAACTGTACATCATTCGCTTTCCACTCGTGGTATATTTTCACATGATTTTCACATTTCTCTTTAGTTCGGCATTCAATAAATCTTGTTTCATTTAAAAAAGAATGTGGCAGTTTGTTTGGCATTCAATAATGTTCTCTTTGGTTTCCAAACCCCACTTTTAGAAGTTTCAGTTTGATCTGTAATTGCACATTTCCAATTCCCACCCCTGGTGCGTCCTGGTACGAGTGTTCTCTCTCGCACACTCAGCAGTGCTCGGCTGCTCCTCCGGGCATGTCCATATTTTTCTCCCGCCCAGCGAACAGCGCTCGCCACTGTGAACCTTGCGGCTGCAGCCCGTGGCAGTTTGGAATCTTCTGTGTTCCCCTGCTTCAGCTAGGAACACGCGACACAGGGGACTGTAGGCGCTCGGACCCTCTCACAGCATGCTCTTGTCACGGTGCCTCTCTCACCCCTGGCAAAACACAGCATCTTCTCTGCTGGCCCCCCTTCAGCCAGCTCCTCACAGTTGCGTCCTTCTCACCAGGCAGGATCCCCCTTCCTCTCTGCCGGTCTTTCATTTTAAGCACCTGTGGACTTTTAATGGGTTGCAGGTGTGAGTCCTTTGCCTGACCACAATTGTACCAATTAATGGGACATACCTGAAGCTTCTTCATAGTCATCTTCCTCGTCTCAGTACCACAGTGGTGAAATTGACTAGAAATGTGCATCACTTCTAGTTGCCTCTTCCTCGTCCCAGTCTTAAAGGCATATGATTGTGGGACAGTTGGTATGCATGGAAAGGAAAAAGACTGAACGACGGTGTATTATTCCTAGTTAGGTTTGATATGTCTTGGGATCAACATATGGAGTTTGAGGTGTGTTTACCTTGCCCATATAAAGAGAGGTCCACCTAGGTGCTCTCCCTCTCTTTTTTATAATAATGGTATTCCGAAGGGTTATTTTGAAAGAAAGGCAAGGGGGCCGGCTGACGGTACTCTGTAAGATCTTCTAGGACTGATGGTTCATTATGAAAACGGAATGGAAGGTACTGTGTCTCACCAAAGAACACCCTCCCTCGCAGATCCACCCCCAGGGTCAGGATCCAAAAGCAATGACCTTTCCCTGGCCACCTGAGCAGAGGATGTTGGAGACAAGGAAGTGAGGGTCCCCTCAGGTCTCACACAAGAGCCATAAAAAAGGTCTGTGGGCGGACACATAGCCCTCTGTGCAGTGATCTACTCCTCACATAAGGTGTGCACTGCCCTGGGTGGATTGAAGAAGGTATGCAAGGCCTTACATGAAGGTTCCAATTCCACTCTATTTCTTCAGGACATCAGAACGCAGATTGAGTTAATGATGGATCTTGCTTATGATGGAGTCAAGACCTATGTCAATAAGGCCTGTGCCAGATCCAGAAAATAAGGCAGATTTCTTTCCAGATATTGAGGATCTGAGAAGACTACTTGGAGGATAATTTCCTGATTGCCAAGACAAAGGGCCTCATTACACGGTAGGCGGTAAGGGTTTACCGGTATTTTACCGGTACCGGTAAACCCTTACCGCCTTACTACGAGGTCCCTTTGCGGGTTGCAGAATTTAACGCCTGCTTTTTGCAGGCATTAAAAACCAAACCGCAAAGGGACCAGGGAGCTAATTACGGTACCGCAATTTGCGGTGCCGTAATTAGCACCTTCCCCATTCCCATTATGCCCTATGGGGCAAAAATGGGAATGGGGAAGGGCAATGGGGGAAGGGGGAATTACCGCCCCACCAACCTTGGAATAGGGCGGTAATTCACCTTTCCACCAAGGCGGCGCCGGTATTTTACAGGCATGAACCAAGGGGCTAATAGCACCTTGGTCCACTGCTGTCCGTGTAATGAGGCCCAAAGTGTTATAACCCTTTGCTGGTAAGAATATGCATTCCATGGCTGTAACTGAGTTTGCAACTTGAACTCTCTTTATGGTTTCAGATAAGTGGCCATTTTGTGAACCAACATGTTCAAAACACTTGAAAGTTCCAGAGGGAGAGGGAAGCATCTGGAGGAGGTTTAGCACACTGCCTCTGTGGCAGAAGACGGAAAGGTGTAACAGACTATCTACTATTAAGTTGGGAGAAACAAGTGCAGTATTTCGGATTGACCAAGTTGGGCAGCACATCTTCACAGTGATAATTGATTGGGAAGTAGGCACAGGCCAGGGATAAACTCATAAGATACCTAATGCAGGCCTCCCACTTATAGTAAGACCAATACCATGCCCAGTCTATACCAACACCTCAGAAAATGTTTCCGTTGTTATGCCATAGCTCTTGTGACTGCAGTGTTGCAGACTAACTAGAGAACAACATTAGTATTTGTGCTATGATTGTCTGATCTTAAATCTTAGTCTTGTGGTTTTTCAACCACGTTCATGCACAAAATACCGCCTTCCAAGAGAGCACATTCTTTTCAGCTCTATAAAATGAGAGCTGCACAAATGAGCAATTAAGTGCTGCTGGGCGTTTCCATGTTCTGCAGCATTAGCTGCTTTCATGTGCTTTTCTGAAATTATAAACACCTAAACGGATGCTTTATAAAAACGCCATCGGTCCCAGACCATCAATTAAAATAATTAAATGTTCTGAACTAGCCACGTTTGATGCTCAAACAGTCTTCTAGCCTATCTGTTGTGTAATATAATATCCTCTTCATAGTCTTATATTTTTGGCTTAAACTTTATTCAGTCCAGTCCAGGTGATATTGACATTAATTAATTGAGTGATGGTTTGATGCATTTTACATAGACCTCCACCATGTTAAATGCACTTTATCCTATGTTCCATCAAGGACAGAATATTGAATAACAAGAGGCCCATTCCTAGCCGGCAGCATTTTTGCTGATGCAATTATACACAGTCCGAACAAGTGGAATATAATTCATTGTGTTTCCACTGTCAATCGATTTTATGACATTGTGACAAGTTTGTAAATCTCAACCATGTGCTATGATGTGCCAACATTTTGCCAGTTAATTTGATTCTGGTCTAGATTCTCAATTTGTTTTACTTTTTCAGCTTGGTTGATAGTGATCCAACCAAGTGGATTCTGCAACTCCTTGTGTCCATCTCGAATGACTGGAGGGCCACCAAAATAGTATCTGGATGCTTCCTTCTTTGCTCCAAGTGTGAGGGTAATCATTCTGACTACCCTTGCCCAACCCTCTTGCCAAATGCCCTGTCAGTCACTTACAAGACAGTACGGTGGTGATGGAGCATATGCCCCTCCCCAACATTTACCACTGGTGTAGGGTTCAGCCCTACTCCCCTGGATAGATGGTGAACTGGCAATAAAGGCAGTGTGTTCTAGTATGATATATCATTCCGTACTTGCATGTCTGCAAATAGCTGCATACTCACAGAGGTTCCACCACGAACAATCTCCTGTGGTGGTGCCGGCAGTGGCAACAAGCCCCAGTTGGTGGATGGCTCCACTGGCGCAGTATGCAGGGAGTGAGGATGGCTGAATTTGTCGGTGTGTCTGGTCACAAGCAGGTGAGTTCCCAGTGGAACCAGCCAATGCTCCCTCTTTGGAGGACCCACTACTGGAGGGTGCTGTGACAGAGTGGTCACTGAAAGGTGACATGTATGCATTAGGACTAGTCGGATCCTTCTTCTGTTTTAGGTCTATGATGCAATCACCCATCACACTTTTGCTAAATCAATCTTCCCTGCCATACTTTCACGGAACATGTTATTATGAAGTGCCCCTTCTGCCCGTTTTCACTCTCTCATTTGTGTGAATCCGCTGTCCATGCTGAGTCCTGCTGTTTGATGCTGACAGTGCTGTGCTTTACCTGCTGTAATCACCCCCTCCCCTCCTCCCTATGGCATACATATGGAGAGACCCTGCAACATCCTCCATACATGTGCATGCAGTATCCTCACCACCAGCCACTGCCTCTGTGTGCGCAGAGACCACCACAATCCCTGGCCTCCTCACACCTGCCTACTCAATTGTCTTCATAGCTCATCTCCTTGCTCTGCCCTCGTATGCTCTTGGTCCAGCTTTCTTCTCACGACATACCTGCAGTGGCATCACAGCATCCTGTAGTCTAAATAGAAATATAAAGAAGGAGCGCTATGGAAAAAGGAGCAGCAATGCAGTAAAGAGAATTGTCATTCATGAGTATATGTGTGCTGAAAGCATGTACATTATTTCATGTGCATGGGGATTGCCTTGCTCCTTAAGAGGGAACCCTTCTTTTCTGTACCTGCTTCACTGTGTGCCCTGCATGTGTTTACTATTACAGTACGTTTGTGTCCCAGTCTTTCCCTCTGGTAAAAGTGGTCCCATGCCTTTGATTAGGTGAGCACTGTCTGGGTATGGAGTGAAGATGTCCCCTCCCCTGACTGAATTTGCCAATGGGATTCCATTGCTGCCTTAATTTCTCTGCAAGAGCCGGCACAGGTGGTTGGGCCTCAGCCTCTTGGCACTCTCAAGACATCTGCATGCCCTCTGTTTCCATAGAGCCCAACACCTCTGCTACACCCTCTCCCCGTGTTACCATCATTACCTCTCTGACTCCAAAGATGATTAATGCATTATCCAGCAACTAATCTAGTCTATTCACATGAGTGTAATATCCTCCTCTTCCATCACGTCATTTCTGCCACCCAGACGTCCCCAGGAGCATTCACCACCGCTAGCACAAGGATTCATTGTGGTGATCCTGCCTCCTCCTCACCCTCCTCAGCGTCTCCTCCTGTGGTAGTGATAACCTCTCGCAATCAGCCATGTGCGTGCGTTATTACTATTGAACGCGAACCTAAGTGTGGGCGATTGCGCTTACACAAGGTAAGCAGTTTGCGTTCCATAGCGAACAGGGGTGTCATAGCTTCAGCTACCAGGCGCAGTAGTGTCACAAACCAACCACCCCCACTACGGTCTTGGTGCTTCCAAGACTGAGTTTACACAAGCCTCTGAGACCCCAGTAGGGAAAGAGGGTTAGGATCATGATGGTTGGATAGGTACTGTTCCGAGGGTAACCGGAATGAGGGCTAGGAGAGGGGAAGTGGATATGTAGGGGGACACAGGGTAAGCTTAACAACAGTACTGTATGAGCATACACACACAGCCCACTTTGCACTGCATCCACACACAGTACAAGGTAACCAGAAAGGCACTTAGCTCCGGTTGTGAGTGCTGGCCTCCTGCCTGAGCACTCTCAGGTCCGGTGTCAGGAGTAGTTCAAATGCTGCAAAGGGAGCTTGTATTAATGATCTGTGTGCTGCTTACACGTGGCTCCCAAGGCATACAGTTGTGCATGCATGCAGAATGGTGACACACCCAAGGCAGGTTAGTGCAGGGACGTGCAAGCTAGAACAACTGTGGAGTTAGTACTGCTAATGTAGCCCTGTACGTGCATCAACAATAGTCTGCTGCACGTAGCTGAGTTCTGAAGAAAGAATGTGCAACTATTGTCCGCCGCACGTGGCTGAAGACTAGAAGTCTCAACATGCAGCTAAAGTTTGCTGCACGTGGCTGTATATGTGCGGTTTGGTAGAGAGCCGCACGTGGCTAATTTGCATGCAAGGCATGCTCGCGGGAGGAAACCGGTGTCCCTATGGGCGCCATAGGGCGTGTCGAATGCTACTATTGATATGCGTGGAGCACTTAGCTTTTACTCTGGGCAGGGGACGTGGTTGGTCTGGGCTGTGCCCCGCGCCCGTGCCTCTCAATGCAGCACGTGCCTCCCTGGTGATCCGTTTCCCCCTCTTTCTCAGTGCTGCTTCCCTGAAGCTGCGCGTTAGGATCTGAGCTTAGGTTTCTCCCCTCAGCTGTTGCGGTACTTATCTGGTGCAATCGAGGGGCCAGAAAGCTTCTTTCTTGGGGCATGGCCCCTCGCGTGAATACCCTTGTCAGGAGCTCCAGCTGATGCATCTGCTCTGGTCGGATGCTTAAGCACAAGCCCCGTGCTTTCGATCGCATGCATGCGCGCACACGTGCCACACCCAGCGTGGGTGTTGCAAAGTAGTTCCCGGCCCGGAGGCTGCTGGGAACTGTAGTCTGTAGGTCCTTCTTCCTGCACAGAAGCCTTCGATAAGGCTGGAGCCTTTTTCGTTTGTCCTGTTTTGTTTTGTTTTGTTTTGTTTTGTTTTGTTTTTTGTTGTCCTGTGCCTGAAGCCTGCTGAGGAGCCCTGCCCCCACAATCCCACACCCTGCATAAACACTCCACACCCTGTGCCCTGACAGTACTCCCCCCGCCACCGCCCCGCACGGAAGGACTTGGGTTTGGGTTTCCCTGGGTGGTTGTTATGAAATGCTTTAATTAATCTTGGGTCATGAACGTTTTGCACAGGTTCCCAAGATCGGTCTTCAGGAGCATACCCCACCCAGTCTATCAAGTAGTAAAGCCCACCTTTGCATTGTTGAGAATTCAAAATGGCCTATACCTCATACTCAGGATGCCCTTGGACCAATATGGGTGGTGGTTTATCTGTGCGAATGGAGGGCCGTGCTGGTTTTAACAAAGATACGTGGAAGGTGGGATGAATTTTCATTTGACTGGGCAAGGCCAGCCTCACTGCCACAGGATTAATCACATCTGACACTGTAAATGGACCCAAGTATCGGGGTTGCAATTTACGGGGTCCGGACATTTTAATATTTCGGGTGGACAACCAGACTTTGTTGCCTTGTTTATACTGGGGGTTCTTACATCTTTTGTTATCTGCATAGAGTTTATAGGATTTCTTTGCTGTATCCAGATTTTTCTGAATGTCTGTCCACACTTGTTGTGCGTGAATTTGGTGTCCTAATAAAGTGGGAAGATTTGTTGAAGGGGTATTCGGTGTTGTGGGCAAAACCTGAGGATGGAATTCATACGCTCCAAAGAACGGAGTATGTTTTGTAGGGCTGTGCACTGTGTTGATGTAAGCTATTTCAGCTAACCAGACATATTGAACCCATGATGTCTCGGCATTAGCAGTATAGCAGTGTAAGTATTGTCCCAGCCCTTGATTCACTTTTTCGGTTTGCCCGTCAGTTTCTGGCCGATACCCGGATGATAGGCTGACTTCCATGCCAATCATTTGACAAAACGCTCGCCAAAAGCGAGAGAGAAACTGTGGGCCTCTGTCAGTGATGACACGTGTGCGTAACCCATATAGTCGTACCACGTTGTGTAGGAACAATTCTGCTAACTCACCAGTGGTAGGGACGCCGACACACGGAATGAAGTTACTCATTTTGGTGAGTGAGTCTGCAACCACTAGGATCAAGGTGTACTTTTGGCCTGGTGGTAAATCCATAATCAGATCCATAGTGACCGTATGCCAAGGAGCAGGCGGGGTTGGCAGCGGTTGGAGCAGTCCCACCGGCTTCTGATGACTAGCCGTTTGTCTACCACAGGTGCTGCATCCTGAAACATACACCCTTACGTCACAAAGTAAGGTGGACCACCAGAAATGCCGAGTCACGTTTTGCTGAGTTTTGGTAATCTCTGGCTGCCCAGGAAATGAGGCATCGTGACACCATTGCATGACTTCCTTCTTGAGTGCAAGTGTGGGCAAATACAAGGCCTTGGCATAGTAAAGGGAAATGGTCAAGTAAGACCAATGAGAGATCCAGTGCTGTTGCTGTGGATTCGAAATTGTAACACATGGCAGCGTTCACCTGTTAGGTTGTGGGTACCTTGACCAACACCCCACAGAGAAACTGAATGAGATAAAGGTTAAGAGTGAAACTGCGGCAAGTTACAGAAAGTCCATGAAATACAGTTGTAGTGTATTTTAATTTTGGTTCAAGACAGCCTGACACGTGTTTCGAGCAAAGCTCTTCCTCTGAGGCTGTGCAAATATAGTCCAAAAAGTTGATATGGTACATTGGTAATTACATTGTCATTCACAAGGTGTCGTCCAGACCAAGGAGTCATTTGAGGATATGCCACATATATAATACATAGTACATATCAACATTATAAAAAGTTTATGCATGTTGGCATAATGAGTAATTATGAACAGTCATTTCGAAAAGTGCAAGTAAGCAATTACCATTTCAGTAGTGACATCAGAGTGGTCCAAGAGTCGGGAAAATGAAATAACAAAAACAACACCAACAATTAGTGAGGCAAGGTGGATAGACAACCGTGGGCAAATCGATAGTAATTGCGCAGTTGTAACCAATGATAAAAAAACATGGTAAAATTAAATCGAGTGGCTAAGTAAGGAACCATATTTACCAAAAGATCCTTGTCCAATTGAATACTCTGCGCAATAAGTAATCACAGAAAAATAATAAATAATGGGTATAAGTTGACCAAAATGAGAGGCTACTTACTATACCAGACATGTTGATAATATACACTTACAAATACTTGAAGTGACCGATATATAAATCTAATTCCGGAAACTAGGTCCTGAAAGGGACAATATAATTTCTAGCTATACATTTTTTCATTAGTTATGGAAGCAATAGCATGTGAAAAAGTCCGAAAATATTAATGAATTACCAGAATTTCGATTGCGATTGCAATTGCTCAGTGTTAACGAACTTCATCAATTCCAAAATTACCGCCGTAATTGAAAGAAATTAAAGTCAACCAATATGAGCAGGGTCCACAAAGTTAAATCAACCAATCCATCACATCAAATTGAATGCAGGGGGTAAGCAGGAGAAAATCACAAACAAGCCTGAATTAGACATGATCCCAATTAGCCAATATACCGCTTATTGCGTGTAGAAAGGGACCGTATCAAAGTGTACGGACAGCTTACTTACCAGCCTTCCGGCATACAAATGAGTCTAGAGAGAGCGCGTTGAGCGCTTGACCCGAGATTATAAAGAGTCACTAAAACGCGAGCCGTGGAACACACGGCAGGCTCTTCATGGTCGCCATCTTGTGTGAGTGAATCTTGCCCTAAGCAATCAATTAAGCGTATACAGAATAAGTGTCTGATCTAGAGTTATAAAATCGCCATGTAATTTCCACCTGGCATTGCGAGCCGTTAAGAATTACCGAATGACGAATTATTTCACACATTGAAATAAGATTAGTGTGCATACTATAAATAACCGTCGATTGACGATAATAACTATAACTAGAGCAGATATTTTCAAAGATGGATCAAAAAACTGATTGGCTAAATTAGAGAATGAAAATGCTTCATCGCACCAAGGATATGGCCATGATTGTTTATCCACCTCCAACGGATTTACATCTTATAACATATATCGAATCAAATACAGGGGAATGGTCTCCCACCAGGTCACAGGAGAATAGTATCCCTCCATTCCAAAATCCACTGGCAATTCTAAATAACAATGCCAACAAGTAAGTGAACCATTGCACATTGACAGACATAATAGCGTTAATGTCACTAGTAACAGTACATAATGTGATAATTATAATAAATATGGATGTACATGAAACATCAAGAATAGATAAGACATTGCTGGATACCCACATATTGATTCATAAAAATACATGAAACTCCTAGTCAGAATTTAGACCACGGATGACCAATCTGTGTTTACAGATGAGGCGTGCTTCTAGTTGCCTAAGCTTAAGTTCCATATTGGCCTCCTCTCTTAGATGGACATATCTGGGCTAGTCCAGTAAAGTGAATATCCTTAATATTGTCAAATTGATGACACGTCTGCCAATGCAACGCTAAGGGGTATTTAGAATCCTGTTTAGACAGTGTAGAGAGATGTTCTCGAATACGAATCCTGAAATCCTGAGGGGCCTAATTGTGCTTCCAATGTAAATTAGTCCACAGGTACAGATAATACAGTACACTACAAATTTCGTGTTGCAGTTAATGAATGAGTTAATTACATGTTTTCCCATTAAACCAAAATCAACCGATTCAGTCTCAAGCGTATGCAGAAACATGTTGCAGCTCCCACACTTGTGAAAGCCTTTAACCCTCCCCTGAGCAAGAAATGTCTGGCTACAGGACGGTTGGAACATGAAAGATGGACATAGAATATTTTTCAATGTAGGTGCTCTACTGAAAGTTATTGAAGGATTGGGTTCAAGCCATTTAGCCAAATCATGATCTAAATGTAGCAGATGCCAGTGGCGTTTAAGGATAGCATAAATACTATTACTGTCCCTGTTGTACAGAGTAATAAGTCTGATTTTTCTCTGTCGCTCATTAGCAAAATCTGATCTAGTCTTTGATTTAAGCAAATCTGCTCTCTTCATACTAGACACTTCACATTCAACCTTAGTCAATAACTTGGCATAGTATGTAAGACCATTTACCAAAGTATGCTGAGACCCCTTGGAGCACCAATCTTGTAGGTCTTGCATGGACATAGCTTTTAATACATCTTCAAAGATGTTAGGTCTCCCTAGTACCCCGATTATACGAGTTGCTGGAACTATTGGGTGAGCTTCACTTGCTCCATTGTCCGCCAGTTATGGATACCATGACAAGATATCCGCTTTTTAGTTGTCCGTTCCTGGGCTGTACATAATAAGGAAGTTGAAATCTGGAAAGAACAGTGTCCAACTGAGTTGACGAGGGCGAAGTGTTTTTGCTGTCTCAATAAACTGCAGATTCCGATGATCGGTCATGACAGTGAATCTGTGGCGAGCCCCTAGGAGATAGTGCTGCCATTCCTCAAATGCTGATTTAACCGCCAGCAATTCTCAATCAGCTATAGTGTAGTTGACCTCTGCGGGGAGCAGCTTTTGGGAATGATAAGCTAATGGGTGCAGTAAACCTGTCTTAGGGTCCCGCTGGGAGAGAACTGCTCCTAAAGCATAGCTTGATGCATCTGTTTCAACCAAAAATAGTTGGGTCAGATCAGGATGCTTCAGTACTGGTGCGGATGTGAATGGTAGTTTTAGTTGTTGGAAACTCCGCTCGGCAGACCCGTCCCGTAGGAACGCTTTTCCTTTTCTGAGTAGTGCAGTGATTCGTGTTACCAACTCAGAGAAATTTTTGATAAAGCGCAAGTAGAAATTTGCAAATCCTAAAAAGGATTGCACCTCGTTAACAGACGTGGGGGCCGGCCAGTCCAATCCCGCTTGTACTTTTATTTGATCCATCTGTACCCCAGATGGAGTCAAAAAGTAGCCTAAGAACTTCACTGTCGTGCGATGGAATTCGCACTTGTCTAGTTTGGCAAATAAGTTATGCTCTAGGAGTCATTGGAGCACTGCCTTGACGTGTTCTTCCATGTTCTGGGAATATATCAATATGTCATTGGTATAAACTTCTGTGAAAACGTCTAAGTACTCACGCAGCACTTTGTCAAGGAAATGCTGAAAAGCTGCTGGCGCATTGCACAGTCCAAACAGAATAATCTGGTACTTGTAGAGGCCGAATTTGGTTAGGAATTCCGTCTTCCACTCATCTCCAGCTCCTCTGAGGTCTAGTTTGGTGTAGATAGCCACGTCACGCACTTGATCCAGTAATACTGGGATCAATGGTAAAGGATATTGATTCTTAACCGTAATACGGTTAATTCCGCTGTAATTGATGCAAGTTCTCAAATCACTGGTCTTCGGCATGAAGAAGAGCGGCAATGAGACTGTCGAGTTGGAATGCCTAATGAACCCGCTCCATAGGTTTTTTTCAATGTATTCCTTTAAATGCGCTGTCTCAGCCTCCGTAAGAGCATACACGCGGCTGCAGGGCGACACCCCTCCTGGCTCTAGGTCAATGCGGCAATCAAATGGCCAATGAGGTGGCAATGTCTCAGCAGCGTGATTACTACATACGTCCTTATATTCCCAGTATTTGGACGGTAGTTCACTCGGGCCCAATGTCTCTACAGACATGACGGAAGGCCCAGGTATGGGCCCCTGAACAGGGATGAGGTATGTCCTGTTGAGACACAATGAGTAAGGCAGTACGATGAGGACAAGGATACTACACCCTCAGACCAGATCACATGAGGGTTATGCCTATAGAACCATGGAAGTCCTAGGATGACACCCAATTGTGGTGCCCCAATCAGGTCAAACTGGATTTCCTCCTGGTGGTTTTGCTAGCAACACAGCGTTAGGACCTGAGTACATTGGGTTATGTGCCCAGAGCACAATGCAGTGCCATCTACTGCTTTCACAGACTCTGAGGACTTTTTCATACACAAGGACACCCCCAATTTAGTAGCATAAGCAATGTCCGTGAAGTTACCTGTG
The DNA here is from genome assembly GCF_040938575.1 of Ambystoma mexicanum. Lineage (NCBI taxonomy): Eukaryota > Metazoa > Chordata > Amphibia > Caudata > Ambystomatidae > Ambystoma > Ambystoma mexicanum. The sequence goes on from NC_090923.1 coordinate 572,741,855, forward strand.
GCACCGTAATCCAGGAGTTGGGTAACCCGAAATTCCTGACCAACAAAACCCAGCGACCCGGACAACGTGATATGTGGAGCATAATTTACGAAACCTACAGCTGGGGTAACTTCAACTACCTGGGTTGACTGCACTAACCCTATAACCGCTAAGGCGTTTCCCTGCGATTTAGGCTTGGTGGGACATTCCTTGATGAAATGGCCTGTAGTTCCACCATACAAGCATAGACCCTCCTTGCGTCAACGCTCCTTCTCTTCTTTGGTGAGTGGGCCCTGGGTCGATCCAATCTGCATAGGTTCGTCCCTGACTGCTTTTTCTGTGGGACGAGATGTTCGCGATTGGTCTAACCCAGCAATCGGGCGCGAGTCCCCTTGCTTTTTGTCCCTGAGCCGTTCTGCCCTTCGGTGGTCGAAGCGTAGTGTAAGATCAATCATGACAGGACAATCCTGGGGTTGGGGGTCTACATGCGCTATGAGATCTTTAAGGTCATCACGTAGAACAGACATTCTTTTATCCCGAGGCCACTCAGCCTCGGCCACCAGCCAGTTAAACTGGGTGACATACGGTACCCGTTCCTTGCTGCCCTGACGCTGGGTTAACACCCCCCTGTCCTTACACATGACTGCAGCTCTACGATTGAATATGTTTCCAAACTCCAACAGGAATTCATCCCAATCATATAACACTCCATCATCCCTTTGCACCAAAGGATTTGCCCAGGCCGCCACATCCCCGGTTAGGTATGAAATAACAAAGGCCATCCTAGCTTGGGTAGCCCTAAATGCCGCCGGTTTGGTGTAAAAATGAAGCCGACATTGAGGGCCGCATCACGAGTTGGGCGCTAACCTCGGCGGTATTACCATACCGTCAAACCCCCCGGCACTATTAGCGATGGATCGCGGGTTTGGCGGAATGGTAAGTCCCCATTCCCCATTGGTCCAGTGGGGAATGTTCAGCACTATTACTGCTGGCGGTATTACCACCAGCGGTAATAGTACCGAAAATATGCAAATTCGTGGCAAATTTGCCCCCAGCTCAGAGCTGGGGGTAAATCCGCCAAGCCTGTGATTTGGTGGACCCTTAAATGCGGCAGTAATAGCATTTCCGCCGCATTTAAGGGTAACAGCCAAACTCGTGATGAGGCCCGGAGTCAAGAAGGTTTGATATTTCTGGGGATCCCCTTAGTACCTCTCTGGTGGGGTTAACGGCACTACATTCTCCAGAGTTACTTGCACCTGGACTGGGGCGGGGGCAGAAGTGCCCCCAGGGAGAGGGGCTGTCTGCGTGGTCAAACTGCGCACTTGGGTTGCCAGAATAGTGTAGACCTGCCTGGTGGCAGTGAGCTCGGCCTGTAGGTCCGGCAGAACTTTTGTAAGATCCTCTATGGCCAGGCCGGGTCATACCACTCAGGCGCCTGTTACACGTGGGCTTGTGCTTCTGCACAGCTTCGGCTTCCAGGCGCAGGAGTGACAAGAAACAACCAACCCCACTACGATCTTGGCACCGGCAAGAGTGAGCTTACACAAGCCTCTGAGACCCCAGCAGGGAACGAGGGTTAGGATCAAAATGGTTGGATAGGTACCGTGCAGTGGGTAAACGGAATGAGGGCTAGCAGAGGGGACGTGGATAGATAGGGGACACAGGGTAAGCTTAACAACAGTACTGAATGAGCATACACATACAGACCACTTTACACTGCATCCACACACAATACAAGGTAACCAGAAAGGCACTTAGCACTGGTTGTGAGTACTGACCTCCTGCATGCGCACTCTCGGGTCCGGTGCCAGGAGCAGTTCAAATGCTGCAAAGTGAGCTTGTATTAATGATCTGTGTGCTGCTTACACGTGGCTCACAAGGCAGTTGTGCATGCATGCAGATTGGTGACACCCCCAAGGCAGGTTATTGCAGGGACATGCAACTTGCAACAACTGTGGAGTTAGTACTGCTCATGCAGCCCTGTATGTGCAGCGATAGTCCGCTGAACATAGCTGAGTTATGAAGAAAGAACCTGTAACTATTGTCCACCGCACGTGGCTGAACACTAGAAGTCTCAGCATGCAGCTAAATTTCGCTGCACGTGGCTCTATATGTGCGGTTTGGTAGAGAGCTGCACATGGCTAATTTGCATGCAAGGCGTGCCTATGGGCGCCGTAGGGCATGTCGAATGCTACTATCGTTATGCGCGGAGCACTTAGCTTTTACTCTGGGCAGGGGACGTGGTTGTTCTGGGCTGTGCCCACTGCGCGTGCTCCTCAATGTGGCGCATGCCGCCCTGGTGCTCTGTTTCACCCTCTGTCTCAGCTGTGTGGTACTTATCTGGTGCAATCGAGGGGCCGGAAAGCTTCTTCCTTGGGGCGTGGCCCCTCGTGTGAATCCCCTTGTCAGGAGCTCCAGCCGATGCATCTGTTCTGGTCAAATGCTTAAGCACAAGCCCCGTGCTTTCGCTCGCGTGCATGCGCGCGCACGTGCCACACCCAGCATGGGTGTTGTAAAGTAGCTCCCGGCCCGGAGGCTGCTGGGAACTGTAGTCTGTAGGTCCTTCTTCCTGCAAAGATGGCAGAGAAGCCTTGGATAAGACTGGAGCCTTTTTCTTTTGTCCTGTTTTGTTTTGTTTTTTGTTGTCCTGTGCCAGAAGCCTGCTGAGGAGTCCTGCCCCCTCAATCCCACATCCTGTATACACACTCCCACGCCCTGTGCCCTGACAAGCGTAGCGCTCGCAAGAGCACTGTTCATTAGTGGGATGTGTGTGAGCACACTTACTTGCTGGAGTGGAGACGCCTCACATTAGAGAAAAGGACACTACCATATCTCTGATTTTGGAGAACGAGTGCGATCAAGGCAATCACGTAGTCAGTATAGCGAAGTGGCTTGCACAGTGATCACACAACTTAATGGTTTGAAAGCAGGCAGTCCACATCTCTTGTAGTTATTGCAGCCTGCTGAGTTCGAGCACAGGCACATAAATGTCCTGGAAATCTCCTTGGAGCCTGATAGCACTTCACCAGAGTGGAGTGAGGGGGGCATGGAAGGGGAGATGACTTATGTGGACAGAGACTTACCTCTAGGTTTCAAAAAAGTTCTAGTGGACTTCCTAATCTTGGCAGTGTCCCAAGGGGTCTAGTCCTTGCAGGACCCTTTGGAGGTGCTGGAATCTCTTCTGGTTAATAATGGCAGGAGCGTTCCCGGAGAAAAAGAAAAGGAAAGGGAGAGCAAGCAGCCCAGGTGAGGGGACATCTGCTAAACACCCCAAGGACGAAGTTGAGGTTAAAGGGAGTGATAAGTCTCAGAAGAGGTTAATCTCAATGCAAGGCAGACAACTGTTGGATGATTGTTCAAGATATGCCATTTTATTAAGGTACAAATAATATTAAAAACCTAACTATCCCTACTCTGCTCAGGATGTCCCTGCCTAATAAAAAACTAGGGGGAAACACTGTAATGCCGGATATCTGGCCCTCACACTTAAACATTCAATACAATGAAACATATCTGACAATTCAAATAACATCAACAACATTCAGTTTCTTGATAACTTCTCAATAACCTAGGGAAGTTCCTTCCCCAGGATTCAAAGTGAATTGAACTCCAATGTTCAATGAAAGGTAAACCAGGACATTCCTGTAGGTAAGATAGTTTCAGATCAGTTCTTGATATTTAAAGGCCAAGATAAAGTTTTATTAGCCAACGCTCGAACAATAGCAAGTCTGTTCTTCTTGGTGAAAAATGGACTTTCCACTTCCTCAAAATGGCGCCAATGGTATTCTCAGCCACGATGCTTTGCCACCACTTCCAGTATTCCAAGAAGACTTGCCACAGTTCAAAAGAAATACACCTTCTACAATTGTTAATGAAGCAAAGTTCTTGGTTAATAGTTATTATGTCAATTGTCACAAGATTACGATTCATGGTATATATCTTTCTCAGGATGACTTCACAGTGCTGCTGCTTCTATGCCAACAACTTCACATCTGCTAAAGTTTAACATGAGAACTTTCTCCTTTGTCTCATAGAACTCCACTTCATTTGTACTACTGAAGGTTTGTATATGCAGTGGTGCCCACTGAGGCTCTTGGGCATGTTGTGCTATATAAAAATGTAATAATAATCTACTGACACCCAGATATACCACCACGTTTCAGTACTTTGTGATTCTACCACAGCTTCAGTACTTTGTGATTCAAAACAGGTTATAGTTCTGACAAGCATTATTTTAAGGCACTTCAACACCTTAAAATAGGCAGGGTACTCTTCCTCTGAATGTCTCTCTTCCAAAGGGGTGGCCTCTTTGCCTCTCTTGTCTGTCTGCCACAACAACAGCTTAGGTTTGCCTTCATGACCCACTTATCTCTGTTGCTTACAGTCTTTGGCAAGATAGCTTGTGTCAACTTCAAATAATAAACATGAGCCGCAAATGTCCCTTCCCCAACTTGGCCTTCAACTCTCTGCCAACTGTTAGCCAAAACAATTACCCAGATGCCTTGGTGCCACTCTCTGGCTTCAGGTAATGTTTGCACACTTGTATGTTGGGTAAGGTGGGACTTCTCTTAGGCTTGCAGTATTGTTTATATTGCTTTCTGCCTTTAAGAAAGGCTACTTCAGTCTCAATAGGGGGAAAACTCTTGTCATGGGCAATGATTGCTCTCTCTTCAACTGTAGATATAATGGTTTAAACACTTAGCTTCCTTTATGAACATTTAACATTTGCGTGAATAAAAATGTCATTCTTCATTGGAAAACGAAATTAGGCACATGCGACCGCTTCTTCATGAAGTTAAAGTATTTGACAATGGCTTTCTGCAGCTTTCACTCTTCATGCGAGTGAAAAGAGAAATTACCGATCACACGTGAGTGCTACTTTTTCATTGTCCCATTATTAGAGTTCAACAAACAACTTCAGCTCACTTCTGCTTATACCCGAGTGAAGATTGGGCTGGATACTGTTGGCGGCAGTGCTCGTGCAAGGAATACGAACACTATGTTTGACTTACTGGCTTCTGTGATCCGTGTTCTGCGGTTTGCCCAACTTCCACGACTTCAGGCACAGCTTCTACTGCTTCTAGCTCCTCAAGGACCCACACCCTTCCTTTTTGAAGGTGTCTCCGGTCTGGCCACTTCGTTAAGGAGCCCTCTTGCTCCTGAGACCCGCGGCTTGATAGCAGCTCCTAGCCTCAGTCTCTGACACACGTCTGGCACGGCAATCTCCACAATCAGGCTCACATAGGGAAAGGCAGCCTTCCTGCATGCCTTCTGCTCCACAGCCCCTGCATGGCAGAGTTTGGGGGAACAGACCCGCTCAGAACAAGCAGGTGAAATCTGCTACATTAACGTTCCAGCATCCCTTTGGTTCTCCCACTTCCGCCTGTATTGCCAAACTGTGTTGTCTTCTTTCTGCCACGGCTACTACAGCATGTACGCCAGCCACAGTTCCAGCTCCTTTTTTATTGCCTCCCTCGGAGGTGGCCTTTTATGCCTCCCAGGTTCCTTCAGGTGTGGGCTGTGAGGATTTATTGCCTCACTACTGCTGCAGCACTCCTCTTCAGCCCTCTTCCTCATCCCGGTACTCATGGGATTATGGGACTTGTAGTCCCCAACAACAAAGTTAGTTCTTTTAAGTGACATTTTAATTTTAACGGTAGATTTACTTCCCTCATTTAAGGATGAACCATTAGAATTTGTTGTTATAGTGGAAGACAATTTATTTAAGGCAATATTTCTAGATTTCCTTCCTTTACACCTTTGGAAGTAAGGAGGGCATTCATCCTGAAATACTTTAATGGGTCTTTCTGTGGGTAAGGCTTGCTCAGATCTTATGGTATTTGTACCCAGAACCACAGATCTTATGTGGGTTAGGGCTATTATAATGACAATAAACCATTACCTTTTTTGTTAACCTTGAAAGGTTTCTCTTTCAAAGGACTAATACTGTGTCTCATCCCACAGATCTCCTCACCACCCTGGGCCTTGTCTCCTCACAGATGATCCTCCTGCAGTACACCACCCCCGAGGTCAGGATCAGGAAGCGTCTGCATTTCTCTGGCCACCTGGAAGCAGAGTTTAGACAGGGTTTCAGTGAGGAATCTGTAGGATTCTTCACAGTAGCAGACACCATTAGTAAGTTAAAGAGCACATTCCTATTGAAATAGGCAGTGTACTCCCTTCATCAGGGGTGAAAAATGTAGGGATTACAGCGGGGACCACGCCTGATGATGATGGTGTGAAAGATGACGATGGTGTGAAGGATGACAAGAGTGCAGATGACTGTTCAAGCAAGTGTCCTAGTGAACTGGTTCACCACAAGAACCTAAAGACAGCAAGCCTAGATCAGGTGGAGGAAGGGGATGATATCGAAGATATGTTTGATCCAGAGGCCATTAGACACCCCAAATCTACTGACTGGTTGCCATAGCCTAAGGTGGCATTGTACATGGCTCAGCATATTAGGCAGCCGTGGAGAAGGATGTGAGGTTTTGCATGATGGTGGAATGACCAAGACTGGTGCTTCTTGGTAAAGGGACTGATACATTGGAGATGGACTCTAAGATGATGACGTTTGTCACTAAGGTGACCAAAGACATCAGGAAAAGTGTTGACCGTGCCTGGAGAGGATGCGAGGACAAGTTACTGGAGCTGGCTGTTCCAATTGCTAAAATCATGCACCTGGCAGAGAGGTCCAAGAACACTGGGGAACCCGTGGATGCACATATGCTAGCTAGCTGGGCCCAGCGACCAGTGCGCCTCCTGGGCAAAGTCAGTTGTGCACTCTTTTCCGAAAGGATGCGCAGTTTGCTGTTGAAGATCGATAGCAAGATAGTGTCAAGACTTTGTAAAAACCTTGCCTTCAGGAAGAAAGCACACCAAATCCAAAAAAGGGTTATGTTTGAAACAATCAGATTCCCTTTTGCAATCCTCACCTCGATGCAGAAAGGATTTTCTTAGGAATGAAGGAGATAGTTGAGCAGCTCTTCAATGCAGAAGAAGTCTAGAGAAGGGAAAACAAGCTAATACATGTTGGATAAAGAACGTGAAGTTTTCCCTTTCCTTGATCTCCCTTTTGATATTTTTATTACCTGATAGAATGGTCAGTTCGCTGCGGAGACCCCACAGTACTGCAGCCACAATACCGGGTTGAGAATCAAAGGAAGAAACGGAAAGCACTCAGAAGGAGAACCTGTGTTAATAGTTCACAACGCTGTTTGAAAACGGGAAGTATTGTGCAATGGTAACGGATTCATTTCTGTGCAGGAGACGTGAATCACAAAGTCACAAGACGATAATTATGAGCATGAAGAACTAAGGTAAGGATATACTAATTAGCTAATACTGCTGAGACTCAGAACGATCGGAAATGCTGCAGGAGTCCTGAACGCTGGCGTATGTGAAGTTCAGTGCAGGAGGATCGGGTACTGGAACAAACAACGGTCCCTCATTGCTAGCGGAAATACAAGATGCGCAATTTTGAATCCGACGGAAAGAAATATGCTTTTCCTGTTTTACTTCCGGTTAATTCACAAGTGGACCATAAATATCTAGGCTGCAATTGTTAAGTGGTGCGCCTTTCAAGAGTCCATAAGGGTTGCCATATTCGCCCTGGTAACAGATGGCTTGCAGATGGCTTGCAGCCGGACGTCTTCTAGTGGAAGGTTGCCTAAACCTTACAGTATGACCCCTCCTCGGCCCACCCCCAACTGGGAACTGGGAGGAAGTCTTAAACCCAGGCTTCACTAGATTGAGTAAGTGAAACTTTCTGTCCAATCGCGGTAAATGGACATTCTTGGCTGAGACCCATGTTCACTCTTCAGGACCGTAACCCACGCAGTCAATCAGATATTGTATGGTATTTCTCCACACATGAGAGTCTATGATCTTTTTGATTTCATATTCGTCCTGTGAACCCACTGCTGGGGGTCGAGGTAGATGACAATCACCGTAACTGAGGCAATGCGTATCTGGTTTGAGTGGGGAAACATGAAATATGGGATGTATATGATAATTTGCAGGTAACTGAAGTCTCATAGCAACAGGATTGATAACCTTGGAGATCTTAAAGGGTCCTACAAACCGGGGCTTGAATTTTCATGGACATTTGGAAAGGTTTAGGTTATGTGTGGCTAACCATACTTGATCATATCTTTTATAAGGAGGTGCCGCTTTTCTCTTTTTGTATCAGTGAATTTCTTACTCGTGTCTCGTGTGTTTCTCAATTGTATGGATGTCCGTTGGAATCCTTGTTGGAGGACTTGAAGGTGTTCTTGTGCTGCTGGTACTGTAGTGGAGTCCATTGTTTTCATAGGAAACAGAGAGGGATGGTAACCATATGTTATGCGGAATGGAGTGTCGGTTAATGAGACATGATGCAAATTGGTAACGGAGCAACCCAATTGTCATTGTATGAGTAGCATAACAACGTAGGTATTGACCTATCAGCTGGTTCACTCTTTCTGTCTGACCATCACTCTGGGGATGGTAGGCGGAAGAAAAATGTAGTTTGATTCCCAAAAGTCTACTGACCTCTCTCCAAAATTAAGACACAAATTGGGTTCCTCTATCTGAAACTATAGTGGTAGACAGACCATGTGGTCTGAATACATGTTGAATAAAGAGTTGGGCCAAGGCACCGGCTGATGGTAGTTTTGGCAATGCCATGGAATTGGCAACTAAAATCTGTCCACAATAGTCAAAACCGTAGTTTGTCTTTGTACCATGGGGAGACCAGTGATAAAATACATCAAAAAGTACTTCCATGGACCCTGTGGTATGGGTAGTGGATTTAATAAACCCATGGTCTGTTGGTGATCACTTTTTAACTGGGAACAAACAATACATCACTGAATATAATCTCTACCATCGTAAGCCCTATTTTTCCAGCCTGCATACCTCTCTACCTTACTCCTGGTCTTGAGGATTCCGAAATGGCGTGCACTCGGATCGTTGTGACACCATTGAAGAAAGCGAGCTTGAATAGGTTTTGTGGGTAACCATAGTCTTTTTTTCGTGGAACCGGAATCTGTGCTTTTCATAATGTTTGACATCATCTTCTAAGAATCGTCTTTTCAAGGGAGTTGTATTGGCAAAACAAAGATGCTGTTCATACCCTTCCAAAGGAGACCGAAGGATTTGTGATGGGTCGATGAACGGAAGTCCTATTGTTTTTTCTTGAGGTAAAGGATCTTGTCGGGACAGGGCATCTGCCTTGGTATTTTGAGCACCCGGGGTATAAGTAACCTTAAATTTGAACCGTGAGAAACAAATTGATCCACTTGTTTTGTAATTGGTTTATGGAACGTAAAAACTCAAGATTTCTATGATCTGTGATGACAAGAACAGGATGTACTGCTCCCTGAGATGGTGTCTCCAGAGGGTAAAGGCTTCTTTGATAGCTAATAGTTCCTTATCAAAGATGCTGTAGTTTTGTTTTGCATCATTGCGCTTCATGGAATGATATGCCAAAGGATGCTTGAGTTTGGGTTTTGAGTCACCCTGGGATAATACTGCCCCTTCATCATAATCGGGAGCATTGGCTTCTACTATAAAAGGAAGTTCTGGATTGGGGATCCTTAATACAGGGGCTGTAGTGAATTCCAATTCCAGGCAATCAAAGGCATGTTGAGTCTGTTGATTCCACTCAAACGTGTGTCCTTTATGTAGTAGTGCCGTTAATCACACCAGCATCTGGGGATAATGTGGGATGAACTGCTGGTAAACATTTCGAAAACCAAGAAATCTCTGATGACACGTAACAGAAGTAGGACCAGGCCAGTCTAAGACAGCATCAATCTTGCTTGGATTAATCTGAATGCGTCCAGTTGATCGAACGTAACCAAATACACTATGTTTTGTTGATGAAAACCACATTTAAAAGCTTTGGCATAAAGATGGTGTTTTCTGAGCCATGACGGGACTTGTCTTACATGGGCGATATGTATTTCTTTTGAAGAGGAAAACATCAAAATGTCATCAAGATAGATGACTACATAGATGTCTAGAATGTCTCTGAAAATGTTGTTAAAAAATGTTGGAAGGCAGCGGGTGCATTGCATAATCCAAAGGGCATGACAAGGTATTCTTAGCGCTCATATCTGGCTATGAAGGCAGTTTGCCATACATCTCGTTTCGCTATCCTGACCAGATTATAAACTCCCTTTAAATCCAATTTGGTGTATATAGTACTGTGTCGTGCCTGGTCCAAAAGGACTTCACTGAGAGGTAAAGGATACCTATTATTTATTGTGATTTCATTGTTATGTTATTTTATGTTAGATTATTTATATTGCACAACCGAGGGCATGAGGGTGCATAAACAAAGAACACAATACAACCAGCATGAGCCAGAAAAGAAGGGCAATAGACAGAATGGTTATCAAAGAGGGTTACTGTAATAGATAGGTCTTGAACATTTGCTTAAATAAGGCAATAAGGCCATTCGACTGTCTGTAGTCTATACAGGTGTAAGTTCGATCTCGTCCTTTTTGGGTAAAAAATGGGCACCCCTGCTGGAGAAATAGAATGCCTGAAAAATCCTTTCTCGAGGTTTTCCTTAATGTACTGTTGCAGGATAACGTTCTCCTTTTCAGTAAGGTGGTAAGTCCTTCTGTATGGTATTTGGGCTACAGGTATCAATTTAATTTGGCAATCGTATTGTCTATGTGGTGGTAGTTTGTTGGCTTTGGTGGGGTCAAATACATCTGCGTAATCCTCATATTCAAGAGGGAGTCCAGTGGGTTGTGCGGAAGCAATTCTAGATGGCGTTGTAGAGAGTGTACTGTCATCAATTTGTGGAATCCAACAGGTTGGAGAACATTCTGATCCCATGAATGACAATTTTCTTTGTTTCCGGTCAATCAGGGGGTTATGGAAGGTTTGCCAGGGTATCCCCAGGATCACTTAGAAATGAGGGGTGACTATGACATCAAATTGAATGTGTTCTTGATGTTTTTGAGTGCAAATCATGGTCAACGGTAATGTTTTTTGTATGATGAGTCCAGAAGTTAGATCTGAGCCATCTACAGATATGATGGGTTCGATTAGTCTCTTCTTAAATTAATGGAATGCTTAGTTCTTGAGCGAATGTAGCATCAATAAAGTTACCTGTGGCTCTGCTATCAATCATGGCCCATACATCTACCCATTCTCTGCTAGTGTCTTTGAGAGTGACCAGGATAATAAAATGTTGTGGTGGATTTAGAGGATCTACGGAACCTTCATAGTAGGGGACACCTGTTGATTGCTCGTCAATTTCTCGCCTTTCATGGAGAAGCACTGCTGTTTTCCGCTCTCAGAATAGGTATCATTGGGCAGGTCCTTACTGAATGGTCATGGCTACCTCAGTAGAAGGGAAAAATAAAGGGGTGGACCTGCACTTCAAATCCTGATCCTTCAGGTATAGAACAACAATATCCACGATTGATTCAGTGAGACGGGATGACACTCTTTTAGTACATATTCACATTTTATTGGCTAAATTTAGCATATATAAAAAACATTTTTCGCAATATAAAAAATCCGTAAAAAACTTTTCATAGCAACATTCATAGCCACATACAAAACTCATTCATATTTCCACACTTAATATCAGCACCCGTGACATTTCATTTATCATTGGGTTACTTTAGAAATACAACTTCATTACACATATTACAGAATAGACCCATTCCCTAAGATTAGGTGTCATGATGTATCTAGCACCAGTTTTTTGGGTCAGGTATTTATTGTACAGAAAAAATGTCGACATGTGTTTCGGTCGGAGAATGAAAAAGTGGTTGTAGGCAGACGCGGTTGCCGTGCTGGAAGGATCCTTGATGCACACGTCACGAACGCTGTGAGTGAAACATCAAGCGTGTTTTTCTACGCTGCAATTTACAGTGGCAAAACTACGACGATTGGTCTCAAGTTGTACCATGGGCACATGTTCAGTACTTGCACTGAGTCCAGTGGAGAATTAATATTCTGCATTCCGTTCACCTTCCCTCGATTTGGAACTTGGGGATTGGTCACCGGCCCCTACACATTAAGAATTGGGGCGAAGAATTTTCGCTTTGCCTCACGTCCTGAGGAAGGTCTCCGACCGAAACACGTGTCGACGTTTTTTCTGTACAATAAATACCTGACCCAAAAAACTGGTGCTAGATATCATCATGACACCTAATCTTAGGGACTGGGTCTATTCTGTAATATGTGTAATGAAGTTGTATTTCTAAAGTAACCCAATGATAAATGAAATGTCACGGGTGCTGATATTAAGTGTGGAAATATGAATGAGTTTTGTATGTGGCTATGAATGTTGCTATGAAAAGTTTTTTACGGATTTTTTATATTGCGAAAAATGTTTTTTATATATGCTAAATTTAGCCAATAAAATGTGAATATGTACTAAAAGAGTGTCATCCCGTCTCACTGATCCAATCGTGGATATTGTTTTACCTCAGTAGAAGCCCAGATTTCCTCTCCTTCTTCTTTCTCTTTCTTCTGGTGTGACAGGACCTCGGATACTCGCAGGTTGCATGGGTTCACCTTCTGCTGTTGGAGGAGGAGGCGGCCCACATTCTAATGGGAATGGATTCCATTTCCATTCAGAATGTCAGCGTTCCCCCTTGCGGTCCTGAGATCGTTGGTCTAATCTTACCATAAGGGTGATATATTCATTTAAATTGAAAGGTGGTGTAACAATCTGGATGAGTGCGTCTTTAATATCGTCCCTTAATCCCCTTTGAAAGAGGGCAAGTTGTGTGTCTTCAGGCCAAGTGGATTGCGATGCTAGGTTTCTGAATTGTGTAATGTACCACAATAAGTCCCTATTTCCTTGTCGTAGTTCTATATATTTGTTTCTGATCGATTGGGTGACATATAGTGTGCCATACATGGTCTGAAAGGCCTCACATTGATAAAGAATAGGGTCATTTGTGTCTATATATGGAGTAGCCCACGATTGTGCAGTTCTTTCCAGGTTCAGAAGTATGAACAAAATATTTGTTTGCTCTGACGCATATAATACGGACGATTTAGGAAATGTATTTTGCACTGTGTGGAAAAGGCCTTAAAATCTTTGGGATTCCCCCCTTACATGTTAGGCATGGGGGGCATGAGAATGTTGGGACATTTACCCACCCCAGGGTTTGGTAGTGTAGCTGGGTTTAACACTGGTCTCGAAGAGGTACTAAGTGTCTTTTGCCCCCCACTAGTTGTAGTACCCCAGGAGTTGCTGGTTAGCAGACTCTTACTTATCATGGAATATACTTTATTTTGTAACACACTAATGGTGGGAGGTGTTTACTTCCGCCTGCAGTTCAAACATGGACTTGGTTAATGATTTCATTAAGGTCTCCATGGTTCAGGAAGGTGTAAGGGTCTTTTATTCTGTCAAGACTTTGTACAAACCTGGCCTTCAGGAACCATGAAGAAAGCACACTGAAGGCAGTGAAAAAAGGGTTATGATTGAAACAATCAAATTCCCTTTTGCAATCCTCACCTCAATGCAGAAAGGATTTTATTATGAGTGAAGGAGATAGGTGAGCTGCACTTCAATGCAGAAGAAATGTAGAGAAGGGAAAACTAAGTAATACATGTTAGATAAAGAATGTGAAGTTTTCCCTTTCCTTGCTCTCCCTTTTTATATTTTTATTGCCTGCATGATAGAATGGTCAGTTCACTGGGGAAGGATACCCCCACAGTACTGCGTTGAGAATCAAAGGAAGAAATGGAAAGCACTCCGAAGGAAACCTCTGTTAATAGTTCTCAACGCTGTTTGAAAGCTGGAAGTATCTTGCAATGGTAACAGATTTAATTCCGTGCAGGAGTTGTGAATCACAAAGTCACAAGACGATAAGTATCAGCATGAAGAACTAAGGTAAGGATATACTAATTCCCTAATACTGCTGAGACACGGAAGGATCGGAAACGCTGAAGGAGTCCTGAACGCTGGCGTATGCGAAGTTCAGTCCAGGAGGATTGGGTAATGAAACAAGCAACAGTCCCCACATTGCTAACGCAAATACAAGTCCCACGATTTTGAATCCGACGGAAAGAAATATGTGTTTCCCGTTTTACTTCCAGTTATGTCACAAGTGGACCAGAAATATCTTGGCCCCCATTGTTAAGTGGTGTGCCTTTCTATTGGAGACTATCCGGGATTGTATATCCGAGTCCATAAGGGTTGCCATATTCGCCCTGGTAACAGATGGCTGGTAGCAGGATGACTTATAGTGGAAGGTTGCCTAAATCTTACAGTTAGGCGATCTGACAACATATGAGGCGTGATAAGCCACGCAGAGCATGCTCTTCAGAGACGCATTTTCCAAGGAAATAACAACGTTTGTGAACAATCATCAATAAGGAAAATTTTTCCCAGGAGAGTTTTTGCTGGCACCGGTCGGTATAGGGGCCATTTGGCCGATCATTTTAACTCACAGCAGGGGTCTCAAAGACCCAGGGCCCAGTAAAAAGAGGCCTTCTTCCCCAGTAGAGGACAGAACTCGAGGGGTTGCGGAGGTCATGGTACTTTCCGACAGCAGAGTGCTGCTAGCAGTAATTGTGCAATGTGAACGATATCCTGCGGTGGGGGGGCCAGGATGGGACTATTCATAGAGAAGTGGCGAGAATTATCAAGTGACTCTTGGGTCACGCAGGCAGTGACGGGTTTACAGTTGGAATTCGCAAGTCAGAACACTCATCCCATTCAGTTGGTGCAAGAAGAGGCAGCACTGTTACAAGCAGAACTACAGAGCTTAAAGAGCAAGGATGCAGAAGAATGGAGTACTCTAGACAAACCCACATTTCTCAGCAATAGTAGTGTACAGGAAGGGAAAGTCGAGGCCGGTAATCAACTTGAAGGAGCTCAATCCGTGGTTGGTTTATAGGCACTTCAAGATGGAGGGGATTCTCCTCCTCAGAGATTTGCTATGAAAAGGAGGTTGGCTAGTGAAATTAGACCTGAAAGATGGCTATCTAACAATCCCCATAGTGGCAGAGCATCACAGGTTACTTCATTTCAACTGGGGAGGAGACTGTTGGCATTTCAAATGTCTGCCCTTTGGTCTAGCCTCGGCACCATGGGCCTTCAAAAGTGAGGAGGCCGGTAGCAGCGGCGAAAAGAGAAAGAGGCGTGCAGATCATAGTGTACCTGGATGACACCATTATACTAGCACAGGACAAGCTAGCGTTGCAAGAGCAGGTGCAATGGGTGAGTGCACTGATAACATCACTAGGGTTTTTGATCAATCAGGAGAAGTCAGAGCTGAGGCCAAAGCAGCAGTTGGAGTTTCTGGGGTTCTTGATAGATACCAGGAAAGCTACACTGGAGCTACCAGCTCAGCAAATGAGAGCAATCAAGAAGGAATTTTGGACGGTACTTAGGCAGTTGAGTATTTTGCTTCAAAATATAGCCAAAGTAGTGGGGTTGCTAGCATCTTCCATTCAGGCAGTCTTTTCAGGGTTGTTGCATTACACAGCGCTGCAGAGACTCAAGATCAGACATCTGTGGGGTGGATTAAGGTATCACCAGTTAGTGCAGTTAGACAAGGTAGCAAGGATGGAATTGAGAAGCATGAAGCGTGCATGCCATTTTCGGATATTGCCAGAACTGGTCATAGAATCTAATGGGAGTAGGTCCGGTTCGGACGCCAGATGCAGAGAACTAGAGACAGGAGGCAAATGGTATCCGGTCATTGCATTGACAACCCAACCAAAGCATCGACAGCCAAACCATCTAAAAAAAAGCATCTAAAAAAAAAAAAGCATCTGATGCTTTTTCTTTAGATGGTAAGGGGTTTAGTTTAATAAACATGGGTTTTAAAGGTTACAAAATTTGTAAAAAAGAACATAAAAAAAATGTATTAGATGCTTTTTTTAAGATTTCTTTTTTTTTTACATGGTATGGCATTAGATGCCTTGGTTGTCGATAGAATGACTACAAACCGAGGCAAATAGTCCAAAATGGTCCGAAGAGAAGTTGTAGCACCACATAAATTGTTTGGAGCTGCTAGCAGGGTCTTTTGCAGTTGTGAAAAACAAGAAGGTGTTTCACAGGTGTTTCACAGCCTAGTCCCCGGGGATCCCATACTCAGTGGCCAGGGAAAAGCCATCGCTCTTGGATTACAACCCTGGGGGTGGACAAGCGAGGGAGGATCACCTGGGTAGAGGGTCCTCTAGGAGTGGGGGTGAAGCACCTGATGGTGAGACATGGTATCAACCTTTTTCCTTAACCCATCTAACCCCTATCCCGCTTATTATATGGGAAACTACAACTCCCATAATTCCGCCCCACTTCACATTGACAACCCTACTGAGACGAGGAAGATGAGGAATAATTCCAGGAGGTTTACCTCTACTGATTTACAATGGCTCTGTCCCTCTAATGAGATCAGGCAGAGTCGGGCACGTAATACAAATTACATACACCTGCTACTTGTTAACACCCTGTAAACATAAAACGTGGCGTGCACAGGCACACTCTGCGCGAGGCTGGATGCAAGAAGGAACAGCTCTTTCGAGGCTGAGGAGAACCAGGCTGTGGATGTTGGGAGGCCAGAGAAAGAGAAAGACAGGCTTGAGCCCGGAGGGGGGAAGTCTGTATTGAAAAGTGACAAAGTGAAAGCCAAGAGAAGAACTGTGTTTGTGGTAAGGCGGACAACGCCTAAAGAATTGATTAGACTGTTAAAAGCTTGAAGCCCAATCCGAAACTGTTGATATGCACCAGCAAGCCACACTGTGCAAGACTGGTAGTACTGTGCCATCACCTATCCCTTTTGAGAAACCCTTGATACCCCGTGCTTCTGAACGTGAGGAAGAGAGTTGTTACCTAAGCCATTCTAACATTGCTTTCTGAGACACTATTTTTCCTTTTTGTATTCCCTTTACACATTTGTTATTTGAGAAGGAGGACAAGGTTAGGTTTTCTAAGTATAGACCTTTATTTTGACTAGACTGACTGGGACACATTTGTTGTTTTATTTTACGGTCGAAATTACTCCTATTTTAGACCAGTTAGGAGTTTCACCAACTCCAGTAAACTACAAAATAAAGGTTTTCAATAATTGCATGTATTGTGTCTGTGTCTACTTTGCATACCAGGCCTTCCTCACATAGTTTGGACGTTTGCCAGGGACAAGGTTAACTGCTGCGTGTTGCTCAAGATGGACAAAATCTCAGCAGTTCGGTACATCAATAGTCTGGGAGGCACAAGGTCAAAAATGCTGGCAGAACTAGTGAAGGACTTCTGGCTTTACTGTCTAGATAGAAAGGTAGTAGTGGCGGTAGCGTAATTCCTGGGAGAGCAGAATGTTGTAGCGGTCTGGAACATCCGCAATCTGGTGATACCAGTGACTGGAAGTTGCATCAAGCAGGGTCTATGCGGTTGCAGGAGATCTGGGGTCCACTGGACATAGATCTTTTTCGCGTCCAGGTTGAATGCCCAGATGCCAGAGTACTTCATTTGGAGGTTGGGCCCAGGTGCATTGGGCACAGATGCATTACTGCACAGCTGGGCAAGCACAGACCATTACGCCTTTCCCCCATTCATTATGTTGTCTTGGGTGCTAGTTTGCAGTGGGGGAGCGGAGTTAATAGTAGTGGTGCCACTGTGGAAATCTCAGGCTTGGTTTCCAGTTCTGATGGAACTTTCTTTGGATTTTCTGAGGTGGATTCCTTTCCAGCAGGATCTTCTAGTGAACCTGGTGGGCCAGGAACACCGTTTGGTGAGATTGGGGAACCTACAGCTGAGTTTCGCGTAAAGATGGGATCTGCTGGGACGTTTGGGTATCGCTGCTAAATACATCAAAGACTGATGTGCTCCCTACATGCTTCGAAGCCATGCCGCTGCATGGGACACATGGGAACATTGGTGCGTCCAACAGAGTGTTCTTACCGTTTCCACACCTATAGTGTAGGTGCCTAATTTCTTGGTGCGTCTGTCCCAAAGTGGCCAGGCTTTCCGAACCATAGGGGTGTATAGATCATCTACTCCACAAGGGCATGAAAAAGTGTGCGGTTTGCCGGTCAGAGAGAACCCAACCATGGTGAGATTACTCTCGGGGAGTGTGAAATTGCACAAACTTCCTTCAGCGAGATATTCCTTACTTTGGGACGTTGAGAGGGTGTTTTGATTGTTTTAGAGTTGGCCGGAGAATTAACAGATGTTTGTGTACAGGTTGTCAGGGAAGCTGTCGATGTTGCTGTGTTTGGTGCCTTGTAGGAGAGTGTCAGACTTTAAGGCGTTGGAAGTGAATAGGAAAATATCTTACTCTGAAGGGGTGTCGTTTTAATATTTTTAAACGTATGAAGAGCGGGTCGGTAGTGATATCCTATCTGTATTTTCCGAGCAGAGCCCAAGCTGTGTCTAGCCCGATGCATTAAAGATTAGGAGAAAGCTACGAAGAGCATGAGCCCGCGGAAGGGCATTACTTGTTAATTGCGCTACGGAAACCATTCCATGCAGTAACTTCCGTCAGAATAGCCAGGTGGGTCAGGGGTTTTATGGAGTTGGCTGGTATTGATTTGGACGCATTCGGGGCTCACACACTTAGGGGCGCAATGGCTTCTAAGGCCTTCACAGCCAGAGCATCTCTGCAAGATATTTTGAAGTCGGTAGACTGGTCTTCAGAAGTGATTTTTTTAAATGTTCTATTTTAAGCCTGTTTCATCTGTAGCTACTGCAGTGTTGGGTAGCTTTGAACACGCATAATGCTTGTCTCTGTTCTTGACATAGAGTGAAGATTACCCAGGCATACAGCACAGGGAGTCTTGATTCTGTTAAAGACATGGAGGCAAACATTATCCCACCTGAGATACGCCTAGTTGGGAGGATGTATTTGGTCAATGTATTTGTGCTGGCTTGTTGATGGTTGTGAAATTAGAGTATCTCTGACCCTAAAAATGTTCTCCCTTTGTTCGCAGGTGACAAACATAAGAGTGGATGAGTTCTTTGATCACGGTGGTGATAAGTTGAAATGGAAGGTCGTTCAGTTTCCACAAGGGTTGTTCATGGGTTTACTTGCGATGAGGACTTTGTGGGACCATGTGTGACTATCAGATTGGTGATAATTTTGAATCATCAAAAGAAAGAGGATTCGACCCAGGCAGGACATGACTCATAAGGAAAGCTGGGTCAAGATTGGCTGATTGATAATGGGACAAAACTACATTACACAGTGGACTTAGTCCCTTATGTGGAAGGCTTTGTTTCATTGAAGGTTCTGTTATAAAAAATCAAAGTTTTTTACGATTTGAAAGATGATGAAGAATAAGCATTGAAAGAGTTAATACTTGCCTCCAAGTCTTTAATAGAATGAAGACTGTGCTGTAAGCCTGAGCAATCTCCATTATCTGCCGTGCTAAAGTGATTTTTTAAGAGGCAGGTAGTATTACTTTTGTATGCAAACATTCAACTAGTAGAAATAACATTAAAAAAACAAATCACTTGTAAATGAAAATATGCAGCAACATCAAGTGTACTTTGTGGGGGATTTATGCTAACATCCAGGAAAATAACACCCACAACAAGTTAACCCATGCAAATTAACAAATTATGATACTTTTCCGTGAATCTAGCGCAGGAAAGCGATAATATTAGCAAGCATTGGGAAAGTCATCAGTTTTTCATCATGTATAGTGAAATTGTCTTCTGTCTTGTCAGTTATTGTCATTATGTGTCCCGGTACTCACATCATGGCAGGTACTGACATCCTAGGCTATATGAAACTATCAAATGGCCATATTCTATGATCATATGGTGGATATTGCCATAATAAAGAGGCACTAAAACGCTAGGTTATGCATTAGAATGGTAAACACTCACATCCTATGTCCGGTATTGCCATGAAGTGGCAGATACTCACCTCAGATTCCAGTGATTGCCATCATGTGTTCTGGTACTCAGACCATCCACCCAATATATTAAGAAGTGCCATTGCCAGGGCTGTAATCAAAGTGTGTGTGTGTGTGTGTGTGTGTGGTGTGTGGTGTGTGTGTTAGAGAATGGGCGTTCGGGTTTGTGGGGTGTGAGAAACCAAAGGGTGTCTCACCTACTAGACCCCGAGGATTTCTCTTTCAGGTGGCCAGGGCACGCCCATCGCCTTTGCATCGAGCCCCTGGGGGTGGACCAGTGCGGGAGGATCACCTGTGTGAGGGGTGTTCAGGGAGTGGGGGTGAGGCGACTGATGGTGTGATGTGGTATTCCCCCTTTTCCCGTACACATAACCCATCCTATTTTATAGGATTCTCCAATGTCCCAAACCCTGCCCCTTTCTACACAAACACTGGGCCGAGGAAGAGAGCGACTGAGAGTAATGAGGCTAACCTTTACATATCTCATTGGACACGTCCCACTAATCACCGGGTCAGGCAAAGTCAGGCACTTGACTTGAAGTGCATACATCTGATACCAATTAGCTCTCCTCATACGGATACACTCTTAGCAAGGTAGAACATGACCAAGAGCAGAACCTCTGGAGCCAAGGCCAACCTACTGGAGCAGAGCGACGGACCAAGGGACGAGAGCAAAGAGAGAACGTCAGGAGTTACCTGCAGGAGGTTGTTGCCTCCAAAAGGCAGCGAAAGACATGTGGCGACGGCCAAATCCCAGACAAGAAGACTGCATTGTGTTTCAAGGATGCCAGCAACCCTCCTGGGTGAATAGCAGAGTTGGGGAGGCGAGGCCAAGTCTGTGGTATTAACCTTGACTTATGAATTAAAAACAGCAAAGATAAGAAAGAAATGCACACAGTCGGTGAGTTGGCAAGCAATTTGAAAGACCTGCGTGTGTTAAGGAAAGATTGAAGTTGCAACAGTACATTGCAGAAATGAAGTCTGCATGCGTGTGGATGAGATGCGTAGAAAGGCAGACCTGTGATGTACTTTGAATTACTGATGGATGTGAAACCAGCGATACTGAGTAGCGGAGTGGCCCTGCGAAAGGAAATAGCCCACAAGTCTCTGTGAAAGGTGAAATGTTTTTGTTATGAAGCGACAAAGTGCATGAACTGTAAAAAGTGATGTGATCAAAATTAACCCTGGGAAAAAGGGGGGGCAGGGAGAAAAGGTGAACATTGAACTTTTGTGCTTCTGATGTCAACCTACCCGGACCAAGAGACACTGGGGCAAATAACAGAAGAGTGAGCTGAAGGGAAAGTCGAAGTGGTCCTGCAGAGGTCTATAGTGAAAGTCACCACATTCGAAAGTCTTCGACATCAGGAAAATGTCTGAGCCCGACTGAGGGAGACCAGAAGTGTGATAAGTTAGGGGAAGGGAACACATAAAGAATGTGAATTAAGCTTGGGGAAGGGAATCCCTGCAAGTGTTGTGTTTGAAAGGTCCGATCCGACTGAGGGAGACTTACTTGAACTTTTTGCTTTGAAAGGTCAGAGCACGACTGAGTGACACCGGCGTGAACTTTTTGTTGAACTGTGTTTTAAAAGCTGGAAAGAGAGACTTTAACATGGAAGGCCAGGTGGGCCTTGATCCACGTTTTGAACTGCCTTTGTTGTGAGAACCTGAGACAGAGTGTGTCATCCTGTTTACGGGGACTGCCTTACTCCATGCTGTTTAACATGGGGAGGAGAGCTGACTCAGCCACATGTATTCTTTATATTCTAACACTGATTTTCCTTTGCATACATGTTCTTCTTTACACCATTGTTGTACAAGAGATAGGGCAGGCATTTGGTTTTGTTAGTGTAGGCCATTTTGATTTAACAGGACTGTTTTATGTATTATTTGATGGTAGAAACAACTCCCATTCTAACTATAGGACAGAGTAGGAGTTTTTCCAAACCCCAGAAATGTAATAAAGGTTTTACAAATTGTACCTTCTGTGTCAGTGTCATACTTGTGATACCATGCCTCCCTTACAGGGGGCATGGAGAGTTGGTGGATGGTATGCAGGAGAGGGGAGGAAACAGATGAAGAGGATTGTTGGGTAAGGTATGGTGAAAGTTGAAGGGGTAAAAGAAATGGGAGGGATTACTAATAGAATAGTGTGAATAGTGGTGTATGGGATTTAGTGAGGGTGCTAACGGCTGTTTGATATGGAGCGTGTGAAGTGGGAGAGAAGGAGTGAGCTAATAATGGGGTGAGGATGAAGAGATATGTGAAAAATGCAGAGGAGAGGCGTAATGTGTGGACAGGTGGGAAGAAAAAGGGGAACACTTAAGGTGTGAAAGGTGGACTAGATGGCTGCGTTATTTCAGAGAGGTCTGAGTCTAGAGCTGGTATGGGACATCAGATCTGTTGGCAAGTTAAGGGACTCTTTTTCTGTCACTCAATTGGACAGAATATGCCTTCATTTAAACCCTGGGAAGAGCAGCCTCGGAAGCAGACCCAGACCCATCTGGAGGAACCCTTCTTTACTGCAACTTCCCAAATCAAGTGATTATGTCACTTCTCCCAGGGGGATCCTTTCCTTATGAGGCTACGGAGGTTATCCCGCTATGCAATAAACTCCCTAGGGGTAGAGGCAAGCAGGACCTCACCGGGAGAGACTCCCCATGCCCCCATCGGTACAGGGACTGTTGAGAGAAACCAGAAGAATGCATGTACATCTGCTATTGTGATGTTTTAGATAAGAACAAGTATCTACAAAATACCAGGATGAAGAAAACCAAAGGAGTCATTAATGAATATGGCACAGACACAAAAGAAGAACTTCCACGAGATGCTGGGAAATCCCCAAAGCAACATCATAAGAGTGGGAGGAGGGAGAAGGCAGGAGTGAGAGAGAAAGAAGCCAGAGAGCTTCAAACTAGCTGTGCAGGGGACGCTGGTACAGATGGGAAACACAACTCCCCAAGCTACTGAGATGCTTCAGGAAGCAGACACCAGGATCTCCCTGTTCAAACGACGGGGTGAGGAGCAGCTGAGAAGCTGACTTAAGTCCCAGAGGGCAAATTCGAAGAAGAAGCAGTGGCAAAGCTTGAGAGAGAGAGAGAACCTTGACTAATGCCAATACTGCACACTGTGAGGCACGCCGGAGCGTGCTGAAGAAGGAAGAGAAACTGAGGGCGAATGGCATCCTACAACGCCAGCAATAGATGAAGAAGCCAACCAGGTGATGCAGCCCCATACCAAAAAAGGTAAAGGGGCGAGCGGGAAACCAGGGGAGAGTAGCACTTCTAAAATAAAGCTAATAGACATTAGCATTCATGAAGGAAACAAATATAACGACTGGGGCTATCCTCTTAGTCCCAGTAAGAGAGACGAATATAAGAAATGGAATAAACATGATTTCTTAAGTGCACAGAATGAATATTGGTCCAAGCATCATACTAGTCTCAGTGAAATACAAAGTAACAGGACGTATGCAGAGAATTACTGGGCTCATCATACTCGTCCCAGTGAAATCCTAATAAGAGTGAGAATCTTTACTGGGTTCATTCCACCACTATCTTTCATTGTTTACTTCCCATGTTCCCTCCCTGCTGCCCTGTGGGTGTTTTGAAACACAATGTACTTGATGTATAAGCAATTTACCAATGCACCATAAATAAATACTCGTCCCAGTGAAAGACCAAGTAATAAGAGGAGGGAAAATAGTGACGGGCATATCATACATGTCCCAGGGAAAAGCCAAGTTGAACAGAGGATTAAAATTGGTACTGAGGAGAAGGTTCTTTATAATCATCAAGTCATAAGTTTGAAGTCAGAGAGAGAGACTTTAAACTTGGCGCAAGAAAGACCGAGTGAAAGATCCTCAAGGTATCATGCATCTATACAAAGGGACTTGAAGAGCCAAGAGAAAGGGAACCCAGGAGCATTGAAGTCTCATAAGTGAGCTGAACCAACTGATATATCGATAGACAGATGAATTTGTCATTCATGGTGATGGCCCCTTGTTAAGATTGAAGAAAGTAGGCTCACACGTTGCTGGGGATTCAAGTAGTATTTATTAACACAAATACAGCTTCAATGAGTTTGAGCATCTATCATAATGACCCCCAGCCAGGGAGGCTCTCCATCAACTGCCTTCCCCTGGAATTAGAACCCCTCCCCAACAGGCTCCAAGTTCTGCTGTGGCATTCAGACTTGAAACCTGGTAACTATGTACATAGCAACCCAGTGACCATGGGTGGCTGAACTATATACACATATGTTGGAGGGATGCCTCCAACCACTGACACCTCTAACACCTCCCTTCCTTCTCCTACTGCTTATCAACAGACTAATTCCTCCTCAACACCGCCACTCTCTTCTTGTTCCATAACGCTCCCCCTTTTACTAACATTGATGAACCCAAATCTTTGACCACCTCTGTGAGCTCCGAAAATAAGGAACTGCCTTTCTTCACTTTCATTGGCAGTTTAACTTTGATCCATTTGCTTGGTCTGACCACCAACTCCCTACAGCAATTGTTCTCATCATAACATACTTTGGATTTCTGCCCACTGGCCATCAATCTCTCTCTCACTCCTTCTATCTCCACTCCGACACATCTCGATCTTCCTATCCATCCTGGACATAAATGCGAATTCGGTTTCCTGCCTCGCAGCAACTCAAATGAGGGAACACCAGTGACCACACGCTTAGCCAATCTATATTGAGAAGTCCTCTCCATGACCGTACGAATCCAATCACCGCCTGTGGCCACAGCTATCCTAATCGCCTCCATCAACATGCGATTGAATCATTCCACCTATTACCGTGGGGATGGTACAATGACATGGTAATCTGCTCCACCCCATAACTGTCCAAGAATTCTTTAAACTCTTTTTTTTTTCAAAGTGTTATTTAACTTGCACAGAATACAACATCACATTGCCTGCTTTGCATAGTTTGTTGTTACACTTATTCAATTCCTTGCATATTGGGAGCATATCACGTCTGAGTCTTCCTCACTTCCACATTTATCAGCAAGATATTGTCTATACCAACCCCATATGTCTTTCTGCCGACCTGTCACAGGTAATAGACCACCGTATATCTCCTCACAGACATTCGGCCATGTCATATCCTTCTCCCAATCACTGAGCACCGGTGGTTCCTTACATTTCCAGTACATCAGTATAACTCGCTTCACCAACAGCAAACAAAGATTTAAAAAACTTGCGCCAGACAGGGCTCATTTTATGTACAATTCCCAGCACACATGAACCAGGGCCTCAGTCAACAGGCTGATCTGACATCTCATCCAACATTTTGCACACTTCCGACCAATATTCAGTTAACCTTGTACATGACCACAGCATATGTAGTATGTCTGCCTCTTCGCTTCCGCACCTCGGGCACTTCCTTGTCACTGTGGGTTACATGCTCTTGAGTCTGGCCGGGGTAAAATGTGTTCTAAGTAATCTCTTATAGTGTATCAATCGGTATCGCGAGTTATATGATATGGTTTTCGTCAATTTACATAGTTGTGACCAGTGGGTGTCTGTAAAGGTAAGTTGCAGATCATGTTCCCACTTTCCTTTAGAATCTGAGGCTGAGGTTTCTCTGGTTACTAGTGTGAGTTTGTATAATGTAGAAGCAGACATCTTCGTAGTGTTTGGGAAGAATATATATCCCAGGCCAGGGTGTGATGGAGGATCTATAGAAGTTTTCCCATGTATTCGCCATCGCCGAGCGCATTCGGAAATGCTGTAGCCTCTGTGTTGGGTTGTCGCCAATAATTGCTTTAATCTCATCCCAGCTATTGAATCATTTATCAACAAATAAATCCCTGAAGCTATTTACCGCTCTGCCCTTCCAATGTGTGGCCAGTGTTGAATCCTGCGTCGAGGGGAGGTAGGGTGTAACCCACAGTGTCATGGCCGGACTATATAACATGTTGTGGCCAGGCAGATCTTTCTTTGCTAAAATCCAGGGTGCATGCTCGGCTTTTATATGGAACGGGCAACCTCGAGTAAGCTGGAAACGGCTCACTGGACCGTATGTACAAGGGGGCCTAACCGCCCCCGACTTCGAGCTCTATTTCCTCTCTGCACAGGCCTATTATGCAACATACTGAGCAGAGAGAGGCCCATATTCCCCACATGTGACCATTGAGATGCATAAGGAGAACGTGGCAAAGCTACTACACAAAGTTGCTGAAGGTAAAGCAAAAAATGACAACACTACTAAACCGGCACTGGCAACATGCAGAGCATGGACCAGGATGGCAAGCAAGTGTGATGGGTATTTTAGCCAGGTATCTGTCTATTTCTTCCTCTGTGGCAGCGCTTTGGGGGAGTGGGGGTGAGTACAGGTCGGCATAGAAGTTGTAAAAGACTTTACTTATTTTGTCCTGATTTGTGACTCCCTGTGTTATACATGGGGATATTCGAGCTTCCCATTTCCCCTCTCACCATCTGTGCTAGCTATTTGCCTGGCCTTTCTTGTTTGCCGTAACACATAGCAGCCGCTAGCCCATCACAGTATAGCAACTCGCGGTCTGCAGCTGCGTGGAATTCCTCCAGGTGAGCCTTAATATCTGCCTTTGTCCACACCGTTGGGGCGGTCGCATAGCATTCTTGCCATTTGGCTATATTCTCTTCCCGGCGTCCCCAATTCTCTCCGTATGTCTTTGAGCACTCCTAGTTCAGTGGACATGGCGGTGCCCCTAATGTAGGCCTTGAAGGCTTGCCAAAGGACTGCCTGGGTTGTGACAGAGCCGGCATTGTTTTCAAAGAATTCTACGATATGTTGTGCCATGCTGGTTTTGTATACTGGGTATGACAATGCTGCTGCTTTGAAGAACCATGGTGGTCTCTGTGCAGGGCATCTAGCAGCTGAAATGTGTTCCCTCTTTGGTATATTCAGGGCAGCTCAGAGAGCATTATTTTGAATAATGTACAGTCTACTGACATTTGTTGCAGAGGTGCCATCTAGGAGGACATTGCAGTAATCAAATTTTGATCCTATCGTGGTTCTCACGATGTCGAGACAGTTTTGTGTTGACAGGAATGGTTTGACCACATTGATAAGCTTAGTGGACTACGCTTCTGAGGACGCAATAGCTTTCACTTGCCGTGACATGGAGAGTGTGGAGTCCAGGTAGACGCCAAGTGTCTTGACGAATTTCGAAACCGGACTCTGAGTGTTCTCGACAGTGAAAGAGGTGTATTGCGAGTTGTTTGTTTAGAGTTTCTTTGGGACCAACTAAAAGAATTTCGTTTTTTCTCTGTTTAAACAGAGTCCGTTGTTCGCCATCCAGGCCTGGATTGTGGCGTAAAATGCATCAAGTGTTCTGGAGTCTGCTTCATACTTGCCGGTGAGAGGGATGATGACCTGAGTGTCGTCGGCATAGTTATTGCAAACTATGACCAACAGGGTGTCAAAGAGTGGCTTTGTAGAACTATTGTAGAGAGTGGGAGTGACGCATGAGCACTGCGGGACTCCGCACTCTATTAGTAGGAGCTGCACAGGTCTCGCCTGAGAACACTCTCATGGCTCTCCCTTCAAGAAAGGAAGAGATCTAGGATGTGGCTTTGACTGAGAACTGTGCTGCAGTAGTGAGGTGTTTGCAGAGGAGGGTCTTATGGTCTACTAGCTCAAACGCTGCAGATAAATCGAGGAGGAGGAGTAGCGCAGGTTTACCTTCATCGATAATTTCTCAAAGTTGATTTTTTAAATCTAGTATGGTAGATTCTGTCTCATGACCTGGGCAGAAGCCCGATTGACGCTTACCCAGAATGCCATTAGTTTCCAGGAAGTGTTAGATCTGTGTGTAAGCTGCTTTGTCCAGGATTTTAAAAAGGAATGGCACTGTGGTGATGGGACAGTTGTTGTTGGGGGAGGGTGGGGTAGGGAGTTTTTTCAGGATCGGCCAAACCCATGCTTCTTTGAGGCATGGGGGAACCATACCTGTTGCGAAGGAGGCATTTATAAAGGCGGTGATGAAAGGGGCTAGTGTGGTTGCACAATCTTTGATGATGTTGGCTGGGCAAATATCCCCTGCACAATTGGAGGGTTTCATGTGTTTGAGGGGTGTGAGCACTTCAAGTTCTGTGGCATCTTTGAGGGTGTAACCTGGGTTGGTCACGGTAGGAGTGTTGGTAGGAGGCGTGTTGGGAAGGGGGCTTTTGGCTTGATTTGATTTTGTTTTGTGGAAGGGTTATCTTATTTATCATGACCGTTTGAATGGTGGAACACCAGGATTAATCTTTTGACATATGTTGAGAGATGGGCGCAGGCGTCACTAGTTCCCTAAAAATGGCGAACATCTCTTTGGATTCAGATTTTGCATTGGAAATTCTGGTGTTAAAGGAGTTGGATTTAGCAGTGATGATGGCTTTTTGTATAGAGTAGCTATGACGTTGAATTATTTTTTAGTGGATTCCTGAGGGTTTGATTGCCATTTGAAAAGTGCAGTGCACTTCTGGCAAGCCATCCTGGTCCATGCTCTGCATGTTGCCAGTGCCGGTTTAGTAGTGTTGTCATTTTTTGCTTTACCTTCAGCAACTTTGTGTAGTAGCTTTGCCACGTTCTCCTTATGCATCTCAATGGTCACATGTGGGGAATATGGGCCTCTCTCCGCCCAGTATGTTGCATAATAGGCCTGTGCAGAGAGGAAATAGAGCTCGAAGTCGGGGGCGGTTAGGCCCCCTTGTACATACGGTCCAGTGAGCCGTTTCCAGCTTACTCGAGGTTGCCCGTTCCATATAAAAGCCGAGCATGCACCCTGGATTTTAGCAAAGAAAGATCTGCCTGGCCACACCTGAACAAATAAAATAGTTTGGGGAGAATAATCATCTTGATCAATGCAAGTCTACCCATCAATGATATCGGGAGATTGGTCTAGTTTAGCACAAAGTGCATCTGTGATTGTGCCATAGTTCACAGAGGGGGCATGTTGTGTTGTGCTCACTATTTGAATACCCAAGTATTTCACCTGATGGGGAGCCCATATAAGTCCATATAGTTCTGCAGGTTTTCTGGTTGCCTCTGTGAGCTGGATAATTTCGGACTTGGATGCGTTCAGCCTCAACACAGAGTAATCCCTGAATTTCCGGACCGCCCTCAGTACCCTCTTCAGGTGAGCATCTGGATTTTTCACATACAACATTATGTCATCCGCATACAGGGTTATGGTCTCTATTTTGCCGGCCAACGGTATCCCTACTCTGCTGTTTCTTGCCCTCAATAAATCTGCCAATGGTTCTATCACCAGAGCAAATGGCAGTAGGGACAGTGGGCAGCCTTGACGCGAACCCCCCGCTAGCTCTAGGATCTCTGATAATGTCCCATTGACACATACTCTGGCGAATGGTTGTCTATAGAGTACGTGGACCCAGCCTATGAAATTCAGCCCAAACCCATAGTTGTGTAAGACCCTAAACAAGAAGGACAGTGAACTGTGTCAAAGGGCTTCTGCATGTCTAATGCCAATGCAACCCCCTCAGTTTCCTTGGGTATCGTAGACAGTATATTATAACAACAATGTATATTGGAAGCAATGGATCTGCCCGGTACGAAGCCCACCTGGACTTCATGTACAATGTATGGCATTACCAGGGACGGGTGAGTGGCTAGTATCTTTGCGAAGATCTTTGCATCCATATTTATAAGGGACAGTGGGCGATAGGAACCACATTCCTCGGGCCGTTTCCCTGGTTTAAGGAGCTGGGTTATAACTGCTTCACGAGTAGTTTCAGGTAATTGACCAGTTTCAAGCGCCCCAGTCCAGACGGCATGGATTTGGGGCACTAATATCTCAGCGAACTCTTTTTTTAAATTCTGCCCTCAGTCCATTCGAACCCGGGGCCTTCCCATTGGGAAAGGCATTTATGGCCTCTGTTATCTCGGATTGTGTCAGTGGGTTGTCCAGCGTGTCTCTGGTTTCGGCAGATAACAGTGTGATGGTTATTTTAGCCAGGCATCTGTCTATTTCTTCCTCTGTGGCAGAGCTTTGGGGTGGGGGGGTGAGTACAGGCCGGCATAGAAGTCGTAAAAGACTTTACTGATTTTGTCCTGATCTGTGACTCCCTGTGTTATACATGGGGATATTCGAGCTTCCCATTTCCCCTCTCACCATCTGTGCTAGCTATTTGCCTGGCCTTTCTTGTTTGCCGTAACACCTAGCAGCCGCTAACCCATCACAGTATAGCAACTCGCGGTCTGCAGCTGCGTGGAATTCGTCCAGGTGTGCCTTAATATCTGCCTTTGTCCACACCGTTGGGGCGGTCGCATAGCATTCTTGCCATTTGGCTATATTCTCTTCCCGGCGTCCCCAATTCTCTCCGTATGTCTTTGAGCACTCCTAGTTCAGTGGACATGGCGGTGCCCCTTATGTAGGCCTTGAAGGCTTGCCAAAGGACTGCATGGGTTGTGACAGAGCCAGCATTGTTTTCAAAGAATTCTACGATATGTTGTGCCATGCTGGTTTTATATACTGGGTATGACAATGCTGCTGCTTTGAAGCACCATGGTGGTCTCTGTGCAGGGCGTCTAGCAGCTGAAATGTGTTCCCTCTTTGGTATATTTAGGGAAGCGCAGAGAGCATTATTTTGAATAATGTACAGTCTACTGACATTTGTTGCAGAGGTGCCAGCTAGGAGGACATTGCAGTAATCAAATTTTGATCCTTTTGTGGTTCTCACGATGTCGAGAGTTTTATGTCGAAAGGAATGGTTTGACCACATTGATAAGCTTAGTGGACTACGCTGCTGAGGACGCAATAGCTTTCACTTGCCGTGACATGGAGAGTGTGGAGTCCAGGTAGACGCCAAGTGTCTTGACGAATTTCGAAACCGGAATCTGAGTGTTCTCGACAGTGAAAGAGGTGTATTGCGAGTTGTGTTTGTTTAGAGTTTCTTTGGGACCAACTAAAAGAATTTCATTTTTTCTCTGTTTAAACCGAGTCCGTTGTTCGCCATCCAGGCCTGGATTGTGGCGTAAACTGCATCAAGTGTTCTGCAGTCTGCTTCATACTTGCCGGTGAGAGGGATGATGACCTGAGTGTCGTCGGCATAGTTATTGTAAACTATGACCAAGGCGTCCAGGGTGTCAAAGAGTGGCTTTGTAAAACTATTGTAGAGAGTGAGAGTGACGCATGAGCCCTGTGGGACTCCGCACTCTATTAGTAGGAGCTGCACAGGTCTCGCCTGAGAACACTCTCATGGCTCTCCCTTCAAGAAAGGAAGAGATCTAGGATGTGGCTTTGACTGAGAACTGTGCTGCAGTAGTGAGGTGTTTGCAGAGGAGGGTCTTATGGTCTACTAGGTCAAACGCTGCAGATAAATCGAGGAGGAGGAGTAGCGCAGGTTTACCTTCATCGATAATTTCTCAAAGTTGATTTTTTAAATCTAGTATGGTAGATTCTGTCTCATGACCTGGGCAGAAGCCCGATTGACGCTTACCCAGAATGCCATTAGTTTCCAGGAAGTGTTGGATCTCTGTGTAAGCTGCTTTGTCCAGGATTCTAAAAAGGAATGGCACTGTGGTGATGGGACAGTAGTTGTTGGGGGAGGGTGGGTCTAGGGAGTTTTTTTCAGGATCGGCCGTACCCATCCTTCTTTGAGGCATGGGGGATCCATACCTGTTGCGAAGGAGGCATTTATAAAGGCGGTGATGAAAGGGGCTAGTGTGGTTGCACAATCTTTGATGATGTTGGCTGGGCAAATATCCCCTGCGCAATTGGAGGGTTTCATGTGTTTGAGGGGTGTGAGCACTTCAAGTTCTGTGGCATCTTTGAGGGTGAAACCTGGGGTGGTCACGGTAGGAGTGTTGGTAGGAGGCGTGTTGGGAAGGGGGCTTTTGGCTTGATTTGATTTTGTTTTGTGGAAGGGTTATCTTATTTATCATGACCGTTTGAATGGTGGAACACCAGGATTCATCTTTGGAGATATGTTGAGAGATGGGCGCAGGCGTCACTAGTTCCCTAAAAATGGCGAACATCTCTTTGGATTCAGATTTTGCATTGGAAATTCTGGTGTTAAAGGAGTTGGATTTAGCAGTGATGATGGCTTTTTGTATAGAGTAGCTATGACGTTGAATTATTTTTTAGTGGATTCCTGAGGGTTTGATTGCCATTTGAAAAGTGCAGTGCACTTCTGGGCCTGTAATTCCCTGACCTTTGCTGTGAACCAATAGTTGGCGTGTCTTACAGCTTTGGCTTTTTTAAGCGATAGTGGGGCAATGGCCTTCACTGCTACCTTGAGTGTGTCAATGTAACTTTGTGCTAGCAGCATGGGGTTGTTTGAGAATGGAGTTTTGAAGGCGGGTGAATTTAGATCGGTGCAAGGTTCTCTTTGGTTAATTTTCATGAGCTCCTAGCAAAGGAGGGTGGTTGTGGTGGATCGCATGATTTGAGATTCATTTTAGAAGGCTTGGGAATGGAGAAGAAAATGGCGTGGTGGCCTGTCAAGGAGCAGGTAGCGTTAGCGCTGATGGTGGCAGAGCTTTTGTGGTATGAAAATAAAACTTGCTAAACGTAGAAACGCAACAGTAATGAGTGGCCATCTTGTACAAAATGGACGGTGGAGCTGCATCAGAATGAATCAGAAGACTTTAGCCTGCAGGGAGATTTGACTTGCTGAATTAGCTGCAATACAGATCTGTTCAGGCCAGACAGTGGCTGTGGGGCCCTCTTCCAAGGATACTGCAAGACAAGGAAGGTCTGGATAGCTCAGAAGATAATAATTCCCAAGCATAAGACATATTTCTCTTCACAGCCCTCCCACATTCCTGCCGTGACCCAGGCCCACTCTCCATAGCCCCATCCAGATCCACTTGTCATTATTTATTTTTTATTTTTAGTCATTTTTCTATTTTTATATATTTGTAAAGCACCTTCAGCCCTTAGGTAAAGGGCGCTGTTAACAAATACAAACAACAAGGCAGGTCATACACAGGGAAACAAACGCCAATTAAAACCCTAAGGCAGGTAAAACACGATAAGACAAGAGAGAGAAGGCACAGGAATCAAATCACATCATTGCCTGAAGGACCCGTCTTCATAGTCCCATTCAGAACATCTCTTCGTATTCCACTGTTCCCATCCAGATCCAGGCATCCCTATTGCTATCCAGACCAAAGCACCATAGCCCCCATTCAATCTACCACTCAATCTCGGTAGCCTCCAACCCACAGACCCAATCAACATAACCACTGTCACAATCGCAATACCTCATCCATCCATAAAACAAATCACCTTAGCCTTTAAACACCAAAGCCATCAACTCAGTCCTCATAGCCCATCACATGGAAGCAAGACGACACAGAGCAACACAGGTTCAATCCCCAGGTCGCGCTTTGAAACCTGTGGGTATTAAGCGCGTTACAAATAACCTATCATATCATATAATATCAATTCCACATATCCCCATCCCTCACACACAATCTGCATATCTCTCCTTGGATTCACTCTTCATTGCCCTATAAAGGACCAATCTGCATGTCCCCTATACTTGCAAGACCCAATCCTTTGAACACTAAACTCCAAAATCTAATGAACACAGCCCACAAGAGATCCATTACGATAGCTCTGTAGAGCCAATCACATCCCAATCCTCCTATACAATCACACTGAATCCTAATAGATACCCAGACCCAATCCTCATAGCCCCCGTTAGACACAATCACCATAGGCCCCACCAAACTCAAGCAGTACAGCTACCACCCCACAGATCCAGTCACTATATCCCCATTTCCCACAACCCCCATCAGATCTGATCCCTACTTAAGTCAGCGCCCAGAACCAGACTCAATCCCCATCACCACCCAGACCCAGTAATTGTAGCAGCAAAACCTATTCTTCATAGCTCTATCTAGCATGGGGACCAACGTTTGATTTTCTGTATGGGGCAGAAATCCCCCTGCCCTCTCTTCAATATGCTAGAGAGCAAATCATGGGAGCCCAAACCCTCCCTGCAGGGTTCAGGGAGGAGCAGTTCTCCCCGCCAAGAATTTAGTTTTGATAATGTGATAATGTGTGAAAACCGTGCACTTTTCATCATACTCACGACTCAACCTTAAAGAATTCAGCCTTGAATGTGTCGCACACAGATCTGAACAAGTTACTGAGCACGCCGAGCTTCGTTTCCTGGAAATTATATAAAAAGCTAATAATGTTTCCTTTCTGGCAGCAAAGAAACGGAAGACTGTAAACATCTGTGGAGGCGAGATTTATAGTGAAGTTACTGTACCCACTGCTAAAGCACAAAGAGCCCAGTGGAACTCTGCCGATGCTATCCAGGCCGTTTCACGACCCCCATTCAAACCCACTGATGAAATTGTCATGCAAATGTCCTGCCTCTGAACCCCAAAAATATGCTCAGAACTGACAGCGCCTTCTATACTCGGACGAAGATGAGTTGGTTTCATGAAGCGGTGACGGCATGCGCTGCCTGGCACATGTCGAGTCATGTGATGTTGAAGAGTTGCTTGGGCTAGTGTTGTTGTGTTGCTGGGTTTAACCACTTCACCGAGGTAAATTGTGTTAAAAAAAAGGTATTTACATTTTGTCCTTACGAAGATGTTTGTAAAAGAAGATGGCATAATGTAAAGCCAACATAGCTGGAGAAAGAAAATATCAACGACATACATACAAAGGGAAGGCTTTGTCCATTTACTCGAAACTGATCTCTCGAGTAGTCCATTCGGTTTTATGCTTTCCATTTAAAAAAAAAAAACCTTTTTTCTTTTTCTTATTACAAGTGCAGAGCTGTTGTATATCTACCCCTCACTTGGCCACGCACACCTCCGGTACAAGTGGCCTAGGCAAAGGCCCTCAAGCACGTGCTCTGTATACAGAAAGTACCACGCCTACATTACTGCGCGTAAAATAAAGATTTTGCCCGCTTTATTAAAGACTCTGGGAGGCAGGGGAGAATCACTGGGAAGTTTTAATAATAATTTTCTTTACAAGAACAAGTACTTATCCCAATACGAACGGCACCCCACCTTCAGCCTTGCGTCATCCCTCTGCTTCGACTACCCTGTCTGGAATGCCACCTTACAACTTTGGACAATCTTCTAATGACACCCCAACACATCTCCCCTCCTTCGCCACCGCACACAAGTTGATTAGTATTCACAATCCTGTTCATGTTCCATATGTGGCCTCCATCAACCTCCACCACCCCTCTCAGCACCTTCCTGACCCTTACTGGTTCTCCAAACAGCACTTCTCATTTCCTTTTTACAACCGCCTTTCTTATCATACCCCAATCACTTTCCTTTACACCCAGCTCCGGCTCGGCATACCTTTCATCTCGCCTTTCTTTTTCTTGAGGTTAATTATTTGCCGTTTTCCTCTTCACTGTTTCCACATCCATAACCATTTGTGACGTAAGCCGCATCTATGGCGAACACTTTTGTTTATGGCTTCCGCCCTCTCATCACCACAAAGTGCCCTTCTCCTGTGGCAGCCTGAGCTGACCACCTCAAAGCTTTCACTCGTTCCAATACTGCTTCTTTCCTCCCTACTCCACACTCACACTTGCCACAGGTCCAACATCCATTAAACAATGGTTCACGCTCTCACCACACCATTCCCTTCTGGATAATATAAACAGGTTATTTTGTGCTTTATACCACTTTTCGCCCAAAACTGTAACATTTCTCTACTAATAAATTGAGGCCCATTAAGACACTTCAGGATGACCCTCCCGGCATACATGTTCAAGTCGCTACAAAGCACAGTCTAATATGATGAAATGGTCATGTCACACCTGCCTTAATAGCACATCTCCATCCCCGGATGAACCCAGACTTTGAGGGATTCGACTTGAGACAAGCAAGACAATGGAGCTCATTACAAGTATGCCGATCTAGAAACAACTGTGCCAGTAAGCTTACCGGTACTGTTGTTTCCGTACCGGCATACTACAGGTCTGCCTCCCGGAGCCACTGTGCCCGCCAAGTCTGACCTTGCCGGGCACAGCGGTCACGGTAGGCAGACCGTCACGGAAGCAACAGTGCCGGTGAGTGGGGACTTACAATTAACAGCGCCTAACTTTCCGGGCTGCCGGGGTTGTAACCCCCCGGTGGCAGCAGGAAGTGAGGTGCTGGAAAATATTTACGGGTCTGATGGCAACCCACCAATTTCACCGGCACAGTTACCGCTGGACTGTCCCGATATATTATACGGCACAAGCAAGTCCGGGATATCCTTCCCCTACAATGAATGTGGCACACAATAAAAACACTTTTTTTTCCTACAACGTAGATTATTTCTTAAGGAGGCCTCCAACCCGTCTCGCACCCAACCTCCATAAGCACCCAGGTCACAGTAGACTAGGAACCAGACCGGTGTGTTATCAATGAATATTTTATTAATTTATGATTTAATGTTAAATGAGAATAAACAATTACAACAGCCACCAAGGTGTGGCAACACAAATTGCAGAGTCCTTTTTTGTCAAGCGGCACAATGAGACAACTCAAATATTTAGATCAAAAGGATTTACTTTACTTCTTCCACCACTACCATCAATGAACAGTTCAACACACCAAGAAAATGGATGCAACAAACACGAAAGTGCATGCGCAACCACAATAATACTTGAGTCCCTGCAACCCTCACCTCGCTAGGCTTGTCAGTTTTGGATGGAAGGCAGTGGCAAGGAGTGGGAACACAAGGTTAAGATCGGATTTTGGGTAGTGATTACAGAAACAATATGGGGAACCACCAAAGAATGAGACAATTAATTTTTTTTGCACCAAGAAAAAAATGGGTTTTGAATTATTTACAGCAACTGCTACGGGACAGAACAGAATGGACTTTGTCCTGCTTATACTTAGAAGACAGGCAGGGCTTTAGAGAATACTGGCTAGCACACACAAGGAAAATAGCTTTTGGGATAAGCAACACATGGGCAATGGAAAGGGAATGCAAATGGAAATTCGTTTTCACAACACCATAGGGAAAGAGGAACGGAAGAGGAAAATAGTTTTTTAGAGGTTAAGCTCAATTTCATTGGAGGAGAAAACGCAAATGGGATTTGTTTTTTACTGAGGCTGCAAATGACAGGCAAGCTCTGGGCAATGGGGAACTCACAATAGGAAAATCAGTTTTTAGTTAAAATGACAGGTAAATAACAGGTAGGCTTTGGGCAAAGGAATAACTCGCAAAAATGAGAATCGGTTTTTAGTTAAAATGACATATGCAAATAACAGGTAGGCTCTGGGCAAAGGAATAACTAGCAAAAGGAAAATCGGTTTTAGGATTAGGTTGGCAGAGCCAGAAGAAAATACAGTTGCAGATGGAAATTCGTTTTGTAGGGCACAATTAACACACAGGGACAAATTTGTTTTTCAGCTCACAATGGGATTGATTCTTTTGGGCAACACTTTGACTATAACTGTTCGCAATGCACTGGGAACAGATGGTGGATTTCAAATTCCCATGATACAAATCCTGTGAAATAAATGGGGAAATTAATTGATTTACTTGTAAAAATGTATTAAGGATCTACGCAGGCAACTGGGGATTCTTCAAAGGGAAATTACTGAAATGCACAGGCAAACAAATGCTTCTTCAATGGGAAAACGACTACAAGGCACATACAAAGGATTTGTCAATAGGAAAATGGCTTAAATGCACAAATAAGATAGGGGATTTTTCCATGGGGAAACCTCTATGGCAATGCTGCAGAGGCTAGGGCTAATGCAGTCTGTGGCTTGGGATATTTATCATTACAGGAGAGGGCTAGATGGACATCAGGGAGCGTCCGAGCATCATTGCTGGGACAGTCAAGTGGTCAGTCAAGGATTCTCTCTGTCCTCCAAGGAGTCCCAAGACAGCTATTAAACCTCCTGGCTCCTCTGCAAGATTTAGGCCTGACTCTGCTGGGATGGTTCCAGATGTGGCAGCTGCTCACCTCAGGATTTAGTAGCAAGAGTCCTGATTTGAGGTGGAGTCACTTATGTATAGGGTAAGTGACATCACTAGTGTGTCAGAGTTCCTGCAGAAGGGATAGTTCACTCCCATCTGCGAGCTGATAGATCCATAAAATGTAGCAGTGTTTTGGAAAACCAGAGGATGGGACCTATCCATAATCTCGCTTTGACAGGAGGACTCGGTCTGGTTTGGGGACATAGAAATCTCACTGTCTGACAAGTACCTTTACTCTTCATATTTCAACACATATGACAGCATTTTTTAACACTATATTCTTTGGTGAATCAAATGACCCTACTTAGTAGTTTGTAGGTTATTCCATTGCAGAGCTAGAGTTTTCCCTCATTTACTCCTAAACTATATCTGTGAAAACTATGGCGCTCGGTGGGCGGAATATCAATCATGTTTTGCTGGTTTTTGCCTATGTGCATATGTCTCAAACACACCAGGGGTGCCCCATGATGTTTTCCTAAATAACTTGGGTGGTGTAGGCCCGACCAAAATCCCCACCAAAAAATTTCTGGTTTACCAGATTAGCTCAGAGCTTCAAGAGCTAATTCCCAGCTACGTCCAGTTTTATTGTCTCCAAAGCGGTTTGGATCATAAACTGCTGGAG
This sequence comes from Ambystoma mexicanum, assembly GCF_040938575.1. Lineage (NCBI taxonomy): Eukaryota > Metazoa > Chordata > Amphibia > Caudata > Ambystomatidae > Ambystoma > Ambystoma mexicanum. Next base: position 572,780,209 of record NC_090923.1, read on the forward strand.
AGAAGAGCTGCCCTTATCTTGCCCCCACCACAAATCTGATCTCTACTGGAATTTAAGGCTGTATTTCTAAGAGATCACTCATGCTTGAAGGGAAAATCTACCTACATCCCCATAACAATGGGCTTTGGAATCTAGTTTCACATTTGAAGACCCAGCAGAAAGAAATGAAACTAAGATTAGGCCTGCCCCCTACTGAAAGCATTTTACTTTTAATCCTGGAAATGCACGCAATTCTAACATGTAAACCCCCTGCAACGTAGTTCCCTGCACACAGTGGTTACAGAAGGGCAAACTTATTATTTATTTAGAGACTGTAGTTGTATATCTGGATGCTCAGAGTGTCATTTTAAAGGCACAATTGAATGTCAATTTTTGAAGTTTCAGCCATGAAAAAGCCTTAATTCTGCTGCAATTCAAAACCCCCTTAGTGGAACCTATGAATTGTTGTTTCCTCTGTGATGAGGCTCATGATGGACAGAGCCCAAGTTCATATATTACAAATCTTGCACACATTTTCATGAGCATGTCTTTAATTTAAAGGGAAAATGGATTTACACATTTTCTTTAATGCTCCTGCCAAAATGCAATTTGCTTCACTGCAACTGTAGCTCACAATGCTGACATCCCATTTAGGGTTCTGTGAACAGTAATTTCTGAGAACATTACTTCAGCTCCCTCATAATTCAGCCACTCTTGTCTCATGTCTTTCCCTTAAGCCGGGCAATTAACATTTTTATGCCTCTCCAGGTTTTGAGGCCCAAATTCACTCCTTTTTGCTTAGAAAGTGCAGGGTCTCATTTACACATTAGTTCAAGGCAGGCCTTTCCTTTTGGGGAGCCCTCATAACTGACTCTGGCCTTTTACTCTTGATGTCCGGGGCTATATCAACCCACAGAATCCCCCCTCCTGGCTCTTGGATGGGTTTATGCAGAGAGACGTTCTTGGAGAGAGTGGGGTGTCCATTTCCTGATGGCCTGGGTTCGCCCCAGGGAGTTCCTTTAGAATGCTCCTGCTCTTGGATTCAGTCCAGGACTCTCCTTCAGAGCACGTCTGCTCTTATCCTGGTCCTGATGGAGTGGTGCACTGGTCTGCCCTCACTCTTTTCTGATTTTTATTTTTCCATTAGGGTTTTATCCTGGTCCTCTCCCGTTTCGGCGGCTCCCCTCCAGCCTGCAGAGGAACAGAGAGATTAAGTATTTCATACAATACCATTTTCCCAGGTAAGGACGTTAAAGTGGACAACAAAAGAACAAGAGAAAAGACACGTACCAGATATACATTACGAACACATTTTTTTCCTTACATTTTAAACCTTCATCATCTTCTCAAAATAAGAATAATTGTTCTACTCCCTGTAAATGTATGATTTTCTGCATCCGGGTTCCAATTCTTCACCTTTACTCTTCGGATGATTGCTGGGCTCTACCCTCACTGGGTTCTTCAATCAGTCGAAAGTTCTGCCTGGGATGAAAGCTCTTCAACTGATTACTGTGCACCCATTTCTCTTCCATTTGTTCTCCTTTACGGATGCAGATCTTATAGGCGACAGGTGAGATTATATCTACAATTTCAAAGGTGCTGTGCCAGGAGGGAAGGAACTTCTGCTCTTTGGTCTGGTTCCTTTGAAAATGGTATAATTAGACCCTGTCTCCTACTTGGTACTCTCTCTTAGTGGTCTTTAAATCATAGTGGGTTTTCATCCCCTATGTCGACTTTTCCATATTTCATTGAGCGTACGCAAAAGCATGCTGAAAGTGTTTTTGCAAATTCTCAATTTATCCATGTGTCGTGGATGCGTTGATCAAGGGTCTGCTCTTGAGTTCTGTAGAGCAGATGCTGAGGTAGCACCATTTTCCATCCAGTCATTAGCTCGAATTGAGACATTTTTGTCACAGAAGATGGCTTAGACCTGATGGGCATCAGGACAAGCGATAGTTGGATGTCCCAACTAGGCCCAGAGTCTGCCACAAACTTCTTTAGAATGCCCACAATCGTTTTATTGTACTTCTCAACTCCTTCACTAGGCGGTAGGCAATGTGGAGTTTTTTCTTTACCCCAAGTACCTCCCACATCTTTGGCATCACCTCGCTGGTAAAGTGACTTCCTTGGTCAGACTCAATCCTTTGGGAAAGGCGAAACGCGAGAAGATTTGATTGATCATCAGGGGAGATGCTCTTTCTGCCTTGCAATTTGGGGCCAAGAGACATTCCACCCACTTGGTAAATAAGCATGTCACAATTAACATGTACTTGTTTCCTGTAGAGGAGCGAATCACGGACCCGATTAAATCTACTTGCATATCTGACCAAGGCAGTGTCATCCCCCATTTCTGTAGGGGAGCTCGGTGTGTGAGGGAAGTTGGCTGAAATTGCTCACATACAAGACACCCCTTCAAGTATTGGTCGAGGTCCTCACCCATGTGGGCCAGTATGCAACCTCTTGCAAGATTTCCACAGTTATATGAAACCCCTGATGACCGGCTGTGGCCACGTCATGGACTTGACTTAACATCAGGCTTCAGAATGAGGTAGGTACCACCCACTGGACATGTGACCTCCATACCAACAAACCGTCTTGGATTCGGAACATTTTGGAAAACTTCATCAACACACGGATATCCTCTTTGCCAATGGAATCGGATTCGGCCAGGGGAAAATTCACAGGGTCTTCAATGTGTTGATAAACATTTCCCAATAATCGGATCCCCTTTCTGTGCCTTAATCAAATCAGCATCTGGGGTTTCCTTACTCCACTGGGCAATTTAGAGTTCTTTTTGGGCAAGTGTTTGGGACCTGCTGACAGCAGCAACCTGGATTTCCCCCAACGGGGACTCAATCTCTATGAGATCCCCATGGATGGCTCCGGTTTTGGCCAAGTGGTCAGCCAAGTCATTTCTGGTTTTGTCTGGTCCCTCTACCTAAGAGTGACCTTTTATCTTTTTCCAGTAGATGATTATCGCATTAGAGGTGACCAGATCATCAATGGCTTGTATTAGTTTCCCATGTTCCCATGCTTGAGCGGTTTGTTATTTGCACACAGCATGCCTCGGTTTTTCCAATTTATCAGGTGCTCCACAAACCCATTCCTGACATAATCTGAATCAGTGATTATGACCAGTTTGTGGAGTCAGTGTTGCATGGCAGTGAGGATGGCTTGATCAACCGCCATCAACTCCACCACCTGACTACTTCAGGGACCAATCTTTTACCGAGCAGAGGGCTCTGGGGCATCATTCACCCAGGCATTCCCAAGGCCAGCCACCAGTTCCTTTTCACTGTTGTTATCATCATGGTAGGAGTGCCCATCCACATAAACTGTGGGTATCCCCTGGAACGTGTCTTCCTAGTAGACTTTGTGCGGGGAAGTCATGTACACCTCATGTTGTCTTGGGTTTTTAGACTTTCATCCTCAAGACAGTTTTGTTGAGCACAATCATGCAAGTCAGCCAAACCTTGCGCAAGGGGACTCTTCATGTTTTGGCCATATCTGACCTCCACAGGAAAGCCTTGCATAGACAGAATCCAGTAAGTAATTCTAGAATTACTTGCGTTCCCTGTCCAGATGCGGTCCCTTTGAAGATATTGCAAGGGCTTGTGAGGAGCCTCGACAATGATGTGCTCCCCCTGGATGACGGGCAGTAATTTTTCAATGCCCATGCCCTTGCCAGGAGTGGCTTTTCACAATCATTGAATTTATCCTCCACAGAAGACAAAGTCTTACTCGCATATGAGATGAGACTTTGTTGACCTTGTCATGCTTTTGATATAATACTGCGGTTAAGCAAGTATTTGAGAACCCTGTCTCCAAGAAGAACTCCTTGTTTTTGATGGGGTAAGCTAAACAAGGCGCTTGTGAAAGGCTTCTCTTCAGTTGTTTTACTGCCTCGGCTTGCTCTGGACCCCACTCCCACTTGACCTTGGCCTTTAGTAAATGGACCAATGGTCTCGTGACCGCTGCATAGTCTTCTATGAACTTCCTACTATAATTGGTTAGTCCAAGAAGGCTTCTTAGTTCACGCAGAGTCGTAGGATCGTTCAATTTCAGTAAGGCTTTCACCTTTTTCGTCTGGGGACTGAAAGCCTCATGGGTGATTTCATTCCCTCGGAATTTCACAGGGGTCTTACACCACTGCGCCTTCTGGGAGGAAGGTTTAGCTCCAGCTTTCTTCAACTGGTTCAGAACATAGCGTATTTCAGCTATATTTTCCTCCACAGTTGAGCTTTTGATTAGAACATCATCTGCATAGGCCAGATTTCCCCTTTCGCCCAAGTCGGGCATGGCCTTGTGCAGAAAGATATTAAATTAGTTGCCAGAGTTTATGTATCCAAAGAGGGTTCGGGTCCACGTGTATTGCTGCCCCCAAACGTAAAGGCCAGCTTGTACTCGTCTTCCCTACTCACACATAAAGGCCAGCTTGTACTGGTCTTCCGTACTCACGGGTACTGTCCAGTAAGGTCAATGGCGGTATATACCTTTGACCCCTGGGTCTGCACAAAGTCTCCATTGGCCAATGGGTTTTAGTTTCTCCAGTACCGGGTTATTAAAGGTACTGTGCACCGGACGAATTATCCCACGGGATTCTGAGTTCTTTATGGTCTCCATGAGTGACTCCATAGATGCTAGAGGCAACCGATATTGCTTCACGAATACGGGAGCCATCCCGTGGTCCGTTAGTATGGAGATGGAATGTATCTTGGTGCGACCACACTCGTACAAGTCCATGGCAAAAATCTCTTGAAAATCCAAAACACCAGTTTAAGCTTTTGCTTTTGCTCCTCGTTCTCAAAGGCATCAAGGAGGTTGATACGTCCCTCAACCATCTTCCTGAAGGCTGAAAATACCTCAGGTTTTGCAATTTCCTCGGTATCCTCCAGTTGCGTGGAGAGATCTCTTGTTGTGGTGTTGGCTTGGACAGAAGGTTTCAATGAGGGGAGGCAGTCACCACTGACTTTAAATACCACCTCATCCTTCCTGACGTCACAGGTTACCTCTCCCCCCCCCATAAGGGCAAGAAGAGTACACCAAGAAATTCCCCCCTTGTCAGGTGAAAATCTTTTCTGAAGGTAAGTCGTCCTCACAGAGGTAAGTCATTTGGAATCTGTCCCATAATCTCATTCCCTAAGTCATTGAAGAAATGTTGGGCATCAACCGCCATTCCAACAAAGGTGGCTGCGCCCAGAGTGATACTCCTAGGGTCGCTGTTATCCACCAATATTCAAATGGTGTGTTGTAGGTCAACTAGTGGGGTTGGGTTCAAATGCAACCCTTGCTGTTGGAGGTGATCATTTAAATTTATACAAGCATCCTGGTTTTGGAGATTCTGTCCTCGCTTAATTTTTAGGGGAACAGTGAATTTTCAGACCAGTCCTGGGATGGTGACCTCTTCTCCAGTTTGAATTTCAACTACATGTGGCCGCAATTACCCCCCAGTCAGGACTAGACTTCGTAATTAATTAGGTCCAAATTAATTGCGAATCGATTGAAAATGTCACTACCTAAGTAGAAGGCAGAGAGGACATCTTTCATAATCCAGCAATTATGATCTATGCTTTTATCACCAAAGAAATGTTTTAGCAATCACCTGCTAGGCAGGTGATGTTTGGAATTTGGAGTTTCCTGGCCCATTTCCCACTTATCAATCAACTTAAATATGGGAATGGTCTGATCTTTTGGGAGTTTCCTGAATAACGCTTCGCTGATTAAGCTTTTTCCATTATCCAGGCATACTCTGGCGAGAACAGGCTCCCCCCCCTCATTTACCTGAATGGGGAGGAACAGCTGTTCACCCTTTTTCTGAACATCAGGCAAACTTTGAGCTGGTTTTTCATCCTTGTTTGTCATGGAGTTTGGGTTTTCTTCAAATTGTGGATTGGTAGACAACTTCACAGTTTTTCCTTCCAGTGTGTAATGCCACTTAAAACTGGGAGGAAAGTTGATTTTCAAAAATGGAGAAGGGTTCCCATCACCAATTTGTTCTCCTACAGAGATTACAGTGATGTCGGGCACTTGATTGTTCCTAAAGTGGAATCCGATTTTGTCAGATCGCTGTTCAATCATGTGGCATATGCCATTTAGACTCACATAGTTTGTGCTCTGTTTTAGTTTTATTGGCCAGTTAATCTGTGTCCAGAGGACCTTGTTCACACAGTCTATTAGGTGTGACAACCTCCGAAGGAGGTCATTCCCCAAGAGACAAGGTGTGCCATCTCGAGTGATGACTATGACCGGGTGTTTCACCCTACGTCGCCCAATTTTGATCTCCAGATCTGCAGTCCCCTCGATGGAAATATCATTTCCGTCACAGTTTTGGAGTTGTCCAGGAAGAGATGTGAGGGGAATTTGGTGACTCTCCCCCCTTCCTGAATTGATTTGGTCATTTGCCTTTTTGGACAGAAGAGTGGCTTGGGATCCTGTAACCACTAGCTCTCAAACTGCACATCGGCCTTGTACCTTGACGGATGCATACAATCTGCACTCTCTCTTTTCAATGGGCAAAGGAAATTTGCATTTTGGGCCAGCTGGGCAGTCAATTTCTTTATTTTGAACTCCGACCCTGTGTGATCTTAGCCAATTTTCTGTGTTGGAGTCGGGGAATCTGTAGAGAAAATTTGGCACCCTGATATTTGTGGGACTTGGAAAACCCCTTTTTCGCCTGATTCTTTGCTGTTCCCCTTTTCCTGTAGACAGTCACTTGAACCCGTCTGGGGGGAGGATCCCTCATTTATTTCAGAGTCATCAGGGTGACATGGTTGGGGTTCTGGAATTGGTGGTTCTGGGTCAGCCCCACACTTACCCAGTCTAAGTTAGGGTATTTTGTGGCCCTTTTTTCATTCGGAGGAATCCCCCTATCCTTGAAAGAGAATATTTTTTCCCTGAATCCTCCAGGGATTCTTTTCCTTCAAACTGGAGGACACAGACTTACTCCACGAAATGGGTTTTCTTTGTCCCTTGGTTTCTCCTACTTACCCTCTGTTCCCCAGGTTGCAGCTCTTCGGGGGTAGGAGATTTGGGTTCAGGTTCAGAGGTTTCTAGGAGTTTTTCACAGGTGAGAAAGGAAGCTACCTCTAGGGCTTGGCATCTCTTTTTTCCCCCCGGGCCTCCTCCTCTAGAACCTGTGGTTGTCAGGGCTTTCTGCAAGTCATTGCCCTGGGGCACCAGACCCTGGGTTTGATCTGATCTGGTAAGCCATGTTCATTTGATGGCCCTTCTCAACCCTCAATATGTGACTCAGGTCTTGGGTCAGGCTTTAGACCTGTTGCTCCAGTTGGGACATCCTCTCCGGTTGGTGTGGGGGTCTAAAGCCATACCTTTGCGGCTCTCGGGAAGGGTAGCTGTCCCTTCGCCCAGAGTGGCATGGTTATTGATGGTTTCTCTGGTAGTCCTCCATCCTTGGTCTCCCTTCTCCCTGTTTTGGGGGTCTAGAATCCTGAAAGCAGAGAGAGAGAGGAGGATTATTCGGGAAAATTGGGGCTCGGAGGGTAGCTAGGGAAGAAATTTAAGTTGGAGGAAGGAATATTTCTTTCTTCCAGAGGGACGTTCTGTGGGGTATTTTGTGGGGTGTTTGGAGGGAAGTTTCCTGGGGCTATGCTTACCTGATTTTATCCCCGCCTTGTGCCGGGGGAGTCCATACATACCCCAAGATGGGTCTATTGCCCTTGTATATTTGGCTAATGTAGGTGGCAGAGTCAGGTGATGCATTTGTGGGATACTCTGCCTCGCTAACACCCACTTGGGACTGATCAGAGGGTCTCCTCTGCCTCTCATTTGGTTCATTAGGTCCAATGGGGGTATTCTTCACCTCCGCCAACTTTGCAGTAGTAGGAGTGTTGGATGGTTTGGGATTTTTTGAGTATTTTTATTTTCCACTGGCTTTTGGACTTCATAGATCCAGGTAGCCTGTTATATTACCCAATACAGGGTCCTTTGATCGTGGAAGTCCCTAACCAGTTCTGTCATGATGAAAATAAGTATTGATAAACGATCTACTATTTGTACGCACCCATGTAGAGATCTGGGCTAATGCCCGCTTCAGTTCCTGCACACACTCTCTAGGGGCCTGATCCTCTCTGCACTGCAGGTTGTAGGCTGCTTTGCGGGCGTCCTGAGGGTTCCTGTGTAAGGAGAAGTGTTTCAATATGGCCGCCTTGTATGTAGACCAGAAAGTCCACTTGACAAACTGCATGTAATTATGGTCATTTTTTAAGCCAAATGATGTCATTATCTGGTCATACAGCTCCAGATGCTCCCTGAATGAGTACTTGGCATTTTTGTGGTAGGGAGTCATGAAGCTTCTGATGGCCTTTATTTGCCGAATTAGGTCTTTTACAAGAGTTCTCTTTCATTTGGCACCCTTCTTTTTCCGCAGCACCTGAGTCATTTGCCCTCAGACTCAGAGCTGCTACTATTTGTGGTCCACTCCCTGTCCTCTAGGCGCTCCCTGATTTTTTGAGACTGGGAATCTCTCCCAGAATGACAGTGTCTAGTCTTTTCTCCCCTGCTGCATTGTGGGGTCACTGGGTCACTCCCCTTGGGCTCCCTTTTATGTACAGGGGAGTACTCATCTTGCTCCTCCTTTCTTCCGGTTATGCTGGAGAACTCCCCCCACCTCCATGAGTGGAGGTTTTCAAGATGCTCTTTTGAGGCCTGAACTCTGATTCTTTTTTATCTGCAAAGTGGACCAGAGGGTCCCTTTGTAACCTGTGTTTCTGCCATTCTAACCCCCTGATCTTGTCATCATCAGAGTCCTCCTGGTCAGATATATTTGTCAAGATATTTTTAAACCTAAATAACGATGTTCGTCCATAAATGTCTGATAGGGACTGACATTCCGACTCAGTCATACTAGGCCTAATTGAATCCAGCTGCCTCATATTTCCATGTTCTTGTGAACTGATGGGCATGAAATTGACAACGCCTTGCGCATATAATGTGGTGGGTTGCCTTGAGGCCCCTGGTAAAGAGGACATCCCACTGTGGTCAGGGGTTGCCGTTCTATACCCTAAATGTTTGGGGTTTCTCAAAGCCTGATTGAACCTAGCCATTTCTGATTTATCTTTCTCAGCCCCTATCTCTTAGGAGTAGATAAAGGCCTGAGCTTTGAGCTTTGCTACCAGGGCTTGAGTAGCTTCTATGACCTTGCTTTGTTCCACTACTTGGCCATGGAGACCCTTGTTCTCTTCATAAAGAGTCATTTTCTTTCTGTGAATCTTGTAGTATCTGGAAATACTCCGACCTCTTCTTTTGCAGGAGACTAATCTCCTCACTCTCATTTTTGGGCTGTGTTGTCTGCTCTATGTCCAATTATACTTGCCTTACATGTCCCAATTCAATTTTCTACCCTCATGTTAGTCAGTTACTCAAAACATGACTATCTTTTCTCCAGGTCTGTCCTTAACTGGCACACTTTCTGGCACAGGGCATCTTTTTCCTGACACAATGTACTATTCTGTTCACTAAGTTGATCTTTCTTCTGTTTCATAGTGCCCAATTTCTGGTGCTCCTGGTCAAATTCTGCCTGGGAATGCACCTCCTTTATGACACACTGGTTATTCTCCTCTTTCAATTGCTTAATCTGATTTTGAAATGCAGACATGTCCTCTAAGCAGGGTCTATTGTGTGCCACTTTTTGGTTCAATTTTAGTTGACTCTTTAAGGTTCTCAGTACCTTCTTGACACTCCTCTCTCAGTGCAGAAAATTGAGACTCTCGCTCTGAATTCATTTGTTGCTGTGCTGCTAACTCATCCTTTAGCTGCTGAATGATGTCTCCTAATTTTAACTGAGAATTCTGGATCTGTAGGACTTTCTCCTCTACCTGCCTTATTTCTCTCTGTGCTTGATCCAATAACTCAGATTGATTTTTCACAGAGGCTACACTCTCCTGGGAACTTTCTTCCATGATCATCATATGGAAGTACATATATGCAGTGATCTGGACCATTTTAATTTGCTCATTTCCCGTGATCTGCGTCATATAACAATCTGTCAGGGATTGATGTAACAGGCCATTATTCTGCCACACATCCGTATTTATAGAGGTCACCTGTTGCATCATTCTAGATTGCCAGGCTTCATGTTCTTGTTCTGCCCATTCACCTTTAATGAACAATTTGGATAGAAGATGCTTCCTAGCCATGTTAATTTTTACCATGCTCATTGCGAAATGTGTTCTGCACCTGATCTCAACCCTGCTCCTGCCTAGTTTGTATATACAATATTTTATTTAGACACGCAGCACTGACACCCAGGGACACCCAGGGAACAAGTTTGGCTGGCGCCTTCACAATGCACCCAGCTTCCTATCCACTAAATGTAACAATACCTTCAATGGGCTGGTCTGCTGTGCTGCACCGTCACAGGTGAAAACACTTCCTCAGTCCCGGACTGCGAGCCCCCAAACTTGCCACAATACAAGTCAGGGATCTCCTTCCCCTACAATGAATGTGGCGCACAATAAAAACGCTTTTTATTTCTACATAAGGCGGCCTCCAAACCGGCTCGCACCCAATCTCCACAAGCACCATGTGTCACAGTAGACTAGGAACCAGGCCGGCGTTTTATCAATTAATATTTTATTAATTTATGATTTAATGTTAAATTATAATAAACAATTACAACATTCACCAAGATGTAGCAACACAAATTTCAGATTTCTTTGTGGTCAACCGGCACACTGAGACAACTCATATATTTAGAGCACAAGGATTTACTTTACTTCTTTCACCACTACCATCAATGAACAGTTCAAAACACCCAAAAAATGGATGCAACAAACGGGAAAGTGCATGCACCCCCACAATGATCCTTGAGTCTCAGCAACCCTCACCGCCTCCCCTCCCCATGACCGCCACCAGGTTTGGCAGTTTTGGATGGAAGGCAGTGGCAAAGAGTGGGTACACAATGTTAAAATTGGATTTTGAGTAGTGCTTATAGAAACAATATGGGGAGCCAGCAATGAATGGGACAATTCATTTATTTTATGTTTTGCACCAAGATGGGTTAGGAATTATTTAGTGCAACTGCTATGGAACAGAGCAGAAGGGACTTTGTGCTGCTTATACTTAGAAGACAGGCAGGGCTTTACAGAATACAGGCTAGAACACACAAGGAAAATCGATTTTAGGATATGCAACACATGGGCAATGAAAAGGGAATGCAAATTGAAATTTGTTTGGACAACACAATACGGTAAGAGGAACAGAAGAGGAAAATCTGTTTTTTAGAGGTTAAGCTCAATTCCAATGGAGAAGAAAATGGAATTCATTTCTACTGAGACTGCAAATGACAGGCAAGCTCTGGGCAATGGCGAACTCACAGTAAGGAAATCGTTTTTTTAGTTAAAATGACAGGTGAATAACAGATAGGCTCTGGGTAAAGGAATAACTCACAAAAAGGAAAATCGTTTTTAGGATTAGGATGGCAGAGCCAGAAGAAAATACAGTTGCAGAGGGAATTTTGTTTTGTAGGGCACAATTTAAAAACAAGGACACATTTGTTTTTCAGCTCACAATGGAATTGATTCTTTTGGGCAACACTTTAATGACTATAAGCATTCACAATGCACTGGGAAGAGATGGTGGATTTTGAATTTCCACAATACAAATCCTGTGAAATGAATTGATTTACTTGTAAAAATATACTAAGGATCTACACAGGCAACTGGGGATTCTTCTCTGGGAAATGACTGGAATGCACAGGCAAACAAAGGATTCGTCGATGGGAAAACAACTTAAATACTCAAACAAATATAAGATTCTTCAATTGGAAAACCACTACAAGGCACATACAAAGAATTTTTCAATAGGAAAATGGCTTTAATGCACAGACAAATAAGATGGGGGATTTTTCCATGGGGGACCCTCTATGGCAATGCTGAAGAGGATAGGGCTAATGCAGTCTATGGCTTGGGATATTTATCCTTACAGGAGAGAGCTAGATGGACATCAGGGAGCGTCAGAGCATCACTGCTGGGACAGTCAAGTGGTCAGTCAAGGATTCTCTGTCCTCCAAGGGATCCCAAGACCGCTACTAAACTTCCTGGCTCCTCTGCAAGATTTAGGCCTCAATCTGCTGGGATGGGTCCAGATTTTGGTGCTGCACACCTCAGAATTTAGTAGGAAGAGTCCTGATCTGAGGCAGAGTGACTTATTCATAGGGTAAGTGACATCACTAGTGTGTCAGTGTTCCCGCACAAGGGATAGGGCACTGTTAAAAATTTCACTCCCATCTGCGGGCTGATAGGTCGAGAAAATGTAGCAGTGTTTTGGAAAATCAGAGGAGGAGACCTATGCATCATCTCACTCTGACAGGAGGGCTTGTCCTGGCTTGGGGACATAGAAATCTCACTGTCTGACAAGTGCCCTTACTCTTCATATTTCAACACACATGACATCATTTTTTTACACTAGATTTTTTCGGTGAATCATATGACCCTACTTAGAAGTTTGTAGGTTATTCCACTGAGGAGCTAAAGTTTTCCCTCATTTACTCCCAAACTACATCCATGAAAAATATGGCGCTCAGAGGGCGGAATATGAATCATGTTTTGCAGATTTTCTCCAATTTCCATATCTCTCAACCACACATGATGTTTTCTTAACTTGGGGTGTGTAGGCCATACCAAAATCGTTTTTGGGTGACCAGAAACAGTCATCTTTCACCTTTTCAAAAATCCTACCCTGATTATTGTGCGACCAATATTGTCAATGTTATACAATAAAAAGCATATCTCCTATTTTCCACAATGAGAGTGAAACTACTCCTTAACCTTAGGATGGGTCTGTTCCTGGCTGTGACATCAAGAGGGGGTCCTGTGTTTAGATTAGCCTAGAGCTTCAAGAGCTAATTGCCAGCTAAGGTCCAGTTTTATTGTGGCCTAAGTGGTTTGGATCATAAACTGCTGTAGAGCAGAGATGCCCTTATCTCACTCCACCACAAATATGATCTCTACTGGAATTTAAGACTATTTCTTTTTTTCAAAACTTTCTTTATTGGCATTTTCAATTAAAACAAACAATAAGACCATGTGTCGGCCGCCTCGCAAGTGCCCTTCCCCCCTCACCGCCCTCCACCCCGTCCATTGCAATGACATTGTCTGTATGCTTAAGCGGTTATGAGCATCACGCAGTCTCCGTGGCTTCAGCATTGTATGTCGAGCTGGTACTTGAGTTCTGTGAAGGGGATAGGTGTTGCGGGTCCAGTGCGTCTGTTGTTGAAAGCAAGTATGCTATATATGGGCTCCAAATGGGGGGCGTGAATGGAGCAGCGGCATCTTGATGAAGTTAGTTTCCACATCTTGGCAATATGTAATGTCTTTAAGCCAGAGCTGCGGGCTCGGTGAGGGTCCTCTGCCCCAGTTGTATGCAACTCTTCTTCGTGCCAGTACCAGAAGTAGGTTTGTTAGTTTTCTAACTGTGCTAGGCAGTGATTGGGTCAGTCCCAGCATTGTTATTTTCGGGTCGGGGTCGAGTACCGTTCCTATTATTGCCGATGTTTTTTTCCAGTACTGCATTCCAGAAGGTAGCTACCGGTGGGCATGACCACGCCAGGTGTAGGAAGTCTGCTTCTGGCACTCCACATCTGTCGCACTCTGCCGCTATTGTGTCTCTTTGGGCATGAAGTTTCGCTAATGTATGGTATGTTTGATGCAGAAAGTTAGTGGATCAGCTTAAATCTCGAGTTGATCGCGACTTTTTGAGTGAGATTTAGTATGTAGGCCGATTCCCCTTCTGGGATTATGCTTCCAAGCGTTTTTTCCCATCTCATTTTGGTGCCGATTCACTGAGGAGGGCCCTGTAGATATTTGCTACTAAATGCCCATCTCCTTGGGCTTGGATTGTGTTTTGGAGTAGTGGCCAAACTGGCGGTTGTTGCGGAAACGTCGGGATTGCTGCCTGCAGTGAGTGTTGCAATCTGAAATAGATGGAGGTATCGAGGGCGTTGTTGCTTCCTCTGTCTTGGGCTTGTTGAGGGGACAGGAATGTACCTTCTGGGAAGAGGTCACTCATAGTGCATAGCTGTAGTTTTTCCGTCCAAAGCAGGAAAACCTTTTCTGTTGTGATGGATTCCTGGGATATATTTAATCAGGAGAAGAGGGGAGAATCTGGATGTAACGTTACTTTTCTTGGCTATCTTTTTCCAGATTGAGTATGTGGTGGTGACAGTGTTCATGGATGATTGATTTACCAGGAATTGACCAAAGATAATAGCACGGAGGAGTTGTGGTGTCGCCAGCGCTCTCTCTATTAGAATGTGGGGTCTTACGAAATGCGTTGTATAACAGTGTCTAAGGAATTGGGCTTGGGCTGCCCAGTAGTAGCGTTCCATGTCAGGGAGAGCCAATCCGCCCTGTCGCGTTGGTAGAGTTAGTGTGGTGTAGGCCACTCTCGCCGCCTTGCCCGCCCAGACGAGGTCAAGCACCATGCTTTTGATCCGCTGTAGGAACCTTTGTGGCAGAAGTAGAGGGATGTTTGAGAAGAGATACAGAAGTTTCGGTAGGATGATCATCTTCACTATTGATACTCTGCCCCAGAGGGTGAGTGGTAGGGATTTCCACCTGTCAATTTTGGATTGAATAGTGTCTAATGTGGCTTTGTAGTTGTCACGTATGATGTCTTCTTTCATTCGGGACATGTGAATGCCGAGGTATCTCACGTGCAAGTGTTGCCACTGGAAGCCGAGGAGTTGTCTGCGAATTCGGTGGTGGCGGCGGTAAGTGGGAAGATGACTGACTTGCTATTGTTGATTCTCAGTCCTGAGAAATGGCCAAATTGGATAACTGCTCTCATCACCAGGTTCAGGTTCTTGTCGGCGTTCTGGAGAAACGGGGCTACGTCGTCCGCGTATAGTGAGATGATAATTTTGTGTGGGCCGAATGTAAGGCCTCTATGGAGGTGATGCATGTGCATATCGGAGGCCAGAGGTTCCATTACTAGGGCAAATAAAAGTGCAGAGAGTGGACAACCTTGTCTGGTCCCTCTTCTTAGATGGATGTCGGCTGATCGGATACTGCCCAGTGTGATGTTAGATGTTGGCTTTTTGTAGAGGAGTGAGATCAGTTGTAGAAAGCGTTTACCCAGGCCCATCCTTTCTAGAACTGTAAAGAGGAAGGGCCATTCGACGGAGTCGAAGACCTTTTCGGCATCCAGTAGTACCGCCACCGCCTGACATTCTGGGTCGAGGGCTTCTATCGCTCCAAACATTCTTCGTATCCCATAGGAAGTGTTCCTCCCTTGGATAAAGTCAGCCTGATCGGCCAGTTCCATGGCGGGCATGAGTGGTAGTAGTCTCTTAGTTAGGATCTTCGCAAACATTTTATTGTCCAGATTTATCAGTGATATTGGTTAATATGAACCACACTCGTTTGGGTCTTTGCCGGGCTTATGTAAAAGGATTATGTTGGCCATGTAGAGTGTTGGTGGCAGATGGTCGTTGGTTAGGGCCTCATCGTATACCTGTAGAAGTAGTGTGTCAAGAAGGTCTGTGTAGAATTTGTAGAATTCTCCAGACAGGCCATCCGGGCCTGGTGCTTTTGTATTCGGTAGCAGTTTGATGGCCTCCAGGATTTCTCCGGTAGTGATTGGAGCGTACAGCGGTTCCCTAAGCTCTGAGTCTGTCCAGTATAGTTCGACAGTATCTAGGTATTGTGCCAGTTCAGCCAGGTTTGCGTAGTAGTTTGAATCGTATAGCTTTGGTAGAAGTTGCAGAATGTTTCGACGATGTCGGTTGCGGAGTGGACAGCACTGCCTGTGTGATCGGTCACTGATTCAATCGATGTGGGTTTCCTGTCGGCGGCTAGGAGTCTCGCTAGGAGTGCCCCAGGTTGTTGTCTCTCGCCGTATTGACAGATTTTGTGGTGCCTGTTTAGGAATTTTACTTCTCTTTCTGCTGTAGTGCGGAACAGTTCTAGTTCCTTTTTGATTGCCGCCAGAGTCTGCGAGTTATCATCAGTCAGAAGTAAGCTCTCAAGCTCCTTGAGTTGGGTTTCACTGGCGTTCAGTTCTCTTGTTATCAGTTTAAGGATTCCACATTCTTTATTTATGCATACTCCTCTGGTGAAGCACTTCAGTGTTTCCCATAGTGTCCCGGCAGAGGTCACCGATCCTAGGGTGGTGTCTAGAAAAGACTTTATCTCTGTGCGGAGTTCTTCTGCAAAGACAGTGTCCTGCAATGCTGTGGGTTTGAACCTCCAGTGTGGCTTGGTTTTGGTTGTTTGTGTTGTGTTACATTCTAGGGTCACCATGGAGTGGTCTGACAGAGATCTCGGTAGGATGTGGCATTCACCCCACTGCAGGCGGCTGTGGGTGGACACAAGAAGGTAGTCTATTCTTGAACTGGTATTGTGAACCCAGGAGTGGAAGGTATAGTCTTGGATGTTTGGGTATTTATTTCTCCAGATATCGACAAGGTTGTAGGCTTTGCAGATTTCTATGATTTTCAGGCTCACTTTGGATGGGGCTGACGTCGTGTTGTGCGACTTGTCCTTGGAAGGGTTGAGTGTTGTGTTGAGGTCTCCGCCCCATATGATCGTGGACCGCCTGGTCGTGTTCAAATGGGTCATCACCCATTCGAAGTTGCTGGAGCTACCAGTGTTTGGGCCGTACAAGTTCAATAGAGTGACTTCTTCACCATCAATTATTCTGTGTATCGGGAGCGATCTGCCCTCGGTGTCTTTTTTCTCTGAAATCAGTCTGAAGTTGGTTGCTTTATTGATAACGATGGCTACTCCCCTGGCATACGACGAGATTGATGCGAAGTAGCGGTGACATCCCCAGTCTTTGGCCCAGGGGTGTTCGGTCGTCGGACACAGGTGAGTTTCTTCGATGAGAGCTACATCGATTTTGTGTCGGCGGAGGTATTGTGTAATTTTCTCACTTTGACCGGCTGGTTCCCTCTTTTAATATTCCACGTAGCTACGGTGAAGGCGCTGTCTTTTTGTATCTGTGTGTGAGCAAGTTTTTCCAGTTGATTGCTGGTAGGCAAAGGTGGTGGGACTTGTCATTATAACAATGGGTGAGGTGTGGTCCTCTTTCGGGTGGCGCATGTGGATAGCCTTGGGTTCGGTAAAACTTGTTAACCCCCAACTTGTGTGAAATCCCCACCCGTTTCTCATGAGCAACCCCCAACTTGCTCGTCATTTTCCCCTTTTCTCTGAACATGTAACTAGTAAACTCGAACTTTGCTGTGCTAGGGCCGCTTGGACCTTCCCAAGGCGCGTGGCCTAGGGGTGTTTAACCCCTGAGATTGTGCTCCGGTGGAATTATCTTTCGATCTGAGCCGCGTTCTGTCAGCATAGTTAGTCTATGGTGGGCTCCTCTGTGCCCTTTCTCTTTGATCCGGTGCTTGATTGTTCTCGGGTGGGCCGCAGCCTGCCCGGTCGAGATATAAGCTTGCTTCTTCGGGCGCCTGGAAAAACTGGGTCCTTCCTGGGCGGGAAACAGCATCGAATATGGGATCTGATTGGTACGGAGTCTTTGCTTGATGCTTGTGAAGGTTCTCCTTTGCGCATGTACGGCTGGTGAAAAATCTGGATAGAAGTGGATGGTGTCACCGTCGTGTTGTAACTCGCCTTTCTCTCTCCCAAGTCGGAGGATCGCATCCCGGTCTTTATAGTTGAGCAGTTTTGCAATAATTGGTCACGGTGGTTCTCCGCGAATGGGTTTTGCTGTTGGTATTCTGTGGGCTCTCGCAACGACAAATAAGTGTGATAGAGCTTCGGGTCCAAAGAGGGATTTGCACATTTCTTCTACGTGGTCCTCGAATTTGACCTGTAGTTGTTTCTCTTTTACCCCTACTATCCTAATGTTGTTCCTTCTAGAGCGTCCTTAGAGGTCTTCGTTGCGCGCATTGGCCATTTTTATTTGAGCTTAGAGAGTCGTCACCTTGGCAGTAAAGGTTGTCACCCCGTCGTCAAGATTGGATATTCGCTGTTCTGCCTCATCTAGTCCTTCTGTATGATTATCAAATCGGTGTTGCACTTGGTCTACCTTGGAAGCAAGGTCGTCCAGTTTGCTATCTAGGTTACTAATTCCAGTCTTCAACTCCAGGAGAAGTGCTCTAATATCTAGAGGTTGGGAAACGCAATCATCTTGACTGGACGCGTGTGACGGGGATTCTTGTTCGCTGTTGTGTCTGGGTGTTTTGGATGAGGTGCCGACTTCAAAGTTCAGTTTACGCTGCGATTTGTCGGATTTCCACATCTCAGATTTGTATGAGCAGTGTTGTTGGTTACTCCGCTGGGGGGACTGATTGGTGATTTGGATTGTTGGTGGCGGGTAGGAGTCTGCACTGTTTACAAGGATCTTTGTGCCCCAGGGGGTATTTACGATTTAATCTGGTTTGTGCCTGCCTCTCAAATTACTGTTGATGGCACAACGAGTGTTTGAGGCGCCGGGGGGGTTTGACTCTACATCTGGTTTATTTTGCGTGAACACTGCAGTTCTACTTTGGGTTTCTGCTGGCTGGCCTTTACTGGGGTGCTCTTTGGTGTTGCATGGGGGCTGATCCAGTTTGTATTAGCTGCACTTTGTTCCAGCTGTTCTTGTTAGCGTCTCTGTATTACGGGGCTCAGGCCTTTTGCTGGGCGGTGGTGAGCGGTATGCTAAGCTTTGTTGAGGGGGTTAGTGAGGTCTAGCAGTTTGGCCGACCAGTAGATTATGTGTTTGGGTCATGGGGGGCGTTACGCCATTAGCTCTTTGTTGTGCTCTGTACTTTTGGCCCCCCTTGCGTGTGCTGTACCTGAGGCCTCTGTGAGGACCTTCTTCTCATAGGTCTGATCTTCGTGCTTTTCTGTCTCCGAGTGCTGCAGTGGCGCTGCGGCGAGCGGGCCGTTGTGGTGTGGGTGTCCATGCTGGGACGTGGGGAGGGTCTGTTCCGCAGCTGCGCTCTGGCAGCTGTCTCCTATCAGGGTGCTCCATTGCACGTTGCCTGTCCAGGCTGTCAGGGGAGCTGGGGGGCTGCTCTGCCTGTTCCACCATGCCCCGTGGGCGATCGAGGTTTCCTGAGCCCTCGGGGTGGGGGGACTCGTGGCGCTGTATGGCGGGTGTCGCCTCTAGATATGACCGATGTCAGCCCTGTGCATGGGTCCGGCTCGCGCCGCCTCTGCCGGGCTGGCACGGGCTGTATTGTGACTCTGATGTGGAGGGGGCGGCCACCGAGCCAGAATGCTTCTCTGATGTGAAGGGGGGGGCGGCCGTACGCTGGCGGCTGTTCACCGACAGGGACGTCCTGCAGGCTTCACTCTCCTGGATCGCCGGGGGTGGCCCACAGGTCGCGCTGCTCGAGCCCCGGTCTTCGTTGTTGTTGGGGAGTGCACTCGTGGCTCCGGTGACCGACGAGAACCTCCCTAGCCCCCTTTGCCCGAGGGCCTGATGGGGTTTTCCGTCTGCTGTGGGGACTCTGCTGCAAGGCCGCAGGAGGTGGGCGAGCGTCGGCGAGTTCCCAGGTTCACGTTGCTGCTCGAGTGCACCGAGGTGCGCCAGGCGTAGTTTTTGCAGCGCCAGCCCCTAACATCAGCTGCTGATCTGGTGTTTCTTTTGGCGGCTCACATGCAACGGTGCTGGCAGCAGTAATGAGGTGCTGGTCCACCGGAACGGACAGAATTGATGAGGATTTTTTAAGGCCGTGCGGGAGCTCACAACCCTGCCTGCATCCCCATAACAACAGGCTTTGGAATCTAGTTTCACATTTGAACAACCAGCAGAGAGAAATGAAACCAAGATTAGGCCTGCCCCCCATTGAAAGCATTTTACCTTTAAATAAACTCTTGGAAATGCACACAGTGTTAACATGTAAAACCCTTGCAAAGTAGTTCCCTGTACACAGAGGTTACAGAAATGCAACATAATTATATATTTAGAGACTTTAGTTGTACATCTGGATGCTCAGAGTATAATTTTAAAGGCACAATTGCAATGTCACTTAACGCCTTCATTCTGCTGCAATTCAACATCCCCTTTGTAGATCCTGTGAATTGGTGTTTCCTCTGTGATGGGCTCATGATGGATAGAACTCACGTTCATATATTACAAATCGTGCACACATTTTCATGAGCATGTCTTTAATTTAATGGGAAAAACGGATTTACACATTTTCTTTAATGCTGCTGCCAAAATACAATCTGCTTCGCTGCAACTGTAGCTCACAATGCTGACATCCCATGCAGGGTTCAGTGGACAGTAATTTCTGAGAACATTACTTCAGCTCTCTCATAATTTGGCCACTCTTGTCTCATGTCTTTCCCTTATGCTGGGCAATTAACATTTTGATGCCTCTCCAAGTTTTCAGGCCCAAATTCACTCCTTTTTGCTTTGAAAGAGCAGGCCCTCATTTCCACATTAGTTCAAGGCAGGCTTTTCCTTTTGGGAAACCCTCACAACTGCCTCTGGCCTATTACTCATGACATCCAGGGCTATTTCACCGTAGAGGACCCTTAATGAGCCCAATGATAGGTAAAAGCATTACATACTTTCCATACTACGGTTCAGCATCTGACGAAATGATGCAAAATTGCCAATGCAAATTTTGAAATCTGGGTTCAGGTCATCCCAGCCTGTTCACTATTCTGATAGATAAAGAAAACCTGGAGCGAAAGAGCCCATGCAATACAGAATTCAATGAGCTCGAAACCCTGTAAAATATACAAGGCCAGCAGAGGGGCATGATAAGAGGAATACCAATCCAATGACAAATCCACATCCTCTCACTGAGCCAGTCAAGTGCATGACCTAGAAGTGTACCCGGCTCATACGTACACCTGTCCCAAGTACAACAAACGAAACAAATTCTCAAAAGTGCGCTGTTCGAAACCTGATACAGATAAAAAACAGTGAACCGAAAGACCACATTGTGAAGGATGTAGGTGAACGCGTCTTGCCCCAAAGTACAGTTGACTCCAGTGATGGAGTGGTTTTCTTCATGTTTAAGGTACACGCAGATTCGAACAAAGACGATGAAAGCGGAGGGTGTGCAAAGAGAGTGGTAGTGCATTCCACAGCTATATAACTTTGCAAACTTTAAACAGCAGAATTCATAGATAAACCACTCCCCCTCACACTCCTTGATCTACATTGCATAAAGAGAAAACCAACCCAGGCAGGTGATGATCTCTGTGGACACGAAACTCCCAAATAAGGTCATCCAAAAAGAGCACCACATAACCTTACCATTGATGACATTGTGGCTGATCTAACTGGTTAAAAGTGCTTCTGCAACTCAACCTGTAAGTAAGGCCATCATATCAAACATGATAAAACCTCATGGGTAATAACTATGTTTCCACCTATGGCAAACTGAATGTACAAGAGGCTCAACTTTGACATCTCGTCGGCGACTGAAGTGTTCCAAAACACAATTGACGATCCCTTGCTGGCCTTGAAGGAATGATCTTTGTCCGTGAAAACATCCTGATGTATTCAAAGAAGAACACTTCCACAGACTGTTTGTAATCTTCCAACAAATGAAGGCCTGTAACCTAACACTTCACAACGAGAAGTGTGAGAATTTCTAGTTTACTCTTGAGTTCTTCAAATACATCTTTGACCAGGAGGGTGTGAGTCCTGACACAAAAATAAGATCAATTCAACATGAAGTTGCCACTCTCTCAATCAGTGTCAGAACACCACTGCTTCCTTAGCAAAGCCAAATATCATGGCCATTCCATGCCACTCCTGACCACCATCACCAACCCCTTAAGAGAAATGGGAGTCAGCTGAATGCTAAAGGCAGCCAGAACACTAAAGGTACACTCCTCAACAACTTGGCCTAGGCATATTTTAGCATGAACAAATCAACAGACCTCCAGGTGTTTGTTTGTATTTGTATTTTATTAGAGTTTATATAGTGCTTTCCTCCAAAGAGTTTTACATAAGGACAAAAAGAATGCATAACAAGCATTAGCAACAAGGAATCAAGTATCAGAAAACGGTAATTAAAACGATTTACATGAACAATATGGTATTACATGACTAGAATGGGGTCCTGGTGGGAGAGGTAGTAAAACTGTGGGAAGGGATGTAGGACCATTGTGAAAGAGATTGCAGAGGTGTTATGATGGTGATTGGAGGAGGTAAGATTTGAGAGACGTGCGGATGGAGGAATAGGAGGAAATGGAAACTTTGGGGAGGCAGAGACTGTTCCAATGGAAAGGGGCAAGAAGTTGAAAAGATCTGAGGCGGGATGGGGCACAGGGCAGGGGAGGAGAGGTGAGAAGGAAGAGATCAGCAGAACGAAACGGACGAGGGGGAGTATGGAAAGTGAGAAGAGAGGAAAGGTAAGGAGGGGCGAGACCATAGGGGGATTTAAAGACAAGGCAACCCATCTGGTCTATGAGAGAGTTTTGTAAATTATCAGATTGCCTCAGAATTCTGCATGTGAAAATAACACTTTGCTAGCCCCATTCAAAGAGTGATGCAGAGAACTTCATGTGCACCCTTCAACAAGAAGGTACAGATATATCTGCCATGCATGAGAGCCACAGTGCAGCAGGCCTCCTGGAATCGAACCAACCCTCTCACACGTCAACCGAATGCTCTCCCGCTTTGCTTCTAGCAAGCAGTCAAATTATAGTGGCCATTTTTGCCCATTTGGGTTCCTGTCCCAAGGTCATGGAGCAAGTACAAACCTGATACCCTGATCATAGTGACCACATGTGTGCCATAAGGTGAATAAGAGGCCAGACATTGAAATTAGAGAAACTCTAGTCATTACAAATGAGCTTGCTAGAGGAAAGATAAGTTTGTCCTTAGAGGCCGCACCCATCACTGTAGTTCTGATGGCACAAGGTTGGAAAGTTCACTTTCCCGGAACACTACCCATTTTAAACAGTTGGAAGGAAGACCATAGGAGTGGAGATGGCTGACACTTCTGAATGACAACTGCACGAGGACAGATGACCCAGATTTGGAGTCTGATTCCCCACATTAATTAGACTGGAATTAAACCTGAACCAGTTGTAAGTCTTGCAGCCACACAAACTGTCACTGAAGAACCCAGGTACAATGTGTGGCAACACTATTGTGCACCATAAGTAATGATGGCCTATGACTTGAGCAGACAGACTGGAACACTTTCAATGTGACATTACACCTGTTTAGCTAAGAAGTTTAAGTACCATGAAAGTCTAAAGGCAGCAAATTCTGCCTGGGGCCCTGTATTTTTTCACACAACACAGAAAGAAAATCTTTCAGTTAATGATTTTAAGCTTCTACATCTATAGTAGCATGTCACTTACTAAATCCCTGTACAAAAGAGACTAGCTATCCCTCAGTTGGATGCAATCTCCCTAGTCAGTGCTGATGTGCCGCCTGTCTAGGATAGGGGATAGAAAAGAGACTAACCCTTCCCTCTCTCACTACTTTACGAACAACTAAAAACAGTTGCACACTGTAGGAAGTCGGATTTGCTTTTTATTTCTTCCTGCTCGTGTGTCTTATAAAATTAGAAAAATAAAGTAAAAAAACGAAAGGTTTCCTTGTGTATTTCTATTTCCACAAACAATTTTTTCAGAGTTAATCTGTTAAATAGAATGTGTTTTCGCCGAGGTTGAGTGGTTTCAGCGGGATAAGTGTTGATATATCTGCTTTCTTCAGGACTTAGACCTGACTTAACTGGTCAAGGTTTTTAATTATTAAAGACAACATGATTTTCTATGTCTGAGTCTCCTTCTTTTTGCTAGAGGAGTTGGTCTCTTTTTTTCGTTATTGGCCATCTTACTCTTGAGGCACCCTAAAAGGGAAATATAAAAATGGGGAACCATCACTAGGTTTTCCTCTGTTTATTGAGTAAAAACATCAATGTTCTTCATATTACATATTGCCGTTCTTATCTTCTCTTTTTCTCTCTCTTTTGGGGTCTCCCAATGGTCACCCAACTTGCATATTCTACCTACAACTAAGTGATGAGACCATGTTTGTAGTATCTTTTCATCTATTTTCACAACACAGATATTGGTATTTTATGTCCCCAAATTTGTGAGTATGCTCTGCTTACCAGTATATTGCCTTCAGTTCATATAGATGCACTTCCATCTCAACCTTTGGCTTTTGACCATTAGTATGTCCTTCCTTTATTTTTGACCTGTTCAAAAACATGGTCTGAGTGTCATGGTTTTATAAGACGGCACACTCCAACCAGGGTCTCCTCCCCCAACAATGAATGTGGTGTACAATAAAGTGCTTTTTATTTTTAATTAAACATGGGTTCCTTTTTTTGAGTAGGGCTCCAACCCGTCTCGCACCCAACCTCCACAAACACCCCGTTTCACAATGGACCAGGAATCAGGCCGGTGTGTATCAAGAAGATATTTATTAATGTATTATTTAATGAAAAAGGAAAATCAAACAATTTCACAGACACCAATGTTGTGACAACACAATATGCACTAAGCTCTACAAAACAATTAGTTTAAGAGATACTATTACAATTCACACAGTCTTTAATGGCAACACCGAAAAAGATCAATTTGATAAAGAGATAACACCAATGGTTTAGCCCTCCCCCCTGCAACACTCACCCACAAACATCAGCTAACTTGATTCCGTTGAATGGAAGGCAGTGGCAAGGAGTAGAAATGGAGGGGGGAAATCGGATTTGGGGTAAAGCCCACCACCCCAAGATGGGAAGCCAGCAAAGAAAGTGAAAACCCATTTGTGGATCAAAATGACAGAATGAAAGGAAATTCGTTTTGCTTACACTTGAGGAGATAAGGAAGCTTGGATAATACCAATTAGCACACCAGGGCTAAGTAAGAATGAAATTGAAAAATCGGTTTTGGGAGCAGTCAAATGCAAAAGAGGAAATACTGTGTCAAATAGAAATTCGTTTTACACTAGATTTGCAATGATAGGCAGCTCAGGGAAAGGGTTTTGCTTATGATAGGAAAATCGGTTTTCAATGACAAGGACAGAGGCACATAACAGATAGACTTGTATGCAAAAGGGATTGCTCTCAATGGGACTGCGATTTTGGATTTTAATTGGACAGATGCAAATAGGAATTTGTGGGGTAATGCACACAATACATGGACAAATTTGGTTTTCAGTTACAAGGAGACTAATTCTTTTGAGGCAATACTTTAATGACGATAATAATTTAAGAAAGACACCAGGGACAAGAGGGTTAATTTCAAACTTTAACACTCTTGAACCATGAGTTTCAAGTAGGGGAATTAATTGATTTACTTAAAAATATGCTAAGTATTTACACAGACACTGAGAAATTTACCAAAGGGAATATGCTAACAGACACAGGCTAAACACGGATTCTTCTATGGGAGGTGACTGAAATAAACTGGAAATTTGGATTTTCAATGGGGTTTAAGGGCTTATGCCATGTAGGGCTGAGGTATTTGTTTACTTACAAAGTAAGCCTTGGTTTGGGATTCTGGAAAACCAGCTGGCTCTCAGGACACTCTGGACAGCTAGGCAAGGGATCTGGTCACTGCACTCTGCCTTGGGATTCAGGAAAGCCAGCTGGATCTCAGGACACTCTGGACAGCTAGGTAAGGGTTCTGTTCACTGCACTCTGCCTTGGTTAGGTTCAGCTGCCTTCTCTCTCTCCTCCTTCTCCTGTCTCCCTGGATTTGTTATGTGTGTCCTGACCTAGTACAGTCCTCCTTATATAGCACAAATGACATCACTCACTGTACGATCTAGGGGGAGTACTCTGTAATTACCCCAACCACTCGGATAGGATAGTTTACCATTCCTCTCTCCGCCCCCTGCCATGATTGGTTCAAGGGAAGAGAGCACCATCTGTCTGGTTACTTTTATAACTATTCTTTGTTCTCTTGCCCACTTTTGGACAAAAACCAGTTATGTCTCATAACTTCATAATTCTACTAGCCCCTGACATAGGAACTAGATATATGGTTTTTACTTGGTCATAGGGAATTAGGTAAGCCAATCCCCCACTCCGCAAGATGTAGCATGGCCTGGTGTCACATTTTTGTCCTTTTCACAAAATGTGTAACCGTTATGAATCTGCAATTGATTAAGGATGTTCATAATCTCACTTCCCATCTTTCCACCAGTTGTCATATTTGTCTCATTTTAAGATCAGCCAGAAAACCGTCCTAGAAAAATGCACTATATTGCTTTAAAACCGCTTGGAATTACATAAAAACAGCATAAAATGAAATTATTTCTCATTCCAATTGCTGCGAAAATGCCTAAAAATAAAATCAGTCCTTAATGTCAATTAAGAGGATCTTTCCCCCTCTGTGGGAGGGGCGCTTCATTCCCCACAGCCAACTGTCTTCCCCTGGCTCAGCGGGTGACCAAAGATCTTTATGACCCCCTTTGAAGTTGTCAGTTTGTTATTGGTAGGAAGGAGCTCACACCTCCTAGTCAAGCTTTAGCCACACTTGCTTTCTTTGAAATCCCTGAGCCCCTGCCTTCAAGTCTGGCAGAGCAGGGAATCATGACACCCTCAGTAACATCACATTGGACTGCAGAATGGTTCACTGGTAGGTGCGACTTCCAGTGGGAAGCAGGGCTTTTAAATGTGACGTTCCCTGCCTTGGTCCCAAACTGTTTTTTCTGGTATTGTGTGCCTCTTCAAAGTTGCCTGAAGTCATGTGGGTGGAAACATAATGTAAATTACTTTATTCAACCCTCAAAGCATATTTCCCTGACATTTTTGTTGTGCGAGCAGGGCTATCTTTTCACTGTGGTTTTTTAAAGACATTTTTCTTTTTCACACATGTGCAAGCTGTTTTCGCATTTAATGTTTGAAATCCTGTCTTGAAGGACATATGATTCCTTAATTGCTCCTTTTTGAGTGATTTTGCATTTGCTGTTAGTCCATTGACAATGAGGGGTAGACCCCCTTCCACATGGTTCTTTGATTTGACTTGAACAGGAGAATAAACGCAAGCCGTTTTGCATTTGCAGTGTTTCACAGGCTGCTGTTCAAGTGAAATGGAAAGCAAAATCTGTTTCTAGTTGTGTCAAAATTCTTGCCCCTGATGTGAATTAACAGTAAAGCAAGGACGTTTTTGGATGCAATGCATAACTTCATGTCATTCAGGTGAAATAAAAGCAACGCAGGGCCGTTTTTGGATGCAGTGCATAACTTCTTGACATTCAGGTGAAATGAAAGTAAAGCAAGGCCATTTTTGATGCAGTGTATAACTTCTTGTCATTCAGGTGAAATAAAAGTAAAACACAGCAGGGCCGTTTTTGTGGTAATGTTTAAATGCAGCTTTTCAGGTGAAAGGGATTTCTGTTTAGGGCCTTTAAATGCACCCCACAAATCCCCCCTGTTCTTCCATGACTTTTTGTTGGGGAAGAGTAGAGCAGAGTGGGGTTTCCTTCGGTGTAATTTTCCTTCATCAGGCACTCCAGTATCCTCTTCCATCTCTGGGTTGGGGTTTATGGAATGGCACCCCCTTTCCTTCCTCCTTTTTGGAGTGGGCACTCCAGTCTCCCCTTCCTTCTTTGGATTGTAGAGTGTGGCATGGCACCCCTTTTCATCCTTCCCTGGCAAGTCAATTTAAGGATGTTAATTCTCTAATAGAAGATTTTAAAAAAAACAAGTTTCAGTACTTTTTATAGAAATTTTTCTTGATAATTTACTAAGACTTTACAACGATAACAACTTGCAATTTTTATACATCAACTTTTCATTTAATTTTTACATTTTTACAGTAACACCAAGTAAATTGCTCCCTGATGTGTATATATTTATATAATATATACTTCTGTCTGATTTTTTTTCTCCCTTCTTTTCATTCCTCAGATGGATCCTCTGCTCAACTTTCATCTAGCTCATCAATCAGTTGCAAAGCGTGTCTGGGATGACAGCTTTTCAACTGATTGATGTGGACCAATTTTTCTTCTGTCTGTTCTCCTATGGGGATGCGGATCTTATAGGCGACAAGTGAGATTTTCTCTACAATTTCAAAGGTACCGCACCAGGAAAGGAGGAACTTCCGCTCCTTGGTCTGGTTCCTCTGAAAATTGTACATGTAGACCCTGCCTCCTACTTGATATTCTTTTTTAGTAGTCTTTCAATCGTAGTGGGTTTTCATCCCCTCTGCTGATTTTTCCAGATTCCGCTGAGCGTATACAAAAGCATGCTGCAGGTGTTTTCTCAGATTCTCAATATGATATGATATGATATGGTATTTATAACGCGCCTATACAATATATTAATGTGTCATGGATGCGTTAATTAGTGTCTGCTCTTGTGTTCTGTAGAGCAGATGCTGGGGAAGCACCATTTTTCATCCAGTCATTAGCTCGAATGGAGACATTTTGGTCGCAGAAGATGGTGTAGACTTGATGGCCATCAGGACAAGCGGTAGTCGGATGTCCGAAATAGGCCCAGAGTCAGCCACAAACTTCTTAAGAATGCTCACAGTTCTTTTATTGTACCTCTCAACTCCCCCACTAGAGGTGGTGGTGGGCAATATGGAGTGTTCTCTTTACCCCGAGTATCTCCCACATCTTTGCCATCACCTCGCTGGTGAAGTGACTTCCTCGGTCCGACTCAATCCTTTAGGGAAGGCCGAAATGCGAGAAGATGTGGTTGATCATCAGGGCAGCTGCTGTTTCTGCCTTGCAATTTGGGGCCGTGAGACATTCCACCCATTTGGTCAACAGGCATGTTACTGTTAACATGTAATTGCTTCCTCTAGAGGAGTGAATTAAGGGCCCGATGAAATCTACTTGTAAATCTGACCAAGGCAGTGTCATCCCCCTTTTCTGGAGAATAGCTTGGTGTGTGAGTGAACTTGGCTAAAATTGCGCATACACAAGACACCCCTTCAAATATTGTGCCGTAATCAGATAAGCTTCTGGGGTCCCCTTACACCACTGGGCAGTTGTGAGTTCATTTTGGGCAAGTGTTTGGGACCTGGTGACAGCAGCGACTTGGATTTCCCCCAACAGGGACTCAATCTCAAGGAGATCTCCATGGATGGCTCTGGTTTTGGCCAACTGGTCAGCCAGGTGATTTCAAGTTTTGTCTGGTATCTCTATTCTGGAATGTCCCTTGATCTTCTTCCAGTAGATGGCCATCTCATTAGAGGTGACCTGATCATCAATGGATTGTATTCGTTTACCATGCTTCAGTGGTTTATTGTTCGCACACAGCATTCCTCTGGTTTTCCAATGAATCAGGTGCTCCACAAACCCATTCGGGACATGATCTGAATCAGTGATTATGACCAGTTTGTGGAGTCAGTGTTGCATGGAAGTGAGGATGGCCAGATGAACCGCCATCAACTCCGCCACCAGACTACTTTGGGGACCAATATTGTACCGGGCAGAGGGATCCGGGGCATCAATCACCCCGGCATTCCCAAGCCGGCCACCAGTTCCTTTTCCCCGTTGTTATCACATAAACTGTGGGCAACCCCTGGCACGTGTTTTCTTCATAGATTTTGTGCGGGGAATTCAGGTACGCCTCCATGTTGTCTTGTGTTTTGAGACTTTCGTCCTCCAGACGGTTTTCTCGAGCACAATCATGCAAGTCAGCCAAACCTTGCGCGAGGGAACTCTTCTTGTTTTGGCCATATCTGACCTCCACAGGAAAGCCTTGCATGGACAGAATCCAGGAAGTGATTCTGGAATTACTTACATTTCATGCCCAAATTCTGTCACTTTGGAGGTATTGCGGAGGCTGGTGAGGAGTCTCGACGATGTGCTCCCCTTGGATAAGCAGACGGTAATTTTTCAATGCCCACACTATTGCCAGGAGTGTCTTCTCACAATTGTTACATTTTTCCTCCACAGAGGATAAAGTCTTACCCGCATAGGGATTACTTTATTGACCTTGTCATGCTTCTGGTATAATACTACTGTTAAGCACATATTTGAGAACCCTGTCTCTAAGAAGAACTCATTGTTTTTGCCAGGGTAAGCTAGACAAGGCACTTGTGAGACGCTTCTCTTCAGTTGTTTCACTGAATCGGCTCTCTTTGGACCCCACTCTCACTTGACCCCAGCCTTTAATGAATGGATCAGGTGTCTTGTGACGGCTGCATAGTCCTCTATGAACTTTCTACTGTAATTAGCCAGTCCAAGAAGGCTCCTTAGTTCACGCAGAGTTGTGGGGTCTTTCAATTTTAGTAGTGCTTCCACCTTTTTCACCTGCGGACCGAGACTCTCAGAGGTGATTTCATGCCCTAAGATGTTCATGCGGGTCCTACACCACTGCACCTTCTGGAAGGACAGTTTTGCTCCAGCTTTCTTCAACTGGGTCAGAACATAGCGGATTTCCACTATTTGTTCCTCCACAGTTGAGCTTTTAATTAGGACATCATCCACATAGGCCAGGTTTCCCCTTTCACCCAAGTTGGGCATGGCCTTGTGTGGAAAGATGTTAAATTCATTGCAGGAGTTTATATAACCAGAGGGAATTTAGGTCCATGTGTACTGCTGCCCCCCGAAGTGAAAGGCCAGCTTTAACTGGTCTTCCCTACTCAAAAGTACAGTCCGGTATCCATTGTTCAGGTCAATGGCGGTATACAACTTTGCCCCTTGCATCTGGGCCAGTCCCTAGTCAATGTAGGGAAGAGGCCATTGGGACATGTGGACCTGTTTGTTCAACTCCCTAAGGTCTGCGTATAATCTCCATTGGCCCTTAGGTTTTACTTTCCCCAGTACTGGATTATTAAAGGTACTGTGGACTGGACGAATTATCCCATGAGACTCTAAGTTCTTTATGATTTCCGTGAGTGACTCCATAGACACGAGAGGCAACCGATATTGCTTCACGAATATGGGAGTCATCCCAGGGTCCGTGGATATGGATGTAGAATGTATCCCAGTGCGACCACAGTCGTACAAGTCAACAGCAAAGATTTCTTGAAAATCTAAAAACACCTGCTTCAGCTTTTACTTTTGCTCCTCACTCTCACAGGCATCAGCGAGGTTGACCCATTACTCAACCATCTGCCTGAAGCCTAGAAATACCTTGAGTTTTGCAATCTCTGTGGTATCCTCCTACTGTGTGGAGAGATCTCTGATTATGGTGTTGATTTGTACAGGAGGTTTCAAGTAGGAGAGGCAGTCACTGTGGACCTGGAATATCACCTCATCCTTCCTGATGTCACAGGTCATCTCTTCGCCCCTGTAAGGGCAGGAAGAGTACACCAGTAAATTCCGCCCTTGCCGGGTGAAAATCTTTTCTGGCAGGAAGTCATCGTCGCAGTCGTAGCAGTCATTGGGTATCCGTCCCATAATTTGATTCCGTAAGTCGATGGAGAAATGTTGGTCATCAACCGCCATTCCAATAAAGGTGTCTGGGCCCAGAGTGATACTCATAGGGTCGCTGTTATCCACCAATATTGGAATGGTGTTGTGTTCCAATTCAACTAATGGTATCGGGTTCAAACCCAACCCCTGCTGTTGGAGATGGTAATTTAAATGTACATAAGCATCCGGATTTTGAAATTTCCATCCTCTCTTCATTTTTAGGGGGATTGGGAATTGTCGAGTCAGTACTGGGATGGTGACCTCCTCTCCAATTTGAATTTCAACTACATTCGGTAGCAATTGAGCTGACCGAAATGCCTTTTCAGGATTGTCAAAGCCCATGCAGTTACTCCCCAGTTCGAACCAGGCTTTGTAATTAATGATGTCCAAATTAATTGCGAACCGATTGAGAATGTCACTGCTTAAGTAGAAGGCAGAGGGGACATCTCGCATGACCCAACAATTATGCTCTATACTTTTATCAGCAATGGACATTTTTAGCATGCACCTGCTATGCAGGAGATGATTGGAATTGGGAGTTTCCAGGCCCATTACCCACTTATCAATCAATTTAAATGTGGGAATGGTGTGGTCTTTTGGGAGTTTCCTGAATAACGCTTCGCTGATGAAGGAAGCTTTTTCCAACAGGCCCCCCCCCCCTCATTTACCTGAATGGGGAGGAATAGCTGTTCACCCTTTTTCTGAATATCGGCCAAGCTTTGAGCTCGTTTTTCATCACTTTTTATCATGGGGTTTGGGTTTTGAAATTGTGGATCTGCATACAATTTCAGGATATTTCCTTCCAGTGTGGAATGCAACTTAGAACTGGAAGGAAGGTTGATTTTCAGGAATGTAGAAGGGTTCCCATCCCCAGTTTGTTGTCCTACAGCAATTAGAGTGATGTTGGGGACTTGATTGTTCCTAAAATGGAACTCAATTTTGTCAGACTGCTGCCCAACCATGTGGCATGTGCCATTTAGGCTTACATAGTTGGTACTCTATTTTAGTTTTTATTGGCCAGTTTGTCTGGGTCCAGAGGACCTTGTTCAAACAGTCTATTAGTGGTGACAAACTCCAAAGGAGGTAATTCCTTAAGAGACAGGGAGTTCCCTCTGGAGTAACGACTACGACCGGGTGTTTCACCTTGCGTCGCCCAATTTTGATCTCCAGATCCGCAGTCCACTCGACAGGAATTTCACTTCTGACGAAGTTCTGGAGTTGTCCAGGAACAGGTGTTGGGGGAATTTGGTGACTCTCCCCCTTCCTGAATTGATTTGCTCAAAAGCCTTTTTAGACGGGATGGTGGGTTGTGATCCGGTATCCACCAGTGTTGGAAATGCACACTGCCCTTGCACCTGGACGGGGGCATAAAACCTTCCTTCTTTCTCCTCCAGGGGGCAAAGGAAATGGGCATTTTGGGTCAGTTTGGCCGTTAATTTCTTTATTTTGGACTCCAACACCATGGGGTCTTGAGCAGTTTTCTGTGTCGGAGTTCAGGAATCTGTGAAGAAAATTTGGCATCCTGAGATTTGGGGAGTAAGTTTGTGAATCCCCTTTTTCCCTTGATTCTGTGCTGTCCCCCTTCTCCTGGAGACAGTCACTTGAACCGGTTTCGGTGGAGGATCCCTCATTCATTCCTGAGTTCTCCGGATGGCATTTCTGGGCTTTAGGGATAGGTGGTTCTAGGTCAGTCCCCATAGCTACCCAGTCCGAGTTATGAGCTTTTGGGACCCATTTTTCTTTGGGAGGAAACCCCCTTCCTTGAAGGATAAGACTTTTTCCCCAGAATCCTATAGGGATTCTTCCCCTTCAAACTGGAGGACGCTGACTTCCTCTACAAAATGGCTCTTCTTTGTACCTTGGTTTCTCCTAGTTACCCTCTGTTCCCTACGTTGCAGCTTTTCGGGGGTAGGAGATTTGGTTTCAGGGTAAGAGGTTTCTAGGGGCTTTTCACAGGTAAGGAAGGAAGATTCCTCTAGAGCTTTGCATCCCCCTTCCTCCCGAGCCTCCTCCTCTGGAACCTGCTGGTTGTCAGGGTCCTCTCCCCGTCATTGTTCCAGGGTGCCAGACCCTTGGTTTGAGTTGTTCTGAGCAGCCATGTTCATCTGAGGATTCTGCTGAGCCCTCAACATTCGACTCAGGTCTTGGGTCAAGCTTTGGACCTGGCGCTCCAGTTGTGACACCCTTTCTGGCTGATATCGGGGTCTTGAATCCAATATCTGCTGCTCTCGGGAAGGGAAACTGTCCCTTCTCCCAGAGTAACTTTGATATGGAAGGTTTCCCTGGTAGCCCTCCATTCTTGGTCTCCCATCTCCCTGATTTGGTGGTCTAGACTCCTGAAAGCAGGGAGAGAAAGGAGGGTTGTTCTGGGTAGGTTGGGGTTTGGAGGGTATCTGGGGAAGAAACTTAAACTAGAGGGTGGAAGATTACTTCCCTCCTGAGGGAAGTTTGGAGGGAAGTTAGGAGGAAGATTTCCTGTGGCTGTACTTACCTGGTTGGATCCATCCCCTCTGAGCGGGGGAGTCCATACGTACCCCAAGATGGGTCTATTGCCCTTGTGCCTTGGACTGATGTAGGTGGCAGAGTCATGTGACACATTTGTGGGGTACCCCCTGCTTGGGACTGGTCAGAGGGTCTTCTCTGCCTCTGGTTTGGTTGGTTAGTGGGAGGTGTATTTTTAGGCCCCCCATTTCTAGGTCTAAAATGGGGGTAACCTTCACCTCTGCCAACTTGGCAGCAGCAGGGGTGTTGGTTGGTTTGGAATGTTGGGGGAATTCTTATTTTCTACTGGCTTTTGGACCTCATAGATCCGGGTAGCTTGTTCTATTATCCAGTCCAGGGTCTTTTCATTGTGGAAGTCCCTAACCAAATGTGTCATAATGTACTTGGGGAGTGCATGGAAATAGGTAGGTAGCACTTGTAGATATGAAGTTAGCAGCGCCTTTCACATATAGTGTGGTAAATTGGCTTCAGGCCCTTGGTACAGAGGGAATCACACTGTGATTCGGGGTTCCCCCGCCACTCTCTAACTGTTCAGGCTTTCTCAAGTTCTGATTAAATCTAGCAAACTCTTTTTCTAACCTCTGGAATTTCTCTTTCTCGGCCCCTATTTCTTGATAGTATGCAAAGGCCTGAGCCTTGTGCTCTGCTATCATGGCTTCACTGACTTCGATGACCTTCCCTTGTGCTACTACTTGGCTGTGGACTCCCCTGTTCTCATCACAAAGGGCCTAATTTTCTTTCTGTGCTTCTTATATTGGGCCTCATCATGACTTCGGCGGTAACCCTTAAATCCGGCGGTAGCGCTATTACCGGCGGATTTAAGGGTCCGCCGAATCAGGGCTTCGGCGTATTTCGCCCCAGCTCTGAGCTGGGGGGAAATCCGCCCAAAATTTGCGCTATTACCGCCGGCGGGCTCAGTGGGGAATGGGGACTTACATTACCGCCAAATTCGTGATCCGGCGCTATTAGCGCCGGGGAGTTCGGCGGTAGGGCTAATACCGCCCACACTAATAGCGTTACCATTACCGCCCAAGTCGTGATGAGGCCCATTGTCTGGGAATACTCAGACCATTTCTGTTGCAGGAGATGCATCTCCTCACTCTGCACATTTTTGGTCTGTATTGTCTGCTCTAGATCACATTATATTTGTCTTATGTGCCCCATTAATTTTTCATTCTCTAATTTTATGTTAGTCAGTTCCTGAAAACACGACTCACTTTTCTCCAGGTCTGTCTTTAATTTGCACACTTCCTGGCATAGGGCATCTTTTTCCTGATACAGTATGCTATTTAGTTCACTAAAGTTATCTCTCTGTTGTTTCATAGTACTTGACTGCTGGCGCTCCTGGTCAAATTCCCCTTGGGAATGGACCTCTTTAATAATTAACTTGCTATTTTCCTCTTCTAATTGCTTAATCTGATTTTTCAAAATGCCCATATCCTCTAAGCACAGTCTATTGTATGTCACTTTTTGGTTCAATTTTAGTTGACTATCTTTTCGGGAATCAACCCTTTCTTGGCACTCCTCTTTTAGTGCAGATAATTGGGACTCTTGTTCTGAATTGGTTTGTTGCTGTACTGTCAAGTCATTCTTTAGCTGCTGAATGGTATTTCCTAATTCTAACTCAGAATTGTGTCTCTCTCGCATTTTCTCCTCTTCCTGCCTTAACTCACTCTGTGTTTGATTTAAAAGCTCAGACTGATTTTTCACAGAGGTTACACTTTCCTGGTACCTTTCGTCCATGACTATCATGTGGAAGTACATGTATGCAGTGAGTTGGACCATTTTAATTTGTTCATCTTTGACGTTCTGCGTCATATAGAAGTCAGTCTGGGCTTGATGTAACAGGCCACTGTCCTGCCACACATCCATACTTATAGAGGTCACCTGTTGCATCATACTAGATAGCCAGGATTCATGTTTTTGTTCTGCCCATTCACCTCTACTGAATAATTTGGGCAGAAGGGGCTGTCTAGCCATGTTAATTTCCACGGTGCTCATTATGAAGAGTGTTCTACTGCTGGTGGGTTATCTATGCAAGGACAAAATCTCCACCCTGCTCGTGCCTAGTTTATGGTTACAATATTTTATTTTAAGACACAGCCCTGATACCTAGGGTGCAGTTTTTTGGATGGTGCCTTTACAGAGCAACCCAGTCTTCTAGCCACTAAAAGTAACACTACCTTCATTGGGTTAACTTGCTGTGTTGCACTGTTCTGGGTGAAAATTCTAACCTCAGTCACGGCACGAGTGCCCACGATGACACAGTTTTATTACACAGCACACTCCAACCAGTGACTCCTTCCCCGATAGTGAATGTGGCATACAATAAAGCTATTTTTATTTTTAATAAACCAGAGGTTCCTTTTTTTGAGTAGGCCTCCAACCCGTCTTGCACCCAACCTCCACAGACACCCCATGTCACAATGGACTAGGAATCAGGCGTATCAAGAAGATATTTATTAATTTATTATTTAATGAAAAAGGAAAATCAAACAATTTCACAGGCACCAATGTTGTGGCAACATAAAATGCACTAATCTCTACAAAGCAATTAGGTTAAGAGATCCTATTACAATTAACACAGTCTTTAATGGCAACACAAAAAATAACAATTTGATAAAGAGATAACACCAACAGTTTAGCACTCCCCCCCTGCAACACTCGCCCCCAAACATGAGCTAGCTTGATTCCTTTGAATGGAAGGCAGTGGCAAGGAGTATGAATAGAGAGAGAAAATCGGATCTGGGGTAAAGCCCACCACCCCAAGATTGGAAGCCAGCAAAGAAAGTGAAAACCCATTTTTGGAGCAAAATGGCAGATTGGGATTTTGATTATTACTCATAACTGCTAGAAGACAGAATGAAAGGAAATTTGTATTGCTTACACTTGAGGAGATAGGGAAGCTTATATAATACTAATGAGCAGACCAGGGCTAAGTATGAATGAAATGGAAAAATCAGTTTGGGCATAAATCAAATGCAAAAAGGGATATACCGTGGCAAATAGAAATTTGTTTTACACTCAATTTACAATGACAGTCATCTCAGGGAAGGGGTTTTGCTTATAATAGGACAATCGGGTTTCAACGACAAGGACAGACGCATGTAACAGATAGACTTGTAGGCAAAGGGGATTGCTCTCAATGGGACTATGATTTTGGGTTTTAATATGGCAGTTGCAAATAAGAATTTGTGGGGTAATGAACACAATACATGGACAAATTCGGTTTTCAGTTACAAGGAGACTAATTCTTTTGAGGCAATACTTTAATGACTATAGTAATTAAAGCAAGACACCACAGACAAGAGGGTTAATTTCGAATTTTAACACTCTTGAACCGTGAATTTCAAATAGGGGAATTCATTGATTTACTTAAAAATATGCTAAGGATTTACACAGACACTTGAGAGATTTACCAAAGGGAATATGCTAACAGACACAGGCTAAACACAGATTCTTCTATGGGAGGTGACTGAATTACACTGGCAATTGGGGGTTTTCAATGGAGTGTAGAGGAGGTCCCAGACATGGCCTGCACCCCTTCCTCTCATTTCGAGGTACTAGGAGCATACTCGCCAAGGTATGTGACATATGAAGAGCAAATGAACCTACAAAGAGCTGCACTGGGACTCTGCCCAGTATACATCAGAAGATCCATACCAGTTGAAGCACCCATAACCATACAACCCTGGGCCGCACGGTACCCTATCAGACAGCCATACCAGCCGCTGATACGAAATGAGGCGTACCTACACACAGTCCACGAAGAGACCCCAATAGCCTTAATGGAAGGCCAGTGGAAATGACACAAGGGCCTGAACAGACTCGCAAATGAACAAAAGCGGCTATCGAAGACAAGCACGCCAGTACAAGTAACTACGAAAATAAATGTGATGGACACAGAGAAGAGACAATGTAAAACGTAAGGAAAAGGTGCTACGAGACAAGATGGAAGTGTAAATAGGCTTGAAACGCAAGATGCTAAGAAATCGATACTGCTTGCAATGCTTAGTAGAAGATAGAGCGGCAAGCGCCAACCATATATCTACCTCAATAAGGCACATTATACAAGTTTGTTTGTTTGTTTGTTTATTATTTATAGCGCGCACCAAACCCGAGGGTAACCGGGCGCGTTGTTCAAGGATACTTTAAACTTTACAGGTTACGCATGCTTACAAGTGTTGGTTATACATCGTAGAAATTACATAACGCAGGACAGTAGGGAGAATATACATTGTGCATAAAATAAACATATAACATAATGTGCGACTCCATTTAGTAAATGTGCAACTCCAATAAGTGCGACTCCATTTAGTAAAAGCAGAAATGTACCCAGGCGGCCAGAGGCCTGACAGGCCAAGTTTTGAAACTCAGCCAAAGGGAAGAGAAGGAGCAGAATCGAAACTCAACAATGAGCGGCTCATGCCTAGGAAATCGAGGTCAACCAGAGTAGGGGAAGAGAGCGTCGGCTAACAAGACTCAAACTTCAGAGCATACCAGCCTGCCTCATGAAGGTCAAGATAAGGGGGCCATGCAGGTGGCGAGGCTGAAACAGAATTAAATGTACTAAGAGCTGGAAACTGAAGCAGATTCATGGTGAACTAACATGTGACCAGCCAGGTGCGAAGAAGTACCATCGCCTGATGTCATCCAGGACCAGAGGATGCCATAACTTTTCCCGATAAGAGACTACAGTTCCGGGGCCATCCTTAGCCAACTAATTGACACATCACCCTAAACCGCTGATTGATGGAAGGGAGGCAGGGTGAAACTTGGGACACCAGGCACAGGGGTGTCCATTCGGCATGCTGCTAATTAAAAGTGGTAATTTATGTCTAGCGGTGTAACTTGCCCAATCATAATGGACCAAGTTATCTGGAGTCCTATAGATATTGTAACCAATAGAACGTCGTAGTTGTAGTGACGTCTATCACGCGTGATGTAGAGGGATGGGCGTAGACGCCCACCCGATAAGAATTATCCAATCCGCATGCCCTATTATCATATGCAGATATAACACCTATACTGAAGTTACCTTTCCTAGCCAATTATATTGCATGATGATTTTTTATAGAATTAGACGTCAGTGATGATGAGCTTAGCCTATAACAATGACTGTTCGACTGAAGTTCGAGGAAGTTGGAGCGAGACAGGTGATCGCAATGCTGCTGATTTCCATTTGTTTCTCTGTTTGATGTAGTTGTCATTAAACGGACTTCCCTTTGCCAATTTACTGAGTCCTCATTATTGAGTCGTGTTGGAGTAAGTGAATCCTGCACCCCCTGTCCTCACATGGTGCAGCTACCTTGTCTTACAAGTTCTAGAGGGTGAGCGCTGACCTATGGGCCCATCAGCGATTTCCTCTCCCCCAGAACACTTGGTAGCCGAGGATGGTTTCGGCCATTAATTATTGATTATTAATACTAAGACACCTTTAGACCGATGGCACGAAGTAACTCTAGGCCTTCGGTAAGATCACAAGTCCTTTCGCCATTCCGGCTGAGTAGACTGAGTAGCTCCCCGTGGACAATGATAGAGTAACATTTCGGAAATCTGCAGTGGGTCTGAAGGAACCCGCCTTTCCAAGCATAAACCTTCTCATTCCCACGGGCAGCGGATCGGATGAAAAAACCTTAAAAGCGGGAAGAGGAAGGGGCGGTGATCCTGAAGTTCGAGAGAGGAAAAGATGCGATCGGTGAGTAAAACAGTAAACTCGTTACTTTGGCAAATGTCTTGTAGGCATTAGAATAAGTAAGGGAAAGGTAATGGAGGGTGGCACAGAAAAAATAAAGTACTTAGAAGTAGAGAAGACTGTGGGCCTCATTAGGACCCTGGCGGAGAGGGTTTTACGCCAGCGTAGTGCATGGCGTACCTCTCCGCCATACTACGAGTTCCCGTAGCGCCATGGCGGCCTTTTCCGGCTGGTTTTACCAGGCGGAGAAAACCATGGCGCTACGGGACCTCGTTGTTAATTACGCCACCGTATTTTACGGTGGCGTAATTAACTCCTTCCCCACTCCCATTATACCCTATGGGGCGAAAATGGGAATGGGGAAGGGCAGAATGGGGATTGGGGATTTACCGCCCCGCCAAGGTCGGAATGGGGCGGAAAATCCGCCAACCCCCATGGCGCTATCGGCGGCTTTCCGCCATGCTTCGCGGTGCATTTAGCACCGCGAAGTCCGCCTGGGTCCTAATGAGGCCCTGTGTGTATAAATATATATATATATATAGATATATATATATATATATATACACCGGAGATAAAACGTAAGGATTACCGGGGGGACACCCGAGATAAAACGTAAGGATTACCAGGGGGCACCTGAGACAAAACCTAAGGATTACCAGGGGGGCACCTGAGACAAAACCTAAGGATTACCAGGGGGGCACCTGAGATAAAAATGTGAGGATTTGCCTTATTCCTGCGCTTGAAAGTGTGGTCAGAAGAAACGTGAACTCATAGCCCACAGTGGCCCAATTTAGGCTACGGTATACGTGTGTCCAGCTGGTGTTCGTCTAGTCGGTCGAGTGTCTGTCATATGTGTCTTGTTGTATGTCAAATGTAAAATAATTGTATTAATGATTGGTTGAAATGCATTTTGGCTTTACGCGATTCTGTAACTAAGAGGGAATCGCCATTGAATTGATGGGTTTTGAGTAAATAGTTGGTATACATTTTGGAGGGAAAAGATTGGATTGGAGCTTGCGTATGTGGTGCTTGCTCATACCATTGAAAGGTTAAAGAATTGCATAAATACTGTTAGTGACGAAATTAAATATGGAGGAAGTTACCCCGCTTGTGCATTTCTGCAAGCAGCTACCCAAGCATGCACCAAAACTAAAGAAATAAAGCACAGAGTGGGTCATGGGTACTGCCAATAAGATGTTTATGCCATGGCCCCAGAATGGGTCACTCTTTAAGGCTGTTTTACAGCATATGACTACCTTCCTACATGCCACATATACAGGCAAGAAGCTAGAGAAACGTCTTGCTTTTCTAGAATTGTGGAAAATGTTCGAAGAAACGTAAGTGGAAGAACCACCCACAGACTGAATACTAAATGTATGTATGGAGGGGGGTGAGACACCTACCCTGCCACCATCCCCTCCTGAGCCAGTCATTGAAGGAAGCAAGTCAGAGGGTCTTTACCCACTAAGAGAACTTAAGGCAGCCACGGGGTATAGCAACCCCGCATACGAGTCGCCTACGTACAGTAGTGACGATAATAAGGGAAAAGAACAGGAAAACAATATCGCCTCCGCAGTCTCAAGGGACAAAGAGAGATGCGAAGATGAAGGGAAAGATTGGGCACAGAGTTGTGCACCTCCAGATAAGGAGAAAGAGGGAAATAAACATAAAGGAAATGAGGGTAGAGGTGATGAGATAGCATTTGCGAAAGACGAATGGATGGGAGGTCAAATATTACTGAAGTTGGATGGAATAGGAAGTGATGATTTGAGGCCAAGGGAGAGGTTTGATGAGACGCAAAGGAGAAAGATCGAGAAAGGGATGGAAGAAAGGGATGAAAGAAGAAGAAAGAAGGATAGGCTAAGGCGAGAACAACTATATCGCGAAGAGCAAGGAATACCGCTCAGTCGCACACAGTACGCAGCCTATAAAAAGTACAGGCAGAACATGTTAAGGTTAGAGGAAGAAAGGAGAGTGCACGAAAAGAAAGTAAAAAAGTGGGAAGATGAGGAAAGTAGAAGGGCAAAAGAATGTAGAAATGAACGGATGAGGGAAGTAGATAAGGCTAGAGAAGAAGCAAAGAACCGAAAGGAAATAGACGAGGAAATAGAACGTAAGCACAGACAGAGGGCATGGGATCTTGAATATTTGGAGCGGGAAGTGATTAAACCCAATCCGACATTAGGATGTGAAGACATAGAAGAATTCTTTCCTGCAAGCGATGCGGTACCAGCTACAAGCAGGACAAATATTGAAGATGACTTCGACACCAGAAGCATTGGGGAAACGATTGATAAAATATACGATGAGATGGGACTAGAGCAGATATCCGATGGGGGAAGGGAAGATGAGCGCTTAGAGCGCACTCAGCTATATGACACTGAGTATGTCACCCAAAGTAGTGGGAGCAGGGGACTGTCCCTAGACAGGCTGGAGATTGGGCAGAACGAAGAAGATGCACATACCAAGGGGGGTCCTGGGAGACTCTCTGCCAGACATGAGTCCTGGTTACGAGAGCCTTACCCAGAGTCTTTAGCTCACTATCTTTCACAGAGGAGAACTATGCCAAACATAGCAGTCTTTGTCCTGCCTTTGGGCAATCCAGCACTGAAATGCTAGGCAATTCTCCTCTGAACAAGAATACTAACAGCAACCCCAGGAACGTGTTTTGGTCTGGTTGAACCTCATCAGAAGGCTGTAGCTGTGCCTCTCTAAGAATAGTGAGCAAGGGGCCCACGTCTGGATTCCCCTAGTAACTTAGGGTGAGACCCAAAGTTACTTGAAATATGCAAATACCAAGGGGGGTCCTTGCTTGCAAATGGACCGAAGCAATATTGCGGTGGACAGTGTTGTTTTGCAGTATGTAGATGACATTCTGATCTGCAGCACCACTGAAGAGCAATGCAGGCGCGACTCAGTCCAGCTATTGACTATACTGGCTGAAAAGGGATACAAAGTTGATAAGGAAAAGTTGCAGGAGGTGTTGTACATAGGGCGACTAATCTCTCATGAGGGAAAAAAGGTAACCCCAGAAAGGGCTGAAGCCATAATGAACACGGCCAAGCCGCGCACGATAAAACAAATGCAGAGCTTCTTAGGTCTGTGCAATTATGTCAGAGCATGGGTCTTCGACTACAGCTCATATACCAAGCCCTTGCCTCAGGCTTTGAAGAAAGCCCAGGCAACAAAAGGAGAAATTGAATGGAATGAGGCAATGGAGAAAGGGTTTGCAGAACTCAAGCGGGCAATTTGTAAGGCCCCAGTTCTCGGGATTCCTAATTATGCAGAGGAATTCTACCTGTTCTCACACTCCGATGGTAATTTTATGACAGCAGTGCTCGCGCAGTGAACCTCGCTGAGGTACAAGCCCCTAGCATATTACAGCGGGAGTCTGGACCTGGTTATGAAGGGCCACTTCCCATGCAAACAAAATGCTGCCGCATTTGCTATCGAAAAGGCGTCATCCATCGTGATGGGGTGCTCCATGACATTGTTTGTTGAACATACGCTGTTCACCATATTAGAGAAGCCAAAGGGCACACTGACGTCTCAGAGAGCATCCGCCTATGAGGTGATTATCTCTAACCCAATGATCAAAATAGTTTGATGTAAAACTGTGAACCCTGCTACATTCATAGCTGAGTCAGTCACAGAGGGAGAACCTATACATGACTGTGCGAACTATGAGGAATTCTATGATGAGATCCCCATGGTAAAGACAAATGCCCTGGCAAGTGGAGAGATCGACTTTATTGACGGTTCTTTGAGAATCGAACAAGAAGACGGATAAAGGTATACAGGCGTGGCCATGGTAAAACACCTAGCGAATGGAGAGTTTTGAGTACTCATCAGTGCGCAAATACCCTCTCACTATTCTGTGCAAGCTGCAGAACTGCTGGCACTGATACTCGCCATTGAGAATCATGCAGACCAGAGAGTAACTGTGTACAGTGACTCAGCCTATGTGACGTCCACAGTCCATGCAGGTCTA
The DNA here is from genome assembly GCF_040938575.1 of Ambystoma mexicanum. Taxonomy (NCBI): domain Eukaryota; kingdom Metazoa; phylum Chordata; class Amphibia; order Caudata; family Ambystomatidae; genus Ambystoma; species Ambystoma mexicanum. Next base: position 572,823,594 of record NC_090923.1, read on the forward strand.
GCGCGCTGGAAAAGGAGGAGCTACCTCCGAGCAGACGGTACGCCAGTGCAACATGCAGCCTTATTGGACAGGCTGATAAAAGCACTACAGCTCCCAGTGGGCATAGCGGTCGTGAAATGTGCCGCTCATACCCAGGGTGTGGATTTCATGTCAAGTGGAAATCATGAAGCGGACACAGAAGCCAAGCGCATGGCATCCAAAACTGAAACAATCATGGATGTGGAGGTGGCACGCCCCCATGAGAGGATGATGGTAGCGCGAGCCACACCAGAAGCCTATAGCAATAGGGGGCAAACTCAGCTAATGGAGCTCCAGGGGGAGGCACCTCAGGAGTAGAACAAATTGTGGAAGCGTCAAGGGTGTTCTTTAAACCCCTCTGACGGGTTGTGGAGGCAAGACAGCACTGGTAAACCAGTAATGCCTGTCGCCCTTCTAAAGGTAGCATTAGAACAACTACACTACCCCATCCATATGACGAAAGAAAATCTTGCTGCAACGCTCGCAGAAGACTGGTTCACACCGAATTTAGCAGAGCATGTTGCATTTTTCATGGTGAACTGCATAATCTGCCAGCAATTCACCGCTGGGCACACATTAAAAGTAGTGAGAGGGATCATCCCCAGACCAAATGGACCATTCCAGCACTTGCATATCAACTACATCGACATGATTCAAGTGTGCAATGGGTACAGGTATTTAATTGTGGTGGTGTGTCCATTCTCTAGATGGATAGAAGCAGGTCCCTGTACACACCCTGACGCTATCTGTGCTGCCAAGTTCCTAGTGATGGAGGTATTCCCTAGATGGGGGGTGTGCGAAGTAATGAGATCAGATAACAGGGCTCACTTTGTAAATTCGCTTTTCGAACAGATTAGCTTGTTGCTTGGTATAAAGCACAAGTTCTCATTGGCATATCATCCTGAGGGGAATGGGATATGTGAACGGATCAACAGCTTGCTTAAGGAGAGGATAGCCAAGTTGAAGCTCACATTAAAGAAGGGATGGCTGCACTGTCTACCATTGGCATTGTATGCACTTCAGAACCAACCAGGCTCCGACCATCATCTCACGCCACACGAGATAGTTACAGGCAGAAGGATGAGGACCCCTCTTACCCCCCCGAGGTAGAGCAAGTTGTGATGCCCAGCCGACTATAGAGGTCCTGGGAACAGAGATGCAAAAAAGTACCTTAACTGTATGACATCCAGCGCCTCTGTCATTACAGGACAGCTTCAGCGATGGCGAAAAGGGGACGGCGCAGCACGAAACACCGCAGGAAGTGCTGAAGCAGACACCAAGCAAGGTGTACATGCCCCCCTCGTCTTCCCTGGTGACAGCATGCTTGTGAAGAACTTTATCAGAAAGAGGTGGGACGAGCCAAGATTTAATGGCCCGTTCATCATAGAGGACTGCACCCCCTCCGCCGTCAAGCTCCAGGGCAGAAGGGCATGGATCTTCATAAATGACATTAAACCCTATATAGGAGAGAGCCCTCCTGCTGCATCCAACTGCAAAGAAACCACAGACAATGGGGAAGAACCTCAGCATGTGCAGACAAGATCCATGGCGAGGAAGAAGGACGCATGAGCAGAAAACCAAGACAAAGAACCCGGATGCAAGTTGTGGCATAAAGCTGGACAGGTTCCCCAAGCATAGGGGAATAAGGACATAACAAAAACTCTGTACATCCCAGTTGCAGGGTAAAGAGAAGCACATCCAAAGCCTCAACAGCATTGATAAATGAACTTTTGAAAGCACGACATGCCCAAGTGAAACAAGTATCAAGACTCTGATAGACTGCAAATAATACATTGTCTGAGAGTGTAACACAGTATCCTTAAGCAATCAGTATTGAGACTCTGTTCACAGAACGTATGGTACATTCCAGCAGAAGTCTCAAGTGGGATGTGATAACCTATTTCCAACTCGTGGTGCTATCATACGGATCACTCATAGGGAGAGGAGCCAGTGTCACAGACTTCATTCAAGATCCGGCCAACAAGACAATAATCTGGCAACTACTGGCTGTCATCACGGAAGCTTTCATTGTACTGCCCGAGTACAGTGATAAGGGTACAGATGCTTCCACCGCCAATAGACATTGATGAACTCGCGTCTAATTTGTTTTTCCAAATAATCGAGAAGTTCCCAGGGCTCGTCGGGAGAACAAATGATACATGCACTTATATCAGAGATCCAAGAAACCTAGCTCAACTGAGTCAGCTGTGGACTAAATTGAATCATTTGGTGGTAATCCACGCAACGGGAAGGTGCAAAGACTGTGCAAATCAAAAGAAAAGCTTGTGATCAGGACACAGCCAAACGGGGCAAATGTCCCTATCACCCGAGGACACCCGGCTGGCACAGAATATCCTGTTTAGATTAGTCACAGACTATCCAGAAATGATAGGAAGGCCTGCAGATGTTGACGTCATCACCTTCCTTAGAGATCCGGCCAACGCCCCACACGTGAGCACACTTCTCCATGATATAATGCTCCAAGTGGAGCTGTCCAACTTCCAGCGAGAATTCCTAAGGAGATTCCAATAAACTTTCTGCTGTGGAACAGATCGAGGGGAGAGACACTGCTCTGAAACTTGTCGCCGAGAGACAGGGTGAAAGGAGCGGACACAAGAACCTCACCATCTTATTTTCCTTTTCCTATTTTTTCATATGTTCACTCTCTTATTTTTATTTTTGTTTTTATTTTTACAACATTTTATTTTGTGTGATTTTTAGCAGTTCCATCTTTTCATCCTTTTGCATTGAGCAAGTTCCAGCATGTCCTCAGGACCAAGGCAAATTCGAGGCATGTAATGGGACCTCACCTATTATCAATATGCATAATGAATGTGATTACCAAAGTTGCTAGCCTAACCATTTTCCATAGTCTAGCACAGGAACTGTACTGAGTACCCAGAGACTACCGTCATCACTCACATGAGGAGGGACATTTGGAGAAGCACTCATCCCTATAATAGTAACAAACTCTCGAAATACAAGACCAGAGCAAAAGAAGGAATAAATAATTGACTATGAACTCATTTGAAATGGGGGCCCAGAACAGTAACTTAGTTTTACCCCCAATAGAAGGGCGCCCCCACTTCCCTGGAAGAAAATGCTGCAAATTGTTGTTCCGAACGATTATGTGTATATGAATAGTTATTATTATTGTTTTTTTTGTCATTAACAATCAGAACTGCTTTCTTTATTGGTGTGCAAAGTGCCCCAATCTCAGTGCACCCACCAGATAATAAACATCTGGGGCCTACGAAAGCACCAAGACCCTATATAGTCGTTCCAGTCCCAAGAAAACTTGATGACAAAAATAACTAACTGAATTTAAATGTAATAAGCAAGGATTTAGACACATTTGAGGTAACAAATGAAGAGAAAAGCTGGAGACAGGGTCAGCACGGAATGAATGAAAATGCTGCACTGACCACTGCATGCACCCGCACACATACAAGGGCAAGTGTCAATGGCTACAGGGCCTCCAACGAAGGTAGCAGAGAAGAGGAGACTGCCTGCCGAACAAGCAGGTCCAGAAAACAGTGGAAGTACCCAAGAGGAGCCAAGTGAAACACTAGAGAGAGAGGGCATAGCAAAATCCCTCAAAAGAACAGAAGTAGCCACAAAGGAATTCACAGAGAAAATACAAATGCTGATAGACTATTTGTTCCCTTTCATAGTCAGAGCAAAGAAACTGCACGAGGAGCTGGAACGTAGAACTGCAGAGACAATAACGACAAACACGCCAGCTCGAGCACTGCAAACAAGCACCAGATCTATAACTCAGCCTCACGCTGAGGAGATGGTGAGCCAATGGCGGCCAGAGAACCACAATGAAAAACACCAAGAGGAGAGGAAGAGAAACACAAAACCTTCTCCTACCACAGCAATGCAGTCGAGGCAGCCTGCTCCACCGAGACACCCAGAGAGGAAAAGCAGCACAGACGCATTTAGAGACATAGTCAAAGCCAACCACAGAGGAACGCTGAGAATCAAGAGAAGCCCACATGAAGATAACAATGAACTTAATGATTACCTGGACAGCACAGCCCATCTCGGAAACAACATATGGTACCAGCACATGAAGGAAGTAGGACGAAGTCAGTCGGAAGGAGAATGATTCGTCTGTGCTCTCCTACCATACAGCATGGGAAAATCCAAGATCTTTATGGCTGTACAATGTGTAACACCAGAAGACAAATTATGGGAAAAGACGCCTTGTTGATAAGGGCCAACGAAACGGATTACCCGGATGAAGATGGCTACGTCCAGGACATTAAAACAAGAAAGTGAGTGCACACCAGAAATCATGTGATCAGGTACGAGAACCCTGGCATCAAAGGTTCAGGGATAAGATGGGAAGTTAACCCGAGACTGAACGTCCAAGAGAAGACTGCAGAAGAGGCTCAAATCTGGACGAACAGAGGCCAAATGCAGATCTGGGAGACAGTGGCCTCCCCAGATGGAAGGGAAGATGGAGTAGTAATCTGCCGAGCATGGATGGTCCTTGGAGCCTGCAAGGAAGCGATAGAGAATTTGCAGAGGTTATGCAAACCTCTGTGGCCAAAACTAGTAAAGCTACTAACATGGGTCGGAGATAGAGGAGGACCCCTGCAGATAGTGCCACTGGAGAACCCGAAACTATGTTTCAGAAACAATGGCACAAGGAAGATGGGAGAGAATCAAAACTGCGGACGAATCTTTGAAGCCCCAGGAATGACACAAGGAACCGCAGTTATTATGGACCATTACTGGGCGTGTGGATCCAAGGCATACATAAGGCTGCCGAAAAACTGGGGAGGCATATGCACACTAGTGAACGTCCACATTCCTGCGCTAGTGATCCCTAAGAATGATCTGAAGTCGGACAGTTTCCCGAAAGCAGTAGGTCATCTAAGAAGAAGGAGATCTGTGGAACTGGTATCCAGGATGAAGAGGGAAAATTACTTTCTCCCAAATCAGAAGAGGCATTCTATGCAATCCCGTACGAACACAGGCTGTTCAGCCTCACCTCAACAGTATTCACAACACTACTCTTGCCCCACATCCAAGTTGGAGTGAATGCTAAATGGTTGCAGATAACCAGATGGGAGTTATTGCAGACTATCAATACCACGATAAAAGGATTCAACGCGATCAAAGACGAGCTGAGAGCAATCGGACTGATGACCCTCCAGAACATATATGTGCTTGACATGATCACTGCAATGGATGGAGGTGTTCGTGCAAACGTCGGAGAATCGTGTTGCCCATTTGTACCATCACACGATGAAGAAAACGGAACCCTAACAGAGGCCATAAGCATGTTGACAAGCCTGAAAAACCAGATGATCGATGAAAGTGATGTTGTGGACGATGACAGCTGGTTTGGGGACCTATTCTCGTGGGTCCCACAATGGATGGCAGATATATTCAAGTTTCTGGGAGCTCTACTAGCAATGGTATTGCTAGGATTCTGTGTTATCAAGATAATCATTACACGGTGCCAGAAAACTGCGAAGAAAGCCATAGGGATGAAAATAATGGTTGATGTCGAGCCAGGGTGGAAGCCCAGGGACCTGACTGATGAAGAAATAAGAGACTTTGTGAAAGCCAGCAAATTTGCACCAGAGGGAACAAACTTCACATACCCTAAGAAACGAAGAAGTTGTGAAGGAAAATTGATCTACTGCAGCCCAAATGGACAATGTCAGCTAATGACATGGAACAAAGACGAACATGTGAAGACTGCAGCGAGTTTGAAGGGAGTGATAAAAATATGGGTTCCAAAGGCTCACACATTCACACCATCATGTACAAACGCTGAAGATGATGAGCATGACACCGAAGAATCGAAAGAAATGATTACAGAAGTGGTCGATGAACCGACCAGAGGGGGGAGTGTAGAGGAGGTCCCAAACATGGCCTGCACCCCTTCCCCTCATTTTGAGGTACCAGAAGCATACTCGCCAAGGTATGTGACGTATGAAGAGCAAATGAACCTACAAAGAGCTGCACTGGGACTCTGCCCAGTATACATCAGAAGATCCATACCGGATGAAAGCACCCATAACCAGACAACCCTGGGCAGCACAGTACCCTATCAGACAGCCATACCAGCCGCTGATACGAAATGAGGAGTACCTACACACGGTCCATGAAGAGACCCCAAAAGCCTTAATGGAAGGCCAGTGGAAATGACACAAGGGCCTGAACAGACTTGTGAATGAACAAAAGCGGCTATCGAAGACAAGCATGCCAGTGCAAGTAACTACGAAAATAAATGTGATGGACACAGAGAAGAGACAATGTAAAACGTAAGGAAACGGTGCAACGAGTCAAGATGGAAGCAACCGACCTGTTAAACGTGTGTAAATAGGCTTGAAACGCAAGATGCTAAGAAATCGATACTGCTTGCAATGCTTAGTAGAAGATAGAGCGGCAAGCGCCAACCATATATCTACCTCAATAAGGCACATTATACAAGTGCGACTCCATTCTGTAAAAGCAGAAATGTACCCAGGCAGCCAGAGGCCTGCCAGGCCAAGTTTCGAAACCCAGCCAAAGGCAAGAGAAGGAACGGAATTGAAACTCAACAACGAGCGGCTCATGCCTAGGAAATCGAGGTCAACCAGAGAAGGGGAGGAGAGCGTCAGCTAACAAGACTCAAACTTCAGAACATACCAGCCTGCCTCATGAAGGTCAAGATAAGGGGGCCATGCAGGTGGCGAGGCTGAAACAGAATTAAATGTACTAAGAGCTGGAAACTGAAGCAGATTCATGGTGAACTAACACGTGACCAGCCAGGCGCGAAGAAGTACCATCGCCTGATGTTATCCAGGACCAGAGGATGACATAACTTTTCCTGATAAGAGACTACAGTTTCGGGGCCATCCTTAGCCAACTAATTGACACATCGCCCTAAACCACTGATTGATGGAAAGGAGGCAGGATGAAACTTGGGACACCGGGCAAAGGGGTGTCCATGCTGCTAATTAAAAGTGGAAATTTATGTCTAGGGGTGTAACCTGCCCAATCACAATGGACCAAGTTATCTGGAGTCCTATAGATATTGTAACCAATAGAACGTCGTAGTTGTAGTGACGTCTATCACGCGTGATGTAGAGGGATGGGCGTAGACGCCCACCTGATAAGAATTATCCAATCTGCATGCCCTATTATCATATACAGATATAACACCTATACTTAAGTTACCTTTCCTAGCCAATTATATTGCATGCTGATTTTTTATAGAATTAGACGTCAGTGATGACGAGCTTAGCCTATAACAATGACTGTTCGACTAAAGTTCGAGGAAGTCGGAGCGAGACAGGTGATCGCAATGCTGCTGATTTCCATTTGTTTCTCTGTTTGATGTACTTGTCATTAAACAGACTTCCCCTTGTCAATTTACTGATTCCTCATTATTGAGTCATGTTGGAGTAAGTGAATCCTGCACCTCCTGTCCTCACATGGTGCAGCTATCTTGTCTTACAAGTTCTAGACGGTGAGCGCTGACCTATGGGCCCGTCAGCGATTTCCTCTCCCCCAGAACAGGGGTTTAATGCTACAAAAAGGAAGGGTTTATGCACTTTAGGACTGGGTATTTGTTTACTTACAAGGTAAGCCTTGGTTTGGTATTCTGGAAAGCCTGCTGGATCTCAGGACACTCTGGACAGCTAGGCAATGGGTCTGTTCACTGCACTCTGCCTTGGTTTGGGATTCTGAAAAGCTGACTGGATCTCAGGACACTCTGGACAGCTAGGCAATGGGTCTGTTCACTGCACTCTGCCTTGGTTTGGTTCAGCCACCTTCTCTCTGTCCTTCTCCTGTCTCCCCAGGTTTTTTGTGTGTGTCCTGACTTAGTACATTCCCCCTTATATAGCACAAATGACATCGCTCACTTTACAATCTAGGGGGAGTACTCTGTAATTACCCCTACCTCTTGGATAGGACAGTTTACCATTCCTCTCTCCACCCCCTAGCATGATTGGTTCAAGGAAAGAGAGCACCATCTGTCTGGGTACTTTTATTACTATTCTTTGCTCCCTTGGCCACTTTTTGACAAAAACCAGTTATGTCTCATAACGTCATAATTCTAGTAGCCGCAGACATATTAACTAGATATGTAGTTTTAGTTGGTCATAGGGAATCAGGTAAGCCAATCGCCAACTCTGCATGATGTAGCATGGTCCATTGGTACATTTTTGTTCTTTTCACAAAATGTATAACAGTTATGAATCTGCAATTGATCAAGCATATTCCTAATCTCACTTACCATCGTTCCACAAATTGCCATATTTATCCCATTTTAAGATCAGCTAGAAAACCATCCTAACTGGCCATTTCAGTCTCCAAAGTCCTAGAAAAATGTACTATAGCTCTTTAAAACCGCCTGGAAATTACATGGAAACATAGCATAAAACTAAATTGTTTCTCATTCTAATTGCTGCGAAAATGTCTAAAAATGAAATCGTTACTTTAATGTCAATTGGGTGAATCTTGTCACCCTAAGTGGGAGGGGTGCTTCATCCCCCACAGCCAACTGTCTTCCCCTGGCTCAGCCGATGACCAAAGATTTTTATGACCCCCCTTTGAAGATGTCAGTTTGTTCTTGGTAGTGGGTGCAGGAGGGAGCTCACACCTCCTAGTCAAGCTTTAGCCACACTTGCTTTCTTTGAAATCCCTGAGCCCCTGCCCAAATCTGGCAGAGCAGGTAATCATGACACCCTCAGTAACATCACATTTGACTGTGGAATGGTTCACTGGTCGGTGTGACTTCCAGTGGGAAGCAGTGCTTTTAATTGTGACGTTTCCTGCCTTAGCCCCAAATTGTATTTTCTGGTATTGTGGGCCTCTTCAAAAGTGACTGAAGTTGGGTGGGTGGAAACATAATGTAAATTACTTTAGTCAACCCCCACAGCATATTTCCCTGACATTTTTGTTGTGCGAGCAGTGCTATACTTTCACTGTGGCTTTATAAAGTCACTTTTCTTTTTCACACGTGTGCAACCGTTTTCACATTTAATGTTTGAATTCCTGTTTGTAGTTCACAGGATTCTTTAATTGCTCCTTTTTGAGTGAATTTGCATTTGCTGTTAGACCATTGACAATGAGGGGTAGGCCCACTTCCACATGCTTCTTTGATTTGACTTGGACAGGAGAAAAAGCCCAAGCAGTTTTCCATTTGCAGTGTTTCACGGGCTGCTGTTCAAGTGAAATGGAAAGCAAAATCCGTTTCTAGTTGAAGTGTCGAAATGATTGCCCCTCATGTGAAATAACAGTAAAGCAAGGCCATTTTTGGATGCAATGCATAACTTCATGTCATTCAGGTGAAATCAAAGCAATGCAGGGCTGTTTTTGGATGCAGTGCATAACTTCTTGACATTCAGGTGAAATAAAAGCAACGCAAGGCCCTTTTTGGGTGCAGTGCATAACTTCTTGTCATTCAGATGAAATAAAAGCAAAGCAGGCCGTTTATGGATGCAGTGTATATATAACTTCTTGTCATTCAGGTGAAATAAAAGTAAAACACAGCAGGGCCGTTTTGGTGGCAATGTTTAAAAGCAGCTTTTCTGGTGAATGGTATTTCTGTTTAGGGCCTTTAAATGCACCCCATTTGAGCCATTTCTCCCTAGCGAAGCAACAAGAGCTCTAGGTGATGTCATCCTTATGTCTGTCTGAGCCTTTATTACTGAGACGGTTGTTCATCTCCTATGTCAAGACTCACTACTATCAATTCAAAAAAGTGTGCATGCAGCTTCTCATTTACTTTAATGATTGCTTTAATTTTGCGTTTTTGTAACGTTGCCTCAACGCATGCATAGTACATGGTCACCTTCCTCTTTATGTATGCCTTCAATTTCAAAGTTGGGTTTCTCTGCATTTAACTGGAGTATGGTGCCCATTGACAAACACTGGCACATTGCGATTGTAGATCGCGCTGTGCATTCCAAAAATCGGTATTCTCGTGTCTCACGGCTAAATGAACAGCCCAAAAAACATCCTCACCTTGTATGTTTTAGTTGAGGGTTTGCTCATATCTCACATCTCAAGGCTTCGTCACTTACTCATTCCAGTCTTCTACTACAATAGTTACGAAGCACACATAGCTCATATCTACGTGAATCAGTCACGTGATATGGAAGAGTTCTTTGGTGAGAAGCTAGTCCTCTTTTTGTGTCCATATTGTACTTGTGCTAAGGAGCAGGTTTTTGACAAGGAGCTAGTCCTCTTTTTGTGTCCTTGTTACACTTGCACTATTTATTTCGTAATGCATTCCCAATCTTCCTGTTTAAGGCTGTCATTTTAATTTTAGTTTACATGTTTTTATGTTACAATAAGACTACTTTTTATTAATTATTTTTTATTTTTTTCCGTGTTGCTCCGAGTTCTTAGTAGAGCTCGGCTGTCTTGCATTGTGGCTGCACTACATGATGGTCAATGTAGTTTTTGCAACAAGCCTTCCTTTATTGGCCAATGTCATGTTTTGCGTGCAGCCATTATACCACAGAGTGATTGCATTCGTTTAGTGAAACCATATTTGGACCATGTGTGTCTGTTTTACCAATAAAACACCATCTTTAACAGATTTGCATTATGGAATCTCAAGTTCTTTTACTTGTTTGGCGATCCATATTGCATATCTGGGTACCTTAGTACTGCATATGTAGCATTCAACCCTCACAGAGTTGCTAGAGTTTGCCAGCAAATTCCTTCAGGCCATCCTTGTAGCTATTGAGCTGAAATATCCACAGTTGTTCTCTTTTAAGGAATATGGCTCCTACATTGCCTCCTCTTTTCAGTATCTTCATTATTTCCAGAATAGTCCATGATATGTCATTTTTGGAGTGTATTTTGTTAACATAGTGTTCCACCAGTGGCGCTGTGAAGCATTTGGTCCTTATATTTGACCGATGTTCACATATTCTGACTTTGATGGCACTTGTAGTCATGCCTATGTAGCTTTTGTTACATGGGCACTTAATCAGATAAATAACAAGAGTTGTGTTACAATTCATGAAGGATCGTTGTTCCCATGGTGATGGCCATCCTATGTCTATCTCTGTCATTCACTTCATGAACGGGCACACAGTGCATTGTCTGCATGGGTTATGTCCAACCACCTTTGGTAAACCCCATAGTCTTGTCTGATTATCAGTTCCTTCATAGTCTTCCCTGCAGGTGGTTACCAATGAATCACATATATTATTTCTTCTTTTTTATTACGAACAGCAGGACATTGAGAGTTCTTTGCCCAACACTTAGTATATACCAGAGCTTCTTGACCTCTTTTTCAATTTGTTTACCACGGGCGAGTGGCTGAAGACTGCTGTTATTTGGTCTTCTCCATGCTGTCTCTTTTCATTTTGAGTTAATGCAGTTTCTCTTGGTATATTACGCGCTTTTTCTTGTATGCCATAGTTTGTTTTCCAGGTAGTTCCTTTCTCTCAATTTTTCCGTTAATACATTTGCCTGATAGTCATATTCCCTTCTTGTCTTGCAGTTTCTTCTAAACCTAAGGAACTGCCCAAAAAGCAGGTTTTCATTCAAGGTTCTTTTGTGAAAACTGTTAAATTCTAACGGGGAGTTCCTATCTGTTGCTTTTCGGTATACGGTTGTTTCTAACCATTCCCCATCCTCATGATGTTTAGATCCAAGAATGTCACTTCATTCTTACTGTGTTCATATGTAAATCTGAGGGATTTTGTGCATTCAACCAACCTATGAATTCCATCAGGTTTTTCTCTTTAGCCTAAAAAAATATCAGCACATCATCTATGTAGCATCTCCAACTTCTGATGTTGTTCAGTATGGCTTTGATTTATGGTATATTGTTTGTTCCTCAAAATCCGCTACATAAAGATTTGCTAGACTGGGTGCGAATGCCGCACCCATCGTTGTTACAGATATTTGCTCATAGTATCTGTCTTCTAGAAGGAAGAAGTTCTTAGTGAGGGCTATTTCAGCCAGTTGCATTATAAATTGGATAGGAATTTGCACTCTTGGTATCAGATCTTGTAATACTCTTTCTATAACCTCAATGTTTCACCTTGTGGTATTTTCGAATACAAGGATTGTATATCTAGAGTGACTATGAAGATGTCGTTAGGAGGTAGTGTAATTTCTTCTAGAAGTCTCAGTACCGCTGTTGTATCTTTTATACATGATTTCATTTTCGTCACTTTGTGTTTTATAAAAAGCCTACAAACTGAGACAAAGGTTCCAAGATTGATCCAGTTCCTGAAACAATCGGGTGGCCCGGTGGGGGTATGGTGCCCTGATGAATTGTAGGGAGGGCGTAGAAGGCTGGACATCTCGGATGGTTGGTATATAGTAAATCTGCTTCTCTTTTATTAATTTCTCCTTCCGCCAGTGCTTCTTCAATCATCAGGATGATGATATCTCTTAAGTTGTTGGTAGGATCACTCCCCAGTCTCTTGTATGTATGTTGTTCTGTCATTGACTAATACATCTACCATTTTGCAGTATTCTTCCGTGTCCATTGCAACTATCGCTCCACCCTTATCTGCTGATTTTATTACAATATTACAATTCTTCTGGAGGTCCCTCAGTGCATCCTTCTCAGTCTTTGTCAGATGAAAGAAAGGGGTATAATTCTGTGTTTCTATCTCTTCCATCTTCTTCAGCAATGCTTTTTCAAATGTAATTGACTCCTGTGATGTGTTACCTGGAGGAGGATAGAATGTAGATTTATTGTGTAAGTTGATACCATCTTTCTGGCCTTCATAGGTGTTATTACAAAAAAATAAAAATCATACAAATTCTTCTAATTAGTTGCGTTATTTCAATTCCCATTTGAAAGGGATAATGTTGTGTGGTAGGGACAAATGACAGGTCCTTTTGTAGGACTTTCATATGTGTTTGGTTAAGTTCCAGTTTTGATAGATTAAACACCAGTGATTGTTCGGGTTCATTTTGTATTCGGTTTTTCATATTTAATCCTCTGGGGAGTTTTGTTGGTACCACCCCCTGCCTCTTTTACGTGTAATTCTGGGCGACTGGTCCTGCCACCATCCTCTGGATCTGCCTAAACCCCTGGGTTGCTGAAAACCCTGGATGTTTCCTCGTCTTCCTTGGTCTTGGTCATCAAAACGTACATTCCTTCCAGATCTTGTTCCATTCTGACCATCTGTAGATGTACCTGCTCTCCCTTCATCTGAACTTCCGCTTGAGAAACTCCAATTATTGGGTCTGGGTTTGCCTCTTTGTCTTTGTTGTTGCTGCCGCCCTCTCTGTCGGTCACTACTCTGATTTTGGTGAATTTCTTCATAATAGGCATCTGTTACGTATGGATATTTCTTTTCGTGTGTAAACATTGTAATATCTTTTTTTACATTTTATTATTTTCTTGTTTAAGTTGAATTCTTTAAATTCTTTTATTGTAGTATCCAATGTTCCATGCTTTTGATGTAGTTCCCAATAATCATTTTTGTGGCAATTATGTCTTGTCTTCACTAATTAAAAACCTTAACCACTTAGGTCTAAGTCCTGAAGAATGTGGATATATCAACACTTACCCCGCTTAAACCGGTCGACCAAAACAGAGGTTCAGGGTGATGACCAGAACCCCCGAGACTTACAGATAGTTGGCAAGCTCGGCGAAAACACATCATTCTATTTAACAGATTAACTACACAAGGAAACCTTTCATTTTTTAACTTTATTTTTTGAGTTTTATAATACACACGAGCAGGAAGGAATAAAATGCATATCCTACTTCCTACAGTGTGCAACTGTTTTTAGTTGTTAGTAAAGTAGTGAGAGAGGGAAGGGTTACTCTCTTTTCTATCCCCTAACCTAGACTATTGGCACATCAGCGCTGACTAGGGAGATTGCATCCAACTGAGGGATAGCTAGTCTCTTTTGTACAGGGATATTTAGAAGCTTAAAACCTGTCTAGCTAAACCATAACATAAAGTACATTGATTATGTTTTGAGAGGGATGCTCTGTATCTGCTGCTCTCTTGGGCCATTGCAGATCCTGTAGAAGCCACATAGGCGCTGATTCTCAAGTATGCACGCAGAACATGAGCAGTGACGATCATGTGTCACTGCTACAAAGTAAAAAACCTGCACTGCTGCTGGAAAGGCATGGCCAGGCAGCAAAGCAACCGTATGTGCCATAGTCTGTGGATTCTGCCTAGCCTGTCACTAGTCCCAGAATGCAAGAAAAGGAGCAGCATTTATAAGGATATTGTAGGAGCTTGGCATGGCTATATAAGAATGGACAACTTGCAAGTCATACTTGCAATTGGCCCATTTATTTGAAGAGTCTCATTCAGCCTGTCCTGGCTTCTATTAGCCATCAACACATTGTATTCTGGCGCTTATAATTTCAATATTATAAATATAAATATTGGCCTACAAGGCCCGGCATGCACAGTATTGTTGGTTTAAGAAAGCACTGGCTGGGGGGCGCTGTTGCACGTGACGGAGCATGGCTGCCTAAAGGGTAGCTCCGGCTGCACGACGACATTCGTCCTATTGTATGCCTTCATATACCCAATCCTTGACAATGAAGACTGAGGGCTGCTTCTACTAGACCCCCCCCCACCGCTCCTGTCTAAGTTTCGGCCCAGAACTCCTGCCAGGCCCGGAGATAATCTAACTTGCTGCAGTGTCCTGATCCGCCCGCGTTCTTCGGCGGGGTCTGCCTCCCTTGTCAGGATGTTCCGGTGCTGTGTGGCCTGCTGTGGGGAGTGGCGGGTGCCCGCGGCCCACCGCTCGCTACTATAGCGGGGTGATCACTCTACGCCCACCCAGGGGGGGCCCCTGCTATCCAGCCTCCCGCTGCTCCACATTCTCAGCTAGGAGCCTCCTCCCCCCGCGGCTGCTGCTGTATGGTGGACCAGCCGGAGCCCATAGCATCCTCGCCGGGTGCCCATGCCCTGTGGGCGCTCTCTCCCTCCATCTGTGCCGGGGCTGGTGGGCTGCCGCTGGAGGCTGTGCGATTTGCACATTGGAGGACCGGGCCCCCTCCTGGCGTGTCCCCGGATTGGCACGTGAAGTACCCGTTAGCAGCGCGGGATCACCCCCTGCGTGGGCACCAACGCTGAGACTGACTGGGCCCCTCCCCACCCCCCGTGGCTGTCTGCTCCTCCGGCCCGGTGCCGCTGCGGATGGCGCCTCCCCCGGCTGCACACTGAGCCCCCACTCACACAGCGGACATCAGAGGAGACGCGCCTCTGTGCCTGAGGCCTGGCCGGGGTGTTGGGGCTGTGGGCAGGTACATCACAGTGTTGCACGGTAACTCTGGTACTAGGATGCTAAGCTTCAGTAGTGCTGCAATTGTCTCATAGATGCCCTCGTCTGCCTCCCTCGACTGGGGATATTGCCTAGCTCTTGGTAAAATGGCTCCTGGCTTCAGCTTTATTTTTACTGCCCCTATCCCTTTCAGAAGTCCCACATTATAGGGACTTGTGGTACATAAGGTGCTGGGGACCTTTGCCAAATCTTCCTCGAAATGTCGGTGGTGCTTGTAGCATCATCGCCATTCTCTGTGGTACCTCTCTGTAATGTAGTTTCACACAGTATGTGATGCTGATTTCAAATACTATCTTGTGGTCTTTGAACAATTCTTCGTCTGTAACTGTAGTCAGTCTGTACCCTTCTGCCACAGCGATTTTGATCGCCATGGTTGTCCTGTGTTGTCCTGTGTCGTCTGTCATACGTACTGCTATGCAGTCGTCCCCCACTATTACTGCCTCTAATTCAGTGCAGCGGTCTTCAAACTGTGGGGCATGCCCCCCAAAGGGGGCACGGCTGCATTCCAGGGGGAGCTCTCGTCCCAAGGCTGAAATAATAATAAAGAAATGTAAATGGAGGAAATGGGCAGGGGTGGCTCAGGGTAGAACTGGGGCATAAAACTGTCTCAGCACCAATAAAAAAGTGGCCCACAGTTGCAAATGGCTATTCATTCCTTTAGCGACAGACGGTTTGAATAGTACCCACGTTTTATTTGTTAAAATCTAAATAAATTGTGATATTTAAGGAATTTCTATTGAACATTAATGGTCAAAACGACTAGCTGCATAGTAAAGTAACATTGGACAGAAAGGTGGCCCATTTAGACCAAAAAAACTGGCCCAAACTAGCATTTTGCATTTTTGGTTTGGGCATTGTCCTATTGCTCTATAGGCCAGTGTGAGCCTGGCGGCTCATGCATAATGGGTGAAGGGGTTTCGACCCAGTGCCCCCCTCGCCCATTATGGAGGAGCCGTGTTTCCCTTTGACAATGCAGTTCCCCAGCCGCACATGCACATGACCCATGCAAGGCTGGGGGTGTTTTGCTTTGCAAACCTTGCATAGCTTTTTGGAAATGCTGGCTAGGGAACTGCATGTCTGTATGTGTGAGGGGGAGCCCCTGAGCCTCCTTGCACATATGGACAGAGCAGCCTGGAACAGGGTGTTCCAGCACCCACATGCAGGCAACAGCACACATGTGCAGGAACCAGGAAGCTATTGCTTCTCGATTCCTGTTCATGATGTAGGAGCTAGAGCGCTGGTGAGGAAACTTCAGGACCGGGGCAGAAGTTAAGTTTATGTTCATTTCTTTTTATGTAAATATGTGATTTTATGCATGTATGCTTGTGTGTGTGTGTGTGTGTTTTCGTGGAGCTGATTTTGGCGAGTGGGGGGTGGGGAGGAGTGTTGTAAACAAAGGCATTTTAAAAATGCCTTTGTTGCGCAATCCCCATACCCACCTGCCAAAATCAGCTCTCCTTCTGAGGCGCTCTAGAGCCCAGGGGACAGGGATGTTATTTTGAAATTAAATGTCCCAAACCCCCTGTGATTGGTTTAGGCTCCCCCACTACGCTCGTTCACTATGGCATATCTGGGGGAAATATTTATGCCCCTCCACTTCAAAGAATCACCAGCTGCCACTGGCCCTGTGACTGTGCTGGGAGAGCAGGGTGGGGGATCCCAGGGACTGTGGTGGGAGCATGATGGGCGGAGCCATGGGATAGTGGTAGGAGCAGGGTGGGAAGAGCCATGGGTCTCTGGTGGGGTGGTGAGAGCCCAGGGACTGGGTAGGAGTGGGATGAAGGAGCCCACAGGCTGTGATGGAAGCAGGTGGGGGAGCCCAGGGACTATACTGGGAGTAGGGTGCGGTGACAGTACGCAATAGTCAATAGCCATTTGGACTTACTGTCATTTGGCATTTTGGAGGGGCCTGACCTCCCCACATTGTTCTTGGGGGGGGCACAGGCCTAAAATGTTTGAAGACCGCTGTTCTAGTGGCACTATTGTTCCTTCCTCTAATGGTGTTTCTGGTCTGAACAAGTACTCATTTGGAATGCTCCATATTTTTCCCTGAATGCTATTATTATTTCAGTCCCATATTGAAATAGCTTCTCATCTGTTGGTATCCCACTCTGTGCCTTGTGTCCACAGTAGTCTTGAATATTCTCTCTCACATTTAGCAGGTGTATCCCTGGTGTGGAACACACTATCCACTTGTCAGTGAACGAGCTGGTCATGTTGAGTTTACTCATGATATCCCTCCCTATTATGTTTACTGGTGTCTTTCGTGAATACAGTAAGGGTAGAGCTAAGTCATGTTCTCCTATAGAAAGTGCAATATTGTCTGTAAATGTAACCAATTCGGTCACCCCAGACAAGCCTTGAGCTTTCATGGCATCACCTGGCATTCTATACTTTCCTTCCCAGATACAGGATCCTAGTCGCCACTTTGTCTACAAGAAAGGAACATGTTTTGTCACCTAATGTCACCCCCATGTGTGGTTCCTCCACTGGGTTGGGTGTAATCGATCTGGTAGAACATATCAGGTCCGTCTGTGGGCTGTCCTTTTGAGGGTATAATAACATTCTGTTTTTCATGACTGGGTTGGCCCCCACTACAGTGACCCTTCCCAGTTTCCTAATGGGAGTCATTGTCATGGAGTCTGTGCATGCCAATATCGCGTCTTTTGACTGTTCCGTGTATGATGGCTGCACGTTATTCTGCATCTACGGTATCTTTGGTGTCTTTGAATACTGTTGTACTGGCACCTGCAGCTGTGGTGTCTGTCATGGGCTTTTGTGTCTATGGGTATGCTTTTGGTATCTGCTCTTGCAGTTGTGTCTTGTCTGGGGCATATAACTCATTCTGTTCCCCTGGGTATGCTGGCTGGTATTGTATCCCCCTATTCTGTGGCATTCCCCCTCTGCTTCTCCATACCTTAGAGATATGTCCTATATTTCCACACACCCAGCACTGAGGTGCTTCTCTTATTTGCCTTTGCTACCCTCCAGAGAACCCTTCTGGACCCTGCTGCATGTGTTGCCCATATCCTCAATACTCTCCCGGAAATCCCCCTTGGCTATGTTGCATTTGATGCCCATACCCGTCTACCCTTGGTGGGCCCCATCTTCCTCGAAACCCATGCTACGCATCCTCCACCCTATGAACCCTCCTCCCATGGGTTGCGGTGTGTACTGTGTCAGTGGTGCGTTCTGACCTCCACTGCATGTTAACACAGCTCCTTCCATGGCGTATTTGGACAGTTTCTTCTGCACTAACTTCTCCTCCTCCTGTTTTCTATCCTCACGCTTTTTCTTCGTGTTTTCTTGCATTAACCTGCAATAATGTACTATTGTAAGTTGTATTTCTGACCATGGCTTTGCTTCCATCCCCACCAACTTCGTTAGTTGTATTTGCACCTGTTCTGGTAACCTGTGGCATATTATATGATAGAAAAATGCCACTGTTTTTATCCCATGGTTCTCACGTTTCAAGGTCCCATAACTCTTGAATAGCCTGAATATATTTTAAGGAGCCTGAATATATTGTAAAGGGTCTTTGTCTTCCCCCATTCTGTGTGCCATGATTGTACTGATATCTGACGTGTCTGGGTATTGCGTACCTAGAGCTTGCCATACAGCTCGGCAATTAGCAAATGGAGAACTATTGTGTGCCGTGTTCTGTGTTGTTACTCCTGGGTACCCTGCCCTTTTCCATACACCATCGGCAGCCTCTCCGAGGACCCCACTAGTAAACGTTTTACGTCCCCTACTGCTAATTTGTGTCCTGCGCTCATCCTTTCCATTTTGTATATCCATTTCCCTGCACCCACGGTCAACGAAGGTTGCCTACACCTCAAATTCTCCTTGTCAATATGTTTCCATGGTATTTACTGAGGTTGCCCCCCTCCTTTTCCAGTAAGGGGAACTGTGACAGCCCTGCCCCCATCCAGGGTCCCGGTGTCTTTGGTGGATGTGGGTGCCCTTGCCACTTCTCCCCTTTGTCGTGCTGAAAGTCTCTAAGTCTTTGCACATATGGGGTTAAGTGATCCAGGCTGTGCAATATAGCCCTGGAGTGTCGTAATCTCTTGCCCTTGTTTGTTTGTTTATTACATTTATAAGGCGCACCAGACCCGTGAGTAGCAGGGCGCCGAAGGATATGCGAAGCTTACAATTGTTTCACAATATACAGGCAATAAATGAAAAATCACAGTACACAGGAAATAATACAATATGCAGGCTAAATTATGCAAAAGGGCACGGTTAAATATATCTTAGTATCTATGGATGTACACAATTGACAAATATACAGTTTAGGAGCGAGTCAGACTGGCCTAACACAGTTTCAGAGGAAAGCTAGTTTTCAGTCAGGTAGAGATGAATGACAAGGTTTTTTCTGAAGAAGGAGTAGGGGGGGTCAGCTCTCAGCTGGTGTGGTAGGGAGTTCCACAGCTTGGCGGCCTTGACAGGGAAGCTGTTGCCGCCAATCTTGGAGGATTTCAATCTGGGTACTACCAGACAGTTTGTATTAATGGTTCTAGTCGGTCTACTAGAGGTTCTTCTAGCTATTCTGTCAATAAGGTAGCTTGGTGCCATGTTGTGTAGTGCCTTATAAGTCAGGGAGGCGATTTGTAATTCAATTTTGTTGTGGGTAGATAGCCATTTGTGGTGACGTCTGATAGCGGAGATGTGCACTCTTTTGTTAATGCCTAGGGCGGCTCTAATGGCATTATTTTGTAAGATTTGGAGTTTTTGGATGATGGTTTTATTAGCACTACTGTAGAGGGCGTTGCAATAGTCTAGTCTTGATAGAATTAAAGCTCTGGCCAGTATGAGGCAATTGTCATTAGAAAGGAAGGGTCTACCTGCTCTGATCAGCTTGCATGTGTATGCTGTAGTAGACGCCAAGGAGTTTAGTTGTTTGGTAAAGGACATAGTTGCATCAAGATAGAAACCCAATGTTTTTACCTCCTTAGAGACAATGGTATTTTTACCGTCAATGATGGAGGCATATTCATGCCCTAGTTTGGAAATGTTGGAAGGAGAACCAAGGATTATCAACTCTGTCTTGTCATCATTCAGGCAGAGGCCGTGTGTAGCCATCCATGCCTGAATGATGAGATACATTCTATTCACCAAGGCCAGGTCACTGCCATGATCCCCAGAAAGAGGGAGGAGAATCTGGGTGTCATCTGCATAATTAGTGTAGGTGACACCTAGAAGGTCCAGATCATCGAACAGTGGCTTGGTGAATATATTGTAGAGAGTAGGGGACACGCAAGAGCCCTGTGGGACCCCACACATAATGGGGGTGGAATCCGCAGCTGCGGAGGGTGAGAATACTCTACTAGTTCTATCGCTCAAAAATGATTCTATCCACTTAACAGCACCTGTGGAAAGGTGGGCTGCTGTAACTAGATGCCTACAGAGGACCTTGTGGTCGACCAGGTCGAATGCAGCTGAAAGATCAAGTAGCAGCAATAGTGCTGTTTTCCCTGGATCCCTCAGCTCATCGATCTGAGTCTTCAAGTCTATCAGTGCGGTCTCCGCGCCATGCAGTGGTCGGAATCCTGACTGTCAGGCTCCAAGAAGTTTGTGCTTTTTGAGGTGTTTCTGGATCTGTAGATAGGCAATTTTATCTAAGATCTTAAGTAAAAATTGTACTGTTGTGATAGGGTGGTAATTGGTAGCGATGAGAGGGTCTGTTTGCTTCTTGAGAAGCGGGAGCACCCAAGATTGTTTGAGATTATCTGGGACGTTGCCGGAAGTGAAGGAGGCATTAATCAATTTGGAGATAAAGGGAGAGAGGTCTCTAGCAGCCTCTTTTATGATGTGCGCTGGACAGATGTCTCCTTTACAATTAGATGGTTTTAGAGAAAGGATGGTTTTTTCCACTTCCAAGATTGTTGTTTTGATGAAACAGAAGGTGGTATTTGGGTCAGAGATATTTGCATTTGGAGGAGAATGGTGGTTGTCAGTTTGAGGTAAGTTCAGAGAATCTTTCTTGTTTTTTATTTTAATTTGGAGAGTGTTAATTTTATTAGTTAATGCTTGTTGAATTTCTGAGCACCAATGTGTGTCTTTGATGCAGATATCGGGAGGAGAGATAGGGGACTCTAGTTCTTTGAGGATTGTAAATAATTCCTTCATAGTAGAATTAGAGTTTGCTATTCGTTCATTGTAAGAATTTCTTTTGCCCTGGCATATTTCTTTTTTATAACGTGATGCAGTGGTTGCTAGCTTCTTTTTGTTCTCATGGGACGGGCAGGCACGCCAATCAGTTTCGCATTTTCTTTTTAAGAGTCGCATGTCCTTTAGTTGTGGGGTGAACCATTTATTGAGATGTAGTTTAGCTTTGCTGGCTCTTAGTTTGAGGGGCGCGACTTTGTCCAAGGTGGAGAGCATGATCTTATTGTATTCTTGTACCATGGTGCTTGGGTCAAGGTTATTTGGCAGTGAGTTTAGGGTAGGTAGAATGTTGGGATCACACTGTCCACTGTGATGTTCTTTTTTAACTTGGTTAGAACTACTTGGGGTGCTGTAAGTTTCTGTTTTGTGGTGGAAAGTGTCAAGGACACAAGGAAATGATCGGTCCAAGATAGTGGAGTGATAGAGGAGATGGTGGCAGTACAGTTGTGGTCAGCCACCCAGTCCAAGGTTTTACCCTTGATGTGGGTGGGTGTGTTCACCTTTTGAGTTAGTCCTAATGCGTTAAGGGAATTGGCTATTTGCACAGCCTGTTTATCCTAGGTTGAAGTCACCGAGCAGCAATACTTGCGAGGTGTGTTTGAGATTACCAGCAATAATGTTATGCAGGTCCTCTTCGAAGGTGCCAATGGGCTCAGGGGGTCTGTAGACTATATGCATGGTGAGTGATTGAGAGTTCTTTAATGGTAGTTTGATAGAGAGGGATTCACAAGATTGTAGGTTGTGTGGGTCTGCTAGTCTAAGAGATAAACTATCTCTGGCAATGATGGCTATCCCACCGCCTCGGGAGCCAGTTCTGTCTTGTCTAATGGTAGTATATCCTTCTGGGATGGCTAGCGAAAGTGCTGGACCTGCAGCCTTGTGTAACCATGATTCTGTTATGGCAATGAAATCTAAACTGTCTTCTGAGATTAGATCAGCTATATCGATAGCGTGGGCCACCAGCAACCTAGCATTCAGGAGATCTCCTTTAAGGGGTTGATTTTCTGTTTTGGTTTTGGTTGTGGCAGAGCTCTTGGGGGCTGTGGCCTTGGCGAAGGGAATGGGAGACTGAGTGTTAGGAGTACTGCCGGCAGGTATGGTGGTGGACTGTTTGGCACTGGTAGTGGTCATAGTAAGGTAACCATGGGTTTTCTTATTAGAAGGTGGAAGCGATATGGTCAGTGGGTCATAGATTTTGGGAAGTCTACTACGTAATTTAAGATTTCTGTTGTATGTGGTACATGGGATCATAGTATAGTCTCCTGTATGTTGGTAGATGGGCTGGGCAGGATTGCTAGGATTAGGTGCCATGTTAAAGGGAGCATAAAAGAGTAATTTCTTCTCAACTGGGCCTTCTCCCCCCGCACTCCACCTGTGCCTTTGTCCACTCCCCACATGAAGCTCTGCTTTCCCTGCTGAACGTTGATCAAGTTGCCCTACTCCCACGTCCTCAGTCCTCACCAAGTCCTCATCTGACTCAGCGTCTCCCAAGTCACTGCCGAAATCGTCATGGAAGCTCAGTCTCCTCAATACCTTTGCTCCCTGTTGTTCCCCTTCTAGGTCAATCAAGTTCCCGCAGTCCTCACCAATGGAAATCCCTGTGTTAGGTTTATCTGGCAGTGTAGCTGCCCTGTCACATTTCTTGCTGCGCTCTTGCTCCGCTTGCCTATCCCTACCTTCGTTGTCGTCAAAAGTGGTCGATCCCAACCTTAGTCTTATGTCTCTCACTGCACACTTCTCCTCCTCGCGTTTGCGCTCTCTTGCAAGCCGGTCTATTTACCACTTCCTCCTTTCCCTATTTACTAAAACCCGCCTTTCCTTCTCGACTTCCTCCGTCCTGCTCTCTATGTCTTCGAGCTCCCTCCTCCTCATTTCTCGCTCCTCCTGCTCCTTCTCTTCTGCCTTTAGCTTCTCCCTTCACGCTTTCTCATGTTCTTCTTGTTCATCTTTCTTTTTTCTCCACCTCTTCATTATCTTTGCCCACTCTCATTCTTCCCTGCCCTCTTTACAACCTGCTGCTTCCTTACTCACCCCTCCTAATTCTCCTGCTGTCTGGCCATCTAATTTCAGGAGTATTTGTCCTCCTACCCACTTGTTCGATGCTATATTCTCCAGCCCTTCCCTTGTGCTTGTCTGTGTCTTGCTGTGCACCCCTTTTCCACCTCCTGTTTGTCCGGCACCTTTCTGCCCCTCCTCCTTGGTATATGTTGGAGGTTTGAATATTGGATTTGAGTACGCCTCTGCTGCTTTTAACTCCCATACAGGGTATAATCCCTGTGTCCCTGCTGCAGCCCCTTTGCTCTCATGTTCAGAAGGAACTGAGGAGAGCGGGAGCTGAGGCCGTTTCACCTGGTGGGCCTCCTGTTGGCTCAGCATCCATTGACTGCTTTCCACACCCCTCCTCCTGTCATCCCGAACATTTTCCAGAGCTCAAATATTGCCATACGATTGCTCAATTTCTTTTCCTTATAAACCTCTTGCAAATGTTTGTGTAACGGTTGCTGCCCATATTTGGAGATGCTCCCGCGCTTTGGTCACGGCTTAGTCAATGTACCTTCTGTGCTTTTCATCCATTCCACGCTATATTTATAAATCTTGTCCTTATATCAAGGAAGGGCCTTACATAGGTGTTGTAGGGGCGTGTCCCGCAAACCTTTACCACAATACATTGCTTTTAATACTTACTTGACCTCGAGTCGAGGTTTTCGACAACTCTGCAGTTATTTTACAAAATATGCCTTGTCATACACAATGTCAAATTTCAAATTAATAACAATAGTTTTTCCGCTGTCACAAGCCACTCTGGCTCCCAACTAACTTCTCAGGTGCGCTCCATGCACCTCCCCTCCGCAATTCTCTACCTCCTCAGGTACACCCACCAATCTCCTGCATGTGCCTTCCACGCACTGCCACCGATCAGCTTCCTCTGTCAATTTTGTTATGACCAAAACCAAATTCTGCACCTCATTGTGCTCTTCTAGTCCTATATTCAGACCTCCTTGGTGATGTCACCTCTTGCTAAGTAAGGGAATGATAGAAATTACCGGCAGAGTCTACAACAATATTTTCTCAATATGCAGCCCGGCTGTTAAAGATTAAAAAGCTGTTGGAAGCGGCTGCTGTATGATTGATTGCTCCTTCCATTGCTGATGGAGTGTGAGGCTTGACATGTTTTTGTCCACGTTTGTAGGCCCTTTCCAAAGGCTCCCAGACCCTGCAAGCCTACTGCCGCAGTTGGAGAAAGAGAAAGGAGAAAGATTCCTGTGAGCCAGACAAGGCAAGGTGCTGTACGGAACGGCTTCGTGGCAAGGCTGAGCGTGGACCAAGGAGTGATGCGGGGTGGCCGCATGCAGCGAACCTCCCTCAACGCCTGGGAGTTTGGGAGTTCGGGTGAGAAGACCAAAGGTGAGCACGAGTGGGGGGGCTCGAGGGGTGAGCCTGGGTAGTAAGGTGGTGAGTGCAGACTGCACCCTGTAAGGTGGCCTCCCCTCTCTTCTCCATCCCAGTAGCTCCTCCCTAGCAGCTATTCGTGGATTTGTGGATTTTTCTGGATTGGGGGGGGGGGGAAAGGAGGGTCTGCATCCAGTGGTAATACTTCTATAAATAGCAGTGTAATAGGGTGCAAAATAGGCCACCAAGGCGACAGGGAGGCACACAGCCTCTGATTCTGTGGGACTGAACAGTCTTAACATTCTTGGATCTGTCTGCCTGCAAGCCAGCTCTTTACAGCTGTCTCCTGGTGAGTCTGTTTGTGATCCAGCAATTTGACTGAAAGCTTCCCCTTTGACGAGATCCTCGTCTGTGGTGATTGTTTGTGTGTGCGGCTATCGGACAACCTCTCTTCCCCAGAGGGCAACGGGTATGCAGTCTCTGAGGACACTGCAGCAGGTCAGAATGCTAGAAGCTTCCCCTCCCTGCACGACCAGCCATCCCAGGTTGTGAGCCCCACTGTTGCTCTGCTTGTCTATGGCCAAGATGCAGGACATAATATGGGATGGGAATGGGGGACCCCCTCATTAGTAATAAATGGGAATGGACTGTTGAAGGACATTCTCATGGCTATACGAGCTCATGATCAACTGCAGCTTAATGAGACCTCCAACAAAAGGTCACTTTGGATCTCTGTTAATAGTCCATCAAACATAGAGACAACACATGAGAGTCCCCCAACAAATCCTACTGAGGTCCTGGTTCTATCTTATGACCACATGGACTATGGCGGTGATATTCATGGCCCAATTGGGATGAATCCAATTCAAATAGCTACCACGGTGAGTCAGAATTTAATGCTTGTGGAGGGCACGGATCCTGCCCTTCCTTTGCTGGTGACTGAAAGATGGAACTCTTCTCCTGAGTATGTTGGTAGCCCAGAGTCTTTGCAGCCATCTTCACCAAGACAAGAGGAAATTAAATCTTCTGACTTGGCAGCTCACCTATCTAGACATACTAGATCTTACTCAGATTGCATCACAAAAAAGGCTGAGTCTGGCAAGTATCCAAGAAATATTGGGTGAGTTTAAGCTCTGATGAGCATCTGCAGGGATTGCAACCACCACTTGAAGGGGGTGAATCCTGCTCGCAGGGCACGGCATAGCCGGTTAAGGTCTGCTCGGCTCCTCACTTGATCAACAGGGCCATGAATTGAGAGGGGCGTCAAGCTTTTAGTAGTAGCACGGGAAACAACTTCATTCCTACCTTCATGTGGGGACTCTGTGTTTCATGCCACAGAGAGGCCGGAGGAGATGGGTCTTTCAACGGTGGCACTGTTGCTTTTACAAAACAATATTATGGGGGCACTCTCTAAATCCTTGGCCCCCTTTTCAAAACTATATGAGGCCTTGAATGATTCGCTGAAAGACCAGGCCACTCTGATGGCAATGACTCACACCAAACTTAGCTATGTAGAGCGTTTTGCAGCTAAGGTCCAAGATAGGCTCGATAAAGAAGTCGAATCTTCAGTAAACTGGCAGAACAAGCTATGCGATTTGGCTTGAAGGGAAGAATTAGATAAGACGACTCTGAAGCATTACTTGAAAATTGCAAGTGGATGAGAAGCCAATTTAAACACGAGCAGAGAAAAAATATTTGAGATGTCCTGCCGAATGCCTAATAATGTGAGTCTATCGCAGGGGGTCTCTCCTCGAGAAATAGTAAGTCGATCCAATCCAGCTCCTATCACTCTACCGCCTTTGCAGCAGGTAAATGGTTCATTGGACTGCCAAATAATTGAAGAAGCGAGGATACCACTGCTGGGTCCCTCGACTAAATCTAAAAATGGTCCAGATGTCACGGCCCCCGTTGGTGGGAATGTTTTTTCTATCTTCCAACCACAGGAAATAAATGAAGGAGATGCATCTAAGCCGGGAAAAGGAAAAGTGCAAGTGAAAAAAATCAAAAACCATGAAAATGGGGCCAAAACGGAAATCAAAGGAGTCAAGGGATTTTTTGAGAAACCTGCGATCCCCTCCATTTGTATCCCCTCCCCTTAATTCAAAACTACCCAAGAATAACATCTTGGTGTCCTCCAAACTGATGGGGTTGTGCCCTGATAATTGTTCAGTGGTATTCATGAATAATCCCTAAAATTGATTGTAAGGTAATGATACAGAATTTATTTCTGAGTCTTGCCTGAGTGATCTAATTGATATAATGGCTAGAGAGGAAGAACTTGATGACTGGGGAAACTACTGCGAACTTGTTGAGATAGATAGACAAGTGACACAGATCTCTGGCAATCCCTCAGTTTGCCTGTCGCTTAATCACAAACACTGTTATAATATGAGACCCAAGGGTCTGGTCAACCACCCCTTTAGAACCATGGAAGAAAAGAGCACCCGTCTCGCGTCTGTGAACATTTCAGACATGATCTCTGCAATATGATCTGATGTAACTCTCCCAGGATTCCTGTATGAATCAATCTGAAACTAAAAAATCACTTTCGTAGCCATCTGGACAACTGAATCTACTTGGAAAATCTTTTCCCAATGGAAGATCCATCCAACCTAAATAATAGAAATGTGATGAATCTATTTCAGCATATTCCAAAACTGCGCTTTATAACTCCTGATGACATCCGTATAATGCAGTTCGTAAACGAGAAACATTTGGATTGGGTGGTTCTTCACTTGAACTTAGCTTTGATAAAGACGGCTCTTTTGGAAGTGTGTGACCAAATGCTTCCATTTGATGTCGAGCTAAGTGACTACTGACTCCAAAGAAATTCCTGCTGACCAGGAATGTAGAAGTTCAGTAATGAGGGGTAAGGTGACTGGTAAACATGGCTGTAAACTGGAGTTGGAGAAGGGAAATCTAGCTCCTCAAACAACCGGCACCGGCAAACTGCCTTCATTCACAGTCATTATCGATCTAGCACCAGGCGTAAGAACTCAAGGCCGAACAAGGGTACAGGAGGCAGTGTCCGGTACACTTCCTTCTAAGGACTGGTCCTGGCTGGCCATGGCCCTAGTGGAGCTGCGTCAACGCCAGTGCCAGTGGTTGACTAAAAAGGAGGCTCTCATAATTGGATCATGGAACTCGAGAGGCTTTGCAGACCTTTTTTCTAACAACTTAGGCCTGGCCCACTATGACATCATTTGCCTCCAAGAAACATGGCTGAGTTCCACACCCTTGTGTGATGGCTACCTGTCATATTTAAACAAGGCTCGCAAAGGACTATTTTGGAGACCCTACTCGGGTTTATTAACATTGATGAAAATGTAACAGTAACCTGAGGGTGAATAAAGTTATCCAGCCAAATCCGTTTTTTCAAATGCGGCTGTTAGAACGGCTAATTGTTTACAATGATGATGTGTTTACGATCTTATTTATTAACATGTATTGGAGTGTGAATATGTGTTCGCATGAGGGGCCTATTGATTGTGTGATGGAGTTGTTAGATGACGCTCTCATTGCCATAACTAATCCACACATTTTCGTGTGCAGGAATTTCAATTTGCATTACTTGGACACCAATGGAGAGGTACTAAGGGACTCATCTCTAACACAGAGAACCCTCTCCTGGGCCTCTGTGTGAAAGGAGCGTGGCTTATCAATGGTAAATGGCCAGATGACAGGGGACGTTCCAGGAGCATGCACGTGGTCTAGGCGGCTACAACAGGCATGTCTATGCTAGCTATTAGCGGGGAAGTGGCCCTCAGCAAATGCAACTAAATATGGTCCACCCTGTGGGGATATCCTGGGGCAGAAATAGAGTGAAGATCCAATCTAGCGAGGTCAAGGTGGTTGCTTGGCGCTTTGACAAGTTTGTGTCGAATAATCCTAACAGAGTGGATTATGAATGCATTTTATGGGATTATAGGGTAAAATGAGGCCCGATGGGTGACACATATTTCAAACCGCGACATTCATTTAATGGGAGGTGGCAGAGGCTATGAAACTGTTGCAAACAGATATCAGGAAACTGAAGAAGTTAAATACCGTCTTGGGCGGTTTATTAATTAAGAAGAGGAAGCAACAGTATCGTGCCTGGCTCCTGTTTTCTAGAGCTGGTAGACTGCAACACGATGCCGAGCATATGCTAAGGGTTTTATGTAAAAAAAAAAAAATAATAATCTCTGGCAACTAATCAATGATGCTAAAACCTTTCAACTGGCGACTACTATCAGCCAAGTCTCGGAAGATAGGTGGGTGGAGCATTTTACCAATCTCTTTGCAGGGACCAATATGAGAGAATGGGATAGTGCTGTTGAAGGGGTCGAGTGTCCCGGGATTTTAATCTAGAGGTCATTCAAACTATGTTAGGGAAATTATTAGCTCCAGGGCAGCAGGGCAGGACAGTCTCTCAAATGCCATGATAAAAGAAAACATAGATTCCTGGGCTGAATTCACCTTTAGGTTTTTCACTCAAATAGTGGCAACTGAGCAGATCCCAGCATCATGGAGAGAGACAGTGATAATACCAATTTTTGAAAAGGGCGACCCAAAAAACTACCACCCAATAGCCCTATTGGACTCTCTGGGTAAGGTTTATGAATCTGTCCACCTGCAACAGCTAAGCGATTGGGCGGTCACATCGGGGGAAATCCGACCCTCACTAGACTAGGTTTTTAATGGGAGTGGGTACCTCATTAAATTTGCTCATGTTGAATCTGTTGAAGCATCGAGCTATTGGGGCCAAGTACAACATCTACCTGGCATTCATGGACTTGGAGCAAACCTTTGGTGCGGTTTGGCGGAAGAGGCTATGGGCAAAATCTTTGAAGTGTTGATGTCCCCCAGGACTGGTTGATGCAATTAAAGCACTCTATTCTAATACTTCGATCCAGGTTAGATTATCAGATAAGGGCACTCTCTGTAAGAGAATATTTACACATTGTGATATGAAGCAAGGGTGCTCATTGGCTGCCTTTCTTTTCAATCTTTATATATTGGATTTGGGGGAATCTCAACAAACAGTTTGGGCATTCCCAACAAGAATCAATGCAACGAGCCACCCATTGATCCTGCATGCCGATGATTTGGTGTTCATTGACCAAACCCCAATTGGACTACAACTCGGCTAGACTCCTTTATGGATTTCCTTATATTAAAGAATTGTAGAGTGAATGTAAATAAATCAAAGGTCCTTGTCTTGTCATCTTCTCATAGGAGACCTAAGGCAGCTTTCTCATGGAGGGTCGAGAGGAAAAAGTAGAAGTGGTTGACTCCATTACATATTTGGGTATAGTGGTGAATAAAAACATCAATGAGCAAGCCCACTATAATATGCTGCAATTAAAAGTTAAGAGGTTAGCAGCTCAGGGGGTTGCTCTTCATAGGACATACAGAACCTTTCCTTACTTCCGGTAATAACCTTCTATAAACAAAAAGTAGTCCAAGTCCTTACCTACGGGGCTGATTCACTCTTCAGCTTATCCTGGAAATTATGGGGATTATTGGAGGGCTACTTTTGGAGGAAAGTATTGCAATTACCCAATTCACTTTCTGTGGTTTGTTTCTGTATGGAATTAGGACTCCAATCTACTGTAGCCTAGAAAATGCCTTCTGGTGGATAGTACACTCCCCTTTGACGTCTTGAGAAACAAGGACTAGTTACCATGGGATGACATATTATTGGAGCAGTGCGATATCCCTTTAGATGTGATCATTGCAAATCCATTAAAAGCAAAAAAAAGACTGCAAGAGAGGGATTGGATAACAACGCACGATGCTTATGCTACAAATAATTTAGGGCTAAAATCCATCCAGGTAGGAAGAGGCTTAAATCTCATCCCTTCGCACCTCCAAAAATTCCCCTCAGCCCACTATCGAGAAATATTTATGAGATGTTGCTTTAACATTCTTCCCACTAGAGAAATTCAACTAGCTCAGGGGATGTTATTAGAAGGTAACTCGTTTTGCAGATTCTGTGGGGAAAGTGGAGGCCCTGAAACGTTATTTCGCTTAGTGTTTTTTAGAATTTTTTTAGCTTTTTCCTTCTCTGTTTTTTTTTTTGAGGATTTTATATGGTTCTAGAAATTAAATGTAAATGTAAAAGGTTTGCTTTTTTGTTTGTTCAAATAAAACCAAATACAATAATACATTAAAAAAAAAGATATTTTCAAAAACCCGACATATACCCACTGCCATCATCTTGACTCCTAACAGGGAATACCAATATTTCACATGCTCAGTCTGTACTTACAGCATCGCCTTGTAGATAAAAACAGCTCAGTGAGACTTAACCAGTTGAACACCTTCTGCAATTTAAGCTAGCACCATTTGCAAAGCCCTAAATACGAGAATACCATCATCCATGACCCGAGCTAAAATGCCCAATCCACAGGGAATCCAATATTTACATAACACCTGTCATCCGTACCCTTAAGTCAATAGTCTAGGCTATTCGCCCAAACCTTTTACCTTAAGACTGAATGTACCCTAACCACAAAAATGACATCTACCTCTGCTCCTTTCCCTACGATACTTCACTATGCTTAACAATACTTAACGTTAATCAACAATACTACCCTGATACTCAACAATACTCCTCACCACCTCACACTTAACATTTCTCTACCACCCCCTTCAATTTTTGTGTGGTTGAGTCAATACTTACACTTTGTGATCCACTGACGCTGCTCAGCCACCGGCTCTCCCCAAGGCTGCCACACCACCCTTCTGGTCTGCTGGGCTCCTCACAGACCGCAGGAAGGATATTTTCGAGATGGCTCCTGATGGCCTCTGCACGGGGGTGCACCTGTCGTGGGCACTCGCGCTCTGCGGGGCACCTCACCGTCCTCCAGGCACTGCGACGGAAGAAGCGGCTCTATGCTGAACGGGCGTAGTGAACCATCCTCTGCTACCACTTTGTATAGCTATGCCAGAGAGGACCGGGGTTCACACCACGCAATCACCATTCAGAGCACCCAGGGCCCAACAAATCCTCCCCCAGCATACAAACGGAGGACTCAGGCAGGCTTTGTTGGGAGTTTTTGTGGCATTCTGACATCACAAATCAGGGCTCTTCCCTAAAAACCTAACAGCCTGCCTGATTGGGTGATTTGGGTGGTATCTCCTGTGGCTGGCACCTATAGAAGTTATTCAACTGGTCCTCGCATGTCAGGTTCCATTCCTGAGCCTTCACCAAAAGCGATCTACTACATTGTTGCAGGGTCATAGGATTACCATTAGCCCTTGCCCCCTGCCATCCACCCCTGGATTTCTGTTCACTGATTGGCTGGAGCTGGTCTCCCCAGGCCTGGGACCCTGCTCTGTTCTCAGCGCTCAGTGCACCTTCTCATGGTGATGAGAAAGGCTATGTGTTCCCATTTTAGTCGTCAGTTGTACCACTTTGCCTTTGAGAGTGCCTTCAGGGTTGCAACATTGTAAAACAGTATGTGTATCATTTTGTGTCTGCTTCGCTGGGAACTGCACCTCTTCTCACCATGTCTAAATGGTTATTGTTTGGCTCGGCTGCACCACGTGGGTGAAGACCGCAAAATTGAGCTTTCTTGGTCGGCAATTAGTGAGGATTTATTCTATTTTCTGCAGATGGCTCCTTGTCTCTGAGCTTAGGAATGTGCTGATTGTCTCTAACACTGGCTGCAAGCACTGGCTTGGTGCTTCGTGCAGCCTGATTCTGCTTTGCTTCACCTTTCATTCTGAGGCACTTTTCTCCATGTACTTCTACTATAGTTTTACTATAATTGCTATATGTCTGTATTGCACTATTCTTCTTATAGGTTAGTAGTATGTTGGTTCTTCCAGTTTCCTTATATGATCCTGTAGTTCCATGTGGCTAGTTGCAATAAGTGTCTGCAAGCTTGCTCTGCATCTCTTGTTGCCTTGTGTTTCTACATTTCTGCGTTTGGGTAATGGGAAAAAATGATAAAAGCTTTTGACAGAATGTATATGTATCTGTCCTCTATCTACAGAACTGTGTAAGCATGTTCTTTGTGTGTGCTCGTGTGTGTCCATTTAACTTTGTGCATGGATGCGAGTGTGCTTCATGGCTAACGTTACTATGTTGTGGTGTCTCAAATGATGTCAGCACCGCAGGATATTTGTCATTAGTCGATCATGTCCACTGAGGCGCCTGGATCCATAATCACTGCTGGGGCACCTGTATCCATGATAACGTTAGCAGCATAAGGTTTGAATGGCTGTCTGAGAGAATATCTGTTTGTATATGTATTTGTCACTGGTCCTCCTGGGGGCTGTCCAAACAGTGACTGGCATCTTGTATGTCTGACTCTTCCGGCTGTCATGCTTAGAGGTGTCAAGAAGGTCATTCCAGGGACCCTCTCTTCAGGTGTCTTTACAGCCACTCCACCGCCAACTACTCATAGCCTGTACCTGAGGGGGTCATATATATTCAAAGGTCCCGCTCAGGTGTGGGTCATTAGAAAGACTAGACTGCACTTTGCAGTTTAGTGTTTCCAAATCCCTCTTACTTACTAGAATACTTTGGCCATTGTGGGACTTGATGTCCCCAATGTTCCAGTCACTTCTTTTGTCTATAGTTTTACTCCTTTCACTTTTATCATAAATTACACTTTCAGAAAGAGTTTTGAAAGGGCTCAAAGTTTGGTTTATTTTTAAAGGAGAATTACCTTCATCCAAATTTAGGGGATTTAATATCCTGATGTCCATATCTATCATTTTCCTGTTGACTACAATAGCTTTCATTACCATAAATATGGGCAACTTTATGAAGGGAAGTCTTACTTGTGATATTCAGATTTAAAGGAGAATCTGACTCCTAAGATGTCAGAGTATTGATGTTTAGTTTCCTATGTTGATTATATCAGTTTTCACATCCAACAAGATAGACAGTTTTGGGAAGGAAACCCTCACCCTGACAACAAGCCAAGGAAGACAAATACAGTGTCTCTTCAAGGAAGGCAAATACAGCGTCTCCTAACAGAGAACTTTTATTCCCTAATAGGGGCCCTTCTCCTTCCAGGGGATGCTCCCGGCTAACACAACCCCCACAGCCCGGATCAGGTAGCAGCTGCCTTCCCCTGGCCACCTGGGAGGAAACTTTAGGTAGGGTCTTTGTTAGGATCCCGCAGGATTCATCACACTTCTTATGAGCTTAGAGAGATGGGACTCAACCAGTACAGTGCCTGAAATTCTTTCCTCTGAACCAATCAAGGAATATAATGATTAAAGGCCCACTTTCAGTGTCCTGAATTAACAGCGATGAAAGTCGGTGACCTCTACTACGAAGGAAAGATTATGCTGTTTCATGTTATTTAGTGAATGATGCACATAAACATTATTCTATTTTAAATTCTTAAAAAGTGCACCCATACCTGAAAGCAGCAGGGCACTGTACATACTTGATGAATAAATAAAAACTACAATCTAAAATAATAATTTGATTGAAAGATACAAAGATATAATACAATGAAACTGAATAATAACGGGACGTAATGAAGAATGAAGAGAAACATTCAGCTAAACAGTCTCAGGATAGAGTCATAAGTGGAAATGTAAGTTTAAATAAACACTTTTTCAATTGAGAATACTTGTTTTGGAAATCTAGCATGCTTAAACATTCTGCTATCCAAGCACCTATGATCTTTGCTGCATGTGTCTTTATAACCTCCATCCAGAGGTAACATAGCTGCCAAATATACAAGTGTTCTCAGGACAAGTGCCTTGAATGCAATGTAGCCCAGTTTAAATTGAATCTGACAATCCAATGGAATCCAGTGCAGTGGCAATAAAATAGTGTAATGCGATCTAATTTCCATTCACCCACTACCAAACCTGCAGCAGTGCGTAAACCCGATTTTAAAGACATTCGAGTACAAGCCAGAATACCACAGAGAAGAGCATTTTAACCATCTAATCTCAAAATGACCAATTCCCAAACTGCTGTGCAAAAGTCAGATGTTTTATGTGTCTCATTCGAGAGAGCAGGACTGAGTTAATTTTGTGATACAAGAGTGGGAATTAAGAGAATAACCTAAAATAAAAATTAAAGAACGCACCAAAGAAATAAGAGTTGGAGAAATACTAAAAGATGATAATCGATAGCTAGGACTGAACATTTGATGCAGAAAAAGAAGAGCGAAATAACATTCAGTTTATGAAGCAGTTAGTTTGAGAATATGTGCAGGCATCCTGCTCTCTATGCACAGAGGCAGTCCCTCCCCCAGGTAGTGGTTGTCACCTAAGTATAAAAACTTTAAATATAATAGGCTGTGGGGGGTCAGAAGGAGGACGCAGACACCCATTCTCCATCTCACCGATGATTTTATTAAATTAAAGAAGAAATGCCTACCTTTCCCTGTGCTATGGGATTCCCTATCCAACAATACCATATCTCGCCTTTAGGCATTCTCCTTCCAATCCCCCCATGACTCTCCACTCAGGTGGTCCTCCCTCGTTTGTTCCCCCCCCCAGGGTTGGGATCCAAAAGCGAGGGCCAATCCCTGGCCACTTGAATGAAGGATCCCGGGGGAGTAGGTAGGAGAATACCATCAGGTTTTTCACAGAGGACACATCCTAATTTGGGTAAGACCAATATAAATCAGTCTTATATTGCTAATACAGAGACTTCCTTTAATTCGAACCTCCCCAAACACCACTCTGGTACTGAGACGAGAAAGTTGGCTATCAATGAAATTCAGTTGGAAGAGCCGGGCATGTTCAGCTAATAGGTTTCAGCATTATCAGGCAATTCAATTCAATTACCTTCACCTGCGGTCATTTAAGAATCTCAAGATGTATAAAAATGGTCACCGCCCAGCACAAAGGGAGAGATGGCCTGGAGAGAAAGAATCAGGCTGGAGAGCCGGTACAGGCTGGAGAAGAACGGACTGAAGAGGAGCCGTGCTGAGCAGGAGTGACAGAGAGACGCTGAGGCCAAGTTTGGCCATCAGAGGGCCTAGAAATCCTGCTGCCCTCCACGTCGGGTGCACACAGCAGGAGCTGTGGGGCTCTGAAGCCATCCGGTCACTACAGAACTTCAGGAGAGCGAGCGGAGCTCCCTGTAGCTGCCGCACGGGAAGAGCGGAGCTATTCGCTGCAATATTCCAGGAGA
The DNA here is from genome assembly GCF_040938575.1 of Ambystoma mexicanum. NCBI lineage: Eukaryota > Metazoa > Chordata > Amphibia > Caudata > Ambystomatidae > Ambystoma > Ambystoma mexicanum. Next base: position 572,859,538 of record NC_090923.1, read on the forward strand.
GCGGGTGGTGCTCACTGTGGCTACTGCAAGAGAGGAGCTGAGAGAAAAGAAGCTGGAAAGCAGAGCAGAGAAACCAGAGGGAGCTGCTGTATACACCCGGTGAGTGAGAAAAGGGAAACCCTCATACCAGGGCCCTCCGGGGACTGGAAACAAGCACGTTTGAATACCGAACAAGCTGAAAGACATTGTAAGCATTTTTGAATGCTGCTCAGAGCAAAGACAAGTTATGAGCACTTGTGAATGAAGTGAAAGCAAGGTGGTGCCAACAGCAGATATCACAGAATTAATTTTGTGAGACACAAGTAGTGGCAAAGCTAAAAGAATACCAAGAATGGTATGAAATGAGAAAAATAAGTATTGGCCAGTGCTATAGGAGTTCAAAGAACTGCAGGTTAAGAGGAAACCTGTGTTGGCAAGAGCCAGAAGAATAAAGAAAATGTAACAAAGTGCATAGGGGATCGGTTGCGTGAAATTTAATTAGTGGACTGTGTGGTCAGACAACTGCGCCTAGACCAAGTGCCCCCCTTTTGGAAAGAGCCAATGAAAGTACATATAAAGAAGCTTGGGTTTTGCACCAGTGGCTTATGTGACATTGAAGTCAAGAAACAGACTTGCATATGTGAACTAGTGGAAAGCATTGATGACAAAAGATATGGGAAGTGTCCCAAGGAACTGTGTTGTTTTGAAAAGATAGAAGATTTGAACTGGTATTCTTTTGTCAATTGAAAAGGGTTCAGCCATTTGGACAGTGGTGGCGCCCTCAAGCATTGCAAGAATTAATATATTGGATCTTTGGTTGGTTCTGACCTACAGGGATGCTGCAAACTGGGGTTTATTGCTTAGAGGCTGACCTGGGCGAAGAAAAATCAAATATACAAAAAATCCCTAAGATTGTGCTTCTCTGTTGGTTTAAACAAAGGATACAAAGATGTTTGTTCAAAATCAAATTAGATTTTAATGTGTGGCGTGTCAATACATGACATAAAGTACTTTTTTTTTGTTTCAACAACAAAAAATGTTTGAAATAAATGTAGTTGTATTCACTCAAACAATAAGAATTGGGTATAATAAAGTCTCTTGTCCTCCAAAATGTTTTCTGATGCTGTTTGGTTAGAAAGTTGTTATTAAATGAGTCTTTAGATCTGTTGATACCCAAGGTTCCTTATTTCCTCTTATTATTGAGTGGGTCTTTAGATCTTATTGATGCTCAGAGCTCCTTATTTTCTCTTGGTCAAAAAGAAATAAAAATTGAAAGAAAAGTAGTTAAATTCACTCAAATGATGAGAATTGGGTATATTAAAGTCTCTTGTGCTCCAAGATGTTTTTGGTACTGTTTGGTTACAGAGTTGTTGTTGAGTAAGTCTTTAGGTCTGTTGATGCCCAAAACTCCTTGTTTCCTCGACACGCGTTTCCCCACCCGGAGTTCTTGGGTGGTTCTTCAGGAGGTTAAATGGTCTCCAGAGGAAAGTCAATTTAATACCAATTGAAGATCAGTGACATTTGTTTGTTGATCTGCCAGAAAAAATGAAGTTGCAATGATATATTTGGATTCACACTCATGGTGATGGATAAAGGGGCTCAATATATGTGATTTGTATACTTACATGTGTAATGGCCCTTATATTATCAAAAAACAGTTTCTTGTGATATGTTTCTTATTTGTCATTGTTATCAATTCAAGAACAGGTAGTTGATTTCTATATTTTTAAAAAACAATAGTATTAATGAGCATGGTTGGTGGTATAATGTCTGCATGTTAAAATCTTAACAGTCACAAGAAAAAAGAAAAAGATATGTGGGATCTGTCTAGCAAAAGAAAAGTTTTTTTGTTAAATTTGCCTTTCTAAAGTTAACTTGCTGATATATGTATCTTAGATAGCAATAGATCAAACGGCTGAGTGTATGGGCTATGAAAGAAAAGGAGAGAGAAAATGATTCCTGTGAAAATCTTACCTAAGTGGTACGCTGCTGCTGCTTTTTCACGATCCTGCGATGATCCGATTGCTATACTGAAGACGGTACAAAGGCCCACCTTAAATAACGCACAGATGCATCAAGAACGCTGGCGTGATGACAACATACGTTCACGTTTACCGTGATGACATAATTACGCCATCTGCCCGCTATTGGCCGATTTATTTATGTCGGTTTTTCAAACAAAATTATTTTGTCGATCAAATGTTTATTGGGGCATACTTTTGGTAAATGCTAATAAATAGTTGACTTAAATTACAGGTATCGGTGCATATTGTCTGATTTATATTTAATTTAGACAAAGTTAATTACTGTACTGTTTATTGCGGCATACTTGTGGTAAATGCTGAAAAGTGGTTGTCTTCAATTACAAATATCGGTGTGTATTGTTTGATTTGTATTTGGTTCGGGCAAACTCAATTACTGTAGAGAAGGTGGTGGCTCTCTGTCACCAGAGTGTTGAAAAAATAGTTTTAGCTGGTTCAACTTTATCTGAACCTGTATTGTGGTGAATTTTTAAATATATATTTTAGTAGGGTGAAGGGATTTGTTGCAGGGACGAGGAAGGAAAAGGTATCTAGCTAGTACTTAGTTGTGTGATGTGGGAAAACATTTTTTGTTTGGATAAGGATTTAATAGTGAAATGGAAGTGAATGAGAGGGGTAAGTGAATGAGAGGAAAGGAGGAAATGATAGGATGAACATGGTGAAGGGTTGTTCAATGTTGGTGTTATGATGTTGTTATGCTGTAGTTGGTATGGAGTCTGTGCTATGCAATGTTAGGAGGTATGGAAGTATGGAGTGCTTGCAGCTTCAAGGTTCTGGTGAGGTCAGAGGTCATAGAATATGTATTTGCTTGTTCAGTCTCCAGTGTTCTATGTTTGTCAGTTATAGTTGTCCTTTGATTACCAAGGGGGCCTCTGCTGTGCTAGGGGTCTTTTTACCTGTTATCTCAATAAATGCTTATTCTGAAGACTTACCTGCATCCTTGAGTGTCTTCATAACAATGGTGACGAGGATGGGATGGTGACAGGAAAACTGATGACTCCCAGCAGCAATCATAGCAGTGCCGCTCTGCCTTCCCTTGGCGTAGTAGCGGCGGTCAGCGGTTAGAAGTTTTCCTCTGTGCCCCTGTGCTCCTCCGTGAAACGGATTGGCCGCTCCGCTGTCCCCTGGCATTGAAGCGGCCACCCCACCCAACATTTGGAAGACCGGCTGCTCCGTGTGTCAAGTAAGTGTTGCGATGCGCCGCCCCTTGCAAATTCCACGGCCTCGGCAGTGTTTGCCGCGTTGTTCCCTAGCTGTCACTGATTGTACGGCACGCTGCCGCCTAAAGGATCGCAAAGAAAACTTAGTTTGTGCACCTGGTTGTCGTTTATTTGCTGCGTTATCATTGCGCTTCATCCTCGTTCCGACGTTGAGAGCAACACAGTGTTCCTGGAACTGGAGGGGCCAGCGTGCAAAGCAGGGAAGAAGATTACCGCATGTTCGGTAACAAAAGCGCATCGGAATAGACTCTCTGTAAGCTACAGCCAACCTGGTATTTTCATTCAACAAGTTCACGAGAACTTATGTAAGCAGCTAACCGGTGTTGCTTGTAAACTGCAAATCTGAACATATGGCAACAAGAAGGAAACAGGAGTAACAGAAGAATGTTGCCAAATCTTACCACAAGCAGCAGCTAACCGGTGTTGCTTGTAAACGGCAAATCTGAACGAATTAAGTAATAAGCCATAGAGGGAGCACATGGGAGCATAGGTGTCACGTCTCCCGTTGCTCCCCCCATTAAGAACCGCACAACCACAAGCCCCACACCTAACAACAAGAGCAGTCCCTGCACATAGAAAGAACCAGCAGTTTGCCTGGCGCAGGAGGACACCAGCCTGTAGCCCCGGCGTCTACCGTCCCTTGTTTCGCTGGCAGTTACCATGGAGACACGCTCACGGCTGGTCACGCCCACGGAGACTCCCACGGCAACGAACATCCAGCGTCCCGTGACCACGTGAACACGTCACGTCTCACGTCTGTGAGACACATCACGTGGTTACTTAATCAGTTAAAAGCATCCTGGCAACGTGGGTACAGCGCTTCACAGCTGATCTCTTGAGGATTGTGTAGCACTTTGGTTTACCCGTTTCTGATCACGGATTTTGCGACCTCGGACTGTTCTTCGGATTTGTCTTGCCTGCCCCTCGGATTTCTGTTTCTTGGATTCCACCTTGTTTCCCCAGCACCTTGACCTTGGAACTCTCTTGGACTGCCTTTGGCTTATCCTCTCTGAATCTAGAATCTTGGAACTTGGTTTTGACCTTCTTGCCTTGCTGGTCCATCTACATCAGACCCAGGTGTGTCCCACCTTCTAGCCGTGCAGAACGCCTATTCACCACCACCAACAATCTGTGGCTCTTACCACATTTAGGACCCTACTTGCAACACTCCTGGGTAAACCTTGTTAATACTGATTTTTACCCGTTACCCGTATTAATTGCACTGCTCCTGTTTAACCATTAACCATTGCCTTGCAGCGGTCAGGGGTCCTTCCGGCGTTCCTGCTACCTGATTGACGGCTCAACACACCTGTGGCCTCAAAGATTGCACAGACAGTGTATCCTTTCTGTCTGTGCAGTACTTGGGGACGGAGGTTCAATAATCTGCACGACCATCAAGATCAGAACAATAGGGAAAGGGGAGAAGAAGAAGCCCAGTAGAGGTTTTCTGCAAGGGCATTGCTTTGAGAGGTGGAAGTTTAAATATAGTCTGGTGAAAAGGAGCATCACCTTCAGGAATACAGTCCTGCATCTAGTGCATCTAGCGTGCCACCCCAAAATAAGTGTGGAGAGACATTATTTCAGGAAGGCTGTTACAACAAGAGACATTGTGCAGAGACTTTATTTTTGTGCATCCGTACAGGTAAATTCATTTGCGCTTAATGCAGGTCAATAGCGCTTCATATAAATCTGTGACCTGGTCGCATCATAAGGTGTTTGTTGTTCTCTATACCTGAGCAAGGATAAGTGTATAAAACAACAGAGTGGTCACAAACACAGGAGCATTGCAGGTCTACCTGGGATAGCAGGACCTCCAATATTTATGCCAGTACCAGGCCCAGCCAAAATCCGGTTGGCTCAATGGCGCAAGGGATTTTTACATTATATGAAGGCAGCCGGCGGAACGTCATATTCAAGTGAAAGGAAGTTGTCTTTGCTATTAAATTTCCTGGGGTACGAAGGTCAAAGAATATATGAAACACTTACACAACCAGTGGGAGACGGCAATGGTGATGCCGTAAATGAATTTGACGTGGCTCTGGTTAAGCTGGACAAGCATTATAACCCCAAAACTAGCACAATATTGGAACGTTATAATTTTCGCATGCGGATGCAAGCTCATGGTGAATCTGTAGAAGAATACGTAACGGCGTTGCGACACCTGGCATTAATAAACAAAGGTCAAGCCAGCGGGTTTGAAAATAAGTTCACTTGAAAGTACACAGTCCCATCAACAAGGTAGGAACAGGGACCCCCAGTCAATACCGCAGATCACCCCATGCAGACCACAACGAAAACTTTAAAAAACTAGATTTTTTATTATTTAGTCGAATTCATTAAGAAGTTATTAAATAGTTTAAAGTACACACAGAAATATAGCATACAACGATATAACATTAATAAAGTGCTATGTGTGAAAAAAGTGCTAGTCACAAGAGGAGGCTGCTAACAATTCACTGCCAGTTAACAGTACAGAGGGAAAATCGCAATAGTCCCTAATGTAGATGTTCAGTTGCCAGGCCAACAGACTCCATCAGGAGAAAGCAATCTCTCGAGAAGGAGAAGCCAGTTCAACTGGACAAATCTAAAAGTAGAAAATTAATTCATAAGTTGATTAGATCAACCTATCACATAGGCAGGAAGAGAAAGGACAAGTATTTTGATCCCGTATAGGGCAGTCCAATGATGTATTAGCACTGCAGAACCTCACAATCCTAAAACCATACACTAAAAATCTGACATAGGATGCTATACGTCAACTACTAAAGTGGCATGCATAAATTCACACAAATACATATAAACAATGTAGTAAGCATGACACCATTGAAAGAGTAGTTTCGATGGAAAAAACATCTAACTGGATTACAGATGATGTCCATCTTCATCAGGACGTGGTATTCCCGTACACATATTCTTGAAAATTCATCTGTGTCTTCATAGTCTCAACCACTGTGGAGGCGATGGCTCAGGAAGCCTGTCTAAGGAGTACAGGAAATCACAGTCCGGCTATGCCAAAGTAGATCTTTAATAGATTAGATCTAGGAACTAGATGAAATGAAACGTCCGGTGTGCCTGATCAGTTTAAAAGAAGCTCTGGTATGTTATTGGGCAGTTGAGCGATTTAGAAATTTTGTGTGGGGTGTGGAGTTTGTGATCCGGATGGATCACAAGCCCTTGAAGGTCATTTTTGAGACGAAAGGTCTAGACAAAATTTCGCACAGAGTGGCTGGATGGGTCACTAGGATGCAAGCCCACAAATTTGTTATGGAAGTAATACCTGGAAAAGAGAACACTCTTGCTGACAATTTGTCAAGGGTAAAAGTTCATTCTCAGGAAGGGACTGAAGATGATGATATGGAAATGGTGTTTGTGAACACGGAAGGAATTGTATCAAACCAGGAGTGGCTAGATGAGATAAGGAAGGATGAGATAATGAGTAAGGTGATCATGTACGTAGTTTCCACAGTTTGGCCAAATAAATCAGGGTTGGCAGAGGAAGAAAAACCTTATTGGGAGGTGAAAGATGAATTGTCAGTTGCTGATGACATATTGTTCAGATGGGAGAGAGCGGTGGCTCCAGTGGGTATTCGCAAAAAGATTATTGATCTGGCGCATAGTGGCCATATCGGCATTGCCAAGACCAACAGAATATTAAGAACAGATTACTTGTGGCCAGGGTTCGATAAGGAAGTTGAGAACCGTTTAAGTGAGTGCCATTTTTGTATCAGGAGTGGGAAGGGAGCCGAGGCTAAAAAGCAGCCATTGATTGATGTTGGTGTTCCATCTAAGATTTGGAGCGATGTAGCCTTGGACATACTAGGACCCGTCGATTTAGGATATGGTCGGGGGAGGTTTGTGGTTCTAGTTGTTGATTTATTCTCCAGGTAGGCAGATTTCAGGATTGTGAGAGAGATCTCAGAAGAAAGTATGGTTAAGGTGTTGCAAGAGATTTTTGCGAGTGAGGGACTGCCAGAAAGTGTCCTTACTGACAATGTGTAACGCTCACCTGATTCTCGCAGAGGCGCCGGTCTTGACTGGGCGACTACTGTATCTTCAAAGGTGATGTGTAGCACCCGATTGGCTCTTTGGGCTGGACCTCTGTGCACTGTATGCCTGACGTGTAGAGTAAGATGTCTGCAGATAGAAAATATGGGGTTAATGAACTGGGGTTATTGGGGTGTCCCTATCTCTTTCCTCTTCTCCTCTCCTGTAGACCCCAAAGGTTAACGCTCTCACCTTAGGTAAGTGAATGCCGAGCTCTCCATCTGCCTCGGGGCAGGGTGCTGTAGCCAGTTTCTTCACTGGATAGGTAGCGCAGGCCTCTTGACTTCAGAGGACTGCTGTCCGTCGTTTACTGCACGAACGGTAAGTTTCGAATCATTCAAATGTCTTTTTAAAGTCTTTAGTAATGATGTCTCTTGTTTTGCAGGGTTCCGGCGATGGCGGATGACGGGCTGAAGTGAGTTGAAGATGGAGCCCGTGTGATGAATAGAAGCGCCTGGAAGCACGTGAGTAAGCGCTTGTTGCCTGCTTCACGATGCGCTCTAACTGTCTTTTTATTTTGCAGGTACGAGTTCGGAGCGGCTGCAGGGTGCCGGAATACCCACTGGATTAGATGTGGAAAGGAGTAATGGCACGTGAGTATTAAAGTTCCCCAATGTCTTTAAACGCACCTTGTTTTGTCTTTCAGATGCGGATGCAGCGCCGAAGGCCTCCGGAGCGTGCGAAGAGTTGGTAAGCTTTTGTATTTCAGATGCCGGAATGCAGTATGAAGACCTCCGGAGCGCACGAAGAGTAGGTAAGCCTTTGCCTTTCCGATGCCGGAATGCTAACCTGTTCTTTCTTGTCTTTATATGTGTTGCTGAAGACTGGATTCAGGATGGGAAGCCTTTGCCTTTCAGATGCCGGAATGCTAACCTGTTCTTTCTTGTCTTTATAGGTGTTGCTGAAGACTGGATTCAGGATGGTAAGCCTTTTTCCTTAGGCCCAGGACTGGATGCAGAAGACACGATGAGCGTCCTGCTGCAGAGGGTGCAGAATAACGCAAAGCAAGATTCATCCACCGGGTGTGGTTTAAATAGCCTCCTGTAGTGCTTAGGTGTCTCCTTCCACAGCCACGCCTAAGTAAGAAAAGAGTTCCTGGTAAGAAAAGAGTTCCTGCCTTCCAGAAGAGTTCCAGTGTTCTAAATCTAGGGAGTGGCTCCAGCCCCACCCAACAGGAAAAGTAGTTCCAAACAGAAGAGGATCAGAGGCTCAACTGGCAGGCAAGTAAGCAGCATGGTCTGCTGCAGGTAAGTCCACCCAAGCATTATGAGCCCGGCGCTTCCAGCGCTGGGACTGGGCATATTTATGAGCCTGGTGCCACTGGCGCCAGGACTGGGTCCAAAAGGTCCCAATTGGGACTGGTTGGCACTCGGAACCTGGGTTATGGATCTGCTTCCTAGGGAGTTGGGAAAACCCTGACCTTTTGGAAGCAGAGATCATGACAGTACCCCCCCTCAAGGCCCCTCCCAAACCGGGCTTCTCCGGGGGTTTTGGCTTGTCAGGAAATGTTCGGTGAAATCTTTTGATTAGGCGAGGAGCGTGGACATATTCAGCAGGTTCCCAGGATCTCTCTTGGGGGCCGTAGCCTTTCCAGTCAATTAGGTAGAATAGTTTATATTTGGAGATCTTGGAGTCCAGAATGCTTTTGACTTCAAACTCGAGTTCTCCATCCACTAGGATAGGTTTTGGAGATTTGGTTAGTCGGGTTTGAGGTTGCACGGGTTTTAATAGAGAGACGTGGAAGACCGGATGTATCTTCATGTGCGGGGGCAAGTCCAACTTGACCGCTACTGGGTTTACTATGGTAGTGATGGAATAGGGACCAAGGTATCTTGGGTTGAATGTGCGTGGCCCTTTTAGAGATAGATATTTGGTGGATAACCAGACTTGATCCCCTACTTGATAGTGAGGGGCTTCCTTCCGATGTTGATCTGCTCCTTTCTTGTATTGTTCTTTAGCCCTTTGAAGGTGAGAAACAGCTTCCTTAAAGGCTTGGGTGATTGTAGAATGCAGGTAGTCTACTGCTGGTGTTTCAAGATCTTGGAGGGGATCCAACTCCGAGGTTCGAGGGTGACTGCCGTACAAAAGAAAAAACGGGGTTTTCCCAGTTCCCGAGTGGACAGAGTTATTGTAGGCATACTCGGCTATCCAAAGGATATCTTTCCAAGTTTTTTCAGTTTGTTGCAGCATGCAGTGTAAATACTGTTCCAGAGTTTGATTGGTCCTCTCGGTTTGTCCGTCGGTCTGAGGGTGGTGACTGGTCGATAGTCTCACATCAATTTGAGCCGACCGACAGCAACTTCGCCAAAAATGAGAAATAAATTGACTACCTCTATCCGAAATTAGAACCGAAGGAAAACCGTGCAGTCGGACGATGTTTTCGAGAAATTCTCGGGCCAGAGTTGCTGCTGTTGGCAAGCCTTTGAGCGGAATGAAATGCGCCATCTTGGAGAATAAGTCCACGATTACTAGAATCGTATTGTATCCGGAGCATGGAGGTAGATCGGTGATGAAGTCCATAGAAAGCGTATGCCAAGGGCGAGGTGGGATGTCAATAGGGCGTAAGAGGCCTGCTGGTCTTTCCTTTTGACTCTTGTTTTGGGCGCATACTCCACAGGACATTATAAAGTCTCTGATATCTTTTTTCCAAGACGGCCACCAGAAGTAGCGCTTGATCTTTTCTGAGGTCTTGGCTATACCGGGATGACCTTCCATTAAAGAGTCGTGATAACAAGAGATTACTTTTTTCTGTAAATCTGTGCTGGGTAGGTATAATCGTTCTTGGAAATACAATAAGTTGTCCTTTACTGCAAAGTCCTTTCCCTGCAGATGCCAATTCTGTATATCTGCTGGAGTTACAAGTTGCCTGGCTTTATCCTTAACTTCCTCTATGGATTCTGTGGCGATTACACCCAGAATTCTTTGTTCGGGAATGATTGGTACAGGTTTAGGGTTGATCAAGTGTTCTTCCACTCCCATCCGAGAAAGGGCATCGGCTTTACCGTTCTTTGTACCTGGTCGATAGGTAATTATGAAGTCAAACTCGGCAAAGAATAATGCCCAACGGAGTTGTCTAGAGGATTGGGCTTTTGCGGTTTTCAAATATTGCAGGTTACGGTGATCCGTAATCACAGTAACGGTGTGTCGGGCCCCCAGCAGATAATGCCGCCAAGCCTTAAAGGCAGACTTGATAGCCAGAAGTTCCTTGTCAGTAATCGTGTAATTGACTTCAGGAGGCGAGAATTTGCGGGACCAAAATGCCACGGGATGCAACTGATTGGTTACCGGGTCCTTTTGTGATAGAACTGCCCCCATGGCAAGGCTTGAAGCATCAGTTTCCACGATGTAGGGGAGTTCGGGGCGAGGGTGTTTTAAGATTGGTGCAGAGATAAATTTAGTCTTCAAATCCTGGAAAGCTTGTTCCGCCTCGGTAGACCATTCAAAACGTTTGTTTTTCTTTAACAAGGCAGTGATGGGCTGGACTATTCGAGAGAACTCGGGGATAAACCTGCGGTAAAAGTTAGCGAAGCCTAACATGCTTTGCACACCTTTTACGGAGGATGGTGATGGCCATTTGAGAACTGCATCGACCTTCTTTGAATCCATACGCACCCCGCCAGGTGATAATATGAATCCCAAGAATTCAACTTCAGTCACGTTGAAAACACATTTTTCCAACTTAGCGAAAGGTTTGTGTTGACGCAATCTTTCGAGGACCATTTTCACGTGTTTCCGATGTTCAGATTCCGATGAAGAATAAACGAGGATGTCGTCAATGTAAACAACAACACATACATCTATGAGCTCTCTGAGGACATCGTTCATAAAATATTGAAAGGCGGCCGGGGCATTGCAAAGTCCGAAGGGCATGACCTGATATTCAAATAGCCCATACTTGGTGCGGAAGGCCGTCTTCCATTCATCGCCCTCTTTTACTCGTACCAAGTGGTAAGCTCCTCTAAGATCCAGCTTTGTATATATGCATGCTTTTCTGACTTGGTCCAGGAGTTCAGGGATCAAAGGTAACGGATATCTATTCTTAACGGTGATCTGGTTCAGGGAGCGATAATCGATACAAGTTCTAAGGTCTCCTTCCTTTTTTGGAACGAAGAACAAAGCTGAAGAAGCAGGGGACTTGGAAGGACGAATAAACCCATTTGCCAGGTATTGATCCAGGTATTGTCGAAGGTGAAGGTTCTCAGGCTCGGTGAGGGCATACATTCTACTACAAGGAGGAGTAGATCCAGGTATCAGGTCTATCTGGCAGTCATAAGACCTATGAGGAGGTAGAGAGTTAGCCTGATCCTTCCGGAAAACATCTTGGTATTCTAGGTATTCGGGAGGTAACTGGGGAGTCTCTGAAGAAATTGCGGCCAGTGCAACACCAGGTGGAGGGTGACAAGTAGAGACACATTCTGGAAACTGGACCGTTCTTGCTCGCCAATCGATCAGAGGATTGTGTTTCTCTAACCAAGGTATTCCTAGAATAATCTGAAACTGAGGGGCCTTGATCACATCGAACACGATCTTCTCATGGTGTCCATCTTGACTTACTAGCGTCACTTCTTGAGTGGTATGCGTTACTGGCCCGGAGGCTATCTCCGTACCATCCACCGTAGTAATGACGTCCTTTACAGCCTTGGGACAAAGAGTTAGATTCATCCTCAAAACCATTTCATGATCCACATAATTGCCGATGGCACCGCTGTCGACGTAAGCTTCAATTGCATGTAATCGATCCGGATTATCAGGGCTAATGAGGACCATAGGTATCACGAAATGCGAGGTCACGGAACTGGTTTTTACGCTCGGCAAGAGGACCTCTATTCTTGTCGGGCGAGGTCGTTTCCCTGCTCAGAGTTTGTAACTTTGGTAACTGCAGCTCCTACTGCCTTCTTGGCAGGTTTCACCGGACAGTCTCGAAGAAAGTGCCCTGAGTTTCCGCAATATAGGCATAATTGCAACTGTTTCCTCCTTTCCCGCTCCCGTTGTGTTAGAGGACCTTTCAGACCCCCTATTTGCATGGATTCCCCGGAGTCTACTCCTTTGTAAGGAGTTGGCGGTTTGGAAAATACTCGAGCATCAAACTTGGAACGATCGGCCTTCCTGTTCTGCAGCCTGTGATCTATTTGAACGACCAAGTCTATGTAATCCGAACAGTCTTGTGGGGGATTCACTACTTGGGCTAAAACGTCTTTGAGCTCTCCACGTAGACCTCTATAAAACAGCGTAATCCTTTTGTCCTCAGGCCATTGAGTTTCCACTATTAGTCTATTGAAAGATGCAATATAAGCCAAAAGGTCTTGATTACCCTGTCGCAACGAAAGAAGCTCATTGTCCAAGGCCTGTCCCTGTGAATGTCTTGCGAACAGTTTTTCCATACTAAGCTGAAAGGCTTGAAAATCATGGAGAACCGGATCATCTTGATGAACTAGAGGGATCGACCAGTCTGCCGCATTGCCACTAAGGTACGAAAGTACAAAAGCTACTTTAGCTTGATCAGTTGGAAAGGCTACTGGCCGGCATAAGAAGTGCAACCGGCACTGATTGATAAATACTGCAAACCTCTTTGGGTCACCAGAAAATCGCTCGGGCGGAGCCAGAGGTACATTCCCAGGTAGGTTGATCTGCACTGGATTCATAGAGGATGTTGAAGGAAGATTTGCCCCTGATGCGGGTAACGGGGTCTGTCCGGCTTGTGACTGTAGCACTTGTCTAGCAAGATTGTCTGTTCTCTCCTTGGAAATAATTAGTTCCCTTCTTAGAGCATTCGTTTCCTGACGAGTTGCATGCACTTCTGCCCTTAGTTCCCCAAGTAACCGGGCTAGGGGGTCAGTATCCGAGGTTTCCATAGCGCCTGGGCGAGAGTTTTGCGGTAGGCTTTGCGTTCTGTAACGCTCACCTGATTCTCGCAGAGGCGCCGGTCTTGACTGGGCGACTACTGTATCTTCAAAGGTGATGTGTAGCACCCGGTTGGCTCTTTGGGCTGGACCTCTGTGCACTGTATGCCTGACGTGTAGAGTAAGATGTCTGCAGATAGAAAATATGGGGTTAATGAACTGGGGTTATTGGGGTGTCCCTATCTCTTTCCTCTTCTCCTCTCCTGTAGACCCCAAAGGTTAACGCTCTCACCTTAGGTAAGTGAATGCCGAGCTCTCCATCTGCCTCGGGGCAGGGTGCTGTAGCCAGTTTCTTCACTGGATAGGTAGCGCAGGCCTCTTGACTTCAGAGGACTGCTGTCCGTCGTTTACTGCACGAACGGTAAGTTTTGAATCATTCAAATGTCTTTTTAAAGTCTTTAGTAATGATGTCTCTTGTTTTGCAGGGTTCCGGCGATGGCGGATGACGGGCTGAAGTGAGTTGAAGATGGAGCCCGTGTGATGAATAGAAGCGCCTGGAAGCACGTGAGTAAGCGCTTGTTGCCTGCTTCACGATGCGCTCTAACTGTCTTTTTATTTTGCAGGTACGAGTTCGGAGCGGCTGCAGGGTGCCGGAATACCCACTGGATTAGATGTGGAAAGGAGTAATGGCACGTGAGTATTAAAGTTCCCCAATGTCTTTAAACGCACCTTGTTTTGTCTTTCAGATGCGGATGCAGCGCCGAAGGCCTCCGGAGCGTGCGAAGAGTTGGTAAGCTTTTGTCTTTCAGATGCCGGAATGCAGTATGAAGACCTCCGGAGCGCACGAAGAGTAGGTAAGCCTTTGCCTTTCCGATGCCGGAATGCTAACCTGTTCTTTCTTGTCTTTATAGGTGTTGCTGAAGACTGGATTCAGGATGGTAAGCCTTTGCCTTTCAGATGCCGGAATGCTAACCTGTTCTTTCTTGTCTTTATAGGTGTTGCTGAAGACTGGATTCAGGATGGTAAGCCTTTTTCCTTAGGCCCAGGACTGGATGCAGAAGACACGATGAGCGTCCTGCTGCAGAGGGTGCAGAATAACGCAAAGCAAGATTCATCCACCGGGTGTGGTTTAAATAGCCTCCTGTAGTGCTTAGGTGTCTCCTTCCACAGCCACGCCTAAGTAAGAAAAGAGTTCCTGGTAAGAAAAGAGTTCCTGCCTTCCAGAAGAGTTCCAGTGTTCTAAATCTAGGGAGTGGCTCCAGCCCCACCCAACAGGAAAAGTAGTTCCAAACAGAAGAGGATCAGAGGCTCAACTGGCAGGCAAGTAAGCAGCATGGTCTGCTGCAGGTAAGTCCACCCAAGCATTATGAGCCCGGCGCTTCCAGCGCTGGGACTGGGCATATTTATGAGCCTGGTGCCACTGGCGCCAGGACTGGGTCCAAAAGGTCCCAATTGGGACTGGTTGGCACTCGGAACCTGGGTTATGGATCTGCTTCCTAGGGAGTTGGGAAAACCCTGACCTTTTGGAAGCAGAGATCATGACACAATGGTACGCAATTCACCGGTGGATGTTTTCCTAAATATTTGAAAAAGTGTGGTGTGAGTCATAAAAGGGCAGCTCTTTATCATCCCGAAACCAATGGAGTAGTTGAAAGGTTGAACAGATGCGTGATGGAAAGCATTCGTATGGGGGAACAGTGTGGATTTGATAAATTGGTGGCCATCCAGAATAGGATTTGGGCATTGCGCATGGCGCCTCAGGTCACCACTGGTTTGTGTCCATTTGAAGTCATGAGGGGTCGGAAACCTTATTCCATGGTGTGTCCTCCATAGTTAGGGAGGAGCAGGGAGTCGGATGTGGTCATTGATGAGGTGAGAAAGGTCCTCAAAAAGAAGAAGAGTGAATGGGTCATGCGTGAAAATAAAAGAAGGGGGAGAAAGGAATTGCATGTGGATTGTGGTGACTGGGTAAGGATTAAGAAAGGAGTGGTATGAAAGAAGTGTGATTTGCTATACTCAGATCCGGTCAGGGTAGTTGCTGTGCTGAAGGGCGCAGTGCGTGTGGCTGGTGGTCAGGTTTGGAATAAAGACCGAGTCGCTACAGTAAGAAGATGTCATGTGTAAAGAGCAAAGCTTAGTGTGAAGGAGTTTTATGAAAAAGAGGGAGATGTGTTATGATGTTGTTATGCTGTTGTTGGTATGGAGTCTGTGCTATGCAATGCTAGGAGGTATGGAAGTATGGAGTGCTTCCAGCTTCAAGGTTCTAATGAGGTCATAGAATATGCATTTGCTTCTTGAGTCTCCAGTGTTCTATGTTTGTCAGTTATAGTTGTCCTTTGATTACCAAGGGTGCCTCTGCTGTGCTGGGGGTCTTTTTACCTGTTATCTCAATAAATGCTTATTCTGAAGACTTACCTGCATCCGTGAGTGTCTTCATAACAGTTGGTTTGTTGAAAAATGTGTTTATACGAAGTGAAATAGCTCCTGGTCTGTGTTGAGACCAGTGTTGCACATGTCCATAGGGCATATCCAACAAGCTTCTTGTCTACTTAAGAGGAGTTCAGTGTTGCCTCCTCTCGGTGGTGGTTTGAGTTTCATGGTCCCAAAAAAATCTATGTCCTTGATTTGATCCAATTTATGAGACTTGTAGAAATGAGTGGCAAGAGGAGATTTCATATCTTGGTTCTTGATAGCTCTGATGTGCTCACTTATTCTGGTCTTCAGCTGTGGAATTGTGCTGCCTTTGTATAGGCGATTGCATGGACAGTTTATCCCATATATAACAAATTTGCTGTTACAATTTATTAGTTCTTGGATGGTATATTTGGATCCATTGGGCTTGTTGATAATGGTTTTCACATTATCCGAGTATTGGCGGACCAAACATTGACCACATTTGTAGTTGCCCTGAAGTGGTGCGTTTACCCACATGGTATTGGGATCTCTTCCAAGTTTTGTCTGTTTGATTTGAAAGTGTGAAGGACTTAATTGTTCTTTCAAATTACTTGCTTTTCTAAATGTTATTGTAGGTCGTGTTCCTAATATGAAAAGAAGATCCGGATCCGTGCTTAGGGTATTCCAATTCTTATTGTGGATTTTTCTAATGACTTGGTTTTTTGAACTGTATGTTTTAGTGAAATTGATTCTCTGTTGTTCCATATCAGATGTTCTCATGTCTTTGGTTCTTTTGACTTGGAGCAGTGTTTGTCTAGGTCTTGTCAGTGTTTTACGATTACTTTTGTTGACTAAGTCTGTGTGGTAGCCTCTTTCCTTGAAGTTAGCAATTGTACGGGTTACATGTTTAGAGAATTCTTCCTCCTTGGTACAATTGCTCTTCACTCTCAACATTTCTCCAAAAGGAAAGTTCCTAATCAAATGTTGTGGGTGGTTACTTGAAGCCTGGAGCACACTGTTGACTGAGGTGGGTTTGGTATATACAGTAGTGTATATCATATTGTTTTCAATGTATAGTGTGATATCCAAAAGGTTTATGCTTGTGCAACTGTATTCCATTGTGAGTTTACGGTTGTAGGTGTTGTTGTTTAGGTGGATGATGTAGTCCTGAAATGATTCAATTGTTCCGTTCCATATTAGAAAGATATCATCAATGTAGCGGGCCCAGTATATGATATTATTGAGATGGGTGAAGGATGGGTGTTGCCAGGCATGTTCAAGTTCGTAATGGCCCATATATATGTTGGCATAGTATGGGGCATATTTCGCACACATGGCTGCCCCCTGTATTTGACAGTATAGTTGGTGATTGAACATGAAGACACTATTTTGAAGGGTGATATGTAGCATCTGAAGAATCATATTGTTTTGGTCGTGAAATGAAATAGATCTGGTTTTCAAAAAATATTCAGTGGTAGTGAGTCCTTTATCATGAAGTATACTGGTGTATAGTGCAGAGACGTCCAGTGTGATTAGCCAATAGTCCTTGTCCCACGGTATGGTTTCTGTTTGTTGTATGATATAAGTCATATCTCTGATGTATGAGGATAGTGATATTGCCAATGGTTGTAACTGGTGGTCGATGTATTCAGAGATGTGCTTGGTTATTGATCCAATTCCATTGATTATGGGCCTGCTGGATGGTAAGTCAGTGAATTGTTTATGTATTTTCGGTAGAAAGTATATGGTCGGAATGATTGGATATGGTATACACATATATTGGTATTCATCTTCTGTAAGGAGTGACTGTCACGACCCTCGCCCAAAACCCCTCTGTCGAACCCATTGGCCAGGTGGAGTCAGGACTTGGGCCTCTAGAGCCTGGCATCCTCTTCAAAAGCCCTCATGGGGCTATGCCTGGCGCCTATGGCGCAAAGCTCATACACCATGAAAAACAATGTGCTTGAGAACTACTTTATTGTATTGTCAGCCAACATAGAGGCATCCACATAGCTTGGTTCCTAGGAACCAAGCTATGCGGTCTAGTGTTTTGGGTGTGGTAGCCTAGGGACTACTTTACCTGGACTATTTTGTTGGGGCTATTTAAACCACACCCGAGCAAGACAACACGCTTCACGTTACTTTGCAGCTTGCAACGTGATGCTCACCGTGTCCAGCTATTCCCTCGGAGAAGCAGAACCTGCAAGGAGACAAAAGGAACATCATTAGCAGCAGCATCTTACCTGCAGTCTTCATCTTTAAACACTCGCAGCTACTGAGAACAGCTTCCTCGAATCTGCACGCCTCAAGGACAGAACGACCTGAAAGAGGAAGATAGAGGCAACATTAAAGAAAGCAGTAGAGACATTTACAAATTACGAACTGCTCAAAAGGCTTACCTGGCTGGTCGCCTCTCGGCTGGCACCACTCCGGACATTCCACTCGCGCTGAAGAACACTGCGACCTACAAGGAAGGAAAACACAGGTTAGCAAAGATCTGCGCATAGCGCTTACTTACCGCATCATAGCACTGTTAATACGCCATCATTTACCATGGGGCTCAACCAAGCCAGTTCGCCGCGCTGAAGCTCTGCATACCTAAGGGAGAAAAAAGAGAGATTTTAAACAAAGAAAGGCATGCAGGATAGCAACAAAACTAAAGAACAGCAATAAGACCTACCTGAACAATATCAAACATGCCTGCGTCAGTGAAGTAACTGGACCGCTCTCGCCCATGAAAGACAACACGCCCCTGCAAAGAAGGCAGGATGGAGAGCACGCCTAATTCTACTACAAGGTGAGGAGAGGGCGCCAGAGGGACTGAAATCACACAGGGGGTGGAGGGAGGATCCTTACCCCAGTCGGTCAGTCTTGAACACAGTCCTCCTGTATTTTCAGGCAGAACCTCCCCGCAGACCACATCAGGGCAAAGCTGAGAAGCATACCAGCGAGTAACCCGGCTGGGTGGCGTCCCTGTGGATACCAGGTGAACGTAACAGTGATTGCTCTCTCCTATGGCAGCTCATTGATTTTCATTCTTCAGCCAGTTTGGTTAATGGATTGGTGGTGAGTTGTTCTTAGCGCTTTGTGTCATTGATATATTGTAGTGCCATTTTGATATAATCACATGTTTTTAAGAGTACAATGTTCCCTCCTTTGTCGGATGATTTAATGGTTATATTTACATTCTCTTTTAGTTCTTTGAGTGCCTTGGTTTGTGCAGCTGTCAAATTGAATGGATAGCACTTTTTCTTATTCCTCGTATAGGTATCTAGATAATTGTCTCTTCGTTCTTTCTGTACTACTTTGAAAAATCTGTCGATTACATTTTCTGTGGATAATGTTGGTATGAAAGATGATTTATCTTTAAGTTTTGTAGTTGTTGCTAGACCCATTTCAATATTCTGTTCATTTGTAAATCTCTCGATTGTAAATTGGTCATTTGCGTCAGCTATGTTGAGAAGATCTATTGTGTCCTCTACATGTTGAGCAGAGAGGTCAGACAGTATGGATTGGATTTCAGAGTGTCTTTTTCGTGCCTCGATGTTCGCAAATAATTTAAGTTTCAACTTCCTACAAAATGAGTATAGGTCTACTATTGTTGTAAAGTAGTCATATTCCTTGTGCGGACAGAAGTTGAGTCCCATATGCAATGCCTGAATAAGTGGAGTTGTTAGTATTTCTTCTGATAGATTGATTAATAGGTTTTGCGTGAAGGACGGGGATTTTGGGAACGTGTTTTTACTCCTGTTTTTCCTTGCTTGTTTGGGCCTGCCTCCTCTCTTGCCTCACATTGTTCTGTAGAGGTAGGGTTTCTGATATTTGTTGTTCTTTGGTAATTTCTCATTAATTTTTGCTGTTGAAACTCTTCTAAAAAAGAGGAGCCTTTCTTAGTGATTGTTTTTTCTGTGCTTGAGATTTGGCCATCTCTGGCCGGTTGTATTTGTTGTTCTGAGTTTCTATCTTCAAGTTCGCTGTCACTGACAGTGTCGGTATCAGATGTAATTGGAGTTGTTGGTGGTCTATTTGGTGCTGTTTCAGGTATTGGTCCTCTTGTTTGAGCTGTTGTTCTTTTGTTGAAAGTGTAAACGCTTTTAAATTTATAATCCAACTTGTCTCGTAGGAACTGTCTTTGTTTTTTGATTTTTATTTATGCAGAGTATTTATTATTTCATCCAAGATCTCATAGTTTTTAAAGGTTTTCTCTGGGATATTTAGTTTCTGTATGTCTTCTTTGACCTTGATTATATCTTGCATTAATCGTATGTGTTTCACCTTTGCATAATTGATCAATCTGTGAATCATTTCATTTGAAGTGGTAGTAAGTAATTTTTCCCAGTCCAAAATCTCTTCTGTGTCGTTATCTTCAAATGGGGGAAAAATACAAATTCTGAGTCTGTGCGGTATGTGCCCAATTTGTAGATACTTGTCTATTGATTTAATTTCCGACCAGGAAGCTTATTCCTGTTTCAAAAGCTTTTCTTGGGTCTGTAAAAGTTTTCTCAATTAATAGTTTTCTTCTCCTTGAGCTGCTATTGGATTATGTGCTAATCCTGGAAACATTAGTTTGGCTTCTTCCTCTCTCTGCGCAAATTTTCTTAGCATTCTGTGATTATGTTGGTAGCTCAACCTATAAAAGATTAAGAAGATGTAGTAGTGGGGCTGCCCGCTGTTTGTTGCTAAAACCAATTGAAAAGGGTTCAGCATTTTGGACAGTGGTGGAGCCCTCAAGAGTTGCAAGGATTAATATATTGGTTCTTTGGTTGGTTCTGATCTACAAGGATGCTGCAAACGGGGGTCTATTGCTCAGAGGCTGGCCTGGGCTAAGAAAAATCAAATATACAAAAAATCCCCAAGATTGCACATCTCTGTTGGTTTAAACAAAGGATACAAAGATGTTTGTTCAAAATCAAATTAGATTTTAGTGTGTGACGTGTTTGGTATTCTTTTGTAAAGCTGGACGATTTGAACTCTTGGGGAAGGGAACCCAGAGACTTTGTGAACTGTTTTTTACTTGGGGAAGGGGAAGCTGATTACAAGCCAAGAGCCAGAAGAAGCTCAGAACTTTATTTTGAACACACGTTGTATACAGTTAGTTGTGAGGACAAGTATAGGTTTTGGATACAGAGAGACCTCTGATTCAGACTTCCTGACACAGATTATTTTTAGTTTTCTTTAGGTAGGGAAATCCCAACTTAGCAGAAGGCAAGCTACACCTCACTCCATCTTGCCTTTAAAGTTAATACAGACTTTTGCGAACCAATTTTGAACCTGTCCCCCATGTCTCTTTAATGATGCATTCACCAGTGCCATCACACCTTGTGCATGGTCTGACCACCACATCATCCACTTCTCCATCCCACTCCCATCCAAAGCCAAACCTACACTCAACCCTCTACCCACAGCTACAACACGTAGCTCTCAGAAGCTCACCAGAGATGACATCCTGCCCTTGCTTTACACCCCAGTACTCCAGCCCTCATTTGACTCAAACCCCAATGCTCTAGTGGATACTTACTCCTCAATCCTATCCAAAGCAGTGAAAACCATAGCTCCCCTTGTTCCACACAAAGCTAAAACAGTCTGACTTTGTAACTCCTGGTTCTTGGCCGACCTTCTGGCACTATGCAGTCAGAAATGACAAGCCCAACTAGCATGGTTAAAGAATCCCACCACTACTCTGAGAACTTAGTTCTCCAAAATAGCCAAACTGTACAAATCCGCCACTATTGCAGCTAAATCAAACACATTCAATTCCAGAGTCAATAATGCTAAGTCTGATGCAAAAGAAATCTTTACTATCTTCAGAGAACATGAATCTCCTGCCCCACCCCGCACGACCATCACTAAAGACGCTACTTGGTGCTATGATATCCAAGCAGCACTACTAGTCAAAATTGACACACTGAATTTGAAAATCCTTGCACAACAGGCTAACTTCAATAATGACCCCAAAACCATGGCCAACAATTGTATTCTGCCCCCGACGCCTGCCTCCACCAATCAGTAGTTCTTCAGAGACCTCTCTAAAAACAAAGGTCTAAAATGTATCAAAAGCCTGAAACCCTTAAAATGCAAAGGTGACATATGCCATGCATCCCTCGTCATAGAATGTTCCAACCTGCTAGCCCCTTTTATCAAGGCCTTCATAAATGCATCCTTCACCAAAAGCCTCATTCCAGCTAGCCTCAAAGAAGCCTGGGTCCTCCCTCTCCTAAATAAAAAAGTCCCTCGACCCAGCCATCCCAACCAACTACAGGCCTATCACCACTGCCCCCTTCCTACTAAGAATGCTGGACCGGGCAGCCTACCTGCAAGTTCAACAGTTCCTAGAGCACAAGAAAATCCTTGGGATGGCAGAATCTGGCTTCTGCCCAGGGCACAGCACTGAATCCGCTCTTTGATTTAAAAAATCAGCTAGATGTAATCACGGATTAAGGCAACTCTGCCTTGCTCCTCCTTCTGGACTTATCCACCCCATTCGACCTGGTCAACCACCAAATCCTCTGTCACCACCTCACCACACACGCCAATTTCTCCCCTCAGCCCACTGCCTGGATTGCATCCGTCATGGAAGGGAAGGGTCATCTCTGAGAATGCTAATGCCTCTCCCTCCCCCATCACTTGTGGTGTGCCCCAAGGATCTTGCATCGCCCCAACCCGATACAATATCTTTACGAGGCCAATCTTCAATATCTTGGGCTCCCTCTGCATAGCTTACACTAGCTATGCTGACGACACCCAAATCTTGATTCCACTCTCAGGCACCTATACAGATGACTCGAACACCCTCAGCAATATCTATTATACAATACAAGCCTGGATGGCAGCAAACCATCTTTGTCTTAACAGCAACAAAGCAGAAATCTTAATTGTAGGGACACACAATGCCCTCAAGTCCCTTAACATTCACTACACTGCCTTTCAGATAGACAGCTGTTCAATCCCTGTCTCAACCATGGTTAAGACTCTAGGAGTCTATTTTGACGCCTCTCTCACCATGACCAGACACGTAAACGCCATTGCCACCTCAGCAGTTTATGCCACCAAGGTCCTCCATGCCGTCAGACCCTTCCTCTCCAAAACCAACTGCCTTATCATTGCCCATGCTATCATTGGCTCTAAGATCGATTACTGCAATGCCTTATTCACAGCCACCTCTGTGGGAAACATCCATAAACTCTAAGTCATACAAAACAACGCCCTGCGAGCAGCCCTTAATATCCCTAAAAGAGAACACATTTCCAAAGCCCGGAGAGCAGCCCACTTGCTCCCATTCCGGGAGCGTATCACCTTTAAAACACTCTCCATTGCCCACAAGTGCCTATCCAACTCAGTGCCCCTCTACCTCACCCAAAGGATCACTAAAGTTAACTCTACAAGACCTACGAGGGTCCGTACATTGATCGACTCATCATCCCCAAAGTAAAGAGATGCCAAGCGTGCAGCAAAACTCTGGAATGACCTCCCTCCCTCCTTGATAGCTGAGAAATCCTATTTGATTTTTCGTAAAGCTCTTAAAGCACAGCTCTTCACCTAAACATCAACTCCAGATGAATAACCCCACAACACCACGATACTGTATGTTGTCATGTATGCAATCCACCTGTGTTACTATTTTGTAAATGCACCTATTAAATGACTCACGTTGATTGTATGACACAACTCCACTACTTGACTTGTACCTGTAAAAGTACCTCAATGCCTCAGGATTGTATGTGCGCTATATAAATAAAATAAATACATAAATAAATATAGCTAATATACGCAAAATATATGTATTTCAGGATATCCTTTCTGTATATTTTATTCATCTGATCAAGGCTGTTTCAGAAGTGTATTTCTTTGTGAGTTGAATAACTAAAATGTTATAGAAAAACATATGCCCAAGGGCGGTTTGTGTGCTATACAAATGTAAAAATGTTTATAAAATAAATAAATAAAAGCTTTTAGTGTTAAGCTATGTTCCAACTCATACTTACTTCAAGGCCACGCTTCACGGGACCGCCCCCACTTCCCCAGACCTTAAGGACTGCTCAGGCACTTAAAAGAACAAATATGTTTTGTGCTATGAACAGTATATGATCAAATGCAGCTTTGACAGAAAGAAAGGACGTGCAGAGATGAAAAACCCTTATGTGTTGCTTTATACAGGTTGTTTGAACCATTTATATATTTCACCAGTCGGTATATTTAGAGTTGTATTTGTATTGCACTATTGCCATCCATCTCTTTGCTCTAATCTGGAGTTTGTATATTATGCACACGTGTGACCAGGAACACGATCTTTTGAAAACAAGCTTTAAACTGCAGAAATGCTGCAGCATGCATTTTCTGATTTAAAATGTGCTTGTCTTTTGCATAATCTCTCCTACTCCCATTAGTGGGGGGTGGATAAAGAGTGGCACGTGGAAGGGGGTTAGGTTACTGCAGTACCACTGGAGTTTAAAAAAAACTAAGTACTGGTGACTTGTATCTGCTGAAAGCTACTGGCAATAGTCTTCTACCTTAGTTGTGATGATGTGCAGACCTCATGATTATTGATTTTACTCCTCATTCTCCTTCCACTCAACCCTTTTACCCTCCTAGTCTTCCCCTCAACCCTTCACCATCATGTCCTTTGCCCCAACCGATTCTTTGTGTGCACGACGTGCCACCCCGGCATTATGTGAAGAGTGCACACATACAAACAAAATAAATTTGCTTGATCTTTTTTAGAATGTAATTTTCATTTAACAAAGGCTTCTTTATACATGGGAGGCTATGTGATAATGCGCGATATTATGGGTCGCCCATATCGCTGGGCTGCCTTGAGTATGTTAGGGGTTGTGTTCTTTTCGTCACAATTGGAATGCGCATTGGCTATTTAGTGGAGGAGAGAATTCTGTGTTGTTTCTTTGAGGAAATGGATGAACTGTAATATGCAATGAGCACTAAACTCTTAGGAGTATGGTCCTCATAGACAGAGTGAGAAAAGGAAAGGAGGGCAGAGACCTAACAGGAAGTGAGTGATATGGCAGGAGGTGAAGGGACTGAGAAGGATCGAAGAAAGGCAGCAAAAGGCCTGAGGTCTGAAGGGAAAAGCCATTAAGGATGAGGAGTGAGAAATGTTTAACTATTGTTCAGGATTCAAAACCATTTGTTTGCTAACACAGCCCCTCATCCATCCGAGATCGATCAGAATATCTTCCATTAATTTGGGTAATGGTAAATATTTTGTCACGATACAAAATGGGAAATCTATGTTTATAAAGAACTACAAATTATAGGCATATGTAGAGGCCATCTGCTGCTGTCATAGTGTGGGTCGTTCTATCATGTTTGACCACAGACCCCTGAGCACAGCACCTTAGCATGGTAGAATGAGGTTTGAGGCACGTATTAGCCTGTCAACCAACATACTAAGGACACTGAAATGGGTAACTACAGCCCTCAAATTTCAAGCCGCCCTTCAAGTTTGCCCGTCTTTTGAACCAAAGGTTCTTGACTCCCAAAAAGCATAACAGGCAACTCATAGTAATGTTTGGAGTTTTCAGACTGCCACTTTCCCTATCCTGCCGACTCGCAGATGCTTGATTTTGTTCCCAATGGGATGCAGTGTATCTATTTGAGATAGAGATGGAAAGAGAGGGCGAGAGTGAGTGATTGAAAGGTGGCACTGTGAGCTGGAGAAATGTCTGCAAATGACCAGGAGAAGGACTGCAGTGTTTCGGGTTGTTTTTCCTTGTGAGGCTTACTTCCATCTTCCCTCGACTAACCAACTTGCTGCTAAGATTTCCCAGCACTTTACACGACACACCCAAACCACCCAAAAGATGACCACTGCAGCCCTAGCCATTAGCACATCAACACTAACCAAACCACAACCAAGCCCTCCTCTTTAGCCCTATCACACTCTCCCACATCATTGACTACCAGACCCAAAGCTCTGGGGTTCTTCACTATTGCCAGGTCCCTCCACCAAATTCGTAGAATGCAGATTGGCCCACAGAAACCAATGTATCGCACATCCAGACCAACTGTATTGAACAGTGTATAGCTGACAACTGGCTGGGCTATAATTAAGAGGAAACTGAGTTTTTTTCTTATTGCTTCCCCTTATGGGATCACCAGATGTTTGGGTGTCCCCTAGACCTACAGATTGCAGGTGTTGCTATAACAATTCTAAACGTTGGGTATAACTTTAGTTCCACCCTCTCGATGTCGCCATAGGTTAATGAAGAGCTAAAAAAACCTCCCATTTTTACCTCACGCTGCTTCCCCAAATCAGGCCCTTGCTGTCAGAAAAAACATTGTTCAGCCATTGACAGGTCCATCATTTGTGCAAAACATTACTATTGCAACGTGTTTTAGGCAGGTGCTCCGGATTATATTAGCCAGCAATTCAAGGTCTGGCTGAATGCGGCAGCCAAGATTGTAGCCAATACACACAGGCACTAGCATGTTTCGCCCATGCTAAGAGAACAACGCGGGCTAACTTTAAAGAGTAAAAGCGTTTTAGAACTGTTAACCATTGCCTATTTATTTGATTTATTTTTGCATTTGTATAGTGCGCGTAAGCCCTCAGGCATCAGGGCGCTGTATGTACAGGCTCTGTATGTACAAGCACCAGTGTATGTTATAGAAAACGTTAAGCCTCTTCTCGCTTCACTTGCCAAGAGAGCGGCCATGCGCTCAACAATATCCATCAATCGTTTCAAACGCACCAGGCCTTCTGGTCGTTGTTGCACTGTTGTTGCAACCAATCTCTGGAATAAGCTCCCCATTGAAATACGGGATATTAGAGATCTTCTTGTGTTCAGAAAAAACGCTGAAAACCCTTCTGTTTGAAAGAACTGGAGCTTTGCCTGCCCTTTCCCTGCCTGGCTCATTCGCTTCTCTCAGTCTTTCCTTTATTCCTGCAATCAAACCTCAAATATAGGCTTATTCTTTTCCCCTTCTTTTTTGCCTGTTTGTTACTTTGTGTCTGGGGTCTCCAGAGCACTTAGATCCCTTCTGGTCCTGATGCCTTTTCCGATTACAATACAAATGAGGAACTGGGAACTTCGGACCTGCACCCGTCAACACCACTGGTTTCACATCTGCCTCTCCTACTGTTCACATCTGCCTCTCCTACTGTCCCACTAATGTCCTACCAAGTACCATTTTTTTGGAAAGAGCCACGAGCAGAGGCTCCATCCATAGTGCAGAAGGGCGCTATTCAAGACCACTTATGTCACGTTTACAGTACATTACAATCTTGCCATGATGACAGATGATTTGTTTTGTCTAAGATAGGCTTGTTTTCACTGTGTCTAGCCATTGGTTATATTTTACCTGCATAATTAACGTTGCATTAGCAGTACTCTGTCTTAAAGTTCCCCCCTCACTTTAGTTCCTGTGTAAGGTCTCTGATGCCTTTAATGTCAAGTTATGTTATCATTGCTGTAGATGTGCTTTCAATGTCAGAAGTGCAAACTCAATCTCACACCGCAGCTATTTAGAAGGGAGGAGTTTTGGATACTACTGGTCACAAGGAAAATTCCTGGTTGTGTTTACTTTTTTAAAAGAATACATTCCAATGTGCATAACATGCACCAGAGATGAACAGTCTTGAGCACCCAAAGCACGCCAGACCTGCCAGCTTGAATACCTGTGCCTGTTTATCAGTAAAAGAGGCTGTACGCCGTCCAAAGGCAAAGTGGTGAGAATGCTTGTAAACTGAAGCAAACATTGACTGATTAAAAAAACTCCAGCTCTGCACCTTGCACCTGCCAGCTTTAATCTACAAATTAACACGGGGGTCCTGGGAGTCTCTCTGCCAGACATTAGTCCTGGTTAGAGAGACTTACCCAGAGTCTTAAACTCACTATCTTTCACAGAGAAGAAATATCCCAAATATATCAGTCTTTGTCCAGCTAAAGACTCTGGGCAAGTCTCTCATAACCAGGACTAATGTCTGGCAGAGGGGCTCCCAGGACCCCCTTATTAATTTGCATATTTAAGTAACTTTGGGTCTGACCCTAAGTTACTAGGGGAATCTAGACGTGGCCCCCTTGCTCACTATTCTTAGAGCGGCACAGCTCCTCTCTACTGATGAGGTCCAACCAGACCGAAACACGTGTCTTGGGGTGCTGTTGGTACTCTTGTTCAGAGGAGAATTGCCTAGCATTTCGGTGATGGACTGCCCCAGGGCAGGAAAAAGACTGATATGTTTGGGATATTTCTTCTCTGTGAAAGATAGTGAGCTAAAGACTGGGGATAAGTCTCTCGTAACCAGGACTAATGTCTGGCAGAGGGACTCCCAGGACCACCCCCCCCCTGTTAATTGGCTTTAATCTACATCCATGTTTGCTTGAAAGTTGTAGTTAGCGAGCGCAGGGTGTCAAATTCTTGGTAAAAAAGAGAGAATAAAAGTGGGGAGGGCCCAGCGAAGGCACGGAGCTGCAAATAAAAACATCAAAAGAATGAGTTAGTCGAAATAATAATGGAGGAACAAACAATCGCAACCAGTCGGATCCAAGGGAGAAAAGAATCGTAAGAATCAGAGCAGAGGATCCAAAGATATAAGGAGACGGCCTGATACAGTACCCTCGCGGGGCATAGAAAGAAGCCCGCCATAGCCGCCGAATCCAGGGGGGCGGGCTGTGGGACACGCAACATTAGCGCACCGTCACCAGAGCCCCCAACGTGCAGAACGGAGAGAGGGAAACTGGCGTCGGAGCATGCAAACGCGGATAGTGTGGGGCAGCCTGCGGCCGCACGACCACAGACGCAGCAAGGGTGCCGAGAAAAATAGGAGAAGAGTGACAATAGCAATTCCGGCGGGCGAATGCGCCGCGGGACGCGGCATGGCAGGCGCCGCCCCTTAGTGGGGGTTGCCGGGCCAGAGACTCCCCCCCCCCGTGCCTGGTCTTCCAGGCGGCCCACGGGGGCACGGGAGGAGGGGCTAACTCAGGACCACGGGGGGGGGGCGGAGGGGGGAGGGGGCCGCCCCGGAAGTGGCTGGGGTACCTGGGATTGGTTTGGGGTGGGGGGAGCAGGAAGCCGGGGGGGGGTGGAGAAGACCCTACAAAAGGGTAGGATCGTTTCACGAACGATCTCTTCCCCCGGTTTCCTGCCCCCGCCATGTGTGGTCCGCGAAGAAGCCGTCGTTGTCGTCAGCGTTGCCGTCGAAGAGGTTGCTGGTCGTGGTCCGTTGCAGGCAGGCGTTCAGTGAGGATTGGTGCGGTGGACTAGGAGGTTCCAGTGAAGCGGGTGTCGGTTCCAGGCGGGAGTAACAAGGTAATGCGGGAGGGTTGCAATGGTATGGCGGGGGTTTCCTCGATTGACGCTCGCCCAGGCAAGGGGGGGGGGGGTGTTGTCGAGAGGGAGGTCCCTGGGGCAGGTGTAGGACAAAGGTGTCTTTAGCAGTCGCTCCCAAGTACGATAGCAATATCGGTTTTTGGGATGGGCGCGGCTACCGCGTGAGGATTTGATGAATATTTGTCGGTATCAAAGATTTTAAATATTTACTGAATAATTTTATACGCTTGCCGAAAGGCGGGCCCCAGGTGTGATTGTACGGCCACAGGGCAGTGGTTTTTTGCATGTTTATGGTGGCCTGGCCAGCACGCGGTTTGAGTGGCCCTGTGGCCTAATGGATAATGCACCAGCCTCCGAATCTGGGGATGGTGGGTTCAGGTCCCACCGGGGTCCTCATGATGAGGGTACACCCTCGTTTTGGTCTAGTGTCGCCGGGTTTATAAGGCGAACGAAAGGTTTAAGGGCTCGATTTTATCCCGCCTTTGACAACACAGGCTTAGATTTTGCGCACCAGGTATTTCACGTTCGTGCCTTTGGCATCCCTGGCCGCCGCGCCAATTGTATTGTATTGGTCCGTTATGTTCGAGCCTCTTTCATTTTATGAAATTCTCGGTTTAGTAGGCATCTAGTTATAAACATGAACAAGTTTGTTAGTATATGGTGTGCATGCAGTGCTGCATGGCAGATATCACCCACTCTATCGTACCGGTCAAGTGGCCCAGCAAGTAGAGCGCTCGCTTTGCCATCCGCGCAGATCCTGCTAGCGCAGGTTCGAATCCCAGCAACGCCAAACTCAGCGTATCGATAGACGAGCGCCACACATTATTATTTGTACACAGGTGACCAAGGCGAAAGTTTTGGCACCCGTTGAGAATGTTGGGGCCGGCACAGTCAATCGGGGTTGGGGGAGTTCCAGACATACGAGGCCAGGTGGGGGTGGGGCACCCACGAGGGGAATGGCGATTAGGGCACGGGAGGGTGCTCCTAGTTGGGGGGCCATGGGAGGGGGAGCCCGCTGAGCTCGGAGGTGGCAGGGTGAGGGGGGGGACGAGGCAGCAGCAGGTTGACGAGCGGCAGGGGGAGGAGGGCCCAGGCTGCGTTGGCTTGGCGGATCGTGGCGCCAATCCGGAAGGTTTTACTTGCTGCAATTTTAAAAGGGGGGGGGAGGTTGGACCAGTTGGGTTGGCACTGGTTCCTAGGGGCGGTTAGGAATGGGCTACAAACCATGGAAGGTTAGTGTGCCATGGGGATAATTGCGTATTGCCTCATGTGCGGTGAGGGCGCTGTTAATTTTAATTGTGTCTTTTAAACGCCATTCGTTGGCAATATTATGCGGGCCGGGCGGGGTTCCTGTGTGTTACCCCCAGGGCCCTCGCACTGACCGCCTCTCCACCGTCAGCTCCGCCGGCCTCGAGACAGATCCCCTTTCAGTTTGCGGGCGGTCGTCTCGTCCGCACCTGGGGGGGAGGGGGCGGCCCCTGGCCCCTTCCTCTTGCGGATGGCTGCTCCCTGGTGGCGGGGGGGTGTCCGCGGGGGTAGCATGGAGCTGGAAAAACCCGCCTCTGTTATCAGCGCCTAGAAGTACACAAAGGACGCTCTGCAAACGCACGTCCTACGTTATGCTGGCCAAGCAGGGGGGTTTACTGGAGTTGTGGAACATATGTCTCGTCTACAATAAGACACTTCATTGCTACGAGTGCTGCCGTCCCTGGGGTAAACATTTCTTCGCACAATCTTTCTCCGGTTCGCTCACACTCCTGGCGGGCGAATGCGCCGCGTTCGAATCCCGACAGGGGCCAAATGCAGCCTTTCATCCTTCTGAGCTCGATTAAATGAGCACCACATACCGGGGGTAGCAATAGGCAGCGCCCAGATACCGGAGGGTTCGTAGCGCTATTGAAATGCCGAATTATTATGAGGGCACTTGCCGGTCAGTACAGGTGAATGCAGGAGGGGGGCGAGTTACAATAAAAGGATCACAGTTTGTGAACGGGGAAGAAATAAGGGGCGAGGAAGGAGTGTTGTACGACAAGATGTTGCAATGTTAATTTTATTTATTCGCTGTTTTTAGTCCTCGTGTTGCATTAGGGGTATTGGTCGCCATGCGGGGCTTGCCGTGGACAGGGACACTGAGCGGGACTTGGGTTCAAAATTGTCGTTTATGACATGACTTTGGGGCGATCGGGTTCAGACTGTGCCTAGCCCAAGGGGGCGGCATGCAGGGTCACGGCGCTGGGTTCAGAGCTGTAGTAATTGGGGAGCAGGAGACCGGCTGGGGTTGGACAATGGGCACTGTTTGGCGGTGTCGGATCCTGGCCGCGGTAGTTAGCAGGGGGTAATGGCAGTAGCTAGCGGTTTTTTGGTGCGGGCCGGGTCAGAGGGTAGGCGCGCCAGAGTGGGGAAACTGGGGGAAGTGCATGCTGGGCATCGTAGCGAGCTGGGGGGGAGTCAGCATTCGTGTCCTGGCTTGCCACGGGCGGAAGGGGGGGGGTTAGGTGCATTATAGCCGAGGTAAGTGGTCGTAGGGCATAGACTACAGGCCGTCTAGTGAGGCTCCACAAGAAGTGGACATTGGGAAAGTCTCTGAGGTCGGCAACCTCGTGGCTAAGGGCGGTAGCATGGACATAGGCGCCGCTGCAAAGCGGGTACAATTTAGGCTGCCACACGATGGGTGGTCGCTGGTGCTCTAGTAGTGCGAGATCGTACGGGGGATCGTAATGGGGAACGGTGAGCAGTGGCATGGCACAGGGTGGTGTTTCAGGAACGTTTATTTTAGCACGCAGGCGGGGGGGTTTAACAGTTGGATCGGTCTGGGAGGAAGGGGTGGGTTGGAGGAAGGGGTGGGTTGGCAATGTATTAATTGGTGCTTCGTTAGTGGTGTCATGGAGATGGTTACTTTTCTGCTACGTGGGCGGGGAAGGTGTTTTAGGCATTCATCAAATTTAATGGTATTTAAGTGCGGGAGGGTCGCGTTTTCTATCTGAAATGCCATAATATGATGATTAGAGGTACGGGCAATAAAGGGGTGTCAAAGAGTTAGGTTCCCCTCGGGGGCAATGGCGGCAGCCTGCATAACACGGGGGGCATTGACAGAAATGTAATAGATCCAGCAGAGGGGCCAATCAAGGAATGGGGAGGGGAGACTAGTGACAGCGGGATGGCAAGGGGCACGGTTGGTTGTTACAAGTATATTTCACTGTGGTGTGGTTATGCAAAACCAATTTCCAAAAAAAAAAAAAAAAAAAAAAAAAAAAATCTAGGGAACTTCTCGCGGCTGCAGGCGAATGGTGGGAAGGTTGGAAAACGAGACGGCGGGGCAGTGGGGGACTCGTGTGAGCAAGGGGGGTGATATTGGGGGGATCGTGAGCATAAGATACAGGACAGTCGACCACATGGAGCGCGACAAAGAGGCCAACCTTGAGTTCGAGAGTAACATTTGTTTCTGTATCACTTATCGAAGGTTTTCATGGTAGCGCCATGGGCCCCAGCTATATTAACTGCTTCAAATCGTATAATTGTGAGAGTTTGGGAATATTCAGCTCATCTCAGGTGGGGCGCCGGGGTCTGTTTGTGCAAGGGTGTCGCGACATGGAAAACGGCAGGCGGGGCTGTAAAAGAGGTTCCAGTTTATTTGATTTAATTGCCCGAAGTGATCGGTATTCAAGTTGCACGTGGAGCTGGGGGAAATAGGTACATGGTTTGGTGCTGGGATAGGGCGGCGAGTGGTGGTGCAACCCTCGCGGCCAATGGCGTCTGGTTTAGGGGCTATGATTCAGGCACTGTCTACCACACTGGCCTTCTGGCGAATTTCACGTGCTTATTACAGGGATATGGGTTGTATAAAACGCTTATACACGGAATGGGGCACAGCATCAAAGTTAGGATGCACCGGGGTGTAGTGGGTCTGAGGTGCGAGGATACAAGGGGGTGACTAAGAGTTCGCGATGCCTCATGGGTAATGGCGTCTGCAGGGAGGGGCCATTTATGGCAGGGTGCCCCGATTGGCCCTGTACAACTCGGCGATAAAGATGTTTAGGTAACAAGTTCATGGTTATGGGGCCTACGCAGGTAACTGGGTAAAGCGCCCAAGCGAAAAAAGACACGAGGTGCGCAGGTATAAATGATGAACATTGGAAACAGCCACAGCAGTATGCAGGTTGGTCAATGTCGTACCAAATACGGTTGGGGGATATTGCATGTAATATCTGCTCTGTAAAGCGCGTTGGATTATGGCGCTACATGAATTAGACGTCAGTAGCAGCACTGTTACTACTTTTCGTACACTTTAACCGCGGGAGGTGGATCTAAAAAGGGCAGCATCCGCTCTTGTTAAAGGGGTCAAACACCAGGGTGGGGCCAGTCAAGGTTTCAGGAATCGGTCTCCTCTATCCATACTTAAACATGTTGGCGAGTACTGGCCACAATGGCACGGGGGAGGGTACGAGATGCAGGAGGGAAAAATGGGGGAACTCTCTGCCGCCGGCAGCCCGCAGAGAGTCTTGGAGGAGTTACATTGCGATCCCTGTAGCAAAGCGCTGTCAGGCCCATAGGGGAATGCACAGCCAACAGATTAGATCTTACGGTGCCCCAGGAGTACTAGACTCAGGGGAGGCCCTGGGAAAAAGGGGAGGGAGATAGGGGTCTTGGAAACCATTCCAAACCCAAAGGAGAGGGGCGGGGGGGGATCAAAAGAACGAAGCTCAAAAATACAACAAAGGTATACAAGGGGAAGCCTCCGGGGGGGGGGGGGGGGGGGAATTTGGGGATGAGGGTCTCGAGTAGAGGCTGTGCTAGAGAAGAAGGTGGGACTGTGAGTCAAAGTAGTATGGGACACTAGTACATATGGACATCGCAGGACGATGACTTTTTAGGCAGGGAGAAAGTGGTGGGTCGGCACCGGAGGTCGGGGCCGGCCCGGTGTAAAGTGGTGGGTCGGCACCGGAGGGCGGGGCCGGCCCGGTGTATGTATGAGATATTGGGACACTGTCGGTGGTGTCTGTATAGGAATTTCCAGTCGCACGGCGCCAAGGGGCGACCTGCGTTAGTTAGAAGGGGACCTTGGGGACGCAGAGAGGGGAGGGGGCGGGCAGAGCTGCATTTGGGTCAATGGACCAAAGTTAAGAGGAGAACTAAACGATATCGATGGGGGCAAGTGGAAATCAACGACAGATGAACACGGGGTAGAGAGAAGATAGACAGGGCCGGGGTACCCCGGAGGCGTCCGTACGACGCCGACGGATGGGGGGAGGGGGCGACCCTAGGTAACCTCACACGGAGTAGAAGAACCTGTGGTGTGGTGAATTACGGATCGTATGTAAGATAACTCCAAGACTTTATGCAAAATAAAGCTGCTGTGGCATTAACACTTCCAATCGTACAACTTGTCTCTGCCTATTATTGTTTGCTCAGGGAAGGTGGAGGCGGGAAGGCCGGCACGGGAGAAAGGGTGGGGGGGAGGGGCAGGGGAGGTGGTGCCGGCCTACACGACAGCCGGATTAAGGGGGGGTGGGGGTGTAGTGGGGGGGAGGTGAATGGCGTTAGGATGCCCCCGCTACGGCGGGCGAATGCGCCGCGGGACGCGGCATGGCAGGCGCCGCCCCTTAGTGGGGGTTGCCGGGCCAGAGACTCCCCCCCCCCCGTGCCTGGTCTTCCAGGCGGCCCACGGGGGCACGGGAGGAGGGGCTAACTCAGGACCACGGGGGGGGCGGAGGGGGGAGGGGGCCGCCCCGGAAGTGGCTGGGGTACCTGGGATTGGTTTGGGGTGGGGGGAGCAGGAAGCCGGGGGGGGTGGAGAAGACCCTACAAAAGGGTAGGATCGTTTCACGAACGATCTCTTCCCCCGGTTTCCTGCCCCCGCCATGTGTGGTCCGCGAAGAAGCATTTCCCACCCGCCCTCCCTTTATGAAGAAATATGTTGTAATGAATTTTGCTTCTTTTTCAGGTCGCCCGGCGGAGTTACATTGCGATCCCTGTAGCAAAGCGCTGTCAGGCCCATAGGGGAATGCACAGCCAACAGATTAGATCTTACGGTGCCCCAGGAGTACTAGACTCAGGGGAGGCCCTGGGAAAAAGGGGAGGGAGATAGGGGTCTTGGAAACCATTCCAAACCCAAAGGAGAGGGGCGGGGGGGGATCAAAAGAACGAAGCTCAAAAATACAACAAAGGTATACAAGGGGAAGCCTCCGGGGGGGGGGGGGGGATTTGGGGATGAGGGTCTCGAGTAGAGGCTGTGCTAGAGAAGAAGGTGGGACTGTGAGTCAAAGTAGTATGGGACACTAGTACATATGGACATCGCAGGACGATGACTTTTTAGGCAGGGAGAAAGTGGTGGGTCGGCACCGGAGGTCGGGGCCGGCCCGGTGTAAAGTGGTGGGTCGGCACCGGAGGGCGGGGCCGGCCCGGTGTATGTATGAGATATTGGGACACTGTCGGTGGTGTCTGTATAGGAATTTCCAGTCGCACGGCGCCAAGGGGCGACCTGCGTTAGTTAGAAGGGGACCTTGGGGACGCAGAGAGGGGAGGGGGCGGGCAGAGCTGCATTTGGGTCAATGGACCAAAGTTAAGAGGAGAACTAAACGATATCGATGGGGGCAAGTGGAAATCAACGACAGATGAACACGGGGTAGAGAGAAGATAGACAGGGCCGGGGTACCCCGGAGGCGTCCGTACGACGCCGACGGATGGGGGGAGGGGGCGACCCTAGGTAACCTCACACGGAGTAGAAGAACCTGTGGTGTGGTGAATTACGGATCGTATGTAAGATAACTCCAAGACTTTATGCAAAATAAAGCTGCTGTGGCATTAACACTTCCAATCGTACAACTTGTCTCTGCCTATTATTGTTTGCTCAGGGAAGGTGGAGGCGGGAAGGCCGGCACGGGAGAAAGGGTGGGGGGGAGGGGCAGGGGAGGTGGTGCCGGCCTACACGACAGCCGGATTAAGGGGGGGTGGGGGTGTAGTGGGGGGGAGGTGAATGGCGTTAGGATGCCCCCGCTAAGCAATGACCTCGGCCAGCGGAGGACGCGCTGATCGTAGCCACTTTGCGCAGAGGCGCATACCCCCACCCACGACACAGGTGGAGCAGGCAAACAGGTGACGGCAACCAGCTGTCCTGGAACCTGGCAGGGGTCAAGCCGCACACCATCGGGCGGAAACTGCCACCTGAGAGCAGCGCCCCTACGCAGAAGGCAGACCGGACTCGGAGAACGCCCAGACGGTGCTGGCAAGGGCAGCCCTGTCAGCAGCTTAAATGTAAGCAGGGAAAGAGGGGGGAGACCGGACATCTTGTGGGGGGGCAGCAGCACCCAACAACACTGGGAGGGTGCAGGTGCACTGATGCAAGCACGCATGCCACAGGCCTCCATTAGGCCACCCCCAGACTCCCCCGATGGACGGGGGACAACAGAGCTGCAGCGCATATTACACACGTACCCCAGGGAATCTTATACCAGCGCCCCAGCACGAGGAGTGGAGGCAGTGTCCCTCGATGCCAAAAGGCAAGGCAAGGGGACATTGCACCCCACAGCATCCCAAGACACATAGACAGAATGAACACACACTGGCGCAGCACCTAGGAGCTGAGAGACTGGCCCAAGTACCAAGCAAAAAACACAGCCAAGCTGTGCCCAAAGCAGAAGGCTAATCCGGGCAAACAACAACCACCGGCAGCACCTGGGGGCTGTGCACCCAAACCACAGCGGCACTCCTACTAGGCAACACAGCAGCACCATCGCCCGGGCCATCTCAACAACAAGGAAGCACCCTGCAGCGGCCGACTCCCATGGGGACTGCACTCCCCTGCTAGGGCAGAGACCAACCCCCTATGCATGGAGAGCTGAGGGCAACACGTTCCACATGCCAGAGAGCGCCCTCACAGGTGTACCAACTAAGACCAAGCGCTGTGCCCCAATACAACCGAAGCAACTCTGGCAGACTGCACTACAGGGCGGGGATCAAGTCTGGCCTGAGAACGTAGCCATACGGCTCCAAAGGGATGCCAGCACACAGATAAGTGCCAAACCTCCGCTGAACAGTGCTGCAGGTATATCCAGCCCCCTATGAGTCTCAAGCGCCCTACGGCCACTTCAGTCAGTGCACGAGGTGCAACGGACCCGGTACAGAGGGGGCAACACCTACTGCCAGAGCCCTAACTGCACAGCGTGTCCCGGAGAATCCACGTCTGGTCATAGGAGCCCGGCCTGACTAGTCAACCACATGTGGGAACTCTGCACCAAGGCTGAGACCAATCGCAAGTACCCCCGCTAACCCTTGCAAAGTGGCAGAGATCAATTGGCCATAGTGGCATGCACCAAGGAGACCAGATCCCGGATTTGGAAGAACTGCTTAGACTCGCAGCACCCAGCCTGCCACGGAGATGCAACCAGAACAAAACAGAGATGGATGTCCAATCACAGCTCCAGGCCATATTGGCAGAAATGCAGATAATTGGACAGCGGACCCAAGAAACAAATACCACTGTGCTAGACATCAAGGGTGACAAGACGTTCAGACGCACCTGGCCGCCCACGCGTAAAGATTCAAGGACAATGAACAGTGAATCAGAGTAATCGAGGATAACCAGACGACAATGGAGACAGACTTAGACGGGGCCATCAGGGAGATGCAGCGTCTGGGGCAAAAAATTGATGGTCAAGAAAACCGCTCCCACCGCAACAACCTGCTGGTGGTGGGTCTTCCCGAGAATGCAGACGGCCCGAATCTGGAAACATACATCTACGACTTCCTTCGCGAAATCCTGCGTATCGAAAGTGCATGAGAACTAACTATTGAAAGGGTGCACTGGGCTCCGATACCGAAACCACAGCCAAATGAACGCCCAACGATCATAACTATGTGCCTCCTCAGCTTTCAACACAAGATGGCTATCCTTAAACCCTAATGAGCAGCATGTCCCATTCGTGTTGAAGCAGCAGACATAAGGATATATGATGACTATTCGCTGGAAGTCTCCAGGCGAAGCAAGGGCTTCAATCCGATCTTTGAAGCGTTAAATGCTTCGGACCACAGATACTATTTAAAATTCCCAGGAACGTGGTGCATCCAGCTGGATAAGCAATGGCACACCTTCGACGATTCGGAATTAGCATGGAGCTTTCTCCAGCAATGCGACGCCAAATACGAAAAACCACTGTTGGAGGCCCAGTGATCGGACTCTTGGCCTAGCTCCAGCCAAGACAGTCAACAAGCAAACTAAGTGGCAAAAAAGTGGCCGGCAACCTAAAGGTTGGGGGCCAAACCTTAAGATAGTAGCGAGCCGTACCACCGGTAAAGCAACACTGTACAATAGAAGGCACCCCTCCATGCCCCCTCAAGAGGCAGAAGTGCTCAGGCTCCCTGGATCCATGCTTGCAATGCAAGGATCTCAACTCCATTCGATCTGCGATCAACAGAAGACCGACTTGCTAGCAGCAGCTCCTGACCAACTGAGGCAGGCCGGCGCCTCAACAGGAACACTTGACTGTGAAAAGCATCCGACTACGGGTGCAACAGGAGGGGAAGGGGCCATCCCGAATACTGGCACCCATAACCCTCCTGTTTGAGCACAATTGCCACATGTTGGGTATAGACAGTTAGATAGGCCCACCCAACGTTATTGTTTATAGGGTTAAAAGTTGATCATGTTTGAGGCCAGGGGAGAGAAGTGCTCCTAGATCTAGACGAAAGCAGTGCTCACAGATTGCATACCCCTTTACAGAACTCTACCAACATGCCAATTCCGCACAGTGTCAGCCCAATAACCCACAAAATGGCCCATGTCACCTTGGTGACACTCAATATCCAGGGGCTGGTACACCCTATTAAACAGGAGAATGCTTAATAGCATGCAAGACCTCCAAGGGGACATAGTGTTCCTCCAGGAAACCCATTTAGGGGAAGCAGAGTCGAGGAAACTGCAATGGGGATGGGTGGGAACAGCAATCCATCCGCTGCACCATAGGAAAAGGGGCGTATCCATTCTCATCAACAATGGGTCCCGTTCCAGATTAAACATATATGCACAAACAAGGAGGGCAGATACATACTAGCCTAGGGTCTTCTCCACCAACACCCCATGACATTGCTGAACGTATCCGCCCCCACCACGGATACCCCATCCTTCTTCACTCGCATGTTCGCGGAATGTGCACGCTTCATGGGTAATATTACATTAATGGGGGAGACCTCAACATAATCATTGTCCCCCTCCTTGATCACCAGTGTACGGCCTCAGGCACCCCCATCACTCTAAAAGAATTGACAGCCCTCCAAAAACGAATGACTGACCTCCGCTTAATTGACATCTGG
This sequence comes from Ambystoma mexicanum, assembly GCF_040938575.1. NCBI lineage: Eukaryota > Metazoa > Chordata > Amphibia > Caudata > Ambystomatidae > Ambystoma > Ambystoma mexicanum. Next base: position 572,898,646 of record NC_090923.1, read on the forward strand.
AGAAGTACACACGGGCGGAATCAAGACATTACTTTCTACTCACACCCACATGACAGCTATTCCCGTCTGGGCTACTGGCTAGCCCCAGCCAACACACTCCACCTAGTCACAGAATGCGCAATCCTCCCGACCACCCTGTCTGACCATGCTCCGGATTACCTCCCAGACACAGTGTGCAGACTATCCCCATTGAGACTAAACTTGCGCCTGCTCCAGTACCCAGACCTCATAGAGCAACTTGCAGACGATGCTGATGAGTCAAGAGATAAGTAGTTGGGGAGTGGCTTGGAGCATCATCGATGTGGCTGCTCCCTTGAGGCCCGCCATATGAAGCCCGCCGCAACTTGGTCTCCAATGCGGTCCCACGCATCTGTGCCGGAGCCCAACTGATCCCTAGGGCGTCGGAACACCTGGGGCACATATGGGCCGAAGTGGGAAGCGAAGTTATCCGTCTCGGCCCTTCGGGCCAACTCCAGCACCAGATCATCCAAAATGGCGGCCGCGCCTTTCCCCCAGCTCCGGAGGTGTGGGTGACGGCACCTGAAACCGCCCCCAGCAGCGACTCGGCGAACTACGGCACAGACGGTGCCTGCCAGGTAGGGGATGCTGGGGGATGAGGCTTGGGTTGGGGGCCCGCCTCGCATCTCTCCTGGGCTTCTTCATAGGAGCCCGCAACCATCTCTTTATGGAGGGGCTGCTCCCCCTCCCCCCGGTGGCCCCCAGAACACACTCCAGTCTTCGCTCCTCGTTCTGTGATCCACCCCAGAGGGTGTCTTTCAACTGTCCTAGACCCCCTACGCTACACCCATGGGGCGCCCTGTCCATGCTATCACCAGATGCCTCCTCCCTGGCCTGGGACTTGGAGGCCCTTTCCCACCATCTTCTCCAGCTGTGGACTTAAGGCTGGGCTCCCATATGCAGGGCGGTCCCTGCCTGGCCGTCGTGGGGCCTACTCATCCCGCTGTCTTGAGCCTTCAGCCTCTCATGCCGCTTCCGGGGGGTAGCTGGACCTACTAAGCAACAACACCGTCCTCCCGCTCACGACCCCGGGCACGGCTGAGCTAACCCCCCATACTGGGGCACCCTGTCTTGGCCAGCCCTGTCTCCGCATAGGGAATTGCCCCCAGCTTCAGAACATCTCCAGAGGCGACTGCTCACTTCCTGTGGCGCCCCGGCCCACTGCTCTGTTCACGCACCTTCTTCAGGCCAGATCCCAGTGGGTGTTGGGCAATCTGTTCGCTTCCCAAGACCTGCGTACCTTACCTCCGCCCTCCACCGGATGGAGGGGACTTGTCCTCCGCACAAAGCTCCACACTAAACTGTCGTACTTTGGTGTTTGAACGTGTGATAGATTTTTTCAGCTCCTTCACTCCACGGTCCGCCACCATGACCAAGCAGATGAAAACAACCAAAAACGCGGACATTGCCACCATGCTCACCGCTCCAGACAAGGGAAAGAAACTTAAACTTGTTAAGCCTACCCTACCGACCTCCCATGAGGGGGAGACACCCCAGCCACCAGGGGCGACCTACTGGCTTTCATGGCGGACATTAAGGCCGAGTTCCGGTCCTGTATGTCGGAGCTCACCACCAAACTGGAGCAAACTGACCACAGGGTGGCCGAGGTGGAGCAGAGGCTGGGTGAGGTGGAGGACCGCTCCCAAGACCAAGCAACCACACTGGGAGAGATCCAGCAAGCAGTAAGAGCTCTCCAAGACAAATGTGAAATCCTCGAATTCAAACAAGAGGACTTGGAAAACAGAGCCCGTTGTAACAATCTCCGGATCCGGGGAGTTCCATCCTCCGTTCTTGACAAAAACCTGCCAGATTACGTAGGAGACTTCTTCCAGGCCCTCCCCCCACAACTAGACAAATCCCAGCTCTTGCTGGATCGGTCCCACAGACTGCGCCCGCGCCGAGGAGTGGACTCGGACCTACCTTCGGATGTCATCACAAGAATCCACTACTTCTCCACGAAAGAAGCCATCTCCGCCATCAGCCGCTCCTGCGGTGAGCTCTCCTTCCAAGGCCTCCCTATTCAGATTTACCAGGATCTCGCCCTTCTGACTCTACAAAGAAGAAGGGCTCTCCGACCCCTGGCCCTCTTTCTCCAGGAGCGACAAATCAAGTACAGATGGCTCTTCCACACGGCACTGCAATTCTCCTTCAATGGCTCTCTCCGGAAAATGTCCCACTTGGAAGATGCCGCTAAGATCATGCACCAGGCCTCCCCCGAGGGAACCACCTCACCGAGCCCGGAAGCATCAGAAAGCCCTGGGTCAGCCCTTCCTTCCCCTCAACCCAGGCGATCTTCGTGGACCAGGGCCTCCCAAAACAACAGGAGGAGGTAATTAGAGCCCGAGCTACCTCAAATATCCACCATCGCTTCATCTGCCCAGACGCCCATCGCCCTCATAGCTAACCTAAAAACATCGGCTTCGGCCCTGCACAGATCTACGATCCCCCAGTGCGGCGGGCTTCATCCACGGTTTATGCCCGTTCCAAGGTCCGTTCCATGTTAAAGTCCTTGGATACACATGTTATTCCTTCAGTCTCAATTGGCCCTGTTGGCCAGGGGTGGGGCTACACCCACAATGTTACCCACCCCGCCAGTTAAAAAGTTGGCCTCCCGTTGGGGGCCTTTGTTAAAACCGCAAGTGCAGCACAGGTCGCTTCCAACTCACCCCTTTGATGGCAACTAATGGACAGCCTGGTATCTCACCCCCACCCCCGAGCAGGGGGTACCCGGATCCCCAACCCTGGAGCGTCAGACACTGAGATGCCTCTCATGGAACGTTAATGGGCTTAACCCCCCCCCCCTAAACGTAAATCAATCCTTCAGAAACTACAAGATGAGGAGGCCGTGGTGGCGCTACTCCAGGAAACTCATCTCCTCCCGGCTGACTTTGGTCGTCTTCGAACCAGCGCCTATACATGCCAATTTTTTGCCTCGGGAGACACCAAGAAGGGAGGCACGGCGATCCTGTTCCGGATGGACCTACATCCCCAGATTTTGGACTCCATGAAGTGCCCAGAGGGCCGCTTCGTGGCCGTCAAATGCCTCCTGCTAGGAGCCTCTACACCTTTGTATCTGTATATGCACCCAACTCGGGGCAGGCAACCTTTTATGATTCATTGGGCTCCTCCCTCTCAGGCTTTGTAGAAGGCCAAACAATAATAGGAGGGGACTTCAATGGAGTACCAGACCCCACCAGAGACAAATCCGCGCCCCCACCCCTGCCGATTTCGCACAGGCCCTCAGCCTCCTGCGCCTCTTCAGAACCCTGGAGGTGGTGGATACATGGCGGGTGCTTCACCCCACCGAGAAAGACTACTCCTTCTCCTTCGTCCACTGGACACTCTCCAGAATTGACCTCCTCCTGTCCTCCCCCCAAACTCTCGCTTTCACCAATGAGGTGTCCATAGGCCCACGGATTTTATCAGACCATGCTCCGATAGTACTGGAACTTCGCATCCAGAGCCCCAACATTAACGCCCCACGCAGATGGGTGCTGTACGACCCGATCCTTAACGACATGTCATTCACGGACAAAATTGCTACCACATCAGGAACTTCTTTGAGGAGAACCCAGTCTCAGATACCTCCGCTGCTAACAATTGGGATGCGATGAAAGCTGTGGTTCGGGGAGCTCTGATAGCCCAAGGGGGTCACATTCCACCGAGACCGGAGACACATCCGGCAAGCCCTGGAGGAAGACCTGTGGTCAGCTGAGGAAGCCCAAAAAATAAGCAGCTGGTCCCCCAGATCTCAACGAGCTCTCCGAGCAGCCCGAAAGAAATTGGAGGCCCACTACGCTCAGCATACTGCGCAGCTATTGGCTAAGACCAGACAATTCTATTATGCCAAAAACAACAAGGCTAACAAGCTTCTGGTGGCCAAGCTGGCCAAAACGAGACGCGCCAACACCATTGCAGGGCTCCGAGACCCACAGGGGGTGACTCACTACTTGGAGCTGATGAAACTACAATTAGCTACGGACCACCTAACCCAGGTCATGACGGCACCTCCACGTGATCAATCCAAACAAAAAGCATACCTGCGAAAGGCCGCCCTGCCACACCTCCACACCTCCACGACTCCACGCGAGAGCAGCTGGAAGCTCCGATAACTGACGACGAGGTCAACAAAGCTATCAAGGCTCTCAAATCGCAGGCCCCTGGACCAGACGGGTTCTCTCCCAGGTTTTATAAAATATTCAGACCCCAACTCATCCCCCACTTGGTATCTCTTTTCAATTCATTTAAGGGGTCGGGTTCGGTCACCCTCAATGCAAGAGTCTATAACGGTCCTCCTTCCTAAGCCAGGGAAGGACCCGAGAGATCCAGCCTCGTACAGACCCATCGCCCTATTGAATATTGATGCCAACCTGTACTCTAAGATCCTGGCTAATCGGCTATCGCACATTCTCCCAGACATTGTCCACCCCGACCAAACGGGCTTCATTCTCCGCCGATCTGCAGGGGACAATATCCGGCGGACCCTGAACCTGATAGACAATTCCCACCGTAACCCCCAAGGTCTCGCCCTAATGGCCCTGGATGCAACCAAAGCCTTTAACAGAGTTGACTGGTCATTCATGGAATGCACCCTAGAAGCTTTTGGTTTCGGCTTGACGGTCCTGTCCATGGTCCTAGCCAAAACCATCCTGAGGATCAATGGAGCCCTCTCAGCCCCGATTCCCATGTCCTGCGGGAAAAGACAAGGCTGTCCGCTATCTCCCCTTCTCTTCGCCCTCACAATGGAGCCCTTCGCCCAGAGGATCAGGCAGAATGAACTTATCAAAGGCCCTCAGGTGGGCCCATCTCAACATACAATTGCCCTATACGCGGACGATGTTCTGTTAATGCTCTCAGAAGCTAGCACCTCAGTGAAGCATGCCCTAGCCGCAATAAAGAACTTTGGGGAGGTCACCGGCTTCACTGTCAACTTTGCCAAATCAGTGGCCCTGGGAGTCGGCCTCCGATCGGAGGAGATGGAGGCACTGCCTAGACTGTGCCCAATTAAGTGGCGGGATCAATCCATCCCTTATCTGGCAGTTCACATTCCAGCGAACCCGAAGGACACCTACCAGGCGAATTTCCCCTGATTATTTCGTGAACTAGAGGGAGACCTGAAGCACTGGACCACGCAAGAAATCTCATTAATGGGCCGGATCACATCCACCAAAATGAACTTGCATCCGAGATTCCTCTATGCCTGCTCCTCCCTCTCCGTCCCCATTCCGACTCCGGCCCTTCAAGACCTACAGAGGAAAATGTCAAAGTTTATATGGAGGGGCAAGAAGGCCAGGATCGCCCCCAGGACCCTGATTGGTAATGCCAGGCTTGGAGGCATGGGGGACCCCGATCTACACGCTTATAGGGCAGCGGCGCAGTTAGCACACATCCACGCCTGGCAAACGAGCACAGCTCGCCCCAGATGGGTGGAACTAGAACAAGCTCAACTTCCGCTCCCCCTCCGGTTCCTCCCACACATCCAGCCTCCCCTCAGGGAATGCTGGAAGAATATTCTGCGGACGAGACACACCCTAAGCTCCTGGGACTGGGCCTTGAGACGGAAGGGAATCCCGAGAGTCCAAAGCCCGCTCTCACCGATCTTTGATAATCCAAATTTCTCTCCGGGGGCCCATCCCCGTAACGTCCAAAATTGGCTAGATGGGGGCTTCGAAACCCTGGAACAGCTATATTTTGGGAATAAACCCCGTACCTTTGAACAATGCAAAGAGGTCTTTCGGCTCCAGGAAGGGGATAGATTTACGTACTACAGCTCTGCCACTGGTGCTCCCATCCTCATACCCTCCAGGCGGCCACCGCCCCCCAACGTCCCTTGAGCTAACCCTCAGAGACTTACCAGCGAGAGGCAGGACCTCGTCCATATACAGACGCTTCATGGTGGACTTTCTGGTGACAAAGACTCTATATATGGCCCAGTGGAAGGCGGACCTAAGTCACCCGATTGACAACCAAAAGTGGGTAGATATATGTACCCGCACCCACTCTTCTTCCGCCTGCGTCACCAATAAGGAATGTGCCTACAAACTCACCCTGCGATGGTACTACCCCCCCCCACTCAGACTTCACCACATGAATCCACAAGTGGATCCCTCCTGCTGGAGGGGCTGCGCTCAGCGAGGCTCTTTTTTTCACATGTGGTGGGCCTGCCCCAAGATTCAGCAATTTTGGACCAGGCGTCTCTCGACCATCGAACAGATTACTGGGACCGCCCTCCCACTGGACCCTGAAACTGTCCTGCTAGGGTTTCCGGTCCCTGGGATCTGCTCCCGCTCTGGAAACAGGACAAAGCTTCTAACGCAATGCCTCCTAGCGGGCAAGAGGGTGCTGGCCCGATTCTGGAAGTCCTCGAACGGTCCCTGCATGGCCCACTGGTGGAGGAAACTCTGGGACATCTTGATCGCCGAGAAGGTCACTGCGGCGAGAGCGGGGGCCCTGCACCGCTTCCAGAACATTTGGGCCCCAGTACTGGACTTTGATCAACGATTCCCCGCACTGACATTCAAACTGATCAACACCCGATGGGCTCTGAGTGATCGAGGGGACACACACCAGGCTGGGGCGGTCAGCTGAGGCCATGGCCCAGGGAAGCTGAAATAAAGGAGGGGGGAAGATACTGATTTGTAAACCTACTTTCGAAGGGATTGTGTCCTCCGACGTATTCCTTATCTTAGATAGAAATCCTTCAGCTTTGCTGGCCTCGGAAAATTTTTTCGCCAGAGGGCGCTGCGCGTCGATGATCGCCGAGTCGATGACCCTCGACGGCCTCCGTGCCGACGTCGACGTCATCCTGCCTATAAAGGCCGCGCGCAGCGTCCGTTGCTCAGTTCCGTTTTTCCGCGCTTCGTTGTGCCTCGGAACACCGTTGCTCAGTTCTCGTCAAAGATAACGTATATAATAACTACTATTTACCTCGATATCGATGGCATCCTCCTCCGACCCGACGACCCCTCGGTCCGGTTTCAAAAAGTGCCGAGACTGCGGGAAGAAAATGTCGTTGACGGACCCTCACAGGGTCTGTTTGTGGTGTCTGGGAATCACGCACCAGAGTTCGGAGTGTGAGGAATGCCTTTCCATGACGGCGAAAGCCTTGAAGGAGCGTAGGGGGAAGCTCGAGAGAGGTAGGTCAACTTTAACTTCCTCGAAAGCTTCTTCGGTAGAGTCGAGACGTTCGTCTCCTCACCATAAAAAACACTCTCGATCTAGATCACGAAGTGGCTCCCACCACTCGTCGACATCGAGACACTCGAAGAAGAGACGTAGGAGATCCCCTTCGTCATCTTCGTCGAGTTCTCCTGAGAGAGTTCATTGCCCCACAAAACGCAGCTCGCAAGCTGAGTGGGAGGAATTCAGGAAAAAGATGCTAAGCGTCTTCGAGAAAGCGGCCTCGTCCCCCTCGAAGACAGCTGAGGGTGATACCCCGGGTAAAAAACCCAAAAAATCTAAACGCCGCGAGTCGCAGTACCCGGCGGAAAAGTCAACCCGAAAGCGCCTCGAGCCATCGGGAGATAAAGCATCATCGACGCCATCGTCGAAAACTCCTTCGAAACAGAGGTCGGCGCCATCGACGCCGTTGTCGAAGGATTCATCGGCGCATCAGTCGATCGAGTCGACGCCGACGTCGACGCCGATATCGACGCCGGTGAAGGAAAGAACCACGGCTACTCCACAGCCAACGGTTAGACAAAAGACCTCCGACTCGACGCCGAGAACGTCGACGTCGTTCTCGAGCAAGACTCCGATCCTTTCGAGTTCTTCGAGGCCTAGTACACATTTCTCGACGCTTTTCACGGCGCCTTCGAGTACTTTCACGTCGGTGTCGACGACATCGACGTTTTCAAGGCCTGTGATGATGGCTCCTTCTGCATTGGAAATGGGGTTTATACCATTCCAAAAACCAATGTATCCCCCTTTAACCTCGATTTTTGAGGAAAGGGAGGATTCAGACTATTGATATGTAATGTTTCCATGCAATGTTGCCTGTAACCTGTCCTGCCTTGCTATAAATAAATATGTTTAAAACATTTTTTAAAAAGAGATAAGTAGTTAAGGCCGGAAATTAACAAACTAAGGGCAAAAATCAGACATGTAACTGCGGACAGGGCCCAGAAGTCGTTTACTAGTTGGTTGCAAAAATACTACTCGGAGAGCCACAAGCCGCTGAGGCTGATGGCCCTGGCCCTAAAGCAGAGACATGCCGCGTAAACCATAGTCTCAATAAGGGATAAGGTGGGCAACCTACGGTTGGCGATAACCGAATCAATGCTCGATTTGCAGAATTCTGTCAAGACTTATATATGGCATCAGGTGCTAGTAAAGCACAGGACAGCAAATCTTTTTTAGATTCCATAGTGATCCCTGAAATTCCAGAAGAACACAGAGCAACACTAGACTCCTGCATTATAGTGACAGAAATACCAAGCGCTATGGCCGCACTTGACGCAGGGAAAGCATCTGGCCGGACAGGATCCCCATAGATCTCTATAAACACATGGGAGAAGAACTGACGCCCAGGCTAGATGAGGTATTCAATGAGGCAGTCTCTCTGGGCTGACTTCCAAAATCTATACTCGCGGCAAACATAATTGTATTTCACAAAGGCGGGAGGGACTCCGAACTATGCGGCTCCTATAGGCCCATTTCTTTGATAAATGCAGATGCCAAAATTCTAGCGAAGTGCCTGTCTCTGCGCATTGAAAATAGCCTCCCACTCATAATCCATAAAGACCAAACAGACACTCAAGCGGTAACATCAGATGACTGTCACATCTGATAACAGAGGAGAGGGACCCAGAGGACATTATACTAACAGTAGACGCGGAAATTTTTTTTGACAAGGTACAGTGGGAGTTTATCTTCTGGGTCCTGGACTGATACAGCTTTCCCCCACACCTTATCCAACTGAAAAAACTGCTTTACATGGGCCTGACCACCACGGTGGTCACTAGCGGCATTACGACCCCTGCATTCGATTTACAATCAGGAACCCGCCAGGGGTGCCCACTATTGCCTTACTCTATTCCCTCTCTATAGAGCCGGTAGCAATCAAACTCCGATCTGTCGGCCGCTGGGCGGGCATTCTTCAGGGTGGGTAGGAGCACTGCGTATCCCTCTAGGCAGACGACATGTTACTGTACATAAGCAATGGGCCCACCTCTCAGCCGCACGTCCAAGCGATTTTGCTGGAGATTGGTCCCATGGCCGGATATAAGATCAATTGGAGAAAGTCTGAGGTCATACCACTCCGACAGGACATCCCGTGCGACCCCGGCGGGGTTGCCCCATTCATATTGCAAACAAGTCACATTAAATATCTAGGCATCATTATAAGCGCCTCAATAGACACCCTTTGGGACCTAAACTACCCACAGATTATGCTGGGCATCTGCCAAGATATATGCAGATGGGACACTCTTGTCCTCTCCCTGACAGGGAGGATACACGCGTTAAAAATGAATTTATTTCCCAAACAAATCTACATCGCAATGATGATTCCAGTTAGCCCGATACCCAGATCAATGATGGAACTAGAAAAAGCAATCGCCAAGTTTATTTGCAAAGTGAAGAAGGCGAGAATCCCCCTCTCAACATTACAGGCAGGCAAGACAAATGGCGGACTCGCTGCCCCATCCCTGAGAGCCTACCATCTAGCGGCCCTGGTCTGCTGGATGAAACGGTGGCTAGACACAACCGACGACTCCAGCTGGAGGGCATTGGAAGTAGCTTTCCAGAAACCAATATCTCCAATCAAAATCATGGGCATACCCCCGAATATGCTTCCGCCTTACATAAAAAGACACCTGATTTTAGGGCCTATGATCTCTCAATGGCACAAACTGAGGGCCACACAGGGGGTCCCAACTCAGAACGCACCTCTGTGGTCCAGTCTCCGGGCAATACTCTCTTATGGGCTAACACAGAAAATACACCATAAACAAGACCAGGACTGGGAAAATGTCAGGCTGATGGGCATTAGCGAGGAAGGGATACTCCTGAATTTCCAAGCGGCACACACAAAGCTGGGTCTCAATCGGGGGGATTGGCTCACTTACCTTAAAATACAAACCACAGTCCACTCCCACACGTTGCTAGACTCCCGTCTCCAGACCCGGCCCCATGCGAGAAGGAGATGGAACAACACCTAGAATCCTTCCCGCATCTGCGCACCTTCTATCGTATGGCGATCCCCAGCAACCTGGACAGAAACCACGCACTAGCGACGACATGGTCCAAATTGGCATACCTGAAATCCTTGAATATTTTACAGCTACACCATTAACCTCTGTGAACCTAAAGAATAGAGAAATCCAATATAAAATCCTGCAACGATTATACTACACCCCAACTAAACTACATAAAATGGGGATCGCCCAATCCGATGAGTGCTGGAGGGGCTGCGGCTCTACAGACACAATGGGACACATATTGTGGCAATGCCCCAATTTCACTTCTTACTAGCGGAATGTGTATGAGCAATTAGGAGGTATTGAAGGGGCTGATGTCGCATTCACACCCGAGGTTATGCTACGGGGCACGGACTCGGACGGATATCACACAGACACTCTAGTCCGCAGACTCATTGGACTCATCCTGTTCACCGCTAGAAAACTCCTGATCATCCACTGGAAAGCTAAAGCCCCACCTTCGACTAACGAGCGGGTCGCACTTCTCTCTAAAATGTGTCGATTGGAAGGAGCGGCATGTACGAGACAGGCGACACACAACCCGACCAGAGCAATAGGATTCTGAGAAATAATCAAACCATATATATAGAGGGAAGGGGGGGGCAGCGGATAGGCTGAGGGGAAGGTTATAATATAAAGGAAAGAAGCAAGCAAGACTACTGGTAGAGACATTAGCACGCTAGGCACAAGCCCTTTATGATTTTGTTTGTAGATGAGCACTCTCAAAGTTAAGGGGGAGGGTTGTGGGGAGTTGATGCAAGGATCAGAGGGGGGTGGTATTGTTGGGAAGAGTGGAATCAGGCTTCAGCAAGCAGAGGAAGAAAAAGCAGCAACAGTTACCATGTGCAAATATGTAGTACACAAAGGTTTCCATCTGTACCATTATAAAAAACTTAATAAAAGATGTTTAAAAAAACAGCATAAAAGTGACACAAAACTGCATTGTTTATGCTGTGTTTTGTTTTCTTTTTGTTTAAGGTTTATCATATGCGGTTGAGGGTATTCCCAAACTATGCCTGATGATATGAAGCCCTGCCTCTACTGTGCTGATCTGGATAGGTAGGGCCATGATTTTGAAGTTGCTGGAGCACAAGGACAACTTGACAGGCCGAGTATTAGTCATGCCCCTCCCAACCGACAAAAGGAAAGGCAGTTCATTGCTTACTTGAACTCTCCCGATCCACCAGTAGTACTTGAATTACTTGCTGTCATGAACCGCCGCCTGCGTCCATTCTGGACTTCGTGGTCCCTGACCCATAGAGGACTGAATTCTGTGATCCTTCCAACATGGCCGTTTGGTGCGGAACGCAGCTTGCCAGTCTTTACGCGCTACGTTCAACATTCTACAAAATAGACACGCCCTTGCGGCTCTGTGCGTCTCAATGCTACCGCTCGGAGTAGTCTGACATGTGTTGCCGGAGTTCGCTCGGGGCTTCCTTCCGAGTCCTGTTTCCCGATTCCTTGATTCAACTTCCTTTCCTTTCCTCGAACTTACCTTCGAGCTTCTTCCTGGATCCTCGCCTGCGCTCGGGTTACGGCGTTCCGTGCCTCCGAGCTCGGACATTGTTTCCTTCCTGGTTCCCGGTCCTGGACATCTGAACGCCTCCTGGTGTAGGACTGCTATCCTCACGCTGGAACCCGAAGACCAGCACACGGGTCTATACAAATCCTGGACCGTGCGAAAGAAATCATCCAAGAAGGTCGCAAGCAAGGAAAAACAGGTGTGAAGGGGAGAGACTTGTGACACTTGCACACTTGAAAAATCTAATATTGTAGCTCTGCTATCCCGTGCGCTCATTAGACTTCATACATGGTATGCACACATATGGATGTTGCTGCCCAGACTAACTAATATGTCTACCTCCACGGTCTTGTCTAGGAAACATTCTTGCACCATCAACAAGCTCAGGCTCCTGGTGACTCCCACCAAAGCAAAGACTGCTAGGGTCTGGTAAATGACAAATAAACAACTAAATCCAGGCCCTTCTCTGCAATTAGCAGTAGGTTGCTTACGCGCAGGCTGTATGCAAATGCAAACAGACTGTGCATGTGCAGGCCAGACCTTCATATGAACGCAATACTTGCCTAACTGTCATTCTTTTTCTGCTACTTTTTATCATAACAGTTTTAGGGTTGTACTGCTTTGCTTTCTGCTGCCTTAGAATTTAGCCACTCTAAAGCTGTACTGATTTGGTTTTGGCAGCTTTGAACTTAGCCACTTAAAACTGTACCGGTTCAACCTCTGCTGCTCTCAGATGTAGCCACTTTAATTTGTACTAGTTTGATCTGTGCAGCTTCTGAATTTAACACACTGGGCTGTACTGGTTTGGTGTAGCTGCTTCTGAATTTAGCCACTCTAAAGAGGTACTGATTTGGTGTCAGCAGCTTTGAATTCAATCACTTTAAAACAATACTGGTTCAACCACTGCTGCTTTTCAATTTCGCCACACTAAAACTGTACTACTGATTTGGTACAAATCATGACATTGTATTTTGCTGCTTTAGAACTTAGTTTCTGTGCACTTTGACACTGTGAAGTTTACCTCCATGAGATCACCCAAAGCCCGCTCGAAGGAAGGTGTGGTTATTAGATGGTTAGCACTTGTGAGATAGAGACTGGTCTGCCAGGTCAAGGCACTGAAAAAAGTATACCTAATCATTTTTCAGTGTGGATTATTTAAAAAAAACAATGTAATCATCAATAAAAAAAATGCATACATAATTTAGAAAATCAAAAAATGTCATCTTTAAAACACAAACACAAGGTACTATATAATAGTCCTCTCATTACAATTTCCACGCGAGTGCCCTGGGTAGCACGATGTACATGAAAGTAACCCAATTCTTTATCAGGATTCAGGGTTGACAACTATATCTCAGACCAAGAACGCTTGCGTGAGCTTAATGCTCATCTTGATCTTTTTACACTGTGTCGTCAGTCACAGATAATGGTCTCAACATGTTTCAGTTCATTAAGTACATAGATGTAGAACATTCATCAGGAGTTTTATCGCCCAGAGGTGTGGAGAAATGTGATTTGCTGGGGTGTTTGTAACAGATCATGCATAGTTTTTCTAGCAAAGATTCTTGACCTGCAGAGGTTTTGTGAGGACAGTCATCACTGCAATTAGTGTTTGCCAGGACTCTTGGATGTCCTTCTCAATGCCTAATGTCTTAATTGTGTGCATTTATCCATGGGTCTTGTGGCATGGAGGAAGCCTGGTACTAGGTAATGGGCTTCTGGCTCCAGTAGGGTCATCTGTATCTTTATCTCGAAAGCGTGCATGGTGGCAGTCCTTATTGAGTGGCTGGCATATGTGACTACAGTTGGCTCAGTAAACAGGCACGTCTTTTTTTTGCTTACGTGCTGCTAACGAGCCGAATGTCCAAGGATGGAAGAGAATGCCAACCAATCATGAGGACCTGTGTAATGTTCGATTATACATTGTTGCAGAAGCCAATCTGCTGCTGTTATTCTGCTATTATCTGTATTATACATAGTTAAACGTAGTTCAAGGTGTGCCTACCAGATAAGGGACAGCCAATGATGTTACTTGCACCTAAAGTAATGATAGGTATATGTTCCTTTAACCAATCCCTCCACCCAATAGGTTTTAATGTTTGCCACATAGGATGACGCCGTAGCTGACATACATTGAATTGCAAAGCCTTTTGTGTAATGGAAATTTATTCGAGAGTGTGTGAGCTACAATCTGTTTACCGGGTTTCCCTACTTTATTGAGCTGATAATAAAGAGGTATTTTGATATATTCTTTGAGTCTGTCCAGTTATTTGAGCTCAAGATTATTGATTGGTAATTCCATCTGGCACTTGGAACCCTCCAGGTACTACTGCGCAGAGATAACCGAGATTTCTGTTAATTCACTAGAAACCCCCATTCTTCCAGAGCCTGACACATCCCCTATTGGTGAGCCTCTCATGCCCCCCTTCTGCGAAGCCTTGACTAGCAAGTCATCCCCTACAGGTAGAGCCGAGCCACCATAGATATGGGCCATTAGCTTTGTAAAGACCATGGGAGCTGTCTTTAGACCAAAAGGTAACACTTGAAACTGATCATGTTTCCCCCCTCAGTGAATCTGAGGAACCATTACTGGCTGGGTCTGATTGCATTCTGGTAATAGGCATTCTACAAATCTGTTGAAGCCAACCACTCTTCCCCACACCACCAGGGCAATGATTTTCTGCAGGTTTTTCATCTTGAACCTTTCCCTCTTTAATATCACATTCGGGACCTTGGGGTCTAATATCAATAAGAATTTGCCCGTTGCTTAGTGACAAGTCAGAGTGTGGAGTAAAACGCCTGTGCTTGCTGCTCCTGGGGAATGCTAGCACAAGCCTTTTTTCTAGCAGGTCTATTATAGCGCTCTTCTCTGCTGCCTTCTTGCCTGTGCCTCTTGGAGTAAGTATCATGATCATGCCTGAGAGCTGCTGGTGCAAGCAAATCCCACTGCACTATCTGTTTGGCCCAGGTGTCTGCCGGCCCCTTTCCCACACCCCGAATAGTGCTGGAGTCTTCCACCCACCGCCCTCTGTGGTTGACGGGACTTCTGTGTCCTCCATACCCCTGCACTTCTCCTTCCTTTTTCTAATATTCCTCAAGTGATTCTACTCGCTAGACGTGGCAGTCCAGCAGCCATGACAACACACTGAGCTGTTATAGCTTATTAATGTGCAGATCTTAGGACTCCCTTCCTGAATCCACACCTAAGATGGCGCCCTCCTCCATGCATGCCTGTTGGTGATCTTGAAGAGAATGTGGAGGGCGATGTTGAGGAGGAGGAGGAGGATAATACTGATTTTATTATACATTAAGTTGTATGTTTACAATATCAATCGAGTGGTGTTGTTGTGCATCGGTTGTTTTATCTGCAGGGAAATTTGAAGCGGTTGGCAAAGAAATGTCGCATAGAAAAGGCTGGGCATATAAATAATGACCAAAACCGCAGACCCCTAACAATGTGTCTCAAGAATACCTGATAGTTTAATATGGTGTTGACGTATCTAAAAATGAAATGGCCTGTAGGTGGTGCCAGAGGTTAGCCTTAGCCGCAGTATTTCACGTTAAAAACACGGTACTTGGAGCCTGGCCTCGGTCCGTTAGCGAATCTCACACGAGCACCACTCAGAAAGAACAAGTATTGTGAACAAAAGAACATGCCGCAAACAGGAAATATGGACCAATGAGTAATTGGCGGGGATGGAGGCAATTAAACAGGACGACGAGGGTAAAGGCTGAGAAGATAGCCGGGTTTCGTGGGGAAAATAGTAGGGGGGAAGAGGGGTGGCACAGGGACTGCCGAAAATAAATAGTACATGTGGTCCATGGTCGGAGGTTGGTGGGGAGTGATGAAAGCTGTTAAAAGAGCAGGGACTGATATGGGAAGTGGAGAGCTAGCAGGGCCGACCAAGAGAACGGTGCCATTAGCGAGGACTGAGAGGGTGTATGTGTGTTGGGGTGGGGGCGGGCAAGGGCAATAGCGACTACGAGGAGGGAGAAATGAAAAACCAGGGAGAGCAGTTTCAGCCCAAGAGGGGTAAACCGGGAGCTCAGAAAATACAAAGGCCAGATGGGCGGAGGGGAGAACCTTGGATTGTGAAAGGTGAGACGAGGCATACAAGTGGGGGCGACTGGTAAGAAAACGGGACAGGGTTGGCGGAAACGAGGGAGAACAAGAGGCTGTGGAGAAAAGGGAACCGCGGGGAAGTAGACTGATCATGGACTGACTGCCAATTAGCGAAGTGACCATGCACTTAGCGGGGGCATCCTAACGCCATTCACCTCCCCCCCACTACACCCCCACCCCCCCTTAATCCGGCTGTCGTGTAGGCCGGCACCACCTCCCCTGCCCCTCCCCCCCACCCTTTCTCCCGTGCCGGCCTTCCCGCCTCCACCTTCCCTGAGCAAACAATAATAGGCAGAGACAAGTTGTACGATTGGAAGTGTTAATGCCACAGCAGCTTTATTTTGCATAAAGTCTTGGAGTTATCTTACATACGATCCGTAATTCACCACACCACAGGTTCTTCTACTCCGTGTGAGGTTACCTAGGGTCGCCCCCTCCCCCCTCTCCGTCGGCGTCGTACGGACGCCTCCGGGGTACCCCGGCCCTGTCTATCTTCTCTCTACCCCGTGTTCATCTGTCGTTGATTTCCACTTGCCCCCATCGATATCGTTTAGTTCTCCTCTTAACTTTGGTCCATTGACCCAAATGCAGCTCTGCCCGCCCCCTCCCCTCTCTGCGTCCCCAAGGTCCCCTTCTAACTAACGCAGGTCGCCCCTTGGCGCCGTGCGACTGGAAATTCCTATACAGACACCACCGACAGTGTCCCAATATCTCATACATACACCGGGCCGGCCCCGCCCTCCGGTGCCGACCCACCACTTTACACCGGGCCGGCCCCGACCTCCGGTGCCGACCCACCACTTTCTCCCTGCCTAAAAAGTCATCGTCCTGCGATGTCCATATGTACTAGTGTCCCATACTACTTTGACTCACAGTCCCACCTTCTTCTCTAGCACAGCCTCTACTCGAGACCCTCATCCCCAAATTCCCCCCCCCCCCCGGAGGCTTCCCCTTGTATACCTTTGTTGTATTTTTGAGCTTCGTTCTTTTGATCCCCCCCCGCCCCTCTCCTTTGGGTTTGGAATGGTTTCCAAGACCCCTATCTCCCTCCCCTTTTTCCCAGGGCCTCCCCTGAGTCTAGTACTCCTGGGGCACCGTAAGATCTAATCTGTTGGCTGTGCATTCCCCTATGGGCCTGACAGCGCTTTGTTACAGGGATCGCAATGTAACTCCGCCGGGCGACCTGAAAAAGAAGCAAAATTCATTACAACATATTTCTTCATAAAGGGAGGGCGGGTGGGAAATGCTTCTTCGCGGACCACACATGGCGGGGGCAGGAAACCGGGGGAAGAGATCGTTCGTGAAACGATCCTACCCTTTTGTAGGGTCTTCTCCACCCCCCCCCGGCTTCCTGCTCCCCCCACCCCAAACCAATCCCAGGTACCCCAGCCACTTCCGGGGCGGCCCCCTCCCCCCTCCGCCCCCCCCGTGGTCCTGAGTTAGCCCCTCCTCCCGTGCCCCCGTGGGCCGCCTGGAAGACCAGGCACGGGGGGGGGGAGTCTCTGGCCCGGCAACCCCCACTAAGGGGCGGCGCCTGCCATGCCGCGTCCCGCGGCGCATTCGCCCGCCGTAGCGGGGGCATCCTAACGCCATTCACCTCCCCCCCACTACACCCCCACCCCCCCTTAATCCGGCTGTCGTGTAGGCCGGCACCACCTCCCCTGCCCCTCCCCCCCACCCTTTCTCCCGTGCCGGCCTTCCCGCCTCCACCTTCCCTGAGCAAACAATAATAGGCAGAGACAAGTTGTACGATTGGAAGTGTTAATGCCACAGCAGCTTTATTTTGCATAAAGTCTTGGAGTTATCTTACATACGATCCGTAATTCACCACACCACAGGTTCTTCTACTCCGTGTGAGGTTACCTAGGGTCGCCCCCTCCCCCCTCTCCGTCGGCGTCGTACGGACGCCTCCGGGGTACCCCGGCCCTGTCTATCTTCTCTCTACCCCGTGTTCATCTGTCGTTGATTTCCACTTGCCCCCATCGATATCGTTTAGTTCTCCTCTTAACTTTGGTCCATTGACCCAAATGCAGCTCTGCCCGCCCCCTCCCCTCTCTGCGTCCCCAAGGTCCCCTTCTAACTAACGCAGGTCGCCCCTTGGCGCCGTGCGACTGGAAATTCCTATACAGACACCACCGACAGTGTCCCAATATCTCATACATACACCGGGCCGGCCCCGCCCTCCGGTGCCGACCCACCACTTTACACCGGGCCGGCCCCGACCTCCGGTGCCGACCCACCACTTTCTCCCTGCCTAAAAAGTCATCGTCCTGCGATGTCCATATGTACTAGTGTCCCATACTACTTTGACTCACAGTCCCACCTTCTTCTCTAGCACAGCCTCTACTCGAGACCCTCATCCCCAAATTCCCCCCCCCCCCCCGGAGGCTTCCCCTTGTATACCTTTGTTGTATTTTTGAGCTTCGTTCTTTTGATCCCCCCCCGCCCCTCTCCTTTGGGTTTGGAATGGTTTCCAAGACCCCTATCTCCCTCCCCTTTTTCCCAGGGCCTCCCCTGAGTCTAGTACTCCTGGGGCACCGTAAGATCTAATCTGTTGGCTGTGCATTCCCCTATGGGCCTGACAGCGCTTTGCTACAGGGATCGCAATGTAACTCCTCCAAGACTCTCTGCGGGCTGCCGGCGGCAGAGAGTTCCCCCATTTTTCCCTCCTGCATCTCGTACCCTCCCCCGTGCCATTGTGGCCAGTACTCGCCAACATGTTTAAGTATGGATAGAGGAGACCGATTCCTGAAACCTTGACTGGCCCCACCCTGGTGTTTGACCCCTTTAACAAGAGCGGATGCTGCCCTTTTTAGATCCACCTCCCGCGGTTAAAGTGTACGAAAAGTAGTAACAGTGCTGCTACTGACGTCTAATTCATGTAGCGCCATAATCCAACGCGCTTTACAGAGCAGATATTACATGCAATATCCCCCAACCGTATTTGGTACGACATTGACCAACCTGCATACTGCTGTGGCTGTTTCCAATGTTCATCATTTATACCTGCGCACCTCGTGTCTTTTTTCGCTTGGGCGCTTTACCCAGTTACCTGCGTAGGCCCCATAACCATGAACTTGTTACCTAAACATCTTTATCGCCGAGTTGTACAGGGCCAATCGGGGCACCCTGCCATAAATGGCCCCTCCCTGCAGACGCCATTACCCATGAGGCATCGCAAACTCTTAGTCACCCCCTTGTATCCTCGCACCTCAGACCCACTACACCCCGGTGCATCCTAACTTTGATGCTGTGCCCCATTCCGTGTACAAGCGTTTTATACAACCCATATCCCTGTAATAAGCACGTGAAATTCGCCAGAAGGCCAGTGTGGTAGACAGTGCCTGAATCATAGCCCCTAAACCAGACGCCATTGGCCGCGAGGGTTGCACCACCACTCGCCGCCCTATCCCAGCACCAAACCATGTACCTATTTCCCCCAGCTCCACGTGCAACTTGAATACCGATCACTTCGGGCAATTAAATCAAATAAACTGGAACCTCTTTTACAGCCCCGCCTGCCGTTTTCCATGTCGCGACACCCTTGCACAAACAGACCCCGGCGCCCCACCTGAGATGAGCTGAATATTCCCAAACTCTCACAATTATACGATTTGAAGCAGTTAATATAGCTGGGGCCCATGGCGCTACCATGAAAACCTTCGATAAGTGATACAGAAACAAATGTTACTCTCGAACTCAAGGTTGGCCTCTTTGTCGCGCTCCATGTGGTCGACTGTCCTGTATCTTATGCTCACGATCCCCCCAATATCACCCCCCTTGCTCACACGAGTCCCCCACTGCCCCGCCGTCTCGTTTTCCAACCTTCCCACCATTCGCCTGCAGCCGCGAGAAGTTCCCTAGATTCTTTTTTTTTTTTTTTTTTTTTTTTTTTTTTGGAAATTGGTTTTGCATAACCACACCACAGTGAAATATACTTGTAACAACCAACCGTGCCCCTTGCCATCCCGCTGTCACTAGTCTCCCCTCCCCATTCCTTGATTGGCCCCTCTGCTGGATCTATTACATTTCTGTCAATGCCCCCCGTGTTATGCAGGCTGCCGCCATTGCCCCCGAGGGGAACCTAACTCTTTGACACCCCTTTATTGCCCGTACCTCTAATCATCATATTATGGCATTTCAGATAGAAAACGCGACCCTCCCGCACTTAAATACCATTAAATTTGATGAATGCCTAAAACACCTTCCCCGCCCACGTAGCAGAAAAGTAACCATCTCCATGACACCACTAACGAAGCACCAATTAATACATTGCCAACCCACCCCTTCCTCCAACCCACCCCTTCCTCCCAGACCGATCCAACTGTTAAACCCCCCCGCCTGCGTGCTAAAATAAACGTTCCTGAAACACCACCCTGTGCCATGCCACTGCTCACCGTTCCCCATTACGATCCCCCGTACGATCTCGCACTACTAGAGCACCAGCGACCACCCATCGTGTGGCAGCCTAAATTGTACCCGCTTTGCAGCGGCGCCTATGTCCATGCTACCGCCCTTAGCCACGAGGTTGCCGACCTCAGAGACTTTCCCAATGTCCACTTCTTGTGGAGCCTCACTAGACGGCCTGTAGTCTATGCCCTACGACCACTTACCTCGGCTATAATGCACCTAACCCCCCCCCTTCCGCCCGTGGCAAGCCAGGACACGAATGCTGACTCCCCCCCAGCTCGCTACGATGCCCAGCATGCACTT
The DNA here is from genome assembly GCF_040938575.1 of Ambystoma mexicanum. Taxonomy (NCBI): domain Eukaryota; kingdom Metazoa; phylum Chordata; class Amphibia; order Caudata; family Ambystomatidae; genus Ambystoma; species Ambystoma mexicanum. The sequence goes on from NC_090923.1 coordinate 572,919,221, forward strand.
CCCCCAGTTTCCCCACTCTGGCGCGCCTACCCTCTGACCCGGCCCGCACCAAAAAACCGCTAGCTACTGCCATTACCCCCTGCTAACTACCGCGGCCAGGATCCGACACCGCCAAACAGTGCCCATTGTCCAACCCCAGCCGGTCTCCTGCTCCCCAATTACTACAGCTCTGAACCCAGCGCCGTGACCCTGCATGCCGCCCCCTTGGGCTAGGCACAGTCTGAACCCGATCGCCCCAAAGTCATGTCATAAACGACAATTTTGAACCCAAGTCCCGCTCAGTATCCCTGTCCACGGCAAGCCCCGCATGGCGACCAATACCCCTAATGCAACACGAGGACTAAAAACAGCGAATAAATAAAATTAACATTGCAACATCTTGTCGTGCAACACTCCTTCCTCGCCCCTTATTTCTTCCCCGTTCACAAACTGTGATCCTTTTATTGTAACTCGCCCCCCTCCTGCATTCACCTGTACTGACCGGCAAGTGCCCTCATAATAATTCGGCATTTCAATAGCGCTACGAACCCTCCGGTATCTGGGCGCTGCCTATTGCTACCCCCGGTATGTGGTGCTCATTTAATCGAGCTCAGAAGGATGAAAGGCTGCATTTGGCCCCTGTCGGGATTCGAACGCGGCGCATTCGCCCGCCAGGAGTGTGAGCGAACCGGAGAAAGATTGTGCGAAGAAATGTTTACCCCAGGGACGGCAGCACTCGTAGCAATGAAGTGTCTTATTGTAGACGAGACATATGTTCCACAACTCCAGTAAACCCCCCTGCTTGGCCAGCATAACGTAGGACGTGCGTTTGCAGAGCGTCCTTTGTGTACTTCTAGGCGCTGATAACAGAGGCGGGTTTTTCCAGCTCCATGCTACCCCCGCGGACACCCCCCCGCCACCAGGGAGCAGCCATCCGCAAGAGGAAGGGGCCAGGGGCCGCCCCCTCCCCCCCAGGTGCGGACGAGACGACCGCCCGCAAACTGAAAGGGGATCTGTCTCGAGGCCGGCGGAGCTGACGGTGGAGAGGCGGTCAGTGCGAGGGCCCTGGGGGTAACACACAGGAACCCCGCCCGGCCCGCATAATATTGCCAACGAATGGCGTTTAAAAGACACAATTAAAATTAACAGCGCCCTCACCGCACATGAGGCAATACGCAATTATCCCCATGGCACACTAACCTTCCATGGTTTGTAGCCCATTCCTAACCGCCCCTAGGAACCAGTGCCAACCCAACTGGTCCAACCCCCCCCCCCCTTTTAAAATTGCAGCAAGTAAAACCTTCCGGATTGGCGCCACGATCCGCCAAGCCAACGCAGCCTGGGCCCTCCTCCCCCTGCCGCTCGTCAACCTGCTGCTGCCTCGTCCCCCCCCTCACCCTGCCACCTCCGAGCTCAGCGGGCTCCCCCTCCCATGGCCCCCCAACTAGGAGCACCCTCCCGTGCCCTAATCGCCATTCCCCTCGTGGGTGCCCCACCCCCACCTGGCCTCGTATGTCTGGAACTCCCCCAACCCCGATTGACTGTGCCGGCCCCAACATTCTCAACGGGTGCCAAAACTTTCGCCTTGGTCACCTGTGTACAAATAATAATGTGTGGCGCTCGTCTATCGATACGCTGAGTTTGGCGTTGCTGGGATTCGAACCTGCGCTAGCAGGATCAGCGCGGATGGCAAAGCGAGCGCTCTACTTGCTGGGCCACTTGACCGGTACGATAGAGTGGGTGATATCTGCCATGCAGCACTGCATGCACACCATATACTAACAAACTTGTTCATGTTTATAACTAGATGCCTACTAAACCGAGAATTTCATAAAATGAAAGAGGCTCGAACATAACGGACCAATACAATACAATTGGCGCGGCGGCCAGGGATGCCAAAGGCACGAACGTGAAATACCTGGTGCGCAAAATCTAAGCCTGTGTTGTCAAAGGCGGGATAAAATCGAGCCCTTAAACCTTTCGTTCGCCTTATAAACCCGGCGACACTAGACCAAAACGAGGGTGTACCCTCATCATGAGGACCCCGGTGGGACCTGAACCCACCATCCCCAGATTCGGAGGCTGGTGCATTATCCATTAGGCCACAGGGCCACTCAAACCGCGTGCTGGCCAGGCCACCATAAACATGCAAAAAACCACTGCCCTGTGGCCGTACAATCACACCTGGGGCCCGCCTTTCGGCAAGCGTATAAAATTATTCAGTAAATATTTAAAATCTTTGATACCGACAAATATTCATCAAATCCTCACGCGGTAGCCGCGCCCATCCCAAAAACCGATATTGCTATCGTACTTGGGAGCGACTGCTAAAGACACCTTTGTCCTACACCTGCCCCAGGGACCTCCCTCTCGACAACACCCCCCCCCCTTGCCTGGGCGAGCGTCAATCGAGGAAACCCCCGCCATACCATTGCAACCCTCCCGCATTACCTTGTTACTCCCGCCTGGAACCGACACCCGCTTCACTGGAACCTCCTAGTCCACCGCACCAATCCTCACTGAACTCCTGCCTGCAACGGACCACGACCAGCAACCTCTTCGACGGCAACGCTGACGACAACGACGGCTTCTTCGCGGACCACACATGGCGGGGGCAGGAAACCGGGGGAAGAGATCGTTCGTGAAACGATCCTACCCTTTTGTAGGGTCTTCTCCACCCCCCCCCGGCTTCCTGCTCCCCCCACCCCAAACCAATCCCAGGTACCCCAGCCACTTCCGGGGCGGCCCCCTCCCCCCTCTGCCCCCCCCGTGGTCCTGAGTTAGCCCCTCCTCCCGTGCCCCCGTGGGCCGCCTGGAAGACCAGGCACGGGGGGGGGGGAGTCTCTGGCCCGGCAACCCCCACTAAGGGGCGGCGCCTGCCATGCCGCGTCCCGCGGCGCATTCGCCCGCCGATTCGGACGTACCGGGAGGATAGCTGCAAGACGACACAAAGCAACACAGGTTCGATCCCCGGGTCCGCGCTTAGAAACCTCTGGGTATTTAAGCGCGTTATAAATACGCAACTAAGACAAAAAAAGTGCCTGCGGGCTGTGTGAGAGCTTTAAAAATGCAAAAAAAATAGACCTGCAAAATCCGGGAGGGCGGAGTGGAGATTGGGTGCAGCATGCATTGTTGTTACTGAAATGTGGACACGTGCTCCCGGACAGTGCACACAGCGAGGTCCGGAGCCGCTCCGCATGTGGACGGGTGGAAATGGAAAGCAGGGCAGTGAATGGGTGAAAGGTGATGTGATGATGGCGATATCATGGGATAGAAAGTAAAAACGGCGGCTGGCAGAGAGGACAAGAAGGGATTAGATTTGGAGGGGAATAAACTATTGATGACTGGAAGGACAAAAACAGACAAAAAGGGACGAAGAACGAACGGTGAAGATAATGGGAAATTATGAAAATATGAGTTGCTGACAGAGCTAAGCATGAGAAATGACGAGGGCGGGCCCTCTTGCGGATATGGTAACGCAGAAAAGGAAATGGGAAAGAATAAGCTGCTAATGTTAGCGAGGAGCAGAAAAGGGTGGTGAGGAGAGCCGGCATGTTTGGTGATACTTGGACTAGAGGGGGAGAGTGGCAAAAGCTGCAGATGGCCAGGAAGGGGGGCACTAGAAACGCAAAGCGTTTCCCCCCGGAGTGCTTTTGGGTGCTGCACAGGCCAGCGAGCTGGCCTGCATATAGAGCGCCGTAGCTAGTATATATGAGGGGGTAGGGAAGGTTCGGGAGCAAGCGACAGTTGGGTTGAGTGTGTGTCCCCACCCTCCCCCCCCCTTGTTTCTGGGCATCATTGGGGTGGGGGGGTTGGTCCCTAATTAGAATTTTGTTTTCCTTCGCTGCGTGGGCCTATACTCCGCAGCAGTGAGGTAGAGTTTTAGTATTAGTTAGTAGGTCAGGTGTTAGGTAGACAGGTCGATGTTAGCATATTGGTTAAGTTAGAATAATAAAAAAAAGAAATGTTATATTGAGTGGCTGTAGATAAAGCCCCTCCTAAAAGGGCTTTTTGGTAGTTGGCGGCGCAGTTCGCTGGTTCAAAGTGCCGGTCCGGTGAGGGTGCCGCAAGGGGAGCAGTTGGGGGCGGTTTCAGGTTTTTAGAGAACCACGGGGTGGTAAGAGGAGGGGAGGTTATATTCTCTGTTCCCAGCTTAGCCCAGGAGTTGGGGAAGAGTGGCGTCGCGTTGGGTCTGCAGCGCTGCATTAAAATGAGCACAGTGAGCGGCTGGCGTAGCTAGGGGGGAGTGAGGCACCTTAAAGGGCCAGCACATTTCAAGCACTGCAGTTCAAAGTTACTGCGCAGCCAGCGTTTTTCAAAGGGTGCTGACTGGGCATAGGGACAGCAGCGTGGTGCTGTTAGAGCTCCAATAGGGGGCAGTGCGCAGCCCCCATTGGGCAGCACACGTTTTAGCAGGGGGTCTTGGGGGTGATCAGCTTTGGCATTGGGCTAATCTGCAGGGTGCAGAATATTTTCCCTGCAATATATAATTCTGTGAATTCTGAGGAGTGTTCCTAGTGTGGGGCGTGCGTTTAGGAAATAAATATAAAAATAATTAATAAGAATATTATGTCATCCTGGTCCTTTAGGGTTTAATTTTGTAAAGCTGCCATTTAAGAAGCCGATATCCTTCCAATTGTGATATTAAGGCGGCCCATGCAAAGGGAACATTATTTGGCTGGGGGGCTAGCTTAGAGGATTGATAGGCAGTTTAGGGGCAGAGGCAGTGAATTTAATTGTTTCAGGCAGCGGGATGGCGTTACAAGGTTTGGGCAAGAAGGGTTTTGTGGATGCAATGGCATTAAGGGAGGCCCTGGAGATTATTAGCAGGGCAACTAAAGCCCAGCTAGAGGGGACTATAGGGGGGGTTACAGAGGAAAAAGGTTCCGGGGAGGGTAGACCTCAGCACAGGGTGGCTGCAGATGGGGCCCTCGCCGCAGTGGTGGCTTGTAGCCCTTCTGCAGGTGGGGGGGGAGTGTGGGACAAAGGGGTCAGAAGAGAAGCAGGAGGGAGGTTCCTAGGAGAGCATACAGGAAAGGGGGGAGGTAGGTGAAGGGTCGGGTAGGAGGGTGAGAGACAAAGACCAGGTGGAGGTCTCTAGTGGAGGGGGGCCAGAGGTGGGCACGAAACAGGCTAAGGGTGAGGTCAGGGGCGTCTCGGACCAGAGAGGAGCAGCGGCGCAGAGGGGGAAAATACCTGCAAAAGAGTGCAGGTGGGAGGAGGACGGAGTGGTCCCTGTCGGTTAGTGTAGAAAGGGGAAGGTGCGGAACGACCTCCCCGTTAAGGAGGATTTTGGGCGGAGGGCATAATAATGGCTGTGGTTCCTGAGGAGGTGGTAGGAGAGGGCTTGAGAACAGCTCTTGCTGGAGAACACAGGGAACAGTCTACTGGGCGCAGCACAGCCCCTAGCACTGAGGAGCAGAGGGTGGAGGAGAGAACCCCTCACCAGAGAAGAGAAGAGCAGGTAGGGGTCGGCATGGCCCCGCCAAGAAGACATCAAAGAAGCAGCGGGCAGACACCCCGTCCTCCCCCGACTAGGAGCTTCCCGGCCACAACGTGTGCTCGCAACATCAATGATATCTCATTGGGGAGGATGAATGGGAAGAGGAGAATTTTGGACAATGGGAGGAGGAAGAGCAACATGGTTTTCGGGGGAGGGAAAGGGTGAGAAGGGGTTTAAGTTTCGAAGGGAAAGGTCAGGTTGGAGGGGGAGAAGTGTAAGAGGACGGCGGGGAAATGGGCTTGGTGAGTTTGCTGATATTTTCGACCCAGCAGAATGAGCCTGGTGAGAAAAGAGATGAGGAGTGTCGGAGTGGACGCCAGGATGCCACGGCTAAGTGATGGCGGGGCAGAAAGAAGTGAGCATGAACAGGAGTGGTCAGCCGCGTGGGACAGGTTGGACACAAATGGGTGGTCAGGCAGGTAAGGGAATGGTGCATGGGGGAGGGATGGGGAAACAAGCTTACGGACCACACGGACCTTGGAGAAGGGGAAGAGTGTACCCTCAGTGGAAGTTCAAACTGACAAGGTGGTGGAGCCCGCGGCTCCAGGGGCATCGCAGGCTCCAAAAGATAAGGTTGCTGAAAATACATGGAAGGACAAAAAGATGCCTTATATGGGCATTACTAAGCCATTGGGCTTGCATCTAATGGGAACAACATGGGAGAAAATATGGGCAGGAGAGTTTGTGAAAGTTTTTAAGTTCCTACACAGGGAGGTGAGAGCCAAAGGGTCCAAGGAGGAGGAGAGGGAGTTGGCCACAAGGCCAAAGGCACCGGTCACGATTGACAATTGGACGTCAGCTTTCATTATGCCAGTGTTTATTGCAAGATGTTTCCTGACAGGTTTGTAGCGTTGTGGAAGTACATGGATGTAATAAGGAAGGCTTTTACAAGTTTTGGGGGATTCGCATGGGTGCGATACGATGAAGAGTATAGGGAAAGGATGGCGGAGGACAGAGAAGCAGTGTGGGGAGAGATTGACATGGATCTCTGGTTGCTGTGGATGGCGGCCACGCATCCAGCACCAACGCTGCATATAGCGAGCGGCTTACCCGTGCCTTAGCGGCCCTTTCATGGTCATCCCGCCACATAGGGGGCGGGGGAGGAGGCAGGGGAGGAGGCAGGGGTCAGCCCTCAGCAGCTTGTTGGGCTTTCAATAAAGAAGGTTGCACGAGGACAGTGTTCACGTTTAAGCACAAGTGCAACAGATGGCATCCTGTTACGCAATGCTTCCAATAAGGGGACAGAGAGAGAGGGAGAGGTGCAGGATGGGAAGTTGTGGGGCAAGGCCTATACTCCAGTTAAGGTTGCAGTTTTGGAAAAATTGCTAAGTTTCTACCCGGACAGGGAGGGGGGCCAAAACCTTGGGGGAAGGTTTTCAAGAGGGTCTTAGGTTGGGTTACCGGGGTCCAAGGTTGCGACGGTGGGCGGAGGCGGAAAATTTGAAATCGGCTCAGGAAAATGTTGAAGTGGTAAGGCCAAAACTGAGGGGGTGGTAGCTGGGAGAGATGTAGGGCCATTTACAGATTTGACGGGAGATTTGGTGGTGTCCCCATTGGGGGCCGTGCCTAAGAAGGTTGCCGGGGAATTCAGGCTTATACACCATGTATCATGGCCCGAGGACATGTCAGTCAATGATTTCATTGCACCGGAAGATTGCGAGTGTGGACCAGGTGGTGGCTTTGGTAAGTAAGGAAGTGGGGCTTTCATGGCAAAGTGTGACATCAAGGCAGCGTTTAGGTTGTTACGGGAGCATCCAGAGGATTTCTGGCGGCTGGGGATGCAGTTTGAAGGACACATCTATGTAGACAAAGCTTTGCCAATGGGTTGCGCAATTTCATGTGCCTTGTTTGAGCATTTTAGTGCATTTCTACAGTGGGTTTTTATATACAGCTCAGGAGCTGAGGGAGTGTTACACTATTTGGACAATAATTTGTTTATCAGTGGGGCAGGAAAAGAACAAGAATGTCTGAGGATGCTAGAGACTTTTCAGACACTGATGCAGGATTTGGGAGTGCCATTGGCGGAGGAGAAAACTGATGGGCCAGCGGTGGTATTGACCTTTTTAGGGATTGAGTTGGATTCGGTGGCCATGACCTCACGCTTGCTGCACGACAAGGTGAGCAGGCTGGTAGTTTTGCTGTAGAAGGCGATAGTAGCACGAAAAATGACACTGGTTGATATGCAGAGGTTAGTGGGACATCTCAATTTTGCATGTAGGGAAGAGGCCCCGCGGCACACTTTCTGTCGAAACATGGCACGGTATATGACGGGAGCTAAGTGCCCACACCACAGGGTGAGGCTGTCAGGAGTGCTTAGGGAAGACTGCAGGATTTGGCTGCGATTCCTGGAAGGGTTCAATGGGGTGTCCATGTGGCTTCAGAGTGATCCAGTTTCATGGGAGGTGCATATTTTTTCAGATGCAGCAGGCTCAGGGGGGTTTGGAGTTTTCTGGGAGGGAAGGTGGCATACGGAAGGATGGCCAGAGCCGTGGCAGAAAGGAGGTAGAAGCATAGACTTTTTGGAATTCTTCCCTTTGTTGGGGGCAATGGAGTTGTGGGGGGGGGTGAATTGAGGAACAAGAAAGCGAATTACAACATCGATAACGAAGCAGTGGTTAAAGTGGTTAACAGGCAGTCAGCAAAAGACCAGAGGGTGGCTAAATTAATGAGAGAATTTGTGCTGCGTGGTATGGAATTGGAATGTGGTGTTTAGAGCAACGCACGTGTCAGGGAAGGATAATGGCATCGCTGATGTATTATCTCGTTTTCAGTGGCAGAGATTCTGGGGAATGGCACCAGGAGCAGACTGGAGCGGGCATCGGATCCCAGAGGAGCTGTGGAGGATAGGAAAATGAGAGCACGGTCCCTAGTGGAGGGTTTGCTAGCACCAGCTTCTAGGGCAGCGTACAAAAGGGCATGGTCGGAATTTATAATGGGGGGAGCGCATAGCTGGAAAGACGGGGATGGTGCAGAGGAGAGAAGAAGGGATGATGTGATTAAGTTTCTACTGGAGTGTATGGATAAAGGCTGGTCAAATGCAATGATATCGGGGAAGTTGGCAGGCATTGCTTTCTATGGGAAATGGTTCTGGAGTTTTCAACCAAGTAGCGGGGAGATGGCTAGAAGAATGTTGGAAGGTTGAGCAAGACAAAACAGGAGAGAAAATGATAACAGGAGCCCAATCTCAGCGGCCTTGTTGGTCAGATATGTAAGGTGTTAGGTGGGGTGTGCTGGTCATCATGGGAGGGGGACATGTTTTCAGCATGCTTCACTTGGTTATTTTTCGTAGCATTTAGGGTGTCAAAGCTGGTAGGGGGGAGAAGAGGGGAAGTGGGTCTAAAGTGGGGAGATATTAAATGTTCAGAGTTAGGTGTGGATATTAAAATAAAGAGATCAAAAATGGACCAGAAAGGAAAGGGATGTTAGGTGCTTCTGGATAAGAGTAGTGAGGAGTTGTGCCCAGTGAGGACAGGCTTAACGTGGAAGGAGGAAGGAGGGGGGAGAGATGGGTTGGTCCTTTCTGCACGAGGATGGGTAGGCAGTGTCAGCAGGTTTTGGGAGTATTGAGGAGGGCTTTGGCGGCTGTGGGAGAAAGGGCAGAAGGTTTTGGAACTCAGTCTTTCAGAATGGGGGCAGCATCGGAGGGTAGCAGGATGGAGTTATCGGAGAATAAGGTTAAGAGTATGGGACGATGGACGTTGGGAAAATACAAAGGGTACATCATAGATTTTGGGAAAGGGGAAGGTTTGGAAAGTGTCAGGTGCAGGGAGTGGGGTAAAGATTTTTTTTGGGTAAGTGGCAGAATGAAACTCACAATCATTTTTCTTTTGCAGATGGGGCACGGAGGAGTGGTGAGTTGCCGCAGATATGGATTTGTGGACATTCAATTCTAAAATTGGCAGTGAAAGAGGAGGAAAAAAGGATTTTTGGGACACAACTGGGTTGCAGCTACAACATCGCACTAGTAAAATGGTCGGGATAGGGGGGGCTTAGGTGGGACCAATTGCTGCCCATGTTAGAGGGATTGATGTAGCGGCATGGAGTTCCGGAGGGAATAATAGTACGCACGGGGGAGAATGATTTAGTAAGAGACACAGGAGTGTCATTGTTGAGGAAAATGAAAAGGGACCTTAGCTGGTTAAGGGAAATATGGCCCAAGGTAAAGTTGATTTGGACAAAGTTATTGTCGAGGAGGGTCTGGAGAGGGGCGGTGAATGAAGGGGCAGTGGAAAGGACAAGGAAGAAGATTAACAGGGAGATGGGGAAGTTTGTAGTGCAGCGGGGTGCAAGGGCTGGAGGATAGGGAGGTAGCTTATGAGGGTTTTTCGTTTTTTAGGGGTGATGGGGTGCATCTATCGGTATATGGAAACACCTACTACTTAACGGTGGCTATGTTGGCAGTGCAGGAGATAAGCAAAAGTATGAAGTAGAAGGAAACCTAGTTTAGGTGGGGCAGAAAGAACACCTCAGAGAGGGTTTTTCTGGTCCTGGGGACATGGCCCTTTGGAGGAGGGGTGGTGGAAGCTCAATGGGGTGCTAGTGCAGTAAAGGAAGTGGTGCAAAGAGGGGGAACCGGTATTGAATAGTGAAGAAGGAGGGGTGTGGCCTCGGGGAGAAGATGGGAGAAAGCGGAATGAAGGTTGAGAGGATTTTAAGGGGACTGAAGTAAGCAAGGGATAGAAAGGGAGGAATTTGAAATAATTTAATTATTTAATTGTGGGGGAATTAAATTGTTTATTTAATTGTATGGCGAATTGTTAATAACGTTTATGGTAGTCTGTAAGGCCAGGGGCCAGGTTAGCGTTTCTTTGTGGGCTATGGGCTGTCACATTAAAGCAACCTTTTCCACTTTTAAGCGAGTCTGGGTCATTTTGTGCAGTAAGCCCAAAGGGGGACTGATGAGAGCAGCAGCTTTCATGAAAGTGAGAGGCAGAGAGGGGCTGAAAACCACCACCCTCATGATCAGTAAACTTGACGGTTGCTCAAGTCTAATTCTTCGCCTTCCTCTCTACTCCTTCTTCCATCTAGACAAAGTCCTCAATTTCACTACCCGCACCCTCTATAGTCTTCCCATATACTCCCCGACTTCTACTTAATGGCACCATGTGGGTTACTTCACCATGTACAGCTGCTCCCTTTTCAAGTGTCCTTCCACAAAGCTGCCAATGCTCTTGCTCCTCAGTACCTGGTTGACTGTATCTCTGTCTTCACCGAATCTTGTTCCCCAAAGTTCCCCCTGCATTCAACCTCACCGTCCCATGTGCCCCCTGTGCCTCCTCTCACATCCGCTCTTTCTCCCTACTTGCCCTGCAACTCTGACACCGGCTGCCCATCACAATCAAGCCAGCCCAAAGGCGGATCTCGTCGAGGCTTGGCATAAACTCTGCTTAATGGCCAAAGAGGGAGTGCCCCACTCCCTTCCCGATGCTACCTACTTGACCCAATCACTCTCTCCAGAGTTACACAAACATGTAATTTTGTACAGTACTCAAGTCCTGTTGTGCAGGAGTTGTGTTAACGTTTTAAGTCACCTGTTTATTTTTTTGTCACTGTTCTCTGTCCCACTTTGTTTACATCCTCATGAACTGGCTCCCCACTGTAGGAAAACAGAGGTGATGGCTGGAAGGTTTAGAATTCATCTTAAACCTCTGGCATTTGCTCCAGGCAATCCTCCAGACCATTGTTCTTCATCTGCCAAGTCATTACAGAAAGGGGAATGACCATATGCAAATCAGGCTTGGTCCCACCCGCAAAGGGGCAGTCCACCCGGAACTCTTACATCACATCCCTTCTGCACAAGACCACAAGCATCCCCAGACATTTTTCAGCCTCATTGCATGTCATCATTGAGGAGTAGCTTGGGTCTCTAGGCCAAGCAGTCACGGGACCCACGTCTGGGCTTACCCGTCCCACTCGGGGTGACAAAGCAAAACAAAGGGGTGATGGCTGGAAGGTTTAGAATTAATCTGAAACCTCTGGCAATTGCTCTGAGGCCGAACTATGTCTGAGGATGTTTGTAGTCTCGTACAGAAGAGATGTGACCTAGCAGCTGGGCTGGACTGCCCCTTTCAGGGTGGGACCAGGTCTGAATATCTTATGGTCTTTCCCCTTTCTGTAATGGGTTGGCAGGCGAAGAATTATGGGCTGTCTGGAGGGTTACCGAGAGCAATTGCCAGAGGTTTAAGATTCATTTTAAACCTTCCAACCATCACCTCTCTGTTTTGCTTTGTCTCCACCTTGGGGGTCAACTTTTGATTTTTTTTACATGTGTAGAAATTCCCACACTGAGTGAAGCGAGGGAAACATACCAATCCAGAGGTCAAAACAAAATATTTTACAGCACATTTAGCTGCTGGGATTTAGAGGCTGCTTGAAACAACAGTCGCCTAACCTGCTGAGCTGTCTTTGAAGCATTCTGCTTTAGGATTCCCTATTTCTCACAGTGCTCTGACCTGACCCTGACTCTCAGATAAAATTACAAGGGTATTTATTGATGTTTACAACAGACAAAGTGACTATTAGGTCATAAAAGGGGGTCTTTAGGATCTGTTATCAGGTCTTTGTGGTCTTTGGTGCTAGGGCTGTCCCTCTCACTGTCCACTTCCCCGGGACTTTTCCCGCCTTCCTAACCTAGGCTTCCCTAATGGATGTTAGTTCCATTGAACAGTCATGATTTGTTATGTTAAGCACACTTCTAAAGCGCAACGCACACCCAAAGGCATCTTGCTGCTACAAACCATTCAGGCCCAGACCAAAGCAGCAGACAGAGGGGGCAAATCTAAAACAGATGTGTCTTTAATAGCCAGCAAACGGATAGATGAGGAGTCACAGCCCACAGAGCACAGGGGAGGGTGTTCCAGGTTTTCGCAGCAGCCACAGAAAAGGCTTGTCCCCCTACACAAGAGCGTTTTACATAAGGGATCCGAATTGTCAAAGAATTGTCAAAGACGATAGGAAGCACAGTGCCCTAGCAGGAATATAGGGACATAATTTGGCCTGAATGTATTCAGCTCCAATTTTATAAAGCGCTCTGTGCACAATACAGGGACATGAATAGAACACGTTTGTCTACCGGCAGCTATTGTAATTGTTGTAGAAGTGAGGTCATACAAGTGCCAAAAGGAGGATGAAGAATCACCCTAGCAGCCATGTTTTGTAACAACTGAAGGTGGCAAAGCAGATAGGCTGGCTGTGCCAGGTAGAGGGAATTGCAGTAGTCAATACTACTAATAACCATAGAGGAGACCACTGGGGCATGAAAGCAAGAGGGAATAAAAGGAAGAATCTTGTGAAGAGTCTGCAGCTTTAAGTGACCAGATTGACAGAGAGTGGAGACCTGGTCCTCCATCAACAGAGAAGCTGAGATTTTTACACCTAGATCCTTCACCACTGCAACTGAAGAAGGGCAAGGCCCAAGAGAGGAAGGCCAGAAATCAAGGGTCCAGTAGAGGGAAGGATCAGAACATCCAACAACCAGCACCTCTATTTTCTCAGCATTAAGCCACAGCCAGTTGTCGGCCATCCGCCCCTCCCCCCCATGGCATCAAGGCAGTTAATCAGCTGTGCGGCTGTCTCAGAAGAGGGGAGATCAAGCTGCAACATAATTTACATGTTGTCGGCGTAGGAATAGCACATGAACCCGTATGAGTCCGACAAGTGGCTGAATAGTGCCACCTGTCTGTGTCATGCTGGCTGGGACTAATGGTGTGTTCCCAGAACCAATGGCTACCTGTCTCCCTAGGGGGCACCTAACTTTCCCTCTTCTATGCCTGCTTAATACACCCACGGAGTTAGTAATGGTGCCTCCTTCCACCCAGTTCCACTTGCTCTTCTTGCACACATGGTCTCACCCGACCTTTCTCTGTACTGAGACCCAAGATGCTCTCCACCCGCCGTACTACTGTCCGTCCAATTTCCTGTCTTCCTACCGCCAACCTTTGATATTACTTCTCCTCTTACTTCTCAGTTCCTCCACTCACTATGGTCCCTACTGCCTACTAACTCCAAATGTACCTTTTCCTCCCTTCTGCGGTACCTGCTAGCCTCTACTACTCATCTGTTATAACTTCCCTCTCTCTGTTCTTACCACTAGTCCTATTTAACTACTCCTATCTCTCTACTACTATTACTTCTCCCAACATACTGGTACTGCCACTTTATAGAAACCACTACTACCTGTTCTCCCTTTAGTCTTACTTTTTACAGCCGCTGCTGCTTCTACTTCTTATTACTCCTTCCCTCTAACTGCTACTCCAATACGACTCATACTACCACTACTTCCACTCCCAACCACTAGTACCTCCTCTCTACTCATGCTCTATCGCTATTTCACTCGCTCTTTACTCTCATGCACAAACAATCTACAGTCCCCTCTTTCCAATAACCTCTTCACTCCTTTTCGAGCCTCACCTCCTCTGGTCTCATGGACGCCGTCCTCCCCCTCCTGTCCTCACCCAACTAACCCACTCTAAACCATTCACAGACACCTTCTTAAATACCCTATATCCTCCCAGGATTGATTACTTACCCTGTCCAATGACGTACCTGGCTTCCAGGGCCGTGAGAGGGGAACAAGTGCCGAAAACCTAAGGGCTTATAACCCCTGCCCTCTTTCCATGATCTTGCTGAATTACTTATGCAAAAACTGCCATGCTTGGCAGAGGGCAGTCTGTCCCTTTATTCTGGCCTTTTTGGATGCTTTTGTTTATTATTATAATCTCTGGTGTGTTTGTTCGTTTGTCCCGAATGCCCCTATGGGGGAAACTGACTCGCCGCTGTTGAGCACCAGGAATTTCTACAAGCACAAGGTACATTGTGGTTCTGTCCCCCTGGTGCTTCTCTGAAGGCCTCTAGTGAGATTGTACGACCCATTGCTTCCTTTGTGTTTAAACCAAGTATCCTTACTTACTATTGTGATTAATTACTATACCGACTACCCTCCTTCCAGTATCCAGAGTGCATCCCTTTTCCTTCTTTGAAACTGTCTGTCCACTGCATTCCTTTACAGAGTGGGTTGTATTTCGTAGTGTGCTAGAACTGTCTGTTGTCTGTCTGTTGTGATAATAATAAAGTAGATATGTGTATACAACCTTGACTGGACATTCCCTTTTATCATTGGGTAATGTGAGGAATTCAACCATTAGCGCGAGGAGTGTGCACTCGCGTGAGCTTTTTTGAAATTCTGTAAGAATCCGCACACATTTTCCTATGCTCACCGCACAACAAGCACATAGTCAAGTGTACTCCGGGAGGACACAGCCTACAGGCTCAGTCCTTCCTGTCACATTTCGCTGTAATGTGACAGCCATGGTACATCAAGGGGTCTCAGGAAGGGGGAAGTCAACACCTTCATACTGCCATGGCCAGCCTAATTAAATATCAAAGGCTCCATATACTGATGAGAGTTAAATGGAAGAAGGGCTGCAAAGAAGCTTGGTCACAGAACTAACACAAGGGACAGGAAACTAACACCTCTTTGATATGCAATGTGTCAAATTGAAGCTAGCTCCCAGCCCTCTTCCAACCCCTCTGTATGAAGGGCGGTGAATGTCATGTCTGGGACAACTGTTTATAGTAGGCAAACCATGCAAGGCGACCCCCTTTCAGAGGGAAGAAGCATGTGATTTGATGAAGATAGAAAGTCTGTTCTCACCAAAACCTTCAAGGGAGACCTCTGCTTTGATCAGGAGTCACAGATAGCTCAATTAACCAGCAAGATACTTTGATTCACAACAGACAGGAAGATGGGTGGGGCTTAGTAGTACTTGTTGTCACCCCTTACCTTTCCTGTTGCAAAGCACACCGGTTATGACCTCACGCATAACAGAAGATTGTTGGTGGGGACTCAGGATTGGTTCAATAAGGTAGGCTTAGCCTGCACCAATCACTGAGGCCCATTTGGCTTTAAAATAGGGTTGAGCCCCTCTTTTGGCAGATCATCCGACGACTTCGAAAGGAGTAAAAAGGACTCATTTGGACCCTGGCTGAAGGTACAGTCTGCCTTATAGCTTCCACCAGTGAAGGAAAGCGCTAGTATCACATCAGGTAATTTGGGGCTGGGAGAGGGACTGCTGACATACGTTCTGGCACTCTTCTGTGTGTTAGGAGAGGGGCTCCCTACCTTGGAAGGGCCGTGAAAGCAGACCTGTTACAATGCAAACACAATCTGATCTACTGATCAAGGTCATTGCAGTCCATTATCATTAATGAACTTCATTCTTTACTTTTGTTTGCAACGTCCCAAGTCTCTTATTTAAAGGTTAGTTAGTTGTTTTTTGTTTTGTTTTTAGTCTGTGCCCACTTCACAGTTTTTCCAGTCGTGACATGATATCACTGATCATAGAGACTGCCGCTATGACCCATGTGGTTTTTTCACCATTCATCAGGACTCTCCAAATGTCTTCTTCCAAAGTCCTGCAATTTCCCGTTAATGGCCGTAGGTGTCGTCTTCTTATTTCACTTATGCCTTTGCACGTTGTTAGTAGGTGTTTTAGAGTCTCCGGTGCACTACCGTTGCCACAGAATCAGCAGTCCTTTCCTTCCGATTTCCCTTGAATTCCGTGTATTTCATTTGTTTCTATATGGTTTAGCCTCATTCTCATGAATGTCTCCCTGTACAGTTTTTCCGGAAATTTTGGTAGGTAGCTCCATAACTGGTTTAATTTTGTGCTGCCCGCAGGTATGTCTCTTGCGAGACTACTGGCTGCTGCTGTCTCCAAGGTAGTGATCCAGTCCTTTTCCAGGAGTTTTTTCTTGGCTCGTGTTGGATTGTGAATCAAAACTTCTTCCGGACAGCATATGTCCTCTATGATCACTCTCCTGTCCTTTATCCAGTTGGAGAGTGTCTTGTTTTCATGTAATTTGGCTTCATCAGACAGGATCTTGAAGATAGGATGGATCTCAGGCCTTAAGATCTTTCTAAAGAGTGCCAGGTGAATCCATTCTATCAAAATGCCCAAGGATGAGAGACTCAATTCTGTTCGGATATGGTTTATGGGCAGATTTTGATTTAGTGTTCTTCACCAGAACAAACCTCCAACTTTAGCCCATATTGTAGGCAGTAATTTTGGTATTGCTTCCATACCGTAAATCAATGTTGGAGCAACTTTTCCTCTGTAAAAGTTTATTAGCGCGGCAACGTTGAGAATTTCCCATATTTTTTATCCATTATCCTGGCCTGTGATGATAACATTTTTGCTTTTGCCATCATTGCGTCTTGAACTGGCTTCTCTGAGGCATTGTTGTTGAATGGGACTCCGAAATATTTATATGTATTGACTGACTCTATTTTTTCTGCACTGAGCTTCCATGCAAAGTTAGTTTTTTGTTTACAGCAGTGTAAGTCCATGACCTTGGTCTTGCCCTGATTGATTTCGAGGTGGTTTTGCTCGACATGCCTTTGGAGTCTGTCCAATTGTCTTTGCAGACCTATTTCTGTTTGGTCAATAGTATTATATCATCAGCATATAAAAGTCTGGGGACCTTAGTTTTTCCCGCAGGTGGTGGGAAGGTTCTGAGAAAGGATTCAAACTCTGCAATATCTGATATGTAAAAATTGTAGATTGCTGGTGCTAATGGGCACCCCGTTTTACTCCCCGATGGGTCGGGATTTCTGATAAGAGGCCCTTCCTTGTTAATCGCACTCTGATGTTAGTTTCTTCGTGGAGCTCCATTAGTAGGTCCATGATGTTAGAAGTACAGTCTTTAGCCACTAGATTTTTCCACAGAAGCTTTCAATTGACTCGGTCGAAAGCCTGTGTTAGGTCCACGAAGGCGATGAAGAGATTTTTTCCTTGGTTTGATGCGTTTCCCTTCAGCACACTCAGCAATTATATATTTGCCTGAGTTCCCACGTTCCTCATAAAACCCGTCTGGAAGGGATCCTGCCAGTTGTGTTCGGCTGTCCATTGTCGCAGTTTATCCAACAAAAAGGTGGCAAAGATTTTGCCTATGTCATCCAGTAGAAAAATGGGACGATAGTTCCTTGGATCTTTAAAAAAGGAAAGAAAAAATATCTGAACTATTGTCGCTGATTTCCAGGATTTTGGTATTTGCTGTTGTTGCGATACTTTCCTAAGCACCCTTCTAATGAACCTGGGCCACTCTGCGGGGTGTGTTTTAAGCATCTGGTTGGTTAGTCCATCTGGACCAGGCACTCTGGTTTCATTAAGTTTCTTGATTTTCTCTAATATATCTTCGATGTCTGGTTCGGGGCTCCACCCCTTCTTTGATCTAGCAGGGGTTGAATATGTAATGGTGTCATTTTCTTTGAAAAGCTTAGAGAGATAGGTCTTCCATCTCCCTTCCCCTACATGATTTTATTGTACGTCACAAATTGTGAATATGGGTGGTTTGATTAGGGCCCAGAAGTCTTTCGAGTTTCAATTTGCCAAAGCCCTGAGCATGTTCTCAGCGTCATTTTGTAATAGAGTCTTCTCCTGTTCCTTATCCAGCCTTTGTAAGCTGTGATGGCTGTTTGAACTTTTTCTTTCAGCCTCTCAAATCCTGATTTTGCGGCAGCTCTTTTCAAGCTGCGTACCTCCTTTCTCTTGTTCACGAGGACTTGATCGTAAGCATGGCGTGTTGTCAAATTCGAGTTTGGTCTGCCCCTCCTTTCTGTGGTAAAACATTCTAAAAGAGGTCTATAATGTACCTCTAAGTTTGTGACCTTGTGCCCGTTGTCATTGGTCCACCCTGTGTAGGCACTGGTAAGTTGTCAGAGGTCTCCAGCTAGAATTTTAGGCGATTGCCTCCTTTGTTTGGTTCCACTTCGGTCTCTATACTTCTAGAGGAGGCTTGGAAGCCCGCCTGCCACTCTATCGTGAGTAGGTTATGGTCCCTATATGTGGTTTTGATGATTTCAAACCTTGTTATGATCAGGTAGAGGTCTCTCGAGCCAAACATATAGTCTAGGTTTGCCGAGGTTTCCCCTCTTTCCCATGTTGGTACAATAATCTTTGACTTGGGGTTTGTTCGTTCCAACATCAACATGTCTCTTGAATGCATCAGTGCCATCCATAGGTTGCCTCTTATTTCTTGTGGAGCTACCCTGTTGGTCATCTCCAGGTTCACTTACCCTTTTGAAAACTTGGCGTTGAAATCCACACAAATTAGAATGTGGTCTACTGCATTTTCTAGGATTGCGTGATCCAGAATAGTTGTTTCCGTGTTCAGAAATGCGAGGTTTGTAATGACTTGCGGGTTCCAGTAGCAATTCATGATCAGTACCATGCTGGCCTTGGTCTTGTCTGTTGTCCTATGCACCATGTGCCATTTGACGAGTACTGCCAAAAATAAGGGGTTGGCATGCAGCACCGGACCTGCCGACATACCTGAGCCTGCTCCCCGGCCGATTAATAGGCCGTACATGGGACGTCCCTTGCTCTCTCTTTTTGCCGGGACGGCGGACAGTTCATACCCATCCAAGCTGGGTTTCTTCAATAGCCATGTCTCTAGGAGACAAATTAGATCGAAATGCTAACACTTCAGCAAGCCTGAGCTGAGTCCAGCAAGAGAGGAACCAGAAGCCCTGGTGTCCCTTGATTTAGGGGAACATTGCACTCGTTCAGATGTTTGTTTTGTTTGCAGAATCTCTGTGGGGGCAAAATGCCACTCCTGCCTCCAACCCCCGTGTTCGAGGAGAACCGGGGCAACGGTCCCCTCTACCCCCACGTACTAGGCACTTATGCGCACCACTGTTATCATCTTTCCGCTATTGTATAGGCACCCTTCTGGTGAATGCCTCTGCCATCTGTAAATGTTATTTAAGTCATTTCTGATCGAAATTGACATCCCTGTTCTTCAAATAAATACAAACACAAGGAGGAGCTCTTGATAGGAGCAGTAAGAACGAGTGATGAGAGGGTGAGCTTCTGAGAATAAGGTCGGAAATGGGGAATAATGAAAGCGCTGTTCATGTCATAGAGGGAGCCAACATGAACATCGAGATGGCCGCAGCTGCTGGTGATACAGGGGGTAGAAAGGGGGTGACATGCATGTGGGAGCTTTTGATGACAACGGGGCTCAGACACGGGAATGCTGAGGTTAAGGGCCTCTGACAATAGAGGGGGGTGCAGAGAGGCTACGAGCAGGGGCTTTTGAGGAAGGGGATAACGGGGAGACTGGTAACTTTTGACGGGGAGGGAGGGCAGAAGGGATATAGGAGGATTGCTGAGAGGGTGGAGAATGAAACCGTTTAAGTGTGAGCTGGTGTGAAACCGGAGGCCGAGGCGACCGTGCCATCGCTGTCTGAGGGGCCCGCGCGCTGTTCTCCGGGGAGCAATAGACAGGGGCGCGGAACGTTGACCGTCTAGAGATGGTGGCGTTATTTGCTGAACCATCGCTAGCGCGTAATGTCAGCCTGACCCCGAGAGATCTGCCCGCTTTCGAAGGAATACATAAGTGTTACATGAAAAGTAAAGAACACACATGGCCCGGAATATTCAGAACAACTTGCATTTCAAGTTAACCAGAGAGAGTGGCACTTGTGGGGGAGGAGGGGGCGAGGGCTGTACCCAGAAAACGCGAGGGGCTGTGTGCCGACAGTTCCCTTCACCGAACCACCGGCGATCTTTGACCCAGTTCCCGGAGGTGGCGTCGAGGCTTCCTCGGAAGACGCCACGGAGTCCTGCTTCCCTTCCACCACCTGCCAAGGCAACCCGCGCTTACCAAGAAACTGGCTACGCTGTTTTTTTAATGTTCTATAATTGGCTTCCTTTAAAAAATTCCGACCTGCTTTCTGATTGGTCGGCCGCGGAGAGCCGAATTTCTTGGAAAGGAGCGATTTCTGGTGAACTGCAGGCGTGCGAGAGGGGTGCGGTTTGTGTTTTCCCGACAGATGACCTCATGCCGCAAATACCTTCAGCGCGATAGACAGTGGAGGGGGGAGACGGAAAGAGGGGGGCATAGTCGACAGGGGGGGTCTGTGATGGCTCAGGGACAGTAGTACATTTTTGAAAAAGGTGTTGTGAAGGAAAGAGGAGTGCAAGGGGAGATGGGTGGTTGGAAGAGTTTGGAGGGTGTGGTGGTGAAGGCGTGTAGGGGGAGATGATTGCTAGAGAAGGGTGGGTGGAGTGCAGGGAGATGGAGGGGCTTACAGACGGGCTCGACATGGAAAGAGGGCTGGGTTTGAGGAGGCATTCGCCCCCTCCTCTCCCCACCACCCGATCCCCGCTAGTGCCCAATGCACCCCCAGCCTCCCACTGGCGCCCTATTAACCGCCCCCGCACCAAAAGCTGCCTCGGGTACTGTTTGAGGGGGAATGGGAGATGGAGTAGGGGTCCAGTGAAGGTTGATAGTAAGAAGTGTGCAAGGGGAAATAGAGAATTGGAGAAGCATTTCCTGGGAGTTTGGTGGAAAGGGTGTAGTGGTGGTAGAAATGGGGAGATGTGAGGTAGAAGGGGTTAGGAAGGAAAGTAAGCTACAGTGGATAAATGAGTGTCGGAGAAGGGTTGGCAGGGTGTGATGGAAAGAGGAGTGTAAGGGGAGGATGAAAAACGGAGGAGAGATTTGGATGGGCTGTCTAGATAAGTGGGGTGCAAGGAGACGGAGATGGTTTGAGAAAGGTGTGGGTCAATTTGATGGAAGGGGGTGGGCGGTGGGAAAGGGTGTGTGGCTGGGGTAGGGCTGGATAGGAAGAGTGGGTATTGCTGCAGAGGAGAGAGATTTGTGCAGGGTTCTCGGGTACATTACTCCTTTAGAGCACCCCTTGTTCGGTAAGGAAAGGAGTGTAATTTTCAGGAGTGGTAGGGTTGAATTGGGCACACTGAGACCCTGGGGGCAACTTAGCAATTTGACTGAGGCTCAGAAAAGGAGACTGCCACTGGGGGAGGGGGGACGAGGGAAGTGACTCTGGCGCGGAGAGAGGTGTAATTAGTGATGCGGGAGAGAGTGGCTCTTGGGAAGACGTTCTCATCTGCGTAGGAGAGTGAGTGGCTCTCGTGAGACGGGCGCTATGCGCCACTGAAACGCCAAACGAAGCATGGCTTTCGGGAAGGGGGGTGGGGAGCAGTGTTATTCGGGGCTGAAGGTCGCGACGGGGAGAGATTGGGGCTAGGAGCCTTGGTTTTAGGGGAGCTTTTTTGAGTGAGAAGGGAGGTCGGGAGACCGTGGCTGTAATGCAGTTGGAATACGTCTTTGCACCCCGCTACACTATAGAATAACTCCTTTTAAAGACATGTATTGCCACCTTTTGACGTTTCGAGGCGCTATTATAGCTCTCACTGGTAGCCAGTTCGCCGACTGCAGACGTTGCAGTCTACGTTCCTGTTAATTGCCATGCATTTTCTTTTGGAAGGGGGCAGGGCGGATCAAGAGTGTTCCGTGTGCCACGCGGCTGGGCCCCATCCTGGGTAGCGGACGGCGGGTGCCTGGGCACACCTTGCTCTGCGCCGCTGCTGCTGTCTGCGGTAGGGCGGCTGCAGCGTCCCGCAACCGCTCACCGCCTCGGGGCGGCGTGTCCTTGAAACACCCAGCTCTTGTTCTCTTGCAGCCGGCTGAGGGAAGATGCTGAGCGCGCACACAGACGCACGCACGTACACACACACACACACACACACACGCGCACACACGCGCGTGCTCTTCCCTGCAGCATCACCGCTGCTTTCCCCTTCACAGAGATTCCAACGGGAGCAAAGAAAGGGCCGCTTTCTGGGATTAATCTATATACCTCCCCACCTCCCTCCCTCTCCTGGTTCTCCGAGGCCATGGTGACTAGGTGGCTCCGTGTAACACCGACACGATTTTGCAGGCCTGGTCTTGTCTTATAGCGTGAATTCACACACGAATTAACTACAACTCACACAATGCGCTTGGAACAATAAAAACATTAAATCCTACGACTGGCGAAGAGGTGCCTCTGTGACAGGCCCCCTGTTATGAAAAATGCCCCAACAGATCATTGAGTATGTCCAAACAGTGCTTCATTTGTGGGGGTGTTTGCCAAGGCTCAGCCCTGGCACTTATGTGTGAGTCCTGGCACTTATTGTCTCAGACTCACTTTAATTATGAAGTGATGATAGTGACCCATCAACCCCAATGAGCAGGTGCCAGCTGCAGTGTAACCCCAAATATATCGACCCAGTGGGGGCAGCTATGGGTGGTGGCAGCAGTGGTGCCCACCTGCAGTGTCCCAGGAGTGCTAGAAAAAATGTAGTCCCTGGCACTTAGTTTATTTTACAAATTAAGCACTGAAACTAAACTCACACTTCATGATTAATTGGTACTTTACTAACAGCGCCATTACTTGGGATGCCCCCCTCGACCCTACTGCCCCCCAGTATGGTAATTACTTGGGATCCCCTCCCGCCCTGTCCTCGCCCTTACTGCCCCTAAGTACATGTTGATACTCAGAGTTAGGAACTCTTCCCCAAGGACACACTAAAATGACAACCGGTTTCCCATTCTTATCTTGCACGCCCCATTGACGACCCTCCACCCTCCCTTCCACAGAAATCCATCAGAAGAGCATGCGACCCGGCGCGTCCCCCCACCCGGAGGTAGCGCCTGTGCCAGTAGGACTCTCGGCCACCCCCTGACCCGCTATAGAAGCAGTCCCAATTACAATGCTGTCTCTTCTAAGAATCCCCGTTTCCACCCTGGCCTCCTCCTGACTATGGGAGCATTCCCTAGACAGTATTCCCCGGGTGTGTGTACCTCGGCCCCACGGCCCTGCTCGAAGGTAGAAGACTGGTCCTATGAGTCCAGCCACTAAAATGCTACCCCTCCCTATGGAAGAAATACACAATGTACCGCGGAATAGCCCCAGCAGTCCCGCGTGCACCCATCCTACAAGTGCCCCCTGTGGCCTTCAGATGTAAACACGCGGAAGGTATTAAGGGGGTATCTGGACATGGTGCCAAGTCTTCAGGTGTCACCAAATCACCAGGGCGCCCTCGCTTCTGGGTGCATAAATACCATGCCTGCGTGCATAGCAAAGCGACATTCTGGACGCCTTATGAGCAAGCGCAGGTCATTATTGCCCTGGGCGCTAGTGAGCGGGAGATTATCCCCTAGTAATGACCATCTCTCGGTCAATACGGTTTAATTGTTGGGTTGTTCATGCACGAATAGGAAAAATGGGTCGCTTCTTATAGCCCCTAAGAAGTGGCTGTCGAGTAGCTTTTGCCAGGGTAGGTCTCAGTGCCAGCGTCGAAAGGGTTATTTTTCACTTACTAGCGCAGTACAAGCATTGTGCCACAGACCCGTGAGGTGCGCGAAATGAGCAAGAAAGAATGAGTTAATATGAACGTTTTATTGAGGGTAATATGAAACATAGTCACCGCTTCCTACGCAGTACCGCTGCCGTTATGGCGAGCGTCATGTTAAGCCAGTTATACGCACTTGTGAGTACGCGCGCGGTTCCTCGCAGCGTAAACAGTGGGCGGATGTTAAGCAGGGAGAGACGCCCCACGCGGTGTTAGCCCGCACCGTCGACCGCGGAGGGGACAGTGGCCGAGGCTCTCCCTTGCACCCACCCCTCCACAGTCCCTTTATTCGCCTCTCGAGTTACCCCTCGCCCATGCCTACATGCCGTCCTTCCTTCCTTCCTTCCTTCCTTCCTTCCTTCCTTCTTTCCTTGTTTTTTTCTTTCCTTCCTTCCTTCCTTCCTTCTTTCCTTCCTTCCTTCCTTCCTTCCTTCCTTCCTTCCTTCCTTCCTTCCTTCCTTCCTTCCTTCTTTCCTTGTTTTTTTCTTTCCTTCCTTCCTTCCTTCTTTCCTTCTTTCCTTCCTTCTTTCCTTCTTTCCTTCCTTCCTTCCTTCCTTCCTTCCTTCTTTCCTTGTTTTTTTCTTTCCTTCCTTCCTTCCTTCCTTTCTTTCTTTCTTTCTTTCTTTCTTTCTTTCTTTCTTTCTTTCTTTCTTTCTTTCTTTCTTTCTTTCTTTCTTTCTTTCTTTCTTTCTTTCTTTCTTTCTTTCTTTCTTTCTTTCTTTCTTCATATCTCCTCTCCTGCTCATCTGTAATATTGCTTGGGGGCATACTTTTTATGGCACTTTGTTTCTCCCTTTGTCGATGTTCATGCATTTATTATGCAGCTTTGTCCTCACAGGGCAGTCGAATGGCCGGTTGTTTTTATTCTATCCCTCCCTTTTTACATATTTATTTGATCCTCGTTCCAGTCACTTTTATGTTTCATTTTTATTTTATTTGGTGTGCTTGTCGATCACATTTATTGTTGCTCTTCTTTCCTTATAATCCATTTTTATTTTTGTTATTACACTATCGAGTTTGTATTTCCCCTTTGCCTTATATATATATAAACTTTTTGGGTGTTTTTTTTCCCCTTTAAGATAATTCTTTTGTGGTGGTTTGGGCCATTTTTCCCTACAGTTTAACCAATTTACTGTCCTATTTTGCTTTTTTATTCTCGCATTTGCTTTTCCATTATTTTTTTTTAAATTTGATTTTCATTTTTAATTCCAACGTCTCTCCTTTGCTGTTTGCATCGCACCTTTATGTTTTCATGGCAACTTCCGTGCACAGTCCCCTGCATGCACTCGACTGGTAGTAGTGACTTCTTCTTTCAAACTTTCTACTGTATTTCACATGCCTCTTCTGATTGTATGGTGCATTCACTATCCTGCTGTGTGCCTGCTTCTGCCACCAGGGTGGCACTCTGTGCTAACTGAATATAGAAATGCAAAGCCAGCTGCCTGTGAACACGGTGAGACTGCATCCCGAGACCCTCTCTACACATCCAAATAGGCCGTCCCACCCCTGTGAAAGTAACTCTTGTAAGAGGGCACAGGACATGCCATCTCTCCACAGCCCAAGGATGTCCGTTTCAGATTCCAAAGCCAAGAACATCTCTCCACCGTCCTTATGTATCCCTTTTTTTTCCCTTCATGAGTAGAACACCCTTCCACAGTCCATGTGGTTTCTGGAAATACTATCATGACAAGAACACGTTCCCACAGTATCAGAGTCTACATGGGAACGTTTGCATGTAGAAAACATAGCCCCTCCAGTCCAAGTGTTGTAATGGTCCCTTAGGCACACTGGAACTGTCGAAAGACGTTCTTGTTCCGGGTAAAGTTCCTATGAGCACACTGGAACTGTGAAGAGATAGAAGTTCTAATTAAGGGAATGTTCCAATGAGCATATCAGGACTGTGGATGGAAGCTCTTGTTAAGAGGGCATGTTGCCAAGGGAATGTGGAGAAACCGAGGTTCTTGTTAAGGTCTATTTGTCGTCGTGATACTGTTCCATTTGTAGCCACGGAATGTGGTGAGAGATTCGTTGTAAGGAAATTATCCCCTGAAAACACTGGGACTGTGGAGAGTAGTTCTTGTTAATGGAATATTCACGTGTGCACAACGGGAGAGTTAAGGGAGGTTCTTGTTAAGAGAATGTTCTCATGTTAATGTGGCAGAGGAGAGGTTCTGGTTCCGGTCTACATGTCAGGATGCTGCTCCTATAGTGGTCTCGGAAACACAGTGGCCGTGGAAAGTTGTCCATAGCAACTGAATCCCCCCCTCACCCCTAGGGACACACTAGAACTTTCTTGTCATCATAGAGATCATAGATCATCATAGAGATTTCTTGTCATCAGACTGTACCAATGGACACTCTTCCAATATAGAGATCTCCTTGTTCTGACACAGTGCCTGCTGGCACACGGGCTGTGGAGAGATCTTCATGTCACGGGACTTTGTCTATGGCCACAATGGAACGATGGAGTGGGTGTTCGCATTGTTTCACTGTGACTGTGAAGAGAGCGTGGGCCGTGACAGGTGAAGAGGGTGCTGAGACATTCTTGACATTGACACGTCCCCATAGACACACTGGGACTGTGAAGAGATATGCATGTCATGGGTCATTGCATACTGTTACCCTTGGGATGGGTTCATATCGGTTCACCGAACTTGAAATAGTCGAATTTTCTTTTTGCTGCATTTTTTTAAACTGTTTTTACAGACCAAAGGAAGATGATGGTTTGGGGTGACTCAATACTGTATCGGGAATAGTGGGGGGTCGGGTGTTTCAAGGGTCTTTCCCACTTTTGGTGGAAAAAACGCGAACATATATCGTCCAGTTTGAGATTGGTGAACACATGGAGCCTTAACAAGAACCTCTATCCACAGTTGTAGTGTGCTTATGGGAACATTGCCCTAACAAGACCTCTCTCCACAGTCCCACTGAGCACGCAGGAACATTCCCTTAACAAGAACTTCTATCTATCCACAGTCTTAGTGTCTGCATGGAAACATTTCCCTACCCAGAACATCTTTCCACAGTCCCAGGTTGCTGGTGGGAACATTCCCCTAACAAGAACTCCTCTTCACAGTCCTGCTTGTGCCCATGGGAAAATTCCGTAAACAAGGACTTCTATCTCTCACAGTCCAAAGTGCTCATATAATAGGAACATTCCCCTAAGAAGAACGAACGTCTTTCCGAAGTCCCAGTGTCTCCATGGGATCATTACCCTAAGGAAAACCTCTCTCAACAATACCAGTGTGCTCATGACAACACCCCCTTACAAGAACTTATGTCTGGAGTCTCGGTGTACTCATGGGAGCAATTCCTGAACAGGAACCCCTCCCTGCAGTCTCGGTGTGTCTATGGAAACGTTACCTTGACAAGAACATCTCTCTACAGTCCGAGTGCTTCCATGGCAACATGGGCCCTCATTCCGAGTTTGGAGGTAATCATGGCGCTATTTGCGCCATGACTACCTCCAATACCGGTACCTAGTGCGCCCTGGTTCAATGGGGACTTACCGGTCTATTCCGACCTTTGCGGGACCGGTAAGTCCCCATTGAAAAAGCCATTCCCCATTCCCATTTCAGCCCCCATAGGGCTCAATGGGAAGGGGGAAGGCGCTAATAACGGTACCGCAAATTGCGGTACTGTTATTAGCTCTGAAGTCCCTTAACGGGCCCGTCCATAACACCTGGTAAAACCAGGCGTTAAGAAAGGGACCCGCTAAGGGACCACGGAATAGGGCGCAAAGGGATTACCGGCACCGATGTCCTTAACGGTGCCCGGTATCCCTTTGCGCCCAACTCGGAAAGAGGGCCATTGCCTTAACAATAACATCTCTTCACAGTCCAAGTGTTTCCATGGCAACATTGCCTTAACATTAACATCTCTTCACAGTCCAAGTGCTTCCATGGCAACATTGCCTTAACAATAACATCTCTACAGTCCAAGTGCTTCCATGGCAACAATGCCTTAACAATAAAATCTCTTCACAGTCCAAGTGTGCCTATGGAAAAGTCCCCTTGACAAGAACCTGTATTTCGCCATATTTCCAGTGGGCTCATGGGACCATTCCCTTAACAAGAACATCTAACTTCCACAGTCCCATTATGCTGCCAATAGCATTCCCTTTAAAGGAAGTTCTCTCGAAAATCCTATTGTGCCAATGGGAACCCCGCTTCAAAACAACATCTGTCTGCCGTCCCCCTGCCTTCATCAGTACCCCTTGTCCGCCCATCAACACCATATCTCCAAGGGCCCAATGTTTCCATAGAAATATTCCCTTCATAAGAACATCTCTCCACAGTCCCACAGTCTTAATGTGATTATGGGAACATCCCGATAGCAAGAATATCTCTCCACAGTCCCATTGTGTCCCTGGGACGATTTCATTAACATGATCTTCTCTGCAGAGTCCCAACGAGCCCCCGAACAATTTCATTAATAATAACCTCTCCCCACGGTCCCAATGTTTCCATTGGAACATCCCTTTTGCCAAAATCTCTCTCCATAATCCCAGTGTGCCAATGAGACCATTCCCTTAAAATAGCTCTCCACAGAACCGCTGTGTGTCAATGGAAGATGGCCTTAACAAGAACACATCTCCACAGTCCCCGTGTGCTCATGGGAACATCCCCTCAAGACAAACATTGTCCCACGTGCCCAGTGTGTCCATGGGAACCTACTTTTGACAATAAACCCTATCTTTCACGGTCCCAGTGCACCCAAGGGGAGTTTTTTTTAATTATAGTGTCATATTATTTATAAAAAAAAGTGTAAGTCTAGTTTAACAAGATATCAAAATAAGAAAAAAAACATTCTTACAAATATACATACATTATTTCATGTGCTTCTATTCACTGTGGTGAAATCCTATGCCACTACTTAGTAGAAAATAACAACCCTTTCTGAAATACCTAAAATATCTTTGTATCTTAAAACAGCAAATATTAATCACTTCTCTTATCTGTTGATTGCCAAAGGTGCGCTGCCATGATTTTGCTGGATTTTTCTATAAAATAGACTGAACGCTGCATTCTTTTTTTTTGCTGTTAACTCAGAACGCTAAATAGAACTGTGATTTAATGTTTCTATCCTTTCCTCGGAGCAGAAACTACAGATTCTATTAGTTTCAGGCATATTTCTTTTAGTGATTATAATTTTGTGAGTCGTCAATTGATTTGATCCAAACTACAAATATACCTCGCTGGAAACAGAGACGGGTCTGGATCAGTAGAATTATATGCACGTCTAGTTAAAACATACAATGCTCATGTTTTTTAACCTAATGTTCCTACAATATAACAAGCATTCTTAACAGGAACATCTGTCTCCAGTCCCAGCGTGATCATGGGAACATTCCCTTAACAAGAATCTCTCTCCACTGCGCCAGTGTGTCTGTGGGAATAGTTTATTAACAAGAGCATCCTTCTAAAGTCCCAATGTTTCTATGGAAAAATGCCTTTACAAGAACCTCTCTTCACAATCGCAGTGTTCCCATGTTGACCATCCCCTTAAAAGACACATCTCGCCACAGTCCCAGTGTGTACACTGGGCTATTTCATTAAGAAGAGCCTATCTGCCCAGTGCCAGTGTGATTGTGCGCATGTCTATTGGCAGTTCCAGTGTGATCAGGGGTACACTTCCTTACCAAGAACACTCTCCAACACCAGCATGAGTATGGGAACACTTCCTAGCAAGAACGTCTGTCCACAGTCTCAATGTTTCCATGGGAAAATTGCTTTCACAAGAACCTCTATCCACAATCCCAGTGTGCCCATGAGACCATCCCGTTAAAAAAGAACCTATTTCCACCGCCCCCGTGTGTGAATTAACAGGAGCTTCTTCTCTCCCTCGTCCCAATTTCTGCTTAGGAAAATAGCTTTCACGAGAACAGCTATCCACGACAGGCACACGGGCTGTGGAGAGATCTTCATGTCACGGGACTTTTGTCTATGGCCACAATGGAACGATGGAGTGGGTGTTCGCATTGCTTCACTGTGACTGTGAAGAGAGCGTGGGCTGTGACAGGTGAAGAGGGTGCTGAGACATTCTTGACATTGACACATCCCCATAGACACACTGGGACTGTGAAGAGATATGCATGTCATGGGTCATTGCATACTGTTACCCTTGGGATGGGTTCATATCGGTTCACCGAACTTGAAATAGTCGAACTTTCTTTTTGCTGCATTTTTTAAAACTGTTTTTACAGACCAAAGGAAGATGATGGTTTGGGGTGACTCAATACTGTATCGGGAGTAGAGGGGGGTCGGGTGTTGCAAGGGTCTTTCCCACTTTTGGTGGAAAAAACGCAAAAATATATCGTCCAGTTTCATTTTGGTGAACACATGGAGCCTTAACAAGAACCTCTATCCACAGTTGTAGTGTGCTTATGGGAACATTGCCCTAACAAGACCTCTCTCCACAGTCCCACTGAGCACGCAGGAACATTCCCTTAACAAGAACTTCTACCTATCCACAGTCTTAGTGTCTGCATGGAACCATTCCCCTAACCAGAACATCTTTCCACAGTCCTAGTGTGTCGATGGGAACATTCTATTAACAAAAACCTCTTTCCACAGTCCCAGGTTGCTGGTGGGAACATTCCCCTAACAAGAACTCCTCTTCACAGTCCTGCTTGTGCCCATGGGAAAATTCTGTAAACAAGGACTTCTATCTCTCACAGTCCAATGTGCTCATATAATAGGAACATTCCCCTAAGAAGAACGTCTTTCCGAAGTCCCAGTGTCTCCATAGGATCATTACCCTAAGGAAAACCTCTCTCAACAATACCAGTGTGCTCATGGCAACACCCCCTTACAAGAACTTATGTCTGGAGTCTCGGTGTACTCATGGGAGCAATTCCTGAACAGGAACCCCTCCCTGCAGTCTCGGTGTGTCTTTGGAAACGCTACCTTGACAAGAACATCTCTCTACAGTCCAAGTGTTTCCATGGCAACATTGGCCCTCATTCCGAGTTTGAAGGTAATCATGGCGCTATTTGCATCATGACTACCTCCAATACCGGTACCTAGTCCGCCCTGGTTCAATGGGGACTTACCGGTCTATTCCAACCTTTGCGGGACCGGTAAATCCCCATTGAAAAATCCATTCCCCAATCCCATTTCAATCCCCATAGGGCTCAATGGGAAGGGGGAAGGCGCTAATAACGGGCAAATTGTGGTACCGTTATTAGCTCTGAAGTCCCTTAATCTCGGAATAGGGCGCAAAGGGATTGCCGGCACTGATGTCCTTAACGGTGCCCGGTTTCCCTTTGCGCCCAACTCGGAATGAGGGCCATTGCCTTAACAATAACATCTCTTCACAGTCCAAGTGCTTCCATGGCAACATTGCCTTAACAATAACATCTCTACAGTCCAAGTGCTTCCATGGCAACATTGCCTTAACAATAACATCTCTTCACAGTCCAAGTGCTTCCATGGCACTATTGCCTTAACAATAATATCTCTACAGTCCAAGTGCTTCCATGGCAACATTTCCTTAACAAAAACATCTCTTCACAGTCCAAGTGTGCCTATAGAAAAGTCCCCTTGACAAGAATCTGTATTTCGCCATATTTCCAGTGGGCTCATGGGACCATTCCCTTAACAAGAACATCTAATTTCCACAGTCCCATTATGCTGCCAATAACATTCCCTTTAAAGGAAGTTCTCTCGAAAATCCCAGTGTGCCAATGGGAATCCCGCTTCAAAACAACATCTGTCTGCCGTCCCCCTGCCTTCATCAGTACCCCTTGTCCGCCCATCAACACCATATCTCCAAGGGCCCAATGTTTCCATAGAAACATTCCCTTCATAAGAACATCTCTCCAGTCCCACTGTCTTAATGTGATTATGGGAACATCCCGTTAGCAAGAATATCTCTCCACAGTCCCATTGTGTCCCTGGGAAGATTTCATTAACATTATCTTCTCTGCAGAGTCCCAACGAGCCCCCGAACAATTTCATTAATAATAAACTCTCTCCACGGTCCCAATGTTATCATTGGAACATCCATTTTCCCAAAATCTCTCTCCATAATCCCAGTGTGCCAATGAGACCATTCCCTTAAAATAGCTCTCCACGGTACCGCTGTGTGTCAATGGAAGATGGCCTTAACAAGAACACATCTCCACAGTCCCCGTGTGCTCAGTCCCCGTGTGCTCATGGGAACATCCCCTCAAGACAAACATCTCCCCACGTGCCCAGTGTGTCCATGGGAACCTACTTTTGACAATAAACCCTATCTTCCAGGGTCCCAGTGCACACAAGGGGAGTTTTTTTTTAATTATAGTGTCATATTATTTATAAAAAAAAGTGTATCTCTAGTTTAATAAGATATCAAATAAGAACAAAAACATTCTTACAAATATACATACATTATTTCATGTGCTTCTATTCACTGTGGTGAAATCCTATGCCACTACTTAGTAGAAAATAACAACCCTTTCTGAAATACCTAAAATATCTTTGTATCTTAAAACAGCAAATATTAATCACTTCTCTTATCCGTTGATTGCCAAAGGTGCGCTGCCATGATTTTGCTATATTTTTCTATAAAATGGACTGCACGCTGCATTTCTTTTTGCTGTTAACTCAGAACGCTAAATAGAACTGTGATTTAATGTTTCTATCCTTTCCTCGGAGCAGAAACTACAGATTCTATTAGTTTCAGGCATATTTCTTTTAGTGATTATAATTGTGTGAGTCGTCAATTGATTTAATCCAAACTACAAATATACCTCGCTGGAAACAGAGACGGGTCTGGATCAGTAGAATTATCTGCACGTCTAGTTAAAACATACAATGCTCATGTTTTTTAACCTAATGTTCCTACAATATAACAAGCATTCTTAACAGGAACATCTGTCTCCAGTCCCAGCGTGATCATGGGAACATTCCCTTAACAAGAATCTCTCTCCACTGCGCCAGTGTGTCTATGGGAATAGTTTGTTAACAAGAGCATCCTTCTAAAGTCCCAATGTTTCTATGGAAAAATGCCTTTACAAGAACCTCTCTTCACAATCGCAGTGTTCCCATGTTGACCATCCCCTTAAAAGACACATCTCGCCACAGTCCCAGTGTGTACTATTTCATTAAGAAGAGCCTATCTGCCCAGTGCCAGTGTGATTGTGCGCATGTCTATTGGCAGTTCCAGTGTGATCAGGGGTACACTTCCTTACCAAGAACACTCTCTCCAACACCAGCATGAGTGTGGGAACACTTCCTAGCAAGAACGTCTGTCCAGTGTCTCAATGTTTCCATGGGAAAATTGCTTTCACGAGAACCTCTCTCCACAATCCCAGTGTGCCCATGAGACCATCCCCTTAAAAAATAACCTATTTCCATCGTCCCAGTGTGTGAATTAACAGGAGCTTCTTCTCTCCCTCGTCCAAATTTCTGCTTTGGAAAATAGCTTTCACGAGAACAGCTATCCACGACAGGAACCTGTAGCCACAGTCCCCGTGAGCCAATGGGACCCCCCCCCCCTTAAAAAGACCTCCAGAGTCCCGGTGCTCTCCTGGGAATACTCATTCCCTCTGCAAGAGCATCTCGCCACTGTCCCGTTGCTATCATGGGAATATTCGTTTAACAAGAACCCCTCCCCGCAGTCCCAGCGTGCGGTGCCTCCTTTTCATAGAAGAATTTGGGGTTCTAAGAAGAACCGCATCTACAAGAATCAGTCCATGCTCCATCTGTTCTCGACCCTCCTCCAAATGATGGGCACATCTATCCATACATGTCGTCACTTAAAGCAACACCTCGTCTTATTAAACGACTCCCGCAACAAAGCTCTCTCTCCAGTCCCAGTACTGCTGTGCTGTTTGCCAGTAGCGCCTTGTGAATTGTATAGCGTGGCGTGCCCCTCAGCGGGGCCTTTGTCACCGGGGTAAGGGGTCACGGGGTGATGTAGCCTGTGGCCAGTCGGAGCCGCTTCAGTGCAGCCCCGCGCAGTGACCTCTGAGGCGAGGGTCGCCTGTGTATGTGGGTCGCTGCCTGGGCTTCACGCGGCCGTTCCTTCCATGGTAGCTTTAATGCGGCCCGGAAAGGCTTGTTTTCGCGGGTGGATGTGAAAATTCGTACCAGAACAGTGTCGCTATCTGTTACTGAATATGTGCGCGTTTCCGGGCAGGTCTCACCTCTGTGGGCCAGCAGCGAAAGTCTAAGATGGCAGGACACCTATTTCCTAGAAAGTGAAGGCCTTCATTTACAGCATATAACCCCTACCCCTTCAAGTGGTCTGGCTGTTGTGCCTCGCATGATTTCGAGGTTTTTTCCAGCTTATGTTTTTTGTGTATATATGCTGATGGTTAAGGTGTGTCCTGTGCTTTTCACATACTTTTCGTTTCCCACAAACTGTAAATCCCTCCCATGACCCAATCAGCAAAGGTCATTTGGAGCAGAGGGCCATTTTTGTAGTTGTGGCTTTGTCTTTTTGGGGAACACAGGTCGTGGGATATAATTCGAGCTCCGATACACACTTCTTATGAATTTATGAAATGCAGGAATGCTTCACTCTGCTGTTGCTTGGCATTTATGCTGCGGTGTTTCACGCAGAGTGGAGGTGGCTTCTCATATGCATGCACGCCACACTATGGTACCTGCAGGGGGGCACATAGTGGGCTCCTGCACAGCATGGGAAGGGCCGTTGAGAGAGAGGCTTCCTCTCCGCAGTCCACTCTGTCATTCCCTATGAAAGACCGCTGCCGTATGTTTTAAGAATCGTCCTCGGTAACGCCATCTCAGGGCTTTAAGTGGGCCGGGGCTAGCCGTGGCCAAGTCCCGGCAGTCTCTGAGATGGGCTCCCAAGCCAGGGCCCTGCCGGGGCTCACCCCCGACTAGGCCCAGCCACGCTGACCTCTCGGTGTCAGCATTTCGGATTAGCAAAAGAAAAGGCATCGCACTTAGGCCACACTCCCCTACCTAGAGCCCACTCTATTTAGCACCCACTTAAAGCACTGGCCATCCTGATATATGAACATACTAATTTTGTTTCCGTACAATACCGTTTCCGTTCTCCACCACCCACTCATCATTCACTGCTCGCCTTCTCCCCAACACCCACGCCCAGCTCTCTCAATCGTCCCTTTATAGCTTTTCTCCACCACCCGTCACCTCTTTCTTTTGAAAACGGTCATTTTCGCGCCTTTTTCCAATTTTCTCGCCTGCGTGTACCACTGCAGCTCTACTGCTCTGTCCGTGTGCCTTCTCCTCTCTTCTCGTGTATCTACTATCTACTGACCCTATCTGTGTCGATCCCCCTTTAGTTCGCTTTTTCCATCCATTTACTTTATTCACATCTGTTACTGTCTCCTTCCTCCTTGTCTCTGCTTTCTACCTCTCTTATTACGCTGCCACAGTTCGCTATATCCCGCTCTCCAGCTGACCTCCTTTCCTAGGCATTTCTCCACAGGTCTTTTTTTTCCCTTTTTTGGTGTGTTTTGCTTCCTTGTACATCCTCCCTTCTGCTTTCTTTTTTTTAAAACCATTTTATTCAAAATTTCCATCAAACAAGTAAACACACAATAACTTTAACATAAACAACCAAACCTTCCCAAAATTCAACAATAATTAAACCCAGACCCTCCCCCAATCAATCAAACTATATTATAAAGTCCAAACCTAAGACCTAGGAGAAGAGAGAAAACCCCATCCTGTTCTTCCCCTCTATCTTACTCACTGGTATTTTTAATTTCCCCCTTTGTGTAATGCTCTCTCCCCCCCATCGTTCACCCCTCTACCCATTTCTCGTGTCCTTCTCCTTTTCAGTGAGAAGGAGCATACTGCCTCTCTTTCCCAGTCCGCTTGTCTTGTCGCCCCGTTCCACTTTCCCTGTTTCCTTTTTGATCCCCCTTCTAGTTTCACCAATTTCCCCATCGCTCCCTTTCATCTTGCTCCCTTCCCTGTTCCACTATAAATCTCTGGTCCAATCCTTCCCACTGCCCCACCGAATCCTATAGGTTTGATTTTCTCCACAGCCATTCTCACCAGGCCTCACCTACCTGCCTGTCGCCTGCTTCTTCGTCTCCCATCAGCCCCCTCCCCCCACCTCAGCCTTATTTCCTGCCACCCCCTCCGAGTCGTAACCCCAAATCCCTCTAGGTTTTCAGTTGGCAGGCGACAGGCAGGCGGGAGGGAGGGTGGAGGGACCCTTTTGTTCTCAGGAGTGCAGCGAATTCTAGGAAGCCTCCTCGGGCCTCACAGAGGCGATTCCTAGAACCGAGGCTTACTGCTGCTGACTCTGCCTGCCTAGCCTGATTCCTAGTAAAGCTCCGGGCTCCCACCCCCTCTCCCAGCTCTGCCAGCGATTCAAAGCCCCAAAGAGGGAACTGGGAAACAGGGGGGTGCGGGGGCTGGGGGTGAGGGGTGGGGGCTTTTATCGTTTCCATCTACATTTTCCTAGAAAAAGAACTTTAGGTAATAAAGAAATAAAGACACGTTGAATCGAGCGAGTTGCGGTTTCACGGCCATCTTAGCTCACATATCTAGTTGTACCGTGGCATGAACGCCCGTGGAAAGTTACGTGATGGTGCTTCTGAAAGGAATGTTGGGTTGGGGGAAAGTCGGTCGCAAGTCTGGGCGCGCCTTGTGGCGCTTTTAGCTTCAGCCACACAGGCTTTTCACTGGTTCAGACCTTTGAGAAGTTTTCACGTTTTGCGGTACACTGGTTGAGCTGCCCCTGTTTACTTTGCACGTTTTTTTCCGGCGGGTGTTTAACTTGTTTGTCTCGGGTGGCGTGCGCGCTTTGAATTGGGGGGTAGGAGTTTGAAAGCTCGTTCGCCAAACCAGGCCACGCGGGTCGTTATAACTAAAGCAACCAACAGTCGGACATTTCCGGCTGCCGTGTAATTTCCCGCGCACCTTTAGGTTATTTCCAAACTGGAATTCGAGCAAGTTCGCCTCCACTTCTGGGTCTTCGTCTTTTTATCGCCGTCTATGTCTCTCAAGTTGCCCCGCAGGAACGTTGTGGTGGGAATCCTGGCTGCCACGACTGGCTCTCCGGGTGCAACACGTGTTGCGCCTTTTATTTGGGCGCTTTCTGGGTCCAAATAAGCGCAAAGTTAAACTCGCCTCATTGTCAGAACTCATTGCCTCACCTCATTGCCTCTTGGGTTTTCATAATGGCCGGATGACGGTTAGCAGGCTGCCTGCCAGACATTGTTGCACAGCTGACCCCTGAGCAAGGTCCTGGCCATAACTTAAAAAAACACCTTTCGGTTATCAATATGTTATGAGGGTAATGGGGCATTTGCACCTGAAAAGGCAGCAGAAGAACTCCAATTAACTACACATTGTGTGCTGGGGGATCTGAACTAACTAAAAAGTAGTTATAAGGATTAGTGCAGCTATTTTCAGCTACCCGAACTATGCCTCAGAGGCAAATCTAACACTTTCGTATCATCTACACTAAATAGGCACTGATTCACAAAATAAATAAAACTTAACTAGATGCATTGAATGGTTCTTAAACAAACACATGGAAACGTGGAAAACTCAATGCGATTTCGGACGCAGCACACATTTTTGGTACTAGAGCACGTTAACGTCGCACCACACTTGTGTAAATCACTTACTGTGTCTACCAGCTCCTGATATGCACTGTGCTCCAAAAAGTGCACATTTACCAATACTCAAACCTAAATCCATGCGGCCAGGGCCAGCCCTAGGAATTGTGGGGCCACTTAATTTGCATATATCACAGGAAGTAACATCACTCCAACCTGAACTCGGAAGGATGAAACTTGTGGGTATTGGAACCCGTGGCCAGCAGTTTAAACATATATCTCAGCAGTAGGCACATTAACCCAATGGCTATCATTGCTGCATGCATATTGATTTATGGCACACTGAGTTTAAAAGTATGTTCTTGTCATCTACCTGCCCCTTTAACCCAACACAAAAACACAAACGCATAGAGACTTGCTCTGTTATGGTAGACTGCGTGCTATACACAATTCAATAACATAGCATAACAGAGCACAGCAAAACGCTTCACTCGTTCTCTGTTCGGTGGTGCTCTGGGTGGCCTATGTCACTTTGGTGACTGGCAGCAAAATGAGAAAAATGTTAATGATAGCTCTGCTGAGGCCAGTCCCCTATACTTCAAGGAATTACATTATTTGCCCAGGATCACATGCTGTGGTTAGACATTGAAGCTGGGATTTTAACCCATGCACAGTTTAACCACTTGAACACATACCTTCCAGTCTCCACTTGGTACACATTCAAAGTTTGGATTTCAAAATCTACAATAAAATCTTGCAGAGCAGAGCGTGCAAGTTTTCCATGGCTATACATGATTTCTCCTGCAATTCTGGGACTTTACATGTTCCCCAATTTCAAACGGGGGAGAACAAACTACAGGTCCCAGTATCCAAATGAAAAAAAAACAGGAACTTCATGGCCTTTTCACACGTGGCCCTGAGAAACTTCAGAGCTCAGATAGTTTGCTTATGAAATACACATATCTGATATTATAGTAACATTAAGCATGCTAAAGCAAAATAATGCTGTTGTTTAATTTTCCACATTCTGAATAGAAAACTAGAAAGCCCACAACACAACGTGCTACAAGCCTGAACTACTTGGATAAAGGTTGAGTGTTTCTCTGCATTCTGCTATTCATAGTGTTGCTTCTCATTTGTTATTGCAGAGTTGTAAGTGGCAGAATGCAAAAAAGGAGGCGTACATGGGGGCCCTATTCACGCATGACACTGCAACACAGATGTGTCCAAAGTCTGATGTCGGTTGGTTGTATTATTAATAAAGATAGCCTGCTTATTTCATTTTTGAAAACAGCCATCCAGCATAATAATAATTTAGCACTTATATAGCGCTACGAACCCTCAGGTATCTGAGCCTCTGAGCGCTGTGTCTAGTGCTCATTTATCGACCACGGAAGATTGAAAGGCTAGCGCGTGAGACCTGTCTGAGCTTGCCTTGAAAATGCATATGGCACATCAAAATGAACAGCCCCAACATTAGCACTTTGCATGTGAAAGGGTCTCCGAAGGTGTACTTGACCCCATGACCTAGTTTTCATTAATCGCTGGCTGCTGGGCATCACAGCTCTGAGGAACACTGCAGGAAGCCCATTCCGTGACTGACACACAGTCAGTCGCGCCTGCTGCAACTTTCCAGGCTTCTAGGTGTTGAAACACAGACTGCTGCTGTCCTGGGAGAAACATAAAATCCGGATTTATTGCACATGGACTACCCGACAAACCTCAAAACGTATGGCCAGTCCGGTCGAAATCCGGGCAGGTGGCAACCCTAAAAGGCTTGTTATATCAATCAGAGATATAGACCCGTTTTTATTAGTAATTAGCAAGCATGCATCCTCATTGAAAACCGCACATTTTACAAGCAGGATCAGTGCTGAACATACTGTGGGATGGGCCGGGGTGCGCAGAGGGGAGTTGAGGATGAGGATGAGGGGTAGTCCTTCATTTATGTTGTTGGCCGTCCAGGTTTTTCTTATTCAAAATCTGGTCACCCTAACAGTCTGCCCATGATCCTTCTGAGGACGACACATTGAGTGAATACCATTAAATCCGAAAATGATACCTAGTGTTACAGTGCTTAAAAGTAGGAGAAATGTGGCACGAACCACTACATACAAATCTGTTATTGTGATATATATACAGGTAGAGAGAGAGAGACAGTCAGCAGGTTAATCTGTATTTCATCCTTATGTTTTCTTTCTGTTCCCAGCTACTAAAACGACAGTGGTCCAGCTGCACGACTCGCGTGTTCGCTTGTTTTTTTTACCTTTTACTTTTTCAGGCTATCTTGAGGCGCTGGTTACTGGGTATTCTCCATTTTCTTTTGGCAACAGTTCCCTTGAGTTTTTGCACTTTCGTAAAGCACTCTGGTCCTCCTAAATACAACGGAAACAAAACCCGCCCGGAAACCAGAAGAAAAGTGTCAGGGAGTCGATTAATAGCGATTGGCTGGGTTCCAGTAATAGGCATTAATGATGTTTTTGGTATATAGCTGTTTTTCCATTTCATGGCGCAGTAATCAGAGGTATGGATCCGAGATGTAGTCAGGAAGAGTGGAGTCAGACGTGGTGTGAATCAAACCTGTGATTGCGAGTAGATCACACAAAAGAGCACCGAGAGATGAACTCACAGCGCTATATGCGCAGTACATCCGCGCCATGGAAATGATTCATGCGTATTCACGTAATATGGCAGACCCCCCCCCCCCTCCACCTACTCCCCACCCTCTCTGTACAACATGTGGGCTTCCAGAGGCCTGCCCAGAGTTGTCTTGAGCAAGGTTTGACTCTTTGAGCCCGAATAAATCTGGAAAAAAGACCCCAGCGTGTGAGAAAATGCCGTATCAGCACGAGCTCATTTCTATGTATCAGACCATTGTATCCGCCATTACCTATGTGCACCGACCCTCTTCCAGAGAACTGTTGAGTGCAAGTTCAAACCCAGCAGGCCTGCCTCATTCTATCCCTCAAACTCGACAAAATGTATGTGCCGAGCGATGATAATATACATTATCATAGCGCCTGGAATACATTCAGATTGAGGTGCCCACTCTAGATGACATAATTGCTGTTGGTACATCTTCGTAATACAAAACAGTAACTATTATATGCATATATCATTAACAGACCATGATACCCTTGTAATCTTTTATTTGAGACATCACAGCTGGTTCATGTTATAATCCCCTCATTGTGATGTCAACAATAACGAAACGGCGACGGCCCTTAGGGCGCACCCTGTGCTCTTGGCACAGGCTCCCAGATGAATGAACTCGCAAAACAAAAATAAATTCAGGAAATTAAAGATTGCTATTGGTAATATTGATTCTCAAGCTACGGTAGATCTGAATTTTCTTACCAAGGAATCACTGGTGGGTGAGAGTGGCCTAGCTAGCCAGGTGTATAAACAGATTGTGTGTGAATATAAAGATAATGATATGCTGAGAGATGAGTGGGGTAGGAGGAGTGGCTCTGACATAACAGTGGAAACATGGACGAGGATATGTGTGAATGTCAGTCTGTGTTCCCCGAGTCTGTCTGAAAGAACGAGACAATGGACCCCGGAGAGGTTATGGAAGAGAGGTTTGAAGGATGATCCGGAATGTTGGGCGTGTGTTCATGATAATGGTACATTGGAGCATATGATGTGGGATTGCATAAGGTACGAGGATTTGGGAGTGATATAGATGTAATATTGGAGAGGGTATTGAATGAGCAAATTAATTTGGATTTTGAAACACTGATTTTGGGAAATGATGCAACCTTGGAGGAGCTTACTCAATGCCAAAAAAATGGTTATTTAGGGGCGCCTTGATGGGGAAAAAAATCATACTTAGGAATTGGAAATCTGATGTTACATTAGACAAGGAAGTGTGGTTGAACGAAATGCGCAACCTAGCGGATATTGGGAAGTTTCTTTATAGGAAACAAGGCAAAACTGGATTGTTCATGAAGATTTGGGGAACATTTCTAGAGATGTACTGAACCTGATTTTTGTGTATTATATATTGTGAGCTGTGTAAATACTGGGGGGTGTGGGGGTTTTTGAGTTGATGTGTTGTTGTATTATTGTATGTATAAGTTGTATATATTATTCTGGCGTTTCATGTTTTGTTGTATTTAAATTATAAATAAAGCTTTAAACAAAAAAAATAATTCAGCGCGTCCAACCGATGCAGCATTTACCTAGCTTCAAGGCACTATTGAATGCTTAAAACAAGAGGATGGGCATTGTCATTTTGGTGTTAAATGGAATAATCTATCCTTCTAACATACATTTTACGGCTATTGTAAATCGACCTGGATTTCAGGGCCTGTATAAAGGATTCAGCTGCACAGAGCATCTCAGTGACTTAAACTATTTTTATTGTGCAACTCAGTGTCCTTTAACCTGTATCTTATATCTCATTGACTGAAACAGGCTGTCCCAAGTATAAACTGTCTTTTTTTTTTCTTCTTTTTTTTATTGACTTTAGCTAAGTAAACTCAACTTTTTTCAAAACATATAAATCAAATCAATTAGATTTCCCAATTATACAAATACATTTAAAATTTTCCAATTACATTTCCAATTTTACAAAGCACCACAAAACAAAAGAAAGGCAGAAGGAAAGATAAAATAAACTAAAATAGAATAAGAACCAATACCCTAAACATATTGATTATATAGAAAATATAATACATAAAATTCATATCACAATCAGTAAGCACTTCATATAAAACAACTTAAACACAATACTGTAGATGTTTCCATGGTGCTTATGCTAAAGACTATCAGTATGGTTAGTTTGTACCGAGGTTGTTGGGGACATCCACAATATCTGGCATGTAATAAATGAACTACCACATACTGGCCTCGTACAAGCTGCTGTATTTCCAAAGGAGCCCTAAACCACCACAAGGTCACTTGCAGCACTTAAATTTAAAGCATTCAAAAAATTGAAAGTTGCAACTCGAATACTCATAACTTAAGTTGGCAGAATGGTTGGCCATCTGTGTTCTGGAGACATCAGACCGAAATATGGCATGTGTCTCCAGAAGGACGGTGCTCTCAAATACATTAGGGCCTGACATTCTACTAGTACATGCTTTAAAGTTTCTCCGATAGAAGTATCAACATAGTATCTACAGAAATTCTCTTCTACATTGATAAAATTCCTTCTTTCCAAAACATCTCGTGTCAAATACAAATTGAATCGTAGGCATAAAATTGCTGATCTCAGCTGAGGAGTCGGTGCTCTGCAGAAGTATGGTTCTAACTCTTTAATTTTTTTTCTGTTCAAATGCAGAGGCCTGAAAGAAGTATAGACCTTCTCCCTGCCTTTGTGTCTACTGGACTTGCAACCGCAATTCTCATTGTCTGGAGGAGTCACACTCCATGGGCACACAATTGCTTTGTGAGTGGAGGCCTAATGATTGTTTAGTTGTTGGAGGTTAGGGAAGCAGGTCAGCTTAGCGGTGCTCCCTGAGCACTATCTGCAGAATTTTTGGGACCATTCATGTCTAGCTATGCATCATCTCTCAGAATGAACGGGTAATTAGGTTGAAATAATGGCTACCTGCTGTTTCTTTGTACCTCTTTTAAAGAGAAGTTGGAATACTGTGTTAGCAAATTCTTACAGCAGTGTTTATGCCTGACGAAATGATCCATGTGGTCCTGAAAGCTAACAGACAAAGATGTGGAGTTAGCCTAATAAATGTATTATCTGCAAGAGCTGTTATGCGTTTTCTTACAAAATAACCCTGCACTGATACCTCTTTAACATGCCTCCTATGGGCTGCATTTAAATGCCCCAAACTGAGGTCCCTTTCACTTGAATGGCAGGATTTTAAACACTGAAACAAAAATGGCATGGCTTTTGTTTTTGTTTTTCAAGTAAAATTAATGAGCATTATGGAAAGGGGTCTACCGGTCATAACCAATGGATAAGCAGAATTAAAATTTACAAAAGAAGGAGGAATCAAAGATCCCTGTCACATGGAAAACAGGATTTTTAAACATTGAAAACAAAAACGGCATGCACATGTGTGTGCAAATAAAAACGGTTTAAAAACAAGTACAAGTGAAAAGAAAAATCACTGCTCACAGAAAAAAGTCAGGAAAACTAAACATGATGGGTGGGTTTACAAGAAAATGTATATTATGTTTCGCCCACAAAACTCCAGTGACATTTGAAGAGCCACTTTGTCTTCATGAAAAAAAAATCAGCCCAAGGCAGACTCTTTTGCTGGCTGTGGGTAAAACTTTACAAGAACATCTCCCACTTCCGGCCTGGATGTCACACCGCCCATCTAATGACCAACCGCAATAAAAATGTTCTGCTAAAGGAGTTGAAATTCAGTGTTCTCCAGACCTGCTAGCTCTGAAAGCCTGGACTTCAAGAAAAGTCACCCTTGGCTGGAGCATGTCTAATATGTGTGAAAATGGGGACACCCACTTCAAAGAGCAAGCTTCGAACACACAGGAGACTGACTGATAAAGGTACAGGCTGACCCAGTGAAAACAAATGGCTTGAAGCAGGAGCAGGACCTTTTGTCCCACATGAACATTCACAATTTATTTAAAAGGACTACTATCATTTAAGGCTTTTTCTCAGCCATCAGAAAGCAGATGGATTTCATCTATGTACCATGTGTTATGTAATTTCCAGGCAATTTTGGGGATATACAATTCATCTTCCTGTGACGCTGGGAACTGTAAGGGCCAGTTAAATTAGGTGTCTGGCTGATCTGACAATGTTCCAAATGTGAGAGTTAGTGAGTGGGTGGAAATTGAAATTA
Organism: Ambystoma mexicanum; assembly: GCF_040938575.1. NCBI lineage: Eukaryota > Metazoa > Chordata > Amphibia > Caudata > Ambystomatidae > Ambystoma > Ambystoma mexicanum. The sequence goes on from NC_090923.1 coordinate 572,963,183, forward strand.
GGTAAATGCTTAATAACTTACATATTCATATCTGTTGTGCTTTTTATGGAAATGACAGAAAGGTGCCACATGCTCGTGCTACATGATACAGATTTGGTGGTCGGCTTATCTAATTCCCCATGATTGGCTAAACAGAAAATATGTTCAGTCTGGCAGTTACTAGTAAAATTATAAAGTTGTGAAACATTACTAGTTTTTGCCAAAAAGATGAAAGGAGAACAAAGGTTGATGACAAATGGGAATTGACATATGTTGCCCCAATACCCTAAACCAATCCTGACTTGGAGGCTGGGTTTGGGAGGAGAGAGAAGGGTAACTGTCCAATCCTAGTGGCAGGGATTATTGAAGGGTACTTCCCCAAGATTGTAATATTGGTGGTGTCATCGCTGCTGTATAAGGGGGACTGCACTAGGACAGATAAAGACAGAAAAAGGAGAAAGACAGGAGGACAGAGAGAAGAGACAGACCATAAGGAAGGCTGCTGACACCTACCACCTGACAGCTGTAAGGAGACTCCAGAGGCGATTGCTGAGAGTGCATCTGTGTGGAGCTGTCTTTCTCTAGGAAGGCCTCAAAGCTGACTGGGTCCTTTGGTGGAGAGGGCATCTTTGAGAGTGGAGTGACCAGAGACCTGCCCTATCTTTCCAGAGAGTCCTGAGATGCAGCTGGCTTTCCTGAACCTTAAACAGAGGCTTGCTATGTAAGTAGAACTGAGCCCTGGGAAACCAAAAGGCGGGGGAGTCTGCTTTTCTTGAATCCTTCCCCTTGTGGTGGGAAAAAACTGTGTAGATCCTTAGCCTATGTAACCAAAAATATTAATTTTATTAATTCCCCATTTGGCAGAACACTATGGGATGAATTTTGTTAAAATTCGAAATTAACAAAGCTCACTTCCCAGTGTGCGCTGAAAACGATAGCCCATACATTAATTGGGTAATCCTTCTTGTCCAGCTGACCTCCACTTCTTTAAGCAAGAGGAGTGTCTTTGTTCATAAATCAGCCCAACTTGTTTATCTAGCTTCCACAACACAGGTCTTTCAGTAAGGGGGTCTGAAATCCAAATTTCCCCAAATCATTCCAATTTTTATGTCTGACTTCCCAACATAGACCAAAGCAAGGGGGGTCCTGAAAAACAAAGCAACAACTCACCCTTTGTTTTTATTTTAAACCACAAGTGTGGGCAAAATTGTAATTGCCATATGTATTTTTACCAATCTTGAAATCCTACTGCTACCCTTTTAGTCCTGCAAGAAATTCAAAACCCCACAACATTACATACGAGCCTTTGCTCTTGATCACTGTAATTATTTTGTGAAGTGAAATTTGCAGAAAGTTAAGAATTGTGATAGTGTTCTTTTTAAAGCACTTTTGTGATTTATTTGTGCTGAGACGAGTTGATTGTGTTATGCCACCGATATTTTTTTGTGATATTTTCGTGCTAATTTGTATTACTTTTAATTTAAATAAATACCAATATATTTCCTGTACACCGGCCTGGTTCTTGGCTCATTGTTAGCTCAAGGGAGAGGGATCCAAGGGGCATGATAGGTCTCTGAGATAGGGCTAAAGAAAATAATCTCTTAAATAGTTTGTTGCATAACCACTTGAGTGGGGAGGGAAGGAACTCCCCGTGCTGAGGGTGGCTTCCTAAACTGTTACAGATTGGGGGCTCATACAGGATTTAGCTTCCTATTCCTAACCCATGACAAGTACATTGTGACATTCTATTCATTTTGATGCAATTGCATTAAGGCGGAGGGAAAGTGTTTTTTGTTTTGTTAAAGTGCCGCCAGAATTCTTTTGAGTGACGAAATCAAGCAGGAACAGGGTGATTTTTCGCCTGCATAAAGAATGTTTTATTAAAGTGCAAAAAAACAATTGTGAAAATGACTACTGTACAAAGTTGGGAAGCTAGGGAGCATCTCCTAACTACATTATTTCTCAAAGGAGAATGGGTTGAGGATGATGCAGGAAACTGACAAACCAGAATTGTGCAGGAAGTTACCTCAGTAAGCAATGATATTTGGCTTGAAGCCGGAATGTTGCACAAAGTACTTGAAGTATTTTATATGACCACAACTGCTCGTGATGAACAGATACAAATGGTTCAGCTAACTGCTCAGTTATATTTGGATTTGCTGTTAGTAGAAGAGCATTGGCAAAATAGTGAGACTAGTAGGATGAATCAGACTGGAGACCTGTCACAGGCCCAAGATATTGTTCAACAACTCAATTCTGAGGTAGAAACACTGCAGCAAGAGAGTGCAGAGGGTGAAACACAGTTTTTTGCACTGAAACATTCACAAAAAGAGTGTGTAGAAAATATGAGCGCACTGCAACTGAAGCTAAATGACCAGTCAGCTCTTAGTAGAGTCTTTTTGGAGGACATTATCGCATTTCAATCAGAAATAAAACAATTGAAAATGGAAAATAGTCAATTAATTATCAAAGGGGTTGATTCGCAAAATTACTTTGATCAGATACATCAGCGGGTAAGTACTCTGAAACAATAGAGGATGCAGCTGGCTCAGAAAAAAGACCTCTTGATCAGGATAACAGCGCCCTATTACAGAGGATAAATCAGTTGGAAATGGAGGTAGAAAAGGAACAGTCAGGTTCTCTGGAATTGGCCAGAACTAGACAAAAGAGGAATGGGTTAGTAGAGTGAGTGAGGCAAATAGAAGCGGAACTTTTAGAGGCAGCAAAATGTAGGGATGAACAAGAGAAAGAGATTAGTCTCCTGAAGGAAAAGCACATTGAATATGCACGCAGCTTACAAGGCTCACAGAGGGAGAATGAATCCCTTAAGCAGCGGTGCAGCAAACAGGATCAGTTGGTAGTTCAGAGCAGGATGCATGCAATTAATCAGGCCTTAGTGTCAGAATTAAAAAGCCAGCTCTCTGACTACCAACAGCAAATAAATAAAGAGATACACAGGTGTGAGAGCATCACCAAGGAAATCGAAAATTATAAACAGGACCTGAGGCACCCTGACCAATCAGGATATGGGACAAGGCCCACTGATCAAGGTCAGGCGCCCCTTTCCCATCAGGGGCCTCATGCCAGTCATTTACAACCTCTCTTGCACAAATGGGGACCGACCGCATGCATGCCATCTATCAAGAGCAGGGTGACATGAGCCAGTTAGACTTAGCCAGGTCTAGCTGAGATGATCATGAAGGCTAGTCCCTGTCTGATATTGGTGAGTTTTCATCTCTACCACACAGAAGGGAAAGTGACCGGACCAGTGTGTCCTGGGAAGTATGGAATAATACGGTAAGTACTTCAGACCATGAAAACTCTTATGAGGAGAAAGTCAGGGAGTTAGATTGGCTGAAGATGCAATTACAAAGAGACCATCTTGCCCGCTTTGCTGAAGGAAAAATGCCAGACCCTCAGCCTAGGAGGGGCATTCTAAAAACCTGAAAACCTCTGTGTATTCAAGGGAATTGGGGGAATTCCCCAGACTCTGTGGTAAGAGGGATGAGGAAACTGGCTTCTATCCTAGGCCTGAAAGAGTGACCCTGAGAGTTCACTTTGGTCCAGGTGAGTGGAGTCAGACCCTGTGGTTCTGGGAGATTTTTTCCCATCCTGATTCATGGATTATTTGCGCCAAAAAAAAACAGGATTTGTGCGCCATTCTGCCCGCACATCCCTGTTTAACAAATGGGGATTTGCGGGCAGAATGGCACACAAATCCCGTTTTCTTTTTGGTGCAAATAATCCATGAATCAGGGTCTCAGTCTCATAGAGATAGGGAGCACCTAGAAGACAGGGAAGGGAGTGCGGATTGCAGTTCTGAGTCAGAAGGTGAAAGGACTCTGGTGCAGAAGAAGATAAATACAGAGAAACAAAGACATTTTTTTTCAAAGACCCAATAAGACAAATCAAGGCCATAAGGCGCTTCCTGACCCCATACCACAAGAATGCCAAGTATTCGGTATGGGAGCACCTAGAAATTTATGAGCAGATGGTGGCATCATTCCAGATCAGGAATGATGTGAATTGTATAGCATTTGCTAAATGGTCGTTCTCACCTGGTTACTCCAGTTTCTTTGCAGGGCTGGAGGACCATGATCATCATAAATAGTCCACTTGTAGGGCGGGCAAACAGAAAATGTTTTCAACCCATAGGAACCCACAAGAGGCCTGTAAGGCTGCATATAACTTGCAGTGTGGGGAAGATCAGATGCTAGGGAGTTTGTGCAGGAGTTAAAGCAAGCATTTGCTCAGACTTCATGGGGGTGAACACCAATAGTAGGGAGTTCATAACTATATATTTCCATGCTCGCCCCAAATACATAATGACTAAGTTGGTGCATGGCTTTCATGAGCATAGGACCCTGGATTGGGTGATCGAACAGGCCACCAGGATTTATGAGTCCAAAAGCCTGATGAGAGTAAAAATATTCTCAAAACCCCCAAACCATCGAACACCCCTGCTGCTGCAAAGGTGGCGGAGGTCAAAACTACCCCTCCATTGGTTCTGGAGATGGGGAGGCCTAAAAGTAACCCTCCTGCCAACAAGCAAAATGGAAATCAGAAGGGAACCCCAACTCAGCCCAATTGAATGGTAGTCAGGCGGGAGCCCAGAACAATGATCCCTCTGACCCTGTCACCTATATAGGTATGTATGTATACAATCCTCCGGCCCAAGACGGGGGGACTAATCAGGTAAGTACTGCCCCAGGAAACTTCCCTCAGCAGAGAAGTATCACTCCACCTTCCGATCTGAACATTTTCCCCAGATATCCCCCAAACCAGAACTTCCAAAACAATCCTCCTCTCTCTCCCGGTTCCAGGATAATAGATCCCTGAACCTGGGAGAAGGGAGATTCAGGATGGAAAATTATGGGGAGGAATTTCCAGTACCCGAGCTACTCTGGGAGAAGGGACAGTTACCCCTTTCAGGAGCAGCAGAGGTATGACTTGAGACCTCCATAACACCCAGACAACGTCTTGCAACTGGAGCGACAGGTCCAGCAACTGACTATTGATTTGGGGCACATGCTGATGGCTCAGTACAACTCTCAACCTAGCCCTGCTTCTTGGAATTCCCCAACTTGATGCCCCAGGGGTGAAATGACGGGAAGAATCATCTGCCAAACTACATGTTCTAGGGGCAGTGGCCCGCCGTGGAGGGGAGATGCCAAGCCCTTGAGGAAGCGTCATTTCTCACCCAAACAGAACCTCTAAAAACCTCTGAGCCTGAAAGAGTCTCTTCTACCCCTAAACTGTTAGTACCCAAAGATCAAATAGTAAGTAGGAGGCCAAAAAAGAACCCACTTTGTGGAGGAACTCCGGATTATCCGTTTTGAAAGAGAATTATTCCTGGAAGTTTCAGGTAAGCAGACCTTCATTTTCAAAAATGAGGGGATCCCTCCCAAAGAAAAATGGGTCGCAAAAGACACTGAAATGGACAGGTTAAGTATGGAGACCTACCCAGAACTAGAAAGGATTCAACCCCAAACATGTGAGCCACACAGAAGTGAAACAGACTGGGTATCCTTTCTCCAAACATGTTCTGAGAAATGTTGCCAGGTAACGGGGGAGAGCCAAGGAGCTGGGGAAAATGAAGATTCCTCAACAACACCCATTGCGAGTTGCAAAGTTTTATTTACAGATTCCGGAACATCGACACAGAAAACTGCTCAAGATCACACTGTGTCGGAGTTCAATATTAAGAAAATGACCACCAGGCTGTCAAATAACTCACACTTTCTTTGCACCTTGAAGGAAAAAGAAGGCCGATTTTATGCACCGGTTAAGGTGCAAGGTCATTGTGAATTATCAGCACTGGTGGATACTGGATCCTAAGCCACCCTCCTGTCAAAAAGGGCCTTTGACCAACTAAACTCAGGACGAGGGAGGGCCACTAAATTCCACTTACACCACTTCCCGGACAACTCCAACATTTCGACGGGAATAATATTTCTGTCGAAGGGACTGCATATCTGGACATAAAAATTGGACGGCACTGGTTGAAACATCTGGTGATCATTGTGACTCCAGAGGGCACACCTTGTTTACTGGGGAATGATCTCCTGAGGATGTTATCAGCTCGATTTGACTGTGTAAACCCGGTCCTCTGGACTCAGACTAACCGTCCTGTCAAGTTAAAAATGAGTACCAATTATGTAAGCCTGAATGGTACCTATCACATAATTGATCAACGCTCTGAGAATGTAGAGTTACATTTAAAAAATAACCAAGTCCCTGACATCACTATCATCTCTGTAGGAGAGCACACTGGTGATGGGAACCCTTCTCCATTCGTAACAATCAACCTTCCTCCCAGTTTTAAGTGGAAATCCACACTGGAAGGGAACACCCTAATATTCTACACCAGTCCAAAATCAGAAGCTACCTTGAGTCCCGTGAAACCAGATAAGGAAGAGTCCGCTCAAAGTCTGACGGACATTCAGAAAAAGGGCGAACAGTTGTTTTTCCCCATTCAATTAAATGGGGTGGAGTAACCAGTGCAGCACCAGAGTATGCCTGAATAATGAAAGGAGCTTCACTAGCGAAGAATTTTTCAGGAAACTCCCAAAAGATCAGACCATTCCCACATTTAAATGGATTGACAAATGGGAGTAGGTCTGTAAACCACACATTTCAAACATCTCCTACCTAGGTGTATGTTAAAAGTTTCGATTGGCAACAAAAGCATAGACCATCATTGTTAGGTTGTGAGAGATGTCCCTTCCGCCTTTTATCTGGGAAGTGACATTCTCAAGCAATCTGCAATCAATTTGGACCCAATTAATAACAAAGCCTGGTCCCAACTGGGGGGTAACCCCATGGGCGTTGACATTGAAAAAGTATTCCAGTCAGCCCAATGGCTGCCTTATGAGGTTGAAGTTCAAGTGCGAGAAGAGGTTACCATCCTAGGACAGGTGCAACAATGTACTCTTCCCCTCAAAATTAAGTGAGGACAGAACCTCAAACATCAGGACGCATATATAAATCTAAATTCCCATCTCTATAAACAAGGATTATATTTAAATCCGACACCTCTAGTAGACCTAGAACACAACACCATTTGAATATTGGTGGATGACAGTGACCCTCGAAGTATCACTTTGGGCACAGACTCCTTTATTGGAATGGCGGTTGATGCCCAACATTTTTCTATTGATTTAGGGAATTAAATCATGGGACCAATCCCAAATGACTGTTTCGACATCAGTGACGGTATTCCTCCAGAAAAGATTTTTACTAGGCATGGGGGGAATTTCCTGGTGTACTCCTCCTGTGCCTACAGGGTGGAAGAGGTGACCTGTGACATTAGGAGGGAGCGGGTAGTGTTCAGAGTCAAGGACCACTACCTCGAATCCCCTGTTCAGGTCAATACCATCAAAAGAGATCTCTCCACCCAACTGGAGGATACTGCTGAAATTGCCAAGCCTGAGGTCTTTCCAGGTTTCAAGCAGCTGGTCAAGGAAAGGATCAATCTTGCTGATGCCTGTGAGACTGAGGGTCAAAGACAAAAGCTAAAACAGGTCTTCCTGGAATTCCAAGATATCTTTTCAGTGGGCTCATATGACTGGACACACATCCATTCATTCAACCACCATTCCCATGGACCCCGAGATGGCTCCCGTATTTGTGAAACAATACCGGTTACCTCTCACATCCATGGAGTCACTCACAGAGATTATTAAGAATTTAGAATCCCATAGGTTGATTTTTTTCAATCCACAGTACCTTCAACAACCCGGTATTGGGGATCCTCAAACCAAACGGCCAATGGAGACTATGTTCAGACCTGAGGGAGTTGAACAAATGGGTCCACATGTCAAGATGGCCCCTTCCCTTCATCGATCAGGGACTGGCTCTGATCCAAGGGTCAAAGATGTACACCGCCATTGACCTGACCAATCGTTACTGGACAGCCCCCGTGAGTACGGAAGACCAGTACAAGCCTGCCTTTGCCTTTGGGGGGCAGCAGTACACATGGTCCTGAACCCCCTTTGGATATATAAACTCTGGTAATGAGTTCAACATCTTCCTATATAAGGCCATGCCTGATTGGGGTAAAAGGGCAAACCTGGCCTACCTCGATGATGATTTGATCAAGAGCTCAACTGTGGAGGAACATATAGAAGACATCTGCAATGTTCTAACCCAGTTGCAGAAGGCTGGAGCAAAATTGGTCTTTTTCCGAAGGTACAGTGGTGTAAGACGCGAGTGAATGCCTTAGGGCACAAGATCACACCTGACGGTCTTACTCCCCAGGTGAAGAAGGTAGAAGCCTTATTGAAATTAAAAGACCCTACCACTCTGCGAGAATTAAGAAGCTTTCTTGGACTTACTAATTATAGTCGAAAGTTCATTAAAGACTATGCAGCGGTCACTCAACCATTGGTCCATTTACTAAAGGCTGGAGTCAAGTGCGAGTGGGGTCCAGAACAATCTGTTGCAGTTAAACAACTGAAAGTAAGCCTTTCCCAGGCTCTTTGTTTGGCTTACCCCATAAAGACAAGGAGTTCTTCTTGGAGACAGGGTTCTCAGATACTTGACTAACAGCGGTAGTGTACCAAAAGCATGACAAGGTCAACAAGGTCCTCTCACATGCGAGCAAGACTTTGTCCTTTGTGGAGGAAAAATTCAATGAATGCGAGAAGGCACTGCTGGCAATGGTGTGGGCACTGAAAAATTACCACCCATTCATACAGGGGGAGCACATAATTGGGAAAACTCCTCATTAACCCATGCAATATCTACAAAGTGACAGAATCCGGGTGGGGAAGGTGCACAATCTGCACCCGTTGTGGACTATTTGGGACTCATTCATCTCCATAATGCTCCCTGGACAATACCTATTCACATGTTTGTCTTTACTTTCCGTTTGCAAGACTTTGAAACATCCTTATTTAATTTCACAAACTACATGTCCCATAATGCACCCTGTGGCAGTTCCCATTTCCTGGATATTCCTATGCAGCAGTCTTAGAACTACAATCCCCAGAGATCAGTGCAGCTTTCACTTTGCCAGGACCAGAGAGGGAGGAGGCCATTTACATTTAGGTGTGCTGCTCCAGGTGCTGCTAATTAGCCTGCTTCAGCACAGGGCAGGTCAGTATTTAAGCAGATGTCTGAAGGAGGGCCATGTTTCTTGCATTGAGATCACCTCCAGCCCTTTGTTGCTTTGTTCCTTGGATTTCTGCTGTGTCCTGTTTCCAGAACCTCTTCCAGAGCCCTGTGCTCTGTGCCTTGCAGCCCTGCACCTCTGCCTTCACACCCCTGCCCTTTGCCCTGCACTTCTGTGCTTCCTATACTGCAGCCATGCTCCCCTGCTAGCAGTCCTCTGTTCCCTGTCTACATCCCTTTGCTCTCTACCACCAATTATCCTGTTCTCTGCTGCAGTCCCTTGTGCTGTGCCCATTGCCCATGTTATCTGTCTTCAGCTTCCTTGAGTCTTCAGTCCTGCCCTTGTTTTCCCACTTCAGAGCTACAATTTCCTTGTTATCAGTCTTCAGTCCTGCCCTTGTTATCCCACTCAGAGTTACAGTTCCCTTGTTATCAGTCTTCCATCCTGCCTGTGCTATCCCACTTTAGAGCTACAGTTTCCTTGTTATCAACCTTCAATACTGCCCTTGTTATCCTACTTTAGAGCTACTGCTTCCTTGTTTGCTCTCTGCAGTCCTACTCTTGTTATTCCAGTCCAGAGTTATTGTTCCTTGTTACCAATCTGCAGTTGCAAGTCTCCTTACCTCTGCACTTAGATTCTAGTTTTCTTGCTTTTCTTCTTTCTTCCGGTTCTCTGTCCTGAACCTTGCTCAATTTGACTTCCTATTAAGCCCTGGATATTCCTGTTACAGTTCTTGTCTTCACTTGTGCCTTGTGTAATTCTTTTGTTCAGAGTTTGGCTGCTGGATTTCCAGCAGGCAATCTCTGCCCCTTTCCTTTGTCGCGTTTCAGTTTATGTGGATGGGTGCTCCTACCATGTTGATTACAACGGGGAAAAAGTACTGGTGGCTGGCATTGGGAATGCCTGGGTGAAAGATACCCCAGAGCCCTCTGCTGGTTATAAAATGGGACCCCAAAGTAGTTAGGTTGCAGAGTTGATGGCTGTTTATCAAGCCATCCTCACTGCAGTGCACCACCAACTCAATGAACTGGTCATAATCACTGACTCTGATTATGTTAGGAATGGGTTTGTGGAGCACCTGATTAACTGGAAGAATCAAGGCATGCTTTGTGCCAAGAAAAAAACCCTAAAGCATGCCAAACTGATCCAGTCAATCAACAACCTGGTGACCTCCAATAAGATGACCATCTATTGAAAGAAGATAAGAGGTAATTCAAAGATAGAGGGGCCGGATAAGACTGGGAATGACCTGGTTCACATCTTGCTAAAACCGGAGCTCTGCAGGGGGATTTCATAGAAATGGAATCCCTGCTGGGTGAAATCCAAATGGCCACTGTCAACAGGTCACAAACTTGGGATAACAGCTAACTCTCAACAGCCCAGTGGAGTAACGATACCCCAGATGCAGATTTGACCACTGAACACAAAGAGGAACTGACCATTGCGACATTATATCGACACATTGAAGACCCCAGAGGATTTCCTCTAACAGAGTCAGATTATGCCAGTAAAGAGTATCTCTGGGTGTTTATGAAGTTTTCCAAAATGTTCCGCATCCAAGACGATTTGTTGGTAAGGAGACCCCTAGTTGGCTGTGACCTGTGGGTGGGACCTACCTCATTCCAAAGCCTGACTTTGAGCCATGCCCATGACGCGGTCACTGCCGGTCATAGGGGGTTTCATACAATATTGGATATCTTGTACAAAGTTGCCTAGTGGCTACACATGGGCCAGGACCTTGACATTTAACTAAAGGGGTGTCTTGTTTGTGCTCAATTCCAACCCAATTCACTCACACACAGAGCTCCCCTACAAAAAAGGGGAATGACACTGCCTTGGTCAGATTTGCAAGTCGATTTCATCGGGCCAGCGATTCGCTCCTTAGTACATGTTGACTGTGACATGCTTGTTCACGAAGTGGGTAAAATGTCTTACAGCCCCGAATCGTAAGGCAGAGACAGCTGCTGTACTAATGATCAGCCACATCTTCTATCATTTCAGCCTCCCACAAAGGATTGAGTCCAAGGAAGCCATTTTACCAGTGAGGTGATGGCAAAGATGTGGGAGATTCTAGGGGTAAAAAGAAAACTCCACATTGCCTACCGCTGGCCTCAAGTGGGTGGGTAGAGAGATACAACAAAACAATTGTGAGTATCTTAAAGACATTCGTGGCAGACTCTGGACCCAGTTGGAACCTCTGATCGCCACTTGTCCTGATGGCTATTTGGTCTACACCATCTTCTGCAACAAAGATGTCTCCATTTGAGCTCATGCCCAGATAAAAATTGGTGTTACCACAGCATCTGCTCTATAGGACTCAGGAGCAGACACTGAGAAATGCATCCACTACTCATGAGTACATTGAAAATTTAAGGAAGCACCTCCAGCATGCTTTTGCTTATGCCCAGTGCAATTTAGAAAGGTTGGCTGAAGGAATGAAGACCTACTATGATCTTAAGACCACCAAGAAAGAGTATGAAATAGGTGACAAGGTTTACCTGTCATTTTTTTAAAGGAATCAGGCAAAGGAGCAGAGTTTCCTCCCATCATGGTGAGTTGCCTTTGAAATTGTAGATAAAATATCACCTGTTGCTTACAAGATCTGCATCCTGAAAGAAGAACTAACAGCAGAACAATGGGTCCACATCAACCAGTTGAAAAGTTGTCATCCCAGACACGCTTTACGACTGATTGATGATCCAAATGAAAGTCGAGTAGAGGAACCATCTGAAGAATGAAAAGGAAGGATGAAAAATCAAATGTAAAAAAAAAAAAAATAATATATATATATATGAGAAAACACATATGACCCTGGGGTTATAGATGTTCCAAGGAACCCCACAGGGAAACATGTCTGGTAACCCAAGCACTCAAGTCCTTGCTGTATTTGTTACAAGAAATTCCTTTTTTTAAGCAATAGGTGCAACACATATAAAAAGGTGAACACAAACTAAACGTTCATCATAGTGGCAGAGCAAGTCTTTAAAAACACTCACCCATCCAGGTGGAAAACGCCACACGTTCTGCTCACTATCACATGCTTCCTCAGGCTGATGCAATCCATGTGTGTCGGTTCCTCCGTGAAGTTAAAAAGCACTAACCAGAGTGGCTGTCTCCGCCCTCTGCATCCAGTGTTCCATGAGATCACATGACCTCAAAGGAATACTGTCAGTACGTTAAAATGGTACCACCATCTTGGAAATACCAAATTATCACAGTAATGGGTATAAAGTGCCCAAAACACACTATATAGTGTGAACAATCTAAGTACACGGGATAATAGCAGTCTGGTAAGCCAGTCCCCTTAGTGCTACTCATATCTTCCAAATATCGAGGATAACCTCCGCTAGTGCACTCATGTTGTAATGTTGGTGCTGTATAAGAGCAATACAGCACCAGTTCACCCCAGATGACTTGTTTAAATGCAAAGAGACAGTGAAAAACAGCTTCCATTCTATCATTTTAAAATGCAGTGTACATTTCCTGTGTGGTAATAACTTTTGCCACTAGAGGGCCTCTCAGTGTGACGTAGATTGATCTAATGATAGAACCACATGGTTATACCTTTCATGTATAGGCACAAACCTAACAGCTGACAGCATGAAATAAACAGTAGGCATACCCATTTAAACACAAATAGTTTAAAACAATTGTTTACATATAGTCACATTGCTGTTACAAAATACATGGCTATCTGAGTAAGCCGTGTAAGCTGGTAATATTTCAGTCTACACGGTTGACATCTCTATAAAACACCGGCAAGTGCCCATGCGACATGAAATAGATCCAATAGGTTTATGACAGTGCTGCAAGATCACTTTGCCATCAAGTAGCTTAACAATGAGATTTCAAGAAAATGCTAGGTAAGATTCGATTCCAAATAGCATGAACATATTGCGATCCACTCAAATGCGATTCATTTATCCGTATATGGCTAATGTTCCGCTGCCATAACGGGCTACAAGTAAATGTTTAGCCATTCTTTGCTACCATATGATATCTAAAATGGTCTAACAAGTAGACATTCATAAAGTGCAAGTGCAAATAAATGCAGACATTTGTCTCAAAAGGCAAGTCGATTACTATGGTGCAAATCAATGCTGTGCCGTAAGGTAACTTTCAATAATGGAATTAAGAGAAAGTGCAAGTGCAGATTCTTTTCCATTGTATTCCAAATGTCATAAACACAAAAATACCAAAACTGATTGTGATCCACTAAAGTGCATTTCAGTAATCTGTACATGACTAATATTCCATTACCATAATGGGCTACAAGTAAATGTTATGCCATTCTTTGCTACCATATGTTATCTAAGATGATCTGACAGACATTCGTAAAGTGCAAGTGCAAATTAATGCAGGTATATGTCTCAAAGGACAAATTGATTACTGTAGTGAAAATCAATGCTGTGCAAATCTAATGCCTTGTAATCCATCTAAAATAGATAGATTTTAGACATACGAGTCATCTCGTACTGACCTACAAATCTTCCTGCCTTGAATCCTTTCCCTTTATAGTGGCTGTGGAGGGCTCAACTGTGTAGATCCTTAGCCTATGTAACCAAAAATATTAATTTAATTAATTCCCCATTTTGCAGAGCACTACGGGGTGAATTTTGTTAAAATTCAAAATTAACAAAGCTCACTTCCCAGTGTGCGCTGAAAACTATAGCCTACAAATTAATTGGGTAATCCTTGTTGTCCATATGACCTGACTTCTTTAAGGAAGAGTGGTGTCTTTGTTCGTAATTCAGTCCTCACCACCACCTTTTGTTTGTTTTCTGTGATCTCTCCAAAGTCCACATGGCCGATATCTCTTGAGTTTAGAGCATTCCCAAAGTTTCAATTTATTTTTGTTTCTACAATGTTGTCACTGGCCTCCTTAATTAATCTTTTATTACACGATTTTATCCAGAGAGCAGTTTGTAAGCGCGAGACCGAGATTTAACCTGTGTTGCTCTGCACTGTCCAGCTTTCAAGACAAACGCATTTCCCCATAGGGACTCTCTCTTTCACCTAAATAATCCTTACATAGGCAACAGATACATAACGCAGTCGAGACTGGATAGCAGCCCAAGTTCCTCCTTGCATATAGAGTTAACAGGTAAAGGACACACTTTTCACTAATACCAAATGAGAGCATGTCCACACAATCAGCCTCATTATGTGTTGGGTCGTGTGGCGCAAAATGGCATTAATGGGGTGGTAACAGAGTTACCTCGTCATTACCGGACTGCCCAACTATGGTTTTGGTGGTGGGGTGGAGGAAAAACCTCCAGAAAAATGCTGGAGGTAATTAAACCACCTTAACACCAAAAACTAGCAATTTCAGTGTAATTACCACCAGTGGAATTACTGCGGCGGTAATTCTGCTGAAATCCCCATGGACTCCATGAATGGGGATTTACACCACCATGCCACCACTTGTAATCCAGCAGTATTTTCACTTGACCAAGTGGCGATTACAGTAATTCCATTTGGTGGTATCTCAGCAGATTTACCGCCGCGATTCCACCGAACTCCTAACGAGACCCAATGTTTTAAAAAAATAAAAATGGAATATTGAATATTTATATAAGAAAAGGCAAGAGCTAAAACACTATAATAACACTATACTAACAGTTAAGTACACTTTATACAACATATGTTGAACACTGTGACAGGTAGGTAAAAACTGTTTCAAAAGAGTTCTTAGAGTTGAGTAAGAGTTTTTCCTAGCATGGAAAATTAACTTTTCCTAATTAGACCAGAAAGTTTGGAAAGGGACAAAGGGAAACCAGTTTCTGTTTATTTAGACAGGCATTTGCAAAAAAGAGGTACCTTCTGCAAAAAGGTCCAAAGAAGTGGTTTCTGGTGTTGTGTTAGAACACTTGGCCGTGAAGAGGAGCCCCAGAGATGAAAATTCCAACAAAGAAAGGACACACCAGCAGTGCCAGAGAGTAAGGAGAGCAATAGCTGGGTCCATAAATCAGTTATGTAGCTGGCTTGTTTTACAGTTTCCAGGGGTGGTCACAATGTACATTATTTGCATGTTGCAGTAATGAAACACCAGTGCAGAGAGGACCGAAGATCCATGGGAAGGATGAATAATTGAGATTTGTTGGTTTTCAGGTTGGGGGTCTGAGGCAGAGGAGCTGAAAAACAAGAAAGCAGTAGTCTGAGATGCAGGTATCCTCCATCAACCTCAGGCACAGGATTCATCTTCTGAGACTGCGGTTGGCTTGAGAAGACCCCAAGAATAAATGATTATTGACAATATCCTTGAAAAGTCAAACCGAATCGCAAAAAAGATGATATCAGGAAAGACAAAGAGGCAAAGTTAGTGCAGAAGAAGTTATCTAAGTATGCCATTGAAGGGGCAATGATAACTAGTGGGGATGGATCGAATTCACAGCAAGTAACAAACATGCCGCAGGGGAATAATCTAAGACAGTTTGAACAGGCCAATAAGGGATTTTCTCCATGAGGAAGAGGATTTTGAGGTAGAACTGGCAATATAATTAAGGCAATTGGCAGAATAATCAGGGGAACTTTCAGAACAATCCAGGAAGGTTTCAAAATATCTTGAGTGACAATCAAAATATGCAGAATGGGCAGAATAGGAGATTGACAGGACATTTATCTCGTATGTGTAGAAGTCAAGGGTTTGTGCAGAATGGTCCATTTTCAAGAGGGGGGACTTCAAACCCGCCTGCAAATTCACAGAAGGGTGGAGATGGGTTTGCTCAGAGTCAAACAATGCAACAGGCACATACACCGAGAATGCAGTCAGGTTTGGAAACGCAGCAAGCAGCAGTGAATACGCCGCACCGCAAGGGCAGTTGCAGCATTCACCTATGCAGATACAGCAAAGCACAAGTATGGGGCAGTTAATGATTCCTAGGGTTGGAGGTGCCACTGTAGAGGGAGGGAATCCTTTTACAGGTACAGGAATGAGGCTGTATCTACAACAGGACAGCTCACTGGGAGACTTGATGTGTTCAATACTATCTGTAATGCCTAATCCTCACGAGGAACCGAGGGTAGATGCCAGTATAGGAGGCAAACGTTTTTCATTTTTATTAGACACGGGTACAACATGCTAGTGCATAAAAGAGTGAAAATGTTCAATGTCTGGCAATCCCATGAATACTCAAGGTTTCACAGGAGCTACAAGTAGAGTTCCTTTTACTGAAAAACTACCAGTCTCTATATGTTGGTGCCATTGCTGTATTCAAGGCAGACACCTGTCAATATATTAGGTCGAGATTTGATGACTAAGTTGAATATGACAATCTTGTTTACTGATGATGGGATAGTGTGTTCAACACCAGGATGCATTATTTAAACGTGAGTCGAATTTATCATAGTGTTTGCAGGACAAGTGACCATGAGAGCACATCCATTGGAACCTGAATTCTTTCATTATGGGGTATGCATTTTATTGACATGGCTACCAGGCTTAGTAGGCAGAACTATGAGAATACCTGATGAATTTCTATTCAGGCCAAAGATAGCCCGGGATGAAGAAGAAGGGTGAATCTTTCCTTTAAAACTACAAGCAGCCATAGGGCGAGGAAACATGGCTTTGCTTGATGGAAATGATTATGAAGGAAGACGATGGTGCACAGTAATCGACATTGGGGAGGGATACAGATTAACTGACATCACTGATGAAGATCTGTTTAGAGATCACCCATCTGATGACGAAGGAGTGTTTGAAATGAGCATTACTTATTGGGTATGAGCCATCAAATGAGAGGTTCCTCAAAAGATGATGATAGCGCAAAAGCGTCCCGATTATTTTGAGGAAGACATGGCAAAAGTGCCAGCTTCATTATGGACGATGGGCCCCTATGACGTAAGCCTATTGAAGGGGGTTGGAGAAGTAAAGATTAAATTAAAGCCAGGAGCAATTTTACCTCGAGCACGGCAGTATCCTATGTCTCGAGAGGCAGACAAAGGTATTTTCAAAAATGATTTCCGCCATGATGGATCAGGGCATCTCTGTGACGTAAGAGTCACCATGTAATACGTCAGTGTACCCTATCAAGAAATCTAAAGGGGGTCATGGAGGCTAATTCAAGACCTTTGACCTATTAACCAGATTGTAGAGGCCGAGTTCCCTCTAGTTCCTAATCCTTCTACAATCTTATTTAACATACCTTTTGATGCACGATATTTTACCGTGATTGATTTGAAAAATGCGTTTTTCTCAATCCCCTTACATAAAGATTTGCAGGATCTGACATCATTTACGTTCAAACAAACAAAGTTAAAAAGCACGAGATTACCTCAAGGATATTGTGAGTCTCCATGGATTTTCAATCGAGTTCTCCAGATGGATTTGAGCAATTTTAATCTGGAAAGTGTTGTGTTGCAATACGTAGATGACATTTTAGTTTGCAGCACTTCAGAGAAAGGGTGCAGGCGTGATTCTATGTAGTTGATGATTACGCTTTCTGATAAAGGATATAACGTTGACAAGGAGAAGTTACAGTATTGTCAACAGGAAGTGTTATACATAGGTCAGCTGATTTCTCATGAAGGGAAAAAGGTTACTCCTGAGAGAGCTGAAGCTATTTTGAAAACCACACACTATAAAGCACATGCAGAGATTTCTGGTATTATGTAACTATGTCAGAGAATGGGTCTTTGATTACAGTTCATATACAAGGCCTTTATTACAAGCTCTAAAGAAAGCAAAAGCAATGCAAGAGAACATTGTTTGGACTGAGGAGATGGAAGAAGGGTTTGACGAATTGAAAAAGGCAATTTGTACAGCTCCAGTTTTAGGAATTCCTAATTATGCTGAGGAATTCTTTATATTCCCGCATACGGATGGTACCGTTATGACGGCAGTCCTCACACAGAGAACCACATTGGGGTACAAGCCCCTTGCCCATTACAGTGGGATTTTAGACCCAGTGCTGGGGGGTAATTTTCGTGCGAACAATCTTTGGAAGCCACTTTGTTCACCATTAAGAAGGCTGCAAGTATTGTGATGGGATGCTCTATGATGTTGTTTGTTGAGCATGCATTATTTGCCATCTTGGAGAAACTGAAAGGGACGTTGACTTCTCAAGGGCTTCTGCCTACGAGGTAATCATATCAAATTCTGTGATTAAAATAGTTTGATGCAAATTGGTGAATCCTACCATGTTGTAGCTGAACCTTGGCAGAGGGTGAGCATGCACACAACTGTTCAAACTGTGAAGAGTTCTATGATGAAATCTCTAGGATAAAAGAAAATGCTTTGGTAGGGGGAGAAATTGTTTTTGTTGACAGGTCTTCAAGGATCGATCAGAATGATGGACATAGATATACAGGTGCTGCTGTGGTAAAACACACAGCCAAAGGGGAGTTTCAAACATTGGTAAGTGCACAACTCCCGTCTCACTATTCAGCACAGGCTGCAGAGTTAGAGGTGCTGATAGTCACACTCGAGAATTACGCAGACCAGGAAGTAACGGTGTACAGTGACTCTGCCTATGTGATGTCGACAGTGCACGCAGGATTAGCACATTGGAAAAGGAGGGGATACCTCAGAGCAGATGGCACTCCAGGTCAACATGCCACCTTATTGGACTGGCTTATTAAGGCACTACAACTCCCAGTAGCCATCACAGCCGTTAAATGTGCAGCTCACACTAAAAAGGCAGATTTTATCTCACATGGAAATCAAGCAGCAGAAGATGAAGCCAAACGCGCTGCATGTTCCGAAAATATCATGTTATTTGATACGCCTAATGTAAATGAAAAAATGGTGGTGATGATTAGTGTCTCTGAAACCTATAGTAATCTTTCGAAGACACAATTAATAGAGGTCCAGGGAGAAGCACCTCAATATGAGAAGGATCTATGGACATGAAGAGGGTGTTCTTTAAACCCCTCTGAAGTATTGTGGTGACAAGACAGTACTGGTAAACTATTAATGCCTGTAGCCTTATTAAGGGTGGCACTGGAACAGCTACACTACTCTGCACACACAACTAGAGAAAACCTTGCTGCAACTATTGGAGAGGAATGGTTTGTACCAAATTTTTTAGAACACGTTGCATTCTATGTAGTGAATTGCATCGTTTGTCAAAAATTCACCGCTGGGCACACACTGCACACAGTTAGAGGAGTTATTCTGAGACCTAATGGCCCCTTTCAGCATTTGCATATCGACTATGTCGATATGCTGCAAGTATGTAATGGTGTTACGTTCACCTGGTCTCTGTGGAGGCGTTAGGGCACGGTTGCAGCCCTCCCTGAACTTGAATCACTGCTTTCAGGCCTCTCCCTCAGTAGAAAAGCTGTGAGCAGTGGTATGTGGTGATACTGGTCCTGCATGGAGATAAGAGTGTGTGAGTGGGCCAATCTGTGATTGTTGTACCTCTCGAACCCTTCACCCCAAAGTACGGTTTCTGTGAGCATATGCCGGCCCATAAAGCTCACATGTGAATTATGGAAGATAAGCTCTCCATCCTGCTACTTCTGGCAGGGGCGCGTCAAATGGGATCTAGTTCCTTCACTGATCCCCAATAAGAATTAGTCCAGTCCAGCTGCGACTATGCTTCTCCTTGTGATTAGTAAGTCTTTCTTGAGCTCTTGTGATGCTGTTTGTTCTGTTTAATGTCTTTATATGTTGCTCCTATTTATGCCCGCAATGATGTCTCTCTTCTCTTTTCTTCCCTTAAATGGAAATTCGGCCTCAATTCAGCTGTGAGACGCGAGACGCGGCCAGATGGAAGATGGAGGCTACCGCAATGTTCGACAGCAGGTAAGTGATGGTTTAAGGAAAAGTGTGAAGTACGGCGAAGTGCAACCTTAAACTGACTGTTTTTTCAATGTCTAACTTCGTCTTCTGTTTTTCCTTGTAGGCGTTGCTGTCGACAATGGAGCATGTCGTACTGCGGTGCCAAGATGAAGATTTTGGCGTTCCGGAAAATGAAAAGATGAATACTTGGTTCACTGAAGAGATGTATAGGTAAGAGCAGCTTCCCCCAGTATGCTGGCAGGAAGCCAGATGTCCAGGAAGCAGGATCTTCAAAGGTAAGTCTGACCTCAGGCGATGGTGAGCGTTACGCTGCTTGCAAGTGCTGAATAACGCAAAGCATCTGTCTAGAGGATCGGGGCAGTTTATATAGCTGAGATCGCGGGCATGCCCATTAGGCCCGGCTTACCAGCCACACCCTGCCACTCCTAGAGAGTGAGCACATGCGCAGGCAATCCATTAGACACACTTGGGGCTGCTTAATGGATGGAATGTTCAAGGTTAATACATCCCGCTTAATGGATGGAATGTTCAAGGTTAATGCATCTGAAGTGCTATGTCCACAATAAAAGCTTTTTGGTGTTAAATGGATGTTCTTGTTTACTTTTGTTCATGAGCCTGGCGCCAAAGACACCAGGACACTGTCCAGCCTGGTCTCCTGTGCATGCGACCCCTGCATGCCTGTGCCCCTGACTTCATGGCCATGACAAATGGGTATAGATACATGATTTAGTACTTTGTCCCTTTTCACAATGGATTGAGGCTGGTCAGTGTGTGCACCCAGATTCCACCTGTGCAGCAAAATTCTTAGTGCGAGAAGTATTTCCTAGATGGGGAATATGTGAAGTGTTAAGATCAGATAATGGTCCTCATTTTGTGAATCAAATCTTTGAACAGATTGGCTTGTTGCTTGGTATAAAGCACAGGTGTCCTTCGGATTATCATCCACAAGGAAATGGGATCTTTGAGAGGCTCAACGGCTTGCTTAAAGAAAGAATAGCCAAGTTGAAACTTAACTTGAAGAAAGCGTGGTTGCATCGCCTACCACTGGCATTATATGCATTGAGGAACCAACCAGGTTCGGAGCACCACCTTACCCCCATGAAATAGTGACAGTGAGGCGAATGAGGACACCCCTCACACCTCCATCCAGAGTTAGAAGTGATTCCCAGCCAGCGTCAGAACTGTTAGGAATGGAGCTACATGACTATCTTACTTGTATGACCTCAAGTATCTCTGTCATTTCAGATCAGCTACGACAAAAAGGGTGTGGGGCAGTATAGAACACAGAAGGAGATGCTTCAACAAGTGGATTACAGGAACTATATATTCCTAAAGTATTCCCCGGAGATGCAATCCTAATCGGCAACCATACGAGAAAGAAGTGGGACGAACCCTGCTTCAATGGTCCTTTTATAGTGGAAGACGTCACGCCGTCTGCAGTCATAGTGCAGGGCAGATGTGCTTTGAATTTTCTAGGAGACGTAAAGATCTATGCTGGAAAGACCCCTTCACCCCCGCACCGTTCGGAAGCAAGCATCAGGGAAGGACCTCAGTACGTGCAGTCTAGCTCTATGACGAGGAAGAAGGACGCAGAAGCTGTCAAGTAAAGACGAAGAGTTCATCTGACTGTGGCTTATTTCGAACACTCTTTTCAGTCATTTGGGGAAGAGCTAAGGGAAGATATCTATTCTTGAGCCACAGGGATTTTTTGACATTGGACTGAGGCATGCTTAAGCCTTGATAATAAGAAAAACAAAATGCCAGATCTTGATTTAGTTTTCAGCAACTGGAAGAGGGTACAGTACCTTGATTAATTTCTCACTGAGTTCCTGTTTGGATTTGCTCATGGTGGTGCTCACAGACAACGTTTCACATATCATATTTGAAGTTTTTCTTTTTGTGTTGTGCACATATCCTGCAATTGTGGGGAGAACTACTAGCGTTCACGTTTTCCTGCAAGATCATAATAATGGTCCGATCATAAGGCTCACTGTGATTATTGAGCAAGTTCTGCAGCTTCCTGAATACAGTGGGGAAAGTACAAATGCCCCCATCAGCTGATAATGCACACAGACTGGTCAGTTTAGTCTTTTACTACCTGATTGAAGAGTGTCCACAGCTTTTTAATAGACACGCAGATGTCTGTACCTTTCTAAGGGACCCGAGAAATAATGCTTATTCCGAGAGAACTGTGAGATCTAAGTGAGGCTTTATTTTGAGGGACAGATCAAGGGATTGCTGGCTAAAAAGAACCCTGTTTCATGCTGAAAGAAAATCATCATGTCATCTAGTGAAAGGCTGATTCGAGGGGTCCACTGGGAATTTGTGTTCATCATCCAGTAAGCAGTATGATGACCCAAAAGGTTTATCAAGTGGGATCAGCAGTATCCAGAAACAGTACATAATGGTGCCATATTAAAGTTTTATTTTTTCCTTCCTTAGGCAATACAAATGGACAGCATTAGTAGCAATATTATCATGCCAGATCCAGGGAAACGTCCATGTTGTGCAAACAATCAATGCTGCATGTTCTCTTACCTCTGTGTTATTTATGCTTGCATTCTGTTCATAATAATACTGCTTTCACTCACTGCGTGCACATCCTATAACATAGATGTGAATGGAGCAAGAACTCCGGAGAATCTTCCTAAGGAAGGTGTAAACATGGCAACTACTAGGCAAACATAACCCTATGTAGTTATCCCTGTTCCAAAGAATGTTGAAGAGTTACCTAAGCCTGAGGTGAATGCCACTAATAGTCAGTCACATGCTAAAAGTTTCTTAGAGATTATTTTTGGAAATCAGAGACAGGCTTTACAAGGGAGACACAAAACGAAATTGATGTTGAAAGGTGAACCTACACAGAATTTCATGTAACCACACCCAGTCCACTCACAGATGCACTTATGATTGGTCCAGTTAGTAGGAGTTATGCTGACATGTTGTATGAGATAATCATAGCAGACCATAAGAGAAGAATACGACCTAAAAGAGATACCGGGGAAGATGACTTTGAGCTAAATGATTATCTGGATAGTACAGCAAATTTGGGAAACAATATATGGTATCAACATATGTGGGAAGAAGAACCTCAAAGGAGGAATGCTTTGTATGTGCACTCCTACCTTATAGAATGGGGAAGTCTAAGATCTTCATAGCTATTGAAATAGACGTCCAGAGAGCACATTGTCTTTCCCACATGGCACTTTGCCGAACAAGAGACCAGTTTATGGGCCGAGATGCTTATCTCAAATGGGCAAGTGAATGGACAGATCCAGGTGAAGATGATTATGTGCAAGACACGAAGACAAGAAACGGAGCTCACACCAAGAATCATGTGATCAGGTACGAGAAGCCTGTAGTGAAAGGAGCTCGAATTAGATGGGAAGTAAGCAAAAGACTGTAGAGTCCACGAAAATCTGCAGAAGAAATTTCTAGATGGAAGAACAAAGGGCAAATGCAGATCTGGGGATCAGTATTATCACCAGAAGGATGGGAAGAAGGAGTTGTCATCTGCAGAGCCTCGGTGGTCATTGATTTCTATAAACCAACCATTGACATAGTGCAGAATGGTTGTAAGCCACTATGGCCAAGACTTGCTAAACTACTGAACTGGGTTGAAGACAGGGGAAGACCCTTGCAGATAGTGCCTTTGGAGAGTGCAGAGCTGTGCTTCAGAAATAATGGCACAAGAAAAGTTAGAGAGAATCAGAACTGTGGCCAAAACTTTGATGTACCAGGAATGATACTTGGAACAGCAGTAATCATGGATTACTAATGGGCTTGTGGATCCAAAGCATATATGAAGCCACCCAAGGATTGGGGAGGACAATGCTCATTAGTGAATGTTCATGTTCCAGCGTTGGAAATTCCAAAAAGTGACTTAAACCTTGACAGTTTTCCAAAAGCAGATGCTCACCTCAGAAAAAAGAGATCTGTGGAGCTGATAAGAAGAATGAAGAGAGAGAACTATTTCTCAGCAAAATCTATAGAAGTTTTTGATGCTATTCCCTATGAGCACAGACTATTTAGCCAGCCAGCTTCAGTAATTTCGTTGATCTTCATGCCAAGTGTCCAGGTTGGAGCGAATACCAAATGGCTGCAGATTACCAGATGGGAATTGCTACAGACAATCAACACTACCATAAAGGGATTAAATGCTATCACAGAAGAGTTGAGAGCCATACGACTGATGACTCTTCAGAATAGATACATCCTGGATATGATCACAGGTATGGATGGAGGTGTTTGTGCAAAAATCGGGGAATCATGTTGAACATTCATACCTTCTCATGATGGCGAAAATGGAACTTTGACGGAGGCCATAGGTATGCTGACAAAACTCCACGGCCAGATGATCGACAAAGTAGAAGACATTACTGATGATAGCTGGTTTAGATCACTCTTCACTTGGGTTCAACAATGGATAGCAGACATTGTTAAGTTCCTTGGAGCTCTGATACTAATGATATTGCTTGGATTTTGTGTGATCAAGATAATAATCTCCCAGTGCAAGAAAACAGCCAAGAAAGCCATAGGAATGAAGATTATGTTCATTGTCGAACCAGATGGAAGGCCAAAGACTTGACAGATGAAGAAATCAGAGACTTTGTGAAGGCCAGTATCCATGCACCAGAAGGGACACAGTTCCTGTATCCAAAGAATCATAAGAAATACGTGGGGCGATGGATCTATTGTAGTCCAAATGGACAATTCAGCCTCATGACATGGAACAAGGATGAGCATGTGAAGTCAGCCGGATGCCTGAAGGGAGTTGTAAAGATATGGATCCCAAAGAAGTTCTTCACCAGACCAAGATGTCTGGATGTGAAGGATGATGAGAGAGTGGTTGATAAATTGCCCAGAGGGGGGAGTGTAGAGGAAGAGCCAAGTGCCCCCACTCCAACCACCTCACCCATATTGCCTAAATGTTGGGAGCCCGGATGCGAAAACCGTGTGGTGCCAGTGACAATACCAATACCTAGGAGAATCCTGGAGGTAAGGTTCCCATTGAGAAAACCGTACCTGCATACAAGGAAATATGATGGCCATTTGAATGAAATCCCGGAAGAAGCAGAGCAAATGAATGGTCAAGACAAATGGTGACGTCACACAGAGTTCAGCTGACGTGCCTAGAAACGATGCAGAGACTAGAGAATGCAGATAATCTATAAGGCATCAACAAAGTATCAAGGATAAGTAACATCTTGGGATCAAGGTGAAGTAGCTTATGCCATAAAATGGATGAAGATATCAAGTCAGTTTACATGTGTACAGATGCGAAAGAAACGCAAGCAGACAAAGTATTCTTGAGGCTAGCTTTATAGTGAATGGATTGCGGCATGAGCCAATATATACATGTATGCATGAAGAGTAAAAGATGGATGTTTCCACTACGTGTCATATCAGAATTGGACTAAAAAGAAAGGCCTCTTCCCAGTGTGTCGCAGTAAGAAAACACATTAATTACAAGTGAATCTCGAAAAGGCGAGGCTGGATGAGCCATAAAGCCAATCCAAGAAGCCATGGTCTTATCAGGCTGAAGTTAACTAACATTGCATACAAATCTTGGGAAAGAACAAAACTCCTGTTCAAAAGACACGAACAAACCAGGAAGACGTCAGAGGTCCATTATAAAATAGTATTTTAAAGAGAGTGAAAGCTCAAAATCATGGTCTTCAGTCATATGGAAGGATGAAGTTGGACAAGCAAGATGCTCACACCTATGCATGAGGGCAGAGTGTGCCTTCACTCCCCTGAATTCTCCAAAGCTAAGAACACTTCCAAGGACTAGTTCAAAGTCTTAATTGCTAGCAGACCACTGGGTGATGATGGATTGATATGCTAATTGGTGGGAAGCTCTGTTTTAGAAGAGCTCACCAGCGCCTGGAGGTCCAATCTGCAGCATGCTGCTAGATGTAGGTGGAAAAATACTGATGAAGGTTAGAGTGCCAACCAATTGTAGGGGACAGCGTAATTAAGGGTCCTATAGTTTGTGTAGCCAATGGGACGTAGTGTATTTATTGACGTTCATAGTGGCCATTTTGAAGGGAGCGCTTAGTTGCCTCACCTGATGTTAAAAAAACCTTTCACTTTTCCTCACTGTCCCATACTAGTACAGAACATATACTTAGATGGTCACTAAGAGCCTATCACAGTTGCCATTAGGGTTTTGGAGTTTGCCACGAAGGATGACGTTGGTAGTGATGTAGGTCAACACCATTGATGACATGTTTTAGATATAAAAGCTCAGTTTTTTATGAAATTCATTGAGAAAGAGGATCGAGCGAATTTGTTGATGTTCGTTGTGCTCCCCGTTTTAGATAATTGAAAATAAAACAGTTATCGTTTTTGCCAACTAACTGAATTGTTTCGATTATTGATGTATGAATAAAATCTGCATCCCCATCCATCTCCAGGGTAATTGTTACTCATCTTAAAGGGCTGAGGTTATTCAGTTCAGATTGTCTGGATTCAAACCATGTTGGTGCTTGAACATCTGAGATTATAAAGTGTGTGCGGTCAGAAACAAATTCTCTTGAAGACCGTTCCTGGATAAAAGGCTTCTGAGATTTGCCTATTTGTGGACTGATTTTAGGCAACCCTTTGGTTTTGTTTTTCCTACACCGAGACCCTAACAACTTAGTCCGACTCAACACCTCAGCCACAATTTGAGGCCCAGCCGAAGAGGATTGAGTTTGTCCATCTGATAGAGTAATGGCAGGATCCTTACTCTGGTTATATTTCTGGCCAACATTGGCCAAATTTAGTATTCGAGCCTCATCTGTTGTGTCCATCTCCGTCTGACAGTTTTTATCCTTGACCCCTTTCCACTGCTTATTAGGGTCCCCTATCTGGGGTTCAGCATTAGGTGTGCGAACCCAGAAGCCGCAATCAATCTGCAAGGATTGGCAACTTATATCCTCCATTGTCGCAACTGAACACACCTCTGTTTGACATGAGCTATCTTAATTGGAATCACAAATTGTGCCGATTTCTCTAGGAGGTTGAGCCAAATTCTAAAATTGTGAACATTGCTGCACCTATGAAAATCAGCCATAATCCCATCTTTGACTAAATGCCACATTGGTTCAATGTTTTCAGTGTCCACAATACACCCCTCAAAAGAATCCACCACAGGTTTTAAAGTAGTAGCCAACAAAGTGTCCTCTTCTTTCTCCTCACTTTCCTCAGTCAACTCTGAGGGGAAATCGAGGCACAGCTGCACCGGGACCTGATGATTAAGGCTATCCCAGTGCAAAACACTGTCCCCATCCTGTTTACAGTACTGAGATTCAGGCATAGATTGACCCTCTTTTACTGGTTCAGTATCAATATTGGAGTCGGAATGGGATTTGACTTCCTGAAGTCGCCTTGTGCTCACAGCCAAGACCTCTGACACCCGATTTCCGCTAGGAGTAGCACATTTGCCTCTCTTGCATCCTGCCATTATGTATGGGTGTAGTCACACTGATTCCCCCAATCACTCAGAACAATTCTGAAAACCAGCCCCTGTGGGGTCATATGCCTCCAATGTTAAGCTAAAGAGTCATGGTATATCATCAGGCATTATTGGTGGGAATAGAGAAAACCCGAAAACACAATACCCTGTACAGATGAAAATAGACGGTATGGATCCGGAGAGATGACAACAAAAGAAATGACAAACCGAATAAATATTCAGTGGCATGCAATCAAACCCTCTTAGCTTAGTGATCCGCTCTCCCCTCACTCTTTCCCCATGGCATGCACCAGATCACATCTTGATGTACATGCCGAACACCACTTTATCTCCTACGGGTGGGCCGGCTCCGGTCCGAGCTCTATTAGCCCCACATTGGCTCTGCGGTACACCCCCTCCATCTCACTGCTCCCAGCGTCCACATTAACACAGCCACCGAGTTGCACTCGGCTTCCTGGTGTTCTGGAGGTTAGAGGAAAGTCCCTAGAGATGATACAAAATTCCATGTACGTCCCACAGATGACCCAGCAATCAAGCCGCACCCCTCATAGGGCGCTTCTGGCTGCAAACCTGCCGCACCTAGTATCATTCAAACAGAGGGGTTGTTAGCCAATGGCAGACCATCCGTCCAAACCTACCCATTCACTCAGGAAGTGCTCTCAGATAAAGGAAGTGAATCTACCCTGACAGGATTCTGCCTATGCAAGTAAGAACTGGTTTCAGGCTGACCTCAGCCCCCATTTCTTGGATACAGGCATCTAGTGGCCAATGATGGCTACCTCATCTCAAACAGACAGCGTGGGACAAGGAATAGTGTTGCAACCCCTCAGGTCTTTGAGGCAATCAAAGACAACCTTAAATTTGTGAAATGGAAGAGCATAACAAAAAAGACCTCACCAGGTAAAATGGTTTCCACCCAGTGAAGCCATTTCAGACAAGCAAAAAAAAGCTACCACCAGCCTAGCCACAGGACTAACAGAAAAGGGGTACACTCTCTGGGAAATTATAAGGTACCTTTGGGGTACCCCTAATTTAGGAGTGGTAAGGACACACACTAGTACAGAGCCACTCTCTGTCAGGCTTTGGAAACAATCTGTCTGGGAGGAAAAATAAAGTAAGAAACCCGGAAAAGCTAGCAAATAATACAAGGAGCTACCTTATCAGGTAAGTAGTGGGCTTTCTACCTAACACTCACTTCCCTCCACTTAGGACAGGAGAACTAATCCCCCACGGGTTGGGTTGCAGTTTCTGGTCTGTTATACATTATAGAAAGACCATCAGCATTGTCATGGTCATGACGAGGCATGTGCTCTATAGTGAATTCCATCCACTGTAGGCTGATGGTCCATCTGAGAAAGTTGGGCTTTCTCCTTTCATGTTCATTAACCAATTGAGACGTTTGTGATGTGTTTGGATACTGAAGATTGAGCCACTTGGGTAGGGTTGAAACCTTCTTAGAGTCCACAAAATTGAAATCACTGGTTCTCAACTTTGTCCCACGTAATCTTTCAAAACATTAGCTATTTACTGACGAAGATGATGGTGTGAGTCCTTCCATTTTTATCAAAGTGCGTAGTACTGTTCCTTTTCCAGCTTCACATGCATTATTTTGGACGATGATGGGCTGACTGTAGTCGGGAGCCTTCATAAAAGGCCCATTGCACCAAGTTTCTCTCAAGACATCAAAGAACCTCTGACATTTCTCTGTCCAATTCATCTTTTTGGTGTATTAATTGGAGGTCTGAGCAGTCAAAGGGGCTGCTATGGTGCCAAACCCAGCCCTGATGTTCCTTTAGCCCAAGAACTCTATCACCTAAGTCAATGTTTTGGGGGTTTCCAAGTCCTTGACTGCTCAGACCTTTCTGGGCAAAGGTTTCATTCTGCCCCCAAAAACCTTGCAACCACGGTAAACCACTGTACTCATGCCTATCTGGCACATTGAAGCTATGATAGTTGGGCCACTGACAAAACCTGCAACACCTCAGTGAGATGGTTTATATGCTTCGAGGAGTCATTGAAGACAGCTATTTCATCCATGTTGGCAACACAGGTGTTCTCAAGTTCAGTGAAGGTATAATTCTGCAGCCACTTAAAAAGTGGCAGTGTATTCTTTAGAACAAAAATTATGACCCTGAATCCCCCCTACTCCCGACTCACCCCTTTCCACTTAACTCACCACCTTTTCGTCTTGCCAGTCCCATCCTGTACTGCTTGTATTATGCACAGGACATTTCACACTGGACTAGGTGCAAAACGTCCTCTGTGCAAAACATGGCTATGATTTCCTCTATCTACGTAAGTCCAACATCTTGGTAATCTAGCCCTGTGGTGGTCTCTGATTTTGTTAGTTATACTGTAACTCCTGTTTGTTACAGGCACACGATCACCAGGCACAATTATGTCAGATCTGGTTCAAGAGAGAACAGGCAGGAGAATTGTTGGAGCAAAGTCTTTCAATCTCCCTACCGCTGAGGAGTCCACTCTGGTGGGATTGTTACACCTTCCACTAAGCCATCTTTTGCCTTGCTTTTGAGAATGTCAAGGGGAGGCTCCTTTCTCTCTCCTCCTGGTCTGATGAAAAAGGCAAGGCAGCCACTTCTTCACTACAGAAGTAGGGCATCAGCCTGTTGATGTGGAATAGTCTGTGAGTCTACTTGGGAATCTCCAAATCAATTAGCAAATTGATTCAACAAGTCATGAAACAACTTTGCACAAGCCAGTCCATTTGTCTCCCATATCCCTAGACTTCATCACAGGAACTTCTCATCTTTCTTGTAGACCCACATGATATACCTTCTGATTAAACCAGTGTTTCATCTGAGCCTGGTTCCAGAGAGGTTTCTCTTTGCTCCATGCATCTTCTTGGCCATTCTATTCCTGAGCCCCAGTACACAGTCTATGACATTAAAGGATTGAGTAGATGAAGAGGCATCCCAGCCTTTTTTGACTAAGGCTAGGGTGACTCTTACAGGGTGGACAAAGAGCAACTCAAAGGGTCTGAGTCCAACTCGCTTCTGAGGTAGGCAAAGCGAATGCATGGGAACATGAGATCCCACTTCCTCTTAAGGAGCTCTTCTAAAACAAACATCATGCAAGGTTTTGTTGAGCCCTTCAATGAAACCATTGTTCTGAGGATCGTATGTGGTAGAACACACAATCCTGGCCTATGGAGTCCATGTAATATGACATGAAATTGGATCTCCTGTCAGATAAAACCTTTTTGGTGAATCCTACATGAGTAACAATACCCAGGAGAACCTGGACCACTGGACTGCTTTGACAGTGACAGTTTTCATTGCCACTGCCTCCGGATACTTGGTGGCATGGTCGACCACAACCAGAATACATCCGATACCTGAGGAAGTAGCAGTGTATATTGAACCAACTGTGTCAATTCCCATTCTCTCAAAGGGTACCATAACTGTGGAAGTGGGAAAATGGTTCCTTTCCACTTGTGATCTACATTACCTGAAGTTTGGCAGCTGTGACATGATTTACCGCAGCCCTCTATATTGATCTCCCACGTTAGGAAAGTAGAAGTGAAGAATACAACTCTCCTTAGGTTTCTTCACTGGAAGATGCCCAGCCATAGGGGCCTCATTGGTAACTGGAGTAGGAAGGGCCTATGACCATGGCACCACAACCTCTCGTGGGCACCAGAAGCAGGCTCAATAGGCAGGCTTACTGTAAAGAATCCCACCCTCCCAAAAGATGTATTTCCCATTAGATAACACCCATTTAGATTGGCAATTGGTAAGTTTTCTCAGATTCTGCAAAATAGGATACTCTTTCTGGTCCTGGATGATTTCTTGCCCGTAGGGACCCTCATCTGCTAAAAGATTTTGTCACTCAGGGTGGGTGCCAAGATCACTCAGGATAGTTGCAAGTGGTCATGCCACTTCTGGGTGCTAGTTGTTTTCCCCCAAGGAAATGCATTCTGCTGTAGGTGCTTAGGCACTGGTGCAGCTACAGGAGGTGAAGTTCCTTTGTTTTCCTGGTGGATTTAGGTTTCCCTTTAACCTTCTTTGACAACTTAGAGGACTGATGCTTTTTTGGTGTGGGTGCAGCCTTTTCTGCTTGACCCCATTAGTGCAGTCAGAAAATGACAAGCCTGTCAGTAATGGGTGAAGGGGGATTGACCCCACCATGTCAAGTTCCTCTAGGTCATTCCCCAAAAAGGCATTGGTAGGGACATTTTCCTGGGAACTCAATAGAATAGAGGCAGATAATTCACTCACATCTACACAGTATATGAGCCAATGACAGTCCATCCACCCCAAATGCACCCATACACTCAGGAAGGGCTTGCACTCAAAGGAAGTGAATCTACATTATCCCAGACAAGTTTTTGTATATGCCAGTAAGAACTGGTTTCAGGCTGATTTCAGCCCCCAGTGCTGGGATAAAGGCACCCAATGGCCAAAGATGGCTACCTCATCTGAAACACACAGAGTGGGGGCAAGGGATAGTCTTACAAACGTCCAGGTCTTCGAGGCAAACAAAGACAACCTCAATGTTGTGAAATTGAGGAGGGGTCAAAAAGGACACAGCCAGGTAAAATGGTGAAACCATTTTACACAAACACAAATCTACCACCGCGTTAGGGAGAATTCTCTGTTTAGGCTGAATTTCCTAACCTAGTGAGTCCCCCAGCAGCTTTGCTGGATTTCTGGAGTTTGTTTTTTTCCATCCTGCCAAGAGTGAGACTCTTTTCTCCCACTCTTGGACATGAATGTGGTTAATTCCTTTGAATGTCAATGTGTTCTATGGGCTATGGGGTCTTTTACTCCATAGGGTCTCATATGTTTTGCTATGTGTGTTACACTGCACCCTCCGTGCCGTAACACCGGGGCATCCTAGAGGACCCCCACCATAGACTCCATACCCTGGGACTAACTACTGTCTCCCAGGGTATGTAAAGTCACCATTGGCTTTACTAGACCTAAATTTACTAACAGAACTAGTACAAACCATCCTATTGTGGACGTACTGGTAGGGGTAATTCGATTACCCCTGGGTCTGTTATTCGAGGGGGCACTGTCCCGTCCCCCCTCGTCGAGTTTTGGCTGGTGGCAGTGGAAACTACTTGTTATGTTCGACCCCGAATATAACTCTATGGGATTCTTCCCATTGTTGGAGATTAATACTTTTTCTTGTTAGTCTCTAACATACCACCGGTTTATTTGTCTTAAACAAATCTATCAGTTGGTATTTTCTGCCAGAACTCGGTTTTTAAAATGGCGTCTGTTGTGTTCGTCTCTGTGACTCCTAAACCAAAGGTTGAGCCCTTAGTTCCAATTCTGGCGGGCTTCTGCACAGAGGCCCTCCAAAGTGGTGCCATTCTGTCTGGGTACCACAGGGGGTGTGGGAGGGGGTTTAGGCACCCTGGACTGAGTTGCCTTGCCAACTCAAGTCGCACTCTGGTGTGATTGGCCCAAGTGGTGAGCCACCCCGCTCACCACTTAGCGTGTTTTGATTGACAGCTAGGCTGAATGAATGGGGGTTTTCTGCATAAAAGCAGGGCTTTTGGGACTGGATCTTCAGAAGTCGCCACAGGACCTAAGAATTCCGACGAGGGTAAAGCTGAGCCGACCTCCAACGATGACACCTCCGGTGGAGCCCTGCTGAACCGTCTCACCACTTCCCGACGACAGAGGAGATCTCCCCGCCGGAGAGTCTTCTTCCCCTGACTGGTGGGCACAACCAGTCCCCTTTGCTTTTTCTTCGCTTCCAGGGCGTAGTGGTCGAATTGCCCGTGCAGAGCACCCCGGCAACCGGATAGCCACTAGCCCATATCGCGACCAAAAGGTGGCGCCTTGTGACGTAGCACTCCGCGACTGGTCTCTTCCCTGGTGGTGCAACGATCTTCAACTTTCCTTGGACGAGGAGATCATCTCTTCTCTTGGCAAAGCCCCAACTAGCATCCACCACCAGGAACAACTGCCCCCGCCGGAGCTGTCTCTCCACATACAAGGTACCGTGTCCGACTGGCTTCCCTTTTTGCCGGATAGTGTGAGGTGTCTTAATCCTCGCCTCTCTATTGGGTCGCCTCCAAGCTTTCTTAACTTTCTGTTCTGAACTGGTCCAATCTTTCGATAACAATTTGCAACAAAGACTCGAAGTGCATTTCCACTGTGATACTTTTTGGGACATATCGCCTTGCCTCTCACCGAGTGGGCCTGGCCTCTGAACTTTACGATCTACAGTAGACCCTGCCTTACTTGTCTTGCATTTGTTCGTAAAAGTGTTGGTACCGAGTTGATTTCATACCCTGCCTTTTCTCTCCCATCCTAACAAATACTAGCGTGCCATCTGGGTTAAAGCATTCACCTCTGTCTGCAAATAAGTGGTGCCGTTGAACCTAGACTTGTCGAACTATTGTTAGAGGGATTGATTTACTTATAGTAATTGTAATTGAAGTTGTTTGCCGCATTAGTGCCAGAGTGTTTTCATAAATGTGTTGTTATAAATAAATACCTATATATCTTTACACCTAAGCTCTGTTCCGTGTTTGCTTGTTCTACTGTGTAAATTGCCCTTTTTTGTATACTCCACATACTGCCTAACTTTTCTTGAGAGAAGTCTGACTGCTCAGCCACAGCTACCAGGTGAATCTGTGTGGTACAGACAGCTTCCAAGTGGGTTTACCGCCAACACCTGTAAGCCTAAATCTTTTGCAGTGGTCCCAGAGGGAACTGCACAGGTTTTACGCTTAACACACCACCAGCCTAGGACATAGGACATAGTAATAGAGAAGAGATACCAATTGAAAACCCTTTCCATAAGAGTCATAAGGGCATTTTATGCAGAGCACACAGATAGAGAGCCACTCTGTCAGGCTTTGAAGGAAGCCTGTCTGGTGGAAAATGAGTCTGAAACCCAGAAAAGCCAAATATATAAGGAGGGGTGTGATGGAAGCCTCTTTTTTGTTTTAGGGGGCCTGACTCTAGAGGGTGAACAGGTACTGGAAGAGCAAGGTGCAGATTCAAAAGGCTACCCCTCTCATAGACGCACAGGAGGTGCAGCCCGGCTACAGAAGGCTAGGTTAACTTATATACTAACCAATGGATGACATGTCTAATCCTAATACAGAATCATGTTAAAAAAGCCAACAAGGACTTAACCACTGGTTTTGCACAAAGAAAACACAATCAATTCTGTATGTTGTGTGGGTTAGTAACAGCAGAGGTGAAATTGCATGTACTGCTAGACCATTAACAGTACGTAATTACTATCGACAC
Organism: Ambystoma mexicanum; assembly: GCF_040938575.1. NCBI lineage: Eukaryota > Metazoa > Chordata > Amphibia > Caudata > Ambystomatidae > Ambystoma > Ambystoma mexicanum. The sequence goes on from NC_090923.1 coordinate 572,997,724, forward strand.
AGCTTAGTCGGTGTTTCTGGTTCGGGTGGTGATTTTAACATCAAAGCTACAGTGTAACAGGTTATCTGATGTTCCGAACTGTCGTCAGGACAATAAGAAGTGTTGTAAGCATAGACATCTGTTGCAGTAGATTGCTCTGTTCATCTAAGGTACTGTGGTGGCGTCTATTCAATAATACTGCAGCAATGGCCTGTTTAAAATATGGGGTATTTTGCCAGAATTTAAAGAACTATTAAATAATGTGGTCATTTTGGGTGTAATAACATCTTGGATTCCTTGAAGCATTTTAGAAGGGGAAACATACATGCCAGCATTGCCACTGTGCGCACAAGCAACATAAGCATTTGTTTTAAAGTGGATCACGAGGCCTCCAACACATCATATGATATTATAAAGGCATGTATACAAACAGTGCATACACAATTGCATCATTCACAACAGCGAGCCCCTCATAATGTCACAAAGCTGCGTGTTGCCCCACAGAATTTCTGCTAACCCTCATAATTTTCCATGCTCAATAGATATAATACTGATCATCCCACGGGTTTTCTTTATTTTTACCTTAAGGGTTTAGCTTTGCCTCACTTTCGAACAGCATTGCCACAGTAAAAGACATGTTCATACTGCTAGTTCCCAAAGAAAACATGAGGCCTCTCTAAGAGATAAAGGACAGTTCTTGTTTGCAGGGCCAAAAAAAAACATTTGGTTTGTCCGAATTATATATGACCATGCTTCTCCCCTACCCTTTCGTGCTGCTATTGCCTAGAGAGAATCATGAGATATATCTCAACCATATATGTCTACGCTATACCCAGTTCTGTCTTGTGATTCTCTGTGTCAACAAACTGTAGCAAATTGTGCCTTTGCCCCACACGCAAACATGCATACATGTACACAGAGAAATACATGCAAACATACGCACATTCTTTCAAACTAACCATTTTTTAAATTAAGATATACCTTTTCTTTGCCCAGTGCCATGACTATGCTCTTTTGCAGCTGTACTCTGGCCCATGCTGAAATCCGAAGTCCCACCCCATAATATCCTAGAGACGACTATGATAATTCAGATTTGGAGCCCAAGCATGCACTCTTTTGCTCATGCTGGGGCTCCAACCATGACAACCTCATGGCTTCCCATTGACCGGGCCTCCTAAGCACCACCTATTGACTTTGGGGAGTGGGTTCCCTGAAGGCACCAAACGGGACGGTGACACCTTCTCACATAGTCGCCTCAAGAGGCACCTGTCCAGGCAGGCACAAGATGGATTGTCATGCATATTTTCCCATTATGTTTGCTGAAGGGGAACGCCCAGCCTGACCCAGTCACAACCATGGCATAATGGGGGAGGATCACCCCAATGCCCATTATACACAATTTACTACTGGTCTAGTGGGTACTTGGCGCAAGGAGTAAACGTCACCGCACCAAGATGTGTGCTACTAGCTTCACTGCATTGAAAATAACATATGTTAATATTCCCACACTAAATGGTGCTAATTTCATTGACATTATTTATACACAAAGGAGAAAAGGTACAAAAGACCTAATCTGGTAAATAACTCATCTGCCTGAAAGGAGGTGTTAAGTAATGACCTATGACCTTTGGTCCTGAAAAAATGGACTTGGTGTACAACAAACTTTCATAAATGTGACCATTTTAATTATCATACTCAAAATCAATAAAACACTACTAAAAACATTTTTAAAACACACAATAACCCAAGACATGGTGGGTATAACATCCTGTGCTCTGGGCAACTTCGAAGACGATGAGATCAGGGCCCAGATCATCTATGGCTGTAGCTCACCTAAGCTGCGGAAACAGCTCATCAGAGAGCCAGGGCTGGGCCTCGACCGGATACTGGAGCTGGGCCGTGCCCAGGAACTGGCAGAGGTGTGTGCCTCGGCTATGGACTTCTCCAGGTAGCAGCTCAAGCTCAAAGCCCCCATGCAATGGGTGTAGTTGGAGGAGGTGTCGGCCATGAACAAATGGCAAGGAGGGAGGCCAACGAGAAGAGAGGATTGGCCAAGGAGAGAGTCTGGTGCCACTATATGCCATTAGTGTGGAAGGGAACTCCCGCACGCGTAGGATTGCCCGTCCAAAGGACACTTGTGTGGGAGGTTCAGAAAGGTAGATCACTTTGCAGGGTGTGCCCAGCCCCAACGCCGGCCAAAATGGTTGGGCATCAGGAGGAAGTGCATCAAAGGAGGTCGCCCGGAGGAAGCCCCCCAGAGTAGTGGTAGTCTAGGTGACACAGGAGCAAAGGAGGGGACTGTATGACTATGCGGAAGATGAAGAGGAGGAGAATGTGTTCTTCCTGTCCACCACAGTTCTGATAGCTGAGTAAATTGGCAGTGGTTTGTCCACATTACTAGCTTTGGCGACCTTTAGAATTCTCAACTGGAGCTTTGGATGTCCATCACTGTTGTACTAGAGAGGTTCAAATATTTATCTCTAACAATTAAGTGGATGCATCCCATGGGGATATTATGCAGGGCTGACTCTGCTCTACATCCGTATGCAGTCAATGAAATTAGCTATTTACTATACATAAAGTAAACAACAGAGCACAGGACAACGCGATGCCACACAGCTTGCCATGAAATGCATCGGGGCTCTCACCTTCCTCCTGCCTTGTGTACCTCATCCTGAACTGTTCATAATCGCTGTTGACCATGGGCATGAAGTAGTCGTTCAGTGCTGCAATGGCTGCGTGTATGACTGGTCTATGGGCCGTAGGGTCTTAAACAGCCTCTGGACAGCCGGGCCGGCTGAGTACAGGAGGGTTGGACATTTCGCCCAGTCCTTGATCTCGACAGCCTCGAAATACAGCTCAAGGTTTTCCACCCACACCGTCCATCGGGCCCTAGACTGCCGAAGCCCGCACCACATGAAATGGGTACAAGGGCGCAAGCTGCACATTCTGACGATATTCCCCTTCATTTTCTTCACCCCCCATGATGGTTTCTTGATGTGGCACACTCTGTACCCAATGCAGATGGGCACCTGGCCTGGTTGTTGACTATTCTAATCAGCACCCTTGTGTATAGGCGTGTTATGAATGCCACATCATATCATATCACCCCAAAGCATTTCCCCATAGGAAATAAGTGAACAGATTTGAAAACACCTACTTCTGTTACTTTCATGAGTAGGATTGCCAAAGGAAATTCTTACAGACCAGGGTACTAACTTTATGTCCAAGATTATGTCCAAGATTATGCAGCATGTTAAGGGAGATCTTAAATATCAAGACCTTGTGTACCTCAGTGTACCATCCCCAGACTGATGGCCTGTAGAAAGGTTCAAACAAACCTTGAAAAGGATACTTCATAAATTAGTAGCGGATGACAGTTGGAATTGGAACATCATGATTCTCTGGGCCTTCTTTTCAGTCAGGAAAACACCTCAGGTGTCTCTAGGATACTCCCTGTTTGAGCTGCTATATGGGAGAGAACCTTGAGGTGTGCTTGACATGCTTAAAGAGACGTGGGAAGAAAGAGAAGAAGATATCCTACCCATTTCCCAAACAGCTCCGAAACTTAAAGCACATATGACGGCTGTTCGGGAAATTGTGAAACATCAGTCAGGTAAATCACAAGAACATCAAAAGACTCTGTATGACAACAATTGGTAGCTAGATTCTTTTCCATAGGTGAATCCATGTTAGGTCTCGTTCCCATTTCGGAGAATAAGATGATTTTTAAATGGTATGGTCCCTATAAAATCCTGGAGAAAAAAGGTTCCTCAAATGATGTGGTTGACCAACCTGATAGACGACAGAACACCCAAATATATCATATCATATCATATCATATAAATTGACTAAAGAAGTGGAAGATTCACCCAGGAGAGGACACTACTGTGACGATAGTCACACTCCTTGCCAACCAAGACAAGACATAGAACATCAGCTCATACCCAATAATCTCACATCCACCCGTCAAGAAGATATCCACGATCTGTTAAAACAGTTCCCAGAGTACTTCTCTGAACAGCTGGGGAGAGCGAGTAATTTCTGGCATTATATCCATACACCAGCCGGGTAAATGATACATTAAAAACCCTATCGAATCCTGTAAGCCAGAAGGAGAATTTAGTGACCGAGCTCGAAGAGAGAGATGCTTAAGGCTGATATCACTGAGCTGTCTGAGAGATCTTGGTCTTCCCCATAGTTCTAGTGGCTAAACCGGATAAGACTTGGAGATTCTGCATAGATTTTAGTAAACTAAACTACATTTCAATATTTGATAAATACCTGATTCCATAATTTTATCAGCTCATTGAATAGTTAGGGTCGTACAAATACATCTGCACCCTTGATCTGATCAAGGGCTATTGGCAGGTGCTCCTAAACTCAGCCAATAGGGAAAAGACAGCCTTCATGACACCTCAAGTCCTTTTTCAGTTCAAGGACCTTCCCTTTGGCCTACATGGAGCTCCTGCTGCTTTTCAAAGACAGATGGACAAAATTCTATGACCATACTATGACTTTTCTGAAGCCTATTTGGATGACATCGTCATCCATAGTAAAATCTGGCCTGAATATATGCATTATCTCTGTTACCTCATGAGCCCTAAGAAGAGCAGGTCTAAGGGAAAACCCAATAAAATTCCACCCAGCCTTCCTAGGGTTGACCGGTTAATACTGTTGGTCCAACCCTAATTATTCCACCATGGCTGCCAATGTTACAGATAAATTGAAAATCTCTCAACCACAAAAACCCATCTGGAGAAAGGAAGATATGAACAGTTTTGATAATTTGAAAGAAATATTGTGTCGAGAACCCATGTTGTAAATGCCAGACTTGAACAAGGAGTTCATACTCCAAACCTATGCTGCCAAGGTTGGTTTGGGAGCAGTCTTGTCCCAAGAACACGATGGCCTGGTACACCCCATTTTATGCACCAGCACAAAGCTGTTCCCTCGAGAGCAGTGTGAGACACCTAAAGGTGTCTCACCCGCTAGTCCCTCAGATCTGTCATCCAGGTGGCCAGGACATGGCCATCGCTATTGGATACAGTTCTTGGGGGTGGACCAGTTTGGGAGGATCACCTGGATGAGGGGTCTTTGGGGAGTGGAAGTGGGACACCGGATGGTAACATCTTTTCCCCATCCTACAGGTAGGATACCTAGGAAGTCAACCCCCCCTTTCCCGACACGAACACTTTTCACAGACAGTTGACTGTGAGCGACAAAGGACTAACACCAGAGCCGTATACCTGACAAGTACCAATACAAAGGTCAGCCAAGGTCAGGCAATTACGGATAATTACACACATCTGACTTCCATCACCCTTCCCCACATGGATAAAAGGTGGAGCACGAAAGCACACTCTGAGCGAGGCAAAACATACAAGGAAACAGCAGTTCCAAGATGGTAGTTTAATGCAAGGAGAAAGGCGGCAAGACCACAGCAGGGTGCAAAGGGGGAAGTGTCCTTGACCTGTAAAGGTCGCTACTTTCAAGAACCTTGGAAAGTAAGAAACCTAAGACCAGGAACTAAAGCTGCTCAATCCTGCACAGTGTGTCGGAGGTAACCAGCATGTGTTTTGAACCAAAGTTGCAAGCAGTAACATTGTATGAACATATCTAAAGCAAACAGTGTGTGAGACATATGTGATGAGCGACGCAAATATAATTGGAAGCCAAAGGAGTGAGTGAACTTTGGGAGGCCAAGAAAATATACCATAGACAGAGTGGTCCGGCACCACGTGGGTGCTCATTCGAAAGTCTCTGTTAGGTATCCAACTGATGCCAAGTGTGAGAAAAGGGAATCTTGACATCGAAGTGGTCCTGCAATGGTTCAAGCTAAACCATGTGCACATTTCCAAAGTCTTTGATGGTTTAATGTACACTGCAATTGGTCCGAGCCTGGCTGAGGGAGACTGATAGAGTAACAAGGGGATCCGGGGCCGGCTGAGGGGGATCCGGGGTGAACCATGAGTCACTCGAGAAATAACATTCTTTGAACAGTGTAATAAGGGGTCCAACGTTGAACTTTTGTTTTTGAAAGGGATCTGAGCCCGGCAGAGGGGGATCCAGGGCGAACACCCAAATTGAATACTGGTAAAAAGAAAATAACTTTTTCATCTTGTTTTCGTACGTCAAGCCCTCTGAGTCGAGACTTTTAAGAAGTAAAGAGATTTGGACACAGAAGGTCCTGATCCCTGTAATGGAACTGTATCCTCGTGCAATAGAAGCCAGAGTGTGTGCTTTGCTCGAGTGAACCGCCTTGCCCCGGCTGAAAACATGGGGAAGGGAGGCCAACGGCCTGAACATCCTGACATACTATTTTGTGAACACTTCTTTCTTTTTCATGAACACTACCCATTACTATTTGTAAATTAGTGGTAAGGATTGTCAATAGATTTTTTAGTATAGGATCTTTTACTTTGAAAAGACTCCACTAGGACTGCATTATTATTATTTGATTGTCTTAACTTGCTCCCATCTGTAGATTTGGGTTTAAATAGGCGCTTTTCACACCCTTGCAAAAGTTGAATAAACACCCTTGAACTGCTGTCACTTGTGTCTGTCTTACTATTGATACCATGTGTTTCTTACAGCAGACATATGCTACAGTGGAACTACAGGCCTTAGCCATAAAATGGGCAACATTGAACTTCGGGTATTACCTGGAAGAACATTTCAGCTCATAGCTCTGACCTGGATGAGTTTGAGGAAGGATTCCAATGCCTGGGTCATGAGGTGGTTTCTGGATCTACAACCAGAACAAGGAAATGTGGACTTTCTAAGTCAGCTCCCTCTTACGCTGATGGGAGAGCCTCTAACTTAATGGAAGGGGTATGTGACAAATCTAGTCAATGTGTCCCTTCTCCCTACCGGGGAGCCACCCCCTTTGAGGCTAGCCAGGTGAGCCTGCTAAGCAGGACCCACCCTAAGGGTGAGCGAAAGTGGGACATCACTGGGAGTGACTCCCCTCTATGGGACAAAGACTCCCATTACTTTACGGAACTCCCTCCAAAGAACGCAATTCCTGCTTATATGGGAATAGAAGAAAATAATGGCATGACTATATGCCCTGCAACCAAGACTGACAGAACATTTCAATTATTGGCTCATGGTAATGCTAGGGGCCAGTTGAAGTCAGCTTTGGACATATGTAAGCATGAATATAGAGATAAAGAATTGTGAATGCAGAGGAGAGAATGCTATGCAGAGGCAAGTCTCTAGTGTACTCTTGCCATGGAAGGGTGGAGCAACGCTAGGCTGCGGACCCTGCAGTAGCATGGAGAGAAGCAAGGAAGTGGAGACGCCAGACAGCCGGTGGCGAGAGGGGCACACAGCTGAACGAGAAGCGGAGATGAGAAAACCGTCTTCAACTTGTGCCTATAATTGTGGAACACTAGAGGGAATCATCATCTGTTTAGTAACCTCAACTGTTTGGCTAACCTAAGAAAGGCTAATTGTATTTGTCTACAGGAGACATGGATGACGTCAACTCCCATATTAGATGGTTATAAAATATATAACCAATATGCCAAAGGTAGTAGTGGGCGGAGGTCCTCGGGGGGCTGCTGACTGCTATAGAAAACTATCTGGTTTATAGACCGGTGGATTTAGTGATGCTGTATGTAATGATCTGTAATTGCCTGACCTTGCCTGACCTTTGTATTGGGACTTGTCAGGTATACGGCTCTGGTGATAGTCTGTTGTCGCTTACAGTGAACTGTCTCGTGTTTGCAGTAAATTTCCTTCATGGACCGCAAACCATAAGAATTCTGGGGATCCCCTTAATGAACACACCAATCATTGAGTCTCATCCACACAAGTTCGTGAATTTATAATAATTTTTATCGATAGTGAACTTAACTAGACTCTCTTCAGTCATCTATTATTTGCCATAATCATTTGTCACAACGAACAAGCAGTTTATGTTTTGCATTAAAATTTGACCTGTTCTTGAAAAAAGGAACTCAAATCTATCATTTAATTTAAGCAGAGAAGCGCAATTGTTGGGGTCTTTCTATAAATTTGATTTTTTTCTAGCCCAGGTCAGCCTCTTAGTAAACCCCAATCTGCAGCATCTCTGCCAGTTAGAATTAACCCAAGGACCTTTTTTTCTATCTACTTCGTAACCCCTTAGGGGAACCACCACTGTCCAAAAGGCTGAAAGTTTCATAATAGATCTTAGCAGAAAACAATCTGGTCCTGAGTGGCACGATTATGGAAGGTCTCCCCTTTGGGGCTTTAGGGGTGGACCTTACCTCTGGGGATAGTGTTCTCAAGTTATTGGTAGTAAATATATATTGGCACAGCAGAATATCAGCAGTGGCGGTATTTGTAGAGAGGGTTTGCCATGTAATTGATGAGTGAGTGTTGAAGCATGAGATTAGGTGAATCCTGGTGGTGGGTGATTTTAATGCAGAGTGTGACTTTGAAAATCCTCCATGGGAAATGTGTAATATGGACATGGATAAAAGGGGAATCCCATTAAAAAGAAAGATTGGTAAAATCTGGTATGTGGGTTTAGGGAATTTGGGCCTCTTACCATTGGCAGGGACAAAGAATGATGATTGTGGCAGTAACATCTTGACATTTGTGGCATCGAGGAAAGAATTCCTCCTTCCTGGACTATATCTATCTTGATAACCATCTAAGGAATAGATGCATTTCATTTACGATCACTACAAATGCCTGGAATGATCACTCCATTCTGACTGCATTCTTTGCTATGGCTATAATTACTAGATACCATAGATTGCTGCCTCAGATGGTACTGAGTGTGTCTGGGAATGCGGTCAGATGGACCACCAGAAATATTGATGCCCTAAATCACAATCTGTGGCCTTCCCTGAATAAAACCACCTTAGATTGGAAAATGAACAATTTTAATATTCATGAGATCCAGAGACTTATTAGGTCCACAGTGTCGGATATTACCTCAAGAACAAAAAGAAGCCGTCCCAATATCAGGCATACTCACTGTTATAACCAAGAGATAGCCCTGGCTAAAACTTCTATGAGGAGAGAAATACATAGAATTAGGAAATCTAAGGTGGACGATCCCGTTCGAAAAATGAGCATTAAGCTCATTAAACAAAAATTTAGACATTTCTGCAAAGCAATAAAAAAACAGCTATTGCAACAAGATGCTGAAGCTATGCTGCGGATACTAATTAAGGCCCAAGTCAGTGCTTTTTGTTCACTGTTGAACGGACAGGACCCCAATTATGTTGTATCACAATTGAACCCGATCTCAGAGCTGGAATTGATCGAGTTCTTTGGTAAAAGGTTTGGTGACCCAATAAGTCTACAAGGTGAGAGGGAAAAAGAAAATCTGCACAAACTGGAATATCATAAATGGGAACCCCCTTTGAGATCAGAAATGTTAGGGCTTTAATATCAAAATGTAAAGGGTCACGTGCCTCAGGGCCTAATGGTCTTACGAATAAAACTTTTGAGGCGGACCCAAATCTCTGTGCAAATCTCCTGTCCTATGAATTTAAGGATATTTTACGGACGGGTATTACTCCACTATCATGGAGCACAGTACATGTGGTATCAATCAAGTGCGGGAGTAGGTCGAATCCGGAATTTCTTTTTGTCCAATCTCGTTAATAGATGCCGACTGTAACATCTTTTCAGCTCTATTACTGTCGCACTTGGAGGAATGGGAAAAGCAGTTTCACCCTCTTAGTAAATTTCAGACGGGGTTTTCCAAGGGCCACTCAACAAACATCAATAGGCTCACCCTCAAATGTAGACAAGAAGACGCATGGAGGAAGAAAAAGGGCTGTACATTCATGGCCTCAGTTGATCTCTCGCCTGCCTTTGACTGTGTGGATCTCAGTAAATTATGGAATAAATTGGCTGCATGGGGTTTGCCACTGGGTCTCTTGAAATTTATTGAGGGAGTCTACGATAACTGTGGGAACCAGGTGCGCCTGAGTCAGAAAGGTGAGGTATAAATAGATAGTGCAATCCTACCAGGGGGTTAGACAGGGGTGTGTTTTAGTGCCCTGGATTTTCAACCAATATATGTCAGATGTGGCGGAGTGCCTGAAGAATGAAGGGTTGTTAGCACTGAGAATACGCCAATGTAAAAATCTTATGGCTTGCATATGCAGATGATAATTTGATCTTTGATTGTACAAGGGTGGGTCTGCAGCGCCTTTTAGACATTTTCTCTAAATATGCTAAAGAAAATGGACTTTTTATAAACCTGAGTAAAACTAAAATTCTGTCATTCACGAAAGCAGCAGGGAAGAACATACGCCCGTCGTGGCATATTGAAGGAACCTCAGTGAGTACATCTAACAGTCTTTCATATCTGGGATTCCATTTTGGGTTACATAGGGGAATCAAAACCCATATGGAGATCCTTTCACACAAGGCAAAACTCTTGGAATTCCAGATCGTGAAGATAGATCTAAAATTTGGTAGGTTTTCGTTAAAACCTGCATTCATGTTTTTCGAGGCAAAGATTGTTCCTAAATTAACATATGGATTGGAGTTTTGCCCCGGTAGAATAGTGAAAAACCTGAATAAAATTGAGGGAAGTATTTGGAGACAGATCCTCGGTATACCTAATGCTGTGCATTTATCAGCTATTAGGTATGAATTAGGATATGTCTCACTTTGGGCCCAAGTGCAGTGGAGGTAACTGACACTATATGCGAAGATTATGGCCCCTACCTCGAAAACCCTATGTGAGTTGATGGGAAATAATATAAGTTGTACTGTATCCCTGCTGGAAGGACCTGGTAGATGCATAAAATACATACTTGGGAAAGCTCATCTCTTGTTGCGGGGAACTGCATCAGAGTACATATGAAGGATATATTAGGTGCATAAAATACATACTTGGGGAAGCTTATCTCTTGTTGCGGGGAACTACATAGTACATATAAGGACATGGTAGGTGCAAAGGATGCATACTTGGTTAAGCTCACCTCTTGTTACAGGGAGGGACATAGTAGGTGCATAGGATACATACTTGGGAAAGCTCACCTCTTGTTGCGGGGAACTACATCAGAGTACATATGAAGGACATAGTGGTGCATAAAATACATACTTGGGGAAGCTCGCCTCTTGTTGTGGGGAACTACATCATAGTACACATCATATTTGGGAAAGCTTGCCTCTTGTTATGGGGAACTACATCACAATACATATGAGGGACATAGTAGGTGCATAGGATAGATACTTGGGAAAGCTCGCCTCTCGCATTAGGGCAGTGCGGCAGACAACATATGGTAGGCACGGTAGATGCAGAGCCTGTGATACATACTAAAACAAGCTCCCCTCTTATTACAGGTAACTAGGTAAGAGAACATATGAAGAACTTACATACAGGTGGGAATTAACGTTAGAGGTGGCAAAAGGCATACGTCGGAAGGAGCAAACTAAGATTGAAAGACCAGGAAGACCAGGAAGAGAATAAATGCAGACAACAACATTGTACTAATATTGGAGTAAAGTAAAGCACCGAGAACATATGATTTAGATTAAGGTAAAAGCAAAAAGGGTGTGTAAGTAGTGTAGCAATTATACAAGCCATGGCAATGATAAAGGGCTGGCATCCCAGCATGATAGTTGCATTATAGGTAGTAACTAATGCTCACGAAAGAGGAGGCAGAATTAAATGAGGGGAAGAAGCAACAGATAAATCAGAGTAGAGAAGGCGCGTCTGCTGGCTCCAGATCCGTCGGTAATGGCACTAAGGTTGCGGACAGAGGCAAGGGAAGAGATCAGCATTCCTAATGACTATCAGGCAAAGGAAAAAGGGCAGTCAGTGAGTTGCAGATCGGCAAAGTAGCCAAAATTAGTGTCACGGATGGGCATCGATCATCTTTTAGATACAGAAATGTTTCAGGAGAATGCGGAGAGGGAGGCAGTGTAGTGGTGCAGTCATGGTTGGCCTGGGATCCGAGAAAGAGCACAGAGACCCAGAGGGAACAGAGAAAATAATCCACTGTTCTGGATACAAGAACCCAGGAGTCTGCCCTGCCATGCAGTATTTGAGAAGACAATGCTTATGGGCTAAAACTGCTGGGAAGGGAGTTGAACGGCAACAGCCCTGCTGCGATGCCACCCTGCTGGAGCACACACAGAGATACAGAAGGTACCAGGGTTGCCCAGGGAAGAGGGAGGCGAGCAGAGCCTCAGGAACAGAAAGAAAGAGAGAAAGCAGGGTTCAGAACCCTGAGAAACCAGAGTGTTGAATATGAGAGAGAATTATTGAAACCAATATAACACTGAAGAAATACAGAAAGCCAGAGGGGTCTGGAAGGCCCAAGAGAGATAGGAGACATTCTGGAAACCCCAAAGAGAAGGAATCTAGAGGTTATGATATAACCCCAAAGAGACATTTGGGAAATCCAAGGGAACCTGAATGGTTCAATCAAGTGGATCAGGACATAAAGCCAAGGCAGATAAAGTGGCTAAGCTTGTGGGAAAATAATAAAGAAATCATTCCAAATGTAACTGACTAGAGACATTTAATTTGAAGAGAGATTTGCAACTTTTCCTGAAGAGTTTAACAGGAGAGAGGAACCCCTTTTTATTCTGACGTTTACGAAAGAATATCTCCAAAGATCCTCTGAACATTGACCCAAGAAAGCCATTACCTGGGCTCATTTTATGCTATTTGAAAATAGTGGTAGGGATAGATAACTGATAGGTTTACAGACTGAGCACTGCCTTTTTTTGTTCATGACGGATGAGCACCCATGGCTTACTTGTGCATGAGCGCGATATGAATAAAATATCATTTCATTTACTTTATAAGTAGGGAAATCCCTCATAGCAATAGGGACAGAGAGGCATTTTTCTTTTAGTTATAATTAAACACTTCATTCCGGAGTCCATTTCTTTCTTCTGGTTCACAACACACCTGTAGGGTCCTCATGGTGGCCCTCACAAAGGTAGCATCCAGGCAAAAAAGGGACTCCTTGCTCCAAAATGTTCTAATACCAGTCACAGTGGAGCCTTTTGGTGGGGTCGGGGGACTGCATGAAAGCTTCTCCCGCATGTAAAAGGAAGTGTAATGAACCTGGAATGAGACACGGAGACAGAGGACTCATTGTGATTGGCACAAACCTTTAGTAAATAATATAAGGTTTGGAAAATGCCTCACTGTCCCTAACCTAGGAGGTGTTTCCCTACCTCAACCAAAACTAAGGGTCTGTCCTGTGTCAAGATGTCCAAATCAAAATGTCCTGTGTCCGGAATCCTATCCTAGCCCTCACATTCTAGAAGTAACTCTAAGGTGCTAAGGGTAATGTCTGTGGCTCTGAAGGTGCAGAAATGTTCAAGTTCAACAAAAAGGTACAAATCCCATCAAATTTCCAAATGGATATTGTTCACAGTTCCAGTTCGCCATGTTTCTCTCCCCCACAACACAAGTTCAAACGTATATCCAAGTTCTTTATAGATGAAGAGGATAACCCCCTCCTCTTGGTGTTGAAATCCACTCCAGGGAAAATAATTCCTTTCCCAAGGTCTTTTCCATATTCATTGCAATTCAAAATCCTAATAGCATGATTCTTCCTTGAGATTCTTCTTTCAAAACAACACAACTTGATTGGGGGTCCCAGACTTGCAAAATATCTGCTATACTCCCCTGCCAGGTTCTCTGTTATAGTTTGTTCACACAACTTGGGTAAAGGTCCCATACTCGCAGAACACCTGGTATAGTCTCCTGCCAGGACTTTGTATTTCATTGTTCATCAATGTTAAGGACAAGGGGGCATGTGTCTTCCCTAAATTCCTTTCTTTCTCAGACTTCACAATGTTATTTGCTTTAAACTCTCCTCAGGTCCTGTGACTGTGAAGATGATAACTAATTCTAATTGGAGCTGCAAGCTTCCCACTCTGGTCAATTTGGTAAATCATTTCAGTCTTTGTATTTCAACCCCAGCTTCACATCCCTTTGATATGGGCTCAACGGTATTGGTTTCTTCCTCTTTTCGCAGCCGGTCCCATCTGGGATCTCCTCGCTGCTTCTTCAGAGCTCAGGAAGCTTTTCCCCGACAGCGGCACTTAGCGTTCTCACTCTCCACACTCGCACGAAAGCCGGACTCGTTTTTCAGTTCCTGCCGTGTGTCTCTCTCTCTTCTGCGGAGCTCAGAGAGGAATTTCCCCAACAGTGGGATTAAGCATCCTTGCTATCCATGCCGGAACGAAGCCTGACTCTGCTTTCCGTTCCTGCCACATATCTCTCTCTCTCTGCTAGCTCTGCTGGCTACCAGTGATGCTCTCCTGAGCGGCCGTAATGGAGCCTGCTTGTTGACTTCTCCTCTCCTTGCTGGCTGCCTTCTCTGGTCACGGCCCAAGTCCCTTCTGCTCACCAGCTCACCCAGCCGGGTCGGAGTGTTTTGGTTGGCTTCCTCTCTTGCCACCACCACTCCAGAGCTCTCAGGCTACCATCTCGGATTGTGTCACCATCTTTTTCCGGTTCACCGTTGCCGCATTGCATGTCACTTTTTTACGCAAATGTACCTAACATTTTATCTCCAATTCTCAAATGGTATCTATTCCTGCAGCACTGAATGCCAAAATAATTTTCAGGACTCTTACTTAGTGACCAATCTTATTCAAATGTATTGGTTATTTCTTTTTGTTTTTGTTTATCTTTTGCTATTTGCATCAATTATTTAGTGCAATTTAGTTTTAGCCACATTTCTTTACACAAACATGGTTTCACCTTTGTAAACCATTCCAACGTACATTGCCTCTTAAACATCAGGGCTAGGTGAAAGAATTACAATTTTGTATACATCCTAAATGTGACAAAAATATTAAATAAATACCATAAGGTTCCTAAATCACATTGTGATATGAGCAACACTAAATACTCAAATAAACACTTGATTAGCATCCAGATCAGCTTGTAACGCCTGCCTCCAAATTTTTAGTTGGTACCTGGAAGAGATCTCCTTTTGCTTTCAGCTGTTCCATTTCTAAACTCCTGCTTCAAGGAAGGGAGTTGCTCAAAGCCAATCAGCTTCTCCCAAACACTCGACTGCTCCTTCTGCTTCAGTCTAGTAATCTTCATTTGGGCAGTCCCCTTTCTTGTCTCAGTCTTTGTCATTCTTTTTGTTACAGAATACTGTAGGATATTGTCTACAGGCTTTGTGGATTGTTGAAGGGGATTATCAAAGGATGCCATCAAGGCATCAGGAATGGAGGGTATATCCCTAAAAGAGAAAAGGGGATACCACGTCTCATCTGATGATGCCTGTCCTCCCCCTGAGAGTCTCCTTCCCTCTTGTGATCCTCTGTCAAATAGTCACCCCCAGGGTCAGGATCAGGGAGCTGCTGCTGTTCTCTGACCACATCCAGATAGGCTATCCCCGGGAAAGGAGTGATAACATTCAGATTCATCACAGAAGAAAGAGAGGCCCTCCCAGGAAGAAGCAGGAGATTCGAATCCTGGTGACATTAGAGGAGACGGGACGCCCACACCTATTTCCATTCCTTACACTTCAAAAGAAAAACTAAATAACAGGTTTTGCCCTAACTCCAGAAGAGTGGCTCCTTCCTTTCGGATGGTTTTAGGCAGTTTGTAAATGATGAGGGAATATCCTCCTTCCCCTGGCCGTCACTAGGCCTTTCTATATAGTTCCACACAAATGGGGGGGAGGTCTCCCTTCCCCAGGCCTTCCCAGGGAATACTTTACAGTGCCATTAAGATGGGGGAAATGCCTCCCTTCCCCAATCCTCTTTCATGATCGCTTTCAAAAGTCACAATGGTATCTGGATTGTTGGCAGAGAATATATCTTTCCTCCTCTGGTCTTCTCTCAACATTTGCCAAAGGATATTTGTCACTTCCCTTCTCTTTTCTGTTGGTCCTCTTCTGTCCTTGCCAAAGGATATTTCTCTCTTCCCCTGTTCTTCTCTTTTGGTTATGTGGGTCCCAGATCACCTTCGCAGGTTCATAATTCCTCTTTCTCAAGCCCGGTTTATTTTCCTGCCAGGCATTATCTTGCATGTATAACTCTTCTAATCTTTTCGCCTTTGGGTCTGAGATCTTGCCAAAGGATATCTCTCTCTTCCCCTGGTCTTCCCGTT
The DNA here is from genome assembly GCF_040938575.1 of Ambystoma mexicanum. Lineage (NCBI taxonomy): Eukaryota > Metazoa > Chordata > Amphibia > Caudata > Ambystomatidae > Ambystoma > Ambystoma mexicanum. The sequence goes on from NC_090923.1 coordinate 573,013,772, forward strand.
TGGTTATGTGGGTCCCAGACCTCTTTCTCAGGTTTATTTTGTCCCTTTCTCAGGCCTGGTTCACTATCCTGCCAGGCATTATCTTGTATGTTCAATTCTTCAAACTTCTTAACATTCGCGACCCCCTCTTCAAGTTTATAACATCTCTCACAAGGCCTGGTTCACTAAACTGCCAGGCATGGACTTGTAGGTATAACTCTCCAAATCTCTCAATATTCCGGTCCAAGACCCTTATATCTCTTCTGGTTTCCTTCAAGTGTGCTCTCACCCAGTATGTTTCGTTTTTCTGTTTAGTCCCACTGAGACGTGGAAGATGGTTCTGTACTTCCTCCTGACCACAGCCTCTAGGGATTCCCAGTGCCTTCCCAGTCCCCCTCTGCGTACCTTCAGACTTGCTCCACAAGGGTCCTGTTCCTCACCAAGCTTCTCTGGCTTCTCTTGGGCTCTTGCTGTCTGATCTCGGCTGTCAGTGGCTCCACCCCACTGGTTTCTCGCTGTACGTCAGGTCTTGCCTGGACTGAACAGATGGCTTCCTTCCTGCGAACAGACGTCAGGTTGCCCAACCTTCAGAGAGCCTTTGCTCTGCTCAGCCTTCTCCAATGCCATCTTCCTTCTCCTGTAGACCAGGTCTGCATCGTGTTCTCCTTGCAAGGCTTTACTCCCTAGCTTAATGCTCCCCTGGGGCAGGACTGACCCCAAGGAGAGTCTTTTTGTCGGTTTTTATGGTAAGCCATCTTTTGAAATCCCGATATCTAGTAATGTTTACCTTGGTTCTGCATAGGGCTCTTTGTGGCCCTGCCCCTCTTTGTGTCTGTATTTCTGGAACAATCCACTCTCACATTTCCTCATCACAGTATTGTCTGCTTGATAGACAGGGTCACTATGCATGAAGTAACCAACAGAAGAAAGAGGAGACATAGAAGGTGGGGTGCTTGAGCCCTATCCGAGTGTTTGGGTGAGCAATGGAAGGTGGCATGGTGGCTGACATACCGTGTTCTCCCTTGTTAGTCTCCTCTTCTCCCATGGAGCTTTTCCCCTCCCATGGGATCCTCCCACTGAGTACTTCCCATAGGGGGAATATCAGGTAGGTGGCTTCACCTCTTTGGCCCCATGGGAGAGTCCCCATCCCAGGGAGAAGTGACAATGCCAAGGGATTTGTCACAACCCACAAACCTAATCAAGGCCTCCAAAGCAATCCTCATAGTCGCAGTACCTGGCAGGATAGTATTCCAGGCTGCCAGTGACCAACCCGGTAGTAGTAGTAGCAAATCCAAAAGACCACAATTTAAAAAAAACAAGTTTGGGATTCCCACCCATATGAAGAGAGAGCCAAAGCAATCTTCATACTCACAGTACCTGGCAGGATAGCATGCCACGTTGACTGTGACCAACTAAGCAAGAAAAAAACACAATTGGAAAGTACAGAAAAGGAAAAGCCTAGGACTCACTCAAATATGAAGAGAGAGCTGAAGCACTATTCATAGTCACAGTACCCAGCAGGATAGTGTACCAGGTTGGCTGTGAAACCAAGGACAAGGCAAGAAGAAACAAGATATTACCCTGAGAAACGTGTTACAGAACATAATCTTCATAATCACAGTGCCTGAGAGAAACGAGAGCCAGGATGACTGTGAAAACTACTGGGAAAGAAAGTAGGTGAAGGGAAGCCTCGTCCCTAGTAATTTGTACAGGCAATATCAAGGACATGTTTGGAACATTAAAAGAAGAAAGACCCTCATTGGACATTCAGAGGTCACGACAACCTGGGAGAAAGGTTGTCCTTCCTTTTGAAATGTATTTGTTGCACCATTTTGGAACTTTGTTTTGGGAGTTGGAAAAGAATTTCAAGATTAAAGAAGACCCCCTTTTCAGTTTTAGTTTAAGTTCTTAGTGTGAGGGCTGGGCATAGGATTTTTGACACAAAAGTAAACTGCTTTCTTTGAACTATCCTGACAGACTCTTTAGAATATTGTTTGATACAGGTACACCCCTCTTAGTATTACGGTCAGAAAGGTATTTGCCCCACCTGCAATTGTTTAATAAAAGTCTCTGCCAGCAATCATGCCACCTGTGTATCAATCTCCTTCTTCCACACCCTTACAGCAGGCAGAATGGAGATGCTAGAATTATTTGAGATCGGAGTAATATTATTTAGTAAAGAGTGGTTTGAACAGGGAAAGATTGTGTATGGAGGAACCCCTCCTGGCCCTTTTTTTAATGCACATTAAGAATTAACATCTTGGGCTTTGAATAGGATCCAGGAAGACATAAACAACAGAGCTCTAAATACAGGTGATGTATTACTTTGAATGTTGTTTCTTGTTTTGTGCATTTATTATAATAGTGATTGCTGCTTTAATCGTGTGTTTCGATGGTAAATGGTGGGATAGCTCTATTAAGGAACTACATGTATTATAGACATCCATGATTTATAACATGCTTATGCATCTGACTTTAAACCATGTCTCAGTGCGAAGATAGCTACTCAGTGGATGATGTACAATGCCCTTTTCCTGTTGGATATTGGAATGCCTCTCTGTTTGTACATGTGTGCTGCTCCCATCAATCTTTGAACACTGTCAATCATGATGCTCTCCTATGCACTTGTATCCACTTTATTCGTCCATATAGGGGCAAAGGGGAGCTTGAGAGTGTTTACATTATGTGTTCCTGGATTGATATGATTTGTCCAGATGGAGCATTGCTTACATTGTGGAGCCTGTTTCCTTTCTGGCTCCTGGCTATCAAAAAAGGGTTAATTTCAAAACCTTGTGGATCGCCCATCACTCATACCATGAAGGAGGGCCTTCCTCCTTCAGAAGCATGTTTCAACACTACACTCCATCCAGAACACTTATTTCCAGCAGTGCTGCACTAGTACTACTGCACAACTTCAGCAAGAAATGGCAAGGAGAATCCTCTTTTCAGTTCTGGCCATGAGACCGTGGAACACCCTACCAAAACCTCTCCGACTGGAAGTGAACCACCTAATTTCCAGGAAACAACCACTTTGAAAGAAATGAGAAGTAATAGCTACTGACTAAAAACTGTGCAACAGAAACTTGGGCTAATTTCACACAAGCAATTAAAAACATTATTGGCACTACCATCTGTGGGAAACCAATGTGATTCATGGAACCTCTGCTGCGTGACAATGGTCCACACCTTAAACTCAGTCAAATCTACAACCAAGAGCCAGGAAGCAACAACACCTTCACTCCAACTACCTTCATGCCTCTCCACCCCCTCAGCCATCAACTAACTCCTCACTTGTAATATCTTGCATCCTTACACCTCCCACACTCCGCCACATGACCTACAGGTCAAGTGGACTTAACAGATTCAGACCCTATCCATCTTCTATCAGAAACCATGCTGTCAATTGTTGCACTCAACAAGCTAAGGGCTTCCCATATGTCTAAACTGCCCGGTTGGTACCAGCTACAAAAAACATAGAAATGTTCATATCAGCACGCAGATAATGGGCACTTCCATCAACACCAAAGGTTTCTGCATCTGCCTTCCTGCTATCCAACAAACACATCCTGACCTCCTTTCTTACAGAGCCATGTGCGAGGCCAGCGTTTTTGGCAGAAAGGTGCTATATGAGACCACTTAACATTCAATTACATTTAATTTTAATTCAATATATGGGAACACAAGGGGGGTTAGCTAGCCCACAGCAGTGTCTCTATTCAACAATATGCTATTGAGCCACACCAATACATTAAAGTGTCATCTGGTGGTGTAACAGTTTATTGAGAAGCCACCCTCAATGCAGGGAGTTCCTTCCCTCCCTAAACTAAGTGTCACACAATACACTGTTTAATGTTTGTTCTTTTATTCAGCCCTATCTCCAGTTCATCTAATGCCTATTGGATGCCTTCCCCTGAGCTACCAATGAGCCAAGAACCAGGCCAGTGTCCAGGAAATATAATATGTTTATTTGAATTAAGAAAAACTGCACAAACTACTCCCGCCACCTTCTTTGTGGCGCACAATCAACTTCTTGTTACACAAATAAATCACACAAATTAATTGGGTAAACACACAAATCACAGTACTTTATCTCAATTTCAATTCAAGAAATAATTAGCGCTTGTCACTGAACACAATTACAAATGTGGTGCTGTGCAATTTCGATTTTCTTGCACGCGTAAACGGCTAGCAGTTTAGTTTTACAAATTTGGGCAAATGCATATGGCAATTGTTTTTTTTTCTTTTTCATTAATAAAGCGCACAACAGTCGCAGCACTGTAAGAAAGATTTGTTGTGAGCATACACACATGGTTGCAGTAGACTAGTACTTTATACAAGGTTACAAGCACAAGGTGCTATAAATAACCCATTATAATTTACCAATTTACAATTTATGTCTCGGGAGGATAGCTCAGGGGCAAAGCGCTCGCCTTAGAAGCAAGACGACGCGGAGAAGCACAGGTTCGATCCCCAGGTCAGCGCTTAGAAACCTCTGGGTATTAAGTGTGCTATAACTAACCCATTAACCCATTATAATAATCATACTTTATACATCATGATTTAGTATCAGCAGAGACAGTATAGTAGTGCATTGTGCTGGGCCTAAGATTAGTGGAAGAGCAGTGTTTTTAGAGCTTTCTTGAAAGCCCCATAAGAGGGTTCTGCTCTAAGGCTGGGAGCGAGGCAGTGCCACTGTTTGGCGGCAATGAAAGGAAATGTTGCCCTCCAGCTTTGGCACACCTGACCTTGGGTTGTCTGAGGTGGTGGTTGTAGAGGGTTCTTATGGGTCTGGTAGAACCTGCTCTTGGGAACATTTGGTCGAGATGGGGGGGCAAATTGGAGAGGCATTTGTGAGTGATGGATAGTGTTTTGAAAAGGATACGTTCTTTGATAGGAAGCCAGTGGGCTGCTCTTCTGGCGCCAGAGATATGTTCTCTTTTGGGTATGCTAAGGGCAGCTTGCAGTGCATTATTCTGGATGACTTGGAGTTTTTGTAGGTTTTTTGAAGAGGTACCGGCAAAGAGGTCGTTGCAATAGTTTGGATCCTATGATTGCCGTGGTGATGGTTAAGCAACTGTCAGTGGAGAAGAAAGGTTTGGTGGTGTTTAGTTTTGTGGTGTAGGCTGTTGAGGAGGCAATAGAGTTGACCTGGAGAGTGTGACATCAAGGTAGACCCCCAGGGTCTTGACTGTAGGGGAGACAGGTATCTGGATGTTGTATATGTTGAAGACAATGTATTGGTCACTCAGTTGTTTTAGTACTGAGGGAGAGCCTACCAGCAATATTTCAGTCTTATCCCTGTGCAGGCAAAGTTGGGTGGCTGCCATCCAGGCTTGGATGGTGGCGTAGAATCGATTGAGGGCTTTCGCGTCTTGGTCATAGTTCCCGAGAGAGGGGAAGGAGAATGTGGGTGTCATGAGCTTAATTTGTGTAAGCTATGCCTGGGGCTATGCCTGGGGCATCCAGGATATCGAAGAGATGCCTCATGAATATGTTGTACAAGATGGGGGAGGATGCAGGAGCCTTGTGGTACTCCGCAGGTAATGGGGCTAGGGGCTGCACTTGCCTGATCTGAGAACACTCTCATGATTCATCCTTCGAGGAAAGAGGTGAGGTGGTGACAAAGAATTTTGAGATCCCCTAAATCAAATGCTGCTGACAGGTCCCCGGCCAAGGGTTTTGTAAAAAGCTTGGTTTGAATTTGTGCATTTTCCACAAATAATTCTAAGTCCAGAAATTCTATATTTGTAGCACTAGCCAATTTCGTGAAGGATAAATTGTAAACAGTATTGTTGAGATAGGTGACATAGATTCCTAGATGCTCGGTGTCACCTTCCCAGATGATCAGAATGTTGTCAATAAAACAACCCCAAAATTTAATGTTGCTGAGAAAAAGTGAATGTTTCCAGGCATGTTGTAATTCGAATGAAACCCATAAATAAATTAGCGTATGAGGGGAAAAGTTTGACCCCATTGCGGTGCCTTGAAGTTAGTGTGACAGCATATAAGGCTGCGAGGATGCTAGGGTATCTGGATAGGTGTTGTATCAGCTCTGGATTGTGCTGGGGTGGCAGAAGACGTTCTTTTGTCAGCTTGCGAGTGCTGTGTGTTAGTGCTGGGGGGAGGGGTGTAGACAGTGGTATGGGTTTGGTGGGGGTGGGTGGGACGGCAAAGTGGATCATGTGGCAGTCCAACCACGGGACTGTGCTGTTTGAGTTGATCATCATGCGGCAGTTGAACTCGGCGATCCAATCTAGTGTGAAACCTTTTAGATGCGTAGGGTTTCTGGAGTGGATTGTTTAGCCTAAGGTCTCCAGTGCTTTGGAGAGCGACTTGGCATGGGTGTGAAGAGGGTAATTGAGGCTCAGGTTGAGGTCACCAAAAACTATAATTTTAGATGAGCTTTTGATGTTCTCGCTCAATATGTGGAGGAGACTTTCTTGGAAGTCGACCAGAGGTCCGGGTGGTCGATATACCATGTGGAAAGTGATAGTGCAGGTGGGCGTTAAGGCAAGTTTGAGTGATAGAATGTTGTTGTTTTCTTTGAGCGTGGAATTGATCTGCCTAAAATGTAGGGGAAACTTAGTTAAGATGGCAACTCCCCTCTTCCTGTGGGGCGGTCTTTCCGGAAGATGGTGTAGCCGGTAGGGAGGGCAAGGGAGAGGGCTGGGCCAGATGCATTTTGTAGCCATTTTTCAGAGACAGCAAGGGTGTTAAGGTTGTGTGAGGTGAGTCAGTCTTAGATACCAAGCGCATGAGCTCAGAGAGATCGGGCATTTATGAGTGCACATTTTAGCAGAGAGGTGTCATTGACGTGGTTGGTCTTGGTTATAGGGACGGGGAGATGTGGATGGTCATAACCTTGTGAGGAGGAGGCAGTGAGGTGGGAGTGGGTGCATTTGCATAGGAGGATGTTGCCTCCTTGTGGTCGATCTGCTCTGGGTGAGGGCAGCTGCTGTGTGTGCAGAGGTGGTATGTGTTTGGGCAGGACAAAAGTTGTTAGCAGCATATTTGTTATTACATGCATTACTTCTAGCAGTATATTTGTTAGTACAAACATTGCTTCTTGCAGTTTGGGCCAGGCAGTCATTGCTATCATCATTGACATATATGCATCCATTAGATGAATCAGGTTGGACTATACCTTCATTGTATTTAGAATAGTTGACTTAGTGCACTCTTATTTTAATTATACATTAAATAATTAATGAAAAAGCTAGAGGGGTCCAGGGGAGAAAACCAACCCTGACACTAGGTTGTACTATTATACAAAAACAACTGATGTCAACAATCTTGTGGAACTCTCCCGTCCTCTGCACATCCAATTTGTATTGTATCAACAAACAATTTGTAATTGGTTAAATTGCTTCAAATTCAAAAAAAAATTCATACTCAAAACTTTTTTGTAAAATAGATAATTTGTTTTTACTACATCAAATGTTCATCAATCTGTTTCTTTACAAGATACGTGATTTATTAATTTAGCAATAGTTTTCACCCCAAATATTTCACCCAACATATATGTGTTTTTCACAATTGAGTAGACAATTGCAAGACTTGAATTTGGTGTGATCTTGCATTTGGTAATAACTCTACAAGTGCTCAATCTCTGTCCTGTGTTTCTGCGCATTTTGGGATATATTTGTCCCCTTCTTCAGGAGTCGTCTACTCTCTTCTTGATTTCAAAATTCCAATCTACAGTAAATAATCATAGTATCAGTTACTCTGGGTTTAATTAACATAATTTCATTTTGTCTGTCACGATTGTAGATCTCATAATCACCTGTGTTCCATCCTGTTTAGGGAGATCCTTTCCAGGGTTTTCTTATTTGTCCTTAAAAAATGCTTCCTACAAAAATCAAAATGGTATGTATGAGAAATCGCTTCTCTACTTTCCAAAGAAATTGTAATTAATAACATCCCAATAGAGGGTATTAAAATCAACCAGTTAATATATACATTAGATACCTGATTTGTGTGTCAGAAAATCCAACGTTTCCAATCGGGAATATCCTCTCTCATTGAGCTCCTCCGTTTAATGTCCATATAATGAAGCCTGGTTGGTTGTGGCTAGCGATTATTATAATCTATATAACTTGGTTGTTGATGGTATAAGTCCATCTGGTGTCTCTCCAGTGTCTCCTAAAACAGGAAACTATATGTCATGATATTCTGCCCTTTATCAATTGTTGATCCTGCTGATTCTTGGATCTACAATGGTTCAGAGTTCTTACCTTAATGAAGCTTCTAGTAGTAACTCCAAATAGAGTGTATTCAGTATCAAGAGATGTCCTTCCCAAGTTGATTCTGTAGAATAATATGGAAAAAACTCTGTGTCACCCAACAATTTCTAATGTCTAATTTCTGATGTCGAGACTAAATGTCTCCGCTAAGAGCCCTCTCATGTTAGAACTTCCCGTGCAGGTCTAATGTCTCCTATTGTTCTGATAAGGAAACTATGTGTTAAGGAACTATGCCATTTTAGTCATTTTGCAATGGGTTAAATGTGCTCAGTGGTCATTCAGGGTTCTCCATAAGTTACATTTTCTAACTTTAATGGATTTTCAGTTACGAACTCCAGGTGGGATATGCTCAATTTCTAGTTTCTTGCCACCATTCTTACTTAAATGGAGTTTGAACTCTGGATGGAATGTGTTCAGTTTCTATGATGATGCCTAAGGATGTACTTCCCAAGTAAATGTTGTACAAAATTAGTGGCATTACACCATTTCCATTGCCTGGTTTCAAGTATGTGTGTCTCCTGTATGTTAGTGGCTCCATAGTAGATTGTCTAATTATAAAGAGAGATGGGGGGATGTCCCCCTTCTTTTCTTATTAAATTCTTACCTTTTTCTTCCTTCTATATACAAGATGGATCCCTCTGATGGTTCTGCGGGAGAAAAACGCGGCCGCAGGAGAAAAACGAGGCCGCAAAATGAACGTTGCCGCGTCATCACGAGATAACGCGATGACATCATCGGTAAAAACATGGCAGATGCTATTAGACAACTGTATATCAATTCAGGGTGGTGGAAAGTATCACTTTGAAAACAAAAATGTTGATGATTTTAAATATTTGTGTACAGGTGGGTTTCAATCTCCATATACATCTGAAAAAATAAAGGAATTTAAAGAATTTTCGTGTTGTGTTTGATCTATGGATTGTAGCTGTTTATGAGATGAGGATCATGTTTACATTCTTATGTTACAGTATTCATGGTCAGTTCCCATTTTCAGCCTCGGATTACATTTCTATAATAAACTATTAGTATTCCTACTATTGTTTGTTTTGTTTCTATATTTCGGGCTTCTTTGTTGTGAAATGAGTGCTGGTATGGTATGTTCTCACTGTGAGTGCTGTGTGAAGTGAGAATCCAGTTTGTCCACTGTTGCTCCCATGTTATGTAATGATCCCTTCCTTGCATCTATCCCAAGCTTTACAAGTCACAATTTGTTTTTTAATGGAGGAGTATCTTTCTGTTGTAAGGTCTAAAGATGTTCCTAGTTGTACGTAGTTTGTCAGTATGACCTTCTAGTTGTCCTTCTTGTTCTTATTGGGAATGACTCTTTACCACTGGTATTCATGTGTGGTGAATTGTTCCTGCCGTTTTCTACATTTGTTAGAGGAAAATACCCAAGTTGTAGTCCTCATTCATGCCATTCAGTGATAGACTGTTCAGTCTATCCACCCAGTAAATCTCTCTCTGATTCAAATGTTTTGTGTGATTACCCCCTCTCTGGGCTTTTTTGACCACTTCCAAAATGATCAGTTGGGATATATTATGTTTGTTCTCGTTGAAATGTCTTGCCACTGGTGATCTAATATTGTTTGTCCTGATGTTGTTCTTATGTTCATGCCAGCGTTCCTTGGCTTTCCTGCTCGTCTGTCCCACATAAAAGACTCCACATGGGCAACTGAGTCCATAGATGACTGATTTAGAATCACAGGTAGCATAGTCTTTTAGTTTGATTGTTGTTCCATTATATGGGTGTTTTACATAACTGCCCTTCATTATGTTGTTGCAGTGCAGTGACCACAATTCAAGCAAGCAAATGTACCTGTCTTCTTGTGTCTCAGTGTTTGTTGTTTATCCTTTGGAGGTCTTTCAGCCTTAAACAGCTGGTCTTTGAAATTACGGCCCCTTTTTTATGCTATAATTGGGGGTTTGGGAAATAATTTGCTCAATTGTGGATCCATTCCAATTATCCTCCAATTTTTCTTGATCATCCTGGTGATGTGGTGGCTCTGTCCTGAGTACCTTAAGGCATATATAAAGGGTGTCTGCCCTGGTTTGTTTTTAGGGGTCAATAGGTAATTTCTGGACAACCTCACTGTCTTCTCTCTTGCTTTTTCAATGATTTGTCTTGGGTATCCCTTTTTTTTTCTATTTTTCAATCATGGTTAAACTTTCCTCTTCCAAAGTTTCTGGTGATGATATGATGCGTTTTAGAGGTAAGAATTGATTAAATGGTAAGTTATTACGTAAGTGTTCTGGGTGGTGGCTTAAGTAATATAAAGAGTTGTTGACATCAGTCTTCTTGTGGTATTGTGGTATATATTGGTTATGATCCCTTGTGGTCCGATCTCCAACTCTACATCTAAAGAATGTAATTTCGGTGAACCAACCTCCATCGTAAATTCTATTCTCTCATGTACTACATTCAAATATTCCAAGAGTAGGTCCACATCTGCTCTTGTCCCTCTCCAATTTATGAAAATATCATCTATGAACCTTTTACAGATGATGTTGTTCTTCCATTTAGGTTCAATCAGAATTTGTGTGCTTTCCAGGAAATACATAAATAGGTTGGTGTATGCTGTGGCCATTGATGAGCCCATTGAGGTTCCCAATGCTTACAAGTAGAACTGATTTTTCCATCTAAAGTAATTATTCACCAATATGATTTTGCTTAATTCTAAAATGAACACCTTGTTGGCTTTACAATCATTGTTGTTCATGAGTGTCCATTCTAATGCTTCCAATCCATCTTGATGAGGAATTGAAGTGTACAGACTCTGTACATCAAAAGATACCAACATGTCTTCCTCTGCAATTTCTGGTAGATTAGTGAGAGTGCAAGGGAAAAGAGGAACCTATTACAGATCCCTTCCGTCCCATGCACACTGTCAAGTTTCCACCAGAAAGGTGGTAATGGGTAATAGTTAATGAATCAAGAAAGATTCAAAAAGAGGTAAAACTATACCACATTTCATTTACTAAAAAACATGACTTATACACAGATTGCATACAAGCACACAGTCAAATTTAATTGTATACAGCATTCAAATAGCGAGATGGACAAGACACATAGTTGTCAAATGCTTTACGCGTTTCGAGGAAACGTCCTCTTCATCAGAAGCCTGGGTGAATTTGCTGGTTATTAGGTTAATTTACAAAATGAAATGGAGGCCATATGTAAACAAAACAAAGGAAAATATTTTCGATTAGCTCACCTATCATGATAAACAATTCAAACGTTTGCAATAGTATCAATTAATTGTTATGCATAGCCCATGCAAAGGATGCGTCAAGTCAATTAACACTACCAATGTAGATAATCAAGCACATTCTGTAATACAAGACCGGATTTTTAAGTAAATGTGTATTACTTATGTAAACATTTAATGCAACAAATAGATCTATATACACATGGCAGCTCAAAATGTATATGGATGACTAGGTACCTATTCCCCACTTTATAAATGGTAACCCACTCACCCGTGTGTCACTGTAGTGCGCGTAGCTGTCAGGAAAAGGCCAACAGCAATGGCCAATATTCAAATGGCAGGATAGAGGGTCCAAGCATCAGTGTGTTTACTGAGTCTACAGGAGGCATAAAGAGTATATATAAAATATAGAGGACTGGTTGTTGCTTAAAACAGTTCATTTACAGCAATATGTGGAGAAATGTATTTCGCAAGGGTTCATAGCATAAATTAATCGAGCGTGATTAACAAAGTGAACTTCTGGTCGAATACATATTTGGTATCAGCGTACTCAGTATGGAGCGGTACTCGTGTTTACATCCATTCATATTTCTAGTTTGGGAAACACATATATGCAGTATTAAGGGCACCTAGTAAATAATGTGTCATATTGTAAATAATGTGTATAGAACATACCTCATGTGTTCAGATGTGATGGTTAATGCCAGAAGAGATACTTGCACAAAGGAGCTCGGATAACAAGGGTGCACTATGCTGTCAGTAGAGGGATCGGCGTCTAGCGAAGACAGATGCGCGATCAAGGTTCCATCTACCTGAAACTGAACGCGTGGCAATGCTTAACAATAGATGTATATAAACATCCACATAACAGTGATTACACCGCATGAAGTAGTCATGGGGCTGCTAGTAAAATAGCGTCAGCCTTGAATGAAAAAATAGATTACTCCGAGGCAGCTAAGGCGTCCGTGGTCACAGTAACCATGGGAGCCATTCAGCCGCATACTCCTATATCTAACGTGTAAAAGTATATCAACATAAACGATGGACTACAAAGTCAGTATATGGTGGCAGCCATTTTATAGCTGCACAATGTTCAAAAAGAACAAAGTTCGGATCTACATAATGTGAATACAGTAACCGGGGGAAACAAAATTATTAGACGAGACTTTTTTAGAGAATATCCATGTTGAGTGCCACATGCATATATGTGTACACATTTACATATAGTGTATATCGAGGATCAGTGGTACCCAGATAGAACACATAAGTCTTTCAACCTGTATAAACACAAAAACATTTTTTGGAAAACATCAGAGGGGTACATAACAGAGTCCAATCATCTGTCAGACATTGTAAATCTAATATAACCTTATACATAATTTATCAAAATTATATACCAATATGTCCTTGTAATATGACTTTTTGGGTTACAAAGATGTATCTCCAACATATATCCATTTTGAAATGTGCATAACAGAAGTGGCAAAACGGAAGTAAAAGAGAGGAAATTATTTCCTGAGGGGTCTCGTCAGTGGTAATATCAATTTAGCATTATAGTTACTTGCTACATCGCGGTCTTGTTCAAGAAGGTTAACAGCATTCATATTTAAGAACTGGGCCTGGAGACAAAACAGTTAAAGTGCACTCAGAATGAAAAGTATAGTCAATCAAATTCAAATGAAACAACTCAAGGAGAACTCCTCATTGAGTCCCCTGGGTAGCAAGGTGTCAAGTTGATCAATCAGATTAGTGAGAGTGTTCAGAAAGTCTGTGGTATCTTTAAGGTATGTGGAGGTGGCCTGTACTAAATATTGTAGAGGCTTGTCGATGTAAACCGCTAATGGATTAAATGTGCTGCCATTTCCAGCTACGATTGGCCTTAGTGGTGGTGTTTGTAAGTCTTTGTGGATTTTAGGCAATCCGTAGAATACCAGTGTTATTGGCTATTCTTTGGTTAGGTATTTCTGTGTCACCTCTGAAATCCATCCCGATTCCAATGCTTTCTCTAAAGCCACCTAAATGATGTCTGTGATTTGTGTAGTGGGGTCCCGGTCAATCTTGATGTAAGTACCTTCGTCATCCAGTAATTCTTTTATCTTGCAGTCATACTTTTTTGTGCCCATTATGATGATTGCTCCCCCCTTGTCTATTGGTTTTACAGTTAAACTGTGGTCATCTGCTAATTCTTAATTAGCTGACTCTGATGTCTTCTGATATTGTAGTTCTTAATTTTAGAAAAATGTACTTTCTTGAAATCTTTTTGCATTTGTTCCTCAAACATTCTAATGCCAATATTGTTCACTTGAGGATCGAAGTGGCTGTTAGGTTTTATTTCTAGATATTCATGTTCTTCTGGTTGTGTCCCCAACATTTCTTGTGTGTCAAAAAACACCCTGAGTCTCATCTTTCTTGTTAGTCTATGAAGATTTACTTTTTCCTCCAGCAAATTTGAATTCTGAGTGGGGACGAAGGACAGTCCCAGATTTAATGTTTCAAATTGGTATTTTGATAGGTGTTTTGTAGAGATGTTCACCAATAATTGATCGGTTTGTTTTTGGACTTTAGGTTTCATTTTGCCTCGTCTTGTCTCATTTCGTTGTATGCAACTTTTAAAACGTGGTGTATGTTACTTTTCACAGTGAGGCAAGACATACTTTGATTTTGACAGCATTATCCATGCATACATGTGTTAATTTGCTTTAGTTGTACATTTTTTGCGACAGATTTTCTAGTGCACACATTGACGTTCACTGAGCAGGGCTTGTAAGCATTTTTTTTTCGGCGTTAGTGTAATGGTGTCTGTTTGATTAATCTGAGTTTTGTGGATTGCAAGCTTCGAGGTAGTTTGTAGAGAGCTTCAGTGGATTGTTGGTGACCGCAATGATCTGGAGGGTATCAGTAGCGCATCTGTAATTCCCCAAGTGGGTCAAGGATAAACAGAGGAGTCCTCTATTGCAGTTTGTGCATTGTGCTTCCATGGTTGAAGTATTGTGGGTGGCTGCCAGCCTGTAGTAGCGAATGTGTGGGGGAGATATTGTATGGTACTGGGTGCATGTCCTGAGTCGGTGGTTTCTGGCCCTAGTTTCCCTTGGGGCGGCTGACCTAGCTGAGGGATGTGTGCGGGAACGTAGGGTATTGTTGCGGTCGGGTCAGGGTTTGAGAGTGCATGGGATAGCAGCTGAGTGCCGGTCGGCGGGCAGGTTGTTTGGTCTGAGTTGGAGGAGGTATGGGTGGCTGGACTCCAATTGCAAATTAAAGGGGGAATGCAGTCATGCTCCCATGGTGGAATGCAGGCGAGACATTCTCTGGGGGGTTCTGTGCCATGCATTGATGATGGTGGGGCAGGGTTTCGAGTGAGAGACTTGGTGAATTCCAGTGAATTTTGGATTTCAGACCCCCCCTCCACTGAAAGGCCTGTGTTGGGGAAAGTTGGACAAAAAGATTGGACTGATTTAAGAACAAAAAGAAGTCGGGGTCAACAGAACAAAAAGGATTACCCAATGAAATTATAGGCTATAGTTTTTCAACACACACTGGGAAGTGAGCTTTAATTTTGAATTTTAACAAAAATCGCCCGTAGTGTACTGCCAAAGGGAATTAATTAAATTAATATTTTTAAATAGGCTATGTTCTACACAGTTTTGCCTCTCCCCCAACCCCACCCACTATTAAGGGAAAAGATTTAAGGCCTGCAGATTCCTCCAACTTTTGGTTGCAAAGGGTTCACTTCTACTTACATATAAACCTCTGTTTAAAATTCAGAAAAGCCAGCTGCATTTCAAGACCCTCTGGAAAAACAGGGCAGCTGTCTGGTCACTCCACTCTCAAGGATGGCCCCCAGCACTCCACCATAGGACCCAGTCAGCTTATAGGCCTTCCCAGAAATAGACAGCTCCACATCGATGCACTCTCAGCTATCTCCTCTGGTGTTTCCTTGCAACTGTCACATTGTAAGTTTCAGCTGCTCTCCTCGATGGTACATTTCAGCAGATCTGTCCTTTCATCATAGTGCATTCCACCTTATATAGCAGCAATGATACCCTCAAGTTTACCATCTTGGGGAGGTACCCTGCAAGAGTTCTCACAACTAGGATTGGATTCCAGCCCATCTCTATGGATTGGTTTAAGAGGCTGGAGCAAACATATGGCAGTTTCGTTTGCAATCCCCATTTCTTCTCATGTCAGATTTTTTGAAAAAACTGGTTCTGTGGCAAATCTTCATAATTTTACTAGCAACTGCCATAATATATATATTTTCCTTTTCAGCTAATCATGAGGAATTAAGTAAAATGGCAGCTAGGTCCGCACCATTGTGCATGTCTGTATGGTCATTTCCTGCCGTTTTCACAGAAAGCATAACAGTTATGAACATGTAATTTACTCTCCACAGTCACAAATTCACCCTTCACCAGTTAGCCAACTCTTAAATTCGGGACATTTTCAGATCACCCAGGAACCTAGTTTAACTGGCCATTACAGTTCCCCAAGTTGCAGGTGGATGAATTGTATATCACCAAAATCATCTGGAAATTATCTAAATAATGATATATAAATAAAGAAATTCCGACTTATGGTTGCGGAGAAAAATGCCTAAATGATAATAGTCATTTTAAATTAATAGTACATCCTCATGTTGGACAAACGGTAGCTCTTCTACCTCATGGCCATTTGTTCTCACTGGTCCAGCCAGTAACCAGAGTTTTTAATAGTCTCTTTGCAGTTGGTCATTTGAAGTTGGTTAGAGCTCATAAATAGGGGACTGTAAAGTGATGAGACTGGAGACAGGCTGCCTGAATGAAAAAACTCCTTTATTCAGGTATGTAAACAAGCCACTTGTGGACTCAATGATGGCTCAGGAATAGTCAAAAGTTCAAAACAAAAGGAACGATTCAGTTCTGGAATAGGTATGTCTTCGGTGTTCTCTCCTGAGTGGTGCTTCAATATGCCCACCAGAAACTCTCGTCGTCCTCGCTCCAGCGTTCTTGGTTCTTCTCAGACTGTGACCCGTTGGAAGAGAAAAAGAACAAAAACAAACATTAGTGCTCTCCCTTTGAGTCCGGCTGGTTCCACTTGTTAGCCAATCAGCGGGCTTCACCGATACTGTGTTGCGTGGTGTCACCCAGCGGACTCCATCCCTCCGCCCCTCCCATGGGTTGCATGACTCCGTCACAACCGAGCTCCAGCCCAGTATGGCAGCCGACCTCCTTGGGGTCCGGGACCATATTGTCTGTCAGGGGGGCAGCGCACAAGAGCAGGACTGCCTCTTCCCCCTTAATCGTGAGTATGGAGTGAGGGAAGGCCTCTGGATACCTAGTGGCATAGTCCACGACTACTAATAGGTATTTGTAACCTCTATGGCTAGGATCCAGGGGCCTGACTATATCCATACCTGTTCTCTGGAAAGGTTCCTTTTGTAAAGGTGCCCTAGGCTGAATATGGGCACTTGTTTTCTGGCATATGGGACATTCTTGGCAATATTTTGCTACATCAGAGTATATGCTGGGCCAGTAAAACCCCTTTAAGAGTCAGTTTTGTGTCATGGTTTCTGCCATATGTCCCCCCATGCTGTAGTCATGGGCCAATCAGAGGAAACCCTTCCGATAAGACATGGGTACAAGCAGCTGTTCTTTTTGGGATCAATCAGCTCCAACTGTAATACGATACAGTAATCCGTGTTTTGCCTTAAAATAAGGGTGAGTAGGAGGATTGGTTACAGCAGCTTGTGTCTGTTCTCGGGCTCTTTTAAGAGTTTCACCCAATTCTGTTTCTATCCGAAAAGAAGGTAAATGGTCTTTCAACTTCCAATGTACTAACCCCACTTCCCGAAGGCTTTCTCTCAAATTGGCTTTTAGTTGTCATTTAGTTGAAGGAGGTTTGCAGGTTTGGGTTTGTTAGCTGGAGCTATGCAAATGTCAGAAAAAGGGGCCTCTTTTAACCATTCAGTGGTAGATATTGTTTTAGAAAAACCGGGGAGGTCAGTACCTAGCAGGACTGGAGCAGGCAAGGATGGAATCACAGCAGCCCTTACTGGCATTAAGGAGCCATCTACACCCAATATAATGTTTTGGATGGATACGTCCTAATATCCCTGTGTACACATTTCACTGGGATGCACCCATCCCTGCAATTTGGTCTGTCACTTACTTGAAGCTGTATTGCGGTTTGTCGGCTGCCGCTGTCAATTATCGCTTATGTTGACCTGCCATCTACCGTGACTTTGATGGTGTAAGGGTGACGTTTCCTGTGATATTCCTGTGTATACAGAGCACTGATGTCCATGGGTTCTGTTTTAACCTTCCTAGGGCAGAACCAGGCAATGTGCCCCCACTCACCACAATCGAAACACTGTGGTTGTTGAGGTCTGGCCATAGGTCCACTAGGAGGAACATGCATTTTTGGGTCAGGGCCTTGGGTCATTCTGGGTCCTTCTCGGTGGGCCATTCTGGCTGATCTGTGCCTCATTCCACAGCTGCTTTGTTTGCAAACACTCTAGGTGTTCCAGCCTTCTGATAGGCTGTAGCCACGACAATTGCCTCAGACTGCGACAGATGATGGTGTTGTCGGACCCATATTTGTATAGGTCCAGGTAGGGCCTCCACAAACTGTTTCAGGAGGACTTTATCCCTTACTTGGGTGACAGTATCTATACTGGTCTGAAGCAATTTTTCGGCCAAGTCCTGTATTCAGTAGAACAGTTGACGTGGGCTATCACCGGGTTTCAGCCTGGTTTCTTTATGCCTTCTTTTTGCACTTTGTGATGCAACTTATGGAAAACGTGTGCCACATGCTATTATCGCTTGCCAGGCATCATTTACAATAGATTCCTACAGAAAAGGCCTGCTTTTAGCTGGTATAAAAATTGGCGGCATCCTTCTTAATCACATGCATTTGTTCCATCATGGCGGAAAGGCATCCTAATATGTATGGTGGTGAGAATGGGGTTGACAGATGTTAGGCAGAAACCTGTGCAGTTCCCTTAGGGACCACTGCAAAAGGCTTAGGACTACAGGTGTTGGCAGTAAACCCAATTGGTAGCAGTCTGTAGCACCCAGATTTACCTGGTAGCTGTGGCTGAGCAGCCAGACTTCTCTCAAGAAGAGTTAGACAGTATATAGAGTATACAAGATAGGTACCAAAATACAGTAGCACAAGCAAACACTGACCAGAGCTTGGGTATAAAAGTATATAATTATTTATTTAAAAACACACTTTGTAAAATACACTAACACTAATATGGCAAGCAAGTTCAAACACAGTCACTATTAATATATATACATCCCTGATCACTTATTGAACAAGTCTTAGTTAAAACACCACTTATTTTCAGACAGAGGTGAGCGCTTAACCTAAGATGGCACTCCAATAAGTTAATTAAAAAGGGAGGGAAAAAGGCAGAATTAGGAACATACACAATACCAACTCTTTAAGAGAACCAGAGCAAGTCAGAAAAGGCAGAGTCTACTGAGGAGCAAGAAAGTCATAGGCCAGGCCCACTCTTGGAGAGAGCAAGGCGGAATGTGTCCAAGATCACACAGTTGAATAGTACTTTTCAAGAGCCTTTGCAAAGAGTTCAAAAAGGGTTGGATCAAGTCAGGAAAAGTTAGTTAGGAGGTCCCAAGTCACCCCAGGATAGAAAGTCAAGGATTTACGGGACACCTTGAACAGTCTGTTGCAAGGGAGACCAGGCGGGACACAGTACCTGAAATGGTGAGAAAGCTCCAGCGGTGGCAGTTGTTCCTGGCAGCGAGTGCAAGTCAGTGCTTCGTCCAGGGGAAGAGAAGATCTCGACGTGGAGGAAAGCTGGAGGTCGTTGCACTGCCAGGGAAGAAACCAGCTGTGGAGTTTCCCGGTTAAAAGGTACTACCCTTTTATTTGCGGTAGTGGTGAAGCGTGGCTATCCGACCACCGGGGTGCTTGCACGGGCGATTCGACCACGAGATGATCCAGGAAGGCGAAAAGAGGGTGAACTGGTTATCCCCACCAGTTCAGAGGAAGAAGACTCTCCGGGATGAAGATGTTCTCTGTCGTTGGGAAGTGGTGAGACGGTTCAGCAGGGCTCCACCGGTGGTGTCATCGTTGCAGGTCGGCTCAGCTTCTCCCTCTTCGGATTCTTTGGTCCTGTGGCGACTTCTCAAGTTCCAGTCCCCAAAGCCCTGCTTTTATGCAGAAAACCCCCATTCATCAGTCCTAGTTGTCACTCAAACATGCTAATTGGTGAGCCAGGCGGCTCACCACTGGGCCAATCACACAAGAGTGTGTCTTGAGTTGCCGAGGCAACTCAGTCCAGGGTGCCTAAACCCCCCTCCCACACATCCCGTAGACCCAGACAGAGTGGCACCACTTTTGGAGGCTTCTGTGGATAAGCCCGCCAAAAGGTGGAACAAAGGGCTCGACTTGGGTTGGAGTTACAGAGGCAAACACAAACGCCATTTTAAAACCGAGTCCTGGCAAAAAGACCCAACCAGGGAATAAATATTAAATAAATAACCCGGCGGTATCTTTAACATTGCACCAAAAAGTGGTGCGTTTAAAATGAATGGGAAAATCCCATAGGAAATATTCCGGTGGAATATTTCGCGAAACTCGACGTGGGGGGACTGCACATTTCCCCCTTGAAAAACGGACCCAGGGGCAATCTAATTACCCCTACCAATACTTCCACAATATGATGGTTTGTACTGGTTCTGTTCACAATTTAAGACTGGTAAAGTCAATGGTGACTTTACATGCCCTGGGAGACAGTAGTCAGTCCCAGGGTATGGAGTCTATGTTTGGGGGTCACTATGACACCCCTGTGTTACTGCACTGAGGGTGCTGTGTAACACACTTACCAAAAACCACACGACACCCTATGGAGTAAAAGACCCCATAGCCCATAAAACACATTACAAAGTCAACGGGTATCTCAAATCATGTCTAAGAGTGGGAGATAAAAGAGTCTCACTCTTAGCAGGAGAAAAAAATAAACCCCAAAAATCCAGCAAAGCTGCTGGGGGACTCACTAGGTTTGGGAAATTAGCCTTAACAGAGAATTCTCCCTAACAACAGAAACTGCAAATCGTGCCCCGCGTCACCTATACAAATCAATGAGAATATGGAGTACAGTAAAATGCATGCATACGTTTTATGCATGCGTTTTACTCTACTCCATTAACAAAATAGCCACTTCCATGTTTTAGTCGAGTGGATGTGGGCATTCAGTTGAAATATGTCTCTTAATATAGTAATCACCTCCCTGCCCCATTCACCCCCCAACAATGACTCCCTGAGCCAGTAATTGCGAGGGCCGTCAATAACTTCCTGAACCGATAATTGCAAGGCCTTTACAATGTGCCCCGGGGTTATTGCCAGCCTTAATGCTGCCTGAATGGGGGTTGGGATTGTTGATATTAATACCCCAGGTTCATAAACTGGGGAGCTGATAGGAATGTATGCGTTTGAAAAATATGGGTTGTGGCGAGACTGCAACCCATTGTTTCCAACAAATACTACTGCACAATGGCCGCCATTGAAAGAACGGTGGGGCCTCCAGGTCCCTGGGAGCTTGTGAGGAGCTGCAAAACTGACAGGTAAGTGGGAGCCGTGGCGGTGAGACGGGAGCCATTCCGCCCCTGGCGGTAAGGGGTTAACAGCGCCGGTAAAGGTGCTGGAGCCGTCAACCCCTTACCGGACCCCCTAGCAGACCAGGGTGCTAACAACGGGCCCGTTATTAATGGGGATGGTTCCTTGAATGAGGAATTACCGGGCCCTCCAAGGTCGGAATGGGCCAGTAATTCCTCATTCAAGGAACCCGGTATGGGGGTAGCCATGCCGTTAATAGCTAATTAGCTAATAGCGGCATGGCTACCTCCATACTTGTAATGAGAAGAGAGTGGTGAACGTGGAGTAATTCCTCTATTTTTAGTATGTAAAATTGAGAAAAAAACTGCAGCCGGGAATTCCCTTTACCTTTCCTCCAAGCTCGAATATAGCATTGTGTTTAAGTGGTGGCAATTCCTTTACTGCCACTGCACCGCCAAACACTCCCAGTGTATCAAATCCTCCCAGCGAGTCAGCGACTAACACTGTCCCTGCGTTTTACACTCCAGGCCCCAAGCACGCGGAGGCCCACACGTGTCACTGCACCTTTCAGGTTATGTAAGCACAACAGGATGCCAGCTGGTGGCAGACGGTCCCCGGATCCCTTCCCGTCCAATGTACAGTTAATCCTGTCAGCACGTTCCTTCATGCAGAAATCCAGGCACACAACGGGTGTAACACTACAACTGCCAGTACCGTGACGCGGTGGGCAGGAGAAACTGACGTTAATATGGGGCGCACTATCCAAAGCGTAGACTATTGATATACACGTAAAAATGACATAAAGAGTTGTGTACTTCGATTTTAACACGTCATATCTAAATAGTTTACGACGAATAAAGGGACACAAGACAACGGCACATTCCGATTTCCGTTTTGCAATGCTCTCCGCACAACCTCAAGCAATTTGTATGAGTGAGTGTGCACCTAAGGACCGCTTCTAAGCATTGCATGTTGCCCTTTCTTACGTGCTCAATGCAGGCACACTGCTTCGATTAAAGCATTGTTTCTGGTAAGAATATAATACGTGCGTTCAGATTTCCAGAAAATCTATCCTCATTCGCATCGAAAAGCGCCTTTTTATCGGACAGGCCTCGTGCCAAAATTAAAACATTTCAGCCCTCGGAGGCTGGCAGGCAGCGGAAGCACTTGCCCGTTCAAAAGCATGACCTCAATGGGAGCAGCGCACCGCGCCCCTCCCTCCCTATGGATGCAATTCCTAGTATGAAACGCAAGACATCATGATCCATCTGTAATTCTCATTACACAATTGACTTGGATGAGTGATGACCTTCGCACGCCGCATTTATAAGCCGATGACGTCCGACGTGAACAATACTGTTATTGTCCGCCGTCTATGTCACCACATCATGGTGAGTCATGGGAGGGGCTGTGCCAAGGGAGGATCACTGGCCATGGTGGCGTGGCGTTAACTGTCCCAGAATTGGAATCGCGCAGCCTGCTTAGGGACGGGAGGACACCTGTCAGGCTAGACTGGTTTTGAAGAAACCATTCAGTTAATCACCATTCCAAAAGACAGACTTTATGCATAAACTAGGGGGCTGGCCCTGCTGGGGGTGTTGTGAGCTGAAATCGATGGAAGAAAGAAAGCGCTACAGGAAAACAAATGTGTTTTTCATCTGTTTATTAAAAGTGCTTTGTGTGGTGACTTGTTGGCGCTATTCAAACCACCTTTGTGGGAAGATGGTTGGAGCTTGTGGGAACTGTGGATCTCTGCGCTAATTCAGTAATTTCTTTCAGTGCTTGCTTTGAAGTGGTCAGATTTCTGTCTGCTGCCTGTATCAGTGATTTCAAATGGACAGAGCTCCTGCAGTCCAAGTTTAAGGCATATGTTTCTATTGTGTATGAAATCCTCTAGTTATACTTTGGCGCTGGCTTAAGTGATATTCTATGACAAGACTGAAGGCGAGCATTATGCTTCATCTTCATTTATTTCTACTCTTCAGCAGTTCAACAAAACACATATAAAACCTTTGAAAAGTGTTCAACAAACTTTTCTCCTTTTCAAAACTACAAAATCCATGAGTCTCTGTAGTCCAAACCCTCTTAGCCATTCACAACCCACTTCCTGTGCTTGGCTCCTCCTCTTCTTTTACTGCTCTTCAAGCAGATAAGTACTATTTTTCCCTCTCCGTATGTCAGTATGAATTGACTGTGTGTGAGTGAAAGGATTGGTATCAGAAAGCATATTTATCTTACAGAATGATTGCTCACGAAAGCGTGTAAGGAAAGTATAGTTTACAGCATTTATATTTTGATAAAGCGTCGTGGATACGGACGAGCAAGCGTTTACAGAATTAGGCCTTCCGTCTTAGGACGGCGCCAGGGTTAATCATACAAACCCCTTTATGAGTTCATTGTTAGAGCGGGAATTCTGCCGCGCGGCTGGCGGCCCCGTGTCGCATTACCGGCACTTCAGGGGTTTAGCGAGCCGCGCGAGCGTACAGTAAAGGCGGCGACGGCATTCGCAGGCCCGTCCCCCACCCTTGGGTAGGAGGAGCCAGGGCCCGCAGTGAGCCCCTGCGTGCCAGATTTGCACGCGTCCTTACAGCCCCCACCCGCGGGTGGGAGGAGCTGGCGCGAGCGGGCCGCGGAGATCTACGCTCCTGGATACTAGCCCCCACCCGCGGGTGGGAGGAGTTTTAGAGTTTAGCCCGCGCATCGAGCGATGTTGCATTGCAGCGATGTTCGCTCGGAGTAAACGGATCGCTCGTACGAGCACACGAGTTTCAGATACCCTTATATAAAGAAAAATAAGGATACGATTTCAGCGATCATTGCGATCGCCCGCGCCGTGCAGCCCAAAGCACACTCAGAGCTCAGCAGCTTCAGCTCACAGGTCAGGAGCAGTGAAAAGACCTAGAGACTGAGTTTTTTCCCTTACACTGTTTTTAAGCAGAAGATTGGTGCGTCGTACAGCGAAGACACTTGCACAAGCCATTAGGCAGATTAAATACAGAGGTGCAGCCACAAAAAAAAAAAATATATAAGGTTTTATTATTACAGAATCATCAAAAAGGAGCAGTGGGTGTGCTAAGACACCTGACTCAGGTATTTTAGGCACACAGCACAGCAGAAGATGTCAGAATTCGAGTGGAGCGAGGAGGAACAGTCTCAGGACCACGCTGCCAGTTTCAAGCAAGTGCTGGGAAGCTCCCTTGTCGATGCAGTGGCACAAGGAGTTAGACCCCTTCAGGAAAGGCTAGAGACATTGGAAGCCATGCTTTCACAGCCTGATATTAGCACCAAAGACTTTAAGCGCACGTCCACAGAACCCTTGAAAGAGGGACATCAGGGGAGTAAAATGGCCCTCAAGAGGAAAGTCTCTGTCGACCCCCGGGGCTCTTTGGAGGAGGCAGTAGAAAAGGCCTCAGAGGTGCCTGACGCTTTCGCTAAGCTCAAGGAAGCTTATCTAAAAAGGCAGGCAGTGCCGAACCTCATGACCCCGACTCCAGGGGATGACAATATCGGAGAAGACCCAGGCTCGGAAGAGGAGCTCATGGAGGACCAGGCCTCGCAAGAAGAAGAGGAGGCCGATGAAGAGGTCTGGGCTACGCCCAGTGGGGGTAAGAGAGTGCGGAAGGAGAAGCACCTTCTAGAAGCTCTAGACGATATGTTCGACCCAGACAGCATACACAATCCAAGATCCACCGAGTGGCAACCATCCCCCCGAGTAGCTCAGTATATGGCAGTAAGGCTGCGCAAACCTCTTGACAAGGAGGTGAGGCAGCGCCTGCGAGCAGAGTGTCTGCGACCGGACCTTCCAGGGAAAGTCACGGAAGCCCCCGAGCTCGACCCAAAGATGCTGACCTTCGTGTCAAAAACGAGCAAAGACCCCCGCAAGGGCATCGATAGGTCCTGGAAAAGCTGCCAAGAAAAAGTATTAGATTTGGCAGGACCTCTTGCCAAGATTATGGACCTCGCAGAGAGGGCAAAGGACACAGGAGAAGAGGTTGACGCAGAAGCTCTAGCAGCGTGGGCACAGAGGGCAGTCTGTCTTCTCGGGAATGCAAATTGTGCTATCACATCAGAAAGAAGAAAGGGGCTCTTGCTCAAGATAGATTCGAAGCTGAGTGATCTGTCATCGTATGAAGCGGGAGAAGGAGCCCAGGGTCTCCTATTTGGAGAGACCTTTGGGAAAGAGATGGGACGATTTGTCGGAACATACGCCTCACTAGAAAAGGCCCAAGCATCGATCTGTAAAATATTCCCAAGTAGAGTTTTTGGAGGGACCGGCCGCTTCAGGGGTCGTGCAGCCGGTCGCAATCAAGGAGGGAGAAGACCCCATAACCCCAGAGCGCAATACTGGGAAAACAAGAGCCAGGACACATTTTTCCCATCCAGAGGGAGATTCCTGAGAGGCCGCAGGTCCAGAGGAGCAGGACGAGGTCAAGGATTTACACCAGGTTAGAGCGGTTCAGTATCCTCCCGTTGGGGGAAGGATGCGCATGTTTGTAGAGAATTGGCGCAAGCTTTCAAGCAATGCCTGGAACTTGGAGACATTCAGAGGGCTGCAGTTAGATTTCATAGAGACCCCGGTCCAACCGAACAGACCGCAGAATCAGAGATTAGTGCAGGCGGAACAAGCATGTCTAGACAGCGAGATTGCGCAGTTAGCCCACAAGCAAGCGATAGAGAGATGCGAGAGGACTCCAAAGTTTGTGAGCAATATGTTCCTGGTTCACAGGAAAGAGAAGGTGCGCCCAGTTATAAATCTCAAAGAGCTGAATGGATGGATCATGTATCAGCACTTCAAAATGGAGGGCATACATCAGCTCAGAGACTCCCTGAGAGAGGGAGACTGGCTGACGCGTTTGGATCTGAAAGACGCTTACCTTACAGTCCCAGTGCTCAAAGAGTTCGGGCCATTCCTAGCTTTTCGCTGGCGAAAACAATTCTGGCAATTCAAGACAATGCCATTCGGACTTGCCTCAGCTCCCTGGGCTTTCACGAAACTGATGAAACCAGTGGCAGGAGCGATCAGAGAGAAGGGCGTCAGGCTGATCATCTACCTGGACGATCTATTATTCCTAGAAGAAGATCGGGAGGTATTAGTCTATCAGACAAGATGGGTGCAGGATCTACTGGGCTCACTAGGATTCCTAGTGAACACAGAGAAGTGGGATACCACACCAGCGCAGAGATTAGACTTCCTAGGAGTTGTCCTAGATACCAAGAAGGTGACATTAGAGCTCCCAGCTTGCAAGATAAAAGACATAAAGAGAGAAATAAGATGTTGTTTAGAGAAACAGCACATATCTCTCAGGACATTAGCGAGAATAGTAGGGCTTTTAGCGGCATCTATTCAGGCCATATTCCCAGACCCCCTGCACTACCGAGCGCTCCAGAGGTTGAAGATAAAGCATCTACAACAGTGCTTGAAGTACCATCAGCAAGTATCACTAGATCGAGATTCCGTTACAGAATTAGAGTGGTGGTTAAAGAATATGGATGCTTGGAATGGGCGAGCCATATTCGGGGACAAGCCGGATCTGATAATAGAATCGGACGCTAGCCGGAAGGGCTGGGACGCCAGATGCAGAGCTCTGCAGACCGGGGGCAAATGGAGCGAGGAAGAGCTTTGCCTTCATATAAATTGCCTAGAGCTTCTATCAGGATCGTTCGCGATCAAGGCTTTCACGAGAGGAAGAGTGAATTCCTGTGTTCTGCTGAAGATGAAAAACATTTCGGCGGTGCGTTACATCAATCATCTCGGTGGTACGAGGTCCAAGATGCTATCAGAGCTAGCGAAGGACTTGTGGCACTACTGCCTACGATCAGAGACATCAGTGACAGCAGAATATCTGCCAGGCATGCTGAACGTCATAGCAGATTGGAACTCCCGGTATCTGACGGACTCCAGCGATTGGAGGCTGGATCCAGCAGTCTTTCAGAGACTGAACACGAAATGGGGACCATTACAGATAGACCTTTTTGCCTCCCGGCTCAACGCTCAGATGTGCCACTACTACAGCTGGAGGCTGGACCCGGGAGCACAAGGAACCAATGCCTTCTTACAAGAGTGGGCAGGAGGTTCGCACTACGCCTTTCCCCCCTTCGTGATGTTGAGCAGAGTTCTAGCGAAATGTGGGAGGGAGAGAGCGGAGTCGGTGTTATTAGTGCCTTTATGGAAGTCACAGGTGTGGTTTCCAACGCTAATGGAACTGATAACGGACATACCCAGAGTCCTTCCCGAAGGAGAGCGACTGCTCACGGACCCAGCTGGGTCGTGTCATCCTCTGAGAGTGAGAGGGACACTCCCGCTAGTCGCGTGTAGGATGTCAGAAGACTTTGGGCACTGCCAGGAATTTTGGCGAAGGCTGCTCAGCTCATCGCTGAATCCTGGGCGCCATCCACTAGGAGGAGCTATGACGCAGCTTGGGGAAAAAGGACAAGCTGGTGCAAGAACAGAGGTGTTCATCCCGTTTCAGCACCTGTAGTAGAAATACTGAATTTCCTAGCAAGCTTATTACAGAACGGGAGAGCTTTCCGTACAATAGGAGTTTACAGGTCAGCAATATCAGCAGGGCACTTGCCGATCGAGGGCGTCCCAGCAGGAGAACATCCCGCAGTAGTAAGGCTCATCAGAGGCGCAAGATTCAGAGTTCCTCCTGAGCCCAGATATAATACAACTTGGGACGTGTCGGCAGTACTGAAACTATTATCGGATTGTCCGACAGGCAAATACCTTTTCTTTAAACAGCTATCAGGGAAACTAGCCATGTTGTTGTGTTTGATCTCCTGTAAACAAGTGTCCGATGTTAGAGCTCTGGAGATTAACAGAAGGTCCTTTCGGGCCGGACAGAGTGACTTTCTCGATAGTCAAAAGGACCAAGACTGGGACTACTACAGTCCATTACTCGTACTTTCCGAGCAATACGAAATGGTGCGTTGCACGATGTATTAAAGAGTATGAGAGTAGAACGGCGGAGAATAGAGCAGTTAATACGACACAGCTTTTAATAGCGCGCAGGAGGCCTTACCAGGCGGTTGTTTCAGCTACCATCGCCAGATGGGTCAAAGAGATTATGCAAGCAGCAGGTGTGAATGTGGACAGGTATGGAGCGCATTCAGTGAGAGGAGCAATGGCTTCGACTGCAGCGAGAGCGGGGGTACCATTGAGTGAAATTATGTTGGCTGCAGACTGGTCAAGTGATCGTACATTTAAAGAGTTTTATTTTAAGCCAGCTGAGAGTCTAGCTGGAACGGTACTGGGGAAGCTGTGAACAAGCATAATGCTCGCCTCCAGTCTTGTCATAGAATGAAGATTACCCCTGCTAGCTGCGCAGGGAGTATTAATTCTATTAAAGACTAGGAGGCGAGCATTAAATTCCCACACGAAGTATTGTACTGCCTATTATTGCATTGTATTATGTTAGTAAGTACACTACATTGACGCCACCCTAAAATCTTATATTGTTTGCCTCTTAGGGGAAGATCAGAAGAATAACTGAAGGCAGATCAGGAGCAGAGTGATTAAGGAGGCCGGAGGCTCGCCGGCAGTTGAGTTCTCAAGTTAAAGACATCTTCGCATTGGTTAGCGAGGACCAGTTATGGAAGTTATGAAAATTTCAGAGCGAGTAAAAGTAGAGGAGGAGCCAAGCACAGGAAGTGGGTTGTGACTGGCTAAGAGGGTTTGGACTACAGAGACTCATGGATTTTGTAGTTTTGAAAAGGAGAAAAGTTTGTTGAACACTTTTTAAAGGTTTTATATGTGTTTTGTTGAACTGCTGAAGAGTAGAAATAAATGACGATGAAGCATAATGCTCGCCTACTAGTCTTTAATAGAATTAATACTCCCTGCACAGTTAGCAGGGGTAATCTTCATTAGGTTTCCTAATGTCAAGTTCGCCGGTTTCTTTTATAAATGAGATTCCACATCTTGTTAGTGTTTATAGTAGTTGCTGGTTTTATTCATGTAACACAGGGGTGCACAACTGATTTTGACAGAGAGCTGAAAGTACCTTACATGATGGTTATAGTGGGCCGAAAAGTAAATGTGGGTGGGGCAGTAGGCGGGGCATGGCAGGAGGCTTTTTCAACCCCCAATTTGTATTAAACACATGGAAAAAGAATACGTTTTTAGGTGTAAAGATTTTTATTTGGATTTCAAACTTACATTTTGTACTACACATTTTCCATTGTTATAATTTATTTCTATTTAGTTATTGTATATCGTCTGTTTAATTCAATTATATATATTTTATTGACCCTTGATTGGACATTCCGTTATTTTGGACTGCTATACCTTGCTGTTTGGGTTGCCCAAGAGGAGTATGGCCTTCGTTGAGTCAGGTTCCCTCAAAAAGCAAAGGATATACATCTCCTAACTGTGCCTGTTTTAGCTTTATTATTGTGTTCACTGTTGGAGTGCAACACTATGCCCCATGGCCTCAACTGCAACCAAACACTATGCCCCATGGCTCCCTCACCCCTAACCAAACACTTTGCCCCATGGCTCCCACCCCCAACCAAACACTATGCCCCATGGCTCCCACCCCAACTAAACACTATGCCCATGGCTCCCACCCCCAACCAAACACTATGCCCCATGGCTCCCACTCCTCAACCAATGTACCTTACATGCCGCCTATAGAGGACCGAAAAGTAAATGTGGGAGTGGCGTGGGCAGGGCGGGTCCCAACTCAGCACACAAACTCTCAAGCATGCACTCATACAGACCCATACCCCCCACCCCCCAACTCAACACACAAACTCTCAAGCATGCACCCATACAGATCCAAAGGTCCCACCCCCAACTCAGCATACAAACTCTCAAGCATGCATCCATACAGACCCGTACCCCCAGCCCCCAACTCAGCATACAAACTCTCAAGCGTGCACCCATACAGACCTGTACCCCCCACCCCCAACTCAGCACACAAACTCGCAAGCAGACACCCATACAGACCTGAACCCCCCAACCGCCCAACTCAGCACACAAACTCTCAAGCATGCACCCATACAGACCCAAAGCCCCCACCCCCAACTCAGCATACAAACTCTCAAGCATGCACCCATACAGACCCGTACCCCCCACCCCCAACTGAGCACACAAACTCTCAAACATGCACCCATACAGACCCGAACCCCCCGCCCCTGCATCTCAACATACACTGCACTTACACTCCAAAACAAACATTCAGGCAGACCCGACCCCCCCACATCTCAACATACACCGCACTTACACTCAAAAACAAACATTCAGGCAGACCCAACACCCCCGCATCTCAACATACACTGCACTTGCACTCAAAAACCAAAATTCAAGCAGACCTGACACGCCCCCCCCCACCCTCGCATCTCAACATACACCTCTCTCACACTTTCAAACAAACATTCATGCAGACCCGGCACCCCCGCATCTCAACATACACCACACTCACACTTAAAAACAAACATTCATGCAGACCAGACACCCCCCCCACCCCTGCATCTCAACATACGCCACACTCACACATAAAAACAAACATTCATGCAGACCCAACACCCCCCCACCTCCGCATCTCAACATACACCACAATCACACTTAAAAACAAACATTTGTGCAGACCCGACACCCACCACCCCCGCATCTCAACATACACTGCACAAACATACAAAAATAAACATTCATGCAGACCTGACACCCCCCACCCCGCATCTCAACATACACCACAATCACACTTAAAAACAAACATTCATGCAGACCAGACACCCCCCCACCCCCGCATCTCAACATACACCACACTTAAAAGCAAACATTCATGCAGACCCGACACCCCCCCACCCCCGCATCTCAACATACACCACAATCACACTTAAAAACAAAAATTCATGCAGACCCGACACCCCCCATCCCCGCATCTCAGCATACACCGCACAAACATACAAAATCAAACATTCATGCAGACCCGACACCCCCCACCCCCGCATCTCAACATACACTGCACAAACATTCAAAAACAAACATTCATGCAGACCCGACACCCCCCACCCCCGCATCACAACATACACCGCACAAACATACAAAAACAAACATTCATGCAGACCCGACACCCCCCTCCCCACCCCCGCATCTCAACATACACTGCACAAACATTCAAAAACAAACATTCATGCAGACCCGACACCCCCCACCCCCGCATCACAACATACACTGCACAAACATACAAAAACAAACATTCATGCAGACCCGACACCCCCCTCCCCGCCCCGCATCACAACATACACTGCACAAACATACAGGCAGAACAGACCCGACACACAAACACAAACAAACAGACCACTTACTGGACGTGCTGGAAGGCAGGCTAGCTGGAACGCTGGCGAGGTCCCTGGCACTACGGCTGGCGTGGGCGCGGCAAGGCTGAAATGCCTTCCGGCATCAAGCCTTACTGGCCACGCCAGCCGTAGTGCTGGCCCTCCATTGGTGCAGTACACACGCACTACGTGGCTCGTCGGAGCTGCTACGTGGTGCGTGTGTGCTGAGCCAATGAGAGCCAGTATTTTGTCCTGCCCGGAAGACTTTCCTAATGGAGGGCGGCCGATGCTGCTTGCGGGCTGCACTCCATTAGGAAAGTGTTTGTACCTCGCGGGCCGGACAAAACAGCATGGCGGGCCGCAACTGGTCCGCGGGCCGTATGTTGTGCACCCTTGATGTAACATGATCTGTGGTTGGCATCTTTTGTCACTCATGTGACTTACATCTTGGTTTGTACCTTGCTCTTGGAGCTTGTCTTCTAGCAACGTGCTCATCACAAAACCTCGCTAGACCTAGCAGATCACAGCAAGACCATCGAAGGAGCAACAAACCAACCGGGCACGGATGCTATCCAGTACACTTACTTACCAACAACCACCAGAGAACCCAACCGTGACTATACTAATTAAACTGAGCACCTTGAGAAAAACCTAGAGGTTGAAACACGTGTCAGCACAAAAATTCTAAAAATTCCAAGCACGTTGCTAGAATACAAGCTCCAAGAGCAATGTACAAACCAAGATGTAAGTCAAACCTGCAACTACTATAAACACTAACAAGGTGTGGAATCTCATTTAAGAAACCAGCGAACATGACATTAGGAAACCTAATATCACTTAAGCCATCGCCAAAGTATAACTAAAGGATTTCAAACACAATAGAAAGCTATTCAAAATACCTCCATACTGTATAGTAAAGGGGATTGGTGAATACCCCCACGCAGCTACAGAAAACCTCAACATTCAATTCACTGTGTGGTTAGCTTGCCTGTGTGATTCTATGTCAAGACTGCAGGCTCGGATTATCCTTCTCTTTCCATTTTACTACTTCAGCAGCAAAGTACAACCAATAATACACGATAACAAAGCTCAATGAAAAACTACAATAACCTTTGAAACTAGAGTCTTTGGTAGTTCTGTTATTATTGGTCCTCAAACTGACCATGTGACAAACTTAACGAATCAGTATAGTCCCTGCCCAGGACCACACTGTCCCTTCTCATCCACTTCCTCTTTCTTTGCTGCTCGGCAGCGAGTTAAGTGCATTTTTTCCTATTCCTATGAGAATGTGTTTTATGTGATGATTTAATATTGTACACATAGGGCCATACTTGCACATGCACGCACAGCGTAGAGTAGTTGGCGAAGCTTATCCACATTTTTTCTGTGTCTTTGAACAGAGGGTAGTATGGTCACGGAAGGGGGAGCGCCACAGGACCACGTAGTTCCGGCACTCCCTTCATTCCACGAAACGTTAGGAAAGTGTAAACTGTGATGATTGATCGCTCCGAGAGCATACCCATACTTTCTTACCCTCATATGATTCAGGAGCTATAACCCGCTCAATTCTTCAGAGCGCAACGTTCCATGAAATTGCGATCCGCAATTAAAGAAGACAGCGCCCCTGCAGGCCACAGAGAGGTACCGCAACACTCTGATTGACGGGCACAGTCCCAGGTAAAAGTTTGGTGAGGTTTGGTCAAGGGGGATCCCAAAATTTATTTTTTTCCCATAGAGATAATGGGAAAAAATGCCTGTCGCACCTACAGCCCAAACCACACCAAATTTGCGGCAGGAGTGGCGGCTTGGTCTCGAAAGCGTGTTTCTGTCAATTTGGTGTAAATCCGTCCAGTAGTTTTTATTTAAACGACCAAAACGTAAGGCAACACAAATTAGTGATATGTATGTCCGCTCTGCGGACACACTTCCCTGTTCCCTCCGCAGACAGGACACTGATTGGATGATCTACTTGTGTCATGTCCGCGGACACTCAACGTGTTCTCTGATTGGCTGGGATGAGGCGTGAGGTGCGTCAAATTGTTTCGATGCGCCCGCCATATTGGATGCGCGGGCATGCGTTGGAAGTGAGCATAAATCCAATTTTGCGGAGTGTGTTGGTGTGTATGAGTGCTTGGAGAGGGTGGGGGAGTAAGAGATGGGTCAAATGCTGTATTTGTTTAGGTGGGGAAAGGGCGTAATGTGTTTGCGGTGTCTGCGGTCACTGCGGATGTCAGCGGACATACTAAACACTGAGCGTACTACTTAGAATGTTAGTTGAAGTGCATAGTTTTGATGTGGATGTATTATGTTTTTGGGTTGTGGTTATTTGGTAGGTGTTTGTTTCTATGGGTGTGTTATGCTGCGGTGGTTGTGGCCAGGGCCTAGAGTCTTGGGTGAATAACTCTACAATGCTACCAAACATTTTGATTGTGGTATGTGGGCTGCTTAGGGGAAATAAATGCAAAGGATTTGATGGGGTCACCAGCTTATTACTCAGTGGGTGATTACTAAGTATTGGGTGATTCTGTGGTGCTTGTCGATGGGAGAGTCTGAAATAAAGAAAGGGTTGCAAGGAAGGACCTGGTGTTTGTGTTGCAGACTAAAGGGAAGGGGGAGATGTTGTATGTCTTGCTTTACAACACTGTACATAGTTGTAGATGATGTGATAGATATGACTGCACCTGTGCATAGTTGAATGCTGTTGTGAAATCTGAGATATTATACTAACAGACAACCTTGACTTCTTGGCCATCTCAGAATCATGGTTACATGGTGCGGCAGGCTCTGCCCTATTGCTGGCAGTCCCCGATAACTATACTATCCTGCGAGCAGACAGACACATCTCTCGAGGTGGAGAAATAGCAATTATAGCCAAAACCAACTTAGATATGAGAATTGTCACAACATCCATTATGAAATCTTGTGAATGCCTCACTGTCAAAATCGCCACTGCCAATTCACAAACATTGAATATCTTTCTTATCTGTAGACCACCTGGTCCCATTGGAACCTTCTCAGAAGATATATCCACGGCCTTGTCCAATAATCTAAAAAATACTTCCCAAGCCTTAGTATTAGGTGATTTTAATTTAGGTTACAATGATACCAAGGATATCCACTCCACTGCCATTGCTATGACTCTGAAAGAGCTTGGCTTCTCCCAGAAAGTTAACCTACCCACGCACAACAAAGGTCGAACCCTCGACTGGATAGCAGAATATAACTGTGATGTAAGTATCACGTCTATTGCTCCTCAGATCTGGACAGACCACCATCTCCTAGTATTCACATTGGCAACTAATCTAGCCACGACCCTGACTTCCTCGCTTGCCCCACCAACACTTACGAGGAACAAAAAACTTATGACAGTTGACAAACTACTGCCCCACATAATTCCTAAAGTTATTTCTGTACCGGACAACATGGACCCCAACTCGCTAGTCGAACAGTACAACAAAATTATGAACTCAGCCCTTGACAATATCGCACCGCTCAAACTAAGGAAAAGCAAACCTAAAAAACACCTTAACTCTTGGTTCACCCCTCACTTAAAAAACCTTAGACTACTTAAAAGAAAGCATGAAACTGCTTGGAGACTCTCCCCATCAGCAGAAAACAAACTAAACCTTACTAATGTCTCAACCCAATATAAGAAAGACATCCTCTTAGCCAAACAGGAGACTTATAATAACAGAATATCTCAATTCAACTCTAGCGTCAAAGAACTGTTCAGTATTCTAAAAGAACTGGAAACACCGATTGTACCACAAGAAAACTGCTTCAAAGATAAAAAGTGGTGCTCCAGTATCCAACACGCCTTAATTAACAAAGTCGCCAACTTACAAACTAAAATTGCCCACAAGAAAGCCTCTCTAGCACCTCAAACTACTCAGACCATAGCTCCCCCACCACATTGCAAACAAGAAACACATTTTAGCTTCTCTAAAGTATCTACCACTGAGGTGGAGAATGTCATACTGGGAATTAAACCGTCCAACTTCAAAGGTGACCAATGCCCGGCACAACTTATTAAGGATGCTGCGAGAGAACTCGTACCTTTCATAACCAAACTCATCAACTCCTCATTCACTACCGTACTGTCCCGAACAATCTGAAAGAATCTTGGGTACTGCCATTACTCAAAAAGCAAACCCTTGACCCTGCCATTCCCACGAACTTCAGGCCCATCACGACTGTACCATTTCTTTTAAAAATCTTAGATAAAGTGGCCTATATTTAAATACAGAACTTCCAGGAATCCAACCTCCTACTAGGATCTCGTCAATCCGGATTCCGCCCTCAACATGGCACAGAGATGACTTTAATTGATCTTAAGGCCCAAATAGATGAGTTTAGAGCTAAAGGCCAATCAGCCTTACTCCTCCTTCTAGACCTCTCGGCTGCATTCGACTTGGTTGACCACAAAGTCTTATGCAGCCACCTAGACTCCGCAGCTCATTTCTCTAAGGAGGCTATAACCTGGATCGAGTACTTTCTGAGCAACCTGACCATGAGAGTCTTCTCACCATCGCCTCAGCAGACCCCATCCCTATAACCTGCAGTGTACCACAGGGTTCTTGTGGGTCACCAACACTTTACTATGTATTCACTAAGCCCCTCTTCGACGAAATGGACCATTTGGGTATCGCCTACATGAACTATGTAGACGATACCCAAATCCTCCTACCTCTTTCCGGAGATTATGCCGTGGATCTGGCTTTGGTGAATAGAATTTACAGTATAGTTCAGGCATGGATGGCCACCCATGGGCTATGCCTGAACGACGACAAAACTGAGCTTGTTATCCTAGGCACCTCGACCCACATATCCAAACTTAGCCCAGATTATGCCAATTTCACTATTGATGGAAATAACATAAAAGTAGCAAAGGAAGTGAAGACCCTAGGCTTCTACCTAGAAGCCACCCTGAACTTCTCTAAACAAGTCAACTCCCTAGCCTCTGCTACCGCATACACATGCAAATTTATCAGAGCCAGTAAACAATTCCTCTCCACCAACAGCTGCCTTACGCTTGCCAGAGCCCTCATACTTTCCAAATTGGATTACTGTAACGCGCTCTACATTGGTGCGAATAAACAGACTATCCATAAAATACAGGTTCTCCAGAACAATGCCTTGAGAGCAGCTCTTAAGATCAATAGAAATTATCATATTTCTTCTACAAGAAGAAAATACAAATGGCTATCCACCTTTGATAAAATCCAACTTAAGATTGCCTCCCTTACCCACAAGTGCCTTAATAATAGTGCACCGCCTTACCTTATGGACAGAATCTATAAAAAAAAAAAACTCTGCCAGACCAACTAGAACAGCAACTCCAACTGCCTCCAAGTACCACGATTCAGACGCTCCACTATTGGAGCACACAGTTTCCCAGTTAATGCTGCGCAATTGTGGAACTCCCTACCTCCTGGTATTAGAGAACCCCAGTCCTTCTCTAAATTTAGACAGAATCTGACTAACTGGCTAAAAGAAAATGATAAATAATCACTCTGAATAACACTCCCTTGACTCCCCATACTCACGCTTACCCTTTTACTTACTGATTCGTTTATTATGTGTTAGCCCACTTGAACACCTTTCCTGATGTACTGCGCTCACTTTAATTCTATGCTATTTGCTCATGTAATTTACATTGTATATACTGATTTATCTATTGTATTATTCCTCCTGCATTTCATGTACCCTGTAACCAAGTTGAACATATCCTTATCTTCTGCGCCCTGATGCCCCTGGGTCTGGTGCGCATTATAAATAAATAAACTAAACTAACTAAACTAGAACGGAATGGGCAACCAGCTGGAATGAGAGAGCTGTGTAGATTGGAAGAACAGTTGTAGAGGCAGTGGTGTTGTTTTAGCTGGGAGCCTTTCAAATGATATTGGCTGTGTGCATAAATAAAGATGCATGTACTCATCTTGGCTGCATGTCATTTTATAACACACTAGAACGCCTTTTTCCATGATTATACTGTTATTTCTCCCACCTTTTAACATGAAATGACACTTTGTTAGATAGCTTTGTGTGTTGTGTCTGATTACTATTATAATAATTCCTAAAGGAAGTTCAAATGATAGATTGCATGTAAAATATCCAGAATGTATAGAAAGGAAATTGTATGTACATCCAATGCACTATAATGCATTAAATGCTATTATGGTTCAATTGTGGATAAATAGGTGACAGGGGTTACACACATGACAGAATGAATGAAGAGAATAACAGTTTCCACTTTACAGTTAGTAATATGGGTAAACAAAAAGTTGGAGAGCAGACAGTTTTGCAAGTGACACTTGATCATAGCAGATGGGAGAAATGACAGTAAGCTTTTTTATAGGTTATACAGGGTAAGTGGAAGTTACCCTGTTTTTTATGTATTTATACAAGAGCTGTACATTTACTGTGCAGAAAATATTCATAACTGTAGTTTGTGTTCATGCATGTGGATGTGTATGAATCTGCAAGCAGAAGTATTGGAGAGTTTTATAGTAGTTGTTGCTGTAGGTGCTTTGCAATCACAGCACACTTGTACTCAGAGTGATCAACAGTACATCTAAAGTGCTGAACTGTGATGATGGAGTTAGATGGAGACTTTTTGGATGTGATTGGTGGATGGTTGTGTTACTGCTTAACAGTAGCCAATGAGGGAATGGTGCAGAGAGTGAAGTGGAAAGGATAGAAGGGCTGCTCCAGTGTTAAGCGCTCCGCGTACAGCGCGGCTGTTCGCAGACAGGACATGCCACATCCGGGGCTTCTCTGCATATCTGGCATGGAAATAGAACTAGGGGAATTAGCCAATCAGGTGCTAAGGGTGTCATTCATAGGGAGAGACGCTATTCCTTTTTGTCATTGATATATGCTGTGAAGATGCCTGTGGTTGCTGAGATGGACAGAGTTAGAGTGTGGATAGTGAGAGATCATTATATTACTAATCTGCAGTGGTATGCATACATGTGTGGCATTTCAGACAATGTTGGAATGCTGGGAGTGGAGGCTACCTGGTATGATGTGCCAGGAAAAAATGTTCACGGTGTTTATACTCTCTGTAGAAATATGGCTTATTTTAACACTCCTGATATTCTGGTGGTAAATTTTGGAGCAATGTATATGGGCTATTTGAGTGGAACAAGTTTGCTGGGTGCACTGAAGCAGTTGCTAAAGGAACTGATGCACCTGTTTCCATCTTCTAAGATATTATTTTACAAATACCACCTAGGACTGCATGGATGCCTTGTCATGTATTTAATCCTCAACAAGACATAGCAAGATGTCTTGTTAATGAAGGAACATCTTGTTTTATGTATTTATGGGCAAAATGAGAACCTTTTGGAAGATGGTGCAAATTTTTCTTGTAATGGAATGACTTTCACAGATTTTGGTCATGCAATATTTCTTGGTAATATGTAGACCTCAATCAGGAAGTTGTTGTGAAGTCATGTAAGAGATAACATCTGAAAAAAGCCTAAAAAGAAGCCTGAAAAATAAAAGAACACAAAAAAGGCTCTTTTCAGAAACAACCTCAAAGGGGAAGTGGGGCACACTATTTAAATTTTCATTCCCCACCCTCAGATTTTTCGATGTGTCTGCGGGCAGC
Organism: Ambystoma mexicanum; assembly: GCF_040938575.1. NCBI lineage: Eukaryota > Metazoa > Chordata > Amphibia > Caudata > Ambystomatidae > Ambystoma > Ambystoma mexicanum. The sequence continues at coordinate 573,052,657 of NC_090923.1, forward strand.
ACGGTTGTCCGCGGCCAACGCGTATTACATATAGGGTTTTTGAGGATGAGCGGTTGTAAATGAGACGTAGCACAGGAAGGGATTGGTCAATAGGGTTTACTGGGTGTGGTGTGTGAGCAGAGAGTTTGGCCGAAAGTCTTTTTCCTGCAAAGAGAGGAGATAGCTATGGCTGTGTGTTTCAGAAAGCAGATTGTCTGGATTATGGGAGATTCCTGGATACATTGGTTGGAGGTGCAGGCAGATCGCCGCAGAGTGGCTGTACATCTTGGATTCCCTTACGTGGAAGTGCACTGGCATGGAGTGCGTTGAATGAAGTGGCTGGATTTGGTACCTCTCTGTGCTACTTTGGTGACACAGTGTCATCCAGACATTATTATTATTCATTGTGGAGGGAACAGTTTAGGACATGTGTCTGGAATCTCTTTGCAATTTGCAATGAAAAAAGGACTTGGGAAAGTCATGGACATGTATCCAAACTCCAGAGTCATTTTTTCCCGTATTGCCCAGAGACAAATGTGGCTGCGTTCTTGTTCATTTGGTCCACAAATAGATAAAGCAAGCGCAATGTTAACAAGATTGTCTCTGCCCTTTTGTGAGATGTTGGTATGTCCTCTTTTCACAATGAAAACATTATGTTGCGTAGTACACACATTTTTCTCAGAGATGGAGTACATCTTACTTATGCCGGCAATCAGTTTTTCTGTGAAATATACAATTTGCATTGCAACCTTTTTTGGAATTAGAGTAATCCATTTTGCAGTAGGTGTTGACCATTTGAAGTTTTTGAAACACAAAAAAGACCACAAAAAGGCTCTTTTTAGAGCCACCACTTCCTAAAAGTGCAATGGTTGTGACAGGGCAGCACTCCACAGATTTTAGATGTCCACGGACTGTCCACAGACTTCTAAAAATGCATAGGGCCCTGCGCATTTCATTGACACTTCTCTTTTTGTACTGGGAAAGGCGGCTCTGAAAAGAGCCTTTTTTTGGGGTTTTGTTTTATATATTTTTTGTTTTCTTAAACACGACACACAAGGAAAGGAAGGGAAAAGAGGGTAAGGAAGGGACACCAACCACAGGGATAAGAAAGGGCAGGTGGAGAGAGGAAGATGTAGGGTGGGCCTTATTAAGGTAGGTAGCAGTTCTTCACGTGCTCCTTGACCACAGTCTCGAAAGCACTTCGAAGGTTCTCCCCCCTTCAGAGTACTGCGTCGCAGTGCATGCACAATACTGTGACCTTCGAAAGGTAAGGATCAACAGCATCATGTATGGCCTGCGAGGCAGCTGGAGGGATGAGCTGCCCCACAGGAGTGTCTCCTGTGGTGGCAGGAGGGGAAACGGAGGATGCTGCAGAGGAACTCGACGTACTGCGTTTATTGCAAGGTACAACCTTACGAATAGCCCCACCGTGGAACGATTTTAGGTGTGGCTTCATTGAGGTAGTTCCATAGCTGTACAAACCCGGTTTCCCACGACTCAGCATCATCTTGCACTGATTGCAGGTCACTTTATGTGCACATGCTTTTGGTACTCCATCAGCAGTGGTAAATAACCTCCAAACACAAGATTCACAGTGAGAACTAGTATTAGGGACTTCCACTACCTCATCCTATTCATCCTCTTTATCACGCTTCTCTGCATCCTGATGCCTGTTCCCCTCTTCAGGCCGCCGGGGAGGGGTTGGTGGTGGAGGGGATGGGGGTGCTGCTAAGACAGCAGTAGCACCAGCAGTAGTGATGGATGCCATCAGGACAGCTGTTTCAAAGAGCAAGAGCAATCCAATGCAACAAGGAGCAGTCTCTGTCCTGGAAGCCCAAAAACAGAATAAGGAGCAGCACTGGGGTGTGGCATTTTAGAGGGGTACTGGGGTGTGCTTCGCGGACACTCGCACTGTCCCAGGACAATACGAACACCAAGAAAGGGCTCAAAAAATTCCCAAAAGTATGCATATCACCAGGGACATAGTCTGGGAGATGTGCAATTGTGAACTTTCCCAGGAAAATACCTTGACAATGACACTTTTTAGGTGTCCAGGGATCCAGACAGTGTTTGTTATGCTTAGCGCGGGTGCGGTCACATGATGACATAGAGGACACGTTGGCGAATGGGACAGCTGTCCGTAGGACACCAAATGCGCGGGGCCGGGTCTATGCATGCGTGCAGGTGTTCTACGGACTGTGTTCCAATCCCCGAAGTAATTAAAAATGCGACACACGTGCAGAGGACAGTTGCAGACAGGCACAATGTTCGTAGAGGCAAGGGAGTGTTACGCAAACGCTATAGGGACAGTGTTCAGGTCCCAGACTAAAATAAATGTGCGTCACAACTTTGCGGACAGGCGGACGGGCTATGTGTTCTACGGACATATTAATTCTGGTTATGGACAGTGCGAACAGGGGGAATGTTCTTAGGACACTTTATTTTGCATAGCTACGAACATACAGACTTCTTAAGTGTTCTGAGGACAACCCCCATTTTGATTACGGCCTATTCGAACAGGTACAGTGTCCTTAGGACACCCCTAATTTGGTTAATTACGGACAGGCGGACATCTTGTGTGTCCTAAGGACACTTCCATTTTGATTGCCAACAATACGAACAGGTAAAGTGTCCTTGGGACAACTCCATTTTGGTTAATTGAGGACATCCCGAACAGCCGCGCTGTCAACGGACACCCTAACTGCCTTTAAAAAAAAAAAGACAGAGAGGAATATACTAACAACAGACTTAATATTTTATTATTGTATAAAAGTATAAAAATTACGAAAGATAGGGGGACCAGAAACTGAAACAAATACAGGGGAATTAGGGGTTTTGACATCAAGGATGGCAGGGGAGGAAGGGACTGAAGTCTCATCGTAACGTTTTTCTTGCTGAGGAGGTTTTGGGGATAGTTGGCTGGGACATGGAGAGGGGGAACCTGTACATGTGGGACAGCAATATTTAATGTTTTCTTTTATATGGTCCTCCACAAAGTGTTTTAAAAGAGTTACATTTTTCATCAACAGATCCATATTTAGCTCCATTTGCTGCAGAGGATTTTCTAACGTCTCTCTATGTATATTATTTTTAATGTCTCTACGGTCTGTTAAAAAAATCAAATGTGTTAAGTACACATAAAGTAATGGTTATTAATTGGTTTATATAGAGAAGTGTAGTGTCTACCATTAGTATCGCTGTCTTCACTCATTTCATCCCGAGGAAAATTTTCTTCCAGCTATTCCAAAGTACTGTGCAAAAAAAAAATATATTAGTTTTAGTGTACCTTTGTACCTTGTACAGAAAGTTTATAAATATATACAATAATTGTATGTACTCACTAGTTTCTTGCTACATTTTGCTGTTACAGCTGCCTAGGTGTTCTGTTGATTTTTGCTGTGCAGTTTCTGTGAGGTAATTCTGTTGGAGGCATATTTGTTGTGCTTTGGTAGGTTGCCAGACATTTCGTCGAAAAAAATTGGTCGACCAGACAAATGGTCGAACCAATTTGGTCGAAAACCAAATGGTCGAAATGTTTTTTTTTTTTATTTTAATCCTTTTTTTTTTTTTTTTTTGGGGGGGGTCCCCCCCAACCCCCTTTTTTTCTCTAAAAACCCCTTTTTTAACTAAACGAAAACCCGCAAAATAAATATATAAATAAAAAAAAAATTCGACCATTTGGTTTTCGACCAAATTGCGTCGACCAAATTGCAGTCGACCAGTTTTTTTTCGACGAGTTGACTGGACACCGCTTTGGTATATTCCACTATGTTGCATATGTTATGTAATTGGACTGTTAGTGTCTTACATACACAGTTTCAGTTCTTATTTATTATTGAACGTAATTTATTTATGTGCTGCTTTTTCAACATGTTTACTGTTTTTTTTTGGATATATAACAATGTAAAATACCCCCTGAGTTTTTGGATAGTGTTTATGTTGTCCGAGCCTGTCCGCGAACAGGCGCATGGTCACCGAACATCAGACCCACTGGCGTAGGTAGGGGTTCAGTATGTTGTATCTTATATGTATATAAACTAAGGGCATCCTAGTAAACATTTATCAAATTTACATTATCTATATATCTATTTTCAGTGAAAAAACTTTGTTACAGGGACGTTATGGTTAAGTTGTGCTACTAAAAACCTATGAAATTAAGTGAAAAAAACGGTGTTAAAGGGACGGTATGGTTAAGTTGCGCTTCTAAAAACCCATGAAATTCACTGAAAAAAACTTTGTGAAAGGGACGTTATGGTTCCAAGTAAAACCGAAAATCCCCTGAAATTCGCCAGTTATGGTAAGATAAGCAACCATAACCCACGACACCACTGTGCACTGCTAAGACTAACACCCAGGACATCAAAGATGCAATCACAAATCTCATTGATGACATCACTGATGACATCACATGTGCATTTAGTTTTCATGGAAAACCTTCACAAGGGATTGTTATTGTAATGGTGGCAGAAAACTATCAAAGATCATTGGAAGAACTATCATGAGATAAGTCATTAATTGCGCCATGCATTGCTATACACACCATTGTATTACAGACTTCCTTGCAGTACATGAACCAACACATTTGGACACATAGCCATTGTCTGCACCATGTCCCATAGAAGTGTAATCTTGAAAATCTTACCATATTACATAGTGAAATCATGAATGCTTTCATTTTAGAGTTTCGGGCACAGTGAAATATGTAAGAGGTAGCTACCATTGCCTTAATAACTACATAATAGCACTACTGCACAGAAAACATAAGGACACCACAATGCATACAGGCATGAGCATACAAGCAAACAAGGAGTAGTATTACTAGAAAGTGTGCATAACATAACTGATTACCTTCATGCACAGAAATGATTGCTGTGTTTTACGCTTTCTTCCCCTATATGTATATGTATCATATGAGGTGAGTGAACCCTGAGGAAAGTGGTGCAAGAACATATGAGAAGGATGCTGTACGCAAAGATAGAACCTTTTGAATTGTTACTTCCTGGCTGTTAGTGAAGAAAAGTACCTGGCCTACTTATGTCAGCGAACAAAAAAGGGGCAGCCACACATGTGATGTGATCAGTGATGTCATCAATGAGATTTGTGATTGCATCTTTGATGTCCTGGGTGTTAGTCTTAGCAGTGCACGGTGGTGCCGCGTTATGGTTGCTTAGCTTACCATAACTGGCGAATTTCAGGGTTTTTTCGGTTTTAATTGGAACCATAACGTCCCTTTAACAACGTTTTTTTCAGTGAATTTCATAGGTTTTTAGTAGCGCAACATAACCACAACGTCCCTTTAACAAAGTTTTTTTCACTGAATATATATATTTTTACACATTCTCCAAGAGATTATACATACATTCCTGGCATAATATAATCCCCAGTGTTCAGTGCTGACATGAGCTCCTCCAGTGATGAGGGAAAGGCTAATATTAGCCAAAAGAGGAGCCATTCAGAGATGATTCAGGTCCTGCAAAAATCCATGCGGGCCTCGTGGCAAGGACACTGCAGATAGCTCTGATGGAGGACTGGCTCACGTTCTCACAGGGCCTTGAGGAGATTAAAGGGCTAAAAGCACATGGGAGAAAGAAATGGGGTCCACCCCTCCTCCCCGGGCACACAACTAAGAAGAAGGGTGGTAAGAGAAGGAGAGTGAGATCCAAGGCGGGCCCTAGCAGGAGGCAGGATAACACCTCTGACACTTCTGATGAAGGAGATGAGGATTGGGAGGATGAATATTCAGAGTGGCAGGGTGTGGCCAGTAAGCCAGCCCTAAAGGGCGTGCCCACGATCTCAGCTATATAAGCTGCCCCAATCCCCAAGACAGACGCTTCACGTTATTCTGCACTTGCAAGCAGTGTAACGCTCACCATCGCCTGAGGTCAGACTTACTTTTGAAGATCCTGCTTCCTGGACATCCTGCTTCCTGCCAGCATACTTACCAACTCGGGGAAGCTGTTCTTACCTGTACATCTCTTCGGCGAACCAAGTATTCATCCATACACTTTCCGGAACGGCGAAATCTTCATTTTGGCACTGCAGCACAACACGCTCCATCGTCGACAGCAGCGCTTGCAAGGAAAAACGAACAGAAGACAAAGTTAGACAAAGTTAGACTTAGTCGCAGCTGGACTGGACTAATCCTTATCAGGGATCAGTGAAGGAACTAGATCCCATTCGACATGCCCCTGCCAGAAGTAGCAGGACGGAGAGCTTATCTTCCATAATTCACAGGAGCAGTATCACCACGTACCACCGCTAACAGCTTTTCTACTGATGGAGAAGCCTAAAGGGGGTGATTCAAGTTCAGGGAGGGCTACAACCGTGCCCCAAAGCCTCTGCAGAGACTATGTGAGCATAACAGAATGCGAAGCCTCTAATACTCTCTGCCTGGGCGTTATGGAAACTTCAGAAACAGATCAGTTAGCCCTCTTACTAGGGGAATTACGGGCTGAAGTACATGCTTCAAGACAGGAAACCAATGCATTACAGAGGGATCTTATTGTAACTCGAGAAAGAACTGACAAATTGGCAAATTGGCAAGACAAATGTTACAAGCACAAGCAGGACAGGGTCCACTGCCTGGAGTGACCCATTCTTCTTATTCTTCCACACCACAACAACCAACACCGGTTCAGGTGGTTCTTCCAGGAGCAGTGCCTCTAGCCCCTCCCGAACGCTTCATTAGTGACCTAAAAAGGAGGGGGACTTATACATCGACTATAGAGCCATCAATCAGATCACAGTAAAAAATCAATATCCTTTACCACTTATACCAGAGCTCCTGGACCAAGTGAAACATGCTCAAATCTACACAAAACTGGATTTAGCATAACATATTGTAAGAGTAAAAGAGGGAGACGAGTGGAAAATGGCCTTCCGCATGAAGTACAGCCTCTTTCTATACCAGGTCATGCCCTTCGGGCTATGCAGTGCCCCCGTGGCGTTCCAATTTTTTATGAATGATGTACTCCATGAACTACTGGACTTTTGCGCTCTTGTTTACATTGACGGCATTCCTATCTACTCAATTCCATGGAAGAACATGTAGGCCATGTCTGGCCAGTCTTAGAGAAGCTTCGACAACACCAATTGTAAGCCAAGTTGGAAAAATGTTTTTTCCATGTAACCGAGGTCGAGTTTCTCGGTTTCATGCTCACACCACAAGGCGTACATATGGATGCACTTGCAGGCAGCGTAACGCTCACTGTCGCCTGAGGTCAGACTTACCTTTGAAGATCCTGCTTCCTGGACATCCTGCTTCCTGCCAGCATACTTACCAACTGGGGGATGCTGTTCTTACCTGTACATCTCTTCGGCGAACCAAGTATTCATCTTTACACTTTCCGGAACGGCGAAATCTTCATCTTGGCACCGCAGCACGACGCGCTCCATCGTCGACAGCAGCACCTGCAAGGAAAAACAGAAGACAAGGTTAGACATTGAAAAAACAGTCAGTTTAAGGTTGTGCTTCGCCATACTTCACGCTTTTCTTTAAACCATCACTTACCTGCTGTCGAACATTGCGGTAGTATCCATCTTCCATCCAGCCGCGTCTCGCATCTCACAGCTGCATTGAGGCCGCATTTACATCTAAGGGAAGAAAACTGAAGAGAGACATTATTGCGGGCATAAATAGGAGCAACATATAAAGACATTAAACAGAACGAACAGCATCACAAGAGCCCAAGAAACCAATCATAAGCTGGACTGGACTAATCCTTATCAGGTATCAGTGAAGGAACTAGATCCCATTCGACACTCCCCTGCCAGAAGCAGCAGGACGGAGAGCTTATCTTCCATAATTCACAGGAGCAGTATCACCACTTACCACCGCTCACAGCTTTTCTACTGGGGGAGAGGCATGAAGGCGGTGATTCAAGTTCAGGGAGGGCTGCAACCGTGCCCCAACGCCTCTGCAGAGACCAGGTGAGCGCAACACATTGTTAGTGGTGAGTAAGCTTTGAACAAGCATAATCCGAGCCTCGGATCTTGACATAGAATTCAGATTTTCAACACATTTGTTCCAGAAAGTCAGAATTCTATTAAAGACACAGAGGCTAAGGATTATCCCACCCTATCAATCGTAATAGCAATGATTTGAATGAAGATGTATTGAACTGATATTAGAAGTTTTACAATTGTTCAAGTGCTTTTGATGTCTATATTAAAGTATTACATGTATTGCCATATGCATAAAATGATAATAAATGGAAACTGTGGTTGATTTTATGATTGTCCCACCCTCTTTTCACTTGCAGTCAACGGATATATTTGTTTTCTGTTAGGTTCGGTGGTGGATTCCAAACAATCAGGGAATTGAGGATTTTTTTGTGTACTGGACGGGATTGTGAAGATCAGTGGATGCAATTTCGACCGAGCAAAGAAAGAGGAAGTGGATGAGAAGGGACAGTGTGCTCATGGGCAAAGACTATACTTATTCGTTATGTTTGTCACATGGTCAGTTTGAGGACCAATAATAACAGAACTACCAAAGACTCTAGTTTCAATGGTTATTGTAGTTTTTTATCGAGCTTTGTTATCATGTATTATTGGGTGTACTTTTCTGCGAAGTAGTAAAATGGAAAGAGAAGCATAATCCTTTGCCTCTGTATCTTTAATAGAATTATGACTTTCTGCAACAAATGTGTTGAAAATCTGAATTCTAGAGCGGAATGGGAGGTGGGAGGCTGTTGGGAGTTGGCCTAGAGTCATTGTGTGGGTGTGTTGTGGTGCAGTGTTTCTGAACAATCACGCTCTTACCTTTTGCTCATCTCCTGCGTCCCTGATACTTCAATGAGGCGATGAGGACAGTGGATATCTCCTGAGGACTTGATGGCTGGTCCAGGGCAGGCTGATGTGTAGAGTTGAGCGGGCTGCAGTCTGCAGAAGCGACAGACAGTGGCAAGCTGTGGCAGGATGCAAGGAGCAGGGATTGGGACCCTGCGGCACATATCTGAGTGCCCATTACTGTTTTGGGCTGCCTGAAAGCCCTGAGCAAGCCCCGGTGGGAGTTGGCACAAGCTCTGGCTCGCAGGTGCAGTAGAAGGGCACAACGAGCCCTCGTGGGTTAGTGGAAAGGACCTGCATCCTTGAAGAATCATGGTGGCCATCGTGGATACCACAATGACAAATTTAAGCAATAACATTGAGGCCTGCTGCGGCCTGTATGGAGCAGATCTGCATTACTCTGCGTAACATCTTCCACGTGCCAGTGGCGGCTACTGCAGCAAGAAATTGCAATGAGCATTACTGCATTACTACATTACTCTGGGCAACACTCCCCTAGTGCCAGTAGGGACGTAATTTGGTGGACACCAGGGGTCGCAACTGTGACCCCTGCGGTCTCCCTTGCTATGTCTGCGGTCTCCCATGCTACCCCTAATAAAATGTTTGGCTGTGGCCAGTGCCATGAGCTTTTTGTTTCTGATGTGGCTGGCGTTCTTGTTCAGGCCTCTTAAAAAAACAGGGGGTTGCACTAGTGTAACACTTTGAGCAGTGACCCTAAATGAGAAAGAATAGGAATAACAAATAATTTATCTTTCTGGAATTCTATACAATAATGGGTAGACTCATTAAAGGTTTATTACAGGCATACTTCATTGGGTGAGTCCCTGATTTAGTCTTCTAAACACCTCTACTCAACCTTTCACCCTTCTGAGGTCGATAAATGAGTACCAACACAGGTTGGGTGATATTGTATGTATATTTGTGCTATATAAAGCGCTTAAGCATAAGTGCTTTATAATAACACATCATTATCATTTGGCCTTGGATGTCTGCTTGCATTCACAGTCATTTGATAATATGGCATATACACACTGATATTAACGATACATATGGTGATCCATTCTTGTAGGAAATGTATATCACATTATAGTGATATTGTAACCATATATTTAGTTGTGTACTTAGGACCCATGCTATGTGATGCCCCTTCCTGTTTTGTCAAGGGGTGAAAGGTTGTGTTCCTTTGCTTCCCATGTTGTCACTTCGGGTTGGGTCAAATGACATCACTGCCTGTAATGTCATCAGAGGACAAGGGCAGTGTGATGTCACTTCCTCTACCCCAGGCATTTTGGTGAAATGACGTCCCTGAGTGCCAGTAGTGATTGAGTAGATCTTCATTACTCTGGGCTGCATCTTCCTTGTGCCAGTGGTGGCAACTGATAAATAGCAATTGTGGCCTTTTCTTTGAGGGAGTGCAACGTTGTGGCAAGAATTTTGTGCTGCAATGGAGTGCAAAGTCTTGCGATTATAAACCGCAGCAGCAGTGTGAGGGTGACGGTGCATCCTCCGGAAACATTTCTGCCGAACCTGGGGACACCGACTACACCCAGGAGCGATATTAGAATAACTATTTGGGTGCAATTGAGTACGAAGCAATGATCCCAGCAAAGAAGAAACTGTTATTGCCATAGCTCTCAACCATTTGTCTTGCAAAGGCGGGTGAAATCACCCGATTTTGTTTTTGGCGGGTGAGACGCCCATTGGAATGAATGGGTGTGCAGGAGGCCTGGCGGGTGAGTCAGCCCTTTGCAAGGCGGGTGACACCCGCCAAAAGCGGGTGAGTTGAGAGCTATGTTATTGCACTCTCTTGGGCAAGAAGGTCCGAAGAAATACAGAGAATTAGCGCCAATAACTGATGGCCAAGGAGGAGGTGACTTGGATGTGTATCAGAAGACTCTTCTTCAATTGGACACTTACTATGCGGGCAAGATGAATTAGTGATCAACAGTTACAATGTTTATACTCGGAAGCAAGAAGAAGATAAGTCAGTGGAGGAGTATGTCAGTGCTCTAAGAACATTGTCGTGCACATGTGAATTTACAGTCAGGATGGGGACAGACAAAATTATAAATGATCAAATCATAATACATACAAATAAACCAGTCATTCAGGAGAGGTTGTGAATGTGTTGAAACCACACCCTCGAGAAGGCAATTGCGGTTGCGATAAAGGTGGAGCATACACAGTTGTGTTCCTGAACGAAAAATGAAATGAAAAAGAGTGATGTGGCGGAAGCGTGCAAAACAGACCCAAGTAAAGAACAGAATCAAGTGAATTTAATCATGAAGAGGAACAAGAAAGGTACCAGGAAGAAGAAAGACCCCAAAAAATAGAGTGAGATCAAGGGGGAAAAGAAAAAGTCCTTGGCGTCCTCAGATGGTGAGAAGGGGAGGTGTTACAGGTGTGGTCGAGTGGGTCATTTCGCCAGCTCCTAAAATATGTCCTGCTCTCAACCAGAATTGTTCCAATTGTGGCCTAAAGGGGCAGTTTGCAGTCAGAAAGGTGAAGAGGATGAGAGCTCAGATGACAAAGACCGAGTGGTGGTCGTGCAGGAAGTCAGAGAGGATTATTCTCCCATGAATTGCCCAAGTTGCAAGATCAGAATGTATGGCTTCCAAGTGAAAGTAATGGTGGATATTTGCTTGCCTTATATGATGTTGTCTGAAGAACGGTGGGAAAACCTACAAGAGGCTGAAAAGTACACACAAGTGATCCAATAGCAAGGACCCTGGAGGATATGAGGGGTCGACGATTGCAATGAAAGTGATGTTTCAGGCTGTAGTGGAATCTAAAGGTAAATTAGCAGTGATCAATGTACACGTGGCAAAGAAAGGAGTGGACGTTTTAGGGTGGCGCGATCAAGCAGTATTGGGAATTAGACTCAATCCCAGGAGTGTTTAACCTATGTTGTTTGTACACAACAATGCCACTGAAGAAGAACAATTATCAGCAATAATCAACAATAAGGTGGGATGCTTGCAGGGATTTGCACACCGGATTGTGTTGAAGTCGGAAGCAAAACCAGTGTGCCACAAGCTAAGGCATATTCCAATATCGATCAGAGGAGAGGTGAAAACTGAACTGGAGGGACTTCTTGAAGGAGCCATATTTAAGAGAGTGGAGGCGGCGGAGTGGGTCAGCCCCATCATGGTGACATGCAAGAAAAATGTAAAAATCAGGATGTTCATAGACCTCAGGGATGTTAATAAGGACATTGTAGTTGATAAATTCCCACTGCCAGTGATTACAGATATGTGAAACATTGTCAGAGATGCAGTGATGTTTACAAGCCTTGATCTAACAGCCACATTATCACCGGATACCTCTCACAGAGGATTGCCAGACCTTGACCTTCATCACTCCATTTGGTTTGTTCTGCTTTTGCAGAATGCTGATCGTATTAGCGTCCGCAGCAGTAGTATTTCAGAGGGTGATTGTAAAGACGCCGGTGGGGGGTGTCTGTACTTCCGCTCTCTATATGGTAGAGGAGAGGCACAGAGGACCCCCGCCAAGATTCTCTATTATTGGTACGTGGTTGAGCAATCAAGGCCTAGCTTCTCAAGAGGTGATGCGGGTTGGTTCTTAAGTACAGTGTAGTCCCCAAGCACCCACAAAGGAATGCCCATACACTGTATCGGTTACAACACAGTCTTTATATAATTAATATTCAGAGGTATATACAATATCACAATAACTCACTTTGTACTCTGAAAGTCAGCAATGGTAAATAAATACAGTTCTAAAATGGTACCACTAACATTATTAGATCTCATTAAAGTGCATATACGTTTAGAATGACACACAGATCGGAATAAAGAGGAAACCAGCTGTAGAGAGAGGAAGGAAAGCAAGATGGTTGAGCAATTGGCAGAATACTGGCCCCGATACCTAGACACAGTTCTGTGTGGAGATCCCCCCACCTGGGCAACCTGTAAAGAGGATATAAGCCCAGTCCATATATTGTTCACACTAGACTTTCCAATAGTTCTGCAACCCCAAAGTACCTTGGTGTTGTAGCGTTCCTCATCAGGTAATCGACTGCCCTTCTTGAGTGCCCTCCCTATAAAGCAGGAGTCACGGGTCGTCGAACGTCAGATGGAGAACAGGTCGAGCTACGACGTTGAAGTGGCCACGACGTTCCTAGCAGTGCTCGTTGACGGGGAAGCGTAAACTTCCTGCAAGGAAGAGGTGTGCGGGGCACCTCAGTGTCGATATTTCTGGACCGAAAAAGTTTGAAGAACTGTGGCCCAGCAAGGGCGTTGAGTCGTCAGCGTCTCTGTGGTCTTTTGGGTGGCGGGAAACCCACCGGCGGATGGTCCTCGGTGCGTCGGCGGTCAATCCTTCTCCAGCAGGATACAGCGGCGACGATGCGGATGAGAGCGTTGTTGGATCAATGAAGTTCTTAGGCAAACAGGAGCACAGTGGCTCCAGTCGGCGATGGCAGTCGTCGACAGTGGTGTACAACAGCCCGGGTGCTTCTCCTTGGACTTCAGCAGCAGTCCCCGTATCGGGTCGGCAGCCTGTCGAGGGTCTGTCTACCAGGGAGCTTTGGCAAAGGTCAGCTGGTGCACAATGGTCCCTCATAGCTTGGGAAGAGGGCGCCTTACCAGGTCCTCTCTGGGTCAGTCCTTGGAGACACAGCAGCTTTCGGATTGTGAAGCAGAGCAACAGCAATTCTTCTCTTCCAGCAGGGCTTCAAGGTCAAGCGTCAGTTTCACTCCAGTTACTCTTTGTAGTTTGGACTTCAGCTCTGAACACTTCTGAACACGATTCCTAGCAGAGCAGTGAGAGTTCCCCAGATATACTGTTGATCTTCCATTCATTCCTCTGGGTCACACTGAAGCACCCAATCACTACAAAGGGCATTCATGCAGGCAGGCAACCAATCAGGCACACAGTGCATTCAGTTAAAACACACTTTTGGCAACCTTTTACAGGACTTTTACTCGCGGAAAATTCCTATTTTTTAGCTTGCTTTTGTTAGGGTTTGTCAGCTGTGGTGTTGTATCATTACCTAGATTACCATAGGTAGGGTTAACTAATTTTTCAAAGTATATACATTTCCACTTGCGACTTCCCATTTAATTTTTTGATCCTTATGAGTGCCAAAAAGATTTCCGTCACACTTGATTGCTTTTTTTGAAGAATTGAATAGTTTTATTTCATATTCAAGCTCTTAATCTCACTCACTCTCTACTACACGTGTTTCACCCCTGTTCATATCACAAGGGATCCTGAGGAGAGATTTGATTTGAAATTTGATTACTGTTTTTAAAGAAAAAAAAGAAAAAACATCAATTTCTTGAGGCAAAATACATATTTAACATTGACTAATGATTTTTCATAAAGTAAATAATACCATACAGATGACACTCACCAATTATCGTTAGTTTTCGTATTTGTTTTGCCACACTTCAATCATTCAACTTGGATCTATGCAATTCCTGTGCGTATACCTATATATTTTCCTTTGGGTGTTTTACCCTATTTAAACAAGAAAGCACATAATTTTAGTTCAAGTTGGGCCTTGTTGGGTTACAACCTAGTTAGCAGTCAGCTTTCTAAAAAGAGCTTTGGGGGAATCAAAGTTTCCTCAGCCTACCTGATTGTTAGAGGTGATCCGCTTGTCACTCGCTGGCTCCTATTCCGGTGCGCTTTGTCATTACAATTCGTGCGTTTTTATACTGTTTCCGCGTATGACATCATGACGTTCGCGCTCCCGCGTGCGTGGTGATGTCATTGCGCATTTGCGTGCGACGCGGCGGCCATTTTGGGCGCAGTAACTGATCGCATGCAACACAGCGGCCATTTTAGATGCCACACCTTTTCAATAGCCAATATTAACATGATTTACATATATTTATATAATTAATATTCAAAGGTATATACAATATCACAATAACTCATTTTGTACTCCGAAAATCAGCAATGGTAAATATATACAGTTCTAAAGTGGTACCACTAACGTTATTAGATCTCATTGAAGTGCATACGGTTAGAATGACACACAGATCAGAATAAAGAGGAAACCAGCAGTAGAGAGAGGAAGGAAAGCAAGATGGTTGAGCAATTGGCAGAATACTGGCCCCGATACCTAGACACAGTTCTGTGTGGAGATCCCCCCACCTGGGCAACCTGTAAAGCAAGGTACAAGCCCAGTCCATATATTGTTCACACTAGACTTTCCAATAGTTCTGCAACACCAAAGTACCTTGGTGTTGTAGCGTTCCTCGTCGGGGAATCGACAGCCCTTCTTGAGTGCCCTCCCTTTAAGGCAGGAGTCATGGGTCATCGAACGTCCGACGGAGAACAGGTCGAGCTACGAAGTTGAAGTGGCCGTGTCGTTCCTAGCGGTGCTCGACACGGAAGCATAAACGTTCCTCAAGGAAGAGGCGTGCGGGGCACCTCTGTGTCGATAGTTCTGGACCGCAAAGAGTTTGAAGAACTGCGGCCCAGCAAGGGCGTCAAGTCGTTGGCGTTTCTGTGGTCTTTTGGGTGGCGGGAAACCCACCAGCGGATGCTCCTCATCGTGTCGACGGTCCGGCCTTCTCCTGCAGGATACAGCGGCGACGATGCAGACGAGAACGTCCTTGGATAAATGAAGTTCTTAGGCAAACGGGAGCACAGTGGCTCCAGTCGGCGATGGCGGTCGCCTACAGTGGCGGACAACAGTCCGGGCGCTTCTCCTTGGAGTTCCGCAGCAGTCCCCGTATCGGGTCGGCAGCCTGTCAAAGGTCTGTCTACCAGAGAGCTTTGGCAAAGGTCAGTTGGTGCACGATGGTCCCTCGTAGCTCGGGAAGAGTGCGGCCTACCAGGTCCTCTCTGGGTCAGTCCTTGGAGACACAGCAGCTTTCATATTGTGAAGGAGAGCAACAGCAATTCTTCTCTTCCAGCAGGGCTTCAAGGTCAAGCGTCAGTTTCACTCCAGTTACTCTTTGTAGTTTGGACTTCAGCTCTGAACACTTCTGAACACGATTCCTAGCAGTGAGAGGTCCCCAGATATACTGTTGATCTCCCATTCATTCCACTGGGTCACATTGAAGCATCCAATCACTACGAGGGGAATTCATGCAGGCAGGCAACCAATCAGGCCCACAGTGCATTCAGGCCATTCACTTCTCTTCAGACACTCACAACAAGTTATGTGTATTGCGACAAGTACCGAGCCATTCAACTTCACACTGCATTCATACCGGTTTCGGGCAGGGCTGTCTCAGTCATTGTGTCAACCACCAGATTCTAGACACCCAAAACGTAGAATGCGTATTCAATGCGCACTGCCCCACACTACCGTATATGGAACTTCCACCCAACAGCCAGTCAGGGGGAAGGGACAGAGTCACGGCTTCCCGGGACTTTGGGAAGATCAAGGTAACAGGCGATGGAAGGCAGGAGGCCGTCAGGGTCATTTTGTCTCCATCAGGAATCTACCGATTCCAATGACAGGGCCTGGGCATCCCAAAATGGAGGACGCTCAGGGCACCAGTCATTTCAGCACGGAGCTGCCACCGGCCTGTACCCTGCTCTGTGGACCACCCACAGGTGCCCAAAACATACACTAGGGGCACAGGGTGTCACCCCTACCCATGGGTGCCATAAGGGTATCCCATGTGTCTGTTCACCAAACCAAGAGAGAGAGCTGCACTGCTAGGAGTCCCACACGAACTCCTGCGTGGAAAACACAACAGAACACGATAAAAAACAGTAAAGGACAAGGATACGGAGGCCCTGTCCCTCAGATGCATTTCCAGCATCACAGTCGCCCCCCCCCAGACTGAGGTTAGGGTGCCTAATCTCCCACAAGATAGACACCCTCATCCAGACGGTCAACATACCTTCTGGAAAGGCCATCTGCAATATCGTGACTCTTCCCTGGTCTGTGCTCTATGGTGAAGTCTAGCCCTTGCAGGCTAATGGACCACCTGAGCAGTTTTGGGTTTTCACCCTTCATCTGCATAAGCCACTTAAGGGGCTTATGATCTATTTGGACCTTGAAGGTAGACCCGGTAAGGTAGGGTCTAAAACGCCTAAGGCTCCAAACTACACTAAAACATTCCTTTTCAACAGTAGGCCACCTAAATTCCCTACCCTTAAGTTGTGTACTGATGAATATGATCGGATGTTCTCTTCTTTTGTCATCTAACTGGGACAAGACAGCTCCAATTCCGGTGTCGCAGGTTTCAGTTTGAACGATAAAGGGCTTGCTGTAATCGGGTGCACACAACACCGGGGCCCTACACAGACTTCCTTTCAAGCCATCAAAGGCCCTCTGACAGTCTTCAGTCCAATTAACCTTCGTAGGCTGTTTGGGTGAAGTCAGAGCTTTCAGGGGTGCAGCTATGTTTCCATAGTCTGCCATGAAATTGCGATAATATCCAGTGAGGCCCAAAAAGGTAGTAGGTGTCTCCCAGTCCTGTACATCCTGTACTTTACTGGGGAGAGGTTGGTTTCGACCCCCTCCTACCTCATGACCAAGACACGTGTGTTTCCCCGGAGCTATCTGGCACTTGGTGTCCTTGATAGTGAGGTTAGCCCTCTTTAAGGCCTGCAACACTTTATCCAGATGCATCAAATGCTCTTCCCAGGTGGAACTGTACACGGCAGTGTCGTCTAAGTAAGCCACACAAAGGGCTTCCAGCCCACTGAGCGCATGGTTGACCAATCTCTGGAAAGTGGCAGGGGCATTTTTCAACCCAAAAGGCATGACCCTAAACTGGTAGAGTCCCTCTGGTGTTGAGAACGCCGTCTTTTCCTTGCCATGGTCCGTCAGAGATATTTGCCAATAGCCTGAGGTAAGGTCAAAGGTGCTCACAAATTTGACAGCACCTATGGTGTCCACGAGCTCATCAGCCCTGGGCAATGGTTGCACGGCAGTTTTGGTGACGGCATTGACTCCTCGGTAGTCCACACAGAACTTCCAATCCTTGGTACAGGCCTGGGAACTTGCCTTGGGGACAAGGACCACAAGACTGGACCAGGGACTGGTTGAGGGTTCAATAACTCCCAGATCCAACACCTTGGCGACCTCACCCTGGATGTGGTTCTTTACAGTATCTGACATACGGTAGCACCTGCTTTTGACAGGCACACTGTCACCAGTGTCAATCTCGTGCCTACACCACGGTGTAAGGCCTGGTGTCAGTGAGAACAGAGAGGCATAGTGCCGGAGCAAAGCCCTGCAGGCCTTCTGCTGCTCTGTTGTCAGATCGGGAGAGAGATGTACTCCCTCCACTGAGCCATCTTGAGGGTTGCTATGCAGCAAATCAGGAAGGGGCTCACTCTCATCCTCTTCTTGCTCTGAAGCTAGCAAGAGACATGAGACTTCGGCTCGCCGGTGGAAAGGCGTGAGCCTATTAACATGGAATACCAGAGGGGCTACACACAAGGCTCCCATGTCAACCAGATAATTGACCTCGCCCATCTTGGAGATTATCCTGAAGGGTCCAGTCCACTTATCTGCCAATGCCCGAGTCTTGGTAGGCTCCATCACGAGGACCTCCTGTCCCGGAGTCCTGTCCACTTGCAATGCTTTACGGTCATGCCAGTCCTTATTCAATTCCTGGCTGGCCTTAAGATTCGCCGTTGCCTTACCCATCATAGGTGTCATCCTCCATCTGATACCTAACACATAGTCCCCCACTTGCTTGGTGCGACCTGGGGGGGTGACCTCCCAACCTTCTCTGATTAAGGCAAGGGGCCCCCTCACGGGATGTCCAAAGAGTAACTCAAAGTGGCTGAAACCAACACCCTCTTGAGGTACCTCTCTGTAGGCAAACAGCAGGCATGGCAGGAGAAGATCCCACTTCTACCTTAGGGGCTCTTCCAAAGCACCTACCATGCCTTTGAGAGTTTTATTAAATCTCTCAACCAGACCATTGGTCTGGGGATGGTAAGAGGTGGAGAACTTATAGGTTACCCCGCACTCTTTCCACATGGTTTTCATGTAACTCGACATGAAGTTGGATCCTCTATCAGAGACAACCTCCTTAGGGAATCCAACACAGGTGAAAATGCCCAGGAGAGCCCTGGCAACCACCTTGGCAGTTACAGTCCAAAGGGGTATAGCCTCAGGGTACCTGGTGGCATGATCTACCAAGACCAGGATGAACCGATGTCCACCTGACGTGGGAGGGTCAAGGGGACTGACGATGTCGATGCCCACCCTCTCAAATGGTGTGCCAACCACTGGCAACGGCTTCAGTGGGGCAATGACACTGCCTCCTGTCTTGCCAGACAACTGACAAGTTGGGCATGTCCTGCAGTTGGACTCCACTTCTACTCCCATCCGGGGCCAGTAGAAATGGACAGAGCGCCTCTGCTTAGTCTTCTTGTGTCATGATGCCTACCCCCGGAGCACCAGGCCAGGCCCAGCACCCCCGGAAGCAGGCATCATGCCCTCGGGTAAAAGCCCAGCGGCCCCTTATAGGGGCTCTTTGGACTCAGACCTGGCGCCTTTGGCGCCAGGCTCATGTTGGACATCAGTCCTGGCGCCATAGGCGCCAGGCTCATAAAGGGAGAAGTTTTGTGCACTTACCTGATGCAGACCATGCTGCACGCTTCAGGCCTCCCTGAGACCTGAAAGGGACAATTTTTTCATAGGGACTATTTTTTCACTCGGGCGTGGCCAGGGAAGGATACATACCTAGTTGGGGAAGGATACATACCTGGGACTTCTTTGGAGGCTATTTAAGCCACGCCCAGACAGTAGCTCATGCTTCGCGTTGTTCTGCTTCCTGCAGCTTAACGGTCACCGTGTCTGCTTCTGCTCCTGTACTCCAGCCACGCCCGCCTCGAACCTGGAAGACCTGCAAGGAAGGAAGAGAAGAGAAAGGTGAAAACCAAGGACTATTTCAAACTTCTTACCTGCATCCGGAATCTTCTCGCCAGCATCCCTGAAGAAAGACTTCCATTTAAAAGCATCGCGTTGCTCGCTGCAGCGCCACGCTTCACTCACCTGTCCTCGAGATATCTCCCGGCTCCATCGCGGCTGTCAGCATCGGACGCCATATCTCTGCACCTAGGGGAGAGAGGAAGAAACAAAAGGTGAGCAGAAGGAAAGCCTGATTAACAGCCATAATACTTACCGGCTTTTCTTCCACATTTTGGGTCGGCGCCGCCCCGTTGGCAGGTACCGTACCCCGGCCCCTATGGGGAAAGGACAAGAGACATTTCTGGGGAATAATAAGGACATTTAGAGGGATCGCCCTCATCACTACTCACCTCGCCAGTTTAACCCCTCGACGCATCGCCTTCATTCTGCACCTGAAATAAAGGACAGATCACAGGTTAGAAAGACAACATAAAGGGGGCCTCACTTGAACTTTGAACTTTCATACTTACGGCGCATCGCTCAGGAAAGTCAAGTGGATTTTGCCAGCGCCATTCTGAAAACCAGTGAAGTAACTGGACGAACATGCGCCCCTGCACTAGAAGCAGGATGGAGAGTTCATCCTTCCAAACCATAAAATGAGCTTAAACCGGGGTTTGGAGGAAGTTAGAGAGGAACGAAGGGGGAAGGGGGTAAGGGGGGAGCTAGCACACTATTCTGCAGACTGTTAATCCCCTTTGTCATCTGCAGAAGGATATTCCTACGGGCCAGGCAAGCACGATTTGGAGGTCCTGTCCAATCGGTGTTCCGGGTCCTGCGCATCACGCTAGAAGAGGCCACAGCAATCCAGACTAGACCAGCGCCCCCGTGGGAACCAGGTGAGCATTACATCTTGGTACCAAGATGACCAGCCAAGGGCACCTCATGCGCCAACTGCAGCAGGAAGGGCCTGTAAACCTGGGGTACCACCAACCTCTTGAGGGCCCCAGGTTCAGGCTTAGTGGGCTCACTAACAAGGAGCTCACCCTCCCAATAAATCCAGAATGTCCTAGGCACTTCTCCTCATTCCTGGGACAGGGCCTGTTTCCTCAGACCCTCGAGAGAGAGTGGCACTCTCTCTGTCCCTTACAGAAGTCCGCCCGGGAGGGTCCCCCTTCAGCTAACAAGCATTGAAGGTCGGGATGATCCTCCGGGTTGAGAGCCTCTCCCACAGGAAAGTCTTCTGGCTCTTCTCCCACAGGAGTTGAGACAGGATGCACCACTGGACCCAGCCCGTCCGGAGCATGGATCCCAATGGGTGCTGTCGGAACAGCAGGAAGAGCAGGGCTCCCTCCACAGAGGTGGCCTTCTTACTTTTCTGTTTCCTTCGTGCCTTGGGTTTCACCGTCCGCAAGGATACCGTGCTCGCAGCTGGACCCTGTGTGACCTGTGCTCGGGTGACCTCCACAGCAGCCATGGGTAGACAATCTGTGATCATCCCCAACTCGACCAAATCGTTTCCCAACAAAACGTTTGCAGGCACGTTGTCCTGAACCAGGACCGGAAGCTTTGCTGTCTTGTCTCCAATCGTAATGTTGACTAAGGCTACAGGCGATAATTTGGGAGGCCCACCAGCTAACATGGTGGTTCTCAGAGGAGCACCTACATAGTCTTCTGGCTTGAGCAGGGTCCTGTCCACCACTGTCATGCTTGCCCCAGTGTCTCTCAAACCAGTAGATGGCTGGCCATTCAAGAGGACACTTCTCAAAAACCTACGAGTGTTCTGTGAGATAGTCGCCAGTACTTCTGCGTACTGGTCCCGGGCCCCAAGGGACACTAAGGAAATCTCTACGGGAGCACCGAAGGTGATCTCAGTAGAGGAGGGGAGGGCATTGGCCTCCACCTCAGGTACGGCGTAGGGATAGGTCAGGCTGACAGCCTTGACTCCAAGTGCCTTACCCTTACACTTGGGGTCACCCCTTCGGTGATCCAGAGCCCCAAAATCCCAATAAGTGCTGGGAGCGCGGGGTACGGTACTGGAACCACTGGGACCCTGCTTTGCAGCAGGCGGACCACTACTCTTACTACCACCCACAACAGACTTATCCCCACTAGGTTTTGGGTGTTCGGAGAAGAAGGTTTTGATTTACCCAACTGTGACTGCTTTTGGGACTCCTCAGCTTTCTGAGAGGCCCCCTTTTCTTTGTCCGAGTCCTTCCCACTGGAGTCCTTAGGGGACACCCGGTGGGAGACCCACTTGTCAGCCAATCTAGCCAGCTTAAAGGGATCCAAAATATTCTGGTCAGCCACATACTGATGCAGCTCCAGTGAACAGGCTTCCAAAAAATGCTCAAAAAACAAGAGGTGAGACAATTCAACAAACGTTTTCACTTTGTAACCATCAATCCACCCCATCATGTTGATGTGCGCAGCACTCACCCAGTCAATCCAAGACACATTCTCTCATTTCTTAAAATCCCTGAACCGTTTAAGATATTGGGTATTCGTCTTGCCAAACTTGGCTATTAAAGCAGACTTCAAGCACTCGTACTGACCCCTTTCTTCCACACTCTGTTTCAGAATACAGTCATATCTAGTTTGAGGCACTCTGCTTAACAAACACTTAGCCCAATCTCTTTTATCAACATTGTGAATTGCACAAGCCATTTCAAACGCTTCAATCCATTGGAGGATATCAGAACCCTCCGCATACACACCAACCAAATCTTTCATAAACTTGGTTGCTGGGGACCTAACACTCTCAACTGGTTTCGCTGAAGTCTCCACTCAAGCTTTCTCTAACTGGATTCGCTGACATTCAGTGTCCTTGTCTTTGAGTTCAAGGTCCCTATTTTTGAGTTCAAGATCTCGATCTTTTAGCTTAAGATCCCGATTCTTGAGCTCCACTTGCTGTGCCAACTCCTCTTTCTTAAGCTCAGCATCTAGTTCCAACTTGTGATATTCAAAGGCCAACTTCATCCTCAACAACTCAAGCTCTAAAGAATTGCTGGGGTTTGGAACAGAGGCAGCAGGAATGGTGGCATTCCCAGAATCAGATTCGGCGACAACCCCTGGGGTAGAGTCCTCATTGGTTGCATCCCCCTTTCAAGATTTTCACAATCGATCTGGTAGTCCACCAGGGCAGCTATCAGCTCAGCCCTAGACTTATCCACAAAGTCCCTGGCTTCACAAGCACTCTGGAGAGCCTCTAAGCTCATCCGAGTCAATTTACCATTCGCAATAGATTCCATTGCTTGTAATGCAGTTATCTTGTACCCAACTAAACCTTAATTTAATAAAGTGCAGATATCCTTCATAAATGGCACGGTTATACACTGATTCTTAAAACCATAAGCATCCCACCACTGCCACCAGTGTAAAGACACCGGTGGGGGGTGTCTGTACTTCCGCTCTCTATATGGTAGAGGAGAGGCACAGAGGACCCCAGCCAAGATTCTCTATTATTGGTACGTGGTCGAGCAATCAAGGCCTAGCTTCTCAGGAGGTTGTGCGGGCTGGTTCTTAAGTACAGTGTAGTCCCCAAGCACCCACAAAGAAATGTCCTCACACTGTATCGGTTACAACACAGTCTTTATATAATTAATATTCAAAGGTATATACAATATCACAATAACTCATTTTGTACTCTGAAAATCAGCAATGGTAAATATATACAGTTCTAAAGTGGTACCACTAACGTTATTAGATCTCATTGAAGTGCTTATGGTTAGAATGACACACAGATCAGAATAAAGAGGAAACCAGCAGTAGAGAGAGGAAGGAAAGCAAGATGGTTGAGCAATTGGCAGAATACTGGCCCCGATACCTAGACACAGTTCTGTGTGGAGATCCCCCCACCTGGGCAGCCTGTAAAGCAAGATACAAGCCCAGTCCATATATTGTTCACACTAGACTTTCCAATAGTTCTGCAACACCAAAGTACCTTGGTGTTGTAGCGTTCCTCGTCGGGGAATCGACAGCCCTTCTTGAGTGCCCTCACTTTAAGGCAGGAGTCACGGGTCGTCGAACGTCCGACGGAGAACAGGTCGAGCTACGACGTTGAAGTGGCCGCGTAGTTCCTGGCGGTGCTCGACACGGAAGCACAAACGTCCCGCAAGGAAGAGGCGTGCGGGGCACCTCGGTGTCGATAGTTCTGGACCGCAAAGAGTTTGAAGAACTGCGGCCCAGCAAGGGCGTCGAGTCGTCGGTGTGTCTGTGGTCTTTTGGGTGGCGGGAAACCCACCAGCGGATGCTCCTCGGCGTGTCGACAGCCGGCCTTCTCCGGCAGGATACAGTGGCGACGATGCGGACGAGAGCGTCCTTGGATAAATGAAGTTCTTAGGCAAACGGGAGCACAGTGGCTCCAGTCGGCGACGGCGGTCGTTGACAGTGGCGGACAGCAGTCCGGGCGCTTCTCCTTGGAGTTCTGCAGCAGTCTCCGTATCGGGTCGCAGCCTGTCGAAGGTCTGTCTACCAGGGAGCTTTGGCAAAGGTCAGTTGGTGCGCGATGGTCCCTCGTAGCTCGGGAAGAGTGTGGCCTACCAGGTCCTCTCTGGGTCAGTCCTTGGAGACACAGCAGCTTTCAGATTGTGAAGGAGAGCAACAGCAATTTTTTTCTTCAAGCAGGGCTTCAAGGTCAAGCGTCAGTTTCACTCCAGTTACTCTTTGTAGTTTGGACTTCAGCTCTGAACACTTCTGAACACGATTCCTAGCAGTGAGAGGTCCCCAGATATACTGTTGATCTCCCATTCATTCCAATGGGTCACATTGAAGCATCCAATCACTACAAAGGGCATTCATGCAGGCAGGCAACCAATCAGGCACACAGTGCATTCAGGCCATTCACTTCTGTCCAGACACTCACAACAAGTTATGTGTATTGGGACAAGTACCGAGCCATTCAACACTTCATACTGCATTCATACCGGTTTCGGGCAGGGCTGTCTCAGTCATTGTGTCAACCACCAGATACTAGACACCCACAACATAGAATGCGTATTTGTCACACACTCCATTCACCCAGGTCCCACCCACAGGCAAACCCACAACATACCGTCGTTGAGAAGGCTCCAGCCAGTTTGGTCGGTACTTCCCCACACTACCACATATGGAACTTCCACCCAACAGCCAGTCAGAGGGAAGGGACAGAGTCTGGGAGGGAAGATCAAGGTAACAGGTGATGTAAGGCATGAGGTCATGGGGGCCATTTTGTCTCCATCAGGAATCTACTGATTCCAATGACAGGGCCTGGGCATCCCAAAATGGAGGACGCTCAGGGCACCAGTCATTTCAGCACAGAGCTGCCTCCAGCCCTTACCCTGCTCTGTGGGCTACCCACAGGTGCCCAAATACATACATTAGGGGCACAGGATGGCACCCCTACCCATGGGTGCCATAAGGGAATCCCATGGGTCTGTTCACCAAACCAAGAGAGAGAGTTGCACTGCCAGGAGTCCCAAACAAACTCCTGTGCAGAAAACATGATAGAACACGATAAAAAACCGTAAAGGACAAGGACACGGAGGCCCTGTCCCTCCGATGCATTTGCAGCATCACAGTGATGAACAAGATTCTTAAGGGAATTGCAGGATCATTAGTGTACCAAAATGGCATTTTGGTGTATGGGAAGAATGTGTTAGAGCATGATAAGAGACTACGTGAGGTATTGGGCAAATTAAGAGATAAGGGATTGATGATTGAACCAAGTAAGTGCCGTCTCTGAGTGAGAGAAGTGGAATATCTTGGCCATGAAGTGAGTGGGGAGGCGTATCGCCCCATGGTGGATGCCATGAGAGCTGTGAGAGAGGCACCCGTACCCAGGAACAAGGTTGGGGTCAGAGCGTTTTTGAGCCATGCAGAATTTTATAACAAGTTTGTCAAAGATGTTGCTGCATTGTTGAACCCATTTGCAGTTTATTGAAGAAAGGGGTGGAGTTTGAGTTGGATGAGAAGCGTTAAGAGGCTTTGGAATCGATAAAAGAAGGAACTTGTAATGCCAAGAATCTGGGTGGATTCAAGGTGAAGGAAGAGTGCATTATCACTGTTAATGCGAGTGTGAAAAGGTTAGGAGGGTTTATGGTCATTGCATAAAATTCCTTCCATCAACATGCACTTGCATCACATTTTTTCCAACTAAAAAAGTTGCATTGAATGCATTTAAAAATATAGATTTTGGGGGCAAGGGGTCCTCCCCCAAACCCCTGTTTTCTACCCTTTAAAATGCACCTGGACAAAAATGAACCATTTACCCCCCAAAAATATGCATTCGATGGACATTTTTTAGATGGAAAAATGTTGATGGAAAATGTTTGATGGAATGGCAATCAATGGAATGGCATTAGATGCAAAGACCAGATACCGATTAGGAGCTGTGCTCTCTCAAGGTGTTGGAAAGGAGGGGAAGACAATTTGCCATGCATCCAGAGAGGTAACAGAATGCGAAAACAGGGATTCTTTAATCGAGAGGGAGTTGCTGGCGTGTGTGGGGGGTATTGAGTATTTAAGGAGGTACTTGTGGGGTAGGCGTTTCCTCATCAGAACGGATCACAAGCCGTTGGTTGAGGTGCTCTCTGTTAAAGGAATGATGAGGGCTACATCTTAGATTGCCAGAATGTGTTTAAGAGTACAGGAGTATGATTTCAGGGTGGAGTATATACCTGGAGTTATGAATCGTGTTACTGACTTTTTGCCAAGGGCACCATTGGAGAAAATAAATTATGAGGTAGCTGTGGACGAGGAGGACAAAATGGTGGTTTTCCTTGAGGAGGTGTTCGTGGATGAATATGCTGTAGTTAAGAAAGAGGAATGGAAGTACAGCTTGGAAGGGAATGCTGTCCTCAGTAGGGTAGCTGAGTGGATGAAGCATGGATGGCCGAACAAGAAAGGGGTCACAGATGAGTTTAAGGTGTTCTGGGAGATCAAGGACCAATTAACCTTCGAAGATGATCTTCTGTTGAAAGATGGACTCTTGGTGGTGCCTATGTGTTTCAGGGAGAAATTGGTAAAAAAAGCTCATGGGGGACACTCTGGTATTCCGAGTACTGCGAGGAAGTTGAAAGAGGGGTATAGGTGGCATGCAGTGGATGTCATGGTAGAGAGAATGATTAGGGAGCTTGTCATAATTGTGACGGCGTTGAAGACTCATAGACAAGAATTGTCACTGGTTTCTTTGCCTGAGGGTGCATGGTCAAATGTGGTGATCAACATTCTGGGACATTTTTGGAAAAGAGTGTACATTTTTGATTGTATTAGTCGATCATTTTTCTAGATGGCCAGAAGTGAAGTGGGTTAAGCAGATCTCAAGTGGTGAAGTGATCCGATTTCTGGAGCAAGTGTTCAAGAGAGAGCGATATCCATTGGAGGCTTGGAGTGATAATGGTATTCAGTTTAGAAGTGTGGAATTGGCAGATTATGCAGAGAAAAGAGGCATTAAGTGGAAATTTACATCATTGTATATGCCTCAGTTGAATGGTTTAGTTGAGCGCTTCAACAGGGTGTTGGCAGGGGTGATTGAACAAGCAGTAAGGAATGGTATAGAGGTGAAGAATGCGGTTCGGAAAACTGTTGTGGAATGTGAGGGTATCTCCCAATGGGGTCATGCATGTGTCACCGTTTAGGAGGAGTAGGGAGGCCACACTGGTCTCAACCCTGCATGGGTCAACATGTGTGGCTAATGGTGCTAGGGGAATGGATGATTGGGACGTAAGTGTGAGAAGAAAGATGCGGGAGACGCAGTGGGGAAAAAAGTGAATTATAATGCCAGGTTGGGGAAGAGGACAAAACCTTGTATCAAAGTGGTGAAAGGTTCGTTGGTGTGGATTCAGAAGGGTACATATGCAGCCAAAGGAAGGTCGAAGTTTTCAGAACCTAAGAAGGTCCTTGAATTGCTGGCTAATGCTGTGACAGTGGAGGATGGGTCCATTGTGAACTTGGATAGAGTGGTTGCAGTGGAGGGAGTGAAGGATACCAGGTCGGTGATGGAATGTCCCGGATTGGTGGATGTGCATGGGGATGGCTTTGGAGTGGGGTGGTGGGGTAATACCTCTGTAAATGATGTAGATGATGTGAGTTCTACAGGTAATGAGAGTGGATCTTGTAGGGGCGGCATGGTGAGGAGGAGGAGGATGGAGCCGGTGTGGTTCAAAGATTGCGTTAAATGATGCACTGCTTACACATTGCTTTTTGTTCTCGTTTAAAGATTACCTTAAATATGTATTGCTTACATATCGGTTCTTTTTCTAAGCATATTGTTCATGTTGATTGGTGCACTGTTTTTCGGTTCTTGTTCTCAGCATTTTGTACAAGTTTGTTTTTTGGTTTTTTCATGAGATGAATTTACTTGTATTTTGTTTTTTCATGTTTCTTTTTATTTTTTTAGTGTTGGGGAAGGTGTGTGGTAGCTGGCCTGTGTGATTCTAGAACAGAATGGGGAATGTGGAACAGGAGGTGGTAGGTGGTTGGGAGTTGGCCTGGAGTTGTGTGGGTGGGTTGTGTTGCAGGGTTTCTGAATAATAAAACTCTTATCTTTTGATCTTCTCCTGCGTCCGCGATACGTCACACTGTTTTTGGATTGCAGTTTTTATGGTGTTGCAGCAACTTCTGCATATTCAGTGTCATAGTTTACATTGAGTAAAATAGCAGCTTGTGGATTCTAGAAGTGGCATCATCTCAGCCCGAAACCGGGGGTTCATCACACTCTCTTCATTTACTGTCTGCTATTTTGAAGGTTATTTGGGGAGAAATTGTCACTGTGGTGGATTATTTTCCTAGCCCATGGGTCACAGCTGAACCTTTCTTAGCCACCAGCTGACGGATACCAATTCAGGAATGGTGAGGTACAATATAGCTCGGCAGCTGTATAGGCCATGGGTAGTGCCTCTAGGTGACCATGCATAGGGGTTCCCCTATGTATAACACAACAGGTGAGTGTGTGTCCCATATTCATGTTGGGAAAATTGCAGGGACAGGCTAATTTGGGCATTTAGTGGGCAGACTGTTACACTTTGGTTTGTGCACCCACCACACATGAAAACATGTTACAACAAGCAGTGTCTATACCATCTCTTGTAAAGAGAATAACAAAACAACAAGTTTTAATTAGGCTAGGAGCCTACAAGTTAGAAAAAGTATGAAAAACCTGTATCCATATTACTGACTTTGTGACCCTTTTTGTTGGAGAAACTGCACGGTTCCTTGGCACTGGCCCACCTCACAAACTGGGCAGAACTACAGTCCCCACCACCAGGCATGAATGTTGGTCATCGGGTGGCCTGATGCAAGTGATTGCCCTTATTGGTAACATTGAGTACTTACACACCCTCAACTCGACTGTCAGAAACCCAAGTTTTGAGGCAGCCTCAATAGTTTCTGCGCAATGAATACAGTGGGCAGAGGATCACACATACACCAAGCTGCAGGTTCTGACGGCACACACATCACTACAACTGATAAGCAATGGAGTGAAGATAAATGGAAAGAGTTGTCATCAAATGGCCAACCCACACGATACAAGCACTTAGACGTGTCCTCATTGCTTGCTTCAGGCATGTTGTAAAAGAGGATTGTAATTGTACAAACTATAACTACACAGTTTTTTTCACAAGAGTGCCTAATATCCAGTCTGCTTGATGAAGTGTTTAGTCCCACACTGGCCATTGTTTAGCAAAATGGACACTGTTCCAGTATTAGCTTTATCTACAGTGGTATTTAGCAAAACCCAATAAAGTTGAAAGCTAAGGTTCAGGCTGCAGGATTTGTGAAGGTGTGGATGACCGAGTATGCTTGATCCAGATGATCTTCCATAAAATTATCTGTCAGGAAGTATGCCAGCATTATTCCTCTCCTCTGGAGGTAGTGGATCTTTCCTTGTCCTGCATTCCAGTAGAGTGGTAGATAGTGACGTTAGACAGGAGATGGGCTGTAGGGTGATCTACCCTCAGTTCCTTATGCAGAAACCCCCCACTTTCCTGTGACCTTTCCCAGCTCGCACAGCAGCAGAGGGTAAGCCTCAGCTTTTTACTCTTCCCGCTCCCTCCAGTCACCATTATTTTGTTTACAAACAACACCCCCACCCACCCTTCCTTCTGCACTCCCTCTTCCCGCCCTAATCCTCATCGATAGGTCTGTGGTGCCCCATGTGACCGGAATCGGTCTTCTTCAATGACTCCTGCAGGCAGCCTTGCCCGGGCAGCCGGCTATATAGCCTGATCAAGGCATTTCGGAGGGCAGACCTTGTGTTGCTGTGAGGAATTTGACCATCCGCACGGTGGGTGTGTACTCACCTGGGCCTTTTGAAATTTTGTATGAAATTGAATGATGGTAGATCAACCTACGGAAAATGTGTGGGGCTAATTCACACACATTTTCCTATGCTCACCGCACAACATGCACCTACACCCATGTACTCTGAGTGGACACAGCCTACAGACGCAGTCCCCCCTGTCATATTTAGTTGGGATCTGAAAGGTGGTACACAATGCATCTCAGAAGGGGGAGGGCCAAACATTCCTCCTGCCATGGCCAGCCAAATTAACTAACAAAGACTCCACGGATCCACTCAGTCCTTTTGTTTAGCTCTGTTGGTGGTGGCCGCTTCACGTACTAATCAGGGTTTAATTCAAACAGACCCACATGGGGCCTTGCTGCAGAGGTTAACAAAGGAGACAGGAATCCCCAACAACCGTTGATACAGACTGTCTCAACCTGAAACCAGCTCCCGCTCTTAGTATCAATGTACAGTGAAATGTCATGTCTGGGTCTGCGTGTATTACAGTAGTCATCCCTGCAAGGTACGAGTATGTGGATTGACGGCGCCAGGAGGGATGGTCCTGCTGCAATTTCAAGTGGAACCAGATTTCTAATGGACCCAGCAAAAGCATCGGTGGAGAAGAAAGACCAATCTTATCCCCATGCTTACAATAAAGAGCTGGTAATGAAAAGGAAGGAACTCAGAAGACTCAAAAGATTAGCACAAAGAACTCCATCCTCAGAGAGCAACGAAAAGTGGCTAAAATCGGCCCGGCACTACAGAAGCTGGCTTCAAAACCATCGCTACCAGCTATACCTGAACGATTCTCAGCAAATGCTGACAACCATTTGTGGCAAGAAGCCTAAAGAGTTCTGGAACTTGATCAAAGGAACACAAAAGAATACCAACGAGAGCATCCAGAACAACGTGGGCGAGGCGCGCTGGATCAATCATTTTTCAAAATTATTCGCACCCATTAGTGAAGTGAATGTAACTGAAACTTCGATGAGCGACTGTTACAAAAAGACAAGCCCATGGTCTATCCCTGACGATAAAGAGTCTATCCTAGACAAACTAAAGAAACTAAACAACTCGAGGGCTCCGGGACCCGACGGGATCAGCAATATGGAACTGAAAAAAAATCCTGAGTGCTGGGCCAACATCATGAGTGAACTCTTCTCCAACTGTAACAGAAAAAGAGCAATACCACCAACATGGCGAAAAGCCAACATCGTGCCCATTTACAAGAGAGGTGCGACCGACGATCCGAACCAATACAGGCCCATCGCCCTCTTGGACGTAATGGGGAAAGTTTTTGCGTCCTTGGCCCTAGATGCGTTCCAAGAATGGACGCGTTCGTCAAAAGTAATGGACCCATTCCAGAACGGTTTTATCAGAAACTCTGGAACTTCAACAAACATCCTACTCATGAGTGTGCTAAAGGGAAAGGCTCTTCAAAGTGGCAACCCAATCTACATCGTTTTTATCGACCTGGTACAAGCGTTTGACCAGGTAGATAGGGAACGCCTATGGGCGAAACTGGAATCTAAAGGCTGTCCGGAGTCAATTTTAAATCCAATCAAGGCTCTACATCAAGAGACATCAATCCGAGTTCGTTTGAGTGCAGACGGTCGACTCTCGGAAGAAATTGAAACAGCACGCGGAGTCTAGCAGGGTTGCCCTTTGGCTCCATCGCTGTACAACTCTTATATCGCCGATTACGAAGATTCCATCCTTACGATCAGACATTTTCCCCCGACAATGGGAGGGGAGAAGATAGACCGTCTACTGTACGCGGACGATATCATCCTGATGGATTTAACCCCTATAGGCCTTCAACGACAATTGGACAACATGGTAACATATATGTCGGAAAACAACTTACGCCTTAACACCGCAAAGACTAAAGTGCTCACCCTGGGTAGATCCTCAAAGTGGAATTCCAAGTTTACCTGGCACTGTGATGGAAGGAAGCTGGAAAGAGTGGAAGCCTTTAAATACCTTGGGATTACAATCAGTAACGATAAAGAGGAAAAAACCATGCTTGAAACACTCTGGACAAAGTTAAAAAATCTCACAGCCCAAGCTAAGGCCGTGGACAAGAAACACGGCCGCTTTTCGATTGTACCTATCGTGAGATTTTACAAAGCCAAGGTCGTTCCTACCCTAATATATGGGATGGACGCAATGCTGCTAGCTCCGAACACCATCTGGGAGAAATTGGAAGCTTTCTTTTGGCGAAAGGTCCTCGGTTTAGCCCAATCCACTCCAATTGCACTAATAAGACGAGAGCTATGCACTTCCTCACTGTTGGCAATAAAACTGAGAGCCACCTTGATGTTATACCGCAAGGTAATAAACAATCCAGAAGCCAGAGTATTGGACCTCATACGGAAAGAACTTAAGGAGGGAAATAATCGGGCGCTTGTAAACTGGGAACAATCCAACCGGAAAATGTTGGAAGAACTGGATCTTTCTGTTGAGACACTCATACACAATCCAAACCGTGTGTCGCAAAAACTTCTAGAAGCAGACTGGATCCATACTCAAGAAGTGGCTTGGTCGTATTCCATCACAGCAAAATTACCAACTGCTCCAATGAAGCTAAACGATACGCATGGCTACCTATTGAGGTTTCCAGATAAGAACCTAAGTCGTCTGTTCCTAAGATTCAAGCTGAATCAAATAAAAACCAACGAAATTTTGGCACTACGCAAGCAAGTACCATCGAGTTCCTGCCGCTTCTGTCAATCGATAAATGCCATAGAAAGCACAAAACATCTGCTAATGGAATGTACTGGGCTCAAAACGAAAAGAGACAAATACCTCGCAGTCCCATTGAAAAATTACCTCACCCTCGACGAAGAAAACCTCTGGATACTCCTGACGAACGGGAACAACATTAGATGTGTTATAGGAGTAACACTCTTCCTTAAATCCTTGAAGCTCGAGCAGGAGGAATTTCCTTAAGCCTAAGCTTATTAAATAAAGATACATCTAAAAGGAATCCGGACATTTGACATATGAAGACTACTCATCCTATATTTTTGTAAAAATTGTGATACAATTAAAACAAAAAAAAAAAAAAATAATAAATAATATCTTGCATGAAAAGCTTTTTAAAAAGCAATGATTTTATATTGATTATAATAACATTGTTAGTCATTTTAAAAGCCCTATAGTGTGCCAACTTTAAGTTGACCATGGTTTAAACCCAGTGCAATCTGGCACACACCTTTGCAAGACATTTATAAAAGAAATCCTTGATAAACAAAGTATATGTTGTGACAAATCTCATTATGTCGTCCCTGCTTCCTGAGGAGACCCTTTCCATGAGGCCAGGAAGATGATGCCGCTACCTGATGTCCCCTTGGGGGTGGTACTCAGCTTGTGGATCTCATGGTTAGTGATTCCCCTCTGGGATACAGGGAGGACATCAGGAGCAAACGCGGTACAACACACATTCACCCACCTTTCTTTCTTCATCCATCTTCTTTACCTTTGCCTAATCCTACAGGTTCCTCTATGTATTTCTGTTATGGCAGTGATATTACTACTGGGACGAGGAAGATCAAGACTAACTCCACTGAGTCATTCTCTCAAAGTACTGTGACAAAGAAGATAACACAGAGCCCTAACCAATGTCTCAGAAAACCAGAGTGAATGGTCTAGTTTTCCAGTCACAAGTAGCTTAAAGATGGAAGGGGGGCTATCTTTGTTGTCAGTACCTCTTCTGAGGCACTGCGTGCAGAGATCCTTGCCCGCACCGGGAAGAGCTGAGCCTGCAGCTGCTGACAAGGATGAAACAGGGAGAGTTCCATAGTGCCTACCTGCTTCGCTGAAGTGCGACATGCCGAGAACGAGCAAGACAGAAGGCCCGGGTGTGGGAGAGCGCTGCACAATGGAGGCAAGCAGGTAGGCACTGGGCAGCTCCACATGAGAGTGGCTGGGCTGTATAAACCAGCGCAAGAACAGGAAGCAACTGAGAAGAGCTGCAGGAAGAAAAACAGAGACCCGAGAAGGAGGTGAAGGACCGGGAGCCCCGAAAGAAGGTTAGGGGGCTATCCATGGTCCTCTGGGACAATTAAGAAACCAATATTAAAGGGTCTGGGACACACATTTAAGAAGCTTGTATGAAGGGGTCTGGGACACACATTAAAGAAACTTGTACGAAGGGGTCTGGGACCCAGACTTAAGAAGCCAATACAAAGGGGACTGGGACCTGCATTTAAGAAGCCTGTGCGAAGGGGGCCTGGGACCCGCATTTAAGAATCCTGAACAAAGGGTGCCTCGGACCCACAGATAAGAAGTCAATACAAGGAGGTCTGGGACAAGTATATGAGAAGCCTAAGACGGGGTCTGGCAACCACATTTGAGAAAGGCAGACTCTGGCAGGAGAGTATATCAGGGCTGTCCAGTGAACTGCCAAGAAAAGCCTGAGGAAGGCCTGGGGAAGGGAGACATTCCCCCAAGCACAGTGAATTGGCAGGAAAAGCTTGAGAAAGGGCCAGAGGAAGGTAGACATTCCCAGAACCTCAGTGCGCTATAAAGGGCAGCCTTAGAAAGGCCCAGTGAATGGATAGATTCCTCCAACCACAATAAATTGCCAACAGGAGCCAGTGAAAGGCCTGGCAAAGGGAGAAATTCCCCCAACCACATTGACTTACCAAGAAAAGCCTGAGAAAGGCCCGGGGAAAAGATACATTTCCCCAACCACAGTAGACTGTCAAGAGAAGCCTGAGAAAGACCTGGAGAAGGGAGACACCCCCCCTACTTTGCAAACCATATCGTCCAGAAGAAGGGAGTCATTATTCTGGACCCTCAAGCAACAAATCCATTTTAGTTTTGTTATAAGAGTGAGGGTTAGAGTTAGGATTTTGACAAATGACTGTGAATGTTTCAGTTACGGACATTCTGAAATTTCCTTAGTTTTATTTGAGGAAGGGAAACCCCTCTTAGAGTTAGGGTTAAATAGGTTTCTTTCTTTCTTTTGGTACGAAATAAAAGTCTTTGCCCAAAAGCATGCCTCCTGTGTGTCAGTCTCCTCCTTCCACAACCTCACATATGGTGTTGGATGTGGGATCTGACTCAGTTGACACAAACTAGGGGACCCTAACATTTACGAAACTCACAGAGGGAGGCTCCAACCCTTCCGTTGCTACTCCAGAATCTATGGGCTTCGATCTCTCGAGTAGTATAGACCTAACTATTGAAGTGTGCGAAAGACAACTGGTCCCCACGGGTATAGTCCTGGTTCCCCCAAAGGGACATACATTGGGCTAGTGTATAAATCAGAATTGGCCTGGAAACATGGTCTAGAAGTGATGGCTGGGGTAATAGACCCGGACTACCGAGTGGATATACAAGTTCTTATGCAGAACAATAGCAATCAGTCCTACCAAGTAAAAATGGCGCAGAGAATGGCTGAGCGGGTCTTCGAAAAAAAAAGCTCTGTTCCCCAAGTTCCTAGAAGTTCCTGACACTGATGACAGTGACAGGGGAACCAAAGGATTTGGTGAAGCTAATATACACCCTGAGCCAGACGTGAATATTCCAAAACCCCATTGGGGGGAAAGAGGAGCCAGAAATACTTCCCGACCTAGCATTTTCCCAACGTAATGACCCAATGATAGCAGTAGTGTTATGTAGTGTTCAGCTGCTGAACTCTAGAACTCTTCAGAAGTTTAGAGTGTGACTGCTTGATTCCACCTGGAATGTTGTCGCTTGAAGGTTGGAATACACGGGGCACCTGACAGGAGTCATTTAGAGCCTGAACTGATGGACTGCAGTCAAAACACTTCTCTCTGATGAAATAATAAACCCTCTCCTCACTTCATGAGAATCTTTGTCATTTATTTCAACTGTCAACGAGCTGCGTACAACATTGACTGCAGTGGAGGACAGGTCAACAAGGAGACGGAACCCCACTGAGATACACGGATGTACCATGGAGCACCTAGCTGAGCAGTGAAGGACCTGAACTCCAGCACCCTTTGTGGAGCCTTTGAGCTGGGAAGGTTGCAGCCCGATGAGCAGTGTTTGGAGGTCGCTTTGGGGCAGCACTAAGGTGCTGTTGCCTCAGTTACCAAGACAACAAGGAAGACCCGCCGGAGGACACTGTGGCTATGGGGCACTTCCCCAGTGCAGGGTGCGACAGCGCCACAGTGGCCAATCTGTGAGCATCATAACGCTTCTGTACAGGCGCGTTATAAATGACTCATCATATATCATATAAGGAAAGCCAAGTGCTACAGCGTTCGGCCTGGTGGAGCACCGGTGTGCTTCGGGTCTGCCTTGCTTGATGGCCCATTAGAGTTCTCCCAATTGGGTTGAGGGCCGACGGAAGAGCTAGAAGAAGGCACCCTGAAATGTCAGTGGCCTTAGCGGCCATCTTGGTTGCTGTGACAACCATAGTAAACGAGTACAGTGATGCACTGAAGCAACAAATTCATCTTCCTTGTCGCAGTAAGTTTTGGATTTTGGCACTGAAGCAACACGTGCATCTGCTTAGTCTCGGTGGATTTCAGATTTTGGGTCTATCCTATTTGTGCCAACACTCAGTTGTGGAATACTGCTGTGTCTGGGGTGATCATTGTCTGCATCTAACAGCATGGCCAATAGTCCTGGCCCTGCGCTCTTCCTTCATCAGGGTGGAAAGACCCGGATTAAATGGAAGGACTGGAAAGAGGATTAACTTAAATTTGTGTTTGGCGGATTGTGTTTGGCGGTTTATTGAACAAACTACTCAGTAGAGTGGAAGGATGCACTACTTTACCACTGCTTTGGCTTCGACGGTCAAGAGGTGCTGAAGAGACTGAGAGCGCCCACACCTGAAGTTTAGGTTTAGCCAAACTGGATAGACATTTCGAAGTGAAGGAAAATTAAATTCTTGTTCGCTACCGATTTGCCACCCGAGAAGCAGAAAAAGGGTGAAAGCATCAAATAATTTGTAACAGTTCTCAGGGGCTTGGCTGTCAAGTGTCATTTTGGTCTGTGTTGTCAGGAAGAACACTTAAGGGACAAATTAAAGATCAACTGTTCTGATGATAAGATTTGCGAAGAACTCTGGAAAAGAAGGATCCTAACCTGGTTCGAGCAATAGAGATTGCAAAGCAGTTCGAGCATACAGCCTCATGGATTAAGGAACTATCGAAGCAGACCCTAAAGAGAGAAGAGTCCGCCGAAGCCAATCTCATACACGGAAGAAATAATAAATCCAAATTCAGCAACATAAAAGAACTTCACAAAGACAGGGACTCTGAAGTAAAGAGGCATGACAAGTTTAAGGAAGGCACACCCTCTCACAGAGAGGATCCCACACATCGACAGCAGGGCCCCTCTGTCCGACGATGCTACAGATGTGGCAACACGCAGAATTTGGCCATGGACAAGGGAGTGTACTGCAAAGCTTGTAGAGTGTAGGCTACGTGGCAACATTGGCCTCTTGGCTAAGTGCTGCATACTAGCGGCTACCACCAGTGTCAATGAGAACTTTGTGGATATGATATGATAATCACGATATGATTGTTTATTTATATAGCACCTATAGACAATGTGTTTCAAAGCGCTTCAAGGCAAGGGAGGGAACAAGGGAAAATACAATGATAGTCTTACAGTCCATAAACAGTAAGGATGTGAAATTAACTATCAGACTCGGCGTGACAATTTTTCAGATAGTGCAAGAGCTAAAACATAGATAAGGAAGCAAGGGGGAGAGTGGGAAGGAAATGGAAACAGACAGGCGACTACTGTACTAGGCCTGATGACATTTCTGCTAGAGCCAGAGAAAACAAAAGGTGAGGCAGAGGGGTGCAGAAAGGGAGGGGAGGAACAAAACAAGCGACTATCGTACTAGGCCTGATGACATTTCAGATAGTGCTGGAGGGGTGGAGGAGCGGAAAAAACAAGTAAGGGGAGGGGGAGGAGACAGAAGAGGTTGCTAGCATACTAGGTCCAGGGACAATTCTGATAGAGTAAGTGCATAGAAGAAAGTAAGGGGAGGAGGAGAGGAGATAGCAAAAGGGAGAGGAGGAGAGAACAGAGAGTAAGCTGTCAAAAGGAGTGGAGAAGCAAGAGGGGAGAGCGAATACAATTGCAGAAGTACAGAGGGCGCTGGAGAGCCGACCAAGATGGCCGCTCGCATTTGAGCTCCCATGTGGCTCTCGATTAATCCTGGAAAATCATAGCAATCCCGGCAGAATCTCAACTTAACACGGCTCTACTGGACACGGCCGCCCCCCAATGCACACAAACTGTTCACTGCACCAGAATCCTGACCCCCCCCAGTCCATAACCTAAGCCTGTCAAAGAGCACCATGAGGGGCGGGAGTCTGGGCCCTAGGGGTGCTGCTGCTTTCTGTGAGACCTACGGGGCCGCAGGCAGAAGTGGCACACAGTGCGAGTCCGAGGGGGATGCGAGGTGAGGTGCTCACCACGAGGCCACTGGGGGCCCCCCGGCGTGTCCTGCCGGCGGCGCTCGGGTGCCGGGTGCCGGTGCTGCTGGCGGAATCTCTGTCTGAAGAGACCCCCAGCGAGAGGAGACGGGAGCAGCCTGGCCCGAACAGTTCTCGCAACCGAGGTGGAGATCACTAACCCGCCCGCGCTGCACAGGTGGGCACCAGCAGGAGGGCCCCCCGGCACCCCCTGATCGGATCCACGGAGGGACAGACCATCACCAGCCCATGAGTTCTCCAGACCGGCACCCGAACCTAGGCAACCCAGCAATGGAGGGAGAGAGCTGGTGCAGGGCCTGGCAGCTGCAGCGGGAGCGCAGCGCCTCCTCTGCCGACCCGAGCTCCAAACCAACAGGCAACAGAGACATGCATCACCGTGAAGACCACAGACCAAGGAGTGGCCCTCATCCGCCCTAAGGTACCGTGACCCTAAGCGCGCCCCGGCTGGCAGCCATCCAGCCCCGACAAACACCTCGGCGCACAGGGCCAGGGCCCGGCGCCACATGCAGCACAGCCCCAGGGAACCCGGGAAGCGGGCACATAGTCACCTGGGAGGTGTCTGCCAGGGACCTTGACAGACCACCTGGTCCGGATCAGCGCTCTGCTTCGCTGCAACTTCCACTGACACCAAGTGCCCATAGGGGGATCCTGCAACACCCATAGCAGGAAAGATAACCCGCTATCTTGGTAAAGCATCCCCAAGCGAAAACAAAGTAACCCCCCTCCATACTCCCCTCATAGGACAGCCCCAGGGGGCTGCGGAGCACTCGCTCACCAGCACGTGAAACAGCAACTGCCAGCGCACGGCCTGACAGGAAACCACCCTATGACGACTGGCACCAACTAGAAACAAAGGAGGTCGCACACACAGTGCAAACTCTTGTCTGGGCGACATCCCATATGATATTATCACCCACCTGGTCCACGAGAACATCGGGAAACAGGTACCTGAGTGGACCCTGAGCTGATCCACTGTCCCAACCACAAGCATACGCTATCCGCCACAAAGAGAACTCCGGAAGAACCACATAACGCCTCAGGCAAGAGAACCAGTGTATCCCTGTCCACCACCACGTAACCCCCACGCCATGCGGAAATCGGATAAATCGTAGCACAAGCTGAACTTTGACACCAGAAGCTTAGCCAGAACCCCACGACTAATCAATGGGCCTGAATCTCTGACACAAGTTACACACCAGGGAGACAACCCTGCCCAACCACTCGACATTAGAGAAATTTTGCTTGAACTGAAGGCAGGAATAGGGAACCTTGACAATAAAATGGACAGCCTATCCTCTAAAGTCGATCAACTCCAATATCGGCTTGACAAGCATGCCGATCGATTCAATGCGGTGGAACAGAGGGTATCCAATCTATAACGTGCAGATTGTCAGCGTCAGGGAACGACAACTACAATCCAGTACGGAAGCACACGTGGAGAAGCTATGCTCTGCCCTCTTTGGGCTGGAAAAGCTATCACATCTCTTCATCATAGAGAGGGCCCACAGGATCCCCTCATCGAAACCGATTCCAGGAGCTCCCCGCCAACCGATTATCGCAAAACTGTTGAATTACAGAGACTGCGACACAATTTTAAAACTTGTGAGGGAAATGGGAGACTTGCAATATGATGGGGAATCCATACACCTCTACCCGGACTTCTCACCGGCTGTTCAGGCACAAAGAAGAACCTTCACAAATGTTAAACACTGTCTCCGTGACAACCAGATCCCCTATTCAATGCTTTTCCCTGCAAAACTCAGATCACACGGGCAATTCTGTCCATTCCGCAGTCGATATTGTTGAAACATTTTGCAGCTTCTACTAGGGTCTATATGACTCAAACTACTCCACAGACCCGCCGAACTAGCACAGTACCTAGACACAGTTGAACTATACTGGACAGACGCTGAGCTCAGGGAACCACTGAACACACCTATCACCATGGAAGAAATTCTGGAAGTCATCAAGGACTTACCTAATACAAAGGCACAAGGTCTGGACGGCCTGTCCGGCGATTTCTATACATTCTACGTGAACCTCCTTGCCCCACTACTGCTACAGGTCTACGATGAAGCCCTAGTTAACAACCAACTACCGCCAACACTTTACATGGCTAACATAATCCTTCTACACAAACCCGGCAAAGCTTAAGACAACTGCGGATCATACAGACCAATATCATTGATAAATCTTGACAACATTTTCGCAAAAATCCTAACCAAGAGACTGCTGCCCCTCATGCCTGCCATGGTACTGGCCGACAGGCCGGCTTCATCCCCGGTAGGAACACCTCCTATGGGATAAGAAGGATGTTTGGAGTGATGGAAGCCCTCGATCCAGAATGCCAGGCGGTGGCGGTGCTACTGGACGCTGAAAAGTCTTTCGACTCAGTTGATTGTCCCTTCCTTTTCACAGTCCTAGAAAGGATGGGCATAGGCAAACGTTTTATACAATTAATCTCGCTGCTCTACATAAAGCCAACGTCCAACATCATACTAGGCGGCATCCGTTCAGCCGACATTCATCTAAGAAGAGGAACCAGACAAGGCTGCCCACTATCCGCACTACTGTTTGCTCTAGTAATGGAACCTCTGGTCTCCGATCTGCGAATACACCACCTTCACAGAGGCCTCTCATTTGGGCCACACAAGATGATCATCTCCCTATACGCGGACGATGTCACCCTGTTTCTTTGGAATGCCGACGAGAACTTGAACCCAGTGATGAGAGCAGTGATACAATTTGGTCATTTCTCAGGCTTGAGAATCAACAACAGCAAATCTGTAATCTTTCCACTCACCGCCTCTACCACCGAATTTGCCGCCAATTTCGGCTTCCAATGGCAACACTCGCGAGT
Organism: Ambystoma mexicanum; assembly: GCF_040938575.1. Classification (NCBI taxonomy): domain Eukaryota; kingdom Metazoa; phylum Chordata; class Amphibia; order Caudata; family Ambystomatidae; genus Ambystoma; species Ambystoma mexicanum. The sequence goes on from NC_090923.1 coordinate 573,093,792, forward strand.
GAGATACTTGGGCATTTACATGTCCAGAATGCGTGAGAACATTCTGCGCGACAACTACGACGCCACAATAGACACCATTCAATCTAAAATCAATAGGTGGAAATCGTTACCTCTCACTCTCTGGGGCACAATATCAATAGTTAAAATGATCATTTTACCGAAACTATTGTACCCTCTTCTCAAATATCCACCTGCTACTGACACAACAGTTCCTGCAGGGTATCAAGAGCATGGTCCTCGACCTCATCTGGGCGGGCAAAGTGGCAAGAGTGGCCTATACCACATTGACCCTACCGACACGAAAAGGAGGATTGGCTCTCCCTGACATGGAGCGTTACTACTGGGCAGCCCAAGCTTCATTTCTCAGCCACTGGTACACAACACTCTTCGTAAGACCTCACGTTCAGATAGAGAGAGCGCTGGCGACACTGCACCTCCTTCACGCCATCATATTCGGCCAATTTCCAACCAGCCAATCATCCATGAATACTGTTGCTACAACATACTCAATCTGGAAAAAGATAGCCAAGAAAAGTAAGTGAAGTCACATCCAGATTCTCCCATCTTCTCCCGATCAAACATATCCCAGGAATCCCCATCACAGCAGAAAAAATCTTCAAACAGTGGACAGAAAAACTACAGCTACACACCATGAACGACCTCTTCACAGAGGGCATATTCCTGTTCCTTCAACAAGCTCAAGACAAGGGAAGCAACAACGCTCTCGATACCTTCATCTACTTCATACTGCCACATTCATTGCAAGCGGCCATTCCGAATTTTCCACAACAACCACCTGTATGGCCACGCCCAAGGAGAAAGACGCCTGGTGACAAACATCTACAGAACCCTCTTAAGTGAACAGAATCCACCTTGTTCAGGTGCTAAAAGAAGATGGGAAAGAGCATTAGAAAGCACGATTCCAGAAGGGGAGTGGGCCTACAAACTGAATCTCACTCAAAATGTAGTGATCAATACAAGATTCAAGCTGATCCACTTTAACTACCTTCATCAAACATACCATACACCAGCTAAACTCCATGCCCAAAGAGACACAATATCGGCAGAGTGTGACAGATGCAGAGCGCCGGAGGCAGACTTTCTTCACCTGGCGTGGTCTTGCCCACCAGTCGCCGCCTTTTGGAGCTCTGTATTATAAAAAACATCAGCGATAATCAGAACAAATCTAGATGCCAACCCAAAGGTAACAATGCTAGGTCTGACCCAAATGCTGCCCAGCACAGTCAGGAAACTGACAGACCTACTGCTGGTCTTAGCACGAAGGAGAGTCGCATGCAACTGGGGCAGAGGACCCCCACCGAGCCCACAACGCTGGCTAAAAGACATTACGTACTGCCGAGACGTAGAAACTTTATTAAGACACTGCCGCTCCACTCACGCCCTCTGGACATTTGGGGCCCATATATAGCGTATCTGCTATCAACAACTGACGATTTGGACTCTCAACAACTGTCCCCAACACAGAGCACGAATACCACTCCACCTCACAACGTTGAAGACACAAGACCCACACAACATTGAGCGCGGCACAAATGCATAGACAATGTCACTATGATGGGTGGGGGGGTGAGGGAGGGAGGAGACGGGGTCTCTTGAAGTGGCCGGCGCATGGCCTCACTGTTTGTTTTGTTTCAAAATGCAAATAAAGAAAGTTTAAAAAAAAACAATTGCAGAAGTCAGTAGTAACACATAATGCTGCAAGCCTGGATACAAGATGAAGATGGGAACAGCATGATTCCGCGCCACCATTAGAGAGGGTGACGCACCATGAATCAATTAAGTCCATAAATGCAGATGATGAGGATAATACTTATGGTGGCTTGGAAGTAGTGCAAAATAGTTAATGTCATATGCCAGGGGAAAATTAAGATGCCCAAAGCTAGGGTGGGTGTGAATGGAATCAATGTTGAAATGTTGGTTGACAGCAGGGCTGACTATACTCTTATAAGTCGACAATCCTGGCTGGGAAAATGAATTCTCCTGTTGCGTGTTGAAAGAGGCCAGAGTTAAAGCTCACGCCTTTGGCAAGAAGCCCATTGGAATAATTGGTGAACTACGAGCCAATTTAATGTTTAAGGAGAGGAATACATTAAGTTGCATGTTTGTCATTGATGTTGACAGAAATGTATTATCATGGAGTGGTCGGACTACCTTAAGAAATAAACTTGACTCAAATGCATCGGAGCAAGTGTACACTGGTGCGAGTAATGATATTTCAGAAATTCAGGATTTAGGTGAGAGTGAAGTGGTGAGGTGGGATCCAGGTGTGTTTGAGGACAAAGTTGGCTGCCTTAAAGGATTCATCAATACAATTAAACTTAAAAAGGGTGCTGTACCCTCGGTTACCAAACTATGAACTGTGCAAAACAAAAGGGGTGATGACTGAAAGGTTTTGAATTAATCTTAACCTCTGGAATTGCTCAGAGCAACCCTCCAGACCACCGTTCTTCACCTGCCAAGCCATTACAAAAGAGGAAAGACCATATTCAAATCAGGCTAGGTCCCACCCCAAAAAGGGCAGTCGAGCCCGAACTGCTTGGTCACATCCCTTTTACATGAGACCACAAGCATCCCCAAGCATGTTTCAGCCTTGTTGGGCCTCATCAGTGAGGAGTAGCTTGGGTCTCTAGGCCCAGCAGGCACGGGACCCATGTTGGGCATATCCGTCCCATTCGGGGTGACTTTAGCAAAACAAAAGGGGTGATGACTGGAAGCTATGATCTGTGATTGTGTCTTTCAGGAAGGAGGTAGAGGCGGAGCTAAAGAGGATGTTGAAAGAGGGGGGTAATTGAATGCACAGATGCCTCAGAGTGGGTCAGTCCCATAGTAGTGGTGAGAAAAAACAATGGTTCCATCAGGCTATGTATCAATTTCAGGGAAGTTAACGAGAAATCCATTACTGAGAGGTTCCTGTAGAGGAGCAGCCACATGCCTCTGCAGGAAGTCCCGCCCCCTACTACCTATATGCTGGTTCCTGAAATCGTGCCATTCTTGACAACAGCAGATGTGACCATTCCACTGCGAATATTCGAGAAAAGGTACCCATTGAGAAAGCTGTATCAAATGTATTCCCGAAGAGAAGACAATCTAATGGAGGAGTTCTCCAAGGGTATATAAAAAGTAGAGAAAGAGGAGCTGGTAACATCACAAGAGATGAGAATGGCGCACTGAGAAGATCGGCTGAAGAAGATGTATGAACCTTATAGGATCTGTTGATGAAATAAAGAATTGAGTGAACCTTCATATGCGAAAAGAAGATTTAATAGGTGTACAGATGCAGTAGCACAAGTAGACTAAGTGATCATTGAAGCTGGCTATACGTAGTGAATAGACTGAAGGCGGAGCTGCCATTGTATAGAAGCTGGACATCGGTGTCACAACTTTAGTAAGTTCAAACCCATGGAGAGAAGGATCGAAAGCTTTGTTGCAGCAAAGAATTAGCCCAGATCGTGGAAGGGCTGTCTGGCCTGGTGTCAACGCTGAAGCAGCCATCTATTTTTGAAGGCAGTAACCGTGAGATGCTGAATCATCCCTTGTTAAGGTGCAAAAAAAGAACTGAAGAGGGAATACCACCTGACACAATGCCCACCAGTAACAACACACTATAAGTTCCTATACTGGACCTACCATTCAGGGAGCCAACCCGGAGTGGCGTTAGGTTCAGGGAAGGATTTTGGTAAATGATGCTGGCTGTGATGTCACGAGTGTACAAAAAGGAAGTGCGAGTCAGAAATCGAGCAGATATGCCTGGACTGCATTTGGCCTTGTATATTATCCCTGCTCGTTTGTCATAATAAACGGCAGTACGTTTTTGCTCCTTGTGTGGACCTCAACTTCTTTGGGTCATTGGAAGGAGTTAGGGCCTTCCGTGAGCTGGAGATCCGCGGGCCCTAGGTATGGCTCTACCGGCCCCAGAACCTACCCTAACAAGTTGGAGGCACTGCTGAGATGCGCTCCTGAGACCCAAGCAAGACCGTCCGTGACGTCAGCTCAGCAAGAAGCGGCCCCCTCTGCCGCCAGACCTCGGAGGACCACAGGCCCATTGCGGAATTTCGACACCACCGGACAGCTCAACTGGAGATTGGTCGTCGGGAGCCAACTCAAAAATGTTTTATCCCACCCACGGTTGGCGAGTGTCCACATGCGGTCCAGAAGAGGCGAGGTGAGCCAAGTGGGAGGGGTGTCAGCAGCCAAGCGACACCGACAGACGTGTGCCTAAAAGTAAGCGTGGTCCACACAACGAGCAACAACATATTGTGTGGGTGGGGGGAGGATGTGAGTGGAGGGTGGCATCACATTATCATAACGTTCAGAACTAAGGTGGTGATCGGCACGTGTAGCAGTAAAGGGAATGAAGCGGAGGTAGTTCCTTTTTGTGAAGGCTAGCGTCTTGGGGGTGGAAAAGTGGGTCCCCAGAGGATGGAAGGGTTGTTGCACCGATAGGTCTGGACAGTGAACACATGTGTGGGGGGGCATGGCTTTCCTATGAATCGACGTTGTAGTTCGGTGAACAGATGTGGTTTTCCTATTAATTGAGTGTTTTAGCTCGATAAATAGATGCAAGATTCCCATACAAGTTAGTGGTAGCTATCTTAAGATTGCGGAAGGTAGTTCACTGGTTAAGTTTCCCTGGTGAGAATCGCATCACACGTCAAGCGACGGGACGGGTGCAGTTCAACTGCAAAAAGGAGTTGATTGATGATGTATACTCCACTCCGGGGGAGGTGGGAAGACAGCTGTGGGGATTGTGAATTTCATATGCAGTATTAGGGAGACGGGGTTGTTTGCATGTAAAGCATACAATTGTCTGGTTGTTTATTATGTTTTGTCAACAATTAGCTAAGTGACGTCACCCTTAGGCAATTGCATAGGACATTGTGTGGTTAGCGGGCATGGAGCTCGCAACACAGCGTGGACTCTACAGAACAAGTGACTTAGCAGCCGAGCACGGACAGCTCGGCGCGTGATCAAAGGGGCGCGCTGAGCGGTGACAGCCCGGTAGAGGGGGGTCGGTACAAGAGTACACCGCACTAGTGCCCGGTGGCAGGGGGCCCGGACAAACTGAAGGGGCATGCCAGGAGGCGGCAACACCCGTGGAGGCGAGATACGCTGAGTAAGGTATAAGGCCGCACTGGGCCATAGATGTTGGGAGGGGTGTGCCGGATTGCGGCAGCTCCTTGAAGGCGGGGCGATACGAGAGTACGCCTCGCAAGAAGTGTGTCTGTTAAGGGTTACACGTATCGCTAATTAAACGTTGAACTGCAAAACAAATAAAATGTTTACCCTTGTCCTGACATCGGAAAATCGAAATCCTCAACTTGAGGTCAGGTAAAACCTATGAGTAAAAAATAAAAAGCAACAATGCTTCACAGGGGCGGGGGAATAGCACCATAAGGGGTACACAGGATGATGCTGACTCCAATAAAACACATCTGTAAAACACTGCCTACTTACTGAGACACAATAGTCAAATATAGTGTAGAATGGACTAAGGGTATGGATGGGAAAATACCAGTAACATGGCCGCCTAACAGCAGTTTCTCCAAGGATATATTACAGTCACTACTTACTTACACAATACACACAAGGGGAAGAAATTAGCAAACCACAGGAACATATTTGAGCTGTGGGAAATGTTCCAGGGATACTATCCTGGATGTTAAGCCTACAGGAGGTAAAGGAAGAGGGTGGGGATCCATGAGCACCACCCCCTGCGCCCTCCAGAATCGCCTCGGACGATGCGGACGAGGAGGAGGAACAAGGATTATACCCGGTTAGAGAACTAAAAGAAACTGCAGAGCGCTGGGAATTAACTGCATTCGAGGGCTACTCAAACCTCACGTACAAACCATCCCCGTACGTACAAACCATCCCCGTAAGCCCTAAATGCACATGCCCCACGGGCAGAGGTAGGTAGCCCAAATGCCGGAGAAGAAGGGCAGAGGCAGGCGAAGAGTGAATTTTCAGGGGCAGGCCCAGATGAATGGATAGTGGCACAAGTACTATTGAAGTTACAAGGAACTACCACGGGAGAACCAGAAGAGGCAACAAAAGCAATAGAGGAATTGGAGTTGGGGAAGGGATGTAAAGGCAAGCCAACGGACGACACAAAACAGGAGCAGTTACAGGAGGAGGAGGAGGCAAAGCTAGAAGCGAGGATCGCAGAGTTGAAGTAGAAGAGGAACGCGTTACTGAAACAGTTAGACGAGAAGGAACGGGAGGCACAGCTAGAATTGGAAAGGCGGGAGAAGGTGGAGCACGAAAGCAAAGAACGGGAGGAGTTGCTGGAGAAGGAACAGAGAGAGGTGATGGGGAGGATAACAACGGGAGGGACGAGCAAGGTGAGTACAGAAGCAAAGGGGCGTAGAAAACAAGGAAAGGAAAGGATTGAGGTTGAATGAGAAATGGCATTTTGGAGAAGGAAAATATTACTGGAAACAACACGTAAGTACAAGGAGAACAGGCTGAAGGAGTTGAGGTTAGCATTAACAGGGCCAGCCCGGAGGCAGAGAGACGAAGACGAAGAAGCGCTACGGAAGGTACATGAAGAAGGAATGGAAGAAATAGATTGGATGCGGATGGACGAGGCAGAAAGAGAAGAGCACCAGCCCCGACGGGTACCGGCAGGACACACAGGGAGTAGCGGGGGAATGGCCGGGATGCATCAGACAGAGTCCATACCACAGAGCGCAACAGGAAAAGAAGATGCGGATGCTGAAAACTTTACAAACATTGATCTCGAATGCGTAATGGTGCGGTACGCAATCCCATGCAAATTGACATTCTCAGACGGATTCTGCAGTGAGGAAGACGAAGATAGCAATGGCGTAGGAAAGGAAGGGCTGAGTAAACTGTACATTACATGAACAAGCACAGGAATGTCATGGGAATGTAAGACTCAAAATTAAAAGAACGGGGCAGCACACTGACACAACTACAGAGGATACGGCAGCAACAGTAGCACCACACACACCCTATACGAATAGACTCCGAGACCTCCCTGGGTGCAGAAGAGATGGTTATTTTCTAATATATAAGGAAAAACAGATCTAATTAAATTTTGACGGAAAGAAAAGAAAATGGGTATATCATTTCATTAGAAAAATATTTTTATTTTAGAAAAAAGAGACATCAGTCTCATAAAACTGTGGTAAAAACTACACAGACATAAGAAAAACCCTAAACCCAGGTTTCTTAACAGGACGATTACGTACACAACATAAATGTGAAATGAAAAAACAACCATACCACATTCAAAATTATAAAAAACAACATTTAACATACAAACATCAGTAAAAAATTAATTTGTTGCATTCTATATTTGACCCAACATGTTTCTGTCTGTTGACTCCTAAGTGTCTGACATTCATCAGGGGTAGGTCTTCACAATGTTTTACAACAATCGTCCCCTCCAGTCCTGGTGGGCGTGGATCTTGACTTGATCCTTAATGCACTCTTGAGATCAGCGTATTCCAAGGGTCCAATGTAAACAAACACACACACAGCAGTATTTCAGACACCTTTTCGTATATCCTTTTGAATGGATATTGGGTAAAACACACTCAAAGTGAAACCCGGCGAACGTGTATTCCAACACTAGAGTACTCCTTAAGGTAAGTACCAGATCTTTTCAATGTCGGCAAAAGTACCATGTTTTTTATTTCTCTTCTAACGTTTTCCAGAGTCAATCAGTGTTCTGAATGTAATTCAGTGTACTTCCACACTGGTCAGTTCCCTGGTTCACGTCCCACCGTACGGTGTTCTAATCCTGCTATGTTCTGACCTCATGTGTGCTGCTGCAGAAGAGATGGGGTAGCAGTAACACACAACAGGGGACACACATGTCAGCGATGGGGGCACACACGACCCCGGGATGTCTCATGCGGAGCACCCAATATAGACATCACAGACATCGGGGCAGACATGCAAGATGAGAGAGCACCAATCCAGATATGACAGTACAGACGGACACCGGAGGAAAGGGCAGAATATTCACAGATGCCATTATTAGAGAGAGGGGGAAGCAGGCTGCAATATATACCCTGGAAACATGCGGACAGGGAGAATGTTAAGAATAGGTTACAATCACTCAGTGGAGGGGCAGGAAAATGGATATATGAAATGAAAAAGCAGACAGCGGGCACAGGCTGGCAGTGGGGGATGTGAAAGGGCTGCTAGTGTCCATACTGGGTGATGCAACAGATGACATCTGGAAGAGGGTGGGATTCCCAGGGGTAACAACACAAAGCACCACACATGATGGGTCCCCATTTGAGAATTGCAGGCATGCGGTATGGCAAGCACTAAGGATACAATACCCCGATACACCGGGCATAGGGCAATTACGTCACGCAAGATGCGTGACGATGAAGATCCAGTTAGTTACATTCAAGAGATTTGGGATCTTTGGCACCTTGAAACTCGGGAGCCGTGGGACAAAACAATAGCTATCTTCTATCACATTTTAATACAAGGGTTGCCAGAATCGGTGCAGAGACAGCTGAAGAAATTAGTGGGAATGGAAGCCAAAGCATGGTCAGAAATACAACTAACAATAGTACACCATTGTAGGCTATGGCAGGAAAAAGATGAAACAGAAGGCGGAGGAAAGAAAAGCGGACAAAGCTAAATTAGTACAGAAGAAGTTGTCAAAATATGCCTTAGAGGGAGCCATAATCACAAGCCTTGCACCACCAACTCAGACAGCAGTGTCCCAGCCCCTACAACTACAACAACAACTACAACTACCACAGCAGCTGCCACAATACAACACAGCCGAGCAGCACCAGCCACAACTGGGGGAGAGGGGGTACATGGGTATGGGCGGTTACCAGCAACATTTTAGAGGAAGGGGAGGGGGGACTAAGGGGCGGGGCTTTGGGCCACCAGAATACTACCCAGGAGGAGGGTTCTGGGGTTTCCCACAACAGGGATGGCAAGGCCAGAAAGAGGGAGGAGGGTTTCCATGGCAAGCGTGAGAACCGCCCCAATGTTGGACATGCGGACTAGTAGGTCACATCTCATGCACATGCAGACACAGAGACGCACAACGAGGGTGGGGGAAGCAAGGGCAACAAGGCTACCAAGGGGGTCAGACTGGGTATTATCAGCAGGCAGGACAACCACCCACGGTGCAACAGCAAGGCGTACCCCAGCCACAGGCACAACACCAACAAGTACAAGAGACATTACAACAATAACAACAACAAAGCACACCAACAGCACAACAACTAACACAGTTACAAGACGGCTCACAACAGCCAATGGACACGACGACGGTGGTGTCAGTGACAAAAATGGGAGGGGTAACTATAATGGGCACAATCCCTACACTGGTAATGGACACTCACTATACCCGCAATAGGAAAGCCCACAGACTGCCTTGTTGTGTCCCATCCTATCGGTAACACCTAACTCTGCGGAGGAACCTCACATAAAGGTGGCGATAGGTGACAAAACATTTTCCTTCCTGGTCGACACGGGGCAACCAGGTCATGCATATGGGAGGGGAAATACACATTGTCAGGTGATGCCATGAACACTCAAAGATTTTCTGGGGCTCGAGAAGTGGTTCCATTTACTGATAACATCTCCTTATCTATTGGGAATCATGACATATCACTGCCCATATTATACTCTAAGCATGTGCCCGTAAATACCGTGGGACGTGACATAATGAGCAGACTGAACATGACCATCTCCTTCACAGACAAGGGTATAGTGTGCTCCACACCAGGCATACACATGCTCACAGCAGGGCAAATACTTCAGGCATATTGTGGTAAGAGGATACAGAGGGGGGAGCCGGTAGAGCCTTAAGTATTCCAAGAAGGGACGGATATAGCATTGGCCTGGCTACCAGGAATAGCAGGGAAGGTATGGAGAAGACAAGGTGATTATCTTTTCAGGACAGATGCGAATGAAGGAACGTTTGTGTCAATAGACATTGAAGGGTTAGTGGCACGAGAAGACTCGGTTGCAGTACACGCCCTAGACGGTGAAGGAAAGGCCTGGAGGGCAGTAAGAGCACTAGCGGAAGGGTGTAGATTGACTTAAGTGTCTGATAAACAACTCTTCTCACATGAAAAGGGAATGAGTGAGATGATGCTGGGAATGAGTGTATACATTTGGATACAGTTAACACACAGAGAGGTGGCCCAGGAAATGGCAATGGCACTAGAAGCACCACTCCCAGCACCACCCCCATTCTGCGAGGAGGACTTAGCAGAAGTACCAGCGTCATTATGGACAACAAGCCCCTACGATGTGGGGTGCATCAAAAGCATAGGGGGAGTAAAAATAAAACTGAAGAAAGGAGCAATTCTGCCTAGGGTTAGACACTACCCACTGTCAAAAGAAGCAGATGAGGGCATTTATTAGATGATAAGTGCCCTCACTGAACGTGGCATCCTGGTTCTGTCAGAATCACTGTGCAAAACTGCTGTGTACCCCGTCCGCAAGGAAACAGGGGTTCATGGCGTTTCATACAGGATTTAAGACCCCTAAACCACATTGTAGAATCAGAATTCCCCGAAGAAGCTAACCCAGCTACAATACTTTGCGGCATTCCAGCAAAGGCTACATGGTTCACTGTGATTGAGCTACAAAATGCTTTTTCCTCGATACCACTACACCCAGATTCCCAAGACCTAATGAGCTTCATGTATCGCAATACAAAGTGGAAGCACACAAGACTGCCCAAGGATACTGCAAGTAACCATCAATTTTCAACTGGGTGATCCAGATGGATCTAGGGAACATTGAGACAGAGAGTACATTACTACAATATGTGGATGACATCCTCATCTGTAGCACAACAGAAGATCAGAGCAGGAAGGACTCAGTTAAAATGCTGATCGTATTAGCAGAAAAAGGATACAAGGTAGACAAGGCAAAACTGCAATATTGCCAGGAGGAGGTTGTATACATAGGCCAAATAATATCTCAGAAGGGCAGACACATAGCACCACAGAGAGCACAGACTATACAAAACATGCCACAACCCCAGACAGTGCGAGAATTACAACAGTTCCTCGACCTCTGCAACTATTGTAGGGCATGGGTGTTTGATTACAGCACATACACAGGACCACTACTCAAGAGTCCTCAGAGAAGCCCAAAGGGGAGAGAAGAAACTGGGGTGGACACAGGAAATGACAGAGGCATTCAGTGAATTAAAAGAAGCGATATCAGCCGCACCAGTACTAGGTACCCCCTATTATAAGGAGTTTTTTATATTCTCACACTGTTACGGGGTAATAATGAAAGCGGTACTCACACAAAAAACAAGCATGGGCCACAAACCAATTACATACTACAGTGGCCAATTAGACCCATTAATGACAGGGCATTTCCTGTGTGAACAACACTTGCCTGCTGCAGCTTTCGTGGTAGAAAAAGCATCATCAATAACTATGGGATGTTCCACAACGCTTTATGTGGAGCATGTCCTTTTCGCGTTTCTGCACAAACCAAAAAGCACCCTGACTACACAAAGAGCAACAGGCTATGAAATTATTCTCTCCCGACAAGAGCTAAAAATAGTGAGGTGCAAACATGTGAACCCAGTTCCTGGCAGAGGTAGTAGAGGAAGGGGAATATGTCCATGATTGTACAAAAGCTATTGAGTATGACTCAGAGACACGTAAAGTAGAGGAAGATTCACTTGAGGGGGGAGACCAATTATACATTGACTGGTCATCCACAATTGACCAAAGTCATGGGGTAAGAAGAACAGGGGCAGCAGTGGTAAGATTAAGAGAGGACTGGGCAAGCGAGGCAGTCAAATGTGTTAAACTGCCTCCCCAATATTCGGCCCAAGGAGCAAAACTAGTGGCCCTGATACTAGTGCTTAGAGAGAGTGCAGGAAAAAGAGTCACTATCTATTCAGATAGCACCTATGTGACATCTAAAGTACATTCTGGTCAAGCAAGATGGTTGAGAAGGGGGTTTATACGGGCAGATGGCATACCGGTACAGCATGCTCTCCTCCTAGGGGAATTAATAGAAGCTGTAACAGACCCAGCAGAACTTGCGTTAGTGAAGTGCCAAGCGCATACTAATGGAGAAGACCTGATTTCAAAAGGAAATGATGCAGCAGACGCAAAGCATGCCTCATATATTTGGGAGTTATGGAACCTCCAAGAAAAACAAAAAGAGAGGGGAGGGGCAAGACAGATGCTAATGAAAGAAGGGTACAGTCATTTACCACAGACACAGGTAATGGAGCTACAGGCAGCGGCCCCGATGAGCGAAAAGAAACTGTGGGTAAACAGAGGGTGCTCAATGTCCCCTACATATGCCCTGTGGAGACAAAACAATACAGGGAAAGTAGTCATGCCTCTTTCATTATTAGAAATAGCACTAACACAACTACACTATCCTGCACACACAGGGAAAGAGGTAATTACAGCACACATCAAGGAATCATGGTTCTGCCCCAAACTAAATGCCCATGTCTCAAATTTTATCAGTAATTGCCTCACATGCCAGCAGTTTACTGCAGGCTACATGCTTAAAGTAATCAAAGGAGTGATACCCCGACCCAAAGCCCCTTTCTTACACATTCACATTGACTATGTCGATATGATAAACGTATGCCAAGGCTACAAATACATGATCGTGGTAGTATGTCCCTTTTCCAGGTGGCTAGAAGCAGTCCTGTGCTCCCATGCTGATGCATTAAGGGCCGGCAAGTTCCTAGTTAGAGAGGAGTTCCCACGGTGGGGTGTTTGCGAAGTCCTATGATCAGACAATGGACCCAACTTTGCCAATGAACTATTCCAGCATATAATCACACTGCTAGGAATGAAGCACAAGTTCGATTGTGCATATCACCCACAGGCCAACAGGCTTTGTGAACGCCTCAACGGCATCCTGAAGGAGACAATAGCGAAAGCGCAACAAATAACTAAGAAAAACTGGCTTTACTGCCTGCCCCTGGCTCTATTTGAACTGCAGAACAAACCAGGATCGGACCACCACCTCACACCCCACGAGGTGGTGACCGGTCGGCAAATACACCTCCCATTAGCCCCACCTACAAGGGCCATCAATGATTGCGAAGGGGCTGCCGAAATATTTGGGAGTGAAATGCATAAATATGTTACTTCCCTTGTTACTAGTGCCTCATTTATTTCTCAACAGATCCGACGAACACAGGGGAGGTCAGAGAACAATCTACAAGAAGCTAACAACCTCCAAGAACAAGCAAAAGACTCAACGATCAAAGAAGGAGACAAGGTTCTCCTACAGAATTTCAGCCAGAAGTGGAACTCACCCAGATTTACGGGCCCCCATATAGTGGTGAAAGTTGCGGATAGGGCAGTTCAATTACAAGACAAAACTGTTTGGTCACATTTACATGACATCAAGCCCTACAAAGCATCGACCTCGCCCCACCTCGGCACCGACAGGCCAACACTTCAGCAACAGATACATCAGACAACGGGAGCCTCCCACTATCATTAACTACAAGTTTAGATATTTCCAAGGACACCAGTGAACAAGAGCACACAGGTCATCCAATGACCAGGCGCTCACAGACATCTGACGCCCCCAGAACAATTCTAGTAGAGGTTTAGAACGAACTGGATGTCACAACCAAAATACATAGAATTATTATGCACGTGTTAGTTGCACAAATAAAGAAAGCTACAATATAGATAGGGCTATCAAGCACGCACTATACACTGTGTTACACTGTCTTTGCAGGTTCTATTTCTGATTTTTGTCTTGCACATGCAGGGTTCTGCGTCTTGAAAAGTTGAGTTGGGTTAGATGTTGCGTCCCATTGAACACCCTGAAGCACTCTCCCACTGATATATTCACGATTTACGAAGACCCACCCATTCCAGGCAAAGAACCACCACGCGTATATTACAACGTGTTTATTGAATATATAGTACAATCAGACCCACAACTCCACCACGCCCTACCCATACTTAGAAACTGATCCATAAGGAGGATCTGGGAGGTGCTATTCACCTGGACATTAAATGACTACTTAGTTCATCGGGCTTAAAATACTTAAAAGCACTAATACATTAACACTGATTTACTGTGATTTTCAGGTGGGCAACTATATCATCTCGGCAACTGCCGGAGCACAGTGTAAGTACTAGTAATGCCTACCTTAATAAAGCTTGCAATAAAAATAATGTGGGTGACTTTATCTACCGGTTTGGTAGCTGCCGTTGTTTGGCAAATGTACTCAGCTTTGCATGTGTCTGCAACATCCCATACTAACATTCCTCCTACCGAAGCTGCAAGGAGCACGATGTTTGGTGGTACGACCAGCACAAACGGGAAGGTAAGGAGAGGTAAGCGTAGCATTGGTACTGATGTTAATGGGGTCAACACATATCTCACTGGTACAGCACATGTCACAAACAACATGTGGTACAAAGCACATGTCAAAAATTGGTAAAGACACAACACGGGACAGCTGCTATGTCTGCTCATTGATCCCGTATGCCATGAGTGCTTCCAGAACCTTTGTAGCCACAGAAGTACCAGCAACAATGGCACTATGCCTTCTTTACCTCGGATTGTTACAAACACGGGGGAGATTCCAAGGAAAAACAGCAACCATCCAGTGAAGATCAAAAGCAACATACCGAGGATAGCTTCATAAAGACATTACCCATGTTTGATAACTATTGGCAACATACACAAGCACTCCGGTATATAACTGACAGACCAGAGAAAGGGGAAACGAAGGAGGTGACGCTAGAGTATCTGCCATGCAAATGGACCGTCAGAGAAAGAGGCTGAGAACCCGGTTGCTGGGAACGCCCCCAGATGTTGGTGTGTGGGAAAGTATACACTAAAGAAGGATGGGTGGACGGAGTGCTGGGAAGCAAGCCATTGACATTAACAAAGGCTGCAGTGAACAAGGTCGGGAAGAAAATGACAAGTGTCTCAAGGAATGGCAAAGAGCGCAAGTTTGCTGACATGGCTGGATAAGGAAGATGGACCACTGACAATCATTCCTCTTACAACACCAACCCTATGTTACCAGCATAACAGGGATATTGAAGTGGGGACAAATGAGGGATGCAGGAGGGTAGAGAAGATAGGAGACATGGGATCAGGAACAGCGGTACTGATGGACCATTACTGGGCATGTGGGTAAAAGCATACAACAAGCTACCACCTAACTCGGGAGGGATCTGCTCCCTCGCACATGTCAATGTACCCTCGCTAGTAGTGCCTCAAAAACATGTCAAGATGGACGACTTCCTGAAAATGGATGAAGGCAATAAACGAGGGAAACGATTGCTATCACCTACCACACTACCATCTGGCCATGACATCACAAAAGAGACCCCCTTACAAAGAGTAAAGCAACAGGGAAATGACTTATGGGGTTAATCAGAAGCTGCACTCGATGAAGTACCACCATCACATCGGCGGTTCAGCAGGACTGCCATGTTTTTCTCTGAAATAGTGCACCCAGGGTTCCAGACACGCAAATGCAAAATGGCTCCAGCGGGGGGAGCTAATGATGACAATAAACTCACTAGTCAACGGATTCAACGCAATCAAAGAAGAGCTCCAAGCTACACGATTAGTGGCCCTACAGAACAGGTACGTTCTGGACCTGCTCAGAGCTATGGAAGGAGGAGAACGCGCAAAAATAGGAAGCTCCTGCCGCACGTTCATATCAGCAAACAACAAAGATAATGGAACTTTATCAGAAGAAGTATCGCAGTTGGCAAAAATGCACGCTAAGATGGAAGAAGAATCAAAAGGCACAAAGATAGATGGAAGCTGGTTCTTATACCTCTGGTCATGGATGCCGTCCTGACTAGCGGATGGTCTAAAAATACTAGCAGGAGGCCTGATCCTGGGGTTGGCCTCTCTACTAGGGATTAAAGTGTGCACGGCAAAATCAAAGACGACTGCAGAAGAAATTATTAAGATGAAGCTACTCCTACCTGCAGAAGACGAACAACAAAGAGACATAATACATATGGAATGAGAGAGACTAAGACAACAGCTAATGGAATAAGACATGTACCCGCCATCAATAAAAGTAGAGAACCCAAGGAATCCCAAGTTTTATGTCGGAAAATGGGTCTACTGTAGGCCCGGAGGGGGATGCGTGTATATGTACTGGTCGTTCGTAGATCATGTGAACCACTACGGACATCTAGCAGGAATTACGAAGGTATGGCGCCTGAAAGATAGCAAGAGAAGCAATCATTTTGCGGTCGACAAGTCGACCAGAGGGGGGACATTAAGCGGGAAAACCCGAATGCCCCTTCCCTCCTGAAGGGGCCCCCAACTGGAAGAAGCACTCCCGACAGAATACCTATCAACCATCCGAGATTGCAACCAGTCCCACCGCTCCCAGCGTAAACTCATATCACGAAAGACATCCAGCCATCCGCCCATGCAATCCCACGATGGCACGAGCCCTAGCCAACACAAGCAACAACAACCAAAACCAAGCTGGAGACGACTATATGGACCAACTCGATTGACGTCCCCGCAAGCCATGCTGCAGGTCGTTAGAGACTTCATGACAACATAGCTGCATTAGACAGGAAGCACACGTGCAGTTGGCACAATCGTGACATTCACACACCAATCCACATGAAGAACATATGCGTACAGGTCTATGAGCTAGAGGACAGCGACACACACAATGTCCACACCTTTGTTATTTTTCATATAGGCTTGCTTCCGCTCCGTAGAAACGCAAGATGCCAGAAGAGTTTGTGTATATGCTTGCAGAGGCTACCTGCTATTAACTCTATGGATGGACAGGAGCACTCAAGGGACCTGGCCACCCTTGACATGCTTTTAACCTGTGGACAATTATATTGGAAGTATAGCCAGATTAAAAGTAGGCCTCAGACAAATACGGCACACTCGAATCGCCTCACAGAGATCCCGAAGCTGCAAGCTGCTGAGTGAGCAGAATAGCCCTGGCAGGGACTGCCATCTCCAATGCCACAATGTTGCAAGTGACATTCCTCATTCATTGTGCCCCGCCGAGCCCAGCTACAGAAGAGAATATCCCAAGCTAAAATACAAATCAAATCGAAGTAATTAGGCTTCACCAGCGGTCTCCTCACACGTGATTCGGCCAACCTGACATGATGCCAAGGCCTGGTAGCTGGCAAGAGGCAGCCGTCTCACGTCTAGGACTGAACCTTGCAACATAATTCTAACAATTCACCTACAACATGGGCTGGGACTGGACCGCTCTCATGGCATGAGCACAGACACCATTGTTACATACTGTCACATAGTCACACTTTGTTGATACACATTGTACAAGAGCAGGTATCTCGCGGGCTGGGAACAACGGTGGTCCCAGGCTTGGGGGCCCGCAGCCTGACCAATCAGGACACAGGGCATAGGGGCTGGCGGCCGGAATCTCCAGCCAATCATTAGGGGTTCTCATGTAACAATTCTCAGGTAGCAATTTTAAGGGACGACCCAAGTATACCACCTGACACAGTGCCTGCCACTAACGACATACACTATATATTCCTATAATGGACCTACCAGTCAGGGAGCCAAACCGGAGTGGCGTTAGGTTCAGGGAAGGATGTTGGTAAGTGATGCTGGCTGTGAGGTCACAAGTGTACAAAAAGGGCCTGCGAAATCGAGGAGCTATGCCTGGACTGCATTTTACCTTGTATGTTATCCCTGCTCGTTTGTCATAATAAATGGCAAAAACTCTGCTCCTTGTGTGGAGCTCGACTTCTTTGGGACATTGGAAGGAGTTAGGGCCTTCCTTGAGCTGGAGGTCCGCGGACCCTAGGTACGGCTATGCCAGCCCCAGAATGTACCCTAACAGAACATCATGACTGCCAAGTTTTATTCATTCAAGACAATTAAATGCTGCAAAATGGGCAGAATTGTGGTTCCCTGTCACTCGAGTCAAGGATGAAAAAAGGACTTGGGCATGCAGTTCTGGAACTATGATAGCGCATGCTCACACTCCCTTCTATTCTAAGAGATGAGAATACACTGCAAGGCAAAGTTCAAAGACAGTCTTCATGGCAGAAGGCATGGGAGATGAGAGACGTTGGGCTAATTGGGTGGAGAGGTAAAGTTAAGTCCACCTCCTGGCACCTGGGGTATGAGATTATTTGCTGCTAGTGAACTGAATGTTCCAGACTGGCACAAGCATGCCTATCAATTGTAGAGGGACGCATAATGAAGGGCCTTATAGTTTGAGAGCCAATCACATACCATGTTCTTAATAATGATGAAGAATGACTTGCACTAAAGGTGGGCATAAGTGGTCCACCTGACAGTAGATGTCCAATCACAACCCAACCCCTTATAGAAAGTATACTTAGAGGTTCCCCTTGAGCATATCATATGCCTTCTTTGGTTTTTCTTAGTTTGCCACGTAGTATGACATCACGTATGACACATTTTTGCTATAAAAGTGTAATTTTTTATGAAATGCTTCGAGAACGCTGGTGCAACGTCCGTTGATGTCCGTTGTAACTCCCTGTTTTAGACAATTGATAATATAAGAGAAAAGCACTTTGACATCTTCCTGAGTTGGTTCGATTATTTGGTGTCAGAGCAGAGTTATTCTGCAACCCATCCATTGCATGTGTGCTAGCAAAAAGGGCTCTAACGCTCATTCCATTACCCCAAATCAATAGGCCTCATTACGAGTATGGAGGCAGCTTCATGGCTGCCTCCAAACCAGGCTCCATTACCGGGTTCCTGCAATGAGGAATAACCGGGTCATTCCGACATAGGAGGACCCGGTAATTCCTCCTCGCAGGAACCATTCCCCATTCCCATTGAGCCCCCATAGAGCTCAATGGGACTGGGGATGGAGGTAACAACGGGCACATTACAAGTGTCCCGTTGTTACCTCCCTCTTCCCCTCACGGGACCCAGAAAAGACGTCTGGTTTTACCAGACGTCTGATCCGGGTCCCGCAAAGGGAACCTCGTAATCGGCCCTGACAGAATGAAGGGGGCCGGTCCCGAACTGGCCCCCTTC
Organism: Ambystoma mexicanum; assembly: GCF_040938575.1. Taxonomy (NCBI): domain Eukaryota; kingdom Metazoa; phylum Chordata; class Amphibia; order Caudata; family Ambystomatidae; genus Ambystoma; species Ambystoma mexicanum. The sequence continues at coordinate 573,112,806 of NC_090923.1, forward strand.
ATTTCGTCAGCTCCAGGGTCGTAATGAGGCCCTATGAGTTCATTTCTGATTTGGCAGGAGCAGAGGTCTACTCTGTTTTGGATTTGAGGTCGGCATACAACCAAATTCGCATGCCTCCCTAATCATATGACATGCTCATGTTCCTCACCCATGTAGGATTAATCAGTGCGTTAGGATGCCATTTGGGTTGTCCCAGCAGCCAGCGTGTTCTGGAAGGAGATACAAAATATACTTGGTGGAGTGACTGGAGTGAAATTTTATCAGGACAATATTCATGTGTGGGGCAGTGACAGGGAAGAGCATGATGCCAAGTTGAATGCAGTTTTGGAAATTCAGGTGATGCAGGTCTCACGTTGACGCTGGAGAAATGCAGGTTTGGCAAGTTTTCCGTGGACTATTGAGGATACAGTCTGTCTGGTCAAGGGGTATGGACAAAAAATAGGACTGTTAAATCCATTGCTGAGATGGCAATTCCCAAAAATAAGGCGGAGATAGCCTAATTTTTGGGATTGATTGAAAATTGCTCTAAATTTGTGAAAAGATGGCAAGGAAGACCACAGCATTGAAGAGACTGACCAGAAGTGGTGGAAAATTCAAATGGTCTTTGTCCTGTTTGAGTGGATTTGTACAAGTGAAACAGGATTTAGTCAAGCCCAAGTTCTGCAGGGGTTCAGAGATGGGATGAGGACCATTGTCCATACAGATGCATCTGAGCTTTGCTTGGGCAAAGTGCTTTCACAAGAAGATGGGAGGGCTGAACATACGGTTGTTTGCCTCACAGAAGCTCAAATATGCCTAGTGTTGCTATTCCATCATTGAGAAAAAGTAAAGGGCCTATCCTATAATAATTTGAAGTTCGACATAAATCATGACACACCTATTTAAGAAAAATTAGAGGGCATTTATTGAATGTTTGCATATGAAAATCATCATTAAACAGTACCTGTTGCTACGACAGATATGACAAAACTAAACCTAAAATAGTTAAAACATCCCTCAATCATTCCTCTTCCGTAACATACTTCACACCCATATCATTCATACATTTCACATAACAAAGGAAATACAACAATTTCACTAAAATATAACTGACTATAGGAACTGTTTTACAAGTAATCTGAAAGCCACAAATCCTAACTCTCTAATCACTGAGTGAAAATTCAATATTTCTATTCTGTGCACACTGTGGTGTACACAAACACGTTGGTACATGGAGTACAACTAATGTCAATAATCTGCTCCTTTTGCACACAGATATAGATGAAAAATGATCTGTGTGGTTCTTGTCCTTGACTCGAGTTTAGGCTGGGATGGTCCGCAGGCATGCAGCACAACCAGCCTCATGCGGATGAAAATCAAGGTGGAATGTAAGTGACTTCAATCCAGCATTCCAACTAAGTCAATGCCTAGTCTGGGATGCCCAATGGAAACCCTTATTTATATATTTTTTATGTCAAAAGTTCTTTAAATCTGGATGATGAACCCTTATATAATGCCCCTCTCTTTGAATCTCCCCGACCTCACTGAGCCAAGAAGTAGGTTTGTTTTGCAAATTGAAAGGTTAATTTGAAGAATTGAACAAAATATATCACACTTTTATGAATAGGAATAATATCTAAATAGCACACTTATGAATATGAACAGTGATCAGCAATGGGTAATCAACAATTCAACAATATCAACAATCTCTTTAATCAGTTAGGAGTAGGAATAGGAAGGATAAGGTAGCAGAGAATACTTTATATGGATTCAAGGAAATGCAATAATAGGAAAGAATGCAGCACAGAAATAAAACTTGGTATGATTTCAATCAAAAGGCAAAATTATCACTGTTTCCCCTGTGACTTTTCGTTTCTAGGACGTACAGTTCAAAGGTTACAGAGGTTTTTGTGAAGGTCGATTTTTCAGAAACAGAGTCAAGATTTCAAAAATGAAAGATTGCGCTTTAAAGATTCGGAATCAATATGGACTTATACTAAGGGGCTATGAAGAAGCAAGACACTCAACGGGCAGCCACCAGAACGGCGCCTCCGCTCTGACTTCTGTCCGTCAAAACACTTGTCACTCTTCAGAAAAATATCAGCGCATAGATGATTGATGCTACAATTATCAAGGATTATGTGGAGGAGAGAAGAACTTAGGATAGACAACAGAGATTCAATAATGCAGTTATGGATAGGTTTGAGTGGTTGGATTAGGTTACTTTAAATTAAGAGATGACTATGGACAGTTCTAGACTAGATACTCACTCCTATGGCTTTGGAATGGAGTGGGCTCCGTCAAAGATCTGGTCAAGGGTTTGGCTGGGGTTCTCTCGCCACCGGACAGGTCTCAGCACTGGATTCTGCTCTCAGCAAGGTAGTGCGGTCTGCGCGGCCTCTTGGACTGGATCTGACGGGTTCTGGATACAGCTCTGCTCTCTGGGTCTGGATCTGGGTTCTAGCACATGGTTCTTAGCTAGAACAGCAAAACAGCTCAGCCAGGTTGTTGGATTTTGAGATGCCCCTTGGAAGTTTAGGGGTTAGGATCAGGTTGCAAAAGGTTCTCAAGGCCAGCTGAAAAAGGTTCAGCTTGTGGGTTAGGCCTCTCTGCTTCAAGGTTCCAGAGTTTGGTTCTAGAGCTGGGTTCTGGAGTCTGGTTTCTGGATCTATGTCTGGCTCTTCCTGCAGGGTGCTTCGTCAAGAAATCAGTTGAGAAGTGGAAAGTGTCTGTCTTGCCTGTCCTCAGTAGTCCCTATTTATGTATTTCCAAAGTGGGTGGGGAGGCTGATTCTCTATGCCCAACCCTCTAAGGATCTTATAGGTCAGAGGATTCCCTGTCCCGTGATTGGAGAAAGGAGAAGCGTGTCATCCTGTGTCATCATGTGTCATGTTTATGGCTGAGGGGAAAACCCCTCCCCTTTGTCTCTGTACAGTATATCTTATTTTTCATGAATCACATATTTACAATATACACAACTTGTTAATACGACATACATTACATGATAGATTGCCTAAGATACATTTCTGTTCAACTCTCATCTTCCTAAGAGCTTTGGTTCGGAAATGACAACTTTTTAGCGCTTTTGGTGGGTTTCTCAATATTGGTTCTGCACCAATTTTTAGACATGCATGCACACCCCATCTGGGCACATTTCTGTAATTTTTCAAGTTCCTAGCATAAACACAGTAGCTACAATATGAATACATTCCGGGGTTTAGTCTCAGAACATCACACGGATTCCAGCTTAGTCTTAAACTGTGAGTGAATTTTTCATTATAACAATCTCAAAGTTTCACATTTTTCTCAGTTCAGTGCAATATTTTAGAAGTATTTTCCTTAAACATATATTCAATTCAATGTCAAATCCACATCCTCAGTCTGGTCCGCCTCCAGAGCTGGGCTGACTCAGAGGGTCACATGTCCTTCTTCCTGCCAGCAGTTTGTTGTTAGTCACACCCGAATTAGCATTCCTATTCAGCCCAAGGCCTCCTTTGTCTTCACTCAGAGCAACAGGCCAGGGTGCCCCTCCTAGTTCCTTCTCACAACAGCCTGTCAATTTCTTAGCCACGGGCAGGGGGAAGTTTCCTTTGTTCAGGGAGGAGGTGTGGAATTTGTTTGAAGCACAGTGTGGGAAACTTTAACTCCTAAACCCAATGTCTAAAAATTGTCTTATTTTATAATATAACTCAGATTTTTGACACATACATCAAAAATGTCTTACTTCAAGCCTTTTCAGAATATAGTTTTGAATTGTCTCCCCCTCTTAGGCTTCTGATAGCAAGTCTTTCTTTGGCATAGTTTGGTTTCAATGTACAACTTTACACAAAATGGTTTTAAATCGTCGGCTTCTGATAGAGGTGAGTAACGGTATTACACCCATTTTTGACAGATTTCTTCCAGCAAGCAATCCTCAAAAGTGGACTTTGTTCAGATAACACATACTTCTGTGGACCTTATATTTATGTAGATTCTTGAAGTAGCATGATGTTGACCACCCAACAAGGAGGTTGGATCGTTTTGGGTGGTTTGTGAGCCATGATTTTTGCAAATTTGACACCAAATAAAAACTGATTTTTCAAACAGCTCTGTTTCTTTTGCAATGATTTTGCTTTGTAGGCAGCCAAATGATGGGCTTTGGCAGTGGTCTCCTGTGTTACCACTGACATAGGCAAAAGTGGACGGCGGCCTATTTTTCAGCTTTTTACTGCACACTTTCTGGTGATTTCTAGCGAGCAGCATGCTTTCCAGTGGCCTTTTCTGACGTTTCTGCTGCCAGCAATGCACAGTGATGTTGCAGGGCTTGGACTAGTGGGTTAAGACATCCCACAGGAACTAGGAGAGCTTCTGGATCCTGCTGTTGCAAGTCAATTTTCTTTTAAGCTCAAGTGCCTTTAAAGTACACTTGAGTCATGCATTCCTTAAAAACCGGGGCAGCATAATTGATCTAACACTTCAGGCACAGGCAGGGACCTCTCCAACTGAACGACCCTCTGGTATTCCTCCGGGCTGGTCTTCTGGAGTACCCAGATCTCTAGAAGGCTGATGAGGAACCTCCTATGGAAATGATAGCAGGGTTGCTCCTTATTCAGATAACCGTACGGCAGGAACTGTGGACACACAGTGAGAGAGCTAGGTAAGCATAGTCTAAGTTGATCAAGAATCCTTCATTCCAGAAAGACACAGAGTCTAAACGTAACTCGGACACCTCTGTGAGTCCTCCTCCTCCTGCACTGTCACTGGAGAAGGGAGTATTTATTTAAGTGCCAGAAACTAGGAAAAACCGCAGCAGCTATGCTATATAAAACCTAATAGCAAATGATTTTACCATTTGAGGAAGGGGGTAAATTGGAGCTAGAAATAGGAATGTACAAATGGACAGGGGACAGAGAGTATTATTACATGGGGTACTCAATATATGCACATATGTGGACAGAAGTATTTAGGGAGGGTAGTCAATATGTACTCTCCATGGGTGGAGGGAGTCGAAAGTTCAGGATTGGGAGATAGTGTGATGCGATAGTGCAGAAACACCTTCCAGGTAGAGTTGATGGAGCTTACGGGCAACCTTAAATTCAAGAATTCTGGTGATGATTTTGATTTCTGGGGGTAGGACATTCCAATGGTGTGGTGCACAACAGGAAGAGCAAGAAGATTCACAGAGTGGACGAGGGATAGAACGATTGACAAGGGTGCTAGAGTGGAGAGTGTAAGAAGGGCAATCGAGGGAGACAGAGCTAGCTAAAGAGGGATGAAAGCCTAAGAAATTATTTAAAGACAAGTAGAAGGAACTTTGTAGAGGGATAGGAGTTGCATAGAGAGCCAGCCTGCGTAAAGGTAGTAGAGAGAGGTGGGAGGGTAGTGGGGCACATTGTAGAGAATGAGAGTTGAACAGTACAGACTGTGAGTTACAAAGTTGAGAATATGATTGAGGGGGCTAGGGAGTAGAGAGGAAGCCCATGAGACCACAAAGCTAATCGAGGCAAATGAGTGCTGTGGTGAAGATGAGAGTTTTTGTGGAGTGGTATACGAGAAGGGGACAGATTTTTCAGATGTCATTCTGATTGAGCTTGGTGAGGGAATCATTAGTTTAGTGAAGTTTAGGATCACTGTTGAAGAGGACTTCCAAGTTGTGAGCCTTGTGGTGTTGGAAAGGAGGTGTGGTGGGTCAGAATGAGGACACAGACTCTGATAATCCATTTCACTGAGGGATTTATTTAAAGAAAACGGTGAACACCTATCTTTACCTATACTATGAGGCATCACTACCTAACAATGTCTTAACAGTATCGGTCTCCTGTCCAAACAAACCATTTTCTGACCCTACCATTAACCGAATCACTAAAGACAGGAGAATGACTCCCTTCTATATTGCTTTTTCAATATTTTATCTTCAAATAGTCTCTGGTGACTGTTCTTATCAGTTTGTGCAGTTCCTTCAATACTTTCTGGGACTTTGATTCCTACTTTCTTTGGTAATGAATTTCTTGTTTTTCTTTTGGCTTTCTTTCTTATTAATTGTTGTTTTCTTTTCCCATGGTAAATGTATCCAATACTTATGATTCTCTCTTCTTGGTGCTTGAAAACAGATTTAGTTTGTTCTAACAGAGCTTATTACATGCAACCAAGATTCCACCATTGCCATGTAATACTGCATCATTTAAAATATTGGGTATAATCGTGCTTGAACATTGTCAGCCTCATTTATTTTTTCAGACACGTCACATTTCTCAATGGTTGCTAACATTTCTTGAATTTCGCAGCTCTTGATACATTTGCATTCTCGTTTTATATGGAAGGTGCAGGAAATGAAGGTATAATAACCAATTGCAATGCTTTGATGCACCCATTTTCGAGCACTCGTAAAGCAGAGGGAGGGCATGCAGCAGAGTTAAGAGGACCTCCGTGCAGACCTCCTCTGTCTTGTCAGTGCACTTTGTTCAAAACTTGCATGCAGTGTTTTTCATGTAGTCATCAAATGCAGATTTTACGTGCAGTGTAAAACAAATGGAGTCCTGTGTGATCTGCCTCGATTTAGTGCTTGCTAACGCGCAGGTGGATTTCCATAAAAATGTGCAAAGCGAAATTTGCAGATAGTATTTATTGTTTCTCAAGATGGAGGAGAAAACAAAAGAGTGAACGGAAATACTCACAGTTTCACTTTTCAGCTTTCCCCTCCCCTTTGTGAATGTTCAGAATTGCATACACAGGACCTAAAAACATGTAAGTGCAAACACTAATTGTCCCCTGAATGCAATTTACATTGACTAAATAATGCCCCCTTGGTTTTTCTATCGTATTAAAAATAGCTCTGCATGTGGATGCACCTTGAAGAGAGGTTCTTGGTAGCAGGTATACATGTATGCATTTGTGTGCTTCTTTGCCATATTGAATATGCTTGCCTATGATGATTTGTTGTGAATCCCTTTCACTGTAGCAGATACCCCACATTTCAGGAATACCGAATCCATCAATAAAAGAGCTAATGGCATGAGTTAATGCCACACAATGTGCATTTCACCAAGCAGTAAGAAGAACCGATTACAAAGATTATATTGAGTCATTATTTATTGATGCACAGGATGGTAGAGACCCAAATATAATGTCCCAACATAGTTAGAATAAGTTCCACACATACATTTTGTTACATTTTCCACATATGTCAAGAAAGTCCACTGAAGTGAACAATCTGTTGGCGTCGCTGGCATGATTAACGGAATACATATATAAGGAATTTACTTCTGCACTTCTTGCAATGCTGCATTGAAAACACACCAGGTATGAACACACTTGGGATAAGCACTTGTTTTTCTAGGTTCATTTTGGGAGTCTGTAACCATTGCGTCATCATTGTCCTGCTTGCATTTTCTATGCGCTGAACATACCGAGTAGTAGAATTTGCTTTGCTTCCAGTTTTACATAGAAAACATGCTAAGTCTACTCCTCAATTGGATTTTAAATCATTAGTTCTTCTGTCAACATCAGATTACTTATAAACTTTACTCTTTGGCTTTAGGAAGTTTGTGCCATTGTAGGAAATGTTGTAGTTGCATTAAGGGATCACTGTCCATTAGGAGTATCTTCATGGAAGTCCAAATTATCTGCAGCACAGTGCATAATTCTTCCTTTTACAATGTTCAGTGATGCATACACTCCTCAATTATCTTCTTTGCATCATAGAACCTCATTAGGTAAAGCTGTTTCAAGCTGAAGAACTTTATTATTGTTGATCAAGGAACCCAAGCCTTGCATAATCTACAAAAAGAACTTGCTGTGGGTTTTGGAATGTGTAGTTATGGAAGCAGCAATTTGAAGTGTAAATTCACATGTGTACCTCAACCTTATAGATGGTAAGTGCAATATGAGGCCTGCCTTTCTGTTATGTATTCCCACATAAGAGTTTATGACAAAGCATCAACCTTCATGTTCAAATGTGTATTTTTAAATTGCTTGCTATCAAACATTTTTCTATCACCTCTCCACCCTAACACTTCTTGTGGTACTGCTTTTGTAACTTTACTGTGTGTGATGGAACCTGTGAATTTCCACTTGTCCTCTGCCAGGATGTTTTTCCGTTGTAATTTATCAGCCTGATTTGGACCCTTCATTTTTTAATGTATGTTAGAACTTGATTCTGTATTTGAAAGCACAAAAATATGCACTGATTCATTCTTGGAAACAGGATTGTTGAATTCATTGTCCATGTCAAAAGATTTATTTTCAATAGGTGTTTTCAGGATTTTTCCGGATATTATATGTACCTTTTGAGTGACAGATTCAGTTGTAGTTTTGTTTAGCATCCGCCATTATGACAAACGTACCTTCCAAAAAGGCCTTTAATAAATATTTAAAGATTTCTACCTGACCTTCACATTCGGTAATGCGCTGATAGGTTTTTCGGCACTTTGCAAAACATTGGGACTCAATACGAGTTTCGAGGTAACTCAGTAGTAATTCCGCAGAATAATAACCAAAACCATTTATTTTACCGCCATTTGGCCCCGTGGGTTTACCACAGGATTACAAGTGGCGATAGGGCAGTGTAATTCCCCATCTCTGGAATCTATCGGCCACAATGGGGATTTTTGGCATATTTACTGTGATCTGTATAACCGTGCAGTGAATCTGCCTATTTTTGAAGGTAAAGTGGAGGATTTACCACCAGCTACAAGCTGATGGTGAATCCCACACCTTTACTCTAAAACCGGCAGACTTAATGTGTGGGAATATTGCTGGCGATAAAGCCTCCAAAAACTCTAATTTTGCGGTGCAGGAAAAACAGTGGGAATTCCATTAACGGCCAAAAAAGTGGCAGTAACAGAATTACTGCCAGTTTCTTCCTGCACCTCCAAACTATAGTTGTATATTTTTCCCACAATATTCTTTATGATATAGTGGGCCTCACTACAGGTGAAGCAGTAAGAAATCATAGTTTCTGTGATGCCCGTCCCACCGTTTCCAGCAACCCGTGATGCTGGAGTTAACGGATGATCACGGGATGTCGGGCGCGCGCATTCCGGCATGCCAGAAGCGGTGGCACCAGCATCACGGAAACACTGTGAAAAGTGGCCAAAAACGGCTGCACCGTCATGACCCAGGATCCGATTTCAAGATGCCGGAGCATGCAGTACTGGAAACAGCGGCATAGGAATTACTGTGACCGGAAATAAAGTGATCACCAGAACAGGAAACAGTCCGGCGGCCATTATAAAAACACAATCCATTGCAATCTGCAGCATTCAGTTGCCATCCACACCCCATAACTGCAGAAATACATAGTGGACCATGTCAACTCGCATCCGTGAGACACGGCAGCGGAACATGCTTGATGAGATCCTTGTCCTACATGCAGGGCAGTTGTTCTCAACAGACCAGCGCCGCCAAAAACAGCAGCTGAAAAAGTCTATATGGGAAGAAGTGCAACAGAAGGTGTCAGCAGTTTGGACAACCCCACGCACAGTCAGGGATTGCCACAAGTGGTAGGATGACCTCCGCATATAGGTCCCATCCCCCAGAATATCTTCCCCCACACAGACACACAGCGCCCTACCACAGCATACGATATGCGTGCCTTGTGTGCCAGCACTAGCACCAAGACACACAAATGTCGTCCCTCAACTCCACCCACACATGGCCACCCTCCCATACAATGGCAATGACACTTGTCCTCTACATCCCTGCCAGACATGCCAAAGATCCCCACTACATATACTGGCCCTGTGTCTGAGTCATCCATCAGCCCCAGCCTTGCCCCATTCGAACCCCCCTCACACTTCCTATTCCACATCCCAACACCCCACACACTGACAGAGCCCCCATACCACCATCCACAGAAAATGCCAGGACACCACGCCAGTAGTGCCAGTAGAGCAGTGTATCATGTTCCATCATCCCACAACCTGCAGCTGAGTCTGCACAACCCAAGCATGTGTGTACCCTGCCATGTTCAACAGCATGTCCCCTCTACAGCACGCCTCACAACCAACACATTGTATATATCAATGCATCATGAACCAACACTGGTCCCTAACATCATACCTTGCTTTCACCCTCAGGCACCTCATCTGACAGTGACAGTGCAAACAGGAGCCTCAAGGAGCACCAGACGCCAATGGCAGACAACTCCACAGACCACCACCACCCAGGACACTGCAGAAACCACTGTGACTGTCACAACTGCCCCTCCAACCCAGGCCACAACTGCAGTGGCTACACCTGCTGCCCCCTCCACCCTGCCAGTACCAGCTGTGGCTACATCTGCTGCCCCCTTCACCCGGCCAACACCCGCTGTGGCTAGACCTGCTGCCCCCTCAACCCTGGAAGCACCTGTGGTGGCTACACCTGTTGCCCCCTCCACCCTGCCAGCAGCTATGGTGGTGCAGTTGCCTGCATAGCCAACAGCAAGAGCGCAGACACTGCTCCCACCACAGTAGCCACATACACATATCCATGACTCCAGTACAGATGAAGCTGCTGATGATGCAGGAGACACCACAGGGAACATCATTGACCATACCACCTATGAGCAGCCTGAATTCTGCCCCATGAACCTCTCAAGCTTCCCACGCCCACCATTCCCCTGTGTCAGGGACATGGAGGGCCATCTGTACCGCATTGAGGAACGGCAGGAGTGGAGGGGGCAGCAGGTGTAGCCACTGCAGTTGTGGCCTGGGTTGGAGGGGCATTAACTTCCCTGGTTCAGCAGCACCTTGAGGAGTCCCACCTGATGAGTGGGGGGGGCAGCCCTGCAATGCACTGAGGCCCAGCTGATGCGTGAAAGCATGCAGGCAGCTGGGTGGTTCACTGCTTGTGCCCTTGGACGTGCTACGTCTGCTATTGTCCTCATGGTCAGGAGGGTCCGCGATGACAACGGCATCATGTCCTCCACGGCAGAGACCATGGCGATATCCCTGCAGGCAGCCCTGGATCAACGGGCCAGTAACCCTTTACACACGACATCCACAAGCTCCACGCCCGCTAGTTCTTTCCGTGGCAGCCCAAGGCGGAAGTCGATGCGCCTGTCAGGCACACGACACAAGGGCAGCCCAGGTGACAAGCGGGCCTGTAAATAGGCCAAGGACTAACATGTGCCATGGGTGTGTCTTGGGCTGAGACATCATGGGCAACATGACACAAGTCTGGAAGGGGTTGTGGGGAGGGATAGTTGGGCAGGGATTGTGGGAGGGATAGTTGGGGAGCGCATATGAAGAGGGATATTTGGGGAGGGCGTGTGGGGAGGGATAGTTGCAGAGGGGGTGTTTGTCATCCTGTTATTTCCTAATCATACATATCAATACACTGGGTGTTGCATTGAAATCATGACTGGATATTCATTTTACATGTCAGTGTGCAATTTATTTGGTGTACAGTGTAGATTATGGTTGATGGCCTAGGTCATGTGCATGTGTGGTGTGCTCAAAAGTAGTGGCTGATCAGTTCATAGTGTGCATCACACCCATGCATGGCATCCCTGGGATGGGGCAATGCAATGTAATCCTTGCTGTCAGTGTCGTCCTATGCTAGGTGCATGTCCATGTCTGGGTGAAGGCGAATGTTGCGCCTGATGCACATGTTATGTAACATGGCACGGGCCAGGACTATCTTGCCCACCTTCATGGGGCTGAACATGAGTGCACCCCGAGACCTACTCAGGCAGCGGAAAACTTTCCTTCAGCAGCCCAAAAGTTTGTTCTATGGTGCACTGTGTTCGGATGTGTGCACGGTTGTAGGCATACTCGTGCTGGTCTTGAGGTTGCCTGACAGAGGTCATCAGCCATGGCATCAAGGTGTATCCTGAATCAACTGCATGGGAGCGAAACAAGGTGGACAATGTCATTGTGGTGGTAGTTTCATGGAAGCGAAGTCTGTATGTTGGTCTGTGTCACATGGGATTGGCACAAGACGTAGGCAATGGCACAGATGACCTAGTATCCGGTGCATTATGTTTAAGGCTTCCAGTTTCCCATTTGTACTGATTTTTACACATTCATGCAGACCGTAATCAACCTGCTTACAGTCTGTATTTATTTATGTATATTGAAAATAAGGGTAAAACAGGTCTCTCTCTCTGGTTCTCTATGATGTCACTCATACATCACAGGCCAGTCTCATTGCAGATTGGCAACATGGATAGTGCAATAGTTGTATGGAAATTGCAGTGAAAGTTGCAAAATTGCCGACGGCATATATCTTAAGGCAGCAGGGTTTGTGGTTATGGAATGAATGAAGCTAGCATTTCTTTCCTATTTGTCTGCATGCATGCTTTAAATAATGGATTTTTGATATGCAATGAAAGCAGATTAATACTGGTTGTTAATATATGTCATTCACCGGAAGCCTTAATCGTGATGCAAGGGGTGGGGAGTTCCGTTCAAATTTCCCTCACCATTTTATACCCACCTTGCCCATTCACCCTATGGCTACACCAGCTTCTACCTTATCCATTGCGTGTGCCACTTCTGGTTCCATTTGCTTGTCGTGTAATGGTCATCTCGCTGATTTGTTCATCTGTGTTCCGACATTGTTATGCTTCATGGCACATGCATAAGAGTATGTGCACTTGTGACAGGCAGCTGATCTGGCTACATGCTGTGCGGTACAGTGCTTGCAGGGAAGTTTCATTAGTCTGACATGGCTGTGGCGCAGGTGGTGGGGATGTGCACAGCGTGAAGATGCTGGGGTGGTTGGCATGGGTGAAATGCATTCTGGTACCTGTATTGCATGTGCTGTGCCTGTCTATCTGTGCACAAATTGTGATGGGGCATGCTCCATTTGCCCACGCACCACATGCCAGACATGCCTTACTGCTCATGCATGCTATCTGTGTACCTGGCATTTCATTACACACATGCACTGTTGACAGTGGACAACCCACTCCCCCTTTCCACAGTGCACATGCTATAGTACTTTGACTCACCCAACAGCCAGGTCCGCTCTCTGCTGTATTTTGCCATGTACACTGTGAGCGTGGAGTTCCAGAGCACCATGGAATCATGTGTGGAACCAGGGAATTGTGCACAGCAGTGGGCGAAGAGGAGGTTTACATCGCACACAACCTACACATTCAGGGAGTGGTACAGTTTGCGGTTGCGGTAGCCTGCCTCATTTGCATGTCTAGCCACCAGCTCGACATGTGTGCAGTCCAGGGCACCAATGGCATTGGGCATGCCTGCCAGGCGTGGAAGCCCATTTTGGTGGCATTCACCTGGGCATGTGTTCTGGGGAGGGCTATGTGGTCTGACACGTGCCGCAGGAGTGCATCCAGTACCTGGAATAGCACCCTGGAGAAACAGGGTTGCGACATCCCATGCAGCTCTCCCACAGTGTGCTGGAAGATGCCAGTGGCAAAGAAATGCAGCACTGATACTACCTTGAGCAAGGCGATATTGCAGTCCTGATGTTCATTAGGCTGCGGATGTGATCATGTTTCAAATCAACAATGTGTGTAATGGTCTCCCTGTCCAGCCGATACAGGGTGTGGATCGATGCTGCACTCAGGTTCCAGGGTGTGGCCCTTAAGCAGGGTATGGGTGCTGCCTGTGGGGTGCTACCTGCTGGCCATTGTTCATGTGCATGGCCATCATCCTCCTCCTCTTCCTGTACCTCTGCCGCCTCCTCTGTCTCTTCCAAATCCTCCTCATATTGGATCCCTGCATGCAGGGCCCCCAGCTCCATAACTGCTACTGCAGCTGCCAGCATGATTGTGTTGGGAGGTGTGTGGGGTGTGGGTGTGGTCCTTTTGAGCATTCACAATGCTAATGGTGTATAACTGGGCTGATTATGTACACTTGTGGCATGTTGCTGCACTCCTGAGACTGCTTTCCGTCTGATCCGCGATGCCAGTGTTTCCGGCGCGGTGATCACAGTGGCACCGGTATTTTCATGCCAGTGTTTCTGTGTTGGCGTTACTCAGAATGTGCCCATACGACCGAGGTGCTGGTGTTTGCAGGCACGGGCTCCGGGTGCGATCACTGGTCGTGGTCACAGTGCTGCCGGGAACGGTGGCGCAGTGGGTCTTGTTTGCGGTAACAGTGTTTCTGGCACTGCAACGTGCAGTGAGGTGGTCCAGAAAAGGGTGCTGGTACGGTGCGACCGGCACCGCTATTTCCGGGACTACCACACATGTAATGAGGACGAGTATGTCATATTCATGAGCATATTTTGAATTGATGCACCCCCCAAAAACTTCAGTTTCCATTGGCTATTTTCACTCAATTGAACAGCATAATTCTCATACGACTCTCATCTTCACTGTAAACTGTGTGTGATGGATACTCCTAGATTCCGGTCTATCTCCAAAGAAGCAGGCATTACTGTGGCAATAAGACCCGAGGCGGCGGGCCAATACCGCGCAAGGTAATGCCCCTGGGGCCGTAGTTACATGCCCAAGCGTAGCGAGGGCCTTAACCAAGCCCCGGGGCATTACCGTGGGTGGTATTGGCCCGCCACATCAGGTCTTATAGCCATTAGTACACTGGCCCGTTAGAGTGGGGTACTAATGGCATTTCTTTCTGTTTTGAAACGAATGCTGCCGCGTTTCGAAACAGAAAAAAAAAGTCAAATAAAATGCCCGCTGGGAAAGGGAAAACATAGCCATCGGGAGCGGATGCGCTGGGAACAGAAGTGTCGACAGCGTGCTCACTCCCGAGAAAAAGAAAAAAGAAGGTAAGTGGGGTTGGGAGGGTGGGGAGGGGATAGTTTTCTGTGGAGGGGGTGGAGTGGAAAAAACGTACCTGAGTTCCCGGCGGGGGACGAAGGCAGCCTCCAGCCTTGGGGAGGCTCAGAGCGGGGATTGCCATGTTTCGAGCCTCCTCATTGGCTAAATATTTTTTTCCACTGTAGTTTATAATTTGCACGGTATCAGTATTTAAAATTGCATTGTGAAACCTAGGCCTTTCTCCCTCTATTCAGGATTCTCAAACTTAGGTGTGTTCTTTCCCTCTGTAGTTTATAATTTGCACTGTATCAGTATTTACAATTGCATTGTGAAAACTTGGTCTTTCTCCCTCTATTCAGGATTCTCAAACTTAGGTGTGTTTTTCCCCACTGTAGTTTATAATTTGCACTTTATCAATATTTAAAATTGCATTGTGAAACCTAGGCCTTTCTCCCTCTATGCAGGACTCTCAATCTTAGGTGCGTTTCTCTTCTCCTGTCTTAAAACATGCTTTTGGATAGTTCTTAATCCTAAGTGTCGTCGTCTTGTCCTATTGCTCTAACCTGCTTGCTTCTCGCTGTCTCACCTTCCTGCACCCTGCCCGGTGTCCTTCCCTAGTGTTCCCCCCTCCCCTCTCCCTTACACCTATCTCCTCTCCCCTCCCCTCCTACTCTATGGTGCTCTCTGTCTCTCCTATCGTTTCTAACTGCTTCTCTATTGACTATCCCGCCCTCCTCACTAGATCTGGTAGGAAGAAGTTTAAAAAGTACATCCTGGTCTCCAACCCAGGCCTCCCTATCGCTGACACCTATAACAGTGTTTCCTCCAAGGAAACTCTCACCAACATCCTCTTTGTTGTTCCCTCGCCAGACCTATGGACCCTACATATATGGTCTCTGTGCTCTCTCCTTTCTCTTTTTCTCCCATTAATGTTTATTCGAATGGGACCATCCTGGTCCAAGGCTCTCAAGCTAACCTTCACCTCTTCGATAGACGGTTCCCACGCCTCATCAATTTCCTTTCTTCTCCTGCTGTCCTCTCTCCCCCCTCCACGGCCTCCACCTGCTGCCTCCTCCTCGGCTACCTTGCCCTCTCCTTCCCTCTCAGCCCCTCATCGGGCTCCTTCCACACCTCCGCAGGGCGTACCTCTGATCTGTACCCCTCTCCGGAAGTCCTTCACGGATGGCAACCATCTCCACATTGCCACTCTTAACTCTCGTTCAGCTGTCAAACACTCCTCCGACATCTGCCGCCTTCTGGAAGAACTTGACCTCAATGTTCTCAGTCTCACCGAGACATGGTTCACGGTCAGCTCTGTCGCAAGTGTTGACAGACTCCTCCCTGATGGCTACAAGATCCTCTCCGCGCCCAGATCCAACCGCTCCGGAAGGGGTGTAGCCCTGATCTTCCCGGAGTGGGTTCCTGCCTCAGTCATTCCTACGCAGGCCCACTCCTCTTTTGAATGCCTCATCTGCAGGCTCTCTCTCTCACCTAGCCATTCCCTTACTGTGGCTACTATCTATCGGCCACCTGGTCAGATTTCCTCCTTCCTCTCTGAGTGGGTGGACCTTTCCTCCTCACTCCTGGCTTCGACCACTCATCTCCTCCTTCTTGGAGACTTCAACATCCACCTGGATGCCTCCTGTCCTCCCTCTGGACTCATTTGCGACCTCTGCGACTCTCTCTCACTCAATATTCTCCCCTCTTGCCCGACTCACTCTGCACAGCGCACACTCTGGATGTTCTGATCTCCTCAGACCTTCCCCTTTCTGTCCCTCTCACCACTCCTCTCTCCTGGAGTGATCACTTTCTCCTTTCCTCCCATCTCTCCCTCTCTACCCCACTGGCCAAGCCACTTCCGTCACTGCCACCCACCTTCTCGGTCATCCGACCCATGAAGTGAAGCATGCCAGTTGAGGCTTTCGCCGCCACTGTCTCACCCCCCACCCCCTTTGGCTGACTCTCACCCTGACACAGCCCTCTCCACGCTTCACTCTGCTATATCTGATACTCTTGATATCCTTTCCCCTGTCATGAGAATCCACCTGAAGCCCAAAGCCAAGTGCAACTCCTGGTACGACTCATACCTTGTCACCCTTAAACGCAAGTGCAGGGTGGTCGAGAGGAGTTGGCGTGCTTCTTGTACATCCTCTGACAAACTGGCCTGCCGCAATACTGGCTCTCTGTCCTCACCAAGAAGAGAGCTCTTATCCAAGTCTGCAAGGAAATGGCCAACCCTGCCGCAGTCTCTACCTCTCCTGTCCCCTCCCAGGCCCTCTGCATGGCACTGGCTTCTCACTTCATCTCTTAAACTCAGGACATCCTGTCCTCACTCTCCTCCTTTCCCCTCCCTCCCTCTACTCCCTGCTCTTCCCCTGGCCCTTCTGTAGCCACCTCGACTCCCTCCTTCTCTGCCTTCTCCCTGTTCTCCGCTTACGAGGTTTCTAGACAAGTCCGATCTATGAAAGTCTCATCAAAACAGGTTCACCCCTGTTCCTCCAAAACCATCAAGGACCATATTGACACCCTGGCCCCTGCCCTGGCTGACTTCTGCAACCACTCCTTCGCCACTGGAGACTTCCCATACCCTCTGAAGCACTCCCTTGTGCACCCTCTTCTGAAGAAACCCTCTGCTGATCCCTCCTGCCCGGTTAGCTATCCCCCAATCTCCATCACTCCCTTCCTGGGTAAGCTCCCGGAGAAACTGGCTATCTCGCAACTTAATCTCCACATCGAATCTGTTGGTTGTCTTCATGACCATTAGTCTGGCTTCAGAGCTGCCAGAAGCATGGAAACTGCTCTCCTGAACATCCATGAAGACTTGCTCTCCCCCCTTGACACTAACACCCCCTGTGTCCTCATCTAACGTGATCTCTCTTCTGCCTTTGACACTGTCAACCATGCCATCCTGCTAAATTGTCTCCGTGATAACCTGGGCATCACCGGTCAGGCCCTGGCGCGGCTGACTTCCTTCCTCTCTGACCGACCCTCCCAGGTCCAACTTGGGTCCTTCCTCTCTGCTATCTTTTTCTCTACCTGTGGTGTCCCCCAGGGGTCTAACCTCTCTCCCTGGATGTTCAACCAATACCTGGCACTCCTTGCCCACCGCATTGCTGCTCTCTGCCCCAAATTTCAGTGCTATGCGGATGACACTCAACTCATTTTCAGGCTACCTTCGGCCACCTCTTCTCCGTCCCTCATCTCTGACAGTCTGTCTGCTATCCAGGAGTGGTGTGCCACCAATTACCTCTGCCTTAATGCCAGTTAGACTGAGATTCTCCTCATCAGCTCACCCACTCCCTCCTTTCCTGTAGCTCTCTGGCTGGCCTCACTCGGCCCTCTTCCTGTTCCCACCTGCAAGGCTAAAAACCTTGGGGTCATCTTCGACTCCACACTCTCATTCTCTCCTCACATCTCTGACGTCTCTAAGAAGCCATACTACCAGCTGCACCTCCTCAGAGGTATTCTTCCTTTCCTCTCCTTCCCCCAGAAGCTCACTGTCTACAGAGCCCTGGCTCTCTCTAGGTTGGACTATTGCAACAGCCTCTTTCTAAATCTGCCTGCTTCTACTCTCCGCCCTCTGCAACTCATCCAGAACAGGACTGCAAGACTTGTCCTTGGCCTCAGGCCCAGGGATCATATCTCTCCAGGACTGAAATCTCTGCACTGGCTCCCAGTGGCTGCGAGGATTAAGTTCAAAACCCTCTGCATCGTCCACAAGGCCTTCTGGGGCCTAGGACCTCAATACCTTCAGCTCTCTCTTCCTAAATATCTTCCTTCTCGTGCTCTTCGCTCATCCGCCTCCAACTCCCTCAGGGTCAGTCGCTTCTCCAAGCAACGAGTTGGTGGTAGATCTCTCTCCTCGGCTGGGGCCTCCCTCTGGAACAGCCTCCCTGAAACTTGAGGAGAACCATCTTTGGTTCCTGGAAGCACCTTAAAACCTTCCTTTTTGCTTCTGCTTTCTCTCCTCCTCTCCACTGCTGAATTACTGGCTGATACTGCACTGGTTACCTGGCCACCCTTCTGTTCCCGGGCCCAAGTCCTGGCTGTTGCATGCCTGCACTGCCTCCCTGGCAACCCCTGCACTTGGGAACTGTTTTTCTGTATCCCTACAGCCACCCCCCCCCCCACTAGCACTTATGTCTGCGCTCACCCTGCACTTGCCACCAGCTGGCCATTTTTATTTATCTTGTTATTTTATTATCCCATGTACTGCACTCTCCCCTAACCCCCACACTTTTTCCCTTTCCCCCTTCCCTTGCACTTGCGCAATCTGAATGACACCTGGCTTAGTAAGATCGTTGTCTGTCTTCCCTCTGTTGCCCGTCCCCGCCTCGTCACGCCTTGAAACACTTGTATATAGGCGCGTTATAAATGCCACATCATATCATATCATATCTAAGGGGCTGCCACTCCCCCGCCGGGACCAAACGCCTGCACGCTCGTACGTCCACAGGAACACCGTGTGGTATGGCTTGGAAAAGAGCCAACACATGTGTAGTATTTCCCGTGGACAGAGCGTGCCTGGTACTAATTTGCAATAGTGTGCAGGTACCTAGGGGTCTTGTGCAGGGAAGCTCCTTCCAGCTCAACTCTCACCAGGATCTTTATGTTCTGCCCGTTGTATTTTGTATCTTACCTATCGTCTATCATGAATACCCTTGTATGTACACAAGACAGAATTCACCTTACACTACCTACTTTGGTTCATATTGTCTGCAGTTGGATTTTGAAAGTTTATAATCATTGCCTTACCCTCATTTCGAATTCTTACAGCATTAAGTCGTTTTTCAGTAGATTTGGAGTTTTGAACTAAAGCCTCAATTTCTTGCTGTTAGTACAATAAACACAAACAAACGTCTATACCACTGGACTGCTTGCGTTTGGATGATGATGCTGAATATATCCGCAGCACACCTTCCATAACTTTAGTGAAATGGTTGTACCTGAAACAGATAATGAAAATAAATCATTGAAAGAAAGGAACTGAATGTATAAACACCAGTGCTGTAACTGCATATCTGTACTATAATTATTGACATTTTTGACTTCAGGGTAAATATTGTTCGAAACACTTTTTTTTAGGTATTAATATATTTTTCAAATGAGTCCATAAAAATTTTCTTTTTTATTGTGCATTGGTTATAAATATACAAACCTTTAGCACATACAAAACATACTACATAAATAAGATGTCAACATCAATAAACTATGATAGAAATCACAACATTCCAGTAGCTCAATGATATTAAAGAATTATTACTAAAAGCACTGTACATACATTACTAAAATTTCAGAGATAGGTTAATATCAAATTAAAACTAGTTTTGATTATTAAGTTAAGATCATACAAGGTGGAAACTGTTCTAAAATAATAAAATAAAATGTATACAGTATCAATTAATCTCCAATAGATTTCTCAGGGTAGTGCAATTAGATTAATGACATCTTTCCAAACGTGATAGGCAGCCACTGATATAAACATTGATTTGGCCCCAAAGATGCTGCTCCAGAACTGGCCAGTTGCAATAAAATTAATGTTGGTTACATAAGTGGAGTAACTCTTCAGATAATATGGCATCATTATAGGGCAAATGGTGGGTAGGTGGTGTGGAGTTTCAATTGTCACATTACAAAGGTGGCAGGCTCTCTCCTCTTGCGGTAAGTTTAGCCATCTGCCAGTGTGCTCACATGCCGGTATTATATATAATACATTCTCTTACCTGGACAAACCTAGGAGCTACATACCAGCTTACCTGACAAAATTCACGGATGCGAGGTGGAGAGACAAATTATTAAAGTTTCGCCTAAATCTACTACCAACTGGGGAAATCTTGAGTATGAGATCAAAAGATGAGAAAATAAAGGAGGAGTGCTCTATGTGCTCCACGTGTAAAGAAAAGTTCACTCAGACATTACATCACATTCTAATTAAGTGCCCGGCGGTCTAAAATCTAAGGGTCCGGCACTTGGTTTGTTTTGCATTTAAGGTATATTGGCTCAATATAGAAGAATTTTGGCACAGAGAATCCTCGGCTCACAAGACTTTTTTAAGTATGGAATTTTTGAAGTTGTTGAATGAGTTTTAATTCATTGGATAACTTTTGAACGATACATGAATCCAGAATTGGTAAAGATTATGTAAAAGGTTTTAATGTGGCAATAAAACCCAGGGCGGCGGGCCAATACCGCCCGAGGTAATGCCCCCGGGCTGTAGTTAACGAAGCCCCGGGGGCATTACCGTGGGCGGTTTGGGCTGCCGCCGAGGGGCTTATTGCCACATTAAAAGCTTTTATATAATCTTTACCAATCCTGTATTCATGTATCGTTCCAAAGTTATCCAATGAATCTTGTAGCCATTAGTACCCCGGCCCGTTAGACCAGGGTACTAATGGCATTTTTTTCTGTTTCGAAACGCTGCTGTTTCGAAAAAATAAAATAAAATATAAGGTGAAAATAAAATGCCCACCGGGAAAGGGAAACCGTAGTCCATTTTCCCTTTCCATGGCAGCCATCGGGAGCGGACACACTGGGAATAGAAGTGTTTCCAGTGCGTTCGCTCCCAAGAAAAGAAGAAAAAAGAAGGTAAGTGGGGTTGGGAGGGTGGGGAAGGGATAGTTTGTGGGGGAGGGGGTGGAGGAAAAAAAAAAACTACCTGACTCCCTGGAGGGTGCGGGGGGAGTACAAAGGCAGCCTCCAGTCGCGGGGAGGCTCGGAGCGGGGATTGCCCCATTTAAAGCCTCCTCATTGGCTAAGGGGCTGGCACGCCCCTCGCCAGGAACAGAGTACCCGGCATGAACAGGACGCACTAATGTACACAGAAATACTGTGTGGTATGGCTCGGAAAAGAGCCAATCCACACGTAGTAGTCCCGGTGTATAGCGCGCGTTGGGTACTAATTGTTGTTATCTGTAATTCATTTTATTTGGGATATATGTAAAAAGGCATATTTGTGTCTATTCTACATTAAATTAACAAAAGTAATTGGCATTGCCCTCAACGATTACCATATACAGTAACAGTTATTAACACATGCAGTAATGTGTTCTGAAATATCATAAACTCATAATGAACCAGGAATTAGCCAAAATGGTCCTCTAGTTGATAGGGACAACACAATATCGCAGTTCCATGCTTACTTGATTACCTAATCTGGGGCCTCAATCTTCAGAAGTGGCAGAGGGGGATTTTCAAGGTGTTTCCTAGTGGAGCTTTCCTCACAGGTTTTAAGCATAACTGTAGTCCCTCGGAATCCCAAAAGAGCTTTCAAAGAAATGCAGTAGCTACCTTGCTCTGTCAGAGGCTTCCTCAGGCCCATCTTCTTGATAGAGAAGAAGCATACAAAGAAGTGCAGCTGGGGAAAACATGCTCCAAATGCGGGCGCGGGAGTGCAGCTAAGAGAGATATGCTGCAAAGTAACAGCCTCAGTATATATTCAAATAATGATTTAATCTAGTTGCTCCCTAGTTCTCTTGCTCAGTCATAAATACCTCTACTCAGATCTTCCACAAAAGGCTATTGATAAAACTGAAGAGATCCCGCCTGAACTCTTCAATACTCTGCTAGGAAGCTCATAACTGCTTTTTAAAGTTTTCATATGGCACTACATATGTGTGTCAAAGTATGAGTAATTCTGAACACTTCTTTAAGAAGAACATTGACAAGAAAGAAAATAAAAGGAAGGGAGACAAGGGGTTAGTGGTTGCCTGCTGGTAGAATTAAACCAGCAGTTGTTGGATGTTATAGACTTTTTATCAAAATAATTTACTTCTGGGGTGCAGGTTCAAGTATTATGAGCAAGACGGGATAGATAAGAGGGGCAGGATGGTAAATTGGTGAGGGACAAGTGTTAAACATCTTGTGGCAAGCTGTCATCAATCAAACATTAACAACACCAAATAGATTTGAAAGAATATACTTATATTTAAATGTGTGGTTCCTGTTTTGATCAGGATTCCTTCCTTTCCTCACTTTCCCCCAGAACCTCACTGTTTCCAGAGCTCTGGTCCTCTCTAGCCTGGACTACTGCAACAGCCTCTTTCTAAATCTTCCTGCCTTTACTCTCCGACCTCTACAGCTTATCCAGAACAGGACTGCAAGACTTGTCCTTGGCCTCAATCCTAGGGATCGTATCTCTCCAGCTCTGACATCTCTTCACTGGCTCCCTGTGATGGCAAGGATCAAGTTCAAGACCCTTTGCATCGTCCACAAGCGTTTCTGGGGCTTAGGACCACACTACTTCTAACCCTCTGTTCCTAAACATCTCCCTTCTCAAGCTCTCAGATCATCTACCCCCAACTCTATGAGGGTCATTCGCTTTTCCAAGCAGAGAGCTGGGGGCGGATCTCTCTTTTTCGGCTAGGGCCTCCCTCTGGAACAGCCTCCCTACATCTCTCAAACGTGAATAGAACCAACTACGGTTCCCGAAGCAACTCAAAACCTTCCTTTTTGCTTCTGCTTTCTCTCTTCCTCTCCCCTGCTGATGTCCAGACTGCTCCATGCACTGGTTACCTAACGTCCCTCAGAACCTGAGCTCAGGCTCCTGCATGTCCAGTTGCCCTTCCCACTGCCTCCTGGCTCCCCCAGCACTTGTGGTCTGTATCTGCAACCCTAGATTCCCCTCGTGCTGCACTTATAAGCCACCTGTTGGCTGCACTTACTGAGTTACCCACACTTAGCCACCCGCTGGCTACACTTGAGTTACCTGCACCCCCCACCACTCATGCACTTCTCCCCTTCCTCTTCCCTGCACTTGCGCTTTCTGAATGACACAAGGCCTAGTAAGATCGTTGTTTTATCTTCCCTCTGTTTCCCCCTCCTTGTCTTGTCACGCCTAGAAATACTTGTGTACAGGTGCGTTATAAATGCCATATCATATCATATCATTCATAATCTCAGGGATGACATTTACTTTTCCAGGTGGGTTAATCAAACTTACTGTCTTTAAAAGAGTGCATTCTTGTTTCTCTACTTCTTTGAAATGGAACCTTAATTCAATATTCTTCCACTCGCCATTCTTCTCACATTATCCTCATCTGGTTTACTTCACCACCAATAACTCCAGGTTTACTTCCTCTACTAAAACTTTCAATGTATTGTTTCCTTGTTGCAGAGTAATCAACACACATAGGTTCTGTGTTTTTCTCCTTCTTGGCACTCTCACTAAAATTAATACTTTCTATTCTAGGCAACTTTACCTCTAGTTGAAGACTTGATTCACGCATGAGGAAGGGCCATTGGCCAATCAGGCAGCACCATTTTCTTTTTTTAATGTGGGGAGCCAACAGAAAGCCTCTCCCTGTTGCCTCCCCACTTCTCCACACCCTCAAACCAAACAAAACCTCTCCACCACCCCACCCTCCACACTTACCTGCGGGGCCGCAGCTTTGTGCTCCGGTCTGGTGCCACACTTACCTGCGGGGCCGCAGCTTTGTGCTCCGGTCTGGCGCACCTTCCTTACCTGCTGACACCTTTGAAATGGATAAGAGTCTTAGTCCCTTTTCCCTATGTCGACAGCTCTATTTTTTTCAATTTTTTTGTTGCCCATGGGGAGATTGGCTGCACAAGCGGCACGAATCTCCAGAGGAGAAAAGGATATACATTCACATGTGGATGAACCCTGGGGTGCGAATGGCTTTCATGCCCGGCAGGGGCGTGGACATGTCCGGTAACGGCCCACAGCCCTTGCCGATGCCCTTGCTTCGCTTGTGCCTACCATGGCTTGGGCTGATGGGCCATTAACGGCCATGTCCACCCCCTGCCAGGGCGTGAATGCCATACGTATTCATGCTTCTCTAATTTCACCAAATATCCAGGTCTTTTATATATTACTATTTCATCCCGAATTCCAAACCTGAGTGCTTTGCTTCCAATTTCCACACTTCTCGTTTCTGACCACCTCTCAGATTCAAGTGATTTACACGTCTTAGAGTCATACTGGATAAAGTGCTCAGAGGGGTTCAACGCCACTAAGGTTTAAGTTTGCTCAGGGTTTCAGCAGTTGCTAGGGTCAAATTTTCTTGGGTTTTAGCACTTCATAGGCTCAAGTGCTCTCAAGGTTTGAGCACCTCTTGCGTTAAAGTGCTAACAGGGTTGCAACGCATGTTTGACCATCCTTCTCTATTCTTTGGACACTGTCTAATACTGAACTTTCAGAGCCAGCCTTTATAGGAGTCTGCTTTTATCCCCTTCTTTGATATAAACTACTCCTACTCCACTTATGGCTCCATTGGCCTCTTGATGTGATAGATCGCCATTTTCTCTCTTACTGTCACGTCTCCCAGCACACACTCTGGCATACATACTACGGATACATCAATCAGCCCGCACCTACCTAATACAGCGACCACCATCCACCAGGGAACTTGTGATTCATGAGCTCATGTACACAAGCAGCAGCGCCGTCCCATCAGACAGGGGAGATATACTGTTGGCATTCCAGGAGTTTTCCGACCCTCCCTCCGCTGGCAGCTACCATGGAAACTCTGCTGCCGCCCGGGTGCACGGAGAGTTCTGCATCACGTGATGAGGCATCCACAACAGCCTTGTTCAACATCACGAATCACGTGACAAGCTTCCGCACGCTCCCCGTGACCTGCATCATGTGATTGCATTGCACAGTTAAAAGCATCGGGAAACACGGAAACAGTGCTTCACAGCTGCTTCTAGTAAGGACTGTTTAGCGTCTTGGATATTCTTGGATTACTAGGTACTACGACCACGGAACGTTACAGGGATTGTTTTTCTCTTGTCTCCTTGCATCTGTCAACTGCCGGAACATTGCTTTGAACTTCGTTGTTTCTACTGGATTTCGACCTCATACTTGTTAACTGGACTGCACTTGGATTATCCTCGGTAGTGAACTTTTCGGCTCTTAGATTCTACTGGTTTTCTGATCTTGTTTCTGTTAACTGGACTGCTAAAGGATTACCTCAAGTTCATCTCATCTTGGCCCAGGTGTTTCCCACTACCCAAAGCCTCGCTGGAATCCTACTCCACTGACTCTGCTGTTGACCCCTGATGATGATCTTTCCCATTAAGGCCCTTGTCATCATTACACTTAGGTAAGCCTTGCTACGACTTGTCCTTGTGCTGCATTATTGTCCAATTGCATCATTTGACTAATCACTCATTGCCTTACAGTGCTCAGGGGGTCCTTTTGGTGTTCCTGGTTCCAGATTGATAGCTCACTACACCTGTGGCCTCAAAGATTGCACAGGTAGTGGTTGGTATTTCTACCTGTGCGGTACTTGGGGACAGAGGTATCATTAATCTGCACAACCATCAAGAACAGAACACTTACCCTTCCTGGGCGTAACCACAGGACTCAGGCATTCCCAATAGCTCACCTTTGTGTCACTTTACCATTCCTCTCTTCCTCCAGCGTTCCTCCCTCCCAGGTAAAGTTCTGTCCTGGCTGCAGTGGTCTTTCTGTGGATCATGGGCCTGCCAGTCTACCATCTTTGTCTGGAGTTGTCCACTGTAAATGTACTTACGTAACCCACCACCTGGTCCAACAGGGCTTGAGAAACCTGGGGATATTTTAGAGCATGGATTTGCTTCTTCACAAAAGACTGCCACATGGAGCACACCAGGATCTACTTAATGGGCCCTCAAGTGGGCGAAAATGCTAGTTTTCAGGTGATTTCAGAGTTAGTGGATCTGAATAGATTCAAGTATCCGGGCACCAGATTCAGAGAATTTCTGGTTCTGGAGGGCTGAAGAAAAAGTCTGCTAACCTGCAAATTCATGAGCACACAGTATCAGTAGGAAGTGGTAAAAACATTTGGGAAAGGAAATAAGAGATCCGCTAAACCTTGTCCCATATATTTACTAAATCAGAAGCAATATATGAGCAGCATAGTTAGGCAGAAAGCAGTCCCTGCCACGCGAGAAGCAAAGGGACTTATGCTCATAGACACGTCCCTTGAAACATCACATGACCCTGGGCACATGGATCATCCAGGAGTCAGACCAAACTCTGAAGCCTACCCTGCAAAACCACCTCCTACGGAAGGGTGAACTGACCTTTAAAAGGCAGTCAGCTCAAAGCGAGATTGTCAGTCTAGCAGAAATATACACAAACGGTGAAACAAGCAGATTCTGGGGCACCTTAGGCAGGAAGGCTTGGTACGAAGAGAGGCCTGAAGAGGAGCCTAATAAAATCGGACTGGTGTATGGTGAAGCGTGAGATGCTTGGGGTGAGCTAAGAGGTTTAAAGAGTAGTGTGGGGAGTTTGATGAGGTGGTAGAGTTAAGAGCCCGTAGGTACAGGGTTTCGTAGGGAAAATGTTACTGAATTGGGCTGGATGGAAAGTTGAAGTTAAGGACAGAGGGAGTAAAGTCACCTGGAGTTAGTGTTTGATAGTGAGCCTGAATCGTTAAAGAAACGTTAACTGGCTTTTGAGGATGTGGAGTGCTTTGAACAGGCAGGAATAGATCTAGTTGGGAAGGAAGATACAGAGCTGAAACACGAGAGAGTCTGGGCCAAAGTCAGAGAAAGTATTTTGGAACAGTGAGAGCGGACCACCACCTGTAAGAGTGAGACAAGGGGTATCATCTGGGAAAAAGAAGAGTAGGCAGGAGGGAATATTAACGGGATACAAACAAGTATTGTTGTAAGGAAGATGGCAGACAAGACAATCACAGCTTCAAAAGAGATATTGTTGAAGGGATAAAGAAAGAGACTGGAAAAATAAAGATACCAGAGAGAGGTTACTGAAGAGAGTAGGGGTGAACAAACCATCAGGGAAAAAGAGAGCCAAGTTAGAAGAAGAGAAGAGGAAGGAGATGACAGGACGCTGGAAAATAGGCATCATCTGCACATATTGGAGAGGGTTGAATGTCTAGAGACAGGGATCAATTTAGATCCTTACAGATAAGCACAAGAACAGGAATTTCACTTCACTCAAAAAAAGGGACAAAGAGGTTCCAGGGGACCACGTTGAACCAGGGGGAAGTGTAAAGGCGGGTCGAGGAATGAGATGGCACAACCATGCACAGGGCCAGAAAGTCTCTGAAAGAGGAAAGAGGGGTACGCCACACTAGCTGCCTTGGGAACAGCACAGAGGATGACCCAAATGCATTTGGCTGCCTGAGAGCCTTGAGTCTGTGGCTGGAGAGACTCTATAGCCCTAGCCAAAGGTCAGAGAACAGGACAACAACCAATCTGAGTCTGGAAGGAACAACAACATCCCCTGAAGTGAACCTTTTAATGCTGACCTTTTTCATTTGTTGAGACTTAAATAAACTTTGTAACACTTTGTTTACAAGTATCACTTGGCCCAGATTTTTTGAGTTGTTTTCGGGAACTTGAAGGAACTATTACTTTGGAGGAGTACTCTTTATGGTTGAGATACTTGCTCCTTCCTTTACCTCGCTTCCTAACAAATTTCACCATCCTGTCACACTTTGCTTTTTGAGTAATTTTCTCATAATGACATTTATTTTTTGCTTTACTTTGTATATACAAAGGGCAATAAAACATCTTCTAGCTATATTTTGTCTTTGAGGCTGCCTTTTAAGAACATTGTGGTAAACCGACAATCATACACATACTGAGGATGTTTTACACAGTAGTTAAATTCAGTCAAGTTTGAGGTATGTTCCCCTATGACAATCATCAACCCAGCCTGAATGACATCAAATGTATTGTGTAACTTGTACTCCTTCAACTATGTACCATGCATGTATCAGTGTACAAACGTTTTCTAATGCATTTAACTGCTGTACCCTCCCTGTAACTAAGTTCCTTGCAAGTAACAGTGCCTCGATGACCACGTATCTTTTGAAGGTCAATTTAAACAGTTCCTTTTTCCGATGTTTTCTGAACTTTGGATAATTTGATTCTGCTGTTAGAGAGGGGATTAAGGAATTCCAAAGTCTAAGGCATTGGTTCTGTCTCCATTATTTAGGTGCTTGAAAAGAGGCTGGTGGATGATCAGTGTGCTAATCGAATGTAGATTTCTGGCTGGCATGCATTGAGATGTGAGACTTTACTCCAGTAAGCTTTGTGCATAAGATTTCAGTGGGAGGCACTTTAGGTCTTTCAATAATGGTTTGATGTGATCATGTTTCTTGGGGTTGAGAGACAGCCTGGTTGCTGATTTTGCAGAATTTGTCGTCTACTTGTAATACGTATACATCCCATTAAAATAGCCTAGCCACAACATAACCACATATTTATACAGTGTTTAGTTTGTAACATGTGACTGTCTTTTGGAGAATACACATCTGTAAGTAAATCCGTGCCCCTTGTGATTATCTGGGTTAAATGACAGTTCTGTTTTAAATCCCAGGTACTTTGCTTTTTGTGATGGTAAAGGGATGGGAAATATATTGTCCATCTCCCTTCAGCTCGCCTGCCCCTTTGTTCATCTGCCTTCTAATAGACATGGACATATGGTAATATCTTTTTGCTCTCCAGGACGTAATCTAATCCCAGGCCACTGACCCCCTTCTCTCTGCCTCTATTTTCTAGTATCATAGGGGTGATGGAGGGACCTCATATCTCTCCTGCGGCCCATGGCCCTGCCCCCCTTTCCCTTCTCCTGCCACTCCTTTGGTTGATTGCAGGGAAATACCACCTTTTTAATCACCCTTTCATTTCCTGACATTGGTGCAACTAGCCCTGTCACTAAACAAGCCTATAATTCACAATTACCCCTGACATTTGCAGTGGACACACACACCATTCACCCCCTCATACGGCGTTAGCATTCCTGCCTCCTCCCTCGTGTACAGCACTGCAGCCGTGTTCTCCCCTAAGAAACTGCTGACTATTCACCTTTCACTGCTGCATTCCCTCACCAACATCCAAACCAAATGTTAGACTAAAGTGCTACCCATCTGCTTCACCTATCTAGTTTAGTGGAAAGAAAGTACATAGTGAACGTTCTTGCAGGAAGGTGGTATTAAACACATGATCTTTTGACTGGATGCTAAAAGAAGCTTCTTGGCCTCATTGTCAATCAGAATAGGTGTCCCTATTTCATCATTGCTGAAAGAAAGTTGTTCTTCATGCAGTAGTGTCTCTGCACCAGCCAGTTTGTCTATTGATGCTCGATAACCTGTGCGAGTGGGCGACAAACGTCCTTGCATTTAT
This sequence comes from Ambystoma mexicanum, assembly GCF_040938575.1. Taxonomy (NCBI): domain Eukaryota; kingdom Metazoa; phylum Chordata; class Amphibia; order Caudata; family Ambystomatidae; genus Ambystoma; species Ambystoma mexicanum. The sequence goes on from NC_090923.1 coordinate 573,142,543, forward strand.
ACATGGAACAGTCGCTGGCAGGATCCCCACAGCTACATTGACTCCCCCGAACTCCAAACACCCCCATTGGGCAGAAACCTCCAGCCAGACACAACAATGCCATGAGGAACACGCTTACTTTCCCTTTAACATCTGTGACCAGCATCTCCATTCATGCTGGTAGATCACATACATACCTACATACACACCTACGATATTCAATCAAAAAGTTATACTCAACTGTAAGGGTTCCCATTCATAGTGGAAGATCAAAAACACGCACAGGACGTTTATCCATAATGTTATGCATAGTGTTACATTGTAGCAGTCCAACAGAGATGCTGCAGAAGGCAAACATGAATAAGAAAAGGTTTAAAGATGTGCGGGTGAAACATTGCTACTACTCAGAGTCCATAATGAATTTCTATCAACGAGAAACCTCTGCTCAGACTTACCAAAGTGTTTTCTCAATGGGAAAGTACACAGAAGCACTAGACACCTGAATGCCTCAGCACTGTATTCCAAGGGGAGGGTTCTAGTGACTTTCAAATGGTAGGCAGCCCTTTCAACACTTGTGGCCCACCCCAGAGTTCAACCCAGACCTAGCTGGCAACTGAGTCAACCAACCAATCTGAGCCCTTTCCCTTTCAAGACACTCGGGTGCAGCCTATCAACCTAAAACACACGCATAGAAAGGAGCGAGGGTCCTATGTAAACCAGCCAGCCCTATCATTGAGCATCTTGGAAATCTCAGAGCAGGATAGAGATGCACCTTGGAGATAACAGAGAGGAAGTGGTAGATAAGGTTCTGGAGAACTGGTAGGAGTCCCACAGTGAGCAGGAAACAGGAAGGAGTTTGAGAAAAGAGGCTGAACAGAAGATAGGTGTGCATAGGTAGGTGGGAGAGTGTAGTGTAGAGGTAAGAGGAGGGAGATATTGACACAGTGGAGAAAGCTTTTACTGTGTGAAGAAGTCTGGGATTTTTGTGGAGCAAGATAGAGATTGTGTAGTGGAGATAGTGGGAGATATTATTGTAGAAAGTTATTTTGTTCAATCAGAGGAGAGAGACAGTTATTGGGAGAGAAAATAAGATTGACTTGGCAAAGGATTGATTTATTGATTTGGTGTGTAAAGAGATGGACATCACCTTGGAGAAGAAAGAGAGGGATATTGCTTTGGCAAGGTGTGAGCAGTTCAAGAGAGAGATTACCTGGAAGAGCAAGCAGAGAGATTCTGATTTGAAGTAGGAGGGAGGTATTGTGTTGCGAGAAGAGGGATATATCACACCTGAAAAGTATGAGATATCTGTGATATGGCCAGCAACAATAACCCTCCAGCAATCAGTGATACTTGTGCGCAACCTTGGAAAGAAGTCAGCAGAGGGAGAGTGCATCTGTACAGCAGCCACTTCGCTGCAGCGAGAGGAGCCACAAATGCTGGTGGTTTGTCCCGTAGTCCACCAGGCACTATATAACAGGACTATGTCCCCAAATAGACTGTACGTACATGGAGGGATCGCTGAACCAATCCTCCTAACACAAGCATGGATGAATTCCAAAGGCCGCCACATTCTGCGGCGGGCCTGCACAGGAAAAAAGAGTGGAGCTTATTCCACCTTTTAATAGTTCTGCTGATTATGTCACACACTTGGAGGGAAAGATAGGAATAGATTGGATAGGGGAAATTAACCAATGACAGGAGGAAGGCAAACATAAGAGGAAGGACAGGAAGCAGGAAGTTGTGGGTTGTTTGGATGAGGTCAGAAGATGGTGAGGTGGTGGTGGACCAAGCGAACAGTAGGAGAAAGGAAGGAGTAGCGGATTGTGGGGGCACATTCTGGAGAAGGCGTCGTTTTTGGTAGTGAGTGCCAGTGGTACTGTGTTGTGAGTGCCTGTGATAGTGTGGCAAGTATGGTTAGGTGAGTTAGTGTAAGGAGTACATATGAAGTTTGTGGGACTGAGTAAAAGGAGGGTGTCTGGATTGAAAGTGAGAGGAGGGAGTACTAATAGTGTGGAGGAGAGAGCAGTAGTGTGGAAGAGGGAACAGTGGTGTGGCGAAGGTAGTAGTAGCATGGAGTAGGAAGGAAGAGTGACAAAAGAGTGTGGAGTAATATCAAAGGGTGGATGGGAGACCTAGAAGGACTAAGAGACATCAGAGGGTCAGAGGGAGAGGAGAACAGAGGTAGGTGTAGTTGGGGTAGGTGTGTAGTGAGAGGATAGGAGATGGAGAGGGGAAACTAAGTATGAGAGGAAGTGCTGAATCAAGAAGAGTGTCTGCAAGTAACCATCTCCAATCCCCATAGAACACTAAACATTGACTAGAGTAGGGACAGGTCTAGGAAATCACGGGGGGAGTTTAGTTAGAGAAGGCATCCTCCCTTTAGTTCCTCAGAACATTTGCAAATCTGATTTTAGACAATAGAAGTCAATAATAAGTAACATACCACCCCAAGCACCAATCTTGTGCTCAGACTGTCAGAAACCCCCTGCTACCCTGCCTAGAGGACAAGCCATGGTTCAGACCGGACTATTTTTGGAGATACTGTAGGAACCTATGGAAGAGTGGCCTCAAAATCTGGGTGGTCCCACAAACATTCCCTAGAGATAGGAGCAGGAGTTAGTGACTGAGACTATGGGGGAAGATTAACGTAATCCTGCTGGACCTTGGGAATAAACCGTTCATCCTAAAACCTGACCAAACCATAGCACAATTAATCTCTAAGAAGGTTGTTCTCTCTGAGATAGAGGAAGTGAATACTCTGGAACCTACTGAAGTGGTTTAGGTAGGCTTTGGTGAGTTGACAGAAGCCTGCAAAGAGGAAAAACAGCCCTGAGAATTCAGGGGACCAGCCTCCGAGGAATGTTCAGAAGCCCAGAGAATGGATCCACTCCTGGAGCCTCTGCTCAGACTTACCAAAGGTATTTCTCAGTAGTACAGTATACAGTAGCCCAAGAAACTTCACCAGCTCCATACAATACAGCAGAGGGAGGGTTATAGAGGCTTTTAAAATGGCAGGCAGGCATTTTAACACATGTGGCCCACCCCTGAGCTCAACCAGACCCAGGTGCCTTACATAGAGAACCCGCCAATTTGAGCTCTTTCAAGGCACCCACTTGCAACCTATCATCCTAAAACCCACCCTATCACTAAGAGTCTTGGAAATCTCAGAGCACGAGAGAGAGATACAGCCTTGGAGACCACAGAGAGGCAGAGGGTAGATAGGGTCCTGGAGACCTGGAAGGAGTCCCAGAGTGAGAAGTACCCAGGATGGAGCTTGAGAAAATAGGCTGTGATATTTGTGCACGGGAAGGTGGGAGCAGTGTGGAGTTTAGAGAAGGGAGATGTTGGTATTGAGGAGGTAGATTTTACTGTGGGCGATTTTTGTGGAGCAAGATAGAGATTCTGTAGTGGGGATAGTCAGAGTTAATAACGCAGAAATAGATTTTGTTCCAGGAGAGAGATCCTTGTGTTGGTAGGATGAAAAGATAGACTTGGCAAAGGAGTGATTTATTGATCTGCAGTGCAGGATATGGATTTCACCTTCAAGAGAAAAGGGATGGATAGTGCTTTGGAAATGAGTGAAATATATTGTTTGAGCAGTTGAGAGAGAGATTGTCTGGGAGAGCAAGTTGGGAGTTTCTCTTTTGAAGTAGGAGGGAGGTATTGTGTTGTGAGAAGAGGGAGATATCACTTCCGAAAGGTATAAGAGATTTATGATATGGCCAGTACTCAGCATCAATAACACTAGTCCAGCAATCAGTGTTGCACGCTAGAAAAAAGACAGACAGCAGTGAGAGACTGCATCTGCAGAGTAGCCACTATGCTGTGGCGAGAGGAGCCACACACGCTGGTGGTTTGTCCTCTAGACCACGGGGACTTTGTAACAGGGATGACCTCCAGTCTGCACTAACCTGGAGACATTGCTGTACCAGTAAAAATGCACACTGAATGCCTTAGGTAAGCGTATTCTGTGGCGGGCCCTCATGGGGAAAAAGGGTGGAGCTTATCCTGCTATTTAACAGGTCTGATTATGATGTCATACCCTGGGAAGGAAAGACAGGAATAGGCTGTATTGGGGAAATGAACAAATGGCAGCAGGAAAGGGAACATAAACGGAAGGACACAAAGCAGGACCTTGTGGGTTGTTTGGATGAGGTCAGAAGAGAGCGAGGTGGTGGACCAAGAGACAAGCAGGAGGAACGAATGAGCAGTATATTGTGGCAGCGATTTCTGGAGAAAGTGTGGTTTTTAGTGATTGAGTGCCAGTGGTACTGCGTTGTGAATGTGATTGATAGTGTGGCAAGTGCGGTTAGTTGGGTTAGCGTAAGGAGAACATGGAAAGTGTGTGAGACTGAGTAAAAGGAGGGTGTCTGAGTAGGAGGTGGGAAGAGGGTGTAGTAGTATTGTGGGGGAGGGATTAGTAGTGTAGAGGAGGGAATAATAGTGTGGAGGAGGGAACAGTGGCGTGGTGAAGGGAGTATTAGCGTGAAGTAGGGAGGAAGAGTGACGAAGAGGGTGGAGTAACAACAAACGGTAGAGGGGGGACCTAGAAGGACAACTAGAGAGACAACTGAGGGTCAGAGGGAGAGGCGATTTGAGGTAGGTGGAGTTTGGGGAGGAGTATAGTGAGAGGACAGGAGGGGGAGAGAAGAAAGTGTGAGAGAGAGGAAGGACTGATCAAGCACAGTGTTTGTGAGGCACATTCTAATATCCCGATAGAACACAAACCACTGGATAAAGTAGAGGCAGTTCTAGGTTATCCCTGAGGCAGTTTAGTTAGAGAAGGCATCCTGCTTCAGTTCCTTATAACTTGATCACGTCAGATTTAAGACAGTAGAGGTCAATATTCCGTATTGGCTAACCTGGGGCCATGGAGGCCTGGGTTAGGGAGGAGTTGCTCTTACAGATGAGACGGGAGGGGTGGCTTAGGGCCCCTTACAATTTTGATAAACACCCCTGAACTGTCTCTGAGGCTTGGAGTAGGTCTTGTCCCATCGGTGATATAGTGTTGCAGAGAGGAAGGTGGGGGATGACATCTTGGAGACGAAAGTGGGAGTAGTTGTTTTGGTGAGGAAGGAGGGAGATGTCATTTTGGAGTGGAAGGAGGAGAGTGATATCCATCTAGAGTTTTGGGTTGAGGAGAAGGAGGGGGACCAAGGCAGATAAAGCGATTGTAGAGAGACAAGACCAGGACAGTTTTCTGGGAAGAAGAACTGTTGGCAAGGGAGATTTGTTGTAAGAAGACAGAACACCACCAAGGAGTAAGAAAAGGGGATTGCTTGGCAAGAAGGGGAGTTAGAGCACAAACACCACCGTGGGAGGAGGAGAAGCCAGAGAGACTTAGCTAGAGACACAAGGGAGGTTTCAGAGGACCACAATGGTTAAAGAGACATTGAAGAGCTGGGTAGAGGTATGAGACTGTGCCACTGCACTAGGGAGCATCCAGGTTACTCTGGGGGTAGTCAGCACAGAGAAGGTTCTGAGAGAGAACACCAAGTGGAGAAGTGCATGGAAGGAAAGAGTAGGGCCACACATCTCTGCTGAAACCCACCAAACCAACCCACCCCGGAAGCATCAACCTTATACCAAGACTGCCAGAAAAACCCTGCTGCCCTGCAAGAAGTGGCCCCAAAGGACATTTACAGACGGCATTAGTGAATAGACCCCTGAAAGCACATGCCACTGGAGGCCATTGGACTGTGGCTGGAAAACATCTGCATATCAAGGAAAGTGTCTGAGGGCCTGATAACCCCTTACCTACCACCAACCCCTGAAGGGGATTAGACACGCTCTGTGAAGAGGGAAGACATTATATTGCACTTTTTAGTTGTTAGGACATTTGAATATTTGTTTTTGTACTGGCTATCTGATTTGGATCACATGGACATGCCTTTAGTGCCTCATTGGATAGCTCAGGGGCAGCATGTTTGTCTTGGAAGCAAGACAATGCAGCGCAACACAGGTTCAAATCCTGATCTTGCACATAGAAACCACTTGTTGGTATTAAGTGCGTTATAAATGAACAATTAGAAATTATTATAGATTATAGCTTGTGCAAATCAGATTTCAGACAGTAGCAGCCAATATTCGGTATCGACTAATTTGGGACATTGAGCCCCACTATGGTAAGGCTCTTTTAAGTAAGTGGTTGAGTTTGCACTTCCTTTGACCTATTGTTAGGGAAACTAGAATTTGTTAATCACTGCTGTGAAGGAAAGATTGGATCAAGAGCACAACCCAGCCAGATACTCCCATCCATTCTCCTAGTCTTATGAGCAGATATTGGTGTTCTATCATGTCAGGCTGCTGTAACATCAAAGAGGATCAACAGAGGTGTCGCTGGGGGGGGGGGACGTGGGAGGGCTATAGCACCAGCTCTTTTGGTTGTAGCCATAGATAGAAGCTGAGGGGCTACATCCAAAAGGATAGCTAGCCCTGAGTCCCAACAGTCCCAACATTAGCTTATCTCCAGATCTTTTCTAGCAACACCTCTGAGGATCAGGAGTCTTGGGAGGATAGCTCAGGGGCGACGTGCTTGCCTTGAAAGCAAGACGACACGCAGCAACACCGGTTCGATCCTCGGGGGTCCGCGCTTAGAAACCTCCAGGTATTAAGTGCGTTATAAATAACCAATCATATCATATCATATCATACATTGTAATGACCATTTTCTAGTGTAGGAAGAAGATCCTCTCTATTGTAATTCAGCACAGTTTCAGTTCCTACTAACAGAACAAGATGTATTAGTCCTTCTGTACATTCTCTCAACAAGCTGTGAAGTGGGGGCATGGGGACACTGTCAGGTGCACACCCCTTCAATATCTGTAGCCACGCAGGGCTTCTGGGAGGACATGAGGGTTTTGAGGAGGTTACTGTTTCCCATGCAGTGAGGGACAGGCTGTGACACACTTCTAGCACAGGGCAGCTTGATTTAGACAGGTTGGTTGTCTCTAAAGGTTCAATAGGAGAGTGGGCTGTGCTGGTTCTGTGGCCGCATTTGAAAGCATTCATACACATGTTAGGGGTAGAGTGCAGTAGTCTGCTGGTTTTACTTGTGCATTAGTCCCCTTCTGTGTGAAGTTTATGCAGCAAAGGGCGAGAGTTCTTGATCCTAGCACTTATAAATGGAGGACAGGGCACACAGTATGTAGGGGGGGGGGGGGCGAGCCAGGGTGTTTATGTTCAACAGACATAGAAGAAACCTAAATACATACATACCCATGCCTCATGTGGAGGGTCCAAGTAATATTGCATACGTATTTCGAATCTAACAATAAACATTATCCTGTTGTAACCCATGACACTACAGGATACCCTTGCAGCCGATGCTCTTTAATGTAAAGTTAAGAACTGTAAACCTGTTGCACCAGGACCTCATACCTCTCAGAGTCCCATTCTGCCATTCAGTATGTGCCTGCAACCTCGCAACTGCCCCAACCACCCCAACAAGGCTTTACTTTCTCATGAACCCAAAAAACACACCCTGTAAATTCCCTCCTAAACAGGCACTACCATTTTCAAGGTCCGTACAACACATTACACTAATTTCCCATCTACAAATAATAATTCTCCAACTGTAGCTCTTTACTATAACCTTGGAGCCGATTGCTGTAAATGGAAGCCTAAAGATGGCCCCGCATTTTAATATCATGGACCCCATGAGTGCTGAAAATCAGGCATCTCCTCTTATCTCTGAGAAGCTTCTGTCCCTTATTAATTTTGAATGGGATTGTATTGTATTTGCTATGTATTTGTATTTCGGGTTTCATGTAGCACAGACCTTGCTCGGAGGCAATGGAGTGCTGTACATATAGTTGAGTTTAATATATAAGTTAAGGAGGGAGTTTCAGATTGTGGCATGGGAAGTTCCAGCCATGGGAGTTGGATGTGGTGCTGGAAGGAAAGGACCTTAAGTGGCACCTAGGTATTGAATGAATAGTAAGGTCCTGCATTCCTCCCTGAACTGCAACAGCATTGTTGCTGTCCAGATTTCCACTGAGATGGTATTCCAGTAGTGAAGGACATAGCAAGAGAAGGCCTGTATCCTGTTTCTTTAATCTTGTGGACCTGATTCCTCTTGAGCTTAGAGATACACTGGTTCCTGGATAAGCATGATCTACCTGAGCTACTGAGCTTTGCATCTACGTAGGCAGGTGGGATATTGGTGATTGCATTATTGGTGACACAGGCAGTCTTAAAAATAATTCTGATTGGGGTTGGGAAAATGTGGAATTTCCTGTTTCCTATTATCATGCCATAGTGTGTTGGGCAGTCCAAGTAGGCCAGGTGCATCACCAGAAGGTAGTGAAGAGAGCATTTCCCCCATTGAAGCAGGAGACTACCCAGGCCTGGGCTGTGGTTCTAAAGTCCTCAGGTGGAAGAACAAGTTGTATCTGCTGGAGGATGGATAGCTGGTGCCAGGAAATGTGGCCCTTTTTATTGATATCATGTAGGAAATAGCTTTGACGGTGGGGACCAGGTGAGGTGTGAAGCCTTCAAGATGCATTTCATTTAGCTACCCTTGAATGGTATCTTGCTTAGATGGGTGACCAATTAGGACAGATTCCATCTTTGTGGGCTTGAGCATCAGGTATGCACTTGACATTCAGACTCGGATGGATTTGATGCAATTCCTGAAGCATGAGGCATCCTGAGTTCCACTGACATTTAGGTACAACTGGATAATCTCAGTTTACTGGTGCCATTAAAAGTTAGGTTCCTTGGTAAGTGATCCCAACGCCTCTATGCATAGATTAAATATCACCAGGGAGTGTGTTTATTCTTATGGGACTCAGCAGGTGACCGGACAGTGGTCTGACCTCAAGTAACCCATTTGGGTGGCTTGATGCTTGTCTGAGAGCTATGATGCAGACCAGTTAGGAACTGCGCCCTTGAAGCCCATTATGTTTACACAACGGCCCGTCAGTGTGAGGTGGTTAAATGTGTCGAACGAATAAGTCGAGATGGAGGAGAACAAGAAGGCATGAGTCACCTTTGTCCATGATTTGAATGGTGTCTTTTATTACCTCTATGTTGGTTCTTTCAGCATGCAAAACAAAAGGGGTGATGGCTGGAAGGTTTGGAATTAATCCTAACCTCTGGCATTGCTCTGGTTAACCCTCCAGACCATTGTTCTTCTCCTTGCTGTGGTTCTTCCAGTACTACATGTGGTCTGAACCCACATTTACAATTACAGAGCAGGCCTTGTTGGTTTATCTGAATCATGGCGTCGGTTGGCAACTGCCTTCTCAATGAGTTTTCCAATGACTGGGAGGCTAGTGATCAGTCTGTATATTGTGAGATAGTCTGGGTCCAAACTGTTTTTTCCAGGGCAGGGTGGACAGGGTGGATTATTCCTATTTTTAGGGTGCTTGTGAAGAGGCCTTGCATATGTGAGGCATTTACTATTTCGAGGAGGGGCAGGGGTGGCCCCCTTGAACTACTGTAGGATGGCAGCGGGTAGGGATTCATCTTTGCATGTGGTTAATTTAAGTGGCGCAAGGGAATCATCAAGCTCTTTTGGGGGAGGGGTGTGAAGGAGGTCCAGGCTTGTGTTATGCCCCTTAGGATCAAGAGCAGGAGTGTGACCTGCTTGGGGGTAATGATCTGTTATCATGTGGTATCTATCTTGTTGATGAAAAAGATGTTAATTGTGTTGCATTTTATGCATGCTCTGGCATTGCAGGTTCGGGCGGTGGTTTTAAGCATTGTTTGACTGCCTAGAAGAGAGCTTAACTCCTGTTGGCGGCTGCAGAGATTGTTGATAAGCGATATGCAGCCTTGACTTTGAAGAAGAGAGATTGGCATATCCTCTGTGAGACCATGAGGGTGAGGAGGGCTTAGCTCTTCTGTGTTTTATGTCAGCATTTTGTGTGTGACCAGGTGGTGGGCCTTTTGTTGGTTAGTTCCAGCTGTTGTCTCGGCCCAGGCCCAACCAGGTACACACATGCAATATATTTGTCCTTAGCCGAGGATGCTAGTGATGAGGACTTTTAGGGAAGGCTAACATAAGGAAGAGAAGGTGGCTCCTGATTGGCTGGTAAGTTTGAGGAGGCTTTTATCATAATCTGTTAAAACTCAGGAAATGATGAAAGCGCACACCCACCCAAGGAGGGAGCAACGATAAGCAGAAGATGAAATTGATCCAATAAATTGACCCATGTGTACTTGGCACCAGGTAGGAAGCTGGGAGTTAAAAGGCTTTTCAGGGAATCAAAAGTGGTTCTCACTGGCAACTATGGTATTTTTAGGCAGGTTTGAAGACATTTTAATGAAAATATAGGTATTTGTGTTAGAAGATATTTGTTTTTGCCTAGTAATTTCCTGTATGTGGCATGTGTCACTAATGTCTATGGTCTGAACATATCAACACAGTAGTGTAAGTGGAAAGAAAGGGTAGGTACCTGCATATTTGTTACTCCCTGTTTTTCTTGGAAGTGGTGAAGTAGTTGCTTGATTCATGGCATAATAGTGGTAAGTGTGTGTGTGTGTGTGTGTGTGTGTGTGTGTGTGTGTGTGTGTTTGTGTATATATTACAGGGCCTGCGGTTACGGCCATGTAGTTATGGTTACGTTGCTCAACCCATAGGAAGAGAAGTAACTTTGGCGCCATTTGTTGAATTTGCATGACACTTTGCAAAAAAGGTATATGGCCACCTTTGAATTATTCAGAAAGGTTTTGTGTGGTCATGTAAGCATTAAAGGTGCTCACCTTTTAAACCCAGCAATCTGTCGTGAAATGTTCCTTGGAAAACAAAATCCCAACATGAAACAAGTGCTTGTGGTCTTGTGGGTAAGTGTCTGCACTGGAAACATGACAACCCGAGTAAAATCCTGGTAGCCAAATACTTGCGCCTGCCCTCTGAAGGAAATTTACACTGTCCACCCTCATGTGTCCTTTACTTGTGCCCTGAAAAGCAGCCACAATGAAGGGCAAATATCTGCACCAGTGTCCAGCATTACAAATTCTTTTTCCACATCGTGGGCAAATATTCATGCTTTACTTGCCCACTCATCATTTCCCCTCCTCACCCACATGTCTGGCTTTTTGAAAAGTACACATATCATATTGTCACTCAAATATATAAATCCTTATGGAACTATGTTAGGCAAAAGGTGTAAAATTGTGACATTATTCCCCCCATCCTGACTGGGAAACTACAAATACAGAATGCAATTCATTAAAAGGCATAAAAATGGTCTCTCAGTACAATACTTTCAAGGACTGACAATAGCACATTTAATTAAAATAATAATGCATATGCCGTGTGTTTTCTTAGTGTGTTATGTTATATTTAAAACTAAGAAAACACACAGCGTCCAGGACTGTGGACCAACACTGCTTAGCTTCAAATCAGGGAATGGTCCTGTGCCCTCAGGCCATCTTTCTCAAAGTGGTGTTTTAACATGTGCTCAATTATTAGGCAACATGGCCTGAGGGTGCCAGTCGCTACCTTGCTTTGAGACTAATAAGTGTCAGTCCGGGTTACTGCATGGATGGGCGTCCCGGGTGCCTATTGTATCCATGGCCAGTGATTTCTTACCCCAGACGTCACTGTAGCTGTAAAAATAGCTTTTTTTTTTTTTTTCCTTTTTTCCTAAAGCCTCTGGTATGGAACTACAGATAGCTTTAGCTATCTGTAGTCATTTTATGTTTGAACAACAGATAGCTGTGACTATCTGTAGTATTTATAGTCACAAATAGCTGAAGAATTGTGAAAAATAAAATGCTTTCTTGCCCCCCAGCCCATCACCAAGTGCCCCATCATCTGTGCCAGCTGCCCCCACTCTCCAGGTGGCCTATTCACCTCCTCTGCCCTCTCCCTTTCCCCCCACAACACACACAGTTTCTGTGATGCAGTTTGCTTTGAGGTGTCAGCTATTCAAGGATATAGCTGAGGTTGCAGAAAAGCTTTGTGTCGCAAACTCAGTCCCTAGACCCCCTCCAACTCCCAAATTTCACTTGGTGTCATCTAGCCATCACATCCACCTCTAGATTGATTGCATGTCTATGGTTTTTGACCTGGAATAGCTTTTTTCCTGCGTTTCAGTTTCCGATAACCTCGAATATAACCTTGGCTATCTCTCGAATCAAGCAAAAACAAAGATGGCAGCTATTTCATATCTTAGAGGGCAATGCTACTTTAAACATAGCTTAATGAACCCAAGACAAACATTTTGCAAGCTTATCAGGACAACTGTATACCTTGTTTCACCCTTATTAGGGATCATCAGTGCAGTATAATCTTGACAGTTTGTGGTTGGACTATTGTGGCATGTATACAAAACACCCAAAATGTTATGGTGGGTTTAAAAAGGCTTAAAAAACCGTTCACCTGAAAATGGAAAGTCGGATAGCCCGTTTCAGCCAAGTCACACATTCCACAATGTCAACTAGTAACCATCGCTGGGGTTTCTTTCAAGCCATTTTAAACCCATCTTAACTTGTAATGTCCACTCATCTGGTTAGACCGCCTGAAGAAGGTTCTCACCAATCAGAAATTAAACATGTTGGGGCTACAAAAACAATGATAAGGGGAGGGGGGTCTTTTTTCATGTACATGTGTGATGATTCAACGTGTTATATATCCATGTATTGTGTATTGTTCACAATTGTGTTTGTTTCATGATTGTTGTAGCCAAGTATTGTATTTTTCTGTTGTGGAAAGGACAAGTTAGTGGTAAGTTAGCGCACATTCTGAAACTGCCAGATTTCATATTATTTCAAAGTGGAACTAAAGACCTACACAGGGAAATAATGGATGCATTCTTTTTGTGATGACCAGGAAACAGACGTGCAAAAGGGCATGTTTGGTTTGTATACTTAGACCCAAAATTCTGTGCTTGTGTTTCCCTAATTATGCACATTCTCAAGGGACACCTATACTGTCCCAGAACTGCCACACGTCACATCCCATTGCCCATTTAATACCCATGCCCAATTCAATGTAGCTCAGTCCTCTCTATTGCCCCCATCACCCACATTGCCCTAGAGCTACCCAATGCCACATCTCATAGGCCCCTGAACCTCTCCATGTCGCACGTATTGCTGTAGAACACCATGTACACCACACACTCCCTTGACTTTCCCATGTCACTCCTACAGCCCTCAAACATGTATATTGCCCCCTGATTGGACCATTTGCCCTTTCATTGCTCCTGGAATGGTTTCATGTCATATCCCATTACCAAGTGACCACTCCGGTGGTGACAGTGCATGGTACATACATCCTTTAACATTAACATTTACATTGACATTAACATGATTGATTGGCCGTATCCGAACTCGTGTTGCAAATTAAAAGGGATTCTGTAGGCAGCTTGGCATGCCAGGGTACAGAAGGAACACAGCCAGTGCCTTATAGAAGTTGAAGGCATTTTGTGAATGTACCCTTAAATAGCACAGTTGCACCAGTGGAAGAATTGAGTCTTTGATACAGAGATTGTTTACATAGAGTGTTCGTACCAGTATGCTCAATTGAATGCTAATACAAGCCAACAGAACACTGTGCCTCGAGAAAGCACTTCCTTTCAGTTAAAACTCATGCTGGCATCATTTATGATATCTTGTATATGCTCCCAAAGAAGCAGCTCCAAACCGTGTTTGCCCGTGCTCGTCTGAGAAGCCAGTAGCCAGCCGATAACCAGCAGCGACTGACAAGATAAATGTCATCTGGGTGGGGAGTACAGCAATGGCTGTATTCCCAAAAATCCCTGCCTCTCTTATTACCTACACAACATAAGCATACCAAAATTAGCCAGATAGTAAATAATACCCCTTCAATGCTGTGTAACAAACACTGAGTGGTGTTATTCACGGTTGTGTTCCATACTTAGGCGTTCTACATCTATTCAGACACCTCAAATCGAGGTGTTTGCACTTCAGCTGTGCCTCCAATTTAGGCATTCACATTCTGTCCTAGTGAAGTTTAGCCATGCATCTCACTCAGAAGAATTGTGAAGATTAGCATTGTGTCACATCCAGAAAACTGTAATACTAACTTGTGTCACATCTAGACAGAATTGTGAAGATTAGCATTGCGTCACTACTAGACAGAATTGTGAAGACTAGCATTGCGTCACATCTAGACAACTGTAACACTAGCTTACGTCACATCTAGACAGAATTGTGAAGATTAGGTCTGAACATAGTGACCAGCAATCACTGTCCCCCATTAGGCTGTCTGACCCTATCATTTCTCATGTCTCCAATAGCATTTAGCCTGACTGTGTCAGATAGCTATACTTGGTATTCAGCTTGATTGTGCCAGATAGCCATACCTCGTATTTAACCTGATTGTGCCAGACAGCCATACCTCGCATTTAGCCTGATTTTGTTAGATTGTGCCAGATTGAAAGACCCATTTAGGTGTTTTTCTCCCATTATTCAGGTGTCCCAGGTGCTACTGTATTTGATTGTTGAAAGAACCATTTGACGTCTTCTCCCAAAATCCAGGTGTCTCAAACCTAGGTGCTACTGTATTTGACTGTCTGAAAAACACATTAGGCATTTCTCCCACTATCCAGGTGTCCCTGACCTAGGTGCTACTGTATTTGACTGTCTGGAAGACCCCTTAGGCGTTTCTCCCATTATCCAGATGTCCCAAACCAAGGTGATACTGTATTTGACTGTTGAAAGACCCATTAGGTATTTCTCCCATTATCCAGGTGCCGAAAACCCAGGTGCTACTGTATTTGACTGCTGAAAGACCCATTAGGTGTTTTCTCCCATTATATAGGTGTCTCAAATGCAGGTGCCACTGTAGTTCATTGCACACAAATCTAGGTGCCAGTCTATTTAGTGTCAACAGCTGTATCCCAGTAAGGTGTCTCTTCCACCCCCCAGTTGTTCCCAAATCGAGGTGCCACTGCATTGAACCATTCATTGTTATCCCCCTCATCCCAAAATCCAGATTTTAAAGCGCCTTGCTTCCTACTGTAGTACCTTTTGTTAGGCGCGCCCCCTGCCCCTCTTCTCGGGTATTGCAAACCACCTGCCCATTGCCCTGATCAGTGCTAAAATGCAGAGTAAGTACACAAATCTAGCTCTGTATCCAAGTTCTAGGTGCGCCTCTCCTCAGACACATAATCTGGCATACCTGTCCCACAAGACAGACACCATGTCACCCACTGGGCAAAGCAGAGCAGTAAGCTGGCTTACCGGTAGGCCTGATGAGACCCACCACAGCCGAACTCAACCACCACAAACACACACCCCATCACCCCAAACCTACACCCCATCAACCTGCAACCCTTAAAACTCACCTATCCCCCTCCTTGCCAGACCAACCCCACTCACCCGACCTGCTATGCTCCTCACGTAGATCCAGCTCTGCTCAATTAAGAGCGGCAAGATGGAGAGAGAGGGAGCAGAGAACATTGTCCCCCGGATCATACCAGACCCACATAAAACAACCATCACACACCACCCCTGCCACCAACCACGCACCTGCACCAGCTGCTCACACCTTTTCTGAACAACATAGCACCTCCAACTTAATCTTCCCCAGTCTCAGCAGAGCAAGAGCAGCTCTGGCCAAAACCCCAAGCTCCACAGCCCCTCCCACATTCACCCACCGCCCCTGGGATGTCCAAATGCCAAGGAGAGGCCCGGACCAAGGCCACCTTATGCCCCACCTAGCTTCACCCATTTGTCAGTCCAGATCGCAAACACTGCCACCACACCATAGGACCCAAACTTCTACACCCAACCGGTCGTAGCCCTATTCCCTTCATCTCCCATTCCTACTGTTCCAGTTTCTCCACACTGCACCTCCACCCCTCACCCTGCTCCGCCCACCTCTTTGCCCCCTTACTCCAGCTCCCCCTACCAATCACAACCCTAACCGCTGAGCACCTACAAGGATACCCCAACAACTTTCCTTCATACTCATCAACGCCAGGTCAGTCTCCAAAAATAATTCCACTTCTCTGACCTCATCACAGAAGAAAACCCAGACATCCTTTTCATCACTAAGACCTGGTTTGCTGACGATTACGAGCCCATTGCGCACAAGACCTTCCCACCCGGCTACAACCTTACTGTCCAGAACAGATCGTGAAGGGGTTGAGGACTACACAAACACCAATTCCCACTAATAATTAAGGACACCTCAACCAACACCACAGACTATGAATACCTCATGGTCATGGTATAACGGCAACTCCCACACTCCACCTCCTGCAGCTTCCTACTCATCTACAGACCCCCTGGCTACAACACAAACTCTGCAGACACACTTTGGCAAATGCTGGCCAACAACCTCAACCTACATCCAACCCTTACCATTTTAGGGGATTTCAACATCTGGTTTGACTCACCCTCAAACCCTATGACCTGATCACTCACAGACAATCCAGAATCACTCAGCCTGAGACAATACATTTCTAAACACACCCACACGGGAGGTCACGCCCTTGATGCGATCTTCAGCACTACAAACATATATACCCAGCACCCCGCCACTATCATGGACTGATCACTGAGCAATTTACTTCTCCATGACACTGAGCACAGTGGCCGGCAGCCAATGCCACCTGCGACCACCACCAACCACCTCTACTCTCATTCCACTATGGAATAAAGTCATAATCACCCAGATCTAGCAGACTAACTCTCTCCCTACACTTTCCCTCCAGGAAGGACCTCCAGCAATCAAAATCTTCGACCTCTGGCTTTCGAATGCCCTTACACCCCTCGCTCCAACTAAATGGACCTCTCAGAGATCAGCACCCACACCCAGGTGGTGCACCGCCAACCTCAAATCACTTAAATCCCTCAAGCACTGTCTGGAATGGACCTGGAGAACCAACCCTACGGCCCAGAACAAAACCGCCCTAGCAAGAACATCCACAGCATATAGACTGGGAATCAGAAAAAACAACAAACACTCTATTTGAACAGAATCCTAAATGCTCGAAACCTGAGCAAGGAACTGCATAGAATCATATCTGAATTTAAGTCTCCAGCCTGCTCGAGCCCCCCCGACCCATCTCTCGAGCCCTATGTGACACCTTATCATTACATTTCCACAATGTCGCTATTGACAGACACTCTGCCATGATCTCTAAATTGAAACATATGCCCCCGCCCCCTATCCACCCACAGGCTGACCTTCGTCAAACCCCCCCTCGATACAAACCCTCAACTCTTTCTTTCCCATTCCACACATGGAGTTCCACTCGCTCATAGCAGAAAGCCGCTCTTCAGGCTCCCCTGAGAACCTCTACCCACCCACACTCCTCAATAACATTCTAGCCTCAACCTGTGCAGGTAGTATCACACGCTCAATCTTCAACCACTCACTCACATAGGGATCCTTCCCGGAGCCCTAAAAACCTCCTACATCAAACCCATCCTCAAAAAACCGACACTCAAACCGCTCCTCCCCCTGAACTACTGGCCAATCTCCAACACACACTTCATGGCCAAAGTCATGGACCGCACAGCATACAAGCAGTTTGGTCTATTCACTGAAGCCAACAACCTCATATACCGTGTGCAATTGGGCTTGAGGCCGCTTAAAGGAACAGAATCCTCCCTAGTCTCCCTCTGGGACGACCTAAAAAGAACAGCTGATGCAGAAGGCTGCACTGTACTCATCCTCCTTGACCTCTCTGCAGCCTTCGCTACCATCGATCACAGTATCCTACTAGACAGGCTACAAACACTAGGAATAAAAAACACAGCCCTCTCATGGATCATCCCTATCTCCCCTAATCTTCAGACTCTACCTACAACCCCTGCCCACAATCATCCGCTCCCACAATCTGACTTGCTACAACTATGCAGACGACACCCAAATCATCCTTAAAATCCCGAATTCTCCAGGATGCGAGAGTCCGGACCTGTCATCATGCCGCTCGGATATTGATGATTCTAGTCTGCGAGAAAACCCTGCTTCTTGACCAACCGATTACGTGGCCTCAATCCCTAGAACCCACACTGGCAACTACAAACTTGGTAAAAAACATTGGATGCTCATTGGACACGGACCTATCCCTCGCCCAACACACCACCTCCATATCTAAAACCTGTTTCTTTCATCTACGGATTCTCAGGTGTATTTTCCCTTACCTCACCTATCTTTGCCACATCAGCTCCATCATCCTGTCCTGCTTAGACTACGCAAACTGCCTCTATCTAAGCGCACCAGCGTTTCAACTAAAGAAACTGCAAAGAATAAAAAATGCTCCAGCACGCCTGCTCATTTATCTACATCCCAGAGAACACATCAGCCCTACACTAAAGTCCTACTTTGGTTCTCGATTGGTGGACACACTGGCCCTCATTACGACCCAGGCGTTGGACCATGGTGCTAATAGCACCATGGTCCATGCCGGTAACTTACCGACTCCGCCATGGCGGAATGGGAATTACCGCCCCATTCTGAGGTTGGTGGGGCGGTAATTCCCCATGCCGCCATGGCCCTTCCCCATTCCCATTTTTGCCCCATAGGGCTCAATGGGAATGGGGAAGGCGCTAAGTACGGTGCCGCAAATTGCGGCACCGTACTTAGCACCAAGGTCCCTTTGAGGGTTGGTTTTTCAAAGCCTGCTAAAAGCAGGCGTTAAAGTGCCACCCGCAAAGTGACCTCGTAATCAGGCGTTAAGGGTTTAACGGCGCTGCCACCTTTTACGGCGCCGTTAACCCCTTAACGCCTGGGTTGCAATGAGGGCCACTATCTTTAAAGCCATGTGCATCACCCAGCGTGCCATCCACAACATCGGTACGGAATTCCTTCAGGAGAAAATCCTGCGCTACCAGCCACCAACAGTATCAGGTAATAATGTCCCCACACATAATGTCCCCATACATAATGTCGGTGGGAAAAGCCATTGGCGACATTATATATGACACTATGTATGGGGCCAGGTTGCGGGGAAGTCCCCTGCGCCCATTTAAAAATAAAATGAAAAAAACAGTGGTTTCAGGTGTGTCCCCGTATGCTCAATGTAATAATTTTTCTGCAAAATATTGCTATTTTTTGTCAGGGAAATGTTTGCGGGGACATTATTACATGGAAGGAGTCTCAAATCTCGCACAGCACATCGCCTAGTGGACCCACTTCACAACTCCTCCCTGCTGGACAGATCCTTGTTCTCTGTCCAAGCACTGATCATCTGGAACTCACTAAACCTACGCATTCACAATACCGAAAATCACCTGAAATTCAGAAAGGCCCTCAAGACCTGGCTTTTCCCAACATCCCGTTGAACCGCTCCCCTCTCTCAAAACTATATTGCTGAACCCAAACACAACAACATTCCGATCCACCAATTACAGCATGGATGCCGCAAGCGTTTGCAACGGCTCATCATGACAAAATATCACCCCCCCATGCACAACGACACTCCTCCCCATCAATACCGCAGGGAAGCCGACAGCATTCTCCGCGGCACACCTCAATAAACCCTTCTCTGCTGAAGAAAAACAATACTTCTAACCACTAAATATCTAACTCCTCTCCATTCCTGAAAATCAACCTTTCTTCCAGTTTCAAGTGGCATTCCACACTGAAATGAAATACTTTGAAATTTTATACCGATCCACAATTTGAAAATCTAAGTCCTAAACCGGCAAAAATGCACACAAGCATCTTTTAATCTAAACTCTTAGAACCTGCT
Source organism: Ambystoma mexicanum (assembly GCF_040938575.1). NCBI lineage: Eukaryota > Metazoa > Chordata > Amphibia > Caudata > Ambystomatidae > Ambystoma > Ambystoma mexicanum. The sequence goes on from NC_090923.1 coordinate 573,162,147, forward strand.
ACACATTAACTGCAGTCATCGAGGGCGTTCCAAACACAAAACACATTGAGGCCATACAAATGGGGAAAGATCGCTATATAAATAACGAATACAATACAATACAATACAATGTGACACCAATAAACACGCAGTACACCAGTCACCTAGAGCATTTTGGAGTAAAAACAGAAAACAGTCTGTTAAAGAATATAAGATTCCACTAGCACAACCATGCAATGTAAGGGTATATTCTCAAATTGTTCCTTCAAACACATTGGGCATCATTACGAGTCAGCCGGTCCGGAAAGAACGGTGGTGGTAAATCCGCCACCACCGTTCTTTCCGGACCGGCTGATCTCGAGTTCTGCAGGCGGGAGGTGTCACTCCCGCCAGGTCTGACCTGGAGGGTTTAACACCACCCGCCTGCAGGTGGACATGGAAACACCAGCACGATTACAACATGGTGCCGGTGTTTCCACTTCCCCATTCCCATGGAGTCCTATGATCCATGGGAATGGAGACTTACAGAATTCCGCCTCCGGAATTCCCGAGTCACCGGGGTCGTAATGCCCCGGTAATTCCGGGAATCATGGAGGCGGAATGGTAATACGAGTCCGGTGGTAACCTGCCAGTTCTTCCGGCTCGGTTACAGCCGGACTCGTAATGAGGCCCATTGTGTATAAACGCATTATAAAAACCCAATAAACAAAACATCTTTATGCCCGATTACTCCCTGATGTGCCCCATGTCAGTCTCATTGTGTTCAGGACATTCATATGCTCCCTGAACCGCCCCAATTCATATGCTCCCTGAACCGCCCCAAGTCACTCTCAATTCCTCATTGAACACCCCATGTCATGTCTCACTTCCCCTGAATTATCCATGCCTATCTGATTCCTGTTAAATAACGTGCAAAATCACCCAAGGAACCCCATCTCCTATTCTGGTTTCAACTTCTAGCTCAGTCATCTCTAGAAGACCATAAACAACCATTACTTCCTCCGCTCCACACTTGCAGATTTTATGTGGTCATCTTCCGATAGTACAGGTTGTTTGGCCATGTTCGTTCTCACTAGCTGCTCTAGTGATCAATTTTGGCAAACATTATAATGATTGGTGTTTTTTACCCTGTGAGTGTGGCTAATCCAGACATGGACTACATGCTTTCTTTGCCTGGAGAGATAGACACAGATTCACCTCGCTGATGATAGAGAAGAAGGTATAAACTTGTGTGGGGATGCTGATGATATACAAGAAGGTATACACTTGTGTGGGGATGCTGGTGGCACTTTTCTTTAGGGAAGAATTGCTTCACATTTTGTTGTTGGCCTGTCTTTTTGGATAGGGTCAGAATGATATGAGAATGGGTATTTCTTCTCTAGTACGGTATGGGTATCAAAAAGAGGATTCAAGACCCTTCTGAGTGGGCACCCTGCCATCGGACAGGTAATTCAGCAATGTTCTTAGTCGAGGAGCTCTCAAAAGTTTGACAAATGGAATACATTGGGATTTACCCAAACTTTGTAATGGCTGTGACAAGATCACCAGGTTCTCAACCCTTGAAGAAAACTAGGGTGCAGTGAGGGGGTACCACACACTTTTTGATGCTACTCCTGGAGGTGGAGCAGAAACAGTCCTGCAGCTTTTCCTGAGTTTTTTCTCGGATGCCCCTAAACAACAGTCACTATGAAGGTCTGCATGGAACCCACAGGCTACTGAGGCAAATGTGTATTATGCGGGAATAAGGAGAAGGTATGACAATGTGCACAGAGGAATTACAAACTGCCAGAGGGGGCAAAACTCAGAAAACCATTTAGATTGGCCCAGCTCTATGTGCGGTTTCAACTTGGTGAGTTGCTCATGCCTAGCTCCGGAACCTCAGCACACAGAGCATGAACTGAAGCCTAATATAAATTGTTTGACCGGGGCAGGAAGCACTCAGACAGGGTATCTGTGCTCAGTGCAATGATGCTGGAAACAAGGGAGACCAGCTTACTCATGTATGCCATCAAATGGGATCAGTGAGCTTCTGTGACAGGGATGCCTGGTTCCGAGATGGCGGACAAGCCTTTTGTGACCGTGAAAATGGAGAACAGGATATGGGCCAATTTTCATTAAATGAAAGTTGAAATGGGGCACATGGGATGGAACTGGAACCATTAAGCAAGGGACAGTCACTCTTGAAGAAGCTAATGTGACCCTCATATCAGCAAACTTATTTGGACAAGTGGTTATAGAACACCTATTAAAAGAGGCATATTCCTCCTAATGTTGAGCGTGGTAGAATGGCATTCTGTAAAGAGGTGTGTTGCAGACAGGTGAGAAAGAGAAGGTGAGTCGGAGAGGTCAAGCCTGCATTAGCTGCGCCAAATAGTCCAACTAGTTAGTAGTAGAAGACAGAATCAGAGGTGGCTACACCATTGGCCCACATGCAAAAACAGGCCAGTTTTACTATAGAGGCTGCACCCAAGAGCCTGCTAAGAACCTGCATGCAAAGGCAGGCAGGTGCCAAGCCTTGAAAGCGAAAACAAAGAATTGGCAGCTTGGGTTGCTTGCCCAGATACCGGTGATAGCACCAGGGCTTCCAGCCCAACTAAACAGCTTGCAACCCTGTGAGAACCCAGGTAGTGGAACGTAAAATCCTACCCAGGCAGGGAGGAGAATTCCTAGTCGAGATCAGGTAGGACCACTGGGGCAAGAGGTGTGCACTACAGGGTGTGCCCCTGTAGCAGTGTTCATGCCACAATTCCATCCAGGAGGTGATGTTACAGAGGTTTGTTTTACCAGCAAAGATAAAGGCAAATGCCACAAACAGGACAAAGTGAAAGAGAAATGTGCACTTAAACTCCCCATGACTGTGAGTGACTAGGTAAATGCTGTCCTTGGCAGGCCCACACTGAGGTTCATTTGTCCCCCTTCCATCACACATCTTGTGTTGTTCCCCTTCTGGAATAGGCTTTCCTCAAACTTATCATACTGAGATACAGGAAAAACAAGGCTCAGGGGGGAGTCTAAAACAACAGCAGAGAAATACCCTATGTATCTTTGTATAACAGGTCAACCCTTCTACGTAGGTTGAGGGAGAATCTTTGGTTGTTTTTACCAGAGTGCCTTGGAGGACGATATAATTTATGATGAATCCCTTACTGCCTCAACACTTGTCCTTTGTGTCCTAAATATACCTGGTTACAACTTCATTTCTGTATTTTTGACTGTTTTGTTCTCCCCTCCTCATGGCAGAACTATCCGCACGTGAACTCTCAGTGCCTAGAGAGATGAAGCACCACCCCAAAAAAGATATCACTGCTGAAAAACATATCCCTCTCCTCCTCCCCGCTATCAATAGCCTGGAGAACAACACCGACCCAGACACCCTGGTGGACACCTTCAACAAAGCCATGACCACGGCACTAGACACCATTGCTCCAACTAAACTACGCAAAGGCAAACAAGGGGCACACTTGAATGCCTGGTTCACACCTCAACTTAATGATCTAAGAAAGCAGAAAAGAAAGCTGCAAGTTATCTGGCGCAACTCGCCTACCGACAACAACAAAGCCAAATGAACCCAACTATCCAAACATTATAAGAACAAAATCATCAACACAAAAAAACTTATTTGACGACAGAATCATAAAAGCCAAATCAAACACGAAGGAACTCTTTTCCATCCTCCGGGAAATGGAATCCCCCCTACAAGCAGTAGACACTATCCCAAAGGATAAGACATGGTGTACTAACATAAAATGCCCTTTCGAATAAAATCTCCTCCCTCCAACTCAAAATAACTAAAAAAAAGACTCTCTGCCTCTCTCTGATCAACAAATACCACCACCATCCGAGCACAATACCATTCCGCCTTTCAGCTTCAAAACCATCTCAATCATTGACACTGAACAGGTCATTATCGCCTTAAAACCCTCCAATTGCAAGGGTGACAGTTGCCCAGTGCAAATAAAAAAGGATGCAGCCAGAGACTTAGCCCCTTTCATCTGGAAGCTTATTAACTCTTCCTTTAAATCAATGTCATGATCTCTGCTTCCAAAAGGTCAGGGTTTTCCCAACTCCCTTGGAAGCAGATCCATAACCCAGGTTCCGAGTGCCAACCAGTCCCAATTGGGACCTTTTGGACCCAGTCCTGGCGCCAGTGGCACCAGGCTCATAAATATGCCCAGTCCCAGCGCTGGAAGCGCCGGGCTCATAATGCTTGGGTGGACTTACCTGCAGCAGACCATGCTGCTTACTTGCCTGCCAGTTGAGCCTCTGATCCTCTTCTGTTTGGAACTACTTTTCCTGTTGGGTGGGGCAGGAGCCACTCCCTAGATTCAGAACACTGGAACTCTTCTGGAAAGCAGGAACTCTTTTCTTACCTAGGCGTGGCTGAGGAAGGAGACACCTAAGCACTACAGGAGGCTATTTAAACCACACCCGATGGATGAATCTTGCTTTGCGTTATTCTGCATCCTCTGCAGCAGAACGCTCATCGTGTCTTCTGCATCTGATCCTGGGCCTAAGGAAAAAGGCTTACCATCCTGAATCCAGTCTTCAGCCACACCTATAAAGACAAGAAAGAACAGGTTAGCATTACGGTCTTCAGTGACAGCTCTTCACTTACCTGGTCCATCGGCTGTCACCAACGCCTCGCGCTGCATTCCGGCATCTGAAAGACAAAGGCTTACCTACTCTTCGTGTGCTCCGGAGGTCTTCACACTGCATTCCGGCATCTGAAAGACAAAAGCTTACCAACTCTTCGCACGCTCCGGAGGCCTTCGGCGCTGCATCCCGCATCTGAAAGACAAAACAAGGTGCGTTTAAAGACATTGGGGAACTTTAATACTCACGTGCCATTACTCCTTTCCACATCTAACCCAGTGGGTATTCCGGCACCCTGCAGCCGCTCCGAACTTGTACCTGCAAAATAAAAAGACAGTTAGAGCGCATCGTGAAGCAGGCAACAAGCGCTTACTTACGTGCTTCCAGGCGCTTCTATTCATCACACGGGCTCCATCTTCAACTCACTTCAGCCCGTCATCCGCCATCGCCGGAACCCTGCAAAACAAGAGACATCATTACTAAAGACTTTAAAGACATTAGGATTACTCGAAACTTACCGTTCGTGCAGTAAACGACGGACAGCAGTCCTCTGAAGTCAAGAGGCCTGCTCCCCTTATCCAGTGAAGAAACTGGTTACAGCACCCTGCCCCGAGGCAGATGGAGAGCACGGCGTTCACTTACCTAAGACATCTTACCCTTCGAGTCAGACATACAGTGCACAGAGGTCCAGCCCAAAGAGCCAGCCGTGTGTTACACATCACCTTTGAAGATACGGTATACGCCCAGTCAAGACCGGCGCCTCTACGGGAATCAGGTGAGCGTTACAGAACGCAAAGCCTACCACAAAACTCCCGTCCAGGCGCTATGGAAACCTCGGATACCGACCAGCTAGCCCAGTTACTTGGGGAACTAAGGGCAGAAGTGCATGCAGCCCGTCAGGAAACGAACGCTCTAAGAAGGGAACTGATTATTTCCAAGGAACAAACAGATGATCTCGCTAGACAATTGCTACAGTCACAAGCCGGACAGACCCCGTTACCCGCATCTGGGGGAAATCTTCCTTCTACATCCTCTATGAATCCAGTGCAGATCAACCTACCTGGGAATGTACCTCTGGCTCCGCCCGAACGATTTTCTGGTGACCCAAAGAGGTTTGCAGTATTTATCAATCAGTGCCGGTTGCATTTCTTATGCCGGCCAGCAGCCTTTCCAACTGATCAAGCTAAAGTAGCTTTCGTGCTTTCGTACCTTAGTGGCAATGCGGCAGACTGGTCGATCCCTCTAGTAAATCAAGATGATCCGGTCCTCCATGATTTTCAAGCTTTTCAGCTCAGTATGGAAAAACTGTTCGCAAGACATTCACAGGGGCAGGCCTTGGACAATGAGCTTCTTTCGTTGCGACAAGGTAATCAAGACCTTTTGGCTTATATTGCGTCTTTCAACAGACTGATAGTGGAAACTCAATGGCCTGAGGACAAAAGGATTACGCTGTTTTATAGAGGTCTACGTGGAGAGCTCAAAGATGTGTTAGCCCAAGTAGTGAATCCCCCACAAGAGTGTTCGGACTATATAGACTAACAGGCCGATTCATGGAATAATTAGCGCGGCGCAAGTGGGCAAAAACGTGCGATTCGCAGTGGAATAGCGAAAATCGCAGTGCAAGTGCGAAAATCGCACGAAAAGCAGTGCACGTCGATTCATGGAAGTCCGTGCGCGAGAAAACCAGCGGATGTGCGATAAAAAAGTGCACGGCGCACGTTGGCGCACAGGCCATCTAACAGCGTGCGCCAGGTCACAGCGAAAATCGCACAGGCCACAGCGAAATTCGCACATAGCGCGGCGCACGCAACAAAAGTAGGCGGAACACGGGCGTAACACTCGGAATGGGGAACAACGTGCCAAAAGGTGGGCGTCACGGGGGAAGTACAGGGCACAAGTGCGCGGAACGCCCACACGCTCGCCTACAACACGTATTCATGGAATAGAATAGGGGAAAAAAGCGCACGCTCAAACCAGCACACAGGCACAAACACGACCGCCACAAGAAAGCAGGCGGTAGCGTCTCTGCGGCTATAAGAAATGTGCGCCAAAAGGTGCGCCAACAAATAGCACCTATATACTGCCATGATGAATGTCCTATACTGTGGCCCTCCAGGAAAAATGACGTGCAAAGGGGTACCCACAAACACGGACACCCGCTGACAAAAGATACGTGTGCGTGTATACCGGGGTGCGCGGGAAGTCTCACACGCGATTTCAGCAGGGTACGTGTATCACAGGGGTTTGCGTGAAGTTATTCACGCGATCGGGCCTGGGGGAGCGGGCTAAGTGTATTTCAGAGGTTCGCGTGAAGTTTTTCACGCGATCAAGCCTGGGGGAGCGGGCTACGTGTATTTCAGGGGTTCGCGTGAAGTTTCTCACGCGATCGGACCTGGGGGAGCGTGCTACGTGTATTTCAGGAGTTCGCGTGAAGATTCTCACGCGATCGGGCCTGGGGGAGCGTGCTACGTGTATTTCAGGGATTCGCGTGAAGTTTCTCACGCGATCAGGCCTGGGGGAGCGTGCTACGTGTATTTCAGGGGTTCGCGTGAAGTTTCTCACGCGATTGGGCCTGGGGGAGCGGGCTACGTGTATTTCAGGGGTTCGCGTGAAGTTTCTCACGCGATCAGGCCTGGGGGAGCGGGCTACGTGTATTTCAGGGGTTCGCGTGAAGTTCCTCACCCGATCGGGCCTGGGGGAGCGAGCTACGTGTATTACAGGGGTTCACGTGAAGTTTCTCACGCGATCGGGCCTGGGGGAGCGGGCTACGTGTATTCCAGGGGTGCGTGAGAAGTTCCACACGCGAATAGCCTGGGCGCGTGTATTTCAGGGGTGCGCGGGAAGTACCACACGCGAATAGCCTGGGCGCGTGTATTTCAGGGGTGCACTGGAAGTTTTACACGCGAATAGCCTGGGCGCGTGTATTTCAGGGGTGCGCGGGAAGTTCCACACGCGAATAGCCTGGGCGCGTGTATTTCAGGGGTGCGCGGGAAGTTCCACACGCGAATAGCCTGGGCGTGTGTATTTCAGGGGTGCGCGGGAAGTTCCACACGCGAATAGCCTGGGCGCGTGTATTTCAGGGGTGCGCGGGAAGTTCCACACGCGAATAGCCTGGGCGCGTGTATTTCAGGGGTGCGCGGGAAGTTTTACACGCGAATAGCATGGGCGCATGTATTTCAGGGGTGCGCAGGAAGTTCCACACGCGAATAGCCTGGGCGCGTGTATTTCAGGGGTGCGCGGGAAGTTTTACACGCGAATAGCCTGGGCGCGTGTATTTCAGGGGTGCGCGGGAAGTTCCACACGCGAATAGCCTGGGCGCGTGTATTTCAGGGGTGCGCGGGAAGTTTTACACGCGAATAGCCTGGGCGCGTGTATTTCAGGGGTGGGCGGGAAGTTTTACACGCGATTTCAGCACGGTACGTGTATTTCAGGGGTGCCGGGGAGTCCCACATGTGATTTGACAGTGTGGGTCCTCCCAGGTGTACCCTGTACACCCTCCACGGCCCCTGCAGGCAGCCCACACCACAGGGGACTACCCTGCATCCCTGGTCATGTCCCGCAGGCAGCCCACCCAACATGGGCATGCCCCCCAGCAAAGGCACATGTCTCCTTGAACTAATGAACACCAACTCATGTCCCCCACCACCCCCACCCCCCAGCACTGTGGGGCACCTGCCAGCAGGCCCCCACCCATGTCCAACTCATGTCCCCCACCACCCCCACCCCCCAGCACTGTGGGGCACCTGCCAGCAGGCCCCCACCCATGTCCAACTCATGTCTCCCACCACCCCCACCCCCCAGCCACCAGGGTCACCCTCCACCAGGCCCCCACTCATGTCACCCACCACCCCCACCGCCCTGACACCATGGGCAGACTCCAGCAGGCCCCCACTCATGTCACCCACCACCCCCACCCCCCAGCCACCAGGGTCACCCTCCACCAGGCCCCCACTCATGTCTCCCACCACCCCCACACCCCAGCCACCAGGGTCACCCTCCACCAGGCCCCCACTCATGTCACCCACCACCCCCACCCCCCTGCCACCATGGGCAGACTCCAGCAGGCCCCCACTCATGTCACCCACCACCCCCACCCCCCAGCCACCAGGGTCACCCTCCACCAGGCCCCCACTCATGTCTCCCACCACCCCCACACCCCAGCATTGCAGGGGCAGCCTCCACCAGGCCCCCACTCATGTCTACCACCACCCCCACCCCCAGCCACCAGGGTCACCCTCCACCAGGCCCCCACTCATGTCACCCACCACCCCCACACCCCTGCCACCATGGGCAGACTCCAGCAGGCCCCCACTCATGTCTCCCACCACCCCCACCCCCCAGCCACCAGGGACACCCTCCACCAGGCCCCCACCATGTCTCCCACCACCCCCACACCCCAGCAGTGCAGGGGCAGCCTCCACCAGGCCCCCACTCATGTCTACCACCACCCCCACCCCCCAGCCACCAGGGTCACCCTCCACCAGGCCCCCACTCATGTCACCCACCACCCCCACCCCCCTGCCACAATGGGCAGACTCCAGCAGGCCCCCACTCATGTCACCCACCACCCCCACCCCCCAGCCACCAGGGTCACCCTCCACCAGGCCCCCACTCATGTCTCCCACCACCTCCACAACCCAGCAGTGCAGGGGCAGCCTCCACCAGGCCCCCACTCATGTCTACCACCACCCCCACCCCCCAGCCACCAGGGTCACCCTCCACCAGGCCCCCACTCATGTCACCCACCACCCCCACCCCCCTGCCACCATGGGCAGACTCCAGCAGGCCCCCACTCATGTCACCCACCACCCCCACCCCCCAGCCACCAGGGTCACCCTCCACCAGGCCCCCACTCATGTCTCCCACCCCCCCCACACCCCAGCAGTGCAGGGGCAGCCTCCACCAGGCCCCCACTCATGTCTACCACCACCCCCCAGCCACCAGGGTCACCCTCCACCAGGCCCCCACTCATGTCACCCACCACCCCCACACCCCTGCCACCATGGGCAGACTCCAGCAGGCCCCCACTCATGTCACCCACCACCCCCACCCCCCAGCCACCATGGGCAGCCCCCACCAGGTCCTCACAATCCCCAATCATGTGCGTAATGGTCAGCCTCCACAGCCAAAAAGCCCTACCAAGTAACCCATTCACCCACATGGAAATGGAAATCACATGTTACACCCCCAATGTTCATCAAGCTAATGAACCCATGTCCGTCACACACAATGGTTGCAATTGAATGGGAAAACACACAACATGACATGCATGAAACCAATGAGATGATACCACACAGTGAAGTATGCAAACAAAATTGTATTTGAAAAAATTAAAGAATGCTAAAGAAAGAAAACTAACTACAATGTGAATGTGAGAAAAAAGAGCTGCATGTCCGTATAAAAACACAAAACTGCAAATCAGAAAAAAAAATAAATTATGTCCAAAGTCAAATGTAAAAAAATCTCCATGCAAAAAATAAATATGTACAAAACTAACAAGGGTCCATGAGCCCAACTGAACAAAGGAAACCTACTAAAAAACCTACCTAAAAATCAACTATATACAAAAAGTGGAGCAGTGTCCGTCGACTCCAAATCATAATAAGAAAGAAAGGAAACATAAAACTAAAGAACTATATACAAAGGCGGCGGGCAAGTCCAGCGGCTCACTCCGTGGTGTCCCGGGCCAGGGCATCATCGAACTCCTGTTCGATGTCCCGGAGGCGGTCCAGTTCCATGGCCCCGAGGGTCCGCAGGGACGACGCCGTGTCCTCCTCCAACCCCCTGCGGATTGCCTCGAGGCACTCGGCCCGCCTCAGGGACCTCCGCATGGAGTTCTCCGCCCTGACCATTGTGAGCCGCGCCTCTTCCGCCCGCCGCCGCTCCGCACCTAAGGCGTGGCCCAACCGCTGCCACACGGAAGACACTCTCTGTCCTGGGTCCCCCTGCCCACCGGCCGATGCCTGCCCCTCCGATGTCGAAAGCCCCGAGCCTTCATGTCTCCCACCATGTTGCTGCTGCTGCTGCTCTGCCTCTGCCCGTGCACTGCCTCCTGCTGCCTGCACATCCTCCGCCGGCTGGGGTGCAGTTGTTGATGTGGCCACCCCTGCTGGACCTCCGACTCCCGACTGTGGCAGGGATGCCTCCTCCACCAGCCTGGCCGCACCGTCAGAGGCAGCTCCACAGGGCACCCAGGTGACTGATGGGTGGGAAGATGGCACAGAGGACGACTGGCGCGTAGGGGGTCCAGTTGAGGAGGGGGTCGGAGCAAGCCCCATCAGATGGAGGAATCCGGCCTGGGTGACCTGTCCCAGCAGGCTGACGTGGTCAACGAGCCATTCGAGATGACGTGCAGTCTCTCCATGAAAAGACTGCAGGTCACCTCGCATGGCCCGTTGACGCAACGCCACACCAGCCAGGACAGGCTCAACCCGGACCTGGATGGCCACGTCCGCAGGCAGAGGAAGGCCAGTTGACGTCAGCTCATCCCCTGCCTGAAAACGGGTCTGGACGTAGGCATCCCTGCTGGTGCAACATGATGCAGGGACAGGATCGGGGACAGGATTGCACACAGGCACCTCCGCGGCTGCCTGTGCTGCCTCCAGTCCCTGGTCCTGCACTGCACCACTAGCACCAGTGGGATCCCCACCTCCAGACCCCGTCTCTGGTGCTTGCACGGCCCCCTCCTCCACCAAACCCCCCACCAACCTGGATGACTCCGTGCCATCTTCCCCTGTTGGGCCCTGTGGGGTCCCAGCTGCCCCTTCTGCTGCCGAGGAGTCCAACTGCAACCTCCGCCTCTTGGACCTCCTCCCGGCAGCTGCGGCCTGGGACGCGGCACCGGACTCCTCACTCCCCGACGAGATGACAACACGGGAGGGGAGCCGGGCCTTGCGTCTCCGGCTGGCGGTCGGATCCCCGCCGCTGTGCTCCACAGCACCTTCTCCGCCCTCTTCATCAGTTGATGCTGCAGACAGGGAGAAACAAAACACAGGCATCAGGGCACTGTACAATGGACACATACACGCATGACAGTTGCACATGAGTGGCATTGGCAAACCTCAGACATGTCATCACAATCCCCAACACACATGTCATTGCAACTCACACACATGAGCCATACCACAGCCATATCGCAACTGCCACCACCATCCCTACACATACAACAGCATCAGCAGCCAAAGGGGAGCCAGACATCACATGCAACACAGGAAGTGCACCACACATGTACACACAGCACCACACTTGCATGCATGTCTACACCTCTGCCAAGTGTTGCACTGTTCAGACGGGCATCCATGTCACATCTGCCAATCAGGCTTCCACATACCGCTGTCACATGCATCCATGTTGCATCTCTGTTGCACCCTTGACAAATACACACACATGCACATGTACACAGTGCTCATACATGCAGCCGAAAACAACATACATGCCTGACATCACGGACATGTCTACTTACATACACATTCATCCAAACATGTGTGCACGCACAACTGCATTTGCCATGCAAGCCCACACACACAAGCACCATCCATGTCTCACACATTACAGCCCTTGCATGTGTCAGACCCACGGCCCTTTACACCCCCACCCATACTCGACCCCATACAAACAGATGTGCAACCGGCACAATGCCGAATAATCATCACACGCACTGCTCACAATCAGGATGCATGTACACTCACCGCTCGACTCCAGACGGGTCTGCTTCTCTAGGACCTGGACGTGGAGCGCTGGGGATATGCGTTCCAGGACCCCCATCTGTTCTTCCGACAAGTGGCCCCGGCGCCCCTTGGCATCCGCTGCCTTCAAGAGGCACCGGGCCTTGTTCAGGGTCCTGGACCTGAAGTCCTCCCAGCGCTTCCTGACATGTTGTAAGTCCCGGACTGCCACCCCCTCCGCGTTGATGGCAGTCACAATGTCAGTCCAGATCCGAGTCCGTCCTTCCTTGTCGCCGCGGGAACTTCCGAAGAGGGCATCATACTGCCCCAGGACTTGCTCCACCAGGACACCAACTTCCTGGCCGGGGGTTGTCAGTGGTCACAGATGGTGTTTGCCCCGACATGACAACCCCAGAGGCAGGAGTGGGTGGGCAACTGGGTCCTGGGGCTGGGCTGTGGAGCGATGGAATTCCAGTCGGGAGTCTTCGGTTCCAGCAGGGGTGGTCACAGCAACAGCACCCCTGGCTGATGTGCAGGCAGCAAATGGCAGTGCACGTGGGCAGCAGGCAGTCAGGCAGCAGCAGATGGCAGGTGGGAGCGTGCTCTGGGCTCTGGGGGGCAGTAGTTCGGCCTTCTGGGCAGGAGCGTGGTCTTCCGTGTGCTTACGCGTGGCCAGCTTGGTACGGAGTGATTTGGCACGTGAAAATCCTGCACGTCAGCGTGAAAACCGAGGAAAGGCCCTTAGCGCGTAAGTGCGTCAGCACGCATACGCAAATCTATTGGATCAAAGGCCCTCAGCGCGTAAGCGCGTCTGTGACGTGACCCGCACGGGTGTTTCCCACACAGCACGTGATGACAGAGCACACGTGGAAAGACTGCACGTCAGAGTGTCATCGCGTGTAATTGGACAGCACGGCAGAGTCTCATTGCGTGTAATTGGACAGCACGTCAGGGTGTCATCGCGTGTAATTGGACAAAAGTGTGCGTACACGCGATTGGCCTATGTACGTGTATATCAGGTGTGCGCGGACACTTACACACGCAAGTACGTCAGCGCACCTGTATCCCGGTGTGCGCGGGAATTTCCACACGCTATTGGACTGGGTACTGGATTTCAGGGCTGCGCGGGTCACACGCTCGCCTACAACACGCGCGACGCATTAATTTGCGCGCTAAAAAAATAACATAGCTCAGACCCAGGATGAACATACCGTTCCTAGCAGCAGTGGGCGTGGCCTACCAAAGGAGGAGGAGGAGGAGGATAGTCAGGGCCAGAATATTCACACCCAGAACCAGCCTTTTCGGGATGCCTGATGACCAGGTGAATGGGAGGTACAGGTTTCCACCACACATCATACTGGACCTGGTGAGTGAGTGGGAGGATGACCTCACATCACCCACCCTGTGCTCCCAAGCACTCAGCCCCCTGGAGAAGGTCCTCAATGTACTGCACTTCTTAGCCACTGGATCATTTCAGCGGACAAGTGCCATTGTGGGTGGTGTATCACAGGCCACCCAGTCACGCTGCCTACACCAGGTCTTGAACATCATCACTGCACGCCCATCAGTCCGCAGGCACATATACCTGGCCAGAACCCCTGCAGAAAGGCATGCTGCCGCCCTGGATTTCTACGCTGTGGCACGATTCCCCAAAGTGCTAGGTGCCATCGACTGCACCCATGTGGCTCTACGTCCCCCCAGGGCATCTGAGCACATCTATAGGAACCGCAAGCACTGGCATTCCATCAACGTGCAGGTAGTATGTAATGCCAAGGGAATCATCACCTCAGTATATGCCAACTATCCCGGGTCCACCCACGACAGCTACATTTACCGAATGTCCACCCTAAGCCGGGACCTAGAAGCTGGGCGGCATGGCGATACATGGCTGCTTGGTGAGTATGAATGCCACTGCACATGCATGCATGTCAGATACTGAGCAAGGTCACAACCCCACCAATGATACCAATCACCACCTCCACAGGGGACAGTGCCTACCCTCTCAGCCCCCACATGATGACGCCAATTCGGAACCCCACCACGCCACCCCAGGTAAGATATAACGCAGGCCACATTACAACCCGGGGCATAGTGGAGCGCACATTCGGAGTGCTGAAGTCACGCTTTCGCTCCCTTGACCGTTCTGGCGGGCAGCTGTTGTACGCTCCCCCAGTAGTGTGCAGGATCATAGTGGCAGCATGTGTCCTGCACAACGTTGCAACACGCCGGGGCCTGGCCGTGGACATGGTGGTGCCCCCCCATCCCCAACCACATGCACAGCCGCTGCGCATGGGAGGGGAAAGGGCACGGGGGGGGCAGCCCGTACACAGCTAGTGGCTAATTACTTCACATAGAAATCACACCCCTGTGGAGTGCACACTGCCCTGGCACATTCCATCTGACAATCAATGATGACTCAACCTGACACTGACCCTGAATGTCTGGAGAAAGAACCGTGAAAACCATATCAGCCTGAGATTGTTCACCTGGAAGTGTCACAATGTGTGCATCCCTACCCACACAGAAACCACCAATGCAGTTTTGTGAAGTTACACATTCAAGCAGCTAAAATGAATACCCACTTGCAAAATGCAACAAGAGGACAGTGCCATGTCAGCCAACCCAACCCCAGCACCGCCACACCACACACCGTGCCATGTCATGCTATTTGCAGGTAAACAAAGTAATCCCCACAACATGACACTAGTGTCACAATGTACAGTGTCCCTATTAGATACTTGCAACACCTGAAATGCTCACAGTAATGCCGGACCAACAACAAACTTGAGCACGTACTACCATTAACATGACATCACTAATGTTAAATATTAGTAGTCTCACCACCTGGAAATGCCTGCACTCCCACCACTACCAACTGTGCAGTGTTGGCGCCATGTAGAGTTGTAGGTGCACTGCTGCCAACATGGACCACATCTCCAGACTAGAGGTCCTTGTGTAGACATGAGGAAGGGACCTGCAAATTGGGAGGTAGACACAGAAGATGAGTTACACATCAATGCAACATGCAGTGTACAACACAACAGCAATATGCACTAGGAATGTATACACAGTATTGACTACAGACTGCCCACACAGCTCATGGGAGTCCAACGTCACTGTGTAATTCACTGTCACTTGGGCACACCCTTTGCAAGCCCATGGAAACGGGAAGCAGGAGGGGTGTGTGTGACTCAAACCCAAGCATCTGAACCAAATACATTACAAGCCTGCATGTGCCCAGCCACAATGCAGCGTATGCCCACAGGAACCACGGAAGCCAACAAATCGTCCCAAAAAAATTGGGAATAAAATAAATAAAAATGAAAATAAAAATAAAAATAAAAATAAATCAAAAATGGCCATTGAAGGGCCCGGGGGGGTTGGGGAGGCCACCCAGGAGGTCCGAGGACAGGATGCACACCAGAACCCACCTGCGTGGATCCTGGGAAAATAAAACACCTCCATGGGCTCATGGCCCACACGGCTACCATATTGTGGGAGTATCACTGCTGTCGCTATTATCACCCTGTGCAGCTGCATCCGGAGGTGGTTGCACTATGGGAGGCAGCCCACGCAAGGCCCTAGTCTGCTCCTCCATGGCTGCAAGCATGCGGGTGTGGTAGGTCTGGTTCTGGAGGATGAGTGTGCGGAGGTCCCCATGCAACAACTCACGGGATGCCCGGACCTCCGCCCTCATTGCCTGCATCTCAGCTGAGAGCGTACGGGTGAGACGCTCCAGCTGCTGTTCTGTCCTTTGGTGTGTTGAAGCCTCAAGCTCAACAAGAGTCGTCCTGAGGTGAAGGAGCTCCTGCCTCAGGGCTTCCCTGTGGCCCTGGGACTCAATGGAGATGGCCTCCTGCAGAGTCGCCAGTGCCGCCCGCCTGTCCCTGTTGGACCCCAACATGTCCTCCCTGTGTGACTGGCAGATGGAGTCGGTTGCCTGCTCTAGTCGCTCCATCAGCCTTTCAGGGGGGACAATGGAAGTGGCCACCCTATCCATGGCCTGAGCCATCATCTCGGATGATGCTGCCTGTTGGGTTGCCATACCGTAAATGGATTGCTCCCATGCGGTATTGCCAGGTGGCGTACGGCTACCACGTCGGCGGGCACCACACCTGTCTGGGGCAAGGCGAACTGCGCCTTGCTGTGCCGGCACTGCCTGAGGCTGCAGGACTGCATTCCTCCTCTGATCTGCTGGCCCAGGAACAGGATCAGATGTCGCGGAGTGTGACCCTGCATCCGTAACCACCAAAGGCGTAGCTGCCAACACTGACATCCCCATTGAGGGTTCTGACCCTGGTGCAGGTGGGTGAGACAGAACAGAATCCCTCCCTGGAACACTCACCTGCGACGGCACGTAGGTCTCATCCGAATCAACACCTGAGTACAGCTCGGGGGAGGTGCAGCCAGAGACACCCCTTGAGAGCACAACCTGCAGCAGTTGTGGGTTCTCACCCACCACCACACCACGTCCCTCACTGGTGGTTGGTCGGCCCTCGGACCCCTCCTGGGTCTGCACCATCTCCACAACCCCAGCAGTATCAGGTGCGTCTTCCCCTGCAAAGACATGAAAACAAAGAAATGGAAACAGGCATTAGCACCATGGCACACAATGAGGGCTGAGAAGCAAGAGAAACAGTACTTGTTTGACACATGTCCCACATGACTAAAACCCTCCCATGCATGCACCCTCACTGCGTATGAAGGGCAGGCAAATGGCACACACTGATGACACCAAGATGGAAGATGAACACATTTTCTGCATGCTGCCTGCCAGTGGCATCACACATTGGCCTGTGATTGGCAGGTGAAACACACATGCCATCACACAGATGGCATGTACCATTGCTATTGAGTGAAGATGGAGAGGAGGGCAGCACCTATTCATTCAGTCCAGTTCCCGCATGTAATAGCTTTTCTAATTCAAACAGGTCAGATTCTTCACCTGGAGCTGCCAGTCCGAAATGGTGCAATTGCACAGGGACATGTTTGTACAAATGATATCCAGGTAACAAAGTCACTCCACTTTACCATAGCCATGTCAGACATGTGACTAGAGGACTGCGACATGCCTAGTAATAGTGGTGGAATGCAAACAATCTGACTAAATGAACAGTGAAAAATCAAGCAACAATGTTGTGGAAAGGTGACACTTCAAGGGCAACTGGCGTGCAGTTGGGCTAGATGTCTACTGTTGGCAGAAGGCATACTGCTATGGCCAAATGCAGCTGCGCAGGACGTATTGCATGAAGCACATGGCTGACCCATACGACTCAGGCGCACACACTCTCACCTGTCACACAAACAGAAGCCCTCACACACACCATGCACATGGATGACACACACATGCATGTGCACTCACCGGACAATGCCTCGTAATCAGCCAGATCTCCCACGCCTTGGATCTGTTCCTCCGTGACGTAGGTCCCAGCGACTGACTCATGTGGAGTGAGTTCCATGTCTACTACTGGAGACCCACCTCCAGTCACTAGAGTTGCGGCATGACTTGAGGCCAGCTTACTCTTTGCCCTGCGCTTTAGGTCATTCCAGCGCTTATAGCAATCATTGGATGTGCGCCTCACGATTCCAAGGGCACTTACGATGTCCGCAACGGTCTTGTGCAGGTGTGGTCTTGGATCCTGCAACAATGACCATCTCGTTGTCATGTGCGGACACATACTCGACAAGTGCATTCAGTTCGTCATCCGTGAAGCTGGGCTTCCTGGATGGGCCGGACTGTGTAGCCGTGTCTGGGGCATCAGCCTGTGCCGGACGAGCACTCTTCCTCTTCCGCTTGGAAGGTGGTGGTGATCCTGTGTGTCCTGCGCCGCTCTGGACACTAGGGGCAGGAGCCCTGGTGGACTCTGTATCAGGAGTGTGGGATTGCACACTCAGCATGGGAGTTGGTGCAGGCATTGGCTCTAGTGTGATGGTGTCAGGGGGAATGTCAGCAGCATGGACTAGGACCGACACTGTCCGGGCTGGGTGTGTGAGGGCTGGGGTGGATGGAGCCGCAGCTGCCCCTGCAGCCTCTCCGCCCTGCCTACTTGGTGCAGCAGATGACCTTGCTGCCCCAGATGCACGTGGCATGGTGACATCAACGTGCACCAGCGCACGTGTCATAGGCCTGCTGACCTGGAAGTCAGCCATGGAGTCAGCCAGGTCTGGTGCCACAATGGGCTGGTCCAACAAGGGTTGAGCATGGATGGTGTCAGCCACATCAGCCTCAACGGGAGGGGGGGGGTGGGGATTATGGGTGCCCTTGACTGGTCCTCCACACATGGGGGGACAGGCTCACCCTGCAAGTAACGACCACGTCCCCTACCGGATCCACCACGGCCATCACTTGTGGCTCTTCCACCTTTGCCACCCTTACGGAATCCTCGCCTCCCAGCCATGGCACTGATGTTAATGTGCGTATGGGAGTGGCTGTAAAATATTGTCCTGGGCAATTGGGGGTCAAAGGGGTTGGGTACCAGATGGTAATTGTACCCTAGTGCTCTTGCAAGGCTGATTGTAACCCCTGGGGAAAGATGACGGGTCACGCTACGCACAGGAGCCCCAAAAAAGGGAGATGACGTGCACGCAACCCCTCCTAGACCACGTGTGCAGAAAGAAAAACCTGCACTACGCTGTGGCACCCAGTAACACAAGAATGAACGTATGCGTGTCACACGCAGCCTAGAATGACTTCTGAAGGGGTAGGCTACACACGGGGCAAGCACAGATGTTAGATACGTGCGTGACTCACCATCTGCCAGGTAAAAGAGCGTGAAAAAGGAGCGCGTTTGGTTGGCAACACCCCCGCCAAAAGAAGATTTGTACGCTGTCTGAGGAGACAGGACAACAGTAGAAGGGAACACTGTTTGAGGGAACAGGCCCAGGTAAACCAGTAAAAGAGAAAAAAGAGAAAAAGCTGTCAGAGGTAACAGGGAATACGAACTTGAAACGCTGTGAAGTAAATCGCGTGTGAAACGACAAGAAGTACAGAATTCACCCACTCGCTCTCCACAAAAAGCACGTACAAGGAAATGGTGTTCTACACGTACCTTTTATACAGGCCCACACGTCCAGCGTCACTTACGCGCTAGGGCCATTTCCACCAATTACACGCTTTGTCACTTCTGCGTGTATGGCCATTTCCACCAATCACACGCGATGACACTCTGACGTGCAGTCTTTCCACGTGTGCTCTGTCATCACGTGCTGTGTGGGAAACACCCGCGCGGGTCACGTCACAGACGTGCTTACGCGCTGAGGGCCTTTGGTCCAATAGAATCGCGTATGCGTGCTGACGCGCTTACGCGCTAAGGGCCTTTCCTCGGTTTTCACGCTGACGTGCAGGATTTTCACGTGCCAAATCACTCCGTACCAAGCTAGCCACGCGTAAGCACACGGAATACCACGCTCCTGCCCGGAGGGCCGAACTACTGCCCCCCAGAGCCCCGAGCACGCTCCTGCCATCTGCTGCTGCCTGACTGCCTGCTGCCCCTGCACTGCTGGGGGGTGGGGGTGGTGGTAGACATGAGTGGGGGCCTGGTGGAGGGTGCCCCTGCACTGCTGGGGGATGGGGGTGGTGGTAGACATGAGTGGGGGCCTGGTGGAGGCTGCCCCTGGTGGCTGGGGGGTGGGGGTGGTGGGAGACATGGGTGGGGGCCTGGTGGAGGCTGCCCCTGCACTGCTGGGGGGTGGGGGTGCAGGGGTACATGAGCAGGTGTGCAGGGTAGTCCCCTGTTTTGTGGGCTGCCTGCAGGGGCCGTCGAGGGTGTACAGGGAACACCTGTGAGGACCCACCCAGCCTAATCGCGTGTAAAACTTCCCATGTACCCCTGTAATACATGTACCCAGCCAAATCGCGTGTGATAATTCCCGCGCACCCCTGAAATACACGCGCCCAGGCTATTCGCGTGTGGAACTTCCCGCGCACCCCTGAAATACACGCGCCCAGGCTATTCGCGTGTGGAACTTCCCGCGCACCCCTGAAATACACGCGCCCAGGCGCGCACCCCTGAAATACACGCGCCCAGGCTATTCGCGTGTGGAACTTCCCGCGCACCCCTGAAATACACGCGCCCAGGCTATTCGCGTGTGGAACTTCCCGCGCACCCCTGAAATACACGTAGCACGCTGGGAGACATGAGTGGGGGCCTGGTGGAGGCTGCCCCTGCACTGCTGGGGGGTGGGGGTGGTGGGAGACATGAGTGGGGGCCTGGTGGAGGGTGCCCCTGCACTGCTGGGGGGTGGGGGTGATAGGGGACATGAGTGGGGGCCTGGTGGAGGCTGCCCCTGCACTGCTGGGGGGTGGGGGTGGTGGGAGACATGGGTGGGAGCCTGGTGGAGGGTGCCCCTGGTGGCTGGGGGGTGGGGGTGGTGGGAGACATGGGTGGGGGCCTGGTGGAGGCTGCCCCTGGTGGCGGGGGGGTGGGGGTGATAGGGGACATGAGTGGGGGCCTGGTGGAGGCTGCCCCTGCACTGCTGGGGGTGGGGGTGGTGGGAGACATGGGTGGGGGCCTGGTGGAGGCTGCCCCTGGTGGCGGGGGGGTGGGGGTGGTGGGAGACATGGGTGGGGGCCTGGTGGAGGCTGCCCCTGGTGGTGGGGGGGTGGGGGTGATAGGGGACATGAGTGGGGGCCTGGTGGAGGCTGCCCCTGCACTGCTGGGGGGTGGGGGTGGTGGGAGACATGGGTGGGGGCCTGGTGGAGGGTGCCCATGGTGGCTGGGGGGTGGGGGTGGTGGGAGACATGGGTGGGGGCCTGGTGGAGGCTGCCCCTGGTGGCGGGGGGGTGGGGGTGGTGGGAGACATGGGTGGGGGCCTGGTGGAGGCTGCCCCTGGTGGCGGGGGGGGGTGGGGGTGATAGGGGACATGAGTGGGGGCCTGGTGGAGGCTGCCCCTGCACTGCTGGGGGGTGGGGGTGGTGGGAGACATGGGTGGGGGCCTGGTGGAGGGTGCCCATGGTGGCTGGGGGGTGGGGGTAATAGGGGACATGAGTGGGGGCCTGGTGGAGGCTGCCCCTGCACTGCTGGGGGGTGGGGGTGGTGGGAGACATGGGTGGGGGCCTGGTGGAGGGTGCCCATGGTGGCTGGGGGGTGGGGGTGATAGGAGACATGAGTGGGGGCCTGGTGGAGGCTGCCCCTGCACTGCTGGGGGGTGGGGGTGGTGTGAGACATGGGTGGGGCCTAGTGGAGGCTGCCCCTGGTAGCGGGGGGGTGGGGGTGATAGGGGACATGAGTGGGGGCCTGGTGGAGGCTGCCCCTGTACTGCTGGGGGGTGGGGGTGGTGGGAGACATGGGTGGGGGCCTGGTGGAGGGTGCAAATGGTGGCTGGGGGGTGGGGGTGGTGGGAGACATGGGTGGGGGCCTGGTGGAGGGTGCCCATGGTGGCTGGGGGGTGGGGTGGTGGGAGACATGGCTGGGGGCCTGGTGGAGGCTGCCCCTGGTGGCGGGGGGGTGGGGGTGGTGGGAGACATGGGTGGGGGCCTGGTGGAGGCTGCCCCTGGTGGCGGGGGGGTGGGGGTGATAGGGGACATGAGTGGGGGCCTGGTGGAGGCTGCCCCTGCACTGCTGGGGGGTGGGGGTGGTGGGAGAGATGGGTGGGGGCCTGGTGGAGGGTGCCCATGGTGGCTGGGGGGTGGGGGTGGTGGGAGACATGGGTGGGGGCCTGGTGGAGGCTGCCCCTGGTGGCGGGGGGGTGGGGGTGGTGGGAGACATGGGTGGGGGCCTGGTGGAGGCTGCCCCTGGTGGCGGGGGGGTGGGGGTGATAGGGGACATGAGTGGGGGCCTGGTGGAGGCTGCCCCTGCACTGCTGGGGGGTGGGGGTGGTGGGAGACATGGGTGGGGGCCTGGTGGAGGGTGCCCATGGTGGCTGGGGGGTGGGGGTGATAGGGGACATGAGTGGGGGCCTGGTGGAGGCTGCCCCTGCACTGCTGGGGGGTGGGGGTGGTGGGAGACATGGGTGGGGGCCTGGTGGAGGGTGCCCATGGTGGCTGGGGGGTGGGGGTGATAGGGGACATGAGTGGGGGCCTGGTGGAGGCTGCGCCTGCACTGCTGGGGGGTGGGGGTGGTGGGAGACATGGGTGGGGGCCTGGTGGAGGGTGCCCCTGGTGGCTGGGGGGTGGGGCTGGTGGGAGACATGGGTGGGAGTCTGGTGGAGGGTGCCCCTGGTGGCTGGGGGGTGGGGGTGGTGGGAGACATGGGTGGGGGCCTGGTGGAGGGTGCCAATGGTGGCTGGGGGGTGGGGGTGGTGGGAGACATG
Organism: Ambystoma mexicanum; assembly: GCF_040938575.1. Taxonomy (NCBI): domain Eukaryota; kingdom Metazoa; phylum Chordata; class Amphibia; order Caudata; family Ambystomatidae; genus Ambystoma; species Ambystoma mexicanum. The sequence goes on from NC_090923.1 coordinate 573,184,634, forward strand.
GGTGGGGGCCTGGTGGAGGGTGCCCATGGTGGCTGGGGGGTGGGGGTGGTGGGAGACATGGGTGGGGGCCTGGTGGAGGGTGCCCCTGGTGGCTGGGGGGTGGGGGTGGTGGGAGACATGGGTGGGAGCCTGGTGGAGGGTGCCCCTGGTGGCGGGGGGGTGGGGGTGATAGGGGACATGAGTGGGGGCCTGGTGGAGGCTGCCCCTGCACTGCTGGGGGGTAGGGGTGGTGGGAGACATGGGTGGGGGCCTGGTGGAGGGTGCCCATGGTGGCTGGGGGGTGGGGGTGGTGGGAGACATGGGTGGGGGCCTGGTGGAGGGTGCCCATGGTGGCTGGGGGGTGGGGGTGGTGAGAGACATGGGTGGGGGCCTGGTGGAGGGTGCCCCTGGTGGCTGGGGGGTGGGGGTGGTGGGAGACATGAGTGGGGGCCTGGTGGAGAGTGCCCCTGGATGCTGGGGGGTGGGGGTGGTGGGAGACATGGGTGGGGGCCTGGTGGAGGGTGCCCATGGTGGCTGGGGGGTGGGGGTGGTGGGAGACATGGGCGGGGGCCTGGTGGAGGCTGCCCCTGGTGGCGGGGGGGTGGAGGTGGTGGGAGACATGTGTGGGGGCCTGGTGGAGGCTGCCCCTGGTGGCGGGGGGCTGGGGGTGATAGGGGACATGAGTGGGGGCCTGGTGGAGGCTGCCCCTGCACTGCTGGGGGGTGGGGGTGGTGGGAGACATGGGTGGGGGCCTGGTGGAGGGTGCCCATGGTGGCTGGGGGGTGGGGGTGGTGGGAGACATGGGTGGGGGCCTGGTGGAGGCTGCCCCTGGTGGCGGGGGGGTGGGGGTGGTGGGAGACATGGGTGGGGGCCTGGTGGAGGCTGCCCCTGGTGGCGGGGGGGTGGGGGTGATAGGGGACATGAGTGGGGGCCTGGTGGAGGCTGCCCCTGCACTGCTGGGGGGTGGGGGTGGTGGGAGACATGGGTGGGGGCCTGGTGGAGGGTGCCCATGGTGGCTGGGGGTTGGGGGTGGTGGGAGACATGGGTGGGGGCCTGGTGGAGGGTGCCCATGGTGTCTGGGGGGTGGGGGTGGTGGGAGACATGGGTGGGGGCCTGGTGGAGGGTGCCCCTGGTGGCTGGGGGGTGGGGGTGGTGGGAGACATGGGTGGGAGCCTGGTGGAGGGTGCCCCTGGTGGCTGGGGGGTGGGGGTGGTGGGAGACATGGGTGGGGGCCTGGTGGAGGCTGCCCCTGGTGGTGGGGGGGTGGGGGTGGTGGGAGACATAAGTGGGGGCCTGGTGGAGGGTGCCCATGCACTGCTGGGGGGTGGGGGTGGTGGGAGACATGAGTGGGGGTCTGGTGGAGAGTGCCCCTGGATGCTGGGGGGTGGGGGTGGTGGGAGACATGAGTGGGGGCCTGGTGGAGGGTGCCCCTGCACTGCTGGGGGGTGAGGGTGGTGGGAGACATGGGTGGGGGCCTGGTGGAGGCTGCCCCTGCACTGCTGGGGGGTGGGGGTGCAGGGGGACATGAGCAGGTGTGCAGGGTAGTCCCCTGTTTTGTGGGCTGCCTGCAGGGGCCGTCGAGGGTGTACAGGGAACACCTGTGAGGACCCACCCAGCCTAATCGCGTGTGTAACTTCCCACGCACCCCTGTAATACACGTACCAAGCCAAATCGCGTGTGATAATTCCCGCGCACCCCTGTAATACACGTACCCAGCCGAATCGCGTGTAAAACTTCCCGTGTACCCCTGTAATACACGTACCCAGCCAAATCGCGTGTGATAATTCCCGCGTACCCCTGAAATACACGCGCCCAGGCTATTCGCGTGTGGAACTTCCCGCGCACCCCTGAAATACACGCGCCCAGGCTATCCGCGTGTGGAACTTCCCGTGCACCCCTGAAATACACGCGCCCAGGCTATTCGCGTGTGGAACTTCCCGCGCACCCCTGAAATATACGCGCCCAGGCTATTCGCGTGTGGCACTTCCCGCGCACCCCTGAAATACACGCGCCCAGGCTATTCGCGTGTGGAACTTCCCACGCACCCCTGAAATACACGTACCCTGCTGAAATCGCCTGTAAAAGTTCCCGCGCACCCCTGTAATACACGTACCCTGGCTAATCGCGTGTATAACTTCACGCGTACCCCTGATATGCACGTTACCCGCTTTGCGTTCCTTGTTTGGCAGCCCTGTAAACTGGTCCAGGGTTAGCGCAGCCCTTTGTGATGATTTAGCGATTTTGATGGCTTTTCCTTGCGCGAGGGCGTTCTTGGGGGCGTTACTGGCGCTGCTGCAGGGTCGCTGCGATACTCTGCGCCACGGCTGGTTTGGGAGCCTAAAATCCATGAATACGCTGTGCGCGGAAATCGGTTTTAGCGCACGTGCCTGGCGCAGACAATCGCACGCGGACACTCTGCGCCAGCCGCTTGCGACACTTTTCTGCAAAATTCTCTGAATTACCCTGTTAGTCGTTCAAATAGATCACAGACTGCAGAACAGGAAGGCCGATCGTTCCAAGTTTGATGCTCGAGTATTTTCCAAACCGCCAACTCCTTCCAAAGGAGTAGACTCCGGGGAACCCATGCAAATAGGGGGTCTGAAAGGTCCTCTAACACAAAAGGAGCGGGAAAGGAGAAAACAGTTGCAATTATGCCTCTATTGCGGAAACTCAGGGCACTTTCTTCGAGACTGTCCGGTGAAACCTGCCAAGAAGGCAGTAGGAGCTGCAGTTACCAAAGTTACAAACTCTGAGCAGGGAAACGACCTCGCCCGACAAGAATAGAGGTCCTCTTGCCGAGCGTGAAAACCAGTTCCGTGACCTCGCATTTCGTGATACCTATGGTCCTCATTAGCCCTGATAATCCCGATCGATTACATGCAATTGAAGCTTACGTCGACAGCGGTGCCATCGGCAATTATGTGGATCATGAAATGGTTTTGAGGATGAATCTAACTCTTTGTCCCAAGGCTGTAAAGGACGTCATTACTACGGTGGATGGTACGGAGATAGCCTCCGGGCCAGTAACGCATACCACTCAAGAGGTGACGCTAGTAAGTCAAGATGGACACCATGAGAAGATTGTGTTCGATGTGATCAAGGCCCCTCAGTTTCAGATTATTCTAGGAATACCTTGGTTAGAGAAACACAATCCTCTGATCGATTGGCGAGCAAGAACGGTCCAGTTTCCAGAATGTGTCTCTACTTGTCACCCTCCACCTGGTGTTGCACTGGCAGCAATTTCTTCAGAGACTCCCCAGTTACCTCCCGAATACCTAGAATACCAAGATGTTTTCCGGAAGGATCAGGCTAACTCTCTACCTCCTCATAGGTCTTATGACTGCCAGATAGACCTGATACCTGGATCTACTCCTCCTTGTAGTAGAATTTATGCCCGCACCGAGCCTGAGAACCTTCACCTTCGACAATACCTGGATCAATACCTGGCAAATGGGTTTATTCGTCCTTCCAAGTCCCCTGCTTCTTCAGCTTTGTTCTTCGTTCCAAAAAAGGAAGGAGACCTTAGAACTTGTATAGATTATCGCTCCCTGAACCAGATCACCGTTAAGAATAGATATCCGTTACCTTTGATCCCTGAACTCCTGGACCAAGTCAGAAAAGCATGCATATATACAAAGCTGGATCTTAGAGGAGCTTACCACTTGGTACGAGTAAAAGAGGGCGATGAATGGAAGACGGCCTTCCGCACCAAGTATGGGCTATTTGAATATCAGGTCATGCCCTTCGGACTTTGCAATGCCCCGGCCGCCTTTCAATATTTTATGAACAATGTCCTCCGAGAGCTCATAGATGTGTGTGTTGTTGTTTACATTGACGACATCCTCGTTTATTCTTCATCGGAATCTGAACATCGGAAACACGTGAAAATGGTCCTCGAAAGATTGCGTCAACACAAACTTTTCGCTAAGTTGGAAAAATGTGTTTTCAACGTGACTGAAGTTGAATTCTTGGGATTCATATTATCACCTGGCGGAGTGCGTATGGATTCAAAGAAGGTCGATGCAGTTCTCAAATGGCCATCACCATCCTCCGTAAAAGGTGTGCAAAGCATGTTAGGCTTCGCTAACTTTTACCGCAGGTTTATCCCCGAATTCTCTCGAATAGTCCAGCCCATCACTGCCTTGTTAAAGAAAAACAAACGTTTTGAATGGTCTACCGAGGCGGAACAAGCTTTCCAGGATTTGAAGACTAAATTTATCTCTGCACCAATCTTAAAACACCCTCGCCCCGAACTCCCCTACATCGTGGAAACTGATGCTTCAAGCCTTGCCATGGGGGCAGTTCTATCACAAAAGGACCCGGTAACCAATCAGTTGCATCCCTTGGCATTTTGGTCCCGCAAATTCTCGCCTCCTGAAATCAATTACACGATTACTGACAAGGAACTTCTGGCTATCAAGTCTGCCTTTAAGGCTTGGCGGCATTATCTGCTGGGGGCCCGACACACCGTTACTGTGATTACGGATCACCGAAACCTGCAATATTTGAAAACCGCAAAAGCCCAATCCTCTAGACAACTCCGTTGGGCATTATTCTTTGCCGAGTTTGACTTCATAATTACCTATCGACCTGGTACAAAGAACGGTAAAGCTGATGCCCTTTCTCGGATGGGAGTGGAAGAACACTTGATCAACCCTAAACCTGTACCAATCATTCCCGAACAAAGAATTCTGGGTGTAATCGCCACAGAATCCATAGAGGAAGTTAAGGATAAAGCCAGGCAACTTGTAACTCCAGCAGACATACAGAATTGGCATCTGCAGGGAAAGGACTTTGCAGTAAAGGACAACTTATTGTATTTCCAAGAACGATTATACCTACCCAGCACAGATTTACAGAAAAAAGTAATCTCTTGTTATCACGATTCTTTAATGGAAGGACATCCCGGTATGGCCAAGACCTCAGAAAAGATCAAGCGCTACTTCTGGTGGCCGTCTTGGAAAAAAGATATCAGAGACTTTATAATGTCCTGTGGAGTATGCGCCCAAAACAAGAGTCAAAAGGAAAGACCAGCAGGCCTCTTACGCCCTATTGACATCCCACCTCGCCCTTGGCATACGCTTTCTATGGACTTCATCACCGATCTACCTCCATGCTCCGGATACAATACGGTTCTAGTAATCGTGGACTTATTCTCCAAGATGGCGCATTTCATTCCGCTCAAAGGCTTGCCAACAGCAGCAACTCTGGCCCGAGAATTTCTCGAAAACATCGTCCGACTGCACGGTTTTCCTTCGGTTCTAATTTCGGATCGAGGTAGTCAATTTATTTCTCATTTTTGGCGAAGTTGCTGTCGGTCGGCTCAAATTGATGTGAGACTATCGACCAGTCACCACCCTCAGACCGACGGACAAACCGAGAGGACCAATCAAACTCTGGAACAGTATTTACGCTGCATGCTGCAACAAACGGAAAAAACTTGGAAAGACATTCTTTGGATAGCCGAATATGCCTACAATAACTCTGTCCATTCGGGAACTGGGAAAACCCCGTTTTTTCTTTTGTACGGCAGTCACCCTCGAACCTCGGAGTTGGATCCCCTCCAAGATCTTGAAACACCAGCAGTAGACTACCTGCATTCTACAATCACCCAAGCCTTTAAGGAAGCTGTTTCTCACCTTCAAAGGGCTAAAGAACAATACAAGAAAGGAGCAGATCAACATCGGAAGGAAGCCCCTCAATATCAAGTAGGGGATCAAGTCTGGTTATCCACCAAATATCTACCTCTAAAAGGGCCACGCACATTCAACCCAAGATACCTTGGTCCCTATTCCATCACTACCATAGTAAACCCAGTAGCGGTCAAGTTGGACTTGCTCCCGCACATGAAGATACATCCGGTCTTCCACGTCTCTCTATTAAAACCCGTGCAACCTCAAACCCGACTAACTAAATCTCCAAAACCTATCCTAGTTGATGGAGAACTCGAGTTTGAAGTCAAAAGCATTCTGGACTCCAAGATCTCCAAATCTAAACTATTTTACCTAATTGACTGGAAAGGCTACGGCCCCCAAGAGAGATCCTGGGAACCTGCTGAATATGTCCACGCTCCTCGCCTAATCAAAAGATTTCACCGAACATTTCCTGACAAGCCAAAACCCCCTGAGAAGCCCGGTTTGGGAGGGGCCTTGAGGGGGCGTACTGTCATGATCTCTGCTTCCAAAAGGTCAGGGTTTTCCCAACTCCCTTGGAAGCAGATCCATAACCCAGGTTCTGAGTGCCAACCAGTCCCAATTGGGACCTTTTGGACCCAGTCCTGGCGCCAGTGGCACCAGGCTCATAAATATGCCCAGTCCCAGCGCTGGAAGCGCCGGGCTCATAATGCTTGGGTGGACTTACCTGCAGCAGACCATGCTGCTTACTTGCCTGCCAGTTGAGCCTCTGATCCTCTTCTGTTTGGAACTACTTTTCCTGTTGGGTGGGGCAGGAGCCACTCCCTAGATTCAGAACACTGGAACTCTTCTGGAAAGCAGGAACTCTTTTCTTACCTAGGCGTGGCTGTGGAAGGAGACCACTAAGCACTACAGGAGGCTATTTAAACGACACCCGATGGATGAATCTTGCTTTGCGTTATTCTGCATCCTCTGCAGCAGAACGCTCATCGTGTCTTCTGCATCTGATCCTGGGCCTAAGGAAAAAGGCTTACCATCCTGAATCCAGTCTTCAGCAACACCTATAAAGACAAGAAAGAACAGGTTAGCATTACGGTCTTCAGTGACAGCTCTTCACTTACCTGGTCCATCGGCTGTCACCAACGCCTCGCGCTGCATTCCGGCATCTGAAAGACAAAGGCTTACCTACTCTTCATGCGCTCTGGACGTCTTCACACTGCATTCCGGCATCTGAAAGACAAAAGTTTACCAACTCTTCGCACGCTCCGGAGGCCTTCGGCGCTGCATCCCGCATCGGAAAGACAAAACAAGGTGCGTTTAAAGACATTGGGGAACTTTAATACTCACGTGCCATTACTCCTTTCCACATCTAACCCAGTGGGTATTCCGGCACCCTGCAGCCGCTCCGAACTTGTACCTGCAAAATAAAAAGACAGTTAGAGGGCATCGTGAAGCAGGCAACAAGCGCTTACTTACGTGCTTCCAGGCGCTTCTATTCATCACACGGGCTCCATCTTCAACTCACTTCAGCCCGTCATCCGCCATCGCCGGAACCCTGCAAAACAAGAGACATCATTACTAAAGACTTTAAAGACATTAGGATTACTCGAAACTTACAGTTCGTGCAGTAAACGACGGACAGCAGTCCTCTGAAGTCAAGAGGCCTGCTCCCCTTATCCAGTGAAGAAACTGGTTACAGCACCCTGCCCCGAGGCAGATGGAGAGCACGGCGTTCACTTACCTAAGACATCTTACCCTTCGAGTCAGACATACAGTGCACAGAGGTCCAGCCCAAAGAGCCAGCCGTGTGTTACACATCACCTTTGAAGATACGGTATACGCCCAGTCAAGACCGGCGCCTCTACAGGAATCAGGTGAGCGTTACAATCAAACACAGTACCTACCAACCTGAAAGAATCCTGGGTCCTCCTCTTACTCAAAAAACAAACCTCGATCCCTCCATCCCCAATAACTACAGACCCATCACTACCGTACCTTTTCTACTCAAAATCATTGACAGAGTAGCCTACTTACAAATTCAAGACTACCTGGAAGCTAATCATCTGCTAGGCTCTCGGCAATCGGGATTCCGCCCTCTCCATGGTACCAAAACTGCCTTGCTAGACCTTAAGACAAAAATTGAGGAGCTAAAGGATAGCAGCAAAACAGCTTTGCTACTTCTACTGGACTTGTCAGCAGCCTTTGACTTGGTGGACCATGCAGTTTTATGCAGCCACCTCAGGCTCGCTGCCAACTTCACAGGAGATGCCATAGCCTGGGTCCAATCCTTTCTAGCCAACCGGACTATGAGAGTTTTCTCTACTTCCACTTGCGCTGATCCTATCCAAATAACATGCAGAGTCCCACAGGGTCCTGTGTCTCACCCACCATGTATAACATTTTCACCATGCCACTATTTGACAAGTTGGACAGACTGGGTGTCACCTACACTAATTATGCAGATGACACCCAGATCCTCATACCCCTTTCAGGCAACTATGAAGTGGACCTGGCCTTGGTGAATAAGATATACATCCTCATTCAGGCATGGATGGCGACCCACGGCCTCTGCCGGAAGGACGATAAAACTGAGAATCTGCTCGTCGGATCTGATTCCAACCTAAGAAAACTAACCTCAAACTACGCATCCTTCAACATTGACAACAATGACATTAAGGTTATGCGTGAGGCAAAAACTTTAGGATTCCATCTGGACTCCTCTCTCACACTGAAAAAGCAAGTTAACTCTTTCTCCTCCACAACAGCCTACACCTGTAAATTAATCCGAGCTGCCAGACCATTCCTCTCTAGTGCCATTAGTATCACCTTGGCTAACGCTCTTATCATGTCCAGACTAGAATATTGCAACGCCTTGTACTCACGAGCTAACAAGTATGTCACTGACAAACTCCAAATATTGCAAAACAACGCCTTAAGAGCAACGCTGAACATACCATACAGAGAGCATATATCTAAATTCCGGAAAGAGGCCCATTGGCTAAAAATAAAGGACAGAATCTTCCTCAAAACCATATACATTACGTCCAAATGCCTCAGCAACCTAGCACTGCCTTACCTATTCGAAAAAATCACCTGGAAATCCACAACCCGACCTCTGAGATCCGCCAACAAATTCTTGCTCGATATCCCTAGATTTAAACTTGCCACGGCTGGAGGAACTAGCTTCCCTGTCACAGCTGCGCAAGCATGGAATACAAACCCAATAGACCTTAGACGTCCCCTACATTACGTCAGATTTAGAACCAATACTCTCAAATAGCTTCGATCTAATGACCTTTAACTACTGCACCTTGACAACTACTGTACCACTGCGATTTACACTTCGTTCCTGCTTGTCCATAACTACAGCCGTAGGCACTCACTAATTCATGCAATGCTAAGCATGACCGATGTCTTGTATCTAATTAGCTATATCTGTCCATGCTTCGCAAATTGGAAAATGCTTATACTACGTCATCTACTGTATTCATATTGCATTCACTTGTATCCACGTATGACCAATGCCTGTACTGTTTCATTTACTGTACTACACACTTTATCCATATGTATGCACAAGCCTATGACAGGCAATGTAACTAAGCTTTGAGAATTCTTGTACCGCTGCGCCCAGCTGCCCAAGGGCTTGGTGCACATTATCAAATGAACAAATAAACAAACAAACAAACAAACCACTTCTCACTGATGGCACCGAACAAGACATAAGCTCATGTCTGGGGTTTCTGGTGCTACCCGTGTCTAGAGGGAAATAACCTACAATTTCAATTCTGGACTATGCTTATGGGTGCGATCAGACTCAAATGCAAATGGATAGTTCTTCACTATTTTGGCATGGGGAACGAAAACGACATTGTAGACCCTCCTAAATGAGCACCAGTCCACAGAACATGATATTTGCCCATGTTCGCTCTCAGTAAAGGATCTCTAACTAGTTTTCAAAAGTACTTGTTGCAGCATTTACGGTTTGTACTAAACTAGAAAATGCCCTAAAAAATAGCAATATGTTTGGAAGTAGCTCTTGTGGGTCGTGGAAGTTAATCATGTGATAAAATAATCCCGCAGGATGATGATAAACGAGAGTTCACTGGGGCATCCATTTTGCTTTATGAGTTTATATGCCCTGTTGATGGTTTTAATGTGTCTGTATGTTTTACAGAAAGGAACACAGTGTTTGCTAATCTTTCACAATCTTTATATAGCACTTCACAGCAACAGAGCCAGTGATCAAACATTAACCTATTTCTGTAAATTTGGTTGACAAGTAGGGAAAAAGTTTAACTCCTGAGTTTTGAACAGTAGTGTTTTCACTGATGATTACGTGCAATCGTGCCATGTTTGTTGGTGCCCAACGATACGCTTGTGCACCATTGTGACATAATGACATAATTCCCATAGAAAACATTATCAATAGTAGAGTTTTCCAGAGCAGAGAATCTCTTTAAGACAAAGAAAATGATGCATTGCAAACTCTGCTAAGAATGTAACCATTCGACTTGAGTATGCTGATCACACACAAGATGGCGGGCATCATTTCAATTTAAAACCTAAATTGCAGAAAGGGGTTCCATATTCATTTGCAACTTAGTGCATAATGTACCCGTTGTGCAATTCTTTACATTTCCACCACACAGTTGAAAAGTAAAGAGTACAATAAAAGCAAAACTGCCCTTATACTAGTTTGTGGCAAAGTGTAAAAGCCTCTCGCATTAACAAAAGCTGCAGGTATTTACAATAAATTCCTAAGGAATCTCCCTGCTTTTACCAGGTGGTAATTTCAGACGGATTCCATAGGAATCTATTGCATTACTGCCAGCATGTTAACAGATGCTGGTGGCAATTGTGGATTGTTGCTGGTGTGCCGCTCCGGCCCCGTGAGCCCCCCTAGCATATGGAACACACGCGACACAGTGTTCTCTGTCTGGGCTCCACGGCCGTAATGGTGATCTGTCGCACGCCCTGTTTATTATGTGCACACGCAGCAGAGTTGCATCAATCCGCCACAAGTGTGCCTTAAATGTACAGGCACCACACTCCTCCTTTTTCTTAACAAACAAACACAATAGGAGGAACACATATATAGTTCCAACATTTCACTGCAAACCTAACAACACCCCTTATTTACGTCCCTCCCAGGCCCAGACGTTTATGCGCAGCTCGTGGACCGGGCACACCAGTACAGGGGTCCAACACATAATCACTGAGATGGGCAGGCTTCCCCCTTCCTGCCCTCTGAGGAAACCTCCTGCCCGTCTCCCAGATCAGGCCCTCCTCACCTGCGTCCCCTCGACCCAGGGGCCTCGGCGGATGGGCCAGGCCAGCGCCCTCATCCGGCACCTCGTCACAGTCTCTTTGCAGTGTAGCCTCTGGCCTGGTCTCCTCCACCTTCTTAAAGAAACTGGCATTTCTGATGACAGTGGCAGTTCCATCCAACGCAGTCACTATTGAGACACGCACCGCTACCAACTCCATGGGGCTAGGCTCATAAGTGAGTGACAGTTTGCCTTGAGGATGCCAGTTCCTCACCAACACTTCATCACCAGGGATCAGCTGATTGGGTCCAAGTCCTCTTCTATCGTTCTCTCCTTCTGTCCTCAACCTCCTTTGTCGCTCCACCTGCTGGTTCTCGCTCCCTTCCTTCAGGTATTAACCCGCTTGGACACCGCCAAACCATTGCTTCCGCTGGTGTCACTCCAGTCGACGCATGAGGGGGGCCCTGTACTTCCTCAGAAACTCATACAGCGGCCGTTGTAGGCATTGGTCCTGTCCGTTAGCAATCTGGAACACCTTATTGAGGGTCCTCATGAACCGCTCGGCCTCGCCATTGGCACGTGGCGTGACTGGTGTAATCTTTCTGTGGTGTATACCATACTCTTCCATCAACTAAGTGAAGCTGTCCCCATGAAACGGCGGTTCATTGTCGGAGCATAGGGTCTGGGGCAACCCATGTGTGGCAAAGATCTTTTCCAGGGCAACTGCCACCTTATCAAATGACACTGACTCAATGAACCCAACCTCGGGGTACTGTGACCACTCGTCCACCATCACCAGCAAACGTCAGCTCCTCTATCACCCTCCACAACTGTTCCAGTGCCAGCCATGCATCTTCGGTCCTTAGTGCCATGGTGTCCTCCATCGACTTCAAAAACACCTGCTGAAGAGCCGCATTCAGTATTTGTACGCATTCATCCTCTGCTGTCACCTTTTCAAGCTCTTGGAGTGGGACTGAGTTATGGGGTTGCCGATTCCACAATTATCTGCACATGCTCGTCGGCCTCCTCACCACTGATGTCTTCACGTTCTTCCACCCTGCCTCTTGGGTGCCTCAACAGATAATCTGCTGCGTTGTTGTTCCCTGGCCGATACACCAGCGAGACCCGTACTCCAGGAGCGCTAGCATCCACCGCTCAATCCGGGCTGGGGGCGTTGATGACAATCCGGCCATCATCGGCAGCAGAGTCTTGTGGTCAGTCACCACTGTCACCGGTCGGCCGAGCATGTATAGTTGGAAGTGCTGACACCCCCACAAAAACCGTCAGGGAGTCCCGCTCATTCTGCGAATAGCACTGCTCAGTTTCAGACAGTGCCCTGCTCGCATAGGCGATCTGTCTGACCTCTCCTTGTGCATCCGTTTGGGTAAGGACCGCACCCAGACCAAATTGGCTGGTGTCCACCACCCCCTCCGATGACAACGCCGTATCGAAGAACACCATGGTGTCTTCTGTCGTTAGCACCCCTTTCACATCTTCAAAAGCAGCTTGCTCTAGCGGGCCCCACTCCTATGTGGCATCTTTCCTGGTGAAGCTTCTCAGGGGCTACGACCTGGAGGCTAGGTTCCAGATGAAATGGCCATAGTAGGTGACCATCCCCAGGAAGCTTCGGACTTCAGTTATGTTCTCTGTGGGACTTGCCTCCACAATGTCCTTGACCTTCTGGTAGTCGGGTGACACACCCCCTTCCTTGAAGACAAATCTGAAAAACTCAATCTTTTTCTTCAGGAATTCACACTTCTCTTTGTGCAAAGTCAGCCCCAGCACATGCAGCTGCTCCAGAGTCTTTACCAACAGTTCCATGTGTTCAGCCTCTGTGTTCGCGACCACCAGAATGTCATCGCTGATATTGAGAACACCCTCAAAATCCGCCAGAGCCCCTCGGATGATGTTCTGCAACACTTCCACCACTGATGACACACCAAAGCTTAGGCGTTTGTAGTGGTATGGGCCCCGGTGTGTGGTAAAAGTGGTGATATATCTTGAGTCCGGGTGTAAAACCACCTGATGATAGCCAGCACGCAGGTTTAATTTAAAAAAGAACTGACCCCTTGCAGTTCCATGATTATGTCGTCAATCATGGGCATGAGCTGTCTCTCTCGCTTGATGGCCTTGTTCGGGAGCCTCATATCAAAACAGTTCCTCACAGATTCAGGCTGCTTCGGTTTCTGTGCAATGACTATAGGCGACACCCACAGGGTAGGTCCATTCACTTATTCTATGATGTCCAGCACCACTAGATTATCCAGTTCTTTATCTTTCAGGTCCCTCAGATGGAATGGGACTCTGCGGTACTTGTGCAATTGGCTGTATGGACTCATCGATATGCAGCCTCACAGGTTCGCCAGCCATGCGGCCTATTCCCTCAAATAGATGGCTGTATTTTGTGAGAAGTCCCTGTATGCCCTCCACGTACACCGCATATGCGAACCTTACCATGCCCAATGCTTCGGCTACTGCACAGCTCAGGAGAGTGTTGCTGCTCACACTCGTCACGTAGAACTGAGCTTTGATGGATGTTCCTCCATGTTTGACATTTGCCACAAATGCTCCGGCCAATGGAATGGGTTGCTCACCGCCAAACATGAATATCTGTGCCCTCGGTTTCTGCAACGTGGGTGGCACCAACATAGCATCATAATGCACTCTTGCCATCACGTTCAATGATGCACCCGTGTCCACCAGCACAGGTACCATTTACTCGTTGACTTGTACCAGACACTGTGGCTGCCTTCTGGTGGTGGTGCACAGCGCACTGACGCTGGAGATGAAGAAGATATTTTCCTCCTCGTCCTCTTCCTCCTCTTCCTGAGTCAGGCCATCTGTGCCTTGATCTATCTGAGAGACTTTGGGCGGGCACTGTTGTCTAAAGAAACGTGCCTGTACTGGCCCCCTCAGCACCACCACTGTGCCCTGCACATCCAGGCATCGTGATTGAATGTCCTGCAGCGTCCACATGCCTTCCCTTGCGCAGGGCATTCCACCGGGTGTGGGAAATCATAACCGCACTTAGGGCATGACTCCAGAGGCCTGACTCCTCTGTCACGCTGGCCACCACTCAGTCGTCGGGCACCTCTCCCTCCTTGACCTCGGTCCATGGCACACACTTCCTCCTTCACTGGCCGAATGTCTGCATCCATTTTCGACGGCCCTCACCTCGGACACCTCAAGGGACCGGCCAAGTTCCAGTATGCGGCCAGTTTAAGTCCCGGTTCTCAACTTGCCAAATGTACAGCCCTGAATGAGCTGGTTTATGATCATGTCTGTGCGTTCTCCCAGGCACACAACATCGACAGCCGGCACAGGCGGCCATAGAATGTGTCCAGAGACTCATCATCTTTCTGTCTGGTGCTACACATGATGAAACGCTGATAGTCTGCGTTAGCCAATGGCATGAAATGCTCTCACAACGCGTTCTTGCCTGCTCCGTATAATGCATCCACTGTCTTCAATGATTTAAAGATTTTATGCACTGCTGGGCCTGCCAAGTACAGAGGCATTGCCAATATGCTATGCTCATCTGTCTCACCCGTGGCCCGGAAATACATGTCCAGATCGTCTATCCAGAGCCTCCACCTTGCCTCAAGACTCGACGGCGTCCTAGAAACATCAAATTCAGGCATCAGTGTAAGCGCCCCTTGCTGTCTTGGCGCACACACACCCACTGGGGACGCCCCATCTTCTTGGTCACCCATAATGGTGAGTGCATGAGCACCTCAACTCACAATGGCCCTCCTCCAGGCAGAATCCACCGAAGAAATTGAGCGTGCAAATCGTAGCCAACACACCACCAGCTGGGCTTGCTGTAGTGATTGCCCCTCCACGAGTGTCCAATCAGCCAGGAATCTCCTACTCAGCGCAGAGGCCAAAACTTCAAAAAATTGAGCTGGGTGGTACAAACAAAAAAAAAGAAATAAATCCCTGGTCCTCACCCCTCTCCTCACTACAAAATTGCAGAGAAAATGTCCAAAAACACCCCATATTATTAATTAACAGAATATCACCCCCTGCGTGAGGGGATTCCCAAAATGTACGTGGGAGGTGCACAAGCACTCCCTTTGGGAGCAGCAACCTTCTCCACCACGTGCAGGCAAAATGGGGCCATCCGCTTTGAACTCGGCGACTCTGCTGCGTCATGGAAATTCAGAGAAAAATGCCCCCAAGAAATCTCCTCGCCTCAGCCTGCGGGTTCGCGTGTTGGAACGACCACGTGACCTCGTCACCAATGTGGATTGTTGCCGGTGTGCCCTCTGGCCCCGTGTCCACCCCCCCCCAGCATATGGAACACACGCGACAAGGTGTTCTCTGTCCAGGCTTATTATGTGCACACACAGCAGATTTAGTGCATGTTACAGGCAGAGCCAGGAAAAGATGTTTGCCATCCTAGGCATACGGTCACTTTGCCATCTTCCCTTCACCTAACCACTTCGCCTCCTGGCCAAGTGAGCCCTTCCTAAGCACATGCACATAGTGCCCCTGGCATGCGGTGTGAGTGACCTCCTGCAAGCTTCTTTGACAAGAAGCAGACACAGCAAGGCACGCTTTCTTCTCACACAGGTGCTCGAGCATATACTAGACAGCTTTGAAAGTTTCCCTCACTGAGAGTAGGAAAAGCATTGGCAGCAGCGCAGCAACATTGCAACTCACTGAAGCAGCCCTGGAGGTTTCTCTCACACGGGGTAAGATTTATACTTAAGTTTATTAATAACGGGCCCGCCGTGCCGGAGCACTGCAGCTCTACCAACGGCTCTTCCCTTCTTGTGTCACGCGAACCAAGCCCCAAAGTAAACAGCCAGGAGAATGGTTTGCGTGCTACACATTCTACAAGAGAATCTCTACATATCTCCTTCCTTATATAAACAGAAAAGTTGTGCACACATACTAAATCATTTGAACATAAGAAATAACAACAATAAAATCAATGTAACCATACATACTAAAGAATGTATTGAATACACACATCACCTATTATTGACGTGCTATTTGAGCATAGTATGTAAAATTTCAAAAATGAATATGGACAATTATGACACATAGTCTTTCATCCACACTGGCGTGGACCTGGATCTCTGAAAACCAACCAGATCTTTCTGATCCTTTAGAACATTTTGATCCCTTTGAACCTTTTGGTCCATTTGTACAACTCCTTCCTCTTCTCCCTTCCTCCCACCATTAACATGTGGCTCATTCGTTCCTGCTCCCCCATCCATACCATATGCTTTGGAAATTTTGCCCTTAGACCAGACTTCTCCACCTTCTAATATGACCACACTGTTCCTGACTGCAGATATTCTCTTTGGACCCATGAATTTGCTTTCTAGGCATTTGCTCACTAATCTTGGATTTTTGACATACACCATTTCACCCACCTTCCACTCACGATCCTTAACTTTTTCACGAGCTTCAAAACCAATTTTATTTCTCTCCTGGCTCTCCTTGATGCATTTCATTATATGTTCTCTATCAACTTGAACTACTCCAGCATTTCCCAACCACCCCGGACACAATTTCGTCCCTGGTTCCCTTCCTTTGAGAGATACAAATAGCGAAACCTTTGTCACTGAATGTGGTGTAGTTAAGTAATTCCACTTCATGATCCTCAGCATCTCCCTCCATGGCTGCTTCACTCTCATAGCTAATTGCAGACCTTCCTTCAAGAAACGGTTGACCCTCTCTACCAGGCCATTTGCTCTAGGGTGATACAACGCAGTTCTAACACGCTTAATGCCATATCCACTGAGAAATGTTTTCATCTCCAGAGAAACAAACTGAACTCCATTGTCAGAAACAAGCTCACTGGGAAATCCTTCCTTAAAGAATATTTCCTCTAAAAACCCAATAAGTTCTCTAGCCGTGACTTCTCTCACAGCCTTCCGTTCAATCCATTTTGTATGAAAATCAACTGCCACAAACAGAAACCTCACTCCATCACCCAAACCCATAATAGGCCCCATAATATCCACAGCAACTTTAGACCATGGTTGTTTAGGTACAACATTCGAAATTAGAGGAACTTCCCTTACAACTTTGGTTTTGTCACTTACTTGACACTCCATACACTCCTTCACCCACCTTTCAGCCATTTTGTCAATACGTGGCCACCAATAATTGTGACAAAGTTTCCTCTTCATTGCCCCTTCCCCCGGATGTCCCTCATGAGCCAATTCCAAAAGACTCTCCCTGATGGCTTCAGGAGGCACTACGCATCGTCCTCTCCTCAGTCTGTCTCCTTGTAAATTCAGCTCTTCTTTGACCTCCCACCACACGTCAAACTTCTTATCCAAATTCTTCTTATATGGCCAACCCTTCACTGTCCACTCTTTGATAACCTTCAAATCTTCATCAGAATTTTCAGCCTGCAACCACGTTTCCTGAGACACCGCCAGACTAACTTCAGCCACTACCATTCCTCAATAGTTTCCCTCTCAAGATTCTCAGTGTCAACCAAAGGCATCCTAGAAAGGTAATCCGCCACCACATTTTTCTTTCCAGGCAAAAAACTTAGTTCAAAATTGAACCCCTGAAGGCCCAAGCCCCACCTGCTTATCCTGCTTATCCTGGGAAACCCTAAAGCCCATCTTCCACTCTCGAACAACTGAACTAATGGCTTATGATCAGATCGAATCACAAAAAACATCTGCCCCATAAATAAACTTGAAATGCAAAACTGCCCAGAACATTGCCAAAGCCTCTCTATCAATGACTGAATACCTGGGTTCCGCCCCTCTCAACGCTCTAGACGCAAAGGCAATAACTCTCTCATTGTTACCTTTGTCAAACTGTACCAACGTTGCCCCCAGACCCAGTAAACTGGCATCCACCACCAGAACTGTTCTGTCCGTGGGATCAAACCTCCCAATTGAAGGTGCCTTACAGATACATTCTTTAATGTTATTAAAAGCCGTATTACACTCTGCAGACCACTCAAACCTCACTCCCTTCTTAAGCATCATTCTTATGGGAGCTGACACCATGGCAAAATCCTTAATAAACCTGTGGTAATATTCGGCAAGACCTAAAAAGGACCTCACCTGATCTTTATCTGTGGGAATGGGAGCCGCTTTCACTGCCTCTACCAGACATTTCTTCGGTCTCACACCAGACTCGTCTATTTCATGTCCCAAATACTCCACTCTTCCCACCGCAATCTTGCATTTATCTCTCTTCACAGTCAACCCAGACTCTGATAACTTGCTTAACACTTGTCTCAGTACTACATCATGTTCAGACTTCGAATTAGCAAACACAAGCATATCATCTTGAAACACCACAATGTTCTTCATTCCTTCCATGATCGTGTCCATTACTCTTTGAAATACGGCCGCTGCCGAAGCAAGACCGAATGGCATCCTGCAGTATCTGAAAGTACCAAAAGGAGTGATGAATGCTGTCAAATGCTGGCAGTCTTCCTTCAAAGGAATTTGATGATATGCTTGAGAAAGATCAATCACAGAGAACACTCTTACGTCCTTGAGCGTCGACAGCTTGTCACTTATTATCGGCAAAGGATGCCTGTCTACTAGAATGTTTCTGTTGATGTCTCTCATATCTACGCAGAGTCTTATCTCTCCATTGGTTTTAGCCGCTACAACCACCGGCGACAGCCATTCGGAACTCTCACTTTCCTCAATAATTCCCTTCTGTAACAATTTCTCAATTTCGTTTTTAAGTTTCTCTCTCAGGCCATGCGGTATTGGTCTCACTTTATGTACTTTAGGGATCGCTCCCGCCTTCAGGCGGATCTCGTGCTCAAAACCCTTCAGCATCCCTAAGTCACCTTGGAAAACGAAAAGAAATTCTTCTTCCCACTTGTCACGGACTTCAGCACCTGAAAGTGGTTCATCTGCGCTTGCTTGTATCCTGATGCCCAGTTTACGCTGTTCTTCCCATTCTAGCAGTGACGAACCTTCTTGTGTCACATATACTTCTGAATCACAGCTTCTGCCTTTATATTTGATAACAGCCTGGAACTTCCCCAACACTTGAATCTTTACATTTCCATAGGCATATGGTTCTATCGTGTGTTCCATCAACTCACTTACTTTCCTCTGCAAACAAACCTTGTATGTCTTCTTCAAGATTAGAGTCCATGGGGAGCAACTATCCACTTTCAATGTCACTACTCTCCCATTCATAAGAAACACATCTGCTGGAGCAGTTCGCCTTGCAGAAACTTCTGAGATTTCCAACACGTGCTTTGTTTGAGCTACTTGAACAAATTCTGCATTCTCTTCCTGTTCTGAGACTCTTGTAGCTGACCCTATGCAATGTAATTGACTTGACTCTCTGCATACTCTAGCGAAAAGTCCCTTTTTCTTGCATTTCAAGCAGAATCCATTCCTTGCAGGACAAAATGTGCTGGTAGAGATATGGCGATTGCTGCCACATTTATAACATTTGACTTCCTTGCCATAATTCATCTTCTTAAATCCTCTCACCATCGCCACTTCACCATCTAGCTTATCATTCTTCATGGTGGACATGTATTTGTGGGTTTGCTCCATTCCTCTGGCCGTCTCTATGGCCACTTCTAGCGACACATCTTTAGTCAACAACTTCTCCTGTATCTTCAAGTTATTAGTACAGCGTACTAATTGATCCCGAATGAGTGAGTAAGTCAACACTCCAAATTCACATGTGTGACTTAATGATCTCAAGGCTGCTACAAAGTTCTCCACTGGTTCCTGGGGATCTTGCACTCGCTGAAAAAATGTATGCCTTTCAAAAGTTACATTTTTCTTTGCTTCAAAATGAATTCCCAATTTTCTTTCAGCTAGAGTGTATTCATCCATGTCTCCTTGACCTTCCAAAATGGGCTGGGGTAACCCATCATAAACACTCCGACCTTCAGTGCCAAGATTATGCAAGAGAATAGCTTCCTTCCTTCCCGCAGCAAATTTGTCACCTCCAATTGCTACAAGGTAGGTGTCAAAAATGTTCTTCCACCTGTCCCATCTTATTGAAGGTACACCTGGTTCGGACAGAAAAGGTGGAGGCGGGGCCATGCTGGCTGCAGCCATGATGCAAAAAGGTTCACCACTGGTTTGAACAGATGAAATCCAAAACTTATTTGAAGCTTTTAAATTTTCACTAATTGTGCAAGAGTACCCAACAATTTATATTCTGGAGTGCTATGGCCTCCTTAGTCCACTATGGTCATCCGTGACTTGATTGGCTGTATGCCTCTACTCATCAGCTTCAAAGCAGAGACATAAATGTCTTTATCACTAGAGTCAGTTGGGCTTGTTTTATAGGTTCTTATTTTTATTTTTGTTTATTTTTTTTAAGCCTTGCTTCCAGGGATCTCGAAAGGACCACC
Source organism: Ambystoma mexicanum (assembly GCF_040938575.1). Taxonomy (NCBI): domain Eukaryota; kingdom Metazoa; phylum Chordata; class Amphibia; order Caudata; family Ambystomatidae; genus Ambystoma; species Ambystoma mexicanum. The sequence continues at coordinate 573,204,850 of NC_090923.1, forward strand.
CCCTCTCCTGTCCTCCTGTGGCTGCCTTCCTCTGCCCCTCCTCACCTCTTTAGCAGCAACTTCGCCGCCGCTCCTGGCTCCTCGCTGTGACTGCTAGCGAGTGAACCAACGGAACATGCCTGGCAGCAGACCCAAAGCGGCTTGGGGAGCGGTGCTCTAACTGCGCCGCCGTTCCGCACTGCACTGCTGTTCTGGCCCAACGACGTATGAGCAGGAGGGGCTCCTGAGGCGCCGCGGCTGCAATCGCCGTTCTCCCTCGCACGATCTCCAACACGCGAGTTTTCCTTCTTGTGTCACGCGAACCAAGCTCCAAAGTAAACAGCCTGGAGAATGGTTCGCGTGCTACACATTCTACAAGAGAATCTCAACAGGTCCCCCCAAAAATAGATAAATTAATGCATTAAAGTGGTGCATTTTGCTTAAAAAATGGCAGACGAATTGAGGCAAAGGCCATAGAATTTAAGCTCACTTCTCTAGAAGGGACACATGAAATACTAGGCAGCCATATTCCCAGTTCGCAAACAGTGCACAGGGGTTTTTGGTAATACGTTTTCATACCAGCTGTCCCGAAGAAAACAACAAGGCCTTGTTGCAATATGTGCTAGTATTGCCACTGTAAAACAACCCTGTAAAATACATTTTCATACTCCTTTTCCTCAACAAAAACCATGTTGTTTGTTTGAAAAATATGCACCTGTATTGGCAGTGTAAAACACATTTTCATGACCCTTATACCCAAGATAAATCATGAGGTCTGTCAAAACAATGTATCACAGCATTGACACTGTAAAGCAAATTGCCTTACAAAAAGCATGACGCCTGGCAACAATATATGGCAGCATTGGTCTTGTAGAACACACTTTGATGCCTTACTGTTCAAAGAATATCAAGAGGGGTCTCACAGCAATATATGCCTATGCTGGCGCCCATTTAATGCTGGGTGTGCCGAAGAATATCCTGAGGCCTGTTAAAACAATATATTTCAGCCCAGCACCCCCTTATAGTGGACAAAGACCACCATGAAGCCTGCCATAACAATAGATGCCAGCCCTGCTCCTCCAAGGACCCATCATGCTGCTATAGCCCAAAGAATATCATGGGGCATGTTCCAAACATATATGCCAGCTCTGGAGTGGAGTGATGCAGACACCCCATGTTTTTATTCTAGTTAAATGAAATACTGGAGCATGTCATTGTCCAAGGCACCAAGTTGACAAATTGTGTGACGAGGGCCCTCACGTCAGGATCACAGGCCGTGTCATGCTGATATGTAAACTGCTGAGTATAGATTATTTAAAACTGGCTATTTAAAAGTAATTGGGGATGTCATATTTGCTGCCATCAATGATGAAATGTGTGATGTCATATGGGCTGGTTTGAGTAATGCATGGTCGAGGCTTAAATTATGGTTGTATACCTTACCAAAGATACATTTCTTTGTTTTTTAGATTGTACGCTGCAACCATAAAGTCCCTCAATAAATTCTTTTTTTTAACTGAATTTGCATAGTTTTTAAACTGTCAGCTTAACCAGAACATCTAAATAATGTTAACTGAATTTCAAAGCTTTTAAGAAGTGAAGGCATTTCATAATTTCACTGCATTAAATATCACTTATTAAAAAGGTCTCTTTTTAAAGATGTAACCAACTCTACTAATATGGTTTGTATCAGCCTCATTAACTCACTAAAATAGGTTAATATTCCCAAAAAAGTAAAATAGGGAGTGCAAATACTCCCTATTAATATAATATATTATTATTATTATTATTATTATTATTATTTATTCTTGTATTTATTGAGCATGGACCTACTTTCAGGAAGCAACGAAGTGCTTTACAATCATGAGGGGAAGAACACAGAAACTTTGTAAAAAGAAGAATAAATAAAAAGATATTTTGAAGGCCACCAAACCATAATTGAAACAGCTTTCATCTACTCATTTAAACCGCTTCAGAAGTATTTCTACAGAAGGCCATGAATAAAAATATTATACTAATTTTTACCCTCATACTCTACACAATGTGCTCACTTATGGGGTGCCTTTGAACTGTAAACCATTTAGCTTTTTAAGTGTAATGCTAACAAGGGCGATCAAATCAATCCATTTGCGTTTTTAAAAAAGCACATATTCCCAACGATAAGCGGAGGAACACTTTGCATTGCTTCGAATGTTCTTTTTCTTTCTAGATACATCTTCACTTTTTATCAAGACAATGGGCCTCATTCCGAGTATGGCGGTAAGGGATAGCGGCCACCGGTAACGAGACCGGTGGCGGTGATCCCTTACCGCCATACTCCGAGTTCCCTTTGCGCCCTCGCCCTTAACGCCTGCTTTGAGCAGGTGTTAAAGTCGAGGGCGCAAAGGGGCCTCCAAGCCAATAACGGTGACCGTAATGAACGGTCACCGTTATTTGCATCTTCCCCATTCCCATTGAGCCCTATGGGGGCTCATTTGGGAATGGGGAAGAGCCTTGGTGAATGGGGAATTACTGCCCCGCCAACCTTGGAATGGGGTGGTAATTCCGCCATCCACCAAGGCGCTGCCGGTCCGGGTACGGCGTCAACCAAGGCGTTAATAGTGCCATTGGTTATCGCCGTACTCGGAATGAGGCCCAATGTCAGAGAACTACCTGAAAATACACCATGGAGTACAGAGGTCAACCACCTGCCTAATCAGATGCCTCACCAACGTTAACAATCGTCTTCTGAATCCTGTCTATGGAGAACAACACACGATTTCCCCAGTTTATGATAATACATTTAAATTATAGAAAAAGCTAGTGCCTACTCATTAGGAATACCGTCATTGTCAAAACATCTCCACACAAAACACGAGAGTGCTATTTGAAAATTCAGGAGAAAGAACTCAGCATGAAGAGAACTGAAATGCAAAATGAGAACTCACAAGAACATCCAATACAAAATCGAAAAAATAATCTTTTTTTACTATTTATTTTACTTTCCCTTGAAACTGGTACCCAATGCCCTACTGAACATAGTAGGGACACATATCAAAAGAAATATTTTAATTTAAGGTAACAGAAAAGTAAACATGCTTTCCCAACCTTTTCTTCAAATGCAGATTATACTGTATTAAAAAAAAAAATACAGCACATATTTTCTATCTTTCTTTTTTTTAAATTGTTCTTCATATGGCGCCAACAGTGACTCAGCGGCTCCATATACCCTTTAGAAAAAAGGGAAATGATTCAGACAATTGATCTTTCACAGTCCTTGAAACCATGTAGAATATGCAAAAAGAGGATAGTAAACAGGTGCAAAAGTACACATATTAAAGTGGGATATAGAATAAGTACCATGGTGTGGGGAAGTGCCAACGAAAGTAAGTGATAGGTAGTCAAGTCATTGGCTACAAGAAGAAGCAGAAGTAGAGTGCATAGGAGGTGAGTGGCATCAGAGACAAGATTATACAGAAGATCAAAAGAACAGAAGATCAAAGATGAGAGAGAAGAAGAATGGGTACACCCTTATGAATTGAGACCAAACTGTTATTAAATCTCTTAACACAATCTAATTAATCTTCTCCTTGGATTTACCCCCCAAAAATTGTATTTTTCATATCAAAACAATGTAATTTTACATGTCTACCAAAAGTCAAAGTATGTTCTATTTATTTCACTTTTGGTGTTTTGCAAAGCACCAAACAAGTATTAAAAAATATTTAAGTTGTGGGCAGGGCAGGATAGAGGCCTGGGTGTGGGTAGAGGACACTAGACATAGAAAACAGAACAGTGACAGATGTCACAGTGCTAAAACCCATATACTTGGTGATGCAGAAGGTAAATCAATGCAATGAACGCATGTTGAATGTCTCCACATACTAAAAGGAGCCTGTTTGAAAATCCGGAAGACAATCGACTCAAAACAAAGCACATCAACAATTAGCAAAACAAAAGTAACAGCCCCTAAAATCTGCCGATGTTATTCTGAGGTATAGAACTGTATGTTTAGTAACAACATTATCGGCAAAAGCAGATTGGAAAAGCAGAACATAGAAACTAGAAACTAGAAAATATTACAAACCAAAGTTAAATGTAATCAAACGTAGTAAGTTCCCCTTGCTCCCGAGATCGCAGAAACTCATAGGAGCTTGCCATAAATGCCTTAGTAAAAAACAAAGGATTGTGCACATTAAAGTCAGATGTTTCGGATTTAGATTAAGTGCCAGGAGCAGGGCATTTCATAGTTGACATAATTTACTAGCTCTTATTGTCCTGTGCAAAACTGATATTTACACACCAAAACAATACTCCCCTTAAAATGCAGCATAGTCGCTAGTCATCCTCATTTTGTCAAATTTCAACCTGACTGTAAAATTCAAACTAGAAAGACCTCAACATTAAAGGCACTGACAACAAGCAGAATAAATGGAACAGAAACTGCAGCCTGCTGATGAAACTCCAGCTGCAAATGTCATGTCCACTGAAGAAAACCAACATCTGCGGGAGGGGGCCCCATTGTAATGTACAACCCGTCAAAGACATAATTACGAGTGAACAGGAGATTCATAGCTGCCATAAGAAAGCTATTTTATTTGTACAAGGCTACCAAAAGTATACATTGAAAAATGTGTCTTTTATTTAATTTTACGTGTTTTGTAAAGCACGAAGATGCATAACAACATATTTCAGTACGTCTTGGAAAATAGTGTCGAAGACTGGGATAGAGAACTACACAGAGTGAACAGAACAGTCAAGGAATTTACAGTGCCAGGTAAACAGCCAATTGTCCTCTTTGATACAGCAAATATTATGAACCTAAGTAAAACACATTCAAAATTATTAAGTGCCAGTTGGTCCTGCAAAGATTATAATGGAACCTGCTCGGAATGCCTTAGTAAACACCAAAGGGTTAAGCAGAGTTACACAGTTTCTAAAATTCAGATGTACTTGCCATCTTACACAAAGCTTAGAATCACTTGTGCACAGGCACGTTATAAATGACTTATCATATCATATCACCAATATTGTATCACTAATGCTAATGTTTTTTCTTATCTATCTTTTTTAACTTATCTACTCTGTATAAACTGCTACAAAGTATGAAAAAACTACCTTTACTGTGTTCATTTCCTCTCCTCTCCCCTTGGACTGCACTACCCGATCGCTCTCTCCCCCCACAATTGATTGGCATAAGTCTGACTGCACCGGCATGCATAACGAGCAGCAGTAGGTAAGCCCAGCTGGACTATTGCTACAGAATCACTTTGCTATCGTGCTGAGCACTCTTTGGGGGCATATTAAGAAAATACATTTTCCTGTGCTTTTTACTTGAAAGCGCATTTGTGTGTTACAACTTCTGTCACCACAGAGTGGCCGCGTTACCCTGCTGGGATTTTACATCTACGGGCACTCTGCACTCCATCACGTTCGCCACCTTCATTCCTGTAATCCGCAACGGAGTGCCTTTCTTCACTTGGTCACTGTGACCGTATCAATTGGCTCACCACAAGTACTAGGAACCAATAGGACGTCCAGCAGTTGGTTGCTGGCCGACCCCCTGAAGGCCCTCACTAAAGGCCCCTGTCTGTGCATCAGAGGGCACAGAGGTCCACATGCCGCCCTCCACAAAGCATGGAGCAGCAGCAAGGTAGACAGCCCGTTACCACACAAACTGGGGCCCCTGCAAGTCAAAGCACCCTGCAGAATACCAGTGAGTAGTGACTAGGCATTGGAACTGCTCATCCATTAATCCATAACAACTGTTGAACCAAGGTGTGCCCACACCACTCTGACTTCCTTGCCTTACTTATTCTCACGCATTCCTTCCTACATCACATTTTGTTGTTTTGTAAATTTGAAGCCTGGTGTGTGCCAAAAACCAAAATCAAATTTAGGTGCCCATACATCTGTGCTGTCATTTCAGTTTTGTTTGTTCAGGGTGATGTGCATCAAACATCGAATTTAGGTCCCCTCACATCTGTGCTGCCAATTTTGTTTTGTATGTTCAGAGTCACCTGTATCAAACATCGAATTTAAGTACCCTACGTATGTTTTGTGTGCTTTAATAGGCCGCCTGATGAGTTTGTGCTTGTACTGTGCTGTGCAGCCCCTCCTCTTTCATCCTTCTTTCCTCCACCACTATGACATTCACCATCTCCCCCATCTTTTCTAACTGCTATACTATCACCTGTCCTCCCTCTCTCACAAAGTCTGGAAGAAAAAAGCTTGAAAAAGATATCCTGACCACTAACATTGACCTACCTATCGTAGACACCTAACGCAACTTCCAGACAGATCTTTACTGATATCCTCTACTCTGCCCCATCTCCAGATCTATTGACTCCTTCTCATATTTAATCTCTCTGCTCTTACATCCTCACCCATTAATGGAGGCACTAAATGGGAAATCCTCTTGGTGGGCTTCGCATCATACACGGGCATCATTAATGTCTTCTATCCCACTGGAGCTATCTTGGTGCAGGGTCCTCACCACAACCTCCTCCTCTTTGACCGGCACCTGCCATCCCTCATTAACTTCCTCCCCACTCCTGCTATGCCTTCTTCCACTCTCCCTGTCCCCGCCCCTCCGACTGGTCTACTACAGCCCTGTAGCCCTCCTTGGAAAACCTTCAAAGATGGAGATCTCTTGTATTTAGCCACGCTTAATGCTCATTCTGCCATCAAACACTCTGCCGACATCTTCCTCCTTCTTGAAGACCTTGACCTCGATATCATTGCTCTTACCAAGATATGGTTCAAAGCCAGGTCAGTCACTGCTTTTGACTCTCTTCTCCCTGATGGCTTTACAATCATCTCCAAGCCTTGCCCTAACCGTGCAGGCGGTGGGGTTGCTCTTATCTTCCCTGAGTGGGTCACTTCTTCTCATATTCCCAACCAGCCTTACTCTTCCTTTGAGAGCCTGGTTTGCAAGCTGGTCATCTCTCCCACCTCCTCTCTGACCATTACCACCATGTACAGGCTACCTGGCTCTACCACCCTGTTCCTCCCTGAACGGGCTGATTTCACATCCTCTCCCCTCACAATCACCACTAAGCTCCTTCTCATGGGTGATTTTAACATCCACCTTGACTCCTCAATCACGCATCCACTCTCTTCCATGACCTCTGAACCTCACTCTCCCTCTCCATGCTCCCCTCTGGTCCTACCCACTCGGCTGGACACATTCTTGATGCCTTCATCCACACCGATCTTTCACTTTTCTCCCCACTGATCACCCTACTCTCTTGGTCAGACCACTCTCTCCTCACCTCTCACCCGGGTCCTATCAGCCCTCTGACCGGACCTCCCCCATCCTTCTCAACCTCATTCACAAACATCCGTCTGATGAAACAAGTGTCAACTGCTGTCTTTGCATCTTCCTTCATCCCCCCTCTCTCCCCAGTACAGACTCTACCTCTGACTCTGCTCTCAGCAACCTCCATCTTGCTGTTACTTATACCCTTGACATTCTTGCCCCAGTCATGAGGATCTACCTGAAACATGCCTCTAAGTGTAACACCTGGTGTGACTTCAAACTTGCAGCCCTGAAACACAAGTGCAGAGTTGCAGAACAGAAGTGTCAGACCTCAGGCACACCCACTGACAAACTGGCCCGTCGCCTGCTCCAAAGGCAATACAGACTCTCCATCCTCACCAAGAAAAGGGCCCATACCCATGCTTGCATCTCTGGTCCATCCAACAACACGGCTGAACTCATTAAAATCTGCAGGGAACTAGCCTACCCCTCCACAGTCTCCTCCTTACCTCTTCCCTCCCAGGCCCTCTGCAACGCACTGGCCACACAATTCACAGCAAAAACTCAGGACATCCTGACCACCCTTACATCCCTCCCCCGCCCCTTCACCCGCCCCCTTGCCTCCTATGGCCTTCCATCCTCCCTCAGCCTTTCGCTCCTCCTTCTCTCCTATCACATTTGATGAGGTCACCAGAATTGTCAGCTCAATGAAGGTCTCCTCCAAACAGGTTTCCCGCTGCTTCTCCAGAACCATTAAGGACAATATTGGCTCCCTTGCTCCTGCACTCGCTCATTTATGCAACCACTCTTTTGCTATTGGATCCGTCCCCTCTTCCCTCAAGCACTCCTTTGTGGCCTCCTCCTGAAAAAACCTTCTGCAGACTTGTCTTGTCCAGCCAACTACTTCCGTGTCTCTATCACCACCTTCGTTGGGAACCTCTTGGAGAAGCTGGTCTTCCCCCAACTAACCCAACACTGAACTAGTTGGTTGCCTCCACGACCGTCAATCTGGATTCTGAGCATCCAGAGGAATAGAAACTGCTCTTTTGAACACCCATGAGGTACTGCTTGCATCTCTAGATTCCAAATCTCCAGCTCTTCTCATCCTACGTGATCTCTCCTCTTCATTTGATACTCCATCCTCATAAAACGACTCCACGATTCCCCAGGTATCTCAGAGCGGGCACTGAACTGGCGAACCTCCTTCCTCAGAGACCGTCCATTCCAGGTTATCCTGTGCACTTTCACCTCCCCCACCTCTATCTCCACCTGCGGCATCCACCAGCGCTCGAAACATTCTCATTGACTCTTCAACAACTACCCTGCGCTGCTTGCACACCTCATTTCCACCTTCTCCCCAGACTTCCAGTGTTATGCAGATGACACACAACTCTTCTTCAAACTTTCCCCTGATCCTCTTCTTACTTCCTTCATCACTCCTGACTGCCTATCTGCCATCCATTCCTGGTGTACTTCCAATGATCTCTGCCTCAACGCCAGCAAAACTGAGATCCTTCCTATTGGGACTCCTCAGCAGGTTCCCTCCTATGGAACAGCCTCCCTCTTCCACTTTGTCTTGAGCCAGATTTCAAATTCGGGAAGATCCTCAAGACTTTCCCTTTCACCTTCTCATTCTCTCCCTCCCTCCTCTGCTAAATCCCACAGTTGCTGAGATTGGTGGCAAGGGCCCTTATGTGTCTTCTCCGGTCCTACCATCCGACACCCAATCACCCACAGACTCCACCCCTCCCAGCACTTTGTCTTGGCACACATTGGCCTACGTCACGACAAGCCTGCACGTATTTATTTATTGGCAGCTACCACTCCACCTAGGCACTTACAGCTGCTCACCCCCTACCACTTTCCCTCATGATACACCTCGCACTTTTACCCGCCCCACTCCCTCATCCCTTCACTCTCTCTGCACGTGCATGTACTGAATGCTCACAGGGCCTAGTAGGTCTGCCTCTATCATTCATTGTTCTATTTGTTTTCATTCCTATGCTCCCTCCCAGTTGCCCTGTTGGCGCTTTGAAACGCAATTTACTTGATGTACAACCGCCTTACAAATGCACAATAAAATAAATAAAAAAATCTCACATAGTTTAATCTACCACATTAGTAAGAAAAGTAGAACATGAACTAATCCCTATTTTTCTAACAAACCACTAATTTCCAGTGTTAGATCATACATGTCACATATGCACAATACAAATTACGGAATACACTTTTAAAATACAAAGAAAGCACAGCACCATCTAATAATACACTTGCCTCTAAATGATTAAAATAGGGCATTCCCTCTTTAATCATTTAAACAATACTAAAAAGACAATGAAGAACACTTGAAATTATACATATATGGTGGTTTGCAACAATGGAATAAAAAATCATTTTGTGTTGCCCCATTTTTTGCTCTGACATTTATGGCTAGTTTCTATTAGGGTGCCTACCAGCAGCATACTAACTACCATTCCCAATTCCTGGGCAGCCTATGAAATGTTGATGTACAGTGTAATTGTTAGGCCATTAGAGCAGGAGTTTGATTGGCGGATGGCAACCTCCATCAGGTGAAGGTGCTACATGTGTTGTACAAAATTCGATTTGCAAATATCTGCCACAATCCGTAGCATCCACGCGTTGCAGGGCCAGAAATCGCTGTCCCCTCCTTGATACATCCATAACCCAGCCCTCCGAGGCACACCCTCATCCAGGGGCAGTGCCACAAGGCTTCTGTATAGCCCTTTTGCAACATTTGTCATGGCACTCTTGGTATGGGATCCCGGTTCCGCAGAAAGTGTGTGGTTACAACTTTTGCACTCTTAGCACAGAATCTGCTGGACCCATGTGTAAGGATCCACAGGTCCTCACAAGATCTCTGGTTAGTGCATGCAAACAAAAGCTCTATCAACTTCTCGTAACCACAAGCCATGATTCATCATACCCTCACCACCACAGCCTCCATCTTACCCAGCAAACCCATTTATACCCCAACTCAAAGCTTTTTCCTACAGTCTGACATTTGCAGATCCAGTCAGGGTTAACTTCACTACACAACCATCTTGCCAAGACAGGTGATAGATATACTGAAGCAAATAACATATCACTCCATTACTTTGAGTAGAAGCTACTGCTTCAAAATCCTTGATGCGGACAAACTGAGCTTAGCTCGTCTTTCTCAGATAAGGAAGACAGACACACTTGCAGAGTTTGCTAGTTAATGCCATATCAGACGTAAAAAACAGACATTTGATATTTAGCTTGCTAATACATTTCAATTTAAATATTATGTTGATCACAGAAACATGGATTCAGGAGGATAATAAAATCCTCCTTTCAGATAAGACACTACCTACGCATAAATGGTTCTCAAAATCACGATGAATTAAGCACGGGGGCTTAGCAGTCTTATATAAACATGAACTGAATATTTCTCTGCTTCCACTATCAAATACAACCGTGATGGATGTGCTTGCCTTACAAAATCAGATAAACCAACAAATCAGTTCATAATTCTGTTAATATATAGAACACTGGGTCCAAATAACGGCTTTGTGTAAGATCTAGCAGATATAATCACTGACCTCTCAAATAAAACTGTCAAAATACTGATTATGGGTGATGTTAATTACTGGACAGTAGTCAATACCGATCCAGCAGTTACATATTTAACAGAATCAGTACAAAATTTTGGGTTGTCTACTTTAGTGAAATATCCTACCCAGTAGGCAGGGCATACTCTAGATCAGATTTTTGTCTTGTCCTAGAAATTGAGATCGGTACCGATACCCCTTTCTTGATCTGACCATAAGAGCATACCTTTCCAAATCTCAGTACCTCCTCTTAAAAAATCAAATCTCAGTTTGGATACAATTATAATGACTCAATCTTGGAAACAGATCACAAAAGAATCTATAACAGCTTTCCTGTCATCTAGTCAACATACACAAGTACAGAAAAATACAAATAACTCAAACAAACTTTTAGAAAATGTAGATGTACATACACAGGAAATTCTGGATGTTCTGGCACTGCCAATTCAAATGAAGCAAAATATTAAGAGAACTCAAAGCAAAGAATCGTATACACAAGCACTAAACATCTTAAGGTGCAACATTTTAAATTTGGAAAGGCAGTGGTGACGTTCACACGATATGGAGGCACATCGGATTCTAAAACATCAACAGATGAATGAAGAAAAGATCGATACTGCACTAAACACAGCAAAGAAATTCTTTACAGCAATAAACATTCTATGTAACGAGCAAGAATGTTCTAATAATACACCCTCACAACTCCTTGGTGACCAATGAGCCCAACCCTTCACAAAAAATTGACAACATCCACATTGAACAGACCTATGCAAATAATACCATAACTTTGCCTGATCTTTTTATTGGTGAAAAATCACACAAAAATACTGTGAACCTTAGCAAACTTAAATTATTGGATCATGATGCACTTAAAACTGTTACAAATACTGCTAAATGTAATGGTATACCCCTTGACATAGTACCTCCCAATTTAACCAATATAGCCTTTCCACGTGTTTTAAATCATGTCTTCTGCCTATTTAACTCATTACTAAGTAGGTGAATCTTCCCAAATAAATGAAAATGTTGAACAGTTAAATGCCTAAAAAATATACCCTGGATCATAATGATTCTGGCAACTTAAAACCTATTTCACAACTCCCTTTTCTTTCTAAACAATTGGAAAGAGTGATAGTCTTACAAATACAAGAATTAGTGGAATATTTTCAATTACTATACCCAGTTCAACAGTGTTTCAGACCTTCCTGCAGTACAGAATTAATTACTATGGCAATCCTGGACCATGAAAGGATAGATCAGAAAGGCTTTGGAGCACTGATCTACTGGATTTCTTGGCAGCCTTTGATAGCGTGGATCATCAAATCTTACTATCAAAATTGGGAGAATATACTATCCAAGACACCATAATCAAGTGGCTACACTAATTTCTAAAAGGCAGATCACAACAAGCCCACTTTGGTGCTTTTATCTCACAACCATATGCTGTGGCTTGGGGTGTAACACCGGGCTGAGCCTTATCCCCAATTCTTTTGAATCTTTATGTGTGCCCTTTTTGGACTTAATTATTAACATCCAAAAAGATCATATCCATTCATACTAATGGTACAAAAGACAGAAAAAAGGCCTGCACCATTCGTACGAATAGGAAAATACCAAACATGAGGAGTGTGGATTGCGGGGGTGTCCCCCACTGCCCATGTTCAGCATTTTCGCATTTGGAGGTTGCAGGGATGTCCCCCGCATAGGAGACACCCCTGATGTAAAAAAAAGTTACAAAAAATAAATAAAAGTAAAAACAAAAACGAAAGGCCCCTGCGCGCGCCGGTTCCCAAGAACGTAAGTGAATGGAACGAGCATTGCAGAGGGATATTGGAGATGGCAGCACACAGGGAGGTGTGCCGCCCACAGGTAAGTACGGGGGAGGGGACAAGGGCAAAGTCTGAAATGTTCATGGGAGAGAAGACCGAAAGTTATTTTTGGAAAAAAAACTTTCGGTCTTTTCTCCTTCGAACATTTCAGCTACGGTCTTCCAACCCAAATCCATTAATAGTTTTGGCTTCATTTTTTACAACTATGCAGACGATACACAGATCATGCTTGATCTGGATTTTGCTAATTATACATGTTCTGACACAGCGAAAGAATGTCTCTCCACAATGAAAATCTGGACAGATGCCAACATGTTACGAATCAACCCAGAGAAAACAGAAATCTTAACAGTTCATTTCAATCCACTACTCTGGAACTTCTCTTTCTGGCCAATGTCCTGTGCCCAAACTCAGAGTGCAAAATGTAGGCACAATTTTGGACAAACAACTAACCTTAAACAAGCAAGTAGGTATAGTTACAAAAACAATCTCTTCGCTTGCTCGGAAAATTAGACATTTGCTCCCATAACTAACTTTCATACACCAAGTAATTGTAATGAATGCATTTGTCTGCTCTAGACTATCATGTGTCATAGATCAGAGAGAGAACTCAGACAAATGGATATGTTTAACACTTTTGGGGTTTTGTTAAAGTAAAATGCAAGTCTTCACCTAGCCTTATTGCTACAGTGGAGGTTCCCTATTCTAAGAAAATAACAAACAGTGCTCATTTGGATGTCGTACAGAAATCAACTTTGTCCTCCACCCAAACTTATGCTATATTTCTAACTGACCCTACCACTAACAAAGAAACATAAAGCTAGCACATAGATGTTTTCTTACTCCCCCTTGCTTGGCTTATGCTAGCTGGTGCATGACCCCCACCCAATGATGTTTCTGGAAATGTCCCTCCTTTCTTCACAGGGTTTCTCGTGCAGTTCACGAAAACAACAGATCTCTTGGATTCCAACATAAATACAACAAGCACACTCCTCTGCCCCTACACCAGGTTTTTAGTTCTCATCTTTGTTTTTTTACAGTGCAAGCAAATAACAAGTCTTTTGAGTTTCAGCACCAACACCCCATGCACACTCTTGTGCCCGTTATCCGGGGTTCAGTTAGCTGCAACAGTTCATTTCGTAAATGCTCAAGTTGAATTTGTAGATCTTTTAGATGTTCATCTGCTGTCTCTTGCCTTCAGGGCATCTCAGATGTGTGCCAATCGTAAGTTCTTGGGGTCCAACGGGGACCTTCTACCTTTACTTGAGGTTTTGGGAGGTTGTACGTTTCCACCCTGTTTGATTGGCTGGGAATCTTAGCCCAGACTGGGCTTTGAGCTCTCAGCCAAGTCTTCCCCCTCTTTTGGGTTGTTTCCCTTCTCGGGTCTCTCTCTTAATCTCACATTTTGGTTAACCAGTTCCGGGTTATATCTTTCAACGCATCCCCATCTCATTACAATGCACCTCCTCACCAAAGCTAATGCCAGTCCCACCAATTCCTGTTTGTGTGTCGTGAGCAGAAACTCTCACCACATCCCCAAAATACCCAGCTTTAGATCCTTTTCTAGATCATCTTCTACTATCGTGTTAAGAATGTCCATCACTTGACTCCAAAACTCGTAAACCTTTGGGCATTCCCATGCCATGTGGAAGTAAGTACCTATCCCTGTCTTACATTTGGGGCAGGTGGGGTTGTCCTTTCCTCCCATTTTGTGCAAGCTCTGGGGGTTGTAGTACACTCTATGGAACAGTTTAAATATAAATAGTCCTGAGCTTGGAGTATATCGCCAATCCTGTTGCTGTAATGATCCTCCAACACCCCCAGGTCTTTTTCCCACGCTGCTCTTAACTTTGTGAGAGGTTTAGACATAACACTAGTCAGCCACCTATAAGACGTGGATATTGGCCCACATTCTAGTCTGCCCACCACCACGCATCTCATCAGTGGGGAATTCTGTAAAAGCTCAGATCCTTCTTGCAACCTCGCTCCTAAGGTATGCCGAAATTGCATGTACTGATATCTCATGTTCGGGGTTATTCCATGAGTCTGTGCCAAGTCGTCAAACAACCTTATTGTCCCTATTGCACCATATCTGCTACCAAGCGCACCCTCTTCTCACCCAATGTGCACTGACCCTGGACCTTCTTCAAGTCCGCGAGGAGCCGTTCCCCATAATGGTTGGTCCAGTGCCCATTTGTTACCATTCCTTATTCTCCCCATTAATGTCTGCCACACTCTGGCCACTAATTTCCTGGCTCGGAGAAAGTCCTCCAGGCACTGTCCAGCATACAGTATCTGATCGAACCCTCTTCGCCCTTAATCTCCCTCTCTTGCCCAACTGCCAGATCACCCTCCCCTAAGAAAATAGTAATTCACTGCCACCAATTGAATGTCCCAGAAATAACGTTGAAGGTGTGGGAGATTCAGTCCCCCTTCCCTACCTGAGTTCCTCAATGTGTCCAAGGCTATCCATGGGGTTTCCGATCCCCAGAGCAGATGCTGTATACCTTTATCCACCTTGTTGAATTCTTCTATCGGTACTTCGAATGGTGTGGCCTGGAGGTTGTAAAAAGAATTCAGAAATGGGATCATTTTAAACAATTCTACCCTGCCCAGAAGAGACAACGGGAGCTTTGCCCCTCTCTCCACATCCCGGAGGAAGCCCGGCACAACCGGCTCCCAATTCAGCCAAAAATACTCATAATCATAACTCCCAGGTATTTTAACGGCAGTTTGGATGGCCTGTGCTCTCCCCATATTTCATAGTCCTCCATCTGTCCGTTGAGAATAAAGTATGTGGATTTCCCACAGTTGATACGCAGCTCACTGAAAAAGCCATATCTCTGAAGTATCTCCCCCACTCTCGGTACCGACTGTTCTGGACCACAAATATATAATAGGAGATCATCATCGAACAACGAGACCCTGTCTTCCTTTCTCCCTTGTGCCCCTATTCACGAAACACTATGTTCCGTCGTACCGCTTCCACCAGGGGTTCTATTAATAAGGTGAACAAGAACAGGGAGCAGGGGCAACTCTGTCGCATACCCCTCAGCAGCTCAAAGGGGGCTGATAATCTACCTCTGACCCTTACCCTCTCCACTGGAAAGACATACAATAGCTTAACCCATGCAAAGAACTCCCATCTGAAGGCCATCCTCTCCAGGGCCTACTGAATCCAATGCCAGGATTGCTTCCCACCGGCCCTATCACCCTTCTGCTGAAGTAAGGACATGCAACAATCTCCTCAAATTAAGGCGTGTCTCCCTGCCCCGCATGAAGACATTTTGGTCCTTATGAATCAACTGCGGCAACACACGTGACAATCTGTTTGCCAGAGCCTTCGCCAACACTTTAGTCTCCACTTAAAGCAAGGAGATCCACCTATAAGACTCACACCACTCCCTGTCTCTTCCCTTTTTGTGGATGGCTGCAACCACTGATTCTCGCAGGTCTGGTGGCAACCTGCCCTCTCTCTTACTCTCCTGAATCATATGTAGCATAGGACCACTTACCCTCTCACCCTAACACCTTCCAAAATTCCACAGGGAGGCCGTTCGGACCTCCCATTTTACCAGATTGCAATTGCATTATGCCATGTTCCATTTTTGCTGTCATTAGCTCCTCCTCTATTCCCTCCCTTTGTTCTGCTGAGATCATCTACAATGGTATGGCCTCCAAATAGGCTCCTATCCCCTGGTCCCCGGGAGCTGATGCACCACTGTACAGTTCAGCATAGAAGGCCGCAAAGCCATCTGCGATCTCCTGTTCCTGTACCTTTATCGTCCCCTGTTCATCCTGGATTGCTGACATCCATCAGTCTTGTTCCTTTTTCCGTGCTATCTATCCATGCCAGCATCCTGTTGCTTATATCCCCCTGCTAGTACACCCTCCCTTTAGCCAACCATCTCACACGACTAGCCTCATCCAACACTAGGGTCCTTAACTTATTCTGTGCCCTTCGGAGCTCCCTGTTCATTTTTACTTGTTCCCTTTCCCTGCACTCCCTCTCCAGTTTCCTCACCCTATTCTTGGCTTCAGTCATCTCCTGAATCGGTTCTTTCCTCTTTTTCCTGACCTCCAACATCGCCTTCCACTGTATAACTGTTTTGTAAGCTACCCACATATGTTTTGCACTTTTCACTGATCCCTCATTCTCACTGAAATAACTGTCCCTCGTCTCCGCTAATGTAGCCCCCATTTACGGAAATAACAAATGATAAGCATTCAGGCTCCATATTGTTTGCAGTCTGTCCCCTCCCACTCTCCATTTCATCACCAGCAAGGCATGGTCAGACAGGTTCCTCGGCTGATACTCTATCCCCTGCACCTTACGTGCCCCTTCACCCCATGTAAATGAATAATACGAGATAGCGACCCGTGTGCCCCAAAGTGGCACAAGATTTCCCAACCTGCTGGATGCTTGTTCCTCCAAACTTCTCTCAGGCCTAGCTCTGTCTTGTAATTTCGTGTTCTGCCACGGACAAGATGTTGCTTTGGTATGCCGATCTTCCTCTTCTTTCATAGTGTCATTAAAGGCCCCTCCACCACCAGTGTCTCAGTGTCGAGTGCTAGGATCTTGTCTCTCAGTCTGCTCATCCGGAACTCTTTCCCTGGTATTGAAGCATACACACTCACCAAGGTAACCCTCTCTAACCCCATCATGCCACTAACACATAAATATCTGCCTTGCTTGTCTGCCATCACCCGTTTGGTCTCCCATGGAACCGTTTTCTTAATCAGGATCACGCCCCTCCCCTCCTTTGGAATCCCTTGCATGCCCTGCATGGAAATGTGACAACAAAGTTCTGCCTAGAAGCTGGCAATTGTTCCCTTGCAAATTTGTCTCCTGTAGCAATACCCATTCCACCCCCTTTCGTCTACTCCAGCTGGATATCCCCCCTTTGCCTCCGCCTCTTGATCCTTTCCCCAATCTTCCCCACCCCACACTTCGTACCCTTAGAAGCACCGATCGCGCCCCACAAAAACACACCCCTTAATGGTACCACAACAACTCAAACAACAATAACCCCCATCAACAGGACACAGTGAAACCCAACATCTCGCTTGGCAAAGAGGAGTTCCAGGTCCCCTGAGGGAACCACCACACCTCTGTACCCACTTACAGCAACATTGCGCTTGCCTCCCCTACATGCCCTCTGTGAAACCAACCCCACTTTCCCCCTTTATGCCCACCCTTCCCTTTGTTGCCACCAGGGTCCATCAAACACTTTCATACCCTGGTCCAATCATTTCCTGTCTCGAGGTGCTCAAGATCCAAATGACCTCTTTCATCCATCTCCCATGATCAGTCCCCGGTGCCATCCCTTTGGTCCCTCTCCTTGTTGTCTCTCACAGTCGACCCCTGGCCTGTCCCAGCCATGGAAAAGGTGCAATCAGGGTTAACCTGGACTTGACCTGATGTTTCCTCTCTCACCTCCACTCTGGAGTGTGGTCGTGCATTTTCTGTCGGGTGGGACGGCCAACCATCATTTCTTACATCACTACCCTTCCCTGAATGTCCTCAGCCCTCAATCCAATGCCATACCTCATCCAGCCTATTGAAAGTAAAACATCATGTATCTGTCATGATGCCTACCCCCGGGCATCCGGATCAAGCCCATTAGCCCCGGGAGCAGGCATCCAGATATTTAATAAAACCCCAGCAGCCCCGGCTGGGGGCTGTCTGGGTTCAGTCCTGGCGCCTTAGGCGCCAGGCTCATAACAGAAATCAGTCCTGGCGCCATAGGCGCCAGGCTCATAGACTTTACTTACCTCATGCAGACCATGCTGCAAATGAATCCAAGCCAACGTGGGGCCTGGATGGGACTATTTTACTACACGGACTATTTTTTACTCGGGTGTTGTTCTAGGGACTTCTTACCTGGAACTACTTTAGAGGCTATTTAAACCATGCCCGAACAGCAGCACATGCTTCGCGTCATTCTGCATCCAGCAGCGTAACGCTCACCCTGCAGTCAGCATCCAGTCTTCTGCCACGCCCGTCTCGAATCCAGAGCTCCTAGCAATAGAAGAAAGAAGAAGGAAAGGTTAGAATACAGATATTATTTGAATCCTTACCTGAAATCCGGATCCATTACGTCTTCGAACTTGAAAAGGACATTATTCTTCACGCGTCGCATCGCCAGCTGCAGCGCCGCGCCATACTCACCAGTCCTCACAGCATTTTTCGATCCGGCGCAGCCTCCATCATTTTCTTCGCCGAATTCCACCATCTAGGGGACAAAAGAAACATAAGGTGAGCCGAGAGAGCCAACAAATACAACCTCTCCACCATAGACTTACCTGATTAACAACCGGAGGCATTATTCTGTAACAAACTGCAACTTCTTACGCCGCACCTGTAAGGAGAGAGAGAAACCAGCAATTTAAATACACGCATCTTTTACCGGACAGTCTTGGGCAATACAGACTCTTACCTGAACACCATCAGCTGCCACAAGACAATCTTCCCTGGATCCAGCTGCAACACAAGAAAGGAATGTACAAGTGTGAACATCGGACATATTGAACTCTTTGAACTTTATACTTGCGGGTTCTCGCCTGGAACCTCAGAGTCAATATTCATCCGGAACTCTTCCAACGCCTTCAAACCAGTGAAGTAACTGGTATCTACGCGCCCCTGCATTCCACGCATGGATGGAGAGCTCATCATTTAAAAACATAAGGTGAGCTTACTGAAAGTGAATATCGGTGGTGATTAGTGGGGAGAACAGTGGGGTGCCATTACTAGAATCCACGGGTGGCTAAATCCCTTTCTCCACTTGCAGGAGAATACTTCTACGGGTCAAGCAGACGAGATTAGGCGGTCCAGTCCAGTCTGTCATCTGTGCACTATGCTTCACGTTGGAGGAGGTTGCAGCTGTCCGGGTCCGATCGACACCCCTGTGGGAGCCAGGTGAGCGTAACAGAATGCAAAGCCTATCTACAAATCCCCAGCTGGGCATTATGGAAACCTCCGAAACAGACCAACAAGCCCAATTATTAGGGGAACTCAGGGCGTAAGTGCACTCTGCGCGCCAAGAGACTAATGCCCTCAGGAGAGAACTGATTGTGTCAAAGGAACGCACAGATGATCTTGCTAGACAACTGCTGCAAAATCAAGCTGGGCAAACACCCCTACCTGGACTTGGGGGAAACCCAGCTCCTGTTTCATCGAGCAATCCTGTGCCAGTTATCCTACCAGGGGCTATTCCTTTAGCTCCACCCGAACGCTTTGCTGGGGACCCAAAAAGGTTTGCAGTGTTTATGAATCAATGCCTCTTGCACTTTTTATGCAGACCTGGAGCTTTTCCAAATGACCAAGCCAAAGTAGCCTTTGTACTATCATATCTTAGTGGCAGCGCAGCTGACTGGTCAATTCCACTAGTCAACCAGGATGACCCTCTTCTTCGGGATTTTCAGGGTTTTCAATGAAGCATGGAAAAACTATTCGCCAGACATTCACAGGGACAGGCCCTGGATAACGAACTTTTATCCCTACAACAGGGTAATCAGGATCTGCTAACATATATCGCAACCTTCAATAGGTTGGTGGTGGAAACCGGATGGCCTGAGGAGAAACGAATTACATTATTTCATCGTGGGCTTCAGGGAGAACTCAAAGATGTTTTGGCTCAAGTTGTGAACCCACCTCAGGATTGCGCAGAATATATAGACTTAGTGGTCCAATTAGACCACCGACTTTAGAATAGAAAGGCTGATCGAGCTAAGTTCGAGAGTCGGGTATGGGTTAAACCCAATGTTACCCCCAAAGGAACAGATGCATCAGAACCTATGCAGATCGGGGGGGTTAAAGGACCCTTAACTCAAAAGGAAAGAGAAAAGAGACGGCAGATGCAATTGTGTCTGTACTGTAGAACCGCAGGACATTTTCTACAGGATTGCCCTATAAAACCACCCAAGAAAGTAGTAGGAGTTACTGACAAAAGTCAAATAGAGCCTGATTCGGGAAATGACCACGCCCGACAAGCGTAGAGGTCCGCTTGCCGAGCTTAAAGAAGGACACTCAGACCTCCCACCTAATTACACCAATGGTCCTAATATATCCAAGGCAGTCATCATGTATGCACGCAGTAAGGGCATACATTGATAGAGGGGCCGTAGGAAACTACATGGACCACGAATTGGCCTCAAGGATGAATCTACCCCTTTGCAAAAAGACCGCTTCGGATGTCATCACCACAGTCGATGGAACTGAAATTGCTTCTGGGCCTGTAACTCATTCCACTACTGAGCTGACAATGTTGGGTCAAGATGGGCATCGAGAAACTATTGTGTTTGATTTAATCAAGGCCCCGCAATTCCAAATAATTCTGGGAATGCCGTGGTTGGAAACACATAATCCTTGTATTGATTGGTGAGAGAAGAGAGTGACCTTCCCAGATTGTGCACTCACCTGTTACCCGTAAAAAACCTTGAACAAAAGCCTGGCCACCGTCACTAATCCAGTTGTGCAGTTACCTCAGGAATATCAAGAATTTCAGGATGTTTTTCAAAAAGAACAGGCAAATACCTTACCACCTCACAGATCATACGATTGTCAAATCGACCTAGTACCCGGTGCACAACCTCCATGCAGTAGAATCTACGCCCTTACGGAACCCGAAAATCTTCACCTACGACAATATCTGGACCAATACCTTGCTAATGGGTTCATTCGTCCATCCAAATCTCCTGCATCCTCAGCTCTATTCTTCATGCCTAAAAAGGAAGGTGACCTTAAAACGTGCATAGACTACCGCGCATTAAATCAGATTACGGTAAAAAACCGATACTCATTGCCTCTGATCCCCGAATTACTAGACCAAGTAAAGGATGCTTGTATCTACACTAAGTTCGACCTCCGAGGAGCATATCATCTGGTACGTGTAAAGAAAGGCGATGAATGGAAGACTGCCTTTCGCACCAACTACAGGTTATTCGAATACCAGGTGATTCCCTTCGGGTTGTGCAATGCACCAGCATCCTTCCAGTTTTTTATGAACGATGTCCTTCGTGAACTCATTGACGTCTGTGTTGTCGTAAAGATAGACGATATTCTAGTGTACTCCTCCTCAGAATCTGACCATGTGAAGCACGTTCGTGCAGTCCTTGAGAAACTACGCCAGCACAAGTTATACGCAAAATTGGAGAAATGTGTTTTTCATTCTACAGAAGTTGAATTCCTGGGATTTATCCTGATTCCAAAAGGAGTTTGAATGGACTCTCGAAAGGTGGACGCAATCCTCAAGTGGCCATCACCCAGGTCAGTTAAAGGGGTACAAAGCATGCTTGGATTTGCTAATTTCTATCGCAGATTTATTCCTGAATTCTCACATACTGTACACCCCATCACAGCACTTTTGCGAAAAAACAAACGTTTTTGTGGACTGAAGAGGCTGAAAGAGCCTTCCAAGAGCTAAAATCGAAATTCACGTCTGCACCTGTCTTAAAGCATCCACGCCCTGAGCTTCCATACATAGTTGAAACCAATGCATCCAGTTTAGCCATGGGAGCTGTCCTGTCCCAGAAGGATCCCGAAACCGGTCAACTTCATCCAGTAGCATTCTGGTCATGAAAGTTCTCAGCACCCGAATTAAACTATGCGGTTACGGATAAGGAGTTAATAGCCATCAAGTCCGCATTCAAGGCTTGGCGGCATTATCTTCTCGGTGCCAGGCATACCATCACTGTAATCACCGATCACAGGAATCTGCAGTATTTGAAAACAGCAAAGGCCCAATCATCGCGTCAACTTCGGTGGGCATTATTCTTTGCCGAATTCGATTTCGTGATCACTTATCGACCAGGTTGTAAAAGCGGCAAGGCAGATGCCTTATCCCGAATAGGGATGGGAGAAGTATATTCGAACCCGGAACCGGCGCCTATAATTGCAGAACAAAGAATTCTTGGCATAACTACTCTACAGACTCTAGAAGACATTCATTTCAAAATCCAACAACTTTTCAATCCAGCAGCCCTGCAGGACTGGGTAAAGATAGGCCAAGATTATTCAGTCATCAATGACCTACCTTACTATCAAGGACGTCTTTTTCTACCACACAAGGAACTACAAGAACTAGTCATCTCCAATTATCATGACGCCCTTATGGAAGGACACCCAGGTATCGCAAAAACTGAAGCTAAAATTAAAAGACAATTCTGGTGGCCCACCTGGCGAAAGGACGTAAAGTCATTTGTGATGTCTTGTGGTATCTGCGCCCAAAACAAAAGTCAGAGGAAAAAAACAGCTGGCCTTTTACAACCTTTGGATATTCCACCTACACCATGGCACACCTTGTCTTTAGACTTCATTACAGATCTACCTCCGTGTAATGGATTTAACACCATTCGAGTTATTGTGGATCTTTTTTCCAAAATGGCCCACTTTATTCCTTTAAAGGGATTACCTTACGCTTCGATTTTGGCCAAGGAATTTCTCGAAAACATTGTTTGGATCCATGGATTTCCTTCCGTATTGGTCTCTGACCAAGGTAGTCAATTCATTTTGCAATTTTGGAAGAAATGCTGTCAATTGGCGCAAATCGACGTAAGGCTATCAACCAGTCACCACCCCAAACTGATGGTCAGACGGAGAAGACCAACCAGACTCTTGAACAATAGCTACGTTGTATGCTACACCAAACCGAAAGCAATTGGAAAGATATTTTATGGATTTCCGACTACGCATACAATAACTCCGGACATTCAGGAACCGGACAAAGCCCCTTTTGTACCATATATGGACATCATCCTCGAACCTCAGAACTCGATTCGCCTCAACACTTAGAAATGCCTGCAGTAACTCATCTGCACTCTACTATTACACTAGCCTTTAAGGAAGCAATAGAACACTTGAAACAAGCAAAGGAGAAATACAAGAAAAATGCTGATCGACATAGAAGTGAAACTCCACAATACCAGATTGGAGATCAAGTTTGGCTGACTACAAAACATATACCTCTAAAGGGAACTCGAACTTTCAATCCTAGATATTCGGGACCTTACACCATTGAGGCCATTATCAACCCGGTGGCCGTCAAATTGGAATTACCCTCTAATATGCGGATTCATCCTGTCTTTCATGTTTCACTTCTAAAACCAGTTCAACCTGGGACAAGGTTAACCAAACCGCCTGACCCCATCCTAATAGATGGAGAACCTGAATTCGAGGTAAAAAATATCCTGGACTCTAAGATGGTTAAATCAAGACTTTTTTATTTAATCGACTGGAAGGGTTACGGACCACAAGAAAGGTCATGGGAGCCTAGTGACCATGTTCATGCACCTCGGTTGGTGAAGAAATTCCATCAGAACTTCCCAGACAAACCAGGACCATGGGGAAGAGCAACTTTAGGAGCAGCCTTGGGGGGGAGTGCTGTCATGATGCCTACCCCTGGGCATCCGGATCAAGCCCATCAGCCCCGGGAGCAGGCATCCAGATATTTAATAAAACCCCAGCAGCCCCGGCTGGGGGCTGTCTGGGTTCAGTCCTGGCGCCCTAGGCGCCAGGCTCATAATAGAAATCAGTCCTGGCGCCATAGGCGCCAGGCTCATAGACTTTACTTACCTCATGCAGACCACGCTGCAAATGAATCCAAGCCAACGTGAGGCCTGGATGGGACTATTTTACTACAGGGACTATTTTTTACTCGGGTGTGGTTCTAGGGACTTCTTACCTGGAACTACTTTGGAGGCCATGTAAACCACACCCGAACAGCAGCACATGCTTTGCGTTATTCTGCATCCAGCAGCGTAACGCTCACCGTGCCTGCAGTCAGCATCCAGTCTTCAGCCACGCCCGTCTCGAATCTAGAGCTCCTACCAATAGAAGAAAGAAGAAGGAAAGGTTAGAATACAGATATTATTTGAATCCTTACCTGAATTCCGGATCCATCACGTCTTCGAACTTGAAAAGGACATTATTCTTCACGCGTCGCATCGCCAGCTGCAGCGTCGCGCCATACTCACCAGTCCTCACTACATTTTTCGATCCAGCGCAGCCTCCATCATTTTCTTCGCCAAATTCCACCATCTAAGGGGACAAAAGAAACATAAGGTGAGCCGAGAGAGCCAACAAATACAACCTCGCCACCATAGACTTACCTGATTAACAACCGGAGGCATTATTCTGTAACAAACCGCAACTTCTTACGCTGCACCTGTAAGGAGAGAGAAACCAGCAATTTAAATACACGCATCTTTTACCGGACAGTCTTGGGTAATACAGACTCTTACCTGAACACCATCAGCTGCCACAAGACAATCTTCCCTTGGATCCAGCTGCAACACAAGAAAGGAATGTACAAGAGTGAACATCGGACATATTGAACTCTTTGAACTTTATACTTACGGGTTCTCGCCTGGAATCTCGGAGTCAATATTCATCCGGAACTCTTCCAACGCCTTCAAACCAGTGGAGTAACTGGTATCTACGCGCTCCTGCATTCCACGCAGGATGGAGAGCTCATCATTTAAAAACATACAGTGAGCTTACTGAAAGTGAATATCGGTGGTGATTAGTGGGGAGAACAGTGGGGTGCCATTACTAGAATCCATGGGTGGCTAAATCCCTTTCTCCACTTGCAGGAGAATACTTCTACGGGTCAAGCAGATGAGATTAGGCAGTCCATTCATCTCTGCACTACGCTTCACGTTGGAGGAGGTCGCAGCTGTCCGGGTCCGATCGATGCCCCTGTGGGAGCCAAGTGAGCGTAACAGTATCTCATCCCCATGCCACTTGAACACTTCATATGAGCTCTGTTGTCGCTGAACCTCTTGTGTAAAATTGGGGAACAGACAGATGATGGACCCTCCTACCTCGTATGTTGAGTGACGTCTTGCATCTTGGAGCACTGCGTACTGATCGTGAAAGTTGAAGAACTTCACAATGATAGCACTACAGGCAGCTCCCACTGGCGGTCTCCTTCCCGGTACCCTGTGAGCCTGGTAAATTGAGAACCGCTTTGAGAGTCCCTTAATGGCCAGCGTCCC
Organism: Ambystoma mexicanum; assembly: GCF_040938575.1. Taxonomy (NCBI): domain Eukaryota; kingdom Metazoa; phylum Chordata; class Amphibia; order Caudata; family Ambystomatidae; genus Ambystoma; species Ambystoma mexicanum. Next base: position 573,230,487 of record NC_090923.1, read on the forward strand.
CACAAGGAACTTCTCCATAAACAATTTGGTACTGTGCCACTCCGCGCCTTCTGCCCCCCCGCCCCCCACTGCCATGATACGCATGTTGCAGTGCCCGGAGCACCCTTCAGCGTCCTCTGCTCACTCCTCTTTGAGCCTGTTCCACCGTAGTCAAGGCCCTCATTTTTTTTTTCCAGCATCATGACCTTGTCCTCAGTGTCCCTAACCCTTTTCTCCAATTCTGTGACTCTTTCAATCACCTTCTGGAGATCTCCCCTCAGTAGGAATGCTTCCACTCCCACCCCTTGCATCTTATTCTACATTGAGGATCTTAAGTCCCTTATGGCTGCCAGCAGGTCACCCAGAGTCCTTACTTCCTCCTCCAAGTCAGCCACGGCCGTTTCGTTCGCTGTCGGCACATTCCCTTTTGACTGCTTTCCTTTGCCGTCCATAAATTGATCCAACTTTTGCTGTTGCAGTCACTTCACCATCTTTGCGTCTCCGATCCCTCTTCCTTTGCTGGACCACTCCACGGACTCTTATCTGCTTTGAAGAGGACCTGTGACCTTCTTGTCCTCGATGGCCCTTGTATGACTTCTTTCCTCCATCCCTTCTATCTCTGCACCTCACTCCGACGAGCAACGCTTACGCCTCTTCCCTGGGAGGCCTCTGTATCAAAGTATCTTCTCATGGCTGGGATTATCCTCTAACTTTTTCAAAGCTGCAATAAGGGATCACCACCTCCAGGTCTGCCACACTGATCCGGTATCTCAGCGTCCTTCCGAGGACAGGTCCACCCTACTTCATTGACGCTGGTAGGGGCGCAGTCCTCCGCTTCCACTCTAGGCCTTGCAAGGAGCCGCCACAGTGCATGTATTCCTCGGATACAGTCATTATATCTCAGCCCTCGCAGGCCTTTCTCATACCATCCAGTCACCCAGTGCTGCCGCATAAGGACACTCACCGGTGTCTCTTTTCTGACCCATCACACTTCAGGTCATCTGCCGTGTTCCCGGAGAGACCATTGATGTGGCACGGGCCCCTTCTGCCGTTCGACCTCCTCCGCACTAAACACTTCGTTTTTTAACCCCTGTGTAGGGCGCCCAGTTGGAATCTGCTACAGACAGCCTGCTCCGTCAGCAGACTGCCATTGTTTTTACACCGTCATGTTAACTTTTCGCCTGCTTGCCTGTGCGCCACCTTGGCCCTTCACTTACTCTGGCCTGAAAGCAGGGCTTCCCCTGCCCGGGGCCACCGCTATTCTCCACACTAGATGCACACCTCCCCCGCCTATCCTTTCCCTCCTCACCAGCAGCCTCCACCAGGCACTCTGTGTACTTTCCGGGTTCCTCACTGTACCGGGGAGCGATACCACCAATCCCTGGTGCTCCCAAACGTCACCAATTGGGGTTGTAGGATTTTAAAACAGGGTTTCTACAGAGGCTTGCAGTGGAGCTCACAGGCTCACATCCGTGCTGTTTGGCGCCAAGCCACGCCCCCCTCTAGGTGATTTTTATTTTGCACACTTTAGAATAAAAATGAAGAAATAAACTTAAAGCGTACACTTTCTGTACCGCTTTTTAATTTGACCTTTCCCAAAGAAGTGCACTTGATCAATTGGATAGATAAGGGGTTAGACAAGGATTAATCTAGCAATAAATAAGGGGTTTTAACCGTTCAATAAGTGGGTGAGATTTAAAGAGGTTAAGTGACATATTAAATGACTTAATTTAACAAGTGTTAAAGCTGGATTAAAGAGTGAGGTAGAGTGCTGCACATTAAACAAAAGGGGGATTTAAATAATGAGTTAGTAGTTTAACAGAAGACTATGTTACTGGTTTAACAAGAATTACATTTGGATTAAAAACTGCCACTAAACAAAGTGGTTCCCCATTAACGAAGGCGATTTCAAGAAGATGCTAATATGGGATTAGATAGCAGATTAAATGTCTGTTTAAACAAGGGTCAAACCTGAATGTAAGAACGGGGTAAACTAGCACCTATACATTTAACAAGGAGGTTGGCTTTAAACAGCAGAATAATTAACTGCTATAACAAGAGTTAAACCAGGATTCAAGACTGTTTGAAAGCAAGGGTTCTTTGAATGAGTCCTTTAACAAGGCTTAAACCTGTGACAAGAGGGTTAAATGACGTACCTGGAAGTACCGCTTGGCCACGTTAGTATCGTGCTCCAGAAGCCTGAATCAAGGACTGCTGTATCTTCGTTTATTGTGGATTGCTTTTGGGGACTGCTTTACCTATAAGGTGAACTCTGCATATATTCAATTTTTATTTGCAACCAGCGCTAGGACTCAAGGATACCCATACTTTTATTTGTTTGTTTCAGGCTTACCATACCGCTTGTTACGCCCTCTGGGAGACATGACTTAATAAAATCCTGAATGTGCGCACACCGCACGCGCGCACCAAAGCAAGTACCTGGAAATACTGCTTGCCCACTTTGCCGCGCTTGTCGCGTCTTCGTGAACACGAGTGGTGCTTCCCGGTACCTTGCAGTGTCTAGGTGTATAATCTTTCATAAAGACCTCCTTAGCGGGAAATTTGATATGAAATGAGGCCTATTTTCGTTAAAATCATGCCTCCAATCACTCCAGCATGCTTGAATTCCGACATAACAATGCACATAAATACGTCGGACAGCACGTGGAAGAGAAGCTGGAGCTGTTCAACTCCTTTGTCAAGGAGCGCATGCCCAAAAAATAAAGTGGTAAAGCACACATACATTCGCTCCTTTTATCATGACCCAAATCACCCTGGAACCTCTGCGATAGATAAAATACCAACATTCACGGATAAAATTCCTGCGCTGGAACATACGGGAAATAAATCAGCGGGGACTCCCACTGCCGAATTGAAAGAAAAACAAGATCCTGCTGCTTGTGCTGCACGAAATGCACTGGTAAGAAGGGACTCTAAACCCCCTCTCACCACGTTTGCAAATGAGAATGTGTCCCTTACAGACAGCGCTTTGCTGCTCCCCCAGTTGCAACTGAAGAGGAACAAACGGCTAATGCTCCACTAGATCCAGCTGTGATTGACATTGATTTCTATGAGTCATGTTTTTCTTCTCACACGCTTTCTGAAAATCTCTCGAGATCGCCCGATTTATTTCCTGACACCAGTCAATCTAATTCTGTTTTGGCACTGTCCTTTGCCGCCCCAACCCCTCGAAAACCGCAGGGCAAAAGGACCTGAGTTCTGAATTGATTGGTAAACGAGAATGGATTAATTGAGATTGCACTAAATTCTATGAACTCTGCCATTCATTCAATGACAAAGCTTTTTGAGTCATTAGACAACAAATGATCTCAACAGACCTTTTCAAATCAATCAAATAATGCTTTGGCAGCAGACAGCCTCCAAAAATTTAGAGCCTTTCAATACTCTCACTTGCAACAGGAAATCCATAGTTTCGGTCTCTTCCCAAACAGAGCTACAAGAGATAGAGTGTAACATGTGTAAGCAACCTACACCTTCAGTGCCTTATATCCCTGAGGTCACAAATGATTTAACTTCTATGAACACAAAAACAAATAAACAGGAACTGGAAAAAAAAAACAATCGCAGAAAGTACATCACTGGTAAAATCAAACTATTTTTTGTTTTCTACAGGAAGTGCATATTTAGAGGCTGTAAAAGTCATTGTGAGAAGTTCAAAGGTCGCCCGAAGAAAAAACCACAAAATATTAAAAATGTTAAAACAAATTCTTCCTCGCAGACCAAACAATTTATTAAGCAACTACATCAACTTAGAACAGTAGCTGTCCTTGCCTTGAAAGCAATAACCAAGAAATATATGCTCCAGGAACAAAACAAGAAGAATAGTGCACCATTAAATAAGAATGACAACGTAACAGCTTATGGTCCCCTAGATGCACTAGTGGAAGTGGTTACAGCTGCGTCTGCTGACAAAGGGGACTGTCAATTGATTGCACAGACTCCAAAAAAAAAGAAATTACTACATAGTTTGCAGAAGGGTAACACTACCTTAGTTAAAGGTATTACTTTTAATCATTGAAGTGAGATTATACAAGCAGTGGACAAATACAAGGCTGCCCAGTCTGCGCAGAAATATCCTCAAATGTGTTTGAGCAACATGAAAATGCAAACTGTAGTCGCAAATGTATCAGAGAACGACCACCACAATGGTAGATATGCTCAATGGCTACATTCAAACACAGCAAACAAAGCATTGGACATAAAAAAAACAGAAATGGACTCTAACAAAGAACTAAATGCATGTAACTCAAAGACTCCTGTACCTCAATCCTTGACAGGTTCTGAAATAAAACAAATGATACTGTCGACAATTTCTCAAGTCTTAGAGGGGAGACCTTCAACAAGGGTGCCCCCTAATAAATTGCAACCTGCTCCATTGTCAACTAAAAATCTGCAAAGCTTAAAAGTAAAACGTCCAGCTGTACACTCTCTCATCATGATGTGTCTTCCTGCCCTGGCAATTCAATACAACCTAAATCGATCTTCGGTTTTGACAATCTTCGCCAAGATTTCTGCTCTCGATGACAATGGTAAAATAGACATCGAGCAGGTTGAATTTATTGACAAGACTATCAGGACATCTGTAGTTCTGTGGATAAACTCCTGAGTGGTCTTAAACACTATTTGGGCAGTTAAATCCCAGCTCTATGACCTGGGTTTCATCATTCTTGCAGGACCAAACCAAACATATAATGGAGCTAATAATTTAGCAAACCCCTCTAATAACTTGACAAATTCCATAATCAAAAAACAGCTACCATCTATTGGATCTTGCACTTGTAGCTAGAGATGTAATCAACACTAGCTGGCTCACTCGAGTAGTGAATCGTTTCCACTAGTTTGCTGAAACTCAAAAGGTTTTAAACACCTGTTAAACAATAAAACCTCAACTCTAGATTCTCATGACATCGTTATGCTTCAGGAAACCTGGCTCATGCGCCTACCCTCCTGGAACAATTTCCACATACATTTGGTTCCAGCTAACAAAGATCTGTGTGGCAGGCCCACATCTGGACTTTTAATTGCCATTAAGCAGAGCTCTCTTATACAATCTGAAAACTGGATCTCGCCTAATCCTTACATAAAAATGATAAAACTGCATTGGAATAAGACATCACATGCGCTCATTAATGTATATTGGAATCCTGATGGAACATCTGATGATGAGTTCCTGGAAGCAATGAATGATACATTAGACCTTATATCTCGTGACCTCAGTATTAGTCATATAACAATAGCGGGCAATTTGAATTTACACTGTATAGAGACGAATTCACAGCATACTTGCACTAGCTTGGCAAAGTGGTTACACCTTGTTAAATCAAGAAATGTATTTGTGCTAAATGGCTCATTTTCATCAGATATTCCTCCAAGACCTACCTGGCATAGAGGAACTAGCGCCGGAATTATAGACTACATCTATGTAGATCTAGCATTTATGTCCCAAATAATACACTTTTAAGTCAATCATACTGATATGAGTGATCACAACATGTTAAACATGAAAAGGTCACCTAAATGCTTTTTAAGAAAAACAGAAAGTGACTATATACATGGTAAGGTAATTTTAAATACTGCTCGTAATAGACTGTTTTGGACTGAAGCATCCCTGAAGGAATTTAACAATCATTGTGCCTTACAATTAAATCAACTTAAAGACAAGAGGGGACAAGACAACACAGTTTATCCTAACCTCATGCAACTGTTTCAGCCAAATTCCACTCATCGAAGTAAACAAATGCCAACCCTGCACACTTTTAGCCACAAAATCAAAGCAATGAAAACTGAAGTGTGCCAGGAAAAACGTAAAGCCTCAAAACTTCCATCTGAATCGAGACCTTTTACTCTAACACACATCCAAACCAAATTCAAGAACTGGTTACAGGGTCAAAAATCATCAGTGTACCAAAATGATGGAATCTGCATGTTAAGAAAATTGTGCAAAAAAAACAGCGCAAATTTGGGATATTATAAATCAATCTCCAGCTGGTCATCAAATCGCTTTACAATCAAATTTCTTTAAAGAACAAGACTGGATTGATCATTATACACATATGTATTCCCAATCCTGTGAACCAGCGTGTGTTGTACTTTCTCACAAGCCTGCAGATTTCCATCTGAAATTTGATAGAGATGATATACTGCACTTTATATGCAAGGCCAGTCGGTCGAGAGCTCCCGGCCTGGATGGGTTGTCCAATCTGGCTCTGAAACAATTTCCCAAAATCTGGACAGATATTTTATTAAACATGTTTAATAATATAAATCAGACTCAAAAAATTCCACAATCTTGGAAACACTCTATTACCACCCCATTATATAAAAAGGGCGATCGTGAAAAACCAGCAACTTGCAGGCCAATTAAATGCTAGACACCCCAGGCAAGATATTTAGCCGTATCATTCTGAAAGAACCAAATGAATGGTCAGCTATGAATCTTAAAAGAGATCCATTCCAGTCGGGTTTTGTAACTGGCATAGGCACAGCTCCAAACATGATTACTGTAAACATGTTGAAATCACAAAGTGCCATCCGGAAACAACCTCTTTACATAGCTTTCATCGATTTCCGGATGGCATTTGATTCCATAGACAGAAATTTACTATATGCAAAATTACAGCGTTATGGTTGTCCGTCATCTCTATTAGCCCTAATAAAACTTCTTCACACCGATACATCTATGCAGGTGCTCGTGACGACAGAAGGGTTACTTTCAGCCTTATTTAAAACTCATCGTGGCCTGAAACAGGGCTGTATAATGGCTTCGATTTTGTTTAATTTTTTCATTTTGGATAATGGAGAATCCTTTCTGTCCACCATATCTGATGCCCCCAAACTAGGGAATCAGCGTACAGCTGATGACCTAGTTCTCTTATTTCAGACCCCTAAGGGATTACAAAACCTATTGAACTGCTTCTCAAAGTACGTCGAAACAAATAATCTAACTGTGAAGCTAATGATTGTGTTGGAATATAAACACTTGGGAATGACTATACAAAATTGCATGTCTTACTCTTCCTATTTGAGAAACTTGGACAATAAGGTGACAGCCCTGGTTTCACAGGCAAAAATATTAGTTTTCAAATATGGGAAATATTCTTCCAAACACATAATGTAATTTTATGAACAAAAGGTTGTTCCAGTATTGATATATGGTGTTGAATCCAAGCTATGTAATCAGCAATAAACCTGGAACTCACAGGAAGCATGTTTTTGGAAAAAGGTTTAAAGATTGCCAAATTGTACCCCAATGCCAATATTGCGCTTTGAACTGGGTTTACTGTCCCTATTAATCCATGTTATATGGAGAATGTTTAGTTTGTTTCAAAAGTGTTTGCTAGGACTAGAATCAAATAACCTCCTAAGTGTTGTAGCCCATTATCTGATTGTTTCAACCCATCTATTTCCTTTAAAATGTCATGAGAGTGTTTTAAATGCTATGTCAGAAGCGGACATTACCTTATCTCTTTTGGTAGAGAACCCCATGCGAGCCAAAGCCAAATTGTATCAATGTTACTGGATAAATAATCAGGAAAAATTTCTATTATATAAAGATTTTGACACATTCACATTTGGATTTAAAAAATTGCGCCAAATGTCGGACTATTTATTTAAATGTCCATTGCCTCAAACTAGGAACAAATACTTACGTTTTAGATTAAATTTGTGGCATACAAGAGACATTTTGGCTCAGAGAAACATAATACCAAAGGAAATGAACTTCTGTTGCTTCTGTTATAATATTTTGGAGAAAAAAAACCCTGCAACACCTAGTGGTAAATTATCCAGAATTGAGCTCTCAACGAAAATTATATTTCGATAAGTTATTTTGCTTATACACACCAATTGGAAGTGATGAAATATGGCAGCTCATCTTCTCTAGCACAACGTTTGCTGTTAGGAAAGCTATAGTACATTTTCTTGATCTACTAATTACAGATGTGACCACTGATGGAAAGAAATAGCTTTGAAGAAGCCTGCAAAGCTAAAAATAATATAAGTGAAGAAAAATTATATAATTTTATCAGTGAGGATGGAATTCATAGATCCATAGAAATACAATAGAAAGAATACTGTGCTGTTTTCTACATATCCTTGTACTAAGAAGTGTTTTAAATTGGACTTTTTAAGACGTATGTAGATATGTAAGGATGACATTTTAAATGTTTGGTGTAAAAATAACGTACTAGTAATTCATCTTGCTTTTTCTTTCTTCTTTTTCTTTCTTTATTGTAAATAATTCGAGAGGTTGATTTTATCAGCTAATCCAAATAAAAATAATTAAAAAATGTTTAAAAAATGTACGCTACCAAGGGTGAAGTTAATGCCTATGAAAGACTGGATGTACACAAGGGGGTGAGTAATAAAGAAAGGGGATTTAAAGAATGAGTTAATATAGGACTGCAGATTAAATGACTGCTTTAACAATGGATGGTTACATCTGGATAAAGACTAGTGGTAAGCCAAGAGATTGCAGGATAAAGGGGGGATTTAAAGAAAGGGTTGCTAAAGAGCAGACAGCAGAATAAAGGATGCTTTTACAAGGGTTACACCTGGATTAAAGTCTATGGATAAACAAAATCATTGCCAATTTGACAACGGGGATAAATAAAGAGTTAAATGGAGGTGGGCCTAAATTACTGCTTTATCAAGAGTTAAACATGGATTTAAGATTGTGGGAAATCAACACACAAGGGTGATTTAAATAAGTAATGGGTTACACAGCCGATTAACAGGGTAATTCATAGAATTCAGTGCAGAAGTGGCGCACGCGGCCGGCGCACAGTGTGTGCGTGCTACTTTCTGCACCAGCCGCGTATGCAAAAATCAATTTCCGCTCACAGCATATACATGGATTTTAGCATCCAAAACCAGCTGTGGTGCAGAGTGGCGCAGCGACCCTGCAGCAGCGCCAGTTACGCCCCCAACCCCTTCCCGTGCGACATGCACAGTGCACAAATCCCGCACATGGCGCACAGGCCCCCAACCACGAAAATGCCTGTAAAACTCCCCGTGCACCCTTCTGAATACACGTACCCCGCTGCACGGGGAGACTCACACGCGATTGGTGCGGGGTACGTGTATAACTGGGATTTTCGGGAAGTTTCACAAGCGATTGGAGCTGGGTACGTATTTTTCATGGGTGCGCTGGAAGTTTCACACGCGATTGGAGTGGGGTACGTGTATAACTGGGGTTCGCAGGAAGTTTCACACACGATTGGAGCGGGGTACGTGTATTTCGTGGGTGCGCTGGAAGTTTCACACGCGATTGGAGCGCGGTACGTGTATAACTGGGGTTTGTGGGAAGTTTCACACGCGACTGGAGCGGGGTACGTGTATTTCGGGGGTGTGCAGGAAGTTTCACACGTGATAGGCCCTGTGCGAGTGGGGTACGTGCATTACTGGGGTGCACAGGAACTTTCACATGCAATTCGAGCAGGGCACATGCATTACCGGGGTGCGCGGGAAGTTTCACACGTGATTGGCCCTGTGCGAGTGGGGTAAAAGTATTATTGGGGTGGGCGGGAAGTTTCACATGCGATTGGCCCAGTGCGAGCGGGGTACGTGTATTACGGGGTTGCGCAGGGAGTTTCACACGCGATTGGCCTAGTGCAAACGGGGTACGTGTATTACGGGGATGCACAGGAAGTTTCACCCGTGATTGGCCCAGTGCGAGCGGGGTACGTGTATTTCGGGGGTGCGCGGGAAGTTTCACAAGCGATTACGCTGTCAGAGCGGGGTACGTGTATCCAGTGGGGTGCGCGTGGAGTCCCACACGTGAATTAGCACTGTAGGTCCTCCCAGGTGTCCCTTCTACCCCCTCTACGGCCCCTGCAGGCAGACCACACCACAGGGGACTACCCTGCACCCCTGGTAATGTGCAGCAGCCAGTCCATCCACCATGGGCATGCCCCCCAGCCAGGCCACATGTCACCTTGCCCTAGTGATCACCAACTCATGTACCCCAGCACCCCCAACCCCCAGCAGTCAGGGGCACCTGCCAGCAGGCCCCCACTCATGTCCCACTCATGTCCCCCAGCACCCCCACCCCCCCAGCAGTCAGGGGCACCTGCCAGCAGGCCCCCACTCATGTCGCCCAGCACCCCACCCCCCAGCAGTCAGGGGCACCTGCCAGCAGGACCCCACTCATGTCCCACTCATGTCCCCCAGCACCCCCACCTACCAGCAGTCAGGGGTACCTGCCAGCTGGCCCCCACTCATGTCCCCCAGCACCCCCACCCCCCAGCAGTCAGGGGAACCTGCCAGCAGGCCCCCACTAATGTCCCACTCATGTCCCACAGCACCCTTACCCCCCAGCAGTCAGCGGCATTTGCCAGCTGGCCCCCACTCATGTCCCCCAGCACCCCCACCCCTCAGCAGTCAGGGGCACCTGCCAGCAAGCCCCCACTCATGTCCCACTCATGTCCCCCAGCACCCCCACCCCCCAGCAGTCAGGGGCACCTTCCAGCAGGCCCCCACTCATGTCCGCCAGCACCCCCACCCCCCAGCAATCAGGGGCACCTGCCAGCAGGCCCCCACTCATGTCCCCCAGCACCCCCACCCCCCCAGCAGTCAGGGGCACCTGCCAGCAGGCCCCCACTCATGTCGCCCAGCACCCCATCCCCCAGCAGTCAGGGGCACCTGCCAGCAGGACCCCACTCATGTCCCACTCATGTCCCCCAGCACCCCCACCTACCAGCAGTCAGGGGTACCTGCCAGCTGGCCCCCACTCATGTCCCCCAGCACCCCTACCCCCCAGCAGTCAGGGGAACCTGCCAGCAGGCCCCCACTAATGTCCCACTCATGTCCCACAGCACCCTCACCCCCCAGCAGTCAGCGGCATTTGCCAGCTGGCCCCCACTCATGTCCCCCAGCACCCCCACCCCTCAGCAGTCAGGGGCACCTGCCAGCAGGCCCCCACTCATGTCCCACTCATGTCCCCCAGCACCCCCACCCCCCAGCAGTCAGGGGCACCTTCCAGCAGGCCCCCACTCATGTCCCCCAGCACCCCCACCCCCCAGCAATCAGGGGCACCTGCCAGCAGGCCCCCACTCATGTCCCACTCATGTCCCCCCGCACTCCCACCCCCCAACAGTCAGGGGCACCTGCCAGCAGGCCCCCAATCATGTCCCACTCATGTCCACCAGCACCCCCAGCCACCAGCAGTCAGGGGCACCTGCCAGCAGGCCCCCACTCATATCCCACTCATGTCCCCCAGAACCCCCACCCCCAACAGTGAGGGGCACCTGCCAGCAGGCCCCCACTCATGTCTCACTCATGTCCCCCAGCACCCCCACCCCCCAGCAGTCAGGGGCACCTGCCAGCAAGCCCCCACTCATGTCCCACTCATGTCCCCCAGCACCCCCACCCCCCAGCAGTCAGGGGCACCTTCCAGCAGGCCCCCACTCATGTCCCCCAGCACCCCCACCCCCCAGCAATCAGGGGCACCTGCCAGCAGGCCCCCACTCATGTCCCCCAGCACCCCCACCCCCCCAGCAGTCAGGGGCACCTGCCAGCAGGCCCCCACTCATGTCGCCCAGCACCCCATCCCCCAGCAGTCAGGGGCACCTGCCAGCAGGACCCCACTCATGTCCCACTCATGTCCCCCAGCACCCCCACCTACCAGCAGTCAGGGGTACCTGCCAGCTGGCCCCCACTCATGTCCCCCAGCACCCCTACCCCCCAGCAGTCAGGGGAACCTGCCAGCAGGCCCCCACTAATGTCCCACTCATGTCCCACAGCACCCTCACCCCCCAGCAGTCAGCGGCATTTGCCAGCTGGCCCCCACTCATGTCCCCCAGCACCCCCACCCCTCAGCAGTCAGGGGCACCTGCCAGCAGGCCCCCACTCATGTCCCACTCATGTCCCCCAGCACCCCCACCCCCCAGCAGTCAGGGGCACCTTCCAGCAGGCCCCCACTCATGTCCCCCAGCACCCCCACCCCCCAGCAATCAGGGGCACCTGCCAGCAGGCCCCCACTCATGTCCCACTCATGTCCCCCCGCACTCCCACCCCCCAACAGTCAGGGGCACCTGCCAGCAGGCCCCCAATCATGTCCCACTCATGTCCACCAGCACCCCCAGCCACCAGCAGTCAGGGGCACCTGCCAGCAGGCCCCCACTCATATCCCACTCATGTCCCCCAGAACCCCCACCCCCAACAGTGAGGGGCACCTGCCAGCAGGCCCCCACTCATGTCTCACTCATGTCCCCCAGCACCCCCACCCCCCAGCAGTCAGGGGCACCTGCCAGCAGGCCCCCACTCATGTCCCACTCATGTCCCCCAACACCCCCACCCCCCAGCAGTCAGGGACACCTGCCAGCAGGCCCCCACTCATGCCCCACTCATGTCCACCAGCACGCCCACCCCCCAGCAGTCAGGGGCACCTGCCAGCAGGCCCCCAACTCATGTCCCACTCATGTCCCCCAACACCCCCACCGCCCAGCAGTCAGGGGCACTTGCCAGCAGGCCCCCACTCATGTCCCACTCATGTCCCCCAGCACCCCCACTCCCCAGACGTCAGGGGCACCTGCCAGCAGGCCCCACTCATGTCCCCCAGCACCCCACCCGCCAACAGTCAGGGGCACCTGCCAGCAGGCCCCCACTCATGTCCCCCAGCACTCCCACCCCCCAGCAGTCAGGGGCACCTGCCAGCAGGCCCCCACTCATGTCGCCCAGCACCCCCACCCCCCAGCAGTCAGGGGCACCTGCCAGCAGGCCCCCACTCATGTCCCCCAGCACCCCCACACACCCCAGCACCCCCAGCAGTCAGGGGCACCTGCCAGCAGGCTCCCACTCATGTCCCCCAGCACCCCCACCCCCAGCAGTCAGGGGCACCTGCCAGCAGGCCCCCACTCATGTCCCACTCATGTAACCCAGCACCCCCACCCCCCAGCAGTCAGGGGCACCTGCCAGCAGGCCCCCACTCATGTCCCACTCATGTCCCCCAGCACCCCCAGCAGTCAGGGGCACCTGCCAGCAGGCCCCCACTCATGTCCCCCAGCACCCCCACCCCCAGCAGTCAGGGGCACCTTCCAGCAGGCCCCCACTCATGTCCCCCAGCACCCCCACACCCCAGCAGTCAAGGGCACCTGCCAGCAGGCCCCCACTCATGTCCCACTCATGTCCCCCAGCACCCCCACCCCCCAACAGTCAGGGGCACCTGCAGGCAGGCCCCCACTCATGTCCCACTCATGTCCACCAGCACCCCCAGCCACCAGCAGTCAGGGGCACCTGCCAGCAGGCCCCCACTCATGTCCCACTCATGTCCCCCCAGCACCCCCACCCCCAACAGTCAGGGGCACCTGCCAGCAGGCCCCCACTCATGTCTCACTCATGTCCCCCAGCACCCCCACCCCCAGCAGTCAGGGGCACCTGCCAGCAGGCCCCCACTCATGTCCCACTCATGTCCCCCAACACCCCCACCCCGCAGCAGTCAGGGGCACCTGCCAACAGGCCCGCACTCATGTCCCACTCATGTCCACCAGCACACCCACCCCCCAGCAGTCAGGGGCACCTGCCAGCAGGCCCCCAACTCATGTCCCACTCATGTCCCCCAACACCCCCCAGCAGTCAGGGGCACCTTCCAGCAGGCCCCCACTCATGTCCCCCAGCACCCCCACCCCCCAGCAGTCAGGGGCACCTGCCAGCAGGCCCCCACTCATGTCCCCCAGCACCCCCACCCCCCAACAGTCAGGGGCACCTGCCAGCAGGCCCCCACTCATGTCCCACTCACGTCCACCAGCACCCCCAGCCACCAGCAGTCAGGGGCACCTGCCAGCAGGCCCCCACTCATGTCCCACTCATGTCCCCCCAGCACCCCCACCCCAACAGTCAGGGGCACCTGCCAGCAGGCCCCCACTCATATCTCACTCATGTCCCCCAGCACCCCCACCCCCCAGCAGTCAGGGGCACCTGCCAGCAGGCCCCCACTCATGTCCCCCTACACCCCCACCCCCCAGCAGACAGGGGCACCTGCCAGCAGGCCCCCACTCATGTCCCACTCATGTCCACCAGCACGCCCACCCCCCAGCAGTCAGGGGCACCTGCCAGCAGGCCCCCAACTCATGTCCCACTCATGTCCCCCAACACCCCCACCCCCCAGCAGTCAGGGGCACCTGCCAGCAGGCCCCCACTCATGTCCCACTCATGTCCCCCAGCAACCCCACTCCCCAGCAGTCAGGGGCACCTGCCAGCAGGCCCCACTCATGTCCCCCAACACCCCACCCCCCAACAGTCAGGGGCACCTGCCAGCAGGCCCCCACTCATGTCCCCCAGCACTCCCACTCCCCAGCAGTCAGGGGCACCTGCCAGCAGGCCCCCACTCATGTCGTCCAGCACCCCCACCCGCCAGCAGTCAGGGGCACCTGCCAGCAGGCCCCCACTCATGTCCCCCAGCACCCCCACACACCCCAGAAGCCCCAGCAGTCAGGGGCACCTGCCAGCAGGCCCCCACTCAATTCCCACTCATGTCCCCCAGCACCCCCACCCCCAGCAGTCAGGGGCACCTGCCAGCAGGCCCCCACTCATGTCCCACTCATATCCCCCAGAACCCCCACCCCCAACAGTCAGGGGCACCTGCCAGCAGGCCCCCACTCATGTCTCACTCATGTCCCCCAGCACCCCCACCCTCCAGCAGTCAGGGGCACCTGCCAGCAGGCCCCCACTCATGTCCCACTCATGTCCCCCAACACCCCCACACCCCAGCAGTCAGGGGCACCTGCCAGCAGGCCCCCACTCATGCCCCACTCATGTCCACCAGCACGCCCACCCCCCAGCAGTCAGGGGCACCTGCCAGCAGGCCCCCAACTCATGTCCCACTCATGTCCCCCAACACCCCCACCGCCCAGCAGTCAGGGGCACTTGCCAGCAGGCCCCCACTCATGTCCCACTCATGTCCCCCAGCACCCCCACTCCCCAGCAGTCAGGGGCACCTGCCAGCAGGCCCCACTCATGTCCCCCAGCACCCCACCCGCCAACAGTCAGGGGCACCTGCCAGCAGGCCCCCACTCATGTCCCCCAGCACTCCCACCCCCCCCAGCAGTCAGGGGCACCTGCCAGCAGGCCCCCACTCATGTCGCCCAGCACCCCACCCCCCAGCAGTCAGGGGCACCTGCCAGCAGGTCCCTACTCATGTCCCCCAGCACCCCCACACACCCCAGCAGTCAGGGGCACCTGCCAGCAGGCTCCCACTCATGTCCCACTCATGTCCCCCAGCACCCCCACCCCCCAGCAGTCAGGGGCACCTGCCAGCAGGCCCCCACTCATGTCCCACTCATGTAACCCAGCACCCCCACCCCCCAGCAGTCAGGGGCACCTGCCAGCAGGCCCCCACTCATGTCCCACTCATGTCCCCCAGCACCCCCACCCCCCAGCAGTCAGGGGCACCTGCCAGCAGGCCCCCACTCATGTCCCACTCATGTCCCCCAGCACCCCCACCCCCCAGCAGTCAGGGGCACCTTCCAGCAGGCCCCCACTCATGTCCCCCAGCACCCCCACCCCCCAGCAGTCAGGGCAGCTGCCAGCAGGCCCCCACTCATGTCCCACTCATGTCCCCCAGCACCCCTACCCCCCAACAGTCAGGGGCACCTGCCAGCAGGCCCCCACTCATGTCCCACTCATGTCCACCAGCACCCCCAGCCACCAGCAGTCAGGGGCACCTGCCAGCAGGCCCCCACTCATGTCCCACTCATGTCCCCCCAGCACCCCCACCCCCAACAGTCAGGGGCACCTGCCAGCAGGCCCCCACTCATGTCTCACTCATGTCCCCCAGCACCCCCACCCCCCAGCAGTCAGGGGCACCTGCCAGCAGGCCCCCAACTCATGTCCCACTCATGTCCCCCAACACCCCCACCCCCCAGCAGTCAGGGGCACCTGCCAGCAGGCCCCCACTCATGTCCCACTCATGTCCCCCAGCAACCCCACTCCCCAGCAGTCAGGGGCACCTGCCAGCAGGCCCCACTCATGTCCCCCAACACCCCACCCCCCAACAGTCAGGGGCACCTGCCAGCAGGCCCCCACTCATGTCCCCCAGCACTCCCACCCCCCAGCAGTCAGGGGCACCTGCCAGCAGGCCCCCACTCATGTCGTCCAGCACCCCCACCCGCCAGCAGTCAGGGGCACCTGCCAGCAGGCCCCCACTCATGTCCCCCAGCACCCCCACACACCCCAGAAGCCCCAGCAGTCAGGGGCACCTGCCAGCAGGCCCCCACTCAATTTCCACTCATGTCCCCCAGCACCCCCACCCCCAGCAGTCAGGGGCACCTGCCAGCAGGCCCCCACTCATGTCCCACTCATATCCCCCAGAACCCCCACCCCCAACAGTCAGGGGCACCTGCCAGCAGGCGCCCACTCATGTCTCACTCATGTCCCCCAGCACCCCGACCCTCCAGCAGTCAGGGGCACCTGCCAGCAGGCCCCCACTCATGTCCCACTCATGTCCCCCAACACCCCCACACCCCAGCAGTCAGGGGCACCTGCCAGCAGGCCCCCACTCATGCCCCACTCATGTCCACCAGCACGCCCACCCCCCAGCAGTCAGGGGCACCTGCCAGCAGGCCCCCAACTCATGTCCCACTCATGTCCCCCAACACCCCCACCGCCCAGCAGTCAGGGGCACTTGCCAGCAGGCCCCCACTCATGTCCCACTCATGTCCCCCAGCACCCCCACTCCCCAGCAGTCAGGGGCACCTGCCAGCAGGCCCCACTCATGTCCCCCAGCACCCCACCCGCCAACAGTCAGGGGCACCTGCCAGCAGGCCCCCACTCATGTCCCCCAGCACTGCCACCCCCCCAGCAGTCAGGGGCACCTGCCAGCAGGCCCCCACTCATGTCGCCCAGCACCCCACCCCCCAGCAGTCAGGGGCACCTGCCAGCAGGCCCCCACTCATGTCCCCCAGCACCCCCACACACCCCAGCAGTCAGGGGCACCTGCCAGCAGGCTCCCACTCATGTCCCACTCATGTCCCCCAGCACCCCCACCCCCCAGCAGTCAGGGGCACCTGCCAGCAGGCCCCCACTCATGTCCCACTCATGTAACCCAGCACCCCCACCCCCCAGCAGTCAGGGGCACCTGCCAGCAGGCCCCTACTCATGTCCCACTCATGTCCCCCAGCACCCCCACCCCCCAGCAGTCAGGGGCACCTGCCAGCAGGCCCCCACTCATGTCCCACTCATGTCCCCCAGCACCCCCACCCCCCAGCAGTCAGGGGCACCTTCCAGCAGGCCCCCACTCATGTCCCCCAGCACCCCCACCCCCCAGCAGTCAGGGCAGCTGCCAGCAGGCCCCCACTCATGTCCCACTCATGTCCCCCAGCACCCCCACCCCCCAGCAGTCAGGGGCACCTGCCAGCAGGCCCCCACTCATGTCCCACTCATGTAACCCAGCACCCCCACCCCCCAGCAGTCAGGGGCACCTGCCAGCAGGCCCCTACTCATGTCCCACTCATGTCCCCCCAGCACCCCCACCCCCAACAGTCAGGGGCACCTGCCAGCAGGCCCCCACTCATGTCTCACTCATGTCCCCCAGCACCCCCACCCCCAGCAGTCAGGGGCACCTGCCAGCAGGCCCCCACTCATGCCCCACTCTTGTCCCCCAACACCCCCACCCCCCAGCAGTCAGGGGCACCTGCCAACAGGCCCCCACTCATGTCCCACTCATGTCCACCAGCACGCCCCAGCAGTCAGGGGCACCTTCCAGCAGGCCCCCACTCATGTCCCCCAGCACCCCCACCCCCCAGCAGTCAGGGGCACCTGCCAGCAGGCCCCCACTCATGTCCCCCAGCACCCCCCCCACCCCAACAGTCAGGGGCACCTGCCAGCAGGCCCCCACTCATGTCTCACTCATGTCCCCCAGCACCCCCACCCCCCAGCAGTCAGGGGCACCTGCCAGCAGGCCCCCACTCATGTCCCACTCATGTCCCCCAACACCCCCACCCCCCAGCAGTCAGGGGCACCTGCCAGCAGGCCCCCAACTCATGTCCCACTCATGTCCCCCAACACCCCCCAGCAGTCAGGGGCACCTTCCAGCAGGCTCCCACTCATGTCCCCCAGCACCCCCACCCCCCAGCAGTCAGGGGCACCTGCCAGCAGGCCCCCACTCATGTCCCCCAGCACCCCCACCCCCCAACAGTCAGGGGCACCTGCCAGCAGGCCCCCACTCATGTCCCACTCATGTCCACCAGCACCCCCAGCCACCAGCAGTCAGGGGCACCTGCCAGCAGGCCCCCACTCATGTCCCACTCATGTCCCCCCAGCACCCCCACCCCCAACAGTCAGGGGCACCTGCCAGCAGGCCCCCACTCATGTCTCACTCATGTCCCCCAGCACCCCCACCCCCCAGCAGTCAGGGGCACCTGCCAGCAGGCCCCCACTCATGTCCCCCAACACCCCCACCCCCCAGCAGACAGGGGCACCTGCCAGCAGGCCCCCACTCATGTCCCACTCATGTCCACCAGCACGCCCACCCCCCAGCAGTCAGGGGCACCTGCCAGCAGGCCCCCAACTCATGTCCCACTCATGTCCCCCAACACCCCCACCCCCCAGCAGTCAGGGACACTTGCCAGCAGGCCCCCACTCATGTCCCACTCATGTCCCCCAGCAACCCCACTCCCCAGCAGTCAGGGGCACCTGCCAGCAGGCCCCACTCATGTCCCCCAACACCCCACCCCCCAACAGTCAGGGGCACCTGCCAGCAGGCCCCCACTCATGTCCCCCAGCACTCCCACCCCCCAGCAGTCAGGGGCACCTGCCAGCAGGCCCCCACTCATGTCGTCCAGCACCCCCACCCGCCAACAGTCAGGGGCACCTGCCAGCAGGCCCCCACTCATGTCCCCCAGCACCCCCACACACCCCAGCAGTCCCAGCAGTCAGGGGCACCTGCCAGGAGGCCCCCACTCAGTTCCCACTCATGTCCCCCAGCACCCCCACCCCCAGCAGTCAGGGGCACCTGCCAGCAGGCCCCCACTCATGTCCCACTCATGTACCCCAGCACCCCCACACCCCAGCAGTCAGGGGCACCTGCCAGCAGGCCCCCACTCATGTCCCACTCATGTCCCCCAGCACCCCCACCCCCCAGCAGTCAGGGGCACCTGCCAGCAGGCCCCCACTCATGTCCCACTCATGTCCCCCAGCACCCCCATCCCCCAGCAGTCAGGGGCACCTTCCAGCAGGCCCCCACTCATGTCCTCCAGCACCCCCACCCCCCAGCAGTCAGGGGCACCTGCCAGCAGGCCCCCACTCATGTCCCACTCATGTCCCCCAGCACCCCTACCGCCCCAACAGTCAGGGGCACCTGCCAGCAGGCCCCCACTCATGTCCCACTCATGTCCACCAGCACCCCCAGCCACCAGCAGTCAGCGGCACCTGCCAGCAGGCCCCCACTCATGTCCCACTCATGTCCCCCCAGCACCCCCACCCCCAACAGTCAGGGGCACCTGCCAGCAGGCCCCCACTCATGTCTCACTCATGTCCCCCAGCACCCCCACCCCCAGCAGTCAGGGGCACCTGCCAGCAGGCCCCCACTCATGTCCCACTCATGTCCCCCAACACCCCCACCCCCCAGCAGTCAGGGGCACCTGCCAGCAGGCCCCCACTCATGTCCCACTCATGTCCACCGGCACCCCCACCCCCCAGCAGTCAGGGGCACCTGCCAGCAGGCCCCCAACTCATGTCCCACTCATGTCCCCCAACACCCCCACCCCCCAGCAGTCAGGGGCACCTGCCAACAGGCCCTGCACTCATGTCCCACTCATGTCCCCCAGCACCCCCACTCCCCAGCAGTCAGGGGCACCTGCCAGCAGGCCCCACTCATGTCCCCCAGCACCCCACCCCCCAACAGTCAGGGGCACCTGCCAGCAGGCCCCCACTCATGTCCCCCAGCACTCCCACCCCCCAGCAGTCAGGGGCACCTGCCAGCAGGCCCCCACACCTGTCCCCCAGCACCCCCACCCCCCAGCAGTCAGGGGCACCTGCCAGCAGGCCCCCACTCATGTCCCCCAGCACCCGCACACAGCCCATCACCCCCAGCAGTCAGGGGCACCTGCCAGCAGGCCCACACTCATGTCCCACTCATGTCCCCCAACACCCCCACCCCCCAGCAGTCAGGGGCACCTACCAGCAGGCCCCCACTCATGTCCCACTCATGTCCACCAGCACGCCCACCCCCCAGCAGTCAGGGGCACCTGCCAGCAGGCCCCCAACTCCCCCACCCCCCAGCACCCCCAGCAGTCAGGGGCACCTGCCAGCAGGCCCCCACTGCCAGCAGGCCCCCAATCATGTCCCACTCATGGACCCCAGCACCCCCACCCCCCAGCAGTCAGGGGCACCTGCCAGCAGGTCGCCACTCATGTCCACCAGCACTCCCACCCCCAGCAGTCAGGGGCACCTGCCAGCAGGCCCCCACTCATGTCTCACTCATGTCCCCCAGAACCCCCACCCCCCAGCAGTCAGGGGAACCTGCCAGCAGGCCCCCACTCATGTCCCACTCATGTCCCCCAGCACCCCCACCCCCCAGCAGTCAGGGGCACCTGCCAGCAGGCCCCCACTCATGTCTCACTCATGTCACCCAGCACCCCCACCCCCCAGCAGTCAGGGGCACCTGCCAGCAGGCCCCCACTCATGTCTTCCAACTCCCCCACCCCCCAGCAGACAGGGGCACCTGCCAGTAGGCCCCCACTCATGTCCCACTCATGTCCACCAGCACGCCCACCCCCCAGCAGTCAGGGGCACCTGCCAGCAGGCCCCCAACTCATGTCCCACTCATGTCCCCCAACACCCCCACCCCCCAGCAGTCAGGGGCACCTGCCAGCAGGCCCCCACTCATGTCCCACTCATGCCCCCCAGCAACCCCACTCCCCAGCAGTCAGGGGCACCTGCCAGCAGGCCCCACTCATGTCCCCCAACACCCCACCCCCCAACAGTCAGGGGCACCTGCCAGCAGGCCCCCACTCATGTCCCCCAGCACTCCCAACCCCCAGCAGTCAGGGGCACCTGCCAGCAGGCCCCCACTCATGTCGTCCAGCACCCCCACCCGCCAGCAGTCAGGGGCACCTGCCAGCAGGCCCCCACTCATGTCCCCCAGCACCCCCACACACCCCAGCAGCCCCAGCAGTCAGGGGCACCTGCCAGCAGGCCCCCACTCATGTCTCACTCATGTCCCCCAGCACCCCCACCCCCCAGGAGTCAGGGGCACCTGCCAGCAGACCCCCACTCATGTCCCACTCATGTCCCCTAACACCCCCACCCCCCAGCAGCCAGGGGCACCTGCCAGCAGGCCCCCACTCATGCCCCACTCATGTCCACCAGCACGCCCACCCCCCAGCAGTCAGGGGCACCTGACAGCAGGCCCCCAACTCATGTCCCACTCATGTCCCCCAACACCCCCACCCCCCAGCAGTCAGGGGCACCTGCCAGCAGGCCCCCACTCATGTCCCACTCATGTCCCCCAGCACCCCCACCCCCCAGCAGTCAGGGGCACCTTCCAGCAGGCCCCCACTCATGTCCCCCAGCACCCCCACCCCCCAGCAGTCAGGGGCACTGGCCAGCAGGCCCCCACTCATGTCCCACTCATGTCCCCCAGCACCCCCACCCCCCAGCAGTCAGGGGCACCTGCCAGCAGGCCCCCACTCATGTCTCACTCATGTCCCCCAGCACCCCCACCCCCCAGCAGTCAGGGGCACCTGCCAGCAGGCCCCCACTCATGTCCCACTCATGTCCCCCAACACCCCCACCCCCCAGCAGTCAGGGGCACCTGCCAACAGGCCCCCACTCATGTCCCACTCATGTCCACCAGCACGCCCACCCCCCAGCAGTCAGGGGCACCTGCCAGCAGGCCCCCATCTCATGTCCCACTCATGTCCCCCAACACCCCCCAGCAGTCAGGGGCACCTTCCAGCAGGCCCCCACTCATGTCCCCCAGCACCCCCACCCCCCAGCAGTCAGGGGCACCTGCCAGCAGGCCCCCACTCATGTCCCCCAGCACCCCCACCCCCCAACAGTCAGGGGCACCTGCCAGCAGTCCCCCACTCATGTCCCACTCATGTCCCCCAGCACCCCCACCCCCCAGCAGTCAGGGGCACCTGCCAGCAGGCCCCCACTCATGTCTCACTCATGTCACCCAGCACCCCCACCCCCCAGCAGTCAGGGGCACCTGCCAGCAGGCCCCCACTCATGTCTTCCAACTCCCCCACCCCCCAGCAGACAGGGGCACCTGCCAGCAGGCCCCCACTCATGTCCCACTCATGTCCACCAGCACGCCCACCCCCCAGCAGTCAGGGGCACCTGCCAGCAGGCCCCCAACTCATGTCCCACTCATGTCCCCCAACACCCCCACCCCCCAGCAGTCAGGGGCACCTGCCAGCAGGCCCCCACTCATGTCTCACTCATGTCCCCCAGCACCCCCACCCCCCAGCAGTCAGGGGCACCTGCCAGCAGGCCCCCACTCATGTCCCACTCATGTCCCCCAACACCCCCACCCCCCAGCAGTCAGGGGCACCTGCCAACAGGCCCCCACTCATGTCCCACTCATGTCCACCAGCACGCCCACCCCCCAGCAGTCAGGGGCACCTGCCAGCAGGCCCCCATCTCATGTCCCACTCATGTCCCCCAACACCCCCCAGCAGTCAGGGGCACCTTCCAGCAGGCCCCCACTCATGTCCCCCAGCACCCCCACCCCCCAGCAGTCAGGGGCACCTGCCAGCAGGCCCCCACTCATGTCCCCCAGCACCCCCACCCCCCAACAGTCAGGGGCACCTGCCAGCAGTCCCCCACTCATGTCCCACTCATGTCCCCCAGCACCCCCACCCCCCAGCAGTCAGGGGCACCTGCCAGCAGGCCCCCACTCATGTCTCACTCATGTCACCCAGCACCCCCACCCCCCAGCAGTCAGGGGCACCTGCCAGCAGGCCCCCACTCATGTCTTCCAACTCCCCCACCCCCCAGCAGACAGGGGCACCTGCCAGCAGGCCCCCACTCATGTCCCACTCATGTCCACCAGCACGCCCACCCCCCAGCAGTCAGGGGCACCTGCCAGCAGGCCCCCAACTCATGTCCCACTCATGTCCCCCAACACCCCCACCCCCCAGCAGTCAGGGGCACCTGCCAGCAGGCCCCCACTCATGTCCCACTCATGCCCCCCAGCAACCCCACTCCCCAGCAGTCAGGGGCACCTACCAGCAGGCCCCACTCATGTCCCCCAACACCCCACCCCCCAACAGTCAGGGGCACCTGCCAGCAGGCCCCCACTCATGTCCCCCAGCACTCCCACCCCCCAGCAGTCAGGGGCACCTGCCAGCAGGCCCCCACTCATGTCGTCCAGCACCCCCACCCGCCAGCAGTCAGGGGCACCTGCCAGCAGGCCCCCACTCATGTCCCCCAGCACCCCCACACACCCCAGCAGCCCCAGCAGTCAGGGGCACCTGCCAGCAGGCCCCCACTCAATTCCCACTCATGTCCCCCAGCACCCCCACCCCCAGCAGTCAGGGGTACCTGCCAGCAGGCCCCCACTCATGTCCCACTCATATCCCCCAGAACCCCCACCCCAACAGTCAGGGGCACCTGCCAGCAGGCCCCCACTCATGTCTCACTCATGTCCCCCAGCACCCCCACCCCCCAGGAGTCAGGGGCACCTGCCAGCAGGCCCCCACTCATGCCCCACTCATGTCCCCTAACACCCCCACCCCCCAGCAGCCAGGGGCACCTGCCAGCAGGCCCCCACTCATGCCCCACTCATGTCCACCAGCACGACCACCCCCCAGCAGTCAGGGGCACCTGCCAGCAGGCCCCCAACTCATGTCCCACTCATGTCCCCCAACACCCCCACCCCCCAGCAGTCAGGGGCACCTGCCAGCAGGCCCCCACTCATGTCCCACTCATGTCCCCCAGCACCCCCACCCCCCAGCAGTCAGGGGCACCTTCCAGCAGGCCCCCACTCATGTCCCCCAGCACCCCCACCCCCCAGCAGTCAGGGGCACTGGCCAGCAGGCCCCCACTCATGTCCCACTCATGTCCCCCAGCACCCCCACCCCCCAGCAGTCAGGGGCACCTGCCAGCAGGCCCCCACTCATGTCTCACTCATGTCCACCAGCACCCCCAGCCACCAGCAGTCAGGGGCACCTGCCAGCAGGCCCCCACTCATGTCCCACTCATGTCCCCCCAGCACCCCCACCCCCAACAGTCAGGGGCACCTGCCAGCAGGCCCCCACTCATGTCTCACTCATGTCCCCCAGCACCCCCACCCCCAGCAGTCAGGGGCACCTGCCAGCAGGCCCCCACTCATGTCCCACTCATGTCCCCCAACACCCCCACCCCGCAGCAGTCAGGGGCACCTGCCAACAGGCCCGCACTCATGTCCCACTCATGTCCACCAGCACGCCCACCCCCCAGCAGTCAGGGGCACCTGCCAGCAGGCCCCCAACTCATGTCCCACTCATGTCCCCCAACACCCCCCAGCAGTCAGGGGCACCTTCCAGCAGGCCCCCACTCATGTCCCCCAGCACCCCCACCCCCCAGCAGTCAGGGGCACCTGCCAGCAGGCCCCCACTCATGTCCCCCAGCACCCCCACCCCCCAACAGTCAGGGGCACCTGCCAGCAGGCCCCCACTCATGTCCCACTCACGTCCACCAGCACCCCCAGCCACCAGCAGTCAGGGGCACCTGCCAGCAGGCCCCCACTCATGTCCCACTCATGTCCCCCCAGCACCCCCACCCCAACAGTCAGGGGCACCTGCCAGCAGGCCCCCACTCATATCTCACTCATGTCCCCCAGCACCCCCACCCCCCAGCAGTCAGGGGCACCTGCCAGCAGGCCCCCACTCATGTCCCCCTACACCCCCACCCCCCAGCAGACAGGGGCACCTGCCAGCAGGCCCCCACTCATGTCCCACTCATGTCCACCAGCACGCCCACCCCCCAGCAGTCAGGGGCACCTGCCAGCAGGCCCCCAACTCATGTCCCACTCATGTCCCCCAACACCCCCACCCCCCAGCAGTCAGGGGCACCTGCCAGCAGGCCCCCACTCATGTCCCCCAGCAACCCCACTCCCCAGCAGTCAGGGGCACCTGCCAGCAGGCCCCACTCATGTCCCCCAACACCCCACCCCCCAACAGTCAGGGGCACCTGCCAGCAGGCCCCCACTCATGTCCCCCAGCACTCCCACCCCCCAGCAGTCAGGGGCACCTGCCAGCAGGCCCCCACTCATGTCGTCCAGCACCCCCACCCGCCAGCAGTCAGGGGCACCTGCCAGCAGGCCCCCACTCATGTCCCCCAGCACCCCCACACACCCCAGAAGCCCCAGCAGTCAGGGGCACCTGCCAGCAGGCCCCCACTCAATTCCCACTCATGTCCCCCAGCACCCCCACCCCCAGCAGTCAGGGGCACCTGCCAGCAGGCCCCCACTCATGTCCCACTCATATCCCCCAGAACCCCCACCCCCAACAGTCAGGGGCACCTGCCAGCAGGCCCCCACTCATGTCCCACTCATGTCCCCCAACACCCCCACACCCCAGCAGTCAGGGGCACCTGCCAGCAGGCCCCCACTCATGCCCCACTCATGTCCACCAGCACGCCCACCCCCCAGCAGTCAGGGGCACCTGCCAGCAGGCCCCCAACTCATGTCCCACTCATGTCCCCCAACACCCCCACCGCCCAGCAGTCAGGGGCACTTGCCAGCAGGCCCCCACTCATGTCCCACTCATGTCCCCCAGCACCCCCACTCCCCAGCAGTCAGGGGCACCTGCCAGCAGGCCCCACTCATGTCCCCCAGCACCCCACCCGCCAACAGTCAGGGGCACCTGCCAGCAGGCCCCCACTCATGTCCCCCAGCACTCCCACCCCCCCAGCAGTCAGGGGCACCTGCCAGCAGGCCCCCACTCATGTCGCCCAGCACCCCACCCCCCTGCAGTCAGGGGCACCTGCCAGCAGGCCCCCACTCATGTCCCCCAGCACCCCCACACACCCCAGCAGTCAGGGGCACCTGCCAGCAGGCTCCCACTCATGTCCCACTCATGTCCCCCAGCACCCCCACCCCCCAGCAGTCAGGGGCACCTGCCAGCAGGCCCCCACTCATGTCCCACTCATGTAACCCAGCACCCCCACCCCCCAGCAGTCAGGGGCACCTGCCAGCAGGCCCCCACTCATGTCCCACTCATGTCCCCCAGCACCCCCACCCCCCAGCAGTCAGGGGCACCTGCCAGCAGGCCCCCACTCATGTCCCACTCATGTCCCCCAGCACCCCCACCCCCCAGCAGTCAGGGGCACCTTCCAGCAGGCCCCCACTCATGTCCCCCAGCACCCCCACCCCCCAGCAGTCAGGGCAGCTGCCAGCAGGCCCCCACTCATGTCCCACTCATGTCCCCCAGCACCCCTACCCCCCAACAGTCAGGGGCACCTGCCAGCAGGCCCCCACTCATGTCCCACTCATGTCCACCAGCACCCCCAGCCACCAGCAGTCAGGGGCACCTGCCAGCAGGCCCCCACTCATGTCCCACTCATGTCCCCCCATCACCCCCACCCCCAACCGTCAGGGGCACCTGCCAGCAGGCCCCCACTCATGTCTCACTCATGTCCCCCAGCACCCCCACCCCCCAGCAGTCAGGGGCACCTGCCAGCAGGCCCCCAACTCATGTCCCACTCATGTCCCCCAACACCCCCACCCCCCAGCAGTCAGGGGCACCTGCCAGCAGGCCCCCACTCATGTCCCACTCATGTCCCCCAGCAACCCCACTCCCCAGCAGTCAGGGGCACCTGCCAGCAGGCCCCACTCATGTCCCCCAACACCCCACCCCCCAACAGTCAGGGGCACCTGCCAGCAGGCCCCCACTCATGTCCCCCAGCACTCCCACCCCCCAGCAGTCAGGGGCACCTGCCAGCAGGCCCCCACTCATGTCGTCCAGCACCCCCACCCGCCAGCAGTCAGGGGCACCTGCCAGCAGGCCCCCACTCATGTCCCCCAGCACCCCCACACACCCCAGAAGCCCCAGCAGTCAGGGGCACCTGCCAGCAGGCCCCCACTCATGTTCCACTCATATCCCCCAGAACCCCCACCCCCAACAGTCAGGGGCACCTGCCAGCAGGCCCCCACTCATGTCTCACTCATGTCCCCCAGCACCCCCACCCTCCAGCAGTCAGGGGCACCTGCCAGCAGGCCCCCACTCATGTCCCACTCATGTCCCCCAACACCTCCACACCCCAGCAGTCAGGGGCACCTGCCAGCAGGCCCCCACTCATGCCCCACTCATGTCCACCAGCACGCCCACCCCCCAGCAGTCAGGGGCACCTGCCAGCAGGCCCCCAACTCATGTCCCACTCATGTCCCCCAACACCCCCACCGCCCAGCAGTCAGGGGCACTTGCCAGCAGGCCCCCACTCATGTCCCACTCATGTCCCCCAGCACCCCCACTCCCCAGCAGTCAGGGGCACCTGCCAGCAGGCCCCACTCATGTCCCCCAGCACCCCACCCGCCAACAGGCAGGGGCACCTGCCAGCAGGCCCCCACTCATGTCCCCCAGCACTCCCACCCCCCCAGCAGTCAGGGGCACCTGCCAGCAGGCCCCCACTCATGTCGCCCAGCACCCCACCTCCCAGCAGTCAGGGGCACCTGCCAGCAGGCCCCCACTCATGTCCCCCAGCACCCCCACACACCCCAGCAGTCAGGGGCACCTGCCAGCAGGCTCCCACTCATGTCCCACTCATGTCCCCCAGCACCCCCACCCCCCAGCAGTCAGGGGCACCTGCCAGCAGGCCCCCACTCATGTCCCACTCATGTAACCCAGCACCCCCACCCCCCAGCAGTCAGGGGCACCTGCCAGCAGGCCCCCACTCATGTCCCACTCATGTCCCCCAGCACCCCCACCCCCCAGCAGTCAGGGGCACCTGCCAGCAGGCCCCCACTCATGTCCCACTCATGTCCCCCAGCACCCCCACCCCCCAGCAGTCAGGGGCACCTTCCAGCAGGCCCCCACTCATGTCCCCCAGCACCCCCACCCCCAGCAGTCAGGGCAGCTGCCAGCAGGCCCCCACTCATGTCCCACTCATGTCCCCCAGCACCCCTACCCCCCAACAGTCAGGGGCACCTGCCAGCAGGCCCCCACTCATGTCCCACTCATGTCCACCAGCACCCCCAGCCACCAGCAGTCAGGGGCACCTGCCAGCAGGCCCCCACTCATGTCCCACTCATGTCCCCCCAGCACCCCCACCCCCAACAGTCAGGGGCACCTGCCAGCAGGCCCCCACTCATGTCTCACTCATGTCCCCCAGCACCCCCACCCCCCAGCAGTCAGGGGCACCTGCCAGCAGGCCCCTACTCATGTCCCACTCTTGTCCCCCAACACCCCCACCCCCCAGCAGTCAGGGGCACCTGCCAACAGGCCCCCACTCATGTCCCACTCATGTCCACCAGCACGCCCCAGCAGTCAGGGGCACCTTCCAGCAGGCCCCCACTCATGTCCCCCAGCACCCCCACCCCCCAGCAGTCAGGGGCACCTGCCAGCAGGCCCCCACTCATGTCCCCCAGCACCCCCACACCCCAACAGTCAGGGGCACCTGCCAGCAGGCCCCCACTCATGTCTCACTCAAGTCCCCCAGCACCCCCACCCCCCAGCAGTCAGGGGCACCTGCCAGCAGGCCCCCACTCATGTCCCACTCATGTCCCCCAACACCCCCACCCCCCAGCAGTCAGGGGCACCTGCCAGCAGGCCCCCAACTCATGTCCCACTCATGTCCCCCAACACCCCCCAGCAGTCAGGGGCACCTTCCAGCAGGCTCCCACTCATGTCCCCCAGCACCCCCACCCCCCAGCAGTCAGGGGCACCTGCCAGCAGGCCCCCACTCATGTCCCCCAGCACCCCACCCCCCAACAGTCAGGGGCACCTGCCAGCAGGCCCCCACTCATGTCCCACTCATGTCCACCAGCACCCCCAGCCACCAGCAGTCAGGGGCACCTGCCAGCAGGCCCCCACTCATGTCCCACTCATGTCCCCCCAGCACCCCCACCCCCAACAGTCAGGGGCACCTGCCAGCAGGCCCCCACTCATCTCTCACTCATGTCCCCCAGCACCCCCACCCCCCAGCAGTCAGGGGCACCTGCCAGCAGGCCCCCACTCATGTCCCCCAACACCCCCACCCCCCAGCAGACAGGGGCACCTGCCAGCAGGCCCCCACTCATGTCCCACTCATGTCCACCAGCACGCCCACCCCCCAGCAGTCAGGGGCACCTGCCAGCAGGCCCCCAACTCATGTCCCACTCATGTCCCCCAACACCCCCACCCCCCAGCAGTCAGGGACACCTGCCAGCAGGCCCCCACTCATGTCCCACTCATGTCCCCCAGCAACCCCACTCCCCAGCAGTCAGGGGCACCTGCCAGCAGGCCCCACTCATGTCCCCCAACACCCCACCCCCCAACAGTCAGGGGCACCTGCCAGCAGGCCCCCACTCATGTCCCCCAGCACTCCCACCCCCCAGCAGTCAGGGGCACCTGCCAGCAGGCCCCCACTCATGTCGTCCAGCACCCCCACCCGCCAGCAGTCAGGGGCACCTGCCAGCAGGCCCCCACTCATGTCCCCCAGCACCCCCACACACCCCAGCAGTCCCAGCAGTCAGGGGCACCTGCCAGGAGGCCCCCACTCAGTTCCCACTCATGTCCCCCAGCACCCCCACCCCCAGCAGTCAGGGGCACCTGCCAGCAGGCCCCCACTCATGTCCCACTCATGTACCCCAGCACCCCCACACCCCAGCAGTCAGGGGCACCTGCCAGCAGGCCCCCACTCATGTCCCACTCATGTCCCCCAGCACCCCCACCCCCCAGCAGTCAGGGGCACCTGCCAGCAGGCCCCCACTCATGTCCCACTCATGTCCCCCAGCACCCCCATCCCCCAGCAGTCAGGGGCACCTTCCAGCAGGCCCCCACTCATGTCCTCCAGCACCCCCACCCCCCAGCAGTCAGGGGCACCTGCCAGCAGGCCCCCACTCATGTCCCACTCATGTCCCCCAGCACCCCTACCGCCCCAACAGTCAGGGGCACCTGCCAGCAGGCCCCCACTCATGTCCCACTCATGTCCACCAGCACCCCCAGCCACCAGCAGTCAGCGGCACCTGCCAGCAGGCCCCCACTCATGTCCCACTCATGTCCCCCCAGCACCCCCACCCCCAACAGTCAGGGGCACCTGCCAGCAGGCCCCCACTCATGTCTCACTCATGTCCCCCAGCACCCCCACCCCCAGCAGTCAGGGGCACCTGCCAGCAGGCCCCCACTCATGTCCCACTCATGTCCCCCAACACCCCCACCCCCCAGCAGTCAGGGGCACCTGCCAGCAGGCCCCCACTCATGTCCCACTCATGTCCACCGGCACGCCCACCCCCCAGCAGTCAGGGGCACCTGCCAGCAGGCCCCCAACTCATGTCCCACTCATGTCCCCCAACACCCCCACCCCCCAGCAGTCAGGGGCACCTGCCAACAGGCCCCGCACTCATGTCCCACTCATGTCCCCCAGCACCCCCACTCCCCAGCAGTCAGGGGCACCTGCCAGCAGGCCCCACTCATGTCCCCCAGCACCCCACCCCCCAACAGTCAGGGGCACCTGCCAGCAGGCCCCCACTCATGTCCCCCAGCACTCCCACCCCCCAGCAGTCAGGGGCACCTGCCAGCAGGCCCCCACACCTGTCCCCCAGCACCCCCACCCCCCAGCAGTCAGGGGCACCTGCCAGCAGGCCCCCACTCATGTCCCCCAGCACCCGCACACAGCGCATCACCCCCAGCAGTCAGGGGCACCTGCCAGCAGGCCCACACTCATGTCCCACTCATGTCCCCCAACACCCCCACCCCCCAGCAGTCAGGGGCACCTACCAGCAGGCCCCCACTCATGTCCCACTCATGTCCACCAGCACGCCCACCCCCCAGCAGTCAGGGGCACCTGCCAGCAGGCCCCCAACTCCCCCACCCCCCAGCACCCCCAGCAGTCAGGGGCACCTGCCAGCAGGCCCCCACTGCCAGCAGGCCCCCAATCATGTCCCACTCATGGACCCCAGCACCCCCACCCCCCAGCAGTCAGGGGCACCTGCCAGCAGGTCGCCACTCATGTCCCCCAGCACTCCCACCCCCAGCAGTCAGGGGCACCTGCCAGCAGGCCCCCACTCATGTCTCACTCATGTCCCCCAGAACCCCCACCCCCCAGCAGTCAGGGGAACCTGCCAGCAGGCCCCCACTCATGTCCCACTCATGTCCCCCAGCACCCCCACCCCCCAGCAGTCAGGGGCACCTGCCAGCAGGCCCCCACTCATGTCTCACTCATGTCACCCAGCACCCCCACCCCCCAGCAGTCAGGGGCACCTGCCAGCAGGCCCCCACTCATGTCTTCCAACTCCCCCACCCCCCAGCAGACAGGGGCACCTGCCAGTAGGCCCCCACTCATGTCCCACTCATGTCCACCAGCACGCCCACCCCCCAGCAGTCAGGGGCACCTGCCAGCAGGCCCCCAACTCATGTCCCACTCATGTCCCCAACACCCCCACCCCCCAGCAGTCAGGGGCACCTGCCAGCAGGCCCCCACTCATGTCCCACTCATGCCCCCCAGCAACCCCACTCCCCAGCAGTCAGGGGCACCTGCCAGCAGGCCCCACTCATGTCCCCCAACACCCCACCCCCCAACAGTCAGGGGCACCTGCCAGCAGGCCCCCACTCATGTCCCCCAGCACTCCCAACCCCCAGCAGTCAGGGGCACCTGCCAGCAGGCCCCCACTCATGTCGTCCAGCACCCCCACCCGCCAGCAGTCAGGGGCACCTGCCAGCAGGCCCCCACTCATGTCCCCCAGCACCCCCACACACCCCAGCAGCCCCAGCAGTCAGGGGCACCTGCCAGCAGGCCCCCACTCAACCCCCACTCAATTCCCACTCATGTCCCCCAGCACCCCCCCACCCCAGCAGTCAGGGGCACCTGCCAGCAGGCCCCCACTCATGTCCCACTCATATCCCCCAGAACCCCCACCCCTAACAGTCAGGGCACCTGCCAGCAGGCCCCCACTCATGTCTCACTCATGTTCCCCAGCACCCCACCCCCCAGAGTCAGGGGCACCTGCCAGCAGACCCCCACTCATGTCTCACTCATGTCCCCTAACACCCCCACCCCCCAGCAGCCAGGGGCACCTGCCAGCAGGCCCCCACTCATGCCCCACTCATGTCCACCAGCACGCCCACCCCCCAGCAGTCAGGGCACCTGACAGCAGGCCCCCAACTCATGTCCCACTCATGTCCCCCAACACCCCCACCCCCCAGCAGTCAGGGCACCTGCCAGCAGGCCCCCACTCATGTCCCACTCATGTCCCCCAGCACCCCCACCCCCCAGCAGTCAGGGCACCTTCCAGCAGGCCCCCACTCATGTCCCCCAGCACCCCCACCCCCCAGCAGTCAGGGCACTGGCCAGCAGGCCCCCACTCATGTCCCACTCATGTCCCCCAGCACCCCCACCCCCCAGCAGTCAGGAGCACCTGCCAGCAGGCCCCCACTCATGTCTCACTCATGTCCCCCAGCACCCCCACCCCCCAGCAGTCAGGGGCACCTGCCAGCAGGCCCCCACTCATGTCCCACTCATGTCCCCCAACACCCCACCCCCCAGCAGTCAGGGTCACCTGCCAACAGGCCCCCACTCATGTCCCACTCATGTCCACCAGCACGCCCACCCCCCAACAGTCAGGGGCACCTGCCAGCAGGCCCCCATCTCATGTCCCACTCATGTCCCCCAACACACCCAGCAGTCAGGGGCACCTTCCAGCAGGCCCCCACTCATGTCCCCCAGCACCCACCCCCAGCAGTCAGGGGCACCTGCCAGCAGGCCCCCACTCATGTCCCCCAGCACCCCCACCCCCCAACAGTCAGGGGCACCTGCCAGCAGTCCCCCACTCATGTTCCCACTCATGTCCCCCAGCACCCCCACCCCCCAGCAGTCAGGGGCACCTGCCAGCAGGCCCCCACTCATGTCTCACTCATGTCACCCAGCACCCCCACCCCCAGCAGTCAGGGGCACCTGCCAGCAGGCCCCCACTCATGTCTTCCAACTCCCCCACCCCCCAGCAGACAGGGGCACCTGCCAGCAGGCCCCCACTCATGTCCCACTCATGTCCACCAGCACGCCCACCCCCCAGCCAGTCAGGGGCACCTGCCAGCAGGCCCCCAACTCATGTCCCACTCATGTCCCCCCAACACCCCCACCCCCCAGCAGTCAGGGGCACCTGCCAGCAGGCCCCCACTCATGTCCCACTCATGCCCCCCAGCAACCCCACTCCCCAGCAGTCAGGGGCACCTGCCAGCAGGCCCCACTCATGTCCCCCAACACCCCACCCCCCAACAGTCAGGGGCACCTGCCAGCAGGCCCCCACTCATGTCCCCCAGCACTCCCACCCCCCAGCAGTCAGGGGCACCTGCCAGCAGGCCCCCACTCATGTCGTCCAGCACCCCCACCCGCCAGCAGTCAGGGGCACCTGCCAGCAGGCCCCCACTCATGTCCCCCAGCACCCCCACACACCCAGCAGTCAGGGGCACCTGCCAGCAGGCCCCCACTCAATTCCCACTCATGTCCCCCAGCACCCCCACCCCCAGCAATCAGGGGCACCTGCCAGCGGCCCCCACTCATGTCCACTCATATCCCCCCAGAACCCCCACCCCCAACAGTCAGGGGCACCTGCCAGCAGGCCCCCACTCATGTCTCACTCATGTCCCCAGCACCCCCACCCCCCAGGAGTCAGGGGCACCTGCCAGCAGGCCCCCACTCATGTCCCACTCATGTCCCCTAACACCCCCACCCCCCCAGCAGCCAGGGGCACCTGCCAGCAGGCCCCCACTCATGCCCCACTCATGTCCACCAGCACGCCCACCCCCCAGCAGTCAGGGGCACCTGCCAGCAGGCCCCCAACTCATGTCCCACTCATGTCCCCCAACACCCCCACCCCCCAGCAGTCAGGGGCACCTGCCAGCAGGCCCCCACTCATGTCCCACTTCATGTCCCCCCAGCACCCCCACCCCCCAGCAGTCAGGGGCACCTTCCAGCAGGCCCCCACTC
The DNA here is from genome assembly GCF_040938575.1 of Ambystoma mexicanum. Lineage (NCBI taxonomy): Eukaryota > Metazoa > Chordata > Amphibia > Caudata > Ambystomatidae > Ambystoma > Ambystoma mexicanum. Next base: position 573,264,528 of record NC_090923.1, read on the forward strand.
ATGTCCCCAGCACCCCCACCCCCCAGCAGTCAGGGGCACTGGCCAGCAGGCCCCCACTCCATGTCCCACTCATGTCCCCCAGCACCCCCCACCCCCCAGCAGTCAGGGCACCTGCCAGCAGGCCCCCACTCATGTCTCACTCATGTCCCCCAGCACCCCCACCCCCCAGCAGTCAGGGGCACCTGCCAGCAGGCCCCCACTCATGTCCTACTCATGTCCCCCAACACCCCACCCCCCAGCAGTCAGGGGCACCTGCCAAACAGGCCCCCACTCATGTCCCACTCATGTCCACCAGCACGCCCACCCCCCAGCACAGGGGCACCTGCCAGCAGGCCCCCATCTCATGTCCCACTCATGTCCCCCAACACCCCCCAGCAGTCAGGGGCACCTTCCAGGCATGCCCCCACTCATGTCCCCCAGCACCCCCACCCCCCAGCAGTCAGGGGCACCTGCCAGCAGGCCCCCACTCATGTCCCCCAGCACCCCCACCCCCCAACAGTCAGGGGCACCTGCCAGCAGTCCCCACACATGTCCCACTCATGTCCACCAGCACCCCCCAGCCACCAGCAGTCAAGGGCACCTGCCAGCAGGCCCCCACTCATGTCCCACTCATGTCCCCCAGAACCCCCACCCCCAACAGTGAGGGGCACCTGCCAGCAGGCCCCCACTCATGTCTCAACTCATGTCCCCCAGCACCCCCACCCCCCAGCAGTCAGGGGCACCTGCCAGCAGGCCCCCACTCATGTCCCACTCATGTCCCCCAACACCCCCACCCCCCAGCAGTCAGGGACACCTGCCAGCAGGCCCCCACTCATGCCCCACTCATGTCCACCAGCACGCACCCCCCAGCAGTCAGGGCACCTGCAAGCAGGCCCCCACTCATGTCCCACTCATGTCCCCCAACACCCCCACCGCCCAGCAGTCAGGGGCACTTGCCAGCAGGCCCCCACTCATGTCCCACTCATGTCCCCCAGCACCCCCACTCCCCAGCAGTCAGGGGCACCTGCCAGCAGGCCCCACTCATGTCCCCCAGCACCCCACCCGCCAACAGTCAGGGGCACCTGCCAGCAGGCCCCCACTCATGTCCCCCAGCACTCCCACCCCCCAGCAGTCAGGGGCACCTGCCAGCAGGCCCCCACTCATGTCGCCCACACCCCCACCCCCCAGCAGTCAGGGGCACCTGCCAGCTGGCCCCCACTCATGTCCCCCAGCACCCCCACACACCCCAGCACCCCCAGCAGTCAGGGGCACCTGCCAGCAGGCTCCCACTCATGTCCCACTCATGTCCCCCCAGCACCCCCACCCCAGCAGTCAGGGGCACCTGCCAGCAGGCCCCCACTCATGTCCCACTCATGTAACCCAGCACCCCCACCCCCAGCAGTCAGCGGCACCTGCCAGCAGGCCCCCACTCATGTCCCACTCATGTCCCCCAGCACCCCCAGCAGTCAGGGGCACCTGCCAGCAGGCCCCCACTCATGTCCCCCAGCACCCCCACCCCCAGCAGTCAGGGGCACCTTCCAGCAGGCCCCCACTCATGTCCCCCAGCACCCCCACACCCCAGCAGTCAAGGGCACCTGCCAGCAGGCCCCCACTCATGTCCCACTCATGTCCCCCAGGACCCCCACCCCCCAACAGTGAGGGGCACCTGCAGGCAGGCCCCCACTCATGTCCCACTCATGTCCACCAGCACCCCCAGCCACCAGCAGTCAGGGGCACCTGCCAGCAGGCCCCCACTCATGTCCCACTCATGTCCCCCCAGCACCCCCACCCCCAACAGTCAGGGGCACCTGCCAGCAGGCCCCCACTCATGTCTCACTCATGTCCCCCAGCACCCCCACCCCCAGCAGTCAGGGGCACCTGCCAGCAGGCCCCCACTCATGTCCCACTCATGTCCCCCCAGCACCCCCACCCCAACAGTCAGGGGCACCTGCCAGCAGGCCCCCACTCATATCTCACTCATGTCCCCCAGCACCCCCACCCCCCAGCAGTCAGGGGCACCTGCCAGCAGGCCCCCACTCATGTCCCCCTACACCCCCACCCCCCAGCAGACAGGGGCACCTGCCAGCAGGCCCCCACTCATGTCCCACTCATGTCCACCAGCACGCCCACCCCCCAGCAGTCAGGGGCACCTGCCAGCAGGCCCCCAACTCATGTCCCACTCATGTCCCCCAACACCCCCACCCCCCAGCAGTCAGGGGCACCTGCCAGCAGGCCCCCACTCATGTCCCACTCATGTCCCCCAGCAACCCCACTCCCCAGCAGTCAGGGGCACCTGCCAGCAGGCCCCACTCATGTCCCCCAACACCCCACCCCCCAACAGTCAGGGGCACCTGCCAGCAGGCCCCCACTCATGTCCCCCAGCACTCCCACCCCCCAGCAGTCAGGGGCACCTGCCAGCAGGCCCCCACTCATGTCGTCCAGCACCCCCACCCGCCAGCAGTCAGGGGCACCTGCCAGCAGGCCCCCACTCATGTCCCCCAGCACCCCCACACACCCCAGAAGCCCCAGCAGTCAGGGGCACCTGCCAGCAGGCCCCCACTCAATTCCCACTCATGTCCCCCATGCACCCCACCCCCAGCAGTCAGGGGCACCTGCCAGCAGGCCCCCACTCATGTCCCACTCATATCCCCCAGAACCCCACCCCCAACAGTCAGGGGCACCTGCCAGCAGGCCCCCACTCATGTCTCACTCATGTCCCCCAGCACCCCCACCCCCCAGCAGTCAGGGGCACCTGCCAGCAGGCCCCCACTCATGTCCCACTCATGTCCCCCAACACCCCCACACCCCAGCAGTCAGGGGCACCTGCCAGCAGGCCCCCACTCATGCCCCACTCATGTCCACCAGCACGCCCACCCCCCAGCAGTCAGGGGCACCTGCCAGCAGGCCCCCAACTCATGTCCCACTCATGTCCCCCAACACCCCCACCGCCCAGCAGTCAGGGGCACTTGCAAGCAGGCCCCCACTCATGTCCCACTCATGTCCCCCAGCACCCCCACTCCCCAGCAGTCAGGGGCACCTGCCAGCAGGCCCCACTCATGTCCCCCAGCACCCCACCCGCCAACAGTCAGGGGCACCTGCCAGCAGGCCCCCACTCATGTCCCCCAGCACTCCCACCCCCCCAGCAGTCAGGGGCACCTGCCAGCAGGCCCCCACTCATGTCGCCCAGCACCCCACCCCCCAGCAGTCAGGGGCACCTGCCAGCAGGCCCCCACTCATGTCCCCCAGCACCCCCACACACCCCAGCAGTCAGGGGCACCTGCCAGCAGGCTCCCACTCATGTCCCACTCATGTCCCCCAGCACCCCCACCCCCCAGCAGTCAGGGGCACCTGCCAGCAGGCCCCCACTCATGTCCCACTCATGTAACCCAGCACCCCCACCCCCCAGCAGTCAGGGGCACCTGCCAGCAGGCCCCCACTCATGTCCCACTCATGTCCCCCAGCACCCCCACCCCCCAGCAGTCAGGGGCACCTGCCAGCAGGCCCCCACTCATGTCCCACTCATGTCCCCCAGCACCCCCACCCCCCAGCAGTCAGGGGAACCTTCCAGCAGGCCCCCACTCATGTCCCCCAGCACCCCCACCCCCCAGCAGTCAGGGCAGCTGCCAGCAGGCCCCCACTCATGTCCCACTCATGTCCCCCAGCACCCCTACCCCCCAACAGTCAGGGGCACCTGCCAGCAGGCCCCCACTCATGTCCCACTCATGTCCACCAGCACCCCCAGCCACCAGCAGTCAGGGGCACCTGCCAGCAGGCCCCCACTCATGTCCCACTCATGTCCCCCCAGCACCCCCACCCCCAACAGTCAGGGGCACCTGCCAGCAGGCCCCCACTCATGTCTCACTCATGTCCCCCAGCACCCCCACCCCCCAGCAGTCAGGGGCACCTGCCAGCAGGCCCCCACTCATGTCCCACTCTTGTCCCCCAACACCCCCACCCCCAGCAGTCAGGGGCACCTGCCAACAGGCCCCCACTCATGTCCCACTCATGTCCACCAGCACGCCCCAGCAGTCAGGGGCACCTTCCAGCAGGCCCCCACTCATGTCCCCCAGCACCCCCACCCCCCAGCAGTCAGGGTCACCTGCCAGCAGGCCCCCACTCATGTCCCCCAGCACCCCCACACCCCAACAGTCAGGGGCACCTGCCAGCAGGCCCCCACTCATGTCTCACTCATGTCCCCCAGCACCCCCACCCCCCAGCAGTCAGGGGCACCTGCCAGCAGGCCCCCACTCATGTCCCACTCATGTCCCCCAACACCCCCACCCCCCAGCAGTCAGGGGCACCTGCCAGCAGGCCCCCAACTCATGTCCCACTCATGTCCCCCAACACCCCCCAGCAGTCAGGGGCACCTTCCAGCAGGCTCCCACTCATGTCCCCCAGCACCCCCACCCCCCAGCAGTCAGGGGCACCTGCCAGCAGGCCCCCACTCATGTCCCCCAGCACCCCCACCCCCCAACAGTCAGGGGCACCTGCCAGCAGGCCCCCACTCATGTCCCACTCATGTCCACCAGCACCCCCAGCCACCAGCAGTCAGGGGCACCTGCCAGCAGGCCCCCACTCATGTCCCACTCATGTCCCCCCAGCACCCCCACCCCCAACAGTCAGGGGCACCTGCCAGCAGGCCCCCACTCATGTCTCACTCATGTCCCCCAGCACCCCCACCCCCCAGCAGTCAGGGGCACCTGCCAGCAGGCCCCCACTCATGTCCCCCAACACCCCCACCCCCCAGCAGACAGGGGCACCTGCCAGCAGGCCCCCACTCATGTCCCACTCATGTCCACCAGCACGCCCACCCCCCAGCAGTCAGGGGCACCTGCCAGCAGGCCCCCAACTCATGTCCCACTCATGTCCCCCAACACCCCCACCCCCCAGCAGTCGGGGACACCTGCCAGCAGGCCCCCACTCATGTCCCACTCATGTCCCCCAGCAACCCCACTCCCCAGCAGTCAGGGGCACCTCCAGCAGGCCCCACTCATGTCCCCCAACACCCCACCCCCCAACAGTCAGGGGCACCTGCCAGCAGGCCCCCACTCATGTCCCCCAGCACTCCCACCCCCCAGCAGTCAGGGGCACCTGCCAGCAGGCCCCCACTCATGTCGTCCAGCACCCCCACCCGCCAGCAGTCAGGGGCACCTGCCAGCAGGCCCCCACTCATGTCCCCCAGCACCCCCACACACCCCAGCAGTCCCAGCAGTCAGGGGCACCTGCCAGGAGGCCCCCACTCAGTTCCCACTCATGTCCCCCAGCACCCCCACCCCCAGCAGTCAGGGGCACCTGCCAGCAGGCCCCCACTCATGTCCCACTCATGTACCCCAGCACCCCCACACCCCAGCAGTCAGGGGCACCTGCCAGCAGGCCCCCACTCATGTCCCACTCATGTCCCCCAGCACCCCCACCCCCCAGCAGTCAGGGGCACCTGCCAGCAGGCCCCCACTCATGTCCCACTCATGTCCCCCAGCACCCCCATCCCCCAGCAGTCAGGGGCACCTTCCAGCAGGCCCCCACTCATGTCCTCCAGCACCCCCACCCCCCAGCAGTCAGGGGCACCTGCCAGCAGGCCCCCACTCATGTCCCACTCATGTCCCCCAGCACCCCTACCGCCCCAACAGTCAGGGGCACCTGCCAGCAGGCCCCCACTCATGTCCCACTCATGTCCACCAGCACCCCCAGCCACCAGCAGTCAGCGGCACCTGCCAGCAGGCCCCCACTCATGTCCCACTCATGTCCCCCCAGCACCCCCACCCCCAACAGTCAGGGGCACCTGCCAGCAGGCCCCCACTCATGTCTCACTCATGTCCCCCAGCACCCCCACCCCCAGCAGTCAGGGGCACCTGCCAGCAGGCCCCCACTCATGTACCACTCATGTCCCCCAACACCCCCACCCCCCAGCAGTCAGGGGCACCTGCCAGCAGGCCCCCACTCATGTCCCACTCATGTCCACCGGCACGCCCACCCCCCAGCAGTCAGGGGCACCTGCCAGCAGGCCCCCAACTCATGTCCCACTCATGTCCCCCAACACCCCCACCCCCCAGCAGTCAGGGGCACCTGCCAACAGGCCCCGCACTCATGTCCCACTCATGTCCCCCAGCACCCCCACTCCCCAGCAGTCAGGGGCACCTGCCAGCAGGCCCCACTCATGTCCCCCAGCACCCCACCCCCCAACAGTCAGGGGCACCTGCCAGCAGGCCCCCACTCATGTCCCCCAGCACTCCCACCCCCCAGCAGTCAGGGGCACCTGCCAGCAGGCCCCCACACCTGTCCCCCAGCACCCCCACCCCCCAGCAGTCAGGGGCACCTGCCAGCAGGCCCCCACTCATGTCCCCCAGCACCCGCACACAGCCCATCACCCCCAGCAGTCAGGGGCACCTGCCAGCAGGCCCACACTCATGTCCCACTCATGTCCCCCAACACCCCCACCCCCCAGCAGTCAGGGGCACCTACCAGCAGGCCCCCACTCATGTCCCACTCATGTCCACCAGCACGCCCACCCCCCAGCAGTCAGGGCACCTGCCAGCAGGCCCCCAACTCCCCCACCCCCCAGCACCCCCAGCAGTCAGGGGCACCTGCCAGCAGGCCCCCACTGCCAGCAGGCCCCCAATCATGTCCCACTCATGGACCCCAGCACCCCCACCCCCCAGCAGTCAGGGGCACCTGCCAGCAGGTCGCCACTCATGTCCCCCAGCACTCCCACCCCCAGCAGTCAGGGGCACCTGCCAGCAGGCCCCCACTCATGTCTCACTCATGTCCCCCAGAACCCCCACCCCCCAGCAGTCAGGGGGAACCTGCCAGCAGGCCCCCACTCATGTCCCACTCATGTCCCCCAGCACCCCCACCCCCCAGCAGTCAGGGGCACCTGCCAGCAGGCCCCACTCATGTCTCACTCATGTCACCCAGCACCCCCACCCCCCAGCAGTCAGGGGCACCTGCCAGCAGGCCCCCACTCATGTCTTCCAACTCCCCCACCCCCCAGCAGACAGGGGCACCTGCCAGTAGGCCCCCACTCATGTCCCACTCATGTCCACCAGCACGCCCACCCCCCAGCAGTCAGGGGCACCTGCCAGCAGGCCCCCAACTCATGTCCCACTCATGTCCCCAACACCCCCACCCCCCAGCAGTCAGGGGCACCTGCCAGCAGGCCCCCACTCATGTCCCACTCATGCCCCCCAGCAACCCCACTCCCCAGCAGTCAGGGGCACCTGCCAGCAGGCCCCACTCATGTCCCCCAACACCCCACCCCCAACAGTCAGGGGCACCTGCCAGCAGGCCCCCACTCATGTCCCCCAGCACTCCCAACCCCCAGCAGTCAGGGGCACCTGCCAGCAGGCCCCCACTCATGTCGTCCAGCACCCCCACCCGCCAGCAGTCAGGGGCACCTGCCAGCAGGCCCCCACTCATGTCCCCCAGCACCCCCACACACCCCAGCAGCCCCAGCAGTCAGGGGCACCTGCCAGCAGGCCCCCACTCAATTCCCACTCATGTCCCCCAGCACCCCCACCCCCAGCAGTCAGGGGCACCTGCCAGCAGGCCCCCACTCATGTCCCACTCATATCCCCCAGAACCCCCACCCCTAACAGTCAGGAGTCAGGGGCACCTGCCAGCAGGCCCCCACTCATGTCTCACTCATGTCCCCCCCAGCACCCCCACCCCCCCAGGAGTCAGGGGCACCTGCCAGCAGACCCCCACTCATGTCTCACTCATGTCCCCTAACACCCCCACCCCCCAGCAGCCAGGGGCACCTGCCAGCAGGCCCCCACTCATGCCCCACTCATGTCCACCAGCACGCCCACCCCCCAGCAGTCAGGGGAACGAACGCAGGCCCCCAACTCATGTCCCACTCATGTCCCCCAACACCCCCACCCCCCAGCAGTCAGGGGCACCTGCCAGCAGGCCCCCACTCATGTCCCACTCATGTCCCCCAGCACCCCCACCCCCCAGCAGTCAGGGCACCTTCCAGCAGGCCCCCACTCATGTCCCCCAGCACCCCCCACCCCCCAGCAGTCAGGGGCACTGGCCAGCAGGCCCCCACTCATGTCCCACTCATGTCCCCAGCACCCCCACCCCCCAGCAGTCAGGAGCACCTGCCAGCAGGCCCCCACTCATGTCTCACTCATGTCCCCCAGCACCCCCACCCCCCAGCAGTCAGGGGCACCTGCCAGCAGGCCCCCACTCATGTCCACTCATGTCCCCCAACACCCCCACCCCCCAGCAGTCAGGGGCACCTGCCAACAGGCCCCCACTCATGTCCCACTCATGTCCACCAGCACGCCCACCCCCCAGCAGTCAGGGGCACCTGCCAGCAGGCCCCCATCTCAGTCCCACTCATGTCCCCCAACACCCCCCAGCAGTCAGGGGCACCTTCCAGCAGGCCCCCACTCATGTCCCCCAGCACCCACCCCCCAGCAGTCAGGGGCACCTGCCAGCAGGCCCCACTCATGTCCCCCAGCACCCCCACCCCCCAACAGTCAGGGGCACCTGCCAGCAGTCCCCCACTCATGTCCCACTCATGTCCCCCAGCACCCCCACCCCCCAGCAGTCAGGGGCACTGCCAGCAGGCCCCCACTCATGTCTCACTCATGTCACCCAGCACCCCCACCCCCCAGCAGTCGGGGCACCTGCCAGCAGGCCCCCACTCATGTCTTCCAACTCCCCCACCCCCCAGCAGACAGGGGCACCTGCCAGCAGGCCCCACTCATGTCCCACTCATGTCCACCAGCACGCCCACCCCCCAGCAGTCAGGGGCACCTGCCAGCAGGCCCCCAACTCATGTCCCACTCATGTCCCCCAACACCCCCACCCCCCAGCAGTCAGGGCACCTGCCAGCAGGCCCCCACTCATGTCCCACTCATGCCCCCCAGCAACCCCACTCCCCAGCAGTCAGGGGCACCTGCCAGCAGGCCCCACTCATGTCCCCCAACACCCCACCCCAACAGTCAGGGGCACCTGCCAGCAGGCCCCCACTCATGTCCCCCAGCACTCCCACCCCCCAGCAGTCAGGGGCCCCTGCCAGCAGGCCCCACTCATGTCGTCCAGCACCCCCACCCGCCAGCAGTCAGGGGCACCTGCCAGCAGGCCCCCACTCATGTCCCCCAGCACCCCCACACACCCCAGCAGTCAGGGGCACCTGCCAGCAGGCCCCCACTCAATTCCCACTCATGTCCCCCAGCACCCCCACCCCCAGCAATCAGGGGCACCTGCCAGCAGGCCCCCACTCATGTCCCACTCATATCCCCCAGAACCCCCACCCCCAACAGTCAGGGGCACCTGCCAGCAGGCCCCCACTCATGTCTCACTCATGTCCCCCAGCACCCCCACCCCCCAGGAGTCAGGGGCACCTGCCAGCAGGCCCCCACTCTGTCCCACTCATGTCCCCTAACACCCCCACCCCCCAGCAGCCAGGGGCACCTGCCAGCAGGCCCCCACTCATGCCCCACTCATGTCCACCAGCACGCCCACCCCCCAGCAGTCAGGGGCACCTGCCAGCAGGCCCCCAACTCATGTCCCACTCATGTCCCCCAACACCCCCACCCCCCAGCAGTCAGGGGCACCTGCCAGCAGGCCCCCACTCATGTCCCACTCATGTCCCCCAGCACCCCCACCCCCCAGCAGTCAGGGGCACCTTCCAGCAGGCCCCCACTCATGTCCCCCAGCACCCCCACCCCCCAGCAGTCAGGGGCACTGGCCAGCAGGCCCCCACTCATGTCCCACTCATGTCCCCCAGCACCCCCACCCCCCAGCAGTCAGGGGCACCTGCCAGCAGGCCCCCACTCATGTCTCACTCATGTCCCCCCAGCACCCCCACCCCCCAGCAGTCAGGGGCACCTGCCAGCAGGCCCCCACTCATGTCCCACTCATGTCCCCCAACACCCCCACCCCCCAGCAGTCAGGGGCACCTGCCAACAGGCCCCCACTCATGTCCCACTCATGTCCACCAGCACGCCCACCCCCCAGCAGTCAGGGGCACCTGCCAGCAGGCCCCATCTCATGTCCCACTCATGTCCCCCAACACCCCCCAGCAGTCAGGGGCACCTTCCAGCAGGCCCCCACTCATGTCCCCCAGCACCCCCACCCCCCAGCAGTCAGGGGCACCTGCCAGCAGGCCCCCACTCATGTCCCCCAGCACCCCCACCCCCCAACAGTCAGGGGCACCTGCCAGCAGTCCCCCACTCATGTCCCACTCATGTCCACCAGCACCCCCAGCCACCAGCAGTCAAGGGCACCTGCCAGCAGGCCCCCACTCATGTCCCACTCATGTCCCCAGAACCCCCACCCCCAACAGTGAGGGGCACCTGCCAGCAGGCCCCCACTCATGTCTCACTCATGTCCCCCAGCACCCCCACCCCCCAGCAGTCAGGGGCACCTGCCAGCAGGCCCCCACTCATGTCCCACTCATGTCCCCCAACACCCCCACCCCCCAGCAGTCAGGGACACCTGCCAGCAGGCCCCCACTCATGCCCCACTCATGTCCACCAGCACGCCCACCCCCCAGCAGTCAGGGGCACCTGCAAGCAGGCCCCCAACTCATGTCCCACTCATGTCCCCCAACACCCCCACCGCCCAGCAGTCAGGGGCACTTGCCAGCAGGCCCCCACTCATGTCCCACTCATGTCCCCCAGCACCCCCACTCCCAGCAGTCAGGGGCACCTGCCAGCAGGCCCCACTCATGTCCCCCAGCACCCCACCCGCCAACAGTCAGGGGCACCTGCCAGCAGGCCCCCACTCATGTCCCCCAGCACTCCCACCCCCCAGCAGTCAGGGGCACCTGCCAGCAGGCCCCCACTCATGTCGCCCAGCACCCCCACCCCCCAGCAGTCAGGGGCACCTGCCAGCAGGCCCCCACTCATGTCCCCCAGCACCCCCACACACCCCAGCACCCCCAGCAGTCAGGGGCACCTGCCAGCAGGCTCCCACTCATGTCCCACTCATGTCCCCCAGCACCCCCACCCCCAGCAGTCAGGGGCACCTGCCAGCAGGCCCCCACTCATGTCCCACTCATGTAACCCAGCACCCCCACCCCCCAGCAGTCAGCGGCACCTGCCAGCAGGCCCCACTCATGTCCCACTCATGTCCCCCAGCAGTCAGGGGCACCTGCCAGCAGGCCCCCACTCATGTCCCCCAGCACCCCCACCCCCCAGCAGTCAGGGGCACCTTCCAGCAGGCCCCCACTCATGTCCCCAGCACCCCCACACCCCAGCAGTCAAGGGCACCTGCCAGCAGGCCCCCACTCATGTCCCACTCATGTCCCCCAGCACCCCCACCCCCCAACAGTGAGGGGCACCTGCAGGCAGGCCCCCACTCATGTCCCACTCATGTCCACCAGCACCCCCAGCCACCAGCAGTCAGGGGCACCTGCCAGCAGGCCCCCACTCATGTCCCACTCATGTCCCCCCAGCACCCCCACCCCCAACAGTCAGGGCACCTGCCAGCAGGCCCCCACTCATGTCTCACTCATGTCCCCCAGCACCCCCACCCCCAGCAGTCAGGGGCACCTGCCAGCAGGCCCCCACTCATGTCCCACTCATGTCCCCCCAGCACCCCCACCCCAACAGTCAGGGGCACCTGCCAGCAGGCCCCCACTCATATCTCACTCATGTCCCCCAGCACCCCCACCCCCCAGCAGTCAGGGGCACCTGCCAGCAGGCCCCCACTCATGTCCCCCTACACCCCCACCCCCCAGCAGACAGGGCACCTGCCAGCAGGCCCCCACTCATGTCCCACTCATGTCCACCAGCACGCCCACCCCCCAGCAGTCAGGGGCACCTGCCAGCAGGCCCCCAACTCATGTCCCACTCATGTCCCCCAACACCCCCACCCCCCAGCAGTCAGGGGCACCTGCCAGCAGGCCCCCACTCATGTCCCACTCATGTCCCCCAGCAACCCCACTCCCCAGCAGTCAGGGGCACCTGCCAGCAGGCCCCACTCATGTCCCCAACACCCCACCCCCCAACAGTCAGGGGCACCTGCCAGCAGGCCCCCACTCATGTCCCCCAGCACTCCCACCCCCCAGCAGTCAGGGGCACCTGCCAGCAGGCCCCCACTCATGTCGTCCAGCACCCCCACCCGCCAGCAGTCAGGGGCACCTGCCAGCAGGCCCCCACTCATGTCCCCCAGCACCCCCACACACCCCAGAAGCCCCAGCAGTCAGGGGCACCTGCCAGCAGGCCCCCACTCAATTCCCACTCATGTCCCCCAGCACCCCCACCCCCAGCAGTCAGGGGCACCTGCCAGCAGGCCCCCACTCATGTCCCACTCATATCCCCCAGAACCCACCCCCAACAGTCAGGGGCACCTGCCAGCAGGCCCCCACCCATGTCTCACTCATGTCCCCCAGCACCCCCACCCCCCAGCAGTCAGGGGCACCTGCCAGCAGGCCCCCACTCATGTCCCACTCATGTCCCCCAACACCCCCACACCCCAGCAGTCAGGGGCACCTGCCAGCAGGCCCCCACTCAAGCCCCACTCATGTCCACCAGCACGCCCACCCCCCAGCAGTCAGGGGCACCTGCCAGCAGGCCCCCAACTCATGTCCACGCATGTCCCCCCAACACCCCCACCGCCCAGCAGTCAGGGGCACTTGCCAGCAGGCCCCCACTCATGTCCCACTCATGTCCCCCAGCACCCCCACTCCCCAGCAGTCAGGGGCACCTGCCAGCAGGCCCCACTCATGTCCCCCAGCACCCCACCCGCCAACAGTCAGGGGCACCTGCCAGCAGGCCCCCACTCATGTCCCCCAGCACTCCCACCCCCCCAGCAGTCAGGTGCACCTTCCAGCAGGCCCCCACTCATGTCGCCCAGCACCCCACCCCCCAGCAGTCAGGGGCACCTGCCAGCAGGCCCCCACTCATGTCCCCCAGCACCCCCACACACCCCAGCAGTCAGGGGCACCTGCCAGCAGGCTCCCACTCATGTCCCACTCATGTCCCCCAGCACCCCCACCCCCCAGCAGTCAGGGGCACCTGCCAGCAGGCCCCCACTCATGTCCCACTCATGTAACCCAGCACCCCCACCCCCCAGCAGTCAGGGGCACCTGCCAGCAGGCCCCCACTCATGTCCCACTCATGTCCCCCAGCACCCCCACCCCCCAGCAGTCAGGGGCACCTGCCAGCAGGCCCCCACTCATGTCCCACTCATGTCCCCCAGCACCCCCACCCCCCAGCAGTCAGGGGAACCTTCCAGCAGGCCCCCACTCATGTCCCCCAGCACCCCCACCCCCCAGCAGTCAGGGCAGCTGCCAGCAGGCCCCCACTCATGTCCCACTCATGTCCCCCAGCACCCCTACCCCCCAACAGTCAGGGGCACCTGCCAGCAGGCCCCCACTCATGTCCCACTCATGTCCACCAGCACCCCCAGCCACCAGCAGTCAGGGGCACCTGCCAGCAGGCCCCCACTCATGTCCCACTCATGTCCCCCCAGCACCCCCACCCCCAACAGTCAGGGGCACCTGCCAGCAGGCCCCCACTCATGTCTCACTCATGTCCCCCAGCACCCCCACCCCCCAGCAGTCAGGGGCACCTGCCAGCAGGCCCCCACTCATGTCCCACTCTTGTCCCCCAACACCCCCACCCCCAGCAGTCAGGGGCACCTGCCAACAGGCCCCCACTCATGTCCCACTCATGTCCACCAGCACGCCCCAGCAGTTAGGGGCACCTTCCAGCAGGCCCCCACTCATGTCCCCCAGCACCCCCACCCCCCAGCAGTCAGGGTCACCTGCCAGCAGGCCCCCACTCATGTCCCCCAGCACCCCCACACCCCAACAGTCAGGGGCACCTGCCAGCAGGCCCCCACTCATGTCTCACTCATGTCCCCCAGCACCCCCACCCCCCAGCAGTCAGGGGCACCTGCCAGCAGGCCCCCACTCATGTCCCACTCATGTCCCCCAACACCCCCACCCCCCAGCAGTCAGGGGCACCTGCCAGCAGGCCCCCAACTCATGTCCCACTCATGTCCCCCAACACCCCCCAGCAGTCAGGGGCACCTTCCAGCAGGCTCCCACTCATGTCCCCCAGCACCCCCACCCCCCAGCAGTCAGGGGCACCTGCCAGCAGGCCCCCACTCATGTCCCCCAGCACCCCCACCCCCCAACAGTCAGGGGCACCTGCCAGCAGGCCCCCACTCATGTCCCACTCATGTCCACCAGCACCCCCAGCCACCAGCAGTCAGGGGCACCTGCCAGCAGGCCCCCACTCATGTCCCACTCATGTCCCCCCAGCACCCCCACCCCCAACAGTCAGGGGCACCTGCCAGCAGGCCCCCACTCATGTCTCACTCATGTCCCCCAGCACCCCCACCCCCCAGCAGTCAGGGGCACCTGCCAGCAGGCCCCCACTCATGTCCCCCAACACCCCCACCCCCCAGCAGACAGGGGCACCTGCCAGCAGGCCCCCACTCATGTCCCACTCATGTCCACCAGCACGCCCACCCCCCAGCAGTCAGGGGCACCTGCCAGCAGGCCCCCAACTCATGTCCCACTCATGTCCCCCAACACCCCCACCCCCCAGCAGTCAGGGACACCTGCCAGCAGGCCCCCACTCATGTCCCACTCATGTCCCCCAGCAACCCCACTCCCCAGCAGTCAGGGGCACCTCCAGCAGGCCCCACTCATGTCCCCCAACACCCCACCCCCCAACAGTCAGGGGCACCTGCCAGCAGGCCCCCACTCATGTCCCCCAGCACTCCCACCCCCCAGCAGTCAGGGGCACCTGCCAGCAGGCCCCCACTCATGTCGTCCAGCACCCCCACCCGCCAGCAGTCAGGGGCACCTGCCAGCAGGCCCCCACTCATGTCCCCCAGCACCCCCACACACCCCAGCAGTCCCAGCAGTCAGGGGCACCTGCCAGGAGGCCCCCACTCAGTTCCCACTCATGTCCCCCAGCACCCCCACCCCCAGCAGTCAGGGGCACCTGCCAGCAGGCCCCCACTCATGTCCCACTCATGTACCCCAGCACCCCCACACCCCAGCAGTCAGGGGCACCTGCCAGCAGGCCCCCACTCATGTCCCACTCATGTCCCCCAGCACCCCCACCCCCCAGCAGTCAGGGGCACCTGCCAGCAGGCCCCCACTCATGTCCCACTCATGTCCCCCAGCACCCCCATCCCCCAGCAGTCAGGGGCACCTTCCAGCAGGCCCCCACTCATGTCCTCCAGCACCCCCACCCCCCAGCAGTCAGGGGCACCTGCCAGCAGGCCCCCACTCATGTCCCACTCATGTCCCCCAGCACCCCTACCGCCCCAACAGTCAGGGGCACCTGCCAGCAGGCCCCCACTCATGTCCCACTCATGTCCACCAGCACCCCCAGCCACCAGCAGTCAGCGGCACCTGCCAGCAGGCCCCCACTCATGTCCCACTCATGTCCCCCCAGCACCCCCACCCCCAACAGTCAGGGGCACCTGCCAGCAGGCCCCCACGCATGTCTCACTCATGTCCCCCAGCACCCCCACCCCCAGCAGTCAGGGGCACCTGCCAGCAGGCCCCCACTCATGTCCCACTCATGTCCCCCAACACCCCCACCCCCCAGCAGTCAGGGGCACCTGCCAGCAGGCCCCCACTCATGTCCCACTCATGTCCACCGGCACGCCCACCCCCCAGCAGTCAGGGGCACCTGCCAGCAGGCCCCCAACTCATGTCCCACTCATGTCCCCCAACACCCCCACTCCCCAGCAGTCAGGGGCACCTGCCAACAGGCCCCGCACTCATGTCCCACTCATGTCCCCCAGCACCCCCACTCCCCAGCAGTCAGGGGCACCTGCCAGCAGGCCCCACTCATGTCCCCCAGCACCCCACCCCCCAACAGTCAGGGGCACCTGCCAGCAGGCCCCCACACCTGTCCCCCAGCACCCCCACCCCCCAGCAGTCAGGGGCACCTGCCAGCAGGCCCCCACTCATGTCCCACTCATGTCCACCGGCACGCCCACCCCCCAGCAGTCAGGGGCACCTGCCAGCAGGCCCCCAACTCATGTCCCACTCATGTCCCCCAACACCCCCACCCCCCAGCAGTCAGGGGCACCTGCCAACAGGCCCCGCACTCATGTCCCACTCATGTCCCCCAGCACCCCCACTCCCCAGCAGTCAGGGGCACCTGCCAGCAGGCCCCACTCATGTCCCCCAGCACCCCACCCCCCAACAGTCAGGGGCACCTGCCAGCAGGCCCCCACTCATGTCCCCCAGCACTCCCACCCCCCAGCAGTCAGGGGCACCTGCCAGCAGGCCCCCACACCTGTCCCCCAGCACCCCCACCCCCCAGCAGTCAGGGGCACCTGCCAGCAGGCCCCCACTCATGTCCCCCAGCACCCACACACAGCCCATCACCCCCAGCAGTCAGGGGCACCTGCCAGCAGGCCCACACTCATGTCCCACTCATGTCCCCCAACACCCCCACCCCCCAGCAGTCAGGGGCACCTACCAGCAGGCCCACACTCATGTCCCACTCATGTCCACCAGCACGCCCACCCCCCAGCAGTCAGGGGCACCTGCCAGCAGGCCCCCAACTCCCCCACCCCCCAGCACCCCCAGCAGTCAGGGGCACCTGCCAGCAGGCCCCCACTGCCAGCAGGCCCCCAATCATGTCCCACTCATGGACCCCAGCACCCCCACCCCCCAGCAGTCAGGGGCACCTGCCAGCAGGTCGCCACTCATGTCCCCCAGCACTCCCACCCCCAGCAGTCAGGGGCACCTGCCAGCAGGCCCCCACTCATGTCTCACTCATGTCCCCCAGAACCCCCACCCCCCAGCAGTCAGGGGAACCTGCCAGCAGGCCCCCACTCATGTCCCACTCATGTCCCCCAGCACCCCCACCCCCAGCAGTCAGGGGCACCTGCCAGCAGGCCCCCACTCATGTCCCACTCATGTCCCCCAGCACCCCCACCCCCCAGCAGTCAGGGGCACCTGCCAGCAGGCCCCCACTCATGTCCCACTCATGTCCCCCAGCACCCCCACCCCCCAGCAGTCAGGGGCACCTTCCAGCAGGCCCCCACTCATGTCCCCCAGCACCCCCACCCCCCAGCAGTCAGGGCAGCTGCCAGCAGGCCCCCACTCATGTCCCACTCATGTCCCCCAGCACCCCTACCCCCCAACAGTCAGGGGCACCTGCCAGCAGGCCCCCACTCATGTCCCACTCATGTCCACCAGCACCCCCAGCCACCAGCAGTCAGGGGCACCTGCCAGCAGGCCCCCACTCATGTCCCACTCATGTCCCCCCAGCACCCCCACCCCCAACAGTCAGGGGCACCTGCCAGCAGGCCCCCACTCATGTCTCACTCATGTCCCCCAGCACCCCCACCCCCCAGCAGTCAGGGGCACCTGCCAGCAGGCCCCCACTCATGTCCCACTCTTGTCCCCCAACACCCCCACCCCCCAGCAGTCAGGGGCACCTGCCAACAGGCCCCCACTCATGTCCCACTCATGTCCACCAGCACGCCCCAGCAGTCAGGGGCACCTTCCAGCAGGCCCCCACTCATGTCCCCCAGCACCCCCACCCCCCAGCAGTCAGGGGCACCTGCCAGCAGGCCCCCACTCATGTCCCCCAGCACCCCCACACCCCAACAGTCAGGGGCACCTGCCAGCAGGCCCCCACTCATGTCTCACTCATGTCCCCCAGCACCCCCACCCCCCAGCAGTCAGGGGCACCTGCCAGCAGGCCCCCACTCATGTCCCACTCATGTCCCCCAACACCCCCACCCCCCAGCAGTCAGGGGCACCTGCCAGCAGGCCCCCAACTCATGTCCCACTCATGTCCCCCAACACCCCCCAGCAGTCAGGGGCACCTTCCAGCAGGCTCCCACTCATGTCCCCCAGCACCCCCACCCCCCAGCAGTCAGGGGCACCTGCCAGCAGGCCCCCACTCATGTCCCCCAGCACCCCCACCCCCCAACAGTCAGGGGCACCTGCCAGCAGGCCCCCACTCATGTCCCACTCATGTCCACCAGCACCCCCAGCCACCAGCAGTCAGGGGCACCTGCCAGCAGGCCCCCACTCATGTCTCACTCATGTCCCCCAGCACCCCCACCCCCCAGCAGTCAGGGGCACCTGCCAGCAGGACCCCACTCATGTCCCCCAACACCCCCACCCCCCAGCAGACAGGGGCACCTGCCAGCAGGCCCCCACTCATGTCCCACTCATGTCCACCAGCACGCCCACCCCCCAGCAGTCAGGGGCACCTGCCAGCAGGCCCCCAACTCATGTCCCACTCATGTCCCCCAACACCCCCACCCCCCAGCAGTCAGGGACACCTGCCAGCAGGCCCCCACTCATGTCCCACTCATGTCCCCCAGCAACCCCACTCCCCAGCAGTCAGGGGCACCTGCCAGCAGGCCCCACTCATGTCCCCCAACACCCCACCCCCCAACAGTCAGGGGCACCTGCCAGCAGGCCCCCACTCATGTCCCCCAGCACTCCCACCCCCCAGCAGTCAGGGGCACCTGCCAGCAGGCCCCCACTCATGTCGTCCTGCACCCCCACCCGCCAGCAGTCAGGGGCACCTGCCAGCAGGCCCCCACTCATGTCCCCCAGCACCCCCACACACCCCAGCAGTCCCAGCAGTCAGGGGCACCTGCCAGGAGGCCCCCACTCAGTTCCCACTCATGTCCCCCAGCACCCCCACCCCCAGCAGTCAGGGGCACCTGCCAGCAGGCCCCCACTCATGTCCCACTCATGTACCCCAGCACCCCCACACCCCAGCAGTCAGGGGCACCTGCCAGCAGGCCCCCACTCATGTCCCACTCATGTCCCCCAGCACCCCCACCCCCCAGCAGTCAGGGGCACCTGCCAGCAGGCCCCCACTCATGTCCCACTCATGTCCCCCAGCACCCCCATCCCCCAGCAGTCAGGGGCACCTTCCAGCAGGCCCTCACTCATGTCCTCCAGCACCCCCACCCCCCAGCAGTCAGGGGCACCTGCCAGCAGGCCCCCACTCATGTCCCACTCATGTCCCCCAGCACCCCTACCGCCCCAACAGTCAGGGGCACCTGCCAGCAGGCCCCCACTCATGTCCCACTCATGTCCACCAGCACCCCCAGCCACCAGCAGTCAGCGGCACCTGCCAGCAGGCCCCCACTCATGTCCCACTCATGTCCCCCCAGCACCCCCACCCCCAACAGTCAGGGGCACCTGCCAGCAGGCCCCCACTCATGTCTCACTCATGTCCCCCAGCACCCCCACCCCCAGCAGTCAGGGGCACCTGACAGCAGGCCCCCACTCATGTCCCACTCATGTCCCCCAACACCCCCACCCCCCAGCAGTCAGGGGCACCTGCCAGCAGGCCCCCACTCATGTCCCACTCATGTCCACCGGCACGCCCACCCCCCAGCAGTCAGGGGCACCTGCCAGCAGGCCCCCAACTCATGTCCCACTCATGTCCCCCAACACCCCCACCCCCCAGCAGTCAGGGGCACCTGCCAACAGGCCCCGCACTCATGTCCCACTCATGTCCCCCAGCACCCCCACTCCCCAGCAGTCAGGGGCACCTGCCAGCAGGCCCCACTCATGTCCCCCAGCACCCCACCCCCCAACAGTCAGGGGCACCTGCCAGCAGGCCCCCACTCATGTCCCCCAGCACTCCCACCCCCCAGCAGTCAGGGGCACCTGCCAGCAGGCCCCCACACCTGTCCCCCAGCACCCCCACCCCCCAGCAGTCAGGGGCACCTGCCAGCAGGCCCCCACTCATGTCCCCCAGCACCCGCACACAGCCCATCACCCCCAGCAGTCAGGGGCACCTGCCAGCAGGCCCACACTCATGTCCCACTCATGTCCCCCAACACCCCCACCCCCCAGCAGTCAGGGGCACCTACCAGCAGGCCCCCACTCATGTCCCACTCATGTCCACCAGCACGCCCACCCCCCAGCAGTCAGGGGCACCTGCCAGCAGGCCCCCAACTCCCCCACCCCCCAGCACCCCCAGCAGTCAGGGGCACCTGCCAGCAGGCCCCCACTGCCAGCAGGCCCCCAATCATGTCCCACTCATGGACCCCAGCACCCCCACCCCCCAGCAGTCAGGGGCACCTGCCAGCAGGTCGCCACTCATGTCCCCCAGCACTCCCACCCCCAGCAGTCAGGGGCACCTGCCAGCAGGCCCCCACTCATGTCTCACTCATGTCCCCCAGAACCCCCACCCCCCAGCAGTCAGGGGAACCTGCCAGCAGGCCCCCACTCATGTCCCACTCATGTCCCCCAGCACCCCCACCCCCCAGCAGTCAGGGGCACCTGCCAGCAGGCCCCCACTCATGTCTCACTCATGTCACCCAGCACCCCCACCCCCCAGCAGTCAGGGGCACCTGCCAGCAGGCCCCCACTCATGTCTTCCAACTCCCCCACCCCCCAGCAGACAGGGGCACCTGCCAGCAGGCCCCCACTCATGTCCCACTCATGTCCACCAGCACGCCCACCCCCCAGCAGTCAGGGGCACCTGCCAGCAGGCCCCCAACTCATGTCCCACTCATGTCCCCCAACACCCCCACCCCCCAGCAGTCAGGGGCACCTGCCAGCAGGCCCCCACTCATGTCCCACTCATGCCCCCCAGCAACCCCACTCCCCAGCAGTCAGGGGCACCTGCCAGCAGGCCCCACTCATGTCCCCCAACACCCCACCCCCCAACAGTCAGGGGCACCTGCCAGCAGGCCCCCACTCATGTCCCCCAGCACTCCCAACCCCCAGCAGTCAGGGGCACCTGCCAGCAGGCCCCCACTCATGTCGTCCAGCACCCCCACCCCCAGCAGTCAGGGGCACCTGCCAGCAGGCCCACACTCATGTCCCACTCATGTCCCCCAACACCCCCACCCCCCAGCAGTCAGGGGCACCTACCAGCAGGCCCCCACTCATGTCCCACTCATGTCCACCAGCACGCCCACCCCCCAGCAGTCAGGGGCACCTGCCAGCAGGCCCCCAGCACCCCCAGCAGTCAGGGGCACCTGCCAGCAGGCCCCCACTGCCAGCAGGCCCCCAATCATGTCCCACTCATGGACCCCAGCACCCCCACCCCCCAGCAGTCAGGGGCACCTGCCAGCAGGTCGCCACTCATGTCCCCCAGCACTCCCACCCCCAGCAGTCAGGGGCACCTGCCAGCAGGCCCCCACTCATGTCTCACTCATGTCCCCCAGAACCCCCACCCCCCAGCAGTCAGGGGAACCTGCCAGCAGGCCCCCACTCATGTCCCACTCATGTCCCCCAGCACCCCCACCCCCCAGCAGTCAGGGGCACCTGCCAGCAGGCCCCCACTCATGTCTCACTCATGTCACCCAGCACCCCCACCCCCCAGCAGTCAGGGGCACCTGCCAGCAGGCCCCCACTCATGTCTTCCAACTCCCCCACCCCCCAGCAGACAGGGGCACCTGCCAGCAGGCCCCCACTCATGTCCCACTCATGTCCACCAGCACGCCCACCCCCCAGCAGTCAGGGGCACCTGCCAGCAGGCCCCCAACTCATGTCCCACTCATGTCCCCCAACACCCCCACCCCCCAGCAGTCAGGGGCACCTGCCAGCAGGCCCCCACTCATGTCCCACTCATGCCCCCCAGCAACCCCACTCCCCAGCAGTCAGGGGCACCTGCCAGCAGGCCCCACTCATGTCCCCCAACACCCCACCCCCCAACAGTCAGGGGCACCTGCCAGCAGGCCCCCACTCATGTCCCCCAGCACTCCCAACCCCCAGCAGTCAGGGGCACCTGCCAGCAGGCCCCCACTCATGTCGTCCAGCACCCCCACCCGCCAGCAGTCAGGGGCACCTGCCAGCAGGCCCCCACTCATGTCCCCCAGCACCCCCACACACCCCAGCAGCCCCAGCAGTCAGGGGCACCTGCCAGCAGGCCCCCACTCAATTCCCACTCATGTCCCCCAGCACCCCCACCCCCAGCAGTCAGGGGCACCTGCCAGCAGGCCCCCACTCATGTCCCACTCATATCCCCCAGAACCCCCACCCCCAACAGTCAGGGGCACCTGCCAGCAGGCCCCCACTCATGTCTCACTCATGTCCCCCAGCACCCCCACCCCCCAGGAGTCAGGGGCACCTGCCAGCAGACCCCCACTCATGTCCCACTCATGTCCCCTAACACCCCCACCCCCCAGCAGCCAGGGGCACCTGCCAGCAGGCCCCCACTCATGCCCCACTCATGTCCACCAGCACGCCCACCCCCCAGCAGTCAGGGGCACCTGACAGCAGGCCCCCAACTCATGTCCCACTCATGTCCCCCAACACCCCCACCCCCCAGCAGTCAGGGGCACCTGCCAGCAGGCCCCCACTCATGTCCCACTCATGTCCCCCAGCACCCCCACCCCCCAGCAGTCAGGGGCACCTTCCAGCAGGCCCCCACTCATGTCCCCCAGCACCCCCACCCCCCAGCAGTCAGGGGCACTGGCCAGCAGGCCCCCACTCATGTCCCACTCATGTCCCCCAGCACCCCCACCCCCCAGCAGTCAGGGGCACCTGCCAGCAGGCCCCCACTCATGTCTCACTCATGTCCCCCAGCACCCCCACCCCCCAGCAGTCAGGGGCACCTGCCAGCAGGCCCCCACTCATGTCCCACTCATGTCCCCCAACACCCCCACCCCCCAGCAGTCAGGGGCACCTGCCAACAGGCCCCCACTCATGTCCCACTCATGTCCACCAGCACGCCCACCCCCCAGCAGTCAGGGGCACCTGCCAGCAGGCCCCCATCTCATGTCCCACTCATGTCCCCCAACACCCCCCAGCAGTCAGGGGCACCTTCCAGCAGGCCCCCACTCATGTCCCCCAGCACCCCCACCCCCCAGCAGTCAGGGGCACCTGCCAGCAGGCCCCCACTCATGTCCCCCAGCACCCCCACCCCCCAACAGTCAGGGGCACCTGCCAGCAGTCCCCCACTCATGTCCCACTCATGTCCCCCAGCACCCCCACCCCCCAGCAGTCAGGGGCACCTGCCAGCAGGCCCCCACTCATGTCTCACTCATGTCACCCAGCACCCCCACCCCCCAGCAGTCAGGGGCACCTGCCAGCAGGCCCCCACTCATGTCTTCCAACTCCCCCACCCCCCAGCAGACAGGGGCACCTGCCAGCAGGCCCCCACTCATGTCCCACTCATGTCCACCAGCACGCCCACCCCCCAGCAGTCAGGGGCACCTGCCAGCAGGCCCCCAACTCATGTCCCACTCATGTCCCCCAACACCCCCACCCCCCAGCAGTCAGGGGCACCTGCCAGCAGGCCCCCACTCATGTCCCACTCATGCCCCCCAGCAACCCCACTCCCCAGCAGTCAGGGGCACCTGCCAGCAGGCCCCACTCATGTCCCCCAACACCCCACCCCCCAACAGTCAGGGGCACCTGCCAGCAGGCCCCCACTCATGTCCCCCAGCACTCCCACCCCCCAGCAGTCAGGGGCACCTGCCAGCAGGCCCCCACTCATGTCGTCCAGCACCCCCACCCGCCAGCAGTCAGGGGCACCTGCCAGCAGGCCCCCACTCATGTCCCACTCATGCCCCCCAGCAACCCCACTCCCCAGCAGTCAGGGGCACCTGCCAGCAGGCCCCACTCATGTCCCCCAACACCCCACCCCCCAACAGTCAGGGGCACCTGCCAGCAGGCCCCCACTCATGTCCCCCAGCACTCCCACCCCCCAGCAGTCAGGGGCACCTGCCAGCAGGCCCCCACTCATGTCGTCCAGCACCCCCACCCGCCAGCAGTCAGGGGCACCTGCCAGCAGGCCCCCACTCATGTCCCCCAGCACCTCCACACACCCCAGCAGCCCCAGCAGTCAGGGGCACCTGCCAGCAGGCCCCCACTCAATTCCCACTCATGTCCCCCAGCACCCCCACCCCCAGCAGTCAGGGGCACCTGCCAGCAGGCCCCCACTCATGTCCCACTCATATCCCCCAGAACCCCCACCCCCAACAGTCAGGGGCACCTGCCAGCAGGCCCCCACTCATGTCTCACTCATGTCACCCAGCACCCCCACCCCCCAGCAGTCAGGGGCACCTGCCAGCAGGCCCCCACTCATGTCTTCCAACTCCCCCACCCCCCAGCAGACAGGGGCACCTGCCAGCAGGCCCCCACTCATGTCCCACTCATGTCCACCAGCACGCCCACCCCCCAGCAGTCAGGGGCACCTGCCAGCAGGCCCCCAACTCATTTCCCACTCATGTCCCCCAACACCCCCACCCCCCAGCAGTCAGGGGCACCTGCCAGCAGGCCCCCACTCATGTCCCACTCATGCCCCCCAGCAACCCCACTCCCCAGCAGTCAGGGGCACCTGCCAGCAGGCCCCACTCATGTCCCCCAACACCCCACCCCCCAACAGTCAGGGGCACCTGCCAGCAGGCCCCCACTCATGTCCCCCAGCACTCCCACCCCCCAGCAGTCAGGGGCACCTGCCAGCAGGCCCCCACTCATGTCGTCCAGCACCCCCACCCGCCAGCAGTCAGGGGCACCTGCCAGCAGGCCCCCACTCATGTCCCCCAGCACCTCCACACACCCCAGCAGCCCCAGCAGTCAGGGGCACCTGCCAGCAGGCCCCCACTCAATTCCCACTCATGTCCCCCAGCACCCCCACCCCCAGCAGTCAGGGGCACCTGCCAGCAGGCCCCCACTCATGTCCCACTCATATCCCCCAGAACCCCCACCCCCAACAGTCAGGGGCACCTGCCAGCAGGCCCCCACTCATGTCTCACTCATGTCCCCCAGCACCCCCACCCCCCAGGAGTCAGGGGCACCTGCCAGCAGGCCCCCACTCATGTCCCACTCATGTCCCCTAACACCCCCACCCCCCAGCAGCCAGGGGCACCTGCCAGCAGGCCCCCACTCATGCCCCACTCATGTCCACCAGCACGCCCACCCCCCAGCAGTCAGGGGCACCTGCCAGCAGGCCCCCAACTCATGTCCCACTCATGTCCCCCAACACCCCCACCCCCCAGCAGTCAGGGGCACCTGCCAGCAGGCCCCCACTCATGTCCCACTCATGTCCCCCAGCACCCCCACCCCCCAGCAGTCAGGGGCACCTTCCAGCAGGCCCCACTCATGTCCCCCAACACCCCACCCCCCAACAGTCAGGGGCACCTGCCAGCAGGCCCCCACTCATGTCCCACTCATGTCCCCCAACACCCCCACCCCCCAGCAGTCAGGGGCACCTGCCAACAGGCCCCCACTCATGTCCCACTCATGTCCACCAGCATGCCCACCCCCCAGCAGTCAGGGGCACCTGCCAGCAGGCCCCCATCTCATGTCCCACTCATGTCCCCCAACACCCCCCAGCAGTCAGGGGCACCTTCCAGCAGGCCCCCACTCATGTCCCCCAGCACCCCCACCCCCCAGCAGTCAGGGGCACCTGCCAGCAGGCCCCCACTCATGTCTCACTCATGTCCCCCAGCACCCCCACCCCCCAGCAGTCAGGGGCACCTGCCAGCAGGCCCCCACTCATGTCCCACTCATGTCCCCCAACACCCCCACCCCCCAGCAGTCAGGGGCACCTGCCAGCAGGCCCCCAACTCATGTCCCACTCATGTCCCCCAACACCCCCCAGCAGTCAGGGGCACCTTCCAGCAGGCTCCCACTCATGTCCCCCAGCACCCCCACCCCCCAGCAGTCAGGGGCACCTGCCAGCAGGCCCCCACTCATGTCCCCCAGCACCCCCACCCCCCAACAGTCAGGGGCACCTGCCAGCAGGCCCCCACTCATGTCCCACTCATGTCCACCAGCACCCCCAGCCACCAGCAGTCAGGGGCACCTGCCAGCAGGCCCCCACTCATGTCCCACTCATGTCCCCCCAGCACCCCCACCCCCAACAGTCAGGGGCACCTGCCAGCAGGCCCCAACTCATGTCTCACTCATGTCCCCCAGCACCCCCACCCCCCAGCAGTCAGGGGCACCTGCCAGCAGGCCCCCACTCATGTCCCCCAACACCCCCACCCCCCAGCAGACAGGGGCACCTGCCAGCAGGCCCCCACTCATGTCCCACTCATGTCCATCAGCACGCCCACCCCCCAGCAGTCAGGGGCACCTGCCAGCAGGCCCCCAACTCATGTCCCACTCATGTCCCCCAACACCCCCACCCCCCAGCAGTCAGGGACACCTGCCAGCAGGCCCCCACTCATGTCCCACTCATGTCCCCCAGCAACCCCACTCCCCAGCAGTCAGGGGCACCTGCCAGCAGGCCCCACTCATGTCCCCCAACACCCCACCCCCCAACAGACAGGGGCACCTGCCAGCAGGCCCCCACTCATGTCCCCCAGCACTCCCACCCCCCAGCAGTCAGGGGCACCTGCCAGCAGGCCCCCACTCATGTCGTCCAGCACCCCCACCCGCCAGCAGTCAGGGGCACCTGCCAGCAGGCCCCCACTCATGTCCCCCAGCACCCCCACACACCCCAGCAGTCCAAGCAGTCAGGGGCACCTGCCAGGAGGCCCCCACTCAGTTCCCACTCATGTCCCCCAGCACCCACACCCCCAGCAGTCAGGGGCACCTGCCAGCAGGCCCCCACTCATGTCCCACTCATGTACCCCAGCACCCCCACACCCCAGCAGTCAGGGGCACCTGCCAGCAGGCCCCCACTCATGTCCCACTCATGTCCCCCAGCACCCCCACCCCCCAGCAGTAAGGGGCACCTGCCAGCAGGCCCCCACTCATGTCCCACTCATGTCCCCCAGCACCCCCATCCCCCAGCAGTCAGGGGCACCTTCCAGCAGGCCCCCACTCATGTCCTCCAGCACCCCCACCCCCCAGCAGTCAGGGGCACCTGCCAGCAGGCCCCCACTCATGTCCCACTCATGTCCCCCAGCACCCCTACCGCCCCAACAGTCAGGGGCACCTGCCAGCAGGCCCCCACTCATGTCCCACTCATGTCCACCAGCACCCCCAGCCACCAGCAGTCAGCGGCACCTGCCAGCAGGCCCCCACTCATGTCCCACTCATGTCCCCCCAGCACCCCCACCCCCAACAGTCAGGGGCACCTGCCAGCAGGCCCCCACTCATGTCTCACTCATGTCCCCCAGCACCCCCACCCCCAGCAGTCAGGGGCACCTGCCAGCAGGCCCCCACTCATGTCCCACTCATGTCCCCCAACACCCCCACCCCCCAGCAGTCAGGGGCACCTGCCAGCAGGCCCCCACTCATGTCCCACTCATGTCCACCGGCACGCCCACCCCCCAGCAGTCAGGGGCACCTGCCAGCAGGCCCCCAACTCATGTCCCACTCATGTCCCCCAACACCCCCACCCCCCAGCAGTCAGGGGCACCTGCCAACAGGCCCCGCACTCATGTCCCACTCATGTCCCCCAGCACCCCCACTCCCCAGCAGTCAGGGGCACCTGCCAGCAGGCCCCACTCATGTCCCCCAGCACCCCACCCCCCAACAGTCAGGGG
The DNA here is from genome assembly GCF_040938575.1 of Ambystoma mexicanum. Lineage (NCBI taxonomy): Eukaryota > Metazoa > Chordata > Amphibia > Caudata > Ambystomatidae > Ambystoma > Ambystoma mexicanum. The sequence goes on from NC_090923.1 coordinate 573,291,831, forward strand.
CACCTGCCAGCAGGCCCCCACACCTGTCCCCCAGCACCCCCACCCCCCAGCAGTCAGGGGCACCTGCCAGCAGGCCCCCACTCATGTCCCACTCATGTCCACCGGCACGCCCACCCCCCAGCAGTCAGGGGCACCTGCCAGCAGGCCCCCAACTCATGTCCCACTCATGTCCCCCAACACCCCCACCCCCCAGCAGTCAGGGGCACCTGCCAACAGGCCCCGCACTCATGTCCCACTCATGTCCCCCAGCACCCCCACTCCCCAGCAGTCAGGGGCACCTGCCAGCAGGCCCCACTCATGTCCCCCAGCACCCCACCCCCCAACAGTCAGGGGCACCTGCCAGCAGGCCCCCACTCATGTCCCCCAGCACTCCCACCCCCCAGCAGTCAGGGGCACCTGCCAGCAGGCCCCCACACCTGTCCCCCAGCACCCCCACCCCCCAGCAGTCAGGGGCACCTGCCAGCAGGCCCCCACTCATGTCCCCCAGCACCCGCACACAGCCCATCACCCCCAGCAGTCAGGGGCACCTGCCAGCAGGCCCACACTCATGTCCCACTCATGTCCCCCAACACCCCCACCCCCCAGCAGTCAGGGGCACCTACCAGCAGGCCCACACTCATGTCCCACTCATGTCCACCAGCACGCCCACCCCCCAGCAGTCAGGGGCACCTGCCAGCAGGCCCCCAACTCCCCCACCCCCCAGCACCCCCAGCAGTCAGGGGCACCTGCCAGCAGGCCCCCACTGCCAGCAGGCCCCCAATCATGTCCCACTCATGGACCCCAGCACCCCCACCCCCCAGCAGTCAGGGGCACCTGCCAGCAGGTCGCCACTCATGTCCCCCAGCACTCCCACCCCCAGCAGTCAGGGGCACCTGCCAGCAGGCCCCCACTCATGTCTCACTCATGTCCCCCAGAACCCCCACCCCCCAGCAGTCAGGGGAACCTGCCAGCAGGCCCCCACTCATGTCCCACTCATGTCCCCCAGCACCCCCACCCCCCAGCAGTCAGGGGCACCTGCCAGCAGGCCCCCACTCATGTCCCACTCATGTCCCCCAGCACCCCCACCCCCCAGCAGTCAGGGGCACCTGCCAGCAGGCCCCCACTCATGTCCCACTCATGTCCCCCAGCACCCCCACCCCCCAGCAGTCAGGGGCACCTTCCAGCAGGCCCCCACTCATGTCCCCCAGCACCCCCACCCCCCAGCAGTCAGGGCAGCTGCCAGCAGGCCCCCACTCATGTCCCACTCATGTCCCCCAGCACCCCTACCCCCCAACAGTCAGGGGCACCTGCCAGCAGGCCCCCACTCATGTCCCACTCATGTCCACCAGCACCCCCAGCCACCAGCAGTCAGGGGCACCTGCCAGCAGGCCCCCACTCATGTCCCACTCATGTCCCCCCAGCACCCCCACCCCCAACAGTCAGGGGCACCTGCCAGCAGGCCCCCACTCATGTCTCACTCATGTCCCCCAGCACCCCCACCCCCCAGCAGTCAGGGGCACCTGCCAGCAGGCCCCCACTCATGTCCCACTCTTGTCCCCCAACACCCCCACCCCCCAGCAGTCAGGGGCACCTGCCAACAGGCCCCCACTCATGTCCCACTCATGTCCACCAGCACGCCCCAGCAGTCAGGGGCACCTTCCAGCAGGCCCCCACTCATGTCCCCCAGCACCCCCACCCCCCAGCAGTCAGGGGCACCTGCCAGCAGGCCCCCACTCATGTCCCCCAGCACCCCCACACCCCAACAGTCAGGGGCACCTGCCAGCAGGCCCCCACTCATGTCTCACTCATGTCCCCCAACACCCCCACCCCCCAGCAGTCAGGGGCACCTGCCAGCAGGCCCCCACTCATGTCCCACTCATGTCCCCCAACACCCCCACCCCCCAGCAGTCAGGGGCACCTGCCAGCAGGCCCCCAACTCATGTCCCACTCATGTCCCCCAACACCCCCCAGCAGTCAGGGGCACCTTCCAGCAGGCTCCCACTCATGTCCCCCAGCACCCCCACCCCCCAGCAGTCAGGGGCACCTGCCAGCAGGCCCCCACTCATGTCCCCCAGCACCCCCACCCCCCAACAGTCAGGGGCACCTGCCAGCAGGCCCCCACTCATGTCCCACTCATGTCCACCAGCACCCCCAGCCACCAGCAGTCAGGGGCACCTGCCAGCAGGCCCCCACTCATGTCTCACTCATGTCCCCCAGCACCCCCACCCCCCAGCAGTCAGGGGCACCTGCCAGCAGGCCCCCACTCATGTCCCCCAACACCCCCACCCCCCAGCAGACAGGGGCACCTGCCAGCAGGCCCCCACTCATGTCCCACTCATGTCCACCAGCACGCCCACCCCCCAGCAGTCAGGGGCACCTGCCAGCAGGCCCCCAACTCATGTCCCACTCATGTCCCCCAACACCTCCACCCCCCAGCAGTCAGGGACACCTGCCAGCAGGCCCCCACTCATGTCCCACTCATGTCCCCCAGCAACCCCACTCCCCAGCAGTCAGGGGCACCTGCCAGCAGGCCCCACTCATGTCCCCCAACACCCCACCCCCCAACAGTCAGGGGCACCTGCCAGCAGGCCCCCACTCATGTCCCCCAGCACTCCCACCCCCCAGCAGTCAGGGGCACCTGCCAGCAGGCCCCCACTCATGTCGTCCAGCACCCCCACCCGCCAGCAGTCAGGGGCACCTGCCAGCAGGCCCCCACTCATGTCCCCCAGCACCCCCACACACCCCAGCAGTCCCAGCAGTCAGGGGCACCTGCCAGGAGGCCCCCACTCAGTTCCCACTCATGTCCCCCAGCACCCCCACCCCCAGCAGTCAGGGGCACCTGCCAGCAGGCCCCCACTCATGTCCCACTCATGTACCCCAGCACCCCCACACCCCAGCAGTCAGGGGCACCTGCCAGCAGGCCCCCACTCATGTCCCACTCATGTCCCCCAGCACCCCCACCCCCCAGCAGTCAGGGGCACCTGCCAGCAGGCCCCCACTCATGTCCCACTCATGTCCCCCAGCACCCCCATCCCCCAGCAGTCAGGGGCACCTTCCAGCAGGCCCCCACTCATGTCCTCCAGCACCCCCACCCCCCAGCAGTCAGGGGCACCTGCCAGCAGGCCCCCACTCATGTCCCACTCATGTCCCCCAGCACCCCTACCGCCCCAACAGTCAGGGGCACCTGCCAGCAGGCCCCCACTCATGTCCCACTCATGTCCACCAGCACCCCCAGCCACCAGCAGTCAGCGGCACCTGCCAGCAGGCCCCCACTCATGTCCCACTCATGTCCCCCCAGCACCCCCACCCCCAACAGTCAGGGGCACCTGCCAGCAGGCCCCCACTCATGTCTCACTCATGTCCCCCAGCACCCCCACCCCCAGCAGTCAGGGGCACCTGCCAGCAGGCCCCCACTCATGTCCCACTCATGTCCCCCAACACCCCCACCCCCCAGCAGTCAGGGGCACCTGCCAGCAGGCCCCCACTCATGTCCCACTCATGTCCACCGGCACGCCCACCCCCCAGCAGTCAGGGGCACCTGCCAGCAGGCCCCCAACTCATGTCCCACTCATGTCCCCCAACACCCCCACCCCCCAGCAGTCAGGGGCACCTGCCAACAGGCCCCGCACTCATGTCCCACTCATGTCCCCAGCACCCCCACTCCCCAGCAGTCAGGGGCACCTGCCAGCAGGCCCCACTCATGTCCCCCAGCACCCCACCCCCCAACAGTCAGGGGCACCTGCCAGCAGGCCCCCACTCATGTCCCCCAGCACTCCCACCCCCCAGCAGTCAGGGGCACCTGCCAGCAGGCCCCCACACCTGTCCCCCAGCACCCCCACCCCCCAGCAGTCAGGGGCACCTGCCAGCAGGCCCCCACTCATGTCCCCCAGCACCCGCACACAGCCCATCACCCCCAGCAGTCAGGGGCACCTGCCAGCAGGCCCACACTCATGTCCCACTCATGTCCCCCAACACCCCCACCCCCCAGCAGTCAGGGGCACCTACCAGCAGGCCCCCACTCATGTCCCACTCATGTCCACCAGCACGCCCACCCCCCAGCAGTCAGGGGCACCTGCCAGCAGGCCCCCAACTCCCCCACCCCCCAGCACCCCCAGCAGTCAGGGGCACCTGCCAGCAGGCCCCCACTGCCAGCAGGCCCCCAATCATGTCCCACTCATGGACCCCAGCACCCCCACCCCCCAGCAGTCAGGGGCACCTGCCAGCAGGTCGCCACTCATGTCCCCCAGCACTCCCACCCCCAGCAGTCAGGGGCACCTGCCAGCAGGCCCCCACTCATGTCTCACTCATGTCCCCCAGAACCCCCACCCCCCAGCAGTCAGGGGAACCTGCCAGCAGGCCCCCACTCATGTCCCACTCATGTCCCCCAGCACCCCCACCCCCCAGCAGTCAGGGGCACCTGCCAGCAGGCCCCCACTCATGTCTCACTCATGTCACCCAGCACCCCCACCCCCCAGCAGTCAGGGGCACCTGCCAGCAGGCCCCCACTCATGTCTTCCAACTCCCCCACCCCCCAGCAGACAGGGGCACCTGCCAGCAGGCCCCCACTCATGTCCCACTCATGTCCACCAGCACGCCCACCCCCCAGCAGTCAGGGGCACCTGCCAGCAGGCCCCCAACTCATGTCCCACTCATGTCCCCCAACACCCCCACCCCCCAGCAGTCAGGGGCACCTGCCAGCAGGCCCCCACTCATGTCCCACTCATGCCCCCCAGCAACCCCACTCCCCAGCAGTCAGGGGCACCTGCCAGCAGGCCCCACTCATGTCCCCCAACACCCCACCCCCCAACAGTCAGGGGCACCTGCCAGCAGGCCCCCACTCATGTCCCCCAGCACTCCCAACCCCCAGCAGTCAGGGGCACCTGCCAGCAGGCCCCCACTCATGTCGTCCAGCACCCCCACCCGCCAGCAGTCAGGGGCACCTGCCAGCAGGCCCCCACTCATGTCCCCCAGCACCCCCACACACCCCAGCAGCCCCAGCAGTCAGGGGCACCTGCCAGCAGGCCCCCACTCAATTCCCACTCATGTCCCCCAGCACCCCCACCCCCAGCAGTCAGGGGCACCTGCCAGCAGGCCCCCACTCATGTCCCACTCATATCCCCCAGAACCCCCACCCCCAACAGTCAGGGGCACCTGCCAGCAGGCCCCCACTCATGTCTCACTCATGTCCCCCAGCACCCCACCCCCCAGGAGTCAGGGGCACCTGCCAGCAGACCCCCACTCATGTCCCACTCATGTCCCCTAACACCCCCACCCCCCAGCAGCCAGGGGCACCTGCCAGCAGGCCCCCACTCATGCCCCACTCATGTCCACCAGCACGCCCACCCCCCAGCAGTCAGGGGCACCTGACAGCAGGCCCCCAACTCATGTCCCACTCATGTCCCCCAACACCCCCACCCCCCAGCAGTCAGGGGCACCTGCCAGCAGGCCCCCACTCATGTCCCACTCATGTCCCCCAGCACCCCCACCCCCCAGCAGTCAGGGGCACCTTCCAGCAGGCCCCCACTCATGTCCCCCAGCACCCCCACCCCCCAGCAGTCAGGGGCACTGGCCAGCAGGCCCCCACTCATGTCCCACTCATGTCCCCCAGCACCCCCACCCCCCAGCAGTCAGGGGCACCTGCCAGCAGGCCCCCACTCATGTCTCACTCATGTCCCCCAGCACCCCCACCCCCCAGCAGTCAGGGGCACCTGCCAGCAGGCCCCCACTCATGTCCCACTCATGTCCCCCAACACCCCCACCCCCCAGCAGTCAGGGGCACCTGCCAACAGGCCCCCACTCATGTCCCACTCATGTCCACCAGCACGCCCACCCCCCAGCAGTCAGGGGCACCTGCCAGCAGGCCCCCATCTCATGTCCCACTCATGTCCCCCAACACCCCCCAGCAGTCAGGGGCACCTTCCAGCAGGCCCCCACTCATGTCCCCCAGCACCCCCACCCCCCAGCAGTCAGGGGCACCTGCCAGCAGGCCCCCACTCATGTCCCCCAGCACCCCCACCCCCCAACAGTCAGGGGCACCTGCCAGCAGTCCCCCACTCATGTCCCACTCATGTCCCCCAGCACCCCCACCCCCCAGCAGTCAGGGGCACCTGCCAGCAGGCCCCCACTCATGTCTCACTCATGTCACCCAGCACCCCCACCCCCCAGCAGTCAGGGGCACCTGCCAGCAGGCCCCCACTCATGTCTTCCAACTCCCCCACCCCCCAGCAGACAGGGGCACCTGCCAGCAGGCCCCGACTCATGTCCCACTCATGTCCACCAGCACGCCCACCCCCCAGCAGTCAGGGGCACCTGCCAGCAGGCCCCCAACTCATGTCCCACTCATGTCCCCCAACACCCCCACCCCCCAGCAGTCAGGGGCACCTGCCAGCAGGCCCCCACTCATGTCCCACTCATGCCCCCCAGCAACCCCACTCCCCAGCAGTCAGGGGCACCTGCCAGCAGGCCCCACTCATGTCCCCCAACACCCCACCCCCCAACAGTCAGGGGCACCTGCCAGCAGGCCCCCACTCATGTCCCCCAGCACTCCCACCCCCCAGCAGTCAGGGGCACCTGCCAGCAGGCCCCCACTCATGTCGTCCAGCACCCCCACCCGCCAGCAGTCAGGGGCACCTGCCAGCAGGCCCCCACTCATGTCCCCCAGCACCTCCACACACCCCAGCAGCCCCAGCAGTCAGGGGCACCTGCCAGCAGGCCCCCACTCAATTCCCACTCATGTCCCCCAGCACCCCCACCCCCAGCAGTCAGGGGCACCTGCCAGCAGGCCCCCACTCATGTCCCACTCATATCACCCAGAACCCCCACCCCCAACAGTCAGGGGCACCTGCCAGCAGGCCCCCACTCATGTCTCACTCATGTCCCCCAGCACCCCCACCCCCCAGGAGTCAGGGGCACCTGCCAGCAGGCCCCCACTCATGTCCCACTCATGTCCCCTAACACCCCCACCCCCCAGCAGCCAGGGGCACCTGCCAGCAGGCCCCCACTCATGCCCCACTCATGTCCACCAGCACGCCCACCCCCCAGCAGTCAGGGACACCTGCCAGCAGGCCCCCAACTCATGTCCCACTCATGTCCCCCAACACCCCCACCCCCCAGCAGTCAGGGGCACCTGCCAGCAGGCCCCCACTCATGTCCCACTCATGTCCCCCAGCACCCCCACCCCCCAGCAGTCAGGGGCACCTTCCAGCAGGCCCCCACTCATGTCCCCCAGCACCCCCACCCCCCAGCAGTCAGGGGCACTGGCCAGCAGGCCCCCACTCATGTCCCACTCATGTCCCCCAGCACCCCCACCCCCCAGCAGTCAGGGGCACCTGCCAGCAGGCCCCCACTCATGTCTCACTCATGTCCCCCAGCACCCCCACCCCCCAGCAGTCAGGGGCACCTGCCAGCAGGCCCCCACTCATGTCCCACTCATGTCCCCCAACACCCCCACCCCCCCAGCAGTCAGGGGCACCTGCCAACAGGCCCCCACTCATGTCCCACTCATGTCCACCAGCACGCCCACCCCCCAGCAGTCAGGGGCACCTGCCAGCAGGCCCCCATCTCATGTCCCACTCATGTCCCCCAACACCCCCCAGCAGTCAGGGGCACCTTCCAGCAGGCCCCCACTCATGTCCCCCAGCACCCCCACCCCCCAGCAGTCAGGGGCACCTGCCAGCAGGCCACCACTCATGTCCCCCAGCACCCCCACCCCCCAACAGTCAGGGGCACCTGCCAGCAGTCCCCCACTCATGTCCCACTCATGTCCACCAGCACCCCCAGCCACCAGCAGTCAAGGGCACCTGCCAGCAGGCCCCCACTCATGTCCCACTCATGTCCCCCAGAACCCCCACCCCCAACAGTGAGGGGCACCTGCCAGCAGGCCCCCACTCATGTCTCACTCATGTCCCCCAGCACCCCCACCCCCCAGCAGTCAGGGGCACCTGCCAGCAGGCCCCCACTCATGTCCCACTCATGTCCCCCAACACCCCCACCCCCCAGCAGTCAGGGACACCTGCCAGCAGGCCCCCACTCATGCCCCACTCATGTCCACCAGCACGCCCACCCCCCAGCAGTCAGGGGCACCTGCCAGCAGGCCCCCAACTCATGTCCCACTCATGTCCCCCAACACCCCCACCGCCCAGCAGTCAGGGGCACTTGCCAGCAGGCCCCCACTCATGTCCCACTCATGTCCCCCAGCACCCCCACTCCCCAGCAGTCAGGGGCACCTGCCAGCAGGCCCCACTCATGTCCCCCAGCACCCCACCCGCCAACAGTCAGGGGCACCTGCCAGCATGCCCCCACTCATGTCCCCCAGCACTCCCACCCCCCAGCAGTCAGGGGCACCTGCCAGCAGGCCCCCACTCATGTCGCCCAGCACCCCCACCCCCCAGCAGTCAGGGGCACCTGCCAGCAGGCCCCCACTCATGTCCCCCAGCACCCCCACACACCCCAGCACCCCCAGCAGTCAGGGGCACCTGCCAGCAGGCTCCCACTCATGTCCCACTCATGTCCCCCAGCACCCCCACCCCCAGCAGTCAGGGGCACCTGCCAGCAGGCCCCCACTCATGTCCCACTCATGTAACCCAGCACCCCCACCCCCCAGCAGTCAGGGGCACCTGCCAGCAGGCCCCCACTCATGTCCCACTCATGTCCCCCAGCACCCCCAGCAGTCAGGGGCACCTGCCAGCAGGCCCCCACTCATGTCCCCCAGCACCCCCACCCCCAGCAGTCAGGGGCACCTTCCAGCAGGCCCCCACTTATGTCCCCCAGCACCCCCACACCCCAGCAGTCAAGGGCACCTGCCAGCAGGCCCCCACTCATGTCCCACTCATGTCCCCCAGCACCCCCACCCCCCAACAGTCAGGGGCACCTGCAGGCAGGCCCCCACTCATGTCCCACTCATGTCCACCAGCACCCCCAGCCACCAGCAGTCAGGGGCACCTGCCAGCAGGCCCCCACTCATGTCCCACTCATGTCCCCCCAGCACCCCCACCCCCAAAAGTCAGGGGCACATGCCAGCAGGCCCCCACTCATGTCTCACTCATGTCCCCCAGCACCCCCACCCCCAGCAGTCAGGGGCACCTGCCAGCAGGCCCCCACTCATGTCCCACTCATGTCCCCCAACACCCCCACCCCGCAGCAGTCAGGGGCACCTGCCAACAGGCCCGCACTCATGTCCCACTCATGTCCACCAGCACGCCCACCCCCCAGCAGTCAGGGGCACCTGCCAGCAGGCCCCCAACTCATGTCCCACTCATGTCCCCCAACACACCCCAGCAGTCAGGGGCACCTTCCAGCAGGCCCCCACTCATGTCCCCCAGCACCCCCACCCCCCAGCAGTCAGGGGCACCTGCCAGCAGGCCCCCACTCATGTCCCCCAGCACCCCCACCCCCCAACAGTCAGGGGCACCTGCCAGCAGGCCCCCACTCATGTCCCACTCACGTCCACCAGCACCCCCAGCCACCAGCAGTCAGGGGCACCTGCCAGCAGGCCCCCACTCATGTCCCACTCATGTCCACCAGCACGCCCACCCCCCAGCAGTCAGGGGCACCTGCCAGCAGGCCCCCAACTCATGTCCCACTCATGTCCCCCAACACCCCCACCCCCCAGCAGTCAGGGGCACCTGCCAGCAGGCCCCCACTCATGTCCCACTCATGTCCCCCAGCAACCCCACTCCCCAGCAGTCAGGGGCACCTGCCAGCAGGCCCCACTCATGTCCCCCAACACCCCACCCCCCAACAGTCAGGGGCACCTGCCAGCAGGCCCCCACTCATGTCCCCCAGCACTCCCACCCCCCAGCAGTCAGGGGCACCTGCCAGCAGGCCCCCACTCATGTCGTCCAGCACCCCCACCCGCCAGCAGTCAGGGGCACCTGCCAGCAGGCCCCCACTCATGTCCCCCAGCACCCCCACACACCCCAGAAGCCCCAGCAGTCAGGGGCACCTGCCAGCAGGCCCCCACTCAATTCCCACTCATGTCCCCCAGCACCCCCACCCCCAGCAGTCAGGGGCACCTGCCAGCAGGCCCCCACTCATGTCCCACTCATATCCCCCAGAACCCCACCCCCAACAGTCAGGGGCACCTGCCAGCAGGCCCCCACTCATGTCTCACTCATGTCCCCGAGCACCCCCACCCCCCAGCAGTCAGGGGCACCTGCCAGCAGGCCCCCACTCATGTCCCACTCATATCCCCCAACACCCCCACACCCCAGCAGTCAGGGGCACCTGCCAGCAGGCCCCCACTCATGCCCCACTCATGTCCACCAGCACGCCCACCGCCCAGCAGTCAGGGGCACTTGCCAGCAGGCCCCCACTCATGTCCCACTCATGTCCCTCAGCACCCCCACTCCCCAGCAGTCAGGGGCACCTGCCAGCAGGCCCCACTCATGTCCCCCAGCACCCCACCCGCCAACAGTCAGGGGCACCTGCCAGCAGGCCCCCACTCATGTCCCCCAGCACTCCCACCCCCCCAGCAGTCAGGGGCACCTGCCAGCAGGCCCCCACTCATGTCGCCCAGCACCCCACCCCCCAGCAGTCAGGGGCACCTGCCAGCAGGCCCCCACTCATGTCCCCCAGCACCCCACACACCCCAGCAGTCAGGGGCACCTGCCAGCAGGCTCCCACTCATGTCCCACTCATGTCCCCCAGCACCCCCACCCCCCAGCAGTCAGGGGCACCTGCCAGCAGGCCCCCACTCATGTCCCACTCATGTAACCCAGCACCCCCACCCCCCAGCAGTCAGGGGCACCTGCCAGCAGGCCCCCACTCATGTCCCACTCATGTCCCCCAGCACCCCCACCCCCCAGCAGTCAGGGGCACCTGCCAGCACGCCCCCACTCATGTCCCACTCATGTCCCCCAGCACCCCCACCCCCCAGCAGTCAGGGGCACCTTCCAGCAGGCCCCCACTCATGTCCCCCAGCACCCCCACCCCCCAGCAGTCAGGGCAGCTGCCAGCAGGCCCCCACTCATGTCCCACTCATGTCCCCCAGCACCCCTACCCCCCAACAGTCAGGGGCACCTGCCAGCAGGCCCCCACTCATGTCCCACTCATGTCCACCAGCACCCCCAGCCACCAGCAGTCAGGGGCACCTGCCAGCAGGCCCCCACTCATGTCCCACTCATGTCCCCCCAACACCACCACCCCCAACAGTCAGCGGCACCTGCCAGCAGGCCCCCACTCATGTCTCACTCATGTCCCCCAGCATCCCCACCCCCCAGCAGTCAGGGGCACCTGCCAGCAGGCCCCCACTCATGTCCCACTCTTGTCCCCCAACACCCCCACCCCCCAGCAGTCAGGGGCACCTGCCAACAGGCCCCCACTCATGTCCCACTCATGTCCACCAGCACGCCCCAGCAGTCAGGGGCACCTTCCAGCAGGCCCCCACTCATGTCCCCCAGCACCCCCACCCCCCAGCAGTCAGGGTCACCTGCCAGCAGGCCCCCACTCATGTCCCCCAGCACCCCCACACCCCAACAGTCAGGGGCACCTGCCAGCAGGCCCCCACTCATGTCTCACTCATGTCCCCCAGCACCCCCACCCCCCAGCAGTCAGGGGCACCTGCCAGCAGGCCCCCACTCATGTCCCACTCATGTCCCCCAACACCCCCACCCCCCAGCAGTCAGGGGCACCTGCCAGCAGGCCCCCAACTCATGTCCCACTCATGTCCCCCAACACCCCCCAGCAGTCAGGGGCACCTTCCAGCAGGCTCCCACTCATGTCCCCCAGCACCCCCACCCCCCAGCAGTCAGGGGCACCTGCCAGCAGGCCCCCACTCATGTCCCCCAGCATCCCCACCCCCCAACAGTCAGGGGCACCTGCCAGCAGGCCCCCACTCATGTCCCACTCATGTCCACCAGCACCCCCAGCCACCAGCAGTCAGGGGCACCTGCCAGCAGGCCCCCACTCATGTCCCACTCATGTCCCCCCAGCACCCCCACCCCCAACAGTCAGGGGCACATGCCAGCAGGCCCCCACTCATGTCTCACTCATGTCCCCCAGCACCCCCACCCCCCAGCAGTCAGGGGCACCTGCCAGCAGGCCCCCACTCATGTCCTCCAACACCCCCACCCCCCAGCAGACAGGGGCACCTGCCAGCAGGCCCCCACTCATGTCCCACTCATGTCCACCAGCACGCCCACCCCCCAGCAGTCAGGGGCACCTGCCAGCAGGCCCCCAACTCATGTCCCACTCATGTCCCCCAACACCCCCACCCCCCAGCAGTCAGGGACACCTGCCAGCAGGCCCCCACTCATGTCCCACTCATGTCCCCCAGCAACCCCACTCCCCAGCAGTCAGGGGCACCTGCCAGCAGGCCCCACTCATGTCCCCCAACACCCCACCCCCCAACAGTCAGGGGCACCTGCCAGCAGGCCCCCACTCATGTCCCCCAGCACTCCCAACCCCCAGCAGTCAGGGGCACCTGCCAGCAGGCCCCCACTCATGTCGTCCAGCACCCCCACCCGCCAGCAGTCAGGGGCACCTGCCAGCAGGCCCCCACTCATGTCCCCCAGCACCCCCACACACCCCAGCAGTCCCAGCAGTCAGGGGCACCTGCCAGGAGGCCCCCACTCAGTTCCCACTCATGTCCCCCAGCACCCCCACCCCCAGCAGTCAGGGGCACCTGCCAGCAGGCCCCCACTCATGTCCCACTCATGTACCCCAGCACCCCCACACCCCAGCAGTCAGGGGCACCTGCCAGCAGGCCCCCACTCATGTCCCCCAGCACCCCCACCCCCCAGCAGTCAGGGGCACCTGCCAGCAGGCCCCCACTCATGTCCCACTCATGTCCCCCAGCACCCCCATCCCCCAGCAGTCAGGGGCACCTTCCAGCAGGCCCCCACTCATGTCCTCCAGCACCCCCACCCCCCAGCAGTCAGGGGCACCTGCCAGCAGGCCCCCACTCATGTCCCACTCATGTCCCCCAGCACCCCTACCGCCCCAACAGTCAGGGGCACCTGCCAGCAGGCCCCCACTCATGTCCCACTCATGTCCACCAGCACCCCCAGCAGTCAGCGGCACCTGCCAGCAGGCCCCCACTCATGTCCCACTCATGTCCCCCCAGCACCCCCACCCCCAACAGTCAGGGGCACCTGCCAGCAGGCCCCCACTCATGTCTCACTCATGTCCCCCAGCACCCCCACCCCCAGCAGTCAGGGGCACCTGCCAGCAGGCCCCCACTCATGTCCCACTCATGTCCCCCAACACCCCCACCCCCCAGCAGTCAGGGGCACCTGCCAGCAGGCCCCCACTCATGTCCCACTCATGTCCACCGGCACGCCCACCCCCCAGCAGTCAGGGGCACCTGCCAGCAGGCCCCCAACTCATGTCCCACTCATGTCCCCCAACACCCCCACCCCCCAGCAGTCAGGGGCACCTGCCAACAGGCCCCGCACTCATGTCCCACTCATGTCCCCCAGCACCCCCACTCCCCAGCAGTCAGGGGCACCTGCCAGCAGGCCCCACTCATGTCCCCCAGCACCCCACCCCCCAACAGTCAGGGGCACCTGCCAGCAGGCCCCCACTCATGTCCCCCAGCACTCCCACCCCCCAGCAGTCAGGGGCACCTGCCAGCAGGCCCCCACACCTGTCCCCCAGCACCCCCACCCCCCAGCAGTCAGGGGCACCTGCCAGCAGGCCCCCACTCATGTCCCCCAGCACCCGCACACAGCCCATCACCCCCAGCAGTCAGGGGCACCTGCCAGCAGGCCCACACTCATGTCCCACTCATGTACCCCAACACCCCCACCCCCCAGCAGTCAGGGGCACCTACCAGCAGGCCCACACTCATGTCCCACTCATGTCCACCAGCACGCCCACCCTCAGCAGTCAGGGGCACCTGCCAGCAGGCCCCCAACTCCCCCACCCCCCAGCACCCCCAGCAGTCAGGGGCACCTGCCAGCAGGCCCCCACTGCCAGCAGGCCCCCAATCATGTCCCACTCATGGACCCCAGCACCCCCACCCCCCAGCAGTCAGGGGCACCTGCCAGCAGGTCGCCACTCATGTCCCCCAGCACTCCCACCCCCAGCAGTCAGGGGCACCTGCCAGCAGGCCCCCACTCATGTCTCACTCATGTCCCCCAGAACCCCCACCCCCCAGCAGTCAGGGGAACCTGCCAGCAGGCCCCCACTCATGTCCCACTCATGTCCCCCAGCACCCCCACCCCCCAGCAGTCAGGGGCACCTGCCAGCAGGCCCCCACTCATGTCTCACTCATGTCACCCAGCACCCCCACCCCCCAGCAGTCAGGGGCACCTGCCAGCAGGCCCCCACTCATGTCTTCCAACTCCCCCACCCCCCAGCAGACAGGGGCACCTGCCAGCAGGCCCCCACTCATGTCCCACTCATGTCCACCAGCACGCCCACCCCCCAGCAGTCAGGGGCACCTGCCAGCAGGCCCCCAACTCATGTCCCACTCATGTCCCCCAACACCCCCACCCCCCAGCAGTCAGGGGCACCTGCCAGCAGGCCCCCACTCATGTCCCACTCATGCCCCCCAGCAACCCCACTCCCCAGCAGTCAGGGGCACCTGCCAGCAGGCCCCACTCATGTCCCCCAACACCCCACCCCCCAACAGTCAGGGGCACCTGCCAGCAGGCCCCCACTCATGTCCCCCAGCACTCCCACCCCCCAGCAGTCAGGGGCACCTGCCAGCAGGCCCCCACTCATGTCGTCCAACACCCCCACCCGCCAGCAGTCAGGGGCCCCTGCCAGCAGGCCCCCACTCATGTCCCCCAGCACCCCCACACACCCCAGCAGCCCCAGCAGTCAGGGGCACCTGCCAGCAGGCCCCCACTCAATTCCCACTCATGTCCCCCAGCACCCCCACCCCCAGCAGTCAGGGGCACCTGCCAGCAGGCCCCCACTCATGTCCCACTCATATCCCCCAGAACCCCCACCCCCAACAGTCAGGGGCACCTGCCAGCAGGCCCCCACTCATGTCTCACTCATGTCCCCCAGCACCCCCACCCCCCAGGAGTCAGGGGCACCTGCCAGCAGGCCCCCACTCATGTCCCACTCATGTCCCCTAACATCCCCACCCCCCAGCAGCCAGGGGCACCTGCCAGCAGGCCCCCACTCATGCCCCACTCATGTCCACCAGCACGCCCACCCCCCAGCAGTCAGGGGCACCTGCCAGCAGGCCCCCAACTCATGTCCCACTCATGTCCCCCAACACCCCCACCCCCCAGCAGTCAGGGGCACCTGCCAGCAGGCCCCCACTCATGTCCCACTCATGTCCCCCAGCACCCCCACCCCCCAGCAGTCAGGGGCACCTTCCAGCAGGCCCCCACTCATGTCCCCCAGCACCCCCACCCCCCAGCAGTCAGGGGCACTGGCCAGCAGGCCCCCACTCATGTCCCACTCATGTCCCCCAGCACCCCCACCCCCCAGCAGTCAGGGGCACCTGCCAGCAGGCCCCCACTCATGTCTCACTCATGTCCCCCAGCACCCCCACCCCCCAGCAGTCAGGGGCACCTGCCAGCAGGCCCCCACTCATGTCCCACTCATGTCCCCCAACACCCCCACCCCCCAGCAGTCAGGGGCACCTGCCAACAGGCCCCCACTCATGTCCCACTCATGTCCACCAGCACGCCCACCCCCCAGCAGTCACGGGCACCTGCCAGCAGGCCCCCATCTCATGTCCCACTCATGTCCCCCAACACCCCCCAGCAGTCAGGGGCACCTTCCAGCAGGCCCCCACTCATGTCCCCCAGCACCCCCACCCCCCAGCAGTCAGGGGCACCTGCCAGCAGGCCCCCACTCATGTCCCCCAGCACCCCCACCCCCCAACAGTCAGGGGCACCTGCCAGCAGTCCCCCACTCATGTCCCACTCATGTCCACCAGCACCCCCAGCCACCAGCAGTCAAGGGCACCTGCCAGCAGGCCCCCACTCATGTCCCACTCATGTCCCCCCAGCACCCCCACCCCCAACAGTCAGGGGCACCTGCCAGCAGGCCCCCACTCATGTCTCACTCATGTCCCCCAGCACCCCCACCCCCCAGCAGTCAGGGGCACCTGCCAGCAGGCCCCCACTCATGTCCCCCAACACCCCCACCCCCCAGCAGACAGGGGCACCTG
This sequence comes from Ambystoma mexicanum, assembly GCF_040938575.1. Lineage (NCBI taxonomy): Eukaryota > Metazoa > Chordata > Amphibia > Caudata > Ambystomatidae > Ambystoma > Ambystoma mexicanum. The sequence continues at coordinate 573,307,888 of NC_090923.1, forward strand.
CCAGCAGGCCCCCACTCATGTCCCACTCATGTCCACCAGCACGCCCACCCCCCAGCAGTCAGGGGCACCTGCCAGCAGGCTCCCAACTCATGTCCCACTCATGTCCCCCAACACCCCCACCCCCCAGCAGTCAGGGGCACCTGCCAGCAGGCCCCCACTCATGTCCCACTCATGTCCCCCAGCAACCCCACTCCCCAGCAGTCAGGGGCACCTGCCAGCAGGCCCAACTCATGTCCCCCAACACCCCACCCCCCAACAGTCAGGGGCACCTGCCAGCAGGCCCCCACTCATGTCCCCCAGCACTCCCACCCCCCAGCAGTCAGGGGCACCTGCCAGCAGGCCCCCACTCATGTCGTCCAGCACCCCCACCCGCCAGCAGTCAGGGGCACCTGCCAGCAGGCCCCCACTCATGTCCCCCAGCACCCCCACACACCCCAGCAGCCCCAGCAGTCAGGGGCACCTGCCAGCAGGCCCCCACTCAATTCCCACTCATGTCCCCCAGCACCCCCACCCCCAGCAGTCAGGGGCACCTGCCAGCAGGCCCCCACTCATGTCCCACTCATGTACCCCAGCACCCCCACACCCCAGCAGTCAGGGGCACCTGCCAGCAGGCCCCCACTCATGTCCCACTCATGTCCCCCAGCACCCCCACCCCCCAGCAGTCAGGGGCACCTGCCAGCAGGCCCCCACTCATGTCCCACTCATGTCCCCCAGCACCCCCATCCCCCAGCAGTCAGGGGCACCTTCCAGCAGGCCCCCACTCATGTCCTCCAGCACCCCCACCCCCCAGCAGTCAGGGGCACCTGCCAGCAGGCCCCCACTCATGTCCCACTCATGTCCCCCAGCACCCCCACCGCCCCAACTGTCAGGGGCACCTGCCAGCAGGCCCCCACTCATGTCCCACTCATGTCCACCAGCACCCCCAGCCACCAGCAGTCAGCGGCACCTGCCAGCAGGCCCCCACTCATGTCCCACTCATGTCCCCCCAGCACCCCCACCCCCAACAATCAGGGGCACCTGCCAGCAGGCCCCCACTCATGTCTCACTCATGTCCCCCAGCACCCCCACCCCCCTGCAGTCAGGGGCACCTGCCAGCAGGCCCCCACTCATGTCCCACTCATGTCCCCCAACACCCCCACCCCCCAGCAGTCAGGGGCACCTGCCGGCAGGCCCCCACTCATGTCCCACTCATGTCCACCGGTACACCCACCCCCCAGCAGTCAGGGGCACCTGCCAGCAGGCCCCCAACTCATGTCCCACTCATGTCCCCCAACACCCCCACCCCCCAGCAGTCAGGGGCACCTGCCAACAGGCCCCGCACTCATGTCCCACTCATGTCCCCCAGCACCCCCACTCCCCAGCAGTCAGGGGCACCTGCCAGCAGGCCCCACTCATGTCCCCCAGCACCCCACCCCCCAAAAGTCAGGGGCACCTGCCAGCAGGCCCCCACTCATGTCCCCCAGCACTCCCACCCCCCAGCAGTCAGGGGCACCTGCCAGCAGGCCCCCACACCTGTCCCCCAGCACCCCCACCCCCCAGCAGTCAGGGGCACCTGCCAGCAGGCCCCCACTCATGTCCCCCAGCACCCCCACACAGCCCATCATCCCCAGCAGTCAGGGGCACGTGCCAGCAGGCCCCCACTCATGTCCCACTCATGTCCCCCAACACCCCCACCCCCCAGCAGTCAGGGGCACCAGCCAGCAGGCCCCCACTCATGTCCCACTCATGTCCACCAGCACGCCCACCCCCCAGCAGTCAGGGGCACCTGCCAGCAGGCCCCCAACTCATGTCCCACTCATGTCCCCCAACACCCCCACCCCCCAGCAGTCAGGGGCACCTGCCAGCAGGCCCCACTCATGTCCCCCAACACCCCACCCCCAACAGTCAGGGGCACCTACCAGCAGGCCCCCACTCATGTCCCCCAGCACTCCCACCCCCCAGCAGTCAGGGGCACCTGCCAGCAGGCCCCCACTCATGTCGTCCAGCACCCCCACCCGCCAGCAGTCAGGGGCACCTGCCAGCAGGCCCCCACTCATGTCCCCCAGCACCCCCACACACCCCAGCAGCCCCAGCAGTCAGGGGCACCTGCCAGCAGGCCCCCACTCAATTCCCACTCATGTCCCCCAGCACCCCCACCCCCAGCAGTCAGGGGCACCTGCCAGCAGGCCCCCACTCATGTCCCACTCATATCCCCCAGAACCCCCACCCCCAACAGTCAGGGGCACCTGCCAGCAGGCCCCCACTCATGTCTCACTCATGTCCCCCAGCACGCCCACCCCCCAGCAGTCAGGGGCACCTGCCAGCAGGCCCCCACTCATGTCCCACTCATGTCCCCTAACACCCCCACCCCCCAGCAGTCAGGGGCACCTGCCAGCAGGCCCCCACTCATGCCCCACTCATGTCCACCAGCACGCCCACCCCCCAGCAGTCAGGGGCACCTGCCAGCAGGCCCCCAACTCATGTCCCACTCATGTCCCCCAACACCCCCACCCCCAGCAGTCAGGGGCACCTGCCAGCAGGCCCCCACTCATGTCCCACTCATGTCCCCCAGCACCCCCACCCCCCCAGCAGTCAGGGGCACCTTCCAGCAGGCCCCCACTCATGGCCCCCAGCGCCCCCACCCCCCAGCAGTCAGGGGCACTGGCCAGCAGGCCCCCACTCATGTCCCACTCATGCCCCCCAGAACCCCCACCCCCCAGCAGTCAGGGGCACCTGCCAGCAGGCCCCCACTCATGTCTCACTCATGTCCCCCAGCACCCCCACCCCCCAGCAGTCAGGGGCACCTGCCAGCAGGCCCCCACTCATGTCCCACTCATGTCCCCCAACACCCCCACCCCCCAGCAGTCAGGGGCACCTGCCAACAGGCCCCCACTCATGTCCCACTCATGTCCACCAGCACGCCCACCCCCCAGCAGTCAGGGGCACCTGCCAGCAGGCCCCCAACTCATGTCCCACTCATGTCCCCCAACACCCCCCAGCAGTCAGGGGCACCTTCCAGCAGGCCCCCACTCATGTCCCCCAGCACCCCCACCCCCCAGCAGTCAGGGGCACCTGCCAGCAGGCCCCCACTCATGTCCTCCAGCACCCCCACCCCCCAACAGTCAGGGGCACCTGCCAGCAGGCCCCCACTCATGTCCCACTCATGTCCACCAGCACCCCCAGCCACCAGCAGTCAAGGGCACCTGCCAGCAGTCCCCCACTCATGTCCCACTCATGTCCCCCCAGCACCCCCACCCCCAACGGTCAGGGGCACCTGCCAGCAGGCCCCCACTCATGTCTCACTCATGTCCCCCAGCACCCCCACCCCCCAGCAGTCAGGGGCACCTGCCAGCAGGCCCCCACTCATGTCCCCCAACACCCCCACCCCCCAGCAGACAGGGGAACCTGCCAGCAGGCCCCCACTCATGTCCCACTCATGTCCACCAGCACACCCACCCCCCAGCAGTCAGGGGCACCTGCCAGCAGGCCCCCAACTCATGTCCCACTCATGTCCCCCAACACCCCCACCCCCCAGCAGTCAGGGGCACCTGCCAGCAGGCCCCCACTCATGTCCCACTCATGTCCCCCAGCAACCCCACTCCCCAGCAGTCAGGGGCACCTGCCAGCAGGCCCCACTCATGTCCCCCAACACCCCACCCCCCAACAGTCAGGGGCACCTGCCAGCAGGCCCCCACTCATGTCCCCCAGCACTCCCACCCCCCAGCAGTCAGGGGCACCTGCCAGCAGGCCCCCACTCATGTCGTCCAGCACCCCCACCCGCCAGCAGTCAGGGGCACCTACCAGCAGGCCCCCACTCATGTCCCCCAGCACCCCCACACACCCCAGCAGCCCCAGCAGTCAGGGGCACCTGCCAGCAGGCCCCCACTCAATTCCCACTCATGTCCCCCAGCACCCCCACCCCCAGCAGTCAGGGGCACCTGCCAGCAGGCCCCCACTCATGTCCCACTCATGTACCCCAGCACCCCCACACCCCAGCAGTCAGGGGCACCTGCCAGCAGGCCCCCACTCATGTCCCACTCATGTCCCCCAGCACCCCCACCCCCCAGCAGTCAGGGGCACCTGCCAGCAGGCCCCCACTCATGTCCCACTCATGTCCCCCAGCACCCCCATCCCCCAGCAGTCAGGGGCACCTTCCAGCAGGCCCCCACTCATGTCCTCCAGCACCCCCACCCCCCAGCAGTCAGGGGCACCTGCCAGCAGGCCCCCACTCATGTCCCACTCATGTACCCCAGCACCCCCACCGCCCCAACTGTCAGGGGCACCTGCCAGCAGGCCCCCACTCATGTCCCACTCATGTCCACCAGCACCCCCAGCCACCAGCAGTCAGCGGCACCTGCCAACAGGCCCCCACTCATGTCCCACTCATGTCCCCCAGCACCCCCACCCCCAACAATCAGGGGCACCTGCCAGCAGGCCCCCACTCATGTCCCACTCATGTCCATCGGCACACCCACCCCCCAGCAGTCAGGGGCACCTGCCAGCAGGCCCCCAACTCATGTCCCACTCATGTCCCCCAACACCCCCACCCCCCAGCAGTCAGGGGCACCTGCCAACAGGCCCCGCACTCATGTCCCACTCATGTCCCCCAGCACCCCCACTCCCCAGCAGTCAGGGGCACCTGCCAGCAGGCCCCACTCATGTCCCCCAGCACCCCACCCCCCAAAAGTCAGGGGCACCTGCCAGCAGGCCCCCACTCATGTCCCCCAGCACTCCCACCCCCCAGCAGTCAGGGGCACCTGCCAGCAGGCCCCCACACCTGTCCCCCAGCACCCCCACCCCCCAGCAATCAGGGGCACCTGCCAGCAGGCCCCCACTCATGTCCCCCAGCACCCCCACACAGCCCATCAACCCCAGCAGTCAGGGGCACCTGCCAGCAGGCCCCCACTCATGTCCCACTCATGTCCCCCAACACCCCCACCCCCCAGCAGTCAGGGGCACCTGCCAGCAGGCCCCCACTCATGTCCCACTCATGTCCACCAGCACGCCCACCCCCCAGCAGTCAGGGGCACCTGCCAGCAGGCCCCCAACTCCCCCACCCCCCAGCACCCCCAGCAGTCAGGGGCACCTGCCAGCAGGCCCCCAATCATGTCCCACTCATGTACCCCAGCACCCCCACCCCCCAGCAGTCAGGGGCACCTGCCAGCAGGTCCCCACTCATGTCCCCCAGCACTCCCACACCCCAGCAGTCAGGGGCACCTGCCAGCAGGCCCCCACTCATGTCTCACTCATGTCCCCCAGAACCCCCACCCCCCAGCAGTCAGGGGAACCTGCCAGCCGGCCCCCACTCATGTCCCCCAGCACCCCCACCCCCCAGCAGTCAGGGGCACCTGCCAGCAGGCCCCCACACATGTCCACCAGCACCCCCACCCCCCAGCAGTCAGGGGCACCTGCCAGCAGGCCCCCACTCATGTCCCCCCAGCACCCCCAACCCCCAACAGTCAGGGGCACCTGCCAGCAGGCCCCCACTGATGTCCCACTCATGTCGCCCAGCACCCCTTTCCCCCAGCAGTCAGGGACACCTGCCAGCAGGCCCCCACTCATGTCCCACACCACCCCCATCCCCCAGCAGTCAGGGGCACCTGCCAGCAGGCCCCCACTCATGTCCCCCAGCATCCCCACCCCCCAGCAGTCAGGGGCACCTGCCAGCAGGCCCCCACTCATGTCCCACACATGTCCCCCAGCACCCTCACCCCCCAGCAGTCAGGGGCACCTGCCAGCAGGCCCCCACACATGTCCCCCAGCACCCCACCCCCAAGCAGTCAGGGGCACCTGCCAGCAGGCCCCCACTCATGTCCCACTCATGTCCCCCAGCACCCCCACCCCCAGCAGTCAGGGGCACCTGCCAGCAGGCCCCAATTCATGTCCCATTCATGTCCACCAGCACCCCCAGCCATCAGGGGCACCTGCCAGCAGCCCCCCACTAATGTGCCACTCATGTCTCCCCAGCACCCCAACCCCCAACAGTCAGGGGCACCTGCCAGCAGGCCCCACTCATGTCCCCCAGCACCACACCCCCCAACAGTCAGGGGCACCTGCCAGCAGGCCCCCACTCATGTCCCCCAGCACTCCCACCCCCCAGCAGTCAGGGGCACCTGCCAGCAGGCCCCCACTCATGTCGCCCAGCACCCCTACCCCCCAGCAGTCAGGGGCACCTGCCAGCAGGCCCCCACTCATGTCCCCCAGCACCCCCACACACCCCAGCACCCCCAGCAGTCAGGGGCACCTGCCAGCAGGCTCCCACTCATGTCCCACTCATGTCCCTCAGCACCCCCCCCCAGCAGTCAGGGGCACCTGCCAGCAGGCCCCACTCATGTCCCACTCATGTACCCCAGCACCCCCACCCCCCAGCAGTCAGGGGCACCTGCCAGCAGGCCCCCACTCATGTCCTACTCATGTCCCCCAGCACCCCCACCCCCCAGCAGTCAGGGGCACCTGCCAGCAGGCCCCCACTGAGGTCCCACTCATGTCCCCCAGCACCCCCACCCCCCAGCAGTCAGGGGCACCTTCCAGCAGGCCCCCACTCATGTCCCCCAGCACCCCCACCCCCCAGCAGTCAGGGGCACCTGCCAGCAGGCCCCCACTCATGTCCCACTCATGTCCCCCAGCACACCCACCCACCAACAGTCAGGGGCACCTGCCAGCAGGCCCCCACTCATGTCCCACTCATGTCCACCAGCATCCCCAGCCACCAGCAGTCAGGGGCACCTGCCAGTAGGCCCCCACTCATGTCCCACCCATGTCCCCCCAGCACCACCAACCCCAACAGTCAGGGGCACCTGCCAGTAGGCCCCCACTCATGTCTCACTCATGTCCCCCAGCACCCCCACCCCCCAGCAGTCAGGGGCACCTGCCAGCAGGCCCCACTCATGTCCCCCAGCGCCCCACCCGCCAACAGTCAGGGTCACCTGCCAGCAGGCCCCCACTCATGTCCCCCAGCACTCCCACCCCCCAGCAGTCAGGGGCACCTGCCAGCAGGCCCCCACTCATGTCGCCCAGCACCCCCACCCCCCAGCAGTCAGGGGCACCTGCCAGCAGGCCCCCACTCATGTCCCACAGCACCACCACACACCCCAGCACCCCCAGCAGTCAGGGGCACCTGCCAGCGGGCTCCCACTCATGTCCCACTCATGTCCCCCAGCACCCCCACCCCCCAGCAGTCAGGGGCACCTGCCAGCAGGCCCCCACTCATGTCCAACTCATGTCCCCCAGCACCCCCACCCCCCAGCAGTCAGGGGCACCTTCCAGCAGGCCCCCACTCATGTCCCCCAGCACCCCCACCCCCCAGCAGTCAGGGGCACCTGCCAGCAGGCCCCCACTCATGTCCCACTCATGTCCCCCAGCACCCCCACCCCCCAACAGTCAGGGGCACCTGCCAGCAGGCCCCCACTCATGTCCCACTCATGTCCACCAGCACCCCCAGCCACCAGCAGTCAGGGGCACCTGCCAGCAGGCCCCCACTCATGTCCCACTCATGTCCCCCCAGCACCCCCACCCCCAACAGTCAGGGGCACCTGCCAGCAGGCCCCCACTCATGTCTCACTCATGTCCCCCAGCACCCCCACCCCCCAGCAGTCAGGGGCACCTGCCAGCAGGCCCCCACTCATGTCCCACTCATGTCCCCCAACACCCCCACCCCCCAGCAGTCAGGGGCACCTGACAGCAGGCCCCCAACTCATGTCCCACTCATGTCCCCCAACACCCCCCAGCAGTCAGGGGCACCTTCCAGCAGGCCCCCACTCATGTCCCCCAGCACCCCTACCCCCCAGCAGTCAGGGGCACCTGCCAGCAGGCCCCCACTCATGTCCCCCAGCACCCCCACCTCCCAACAGTCAGGGGCACCTGCCAGCAGGCCCCCACTCATGTCCCACTCATGTCCACCAGCACCCCCAGCCACCAGCAGTCAGGGGCACCTGCCAGCAGGCCCCCACTCATGTCCCACTCATGTCCCCCCAGCGCCCCCACCCCCAACAGTCAGGGGCTCCTGCCAGCAGGCCCCCACTCATGTCTCACTCATGTCCCCCAGCACCCCCACCCTCCAGCAGTCAGGGGCACCTGCCAGCAGGCCCCCACTCATGTCCCCCAACACCCCCAGCAGACAGGGGCACCTGCCAGCAGGCCCCCACTCATGTCCCACTCATGTCCACCAGCACGCCCACCCCCCAGCAGTCAGGGGCACCTGCCAGCAGGCCCCCGACTCATGTCCCACTCATGTCCCCCAACACCCCCACCCCCCAGCAGTCAGGGGCACCTGCCAGCAGGCCCCCACTCATGTCCCACTCATGGCCCCCAGCACCCCCACTCCCCAGCAGTCAGGGGCACCTGCCAGCAGGCCCCACTCATGTCCCCAGCACCCCACCCCCCAACAGTCAGGGGCACCTGCCAGCAGGCCCCCACTCATGTCCCCCAGCACTCCCACCCCCCAGCAGTCAGGGGCACCTGCCAGCAGGCCCCCACTCATGTCGTCGAGGACCCCCAACCCCCAGCAGTCAGGGGCACCTGCCAGCAGGCCCCCACACATGTCCCCCAGCACCCCCACCCCCCAGCAGTCAGGGGCACCTGCCAGCAGGCCCCCACTCATGTCCCCCAGCACCCCCACACACCCCATCACCCCCAGCAGTCAGGGGCACCTGCCAGCAGGCCCCCACTCATGTTCCACTCATGTCCCCCAACACCCCCACCCCCCAGCAGTCAGGGGCACCTGCCAGCAGGCCCCCAATCATGTTCCACTCATGTCCACCAGCACGCCCACCCCCCAGCAGTCAGGGGCACCTGCCAGCAGGCCCCCAACTCCCCCACCCCCCAGCACCCCCAGCAGTCAGGGGCACCTGCCAGCAGGCCCCCACTGCTAGCAGGCCCCCAATCATGTCCCACTCATGTACCCCAGCACCCCCACCCCCCAGCAGTCAGGGGCACCTGCCAGCAGGTCCCCACTCATGTCCCCCAGCACTCCCACCCCCAGGCAGTCAGGGGCACCTGCCAGCAGGCCCCCACTCATGTCTCACTCATGTCCCCCAGAACCCCCACTCCCCAGCAGTCAGGGGCACCTGCCAGCAGGCCCCCACTCATGTCCCACTCATGTCCCCCAGCACCCCCACCCCCAGCAGTCAGGGGCACCTGCCAGCAGGCCCCCACACATGTCCACCAGCACCCCCACCCCCCAGCAGTCAGGGGCACCTGCCAGCAGGCCCCCACTCATGTCCCACTCATGTCCCCCCAGCGCCCCCACCCCCCAACAGTCAGGGGCACCTGCCAGCAGGCCCCCACTGATGTCCCACTCATGTCGCCCAGCACCCCTTTCCCCCAGCAGTCAGGGACACCTGCCAGCAGGCCCCCACTCATGTCCCACTCATGTCCCACATCACCCCCATCCCCCAGCAGTCAGGGGCACCTGCCAGCAGGCCCCCACTCATGTCCCCCAGCATCCCCACCCCCAGCAGTCAGGGGCACCTGCCAGCAGCCCCCCACTCATGTCCCACACATGTCCCCTGGCACCCCCACCCCCCAGCAGTCAGGGGCACCTGTCAGCAGGCCCCCACACATGTCCCCCAGCACCCCACCCCCCAGCAGTCAGGGGCACCTGCCAGCAGGCCCCCACTCATGTCCCCCAGCACCCCCACCCCCCAGCAGTCAGGGGCACCTGCCAGCAGGCCCCCACACATGTCCCCCAGCACCCCACCCCCCAGTAGTCAGGGGCACCTGCCAGCAGGCCCCCACTCATGTCCCACTCATGTCCCCCAGCACCCCCACACGCCAGCAGTCAGGGGCACCTGCCAGCAGGCCCCCACTCATGTCCCTCTCATGTCCCCCAGCACCCCCACCCCCCAGCAGTCAGGGGCACCAGCACCCCCAGCCCCCAGCAGTCAGGGGCACCTGCCAGCAGCCCCCCACTCATGTGCCACTCATGTCCCCCCAGCACCCCCACCCCCCAGCAGTCAGGGGCACCTGCCAGCACGCCCCCACTCATGTCCCCCAGCACCCCCACCCCCCAGCAGTCAGGGGTACCTGCCAGCAAGCCCCCACTCATGTCCCACTCATGTACCCCAGCACCCCCACCCCCCAGCAGTCAGGGGCACCTGCCAGCAGGCCCCCACTCATGTCCCACTCTTGTCCCCCAGCACCCCCACCCCCCAGCAGTCAGGGGCACCTGCCGGCAGGCCCCCACTCATGTCCCACTCATGTCCCCCAGCACCCCCACCCCCCAGCTGTCAGGGGCACCTTCCAACAGGCCCCCACTCATGTCCCCCAGCACCCCCACCCCCCAGCAGTCAGGGGCACCTGCCAGCAGGCCCCCACTCATGTCCCATTCATGTCCACCAGCACCCCCACCCCCCAGCTGTCAGGGGCACCTTCCAACAGGCCCCCACTCATGTCCCCCAGCACCCCCACCCCCCAGCAGTCAGGGGCACCTGCCAGCAGGCCCCCACTCATGTCCCACTCATGTCCCCCCAGCACCCCCACCCCCAACAGTCAGGGGCACCTGCCAGCAGGCCCCCACTCATGTCTCACTCATGTCCCCCAGTACCCCCAACCCCCAGCAGTCAGGGGCACCTGCCACAGGCCCCCACTCATGTCCCACTCATGTCCCCCAACACCCCCACCCCCCAGCAGTCAGGGGCACCTGCCAGCAGGCCCCCACTCATGTCCCACTCATGGCCCCCAGCACCCCCACTCCCCAGCAGTCAGGGGCACCTGCCAGCAGGCCCCACTCATGTCCCCAGCACCCCACCCCCCAACAGTCAGGGGCACCTGCCAGCAGGCCCCCACTCATGTCCCCCAGCACTCCCACCCCCCAGCAGTCAGGGGCACCTGCCAGCAGGCCCCCACTCATGTCGTCGAGGACCCCCAACCCCCAGCAGTCAGGGGCACCTGCCAGCAGGCCCCCACACATGTCCCCCAGCACCCCCACCCCCCAGCAGTCAGGGGCACCTGCAGCAGGCCCCCACTCATGTCCCCCAGCACCCCCCACACACCCCATCACCCCCAGCAGTCAGGGGCACCTGCCAGCAGGCCCCCAACTCATGTCCCACTCATGTCCCCCAACACCCCCACCCCCCAGCAGTCAGGGGCACCTGCCAGCAGGCCCCCACTCATGTCCCACTCATGTCCCCCAGCACCCCCACCCCCCAGCAGTCAGGGGCACCTTCCAGCAGGCCCCCACTCATGTCCCCCAGCACCCCCACCCCCCAGCAGTCAGGGGCACTGGCCAGCAGGCCCCCACTCATGTCCCACTCATGTCCCCCAGCACCCCCACCCCCCAGCAGTCAGGGGCACCTTCCAGCAGGCCCCCACTCATGTCCCCCAGCACCCCCACCCCCCAGCAGTCAGGGGCACTGGCCAGCAGGCCCCCACTCATGTCCCACTCATGTCCCCCAACACCCCCACCCCCCAGCAGTCAGGGGCACCTGCCAACAGGCCCCCACTCATGTCCCACTCATGTCCACCAGCACGCCCACCCCCCAGCAGTCAGGGGCACCTGCCAGCAGGCCCCCATCTCATGTCCCACTCATGTCCCCCAACACCCCCCAGCAGTCAGGGGCACCTTCCAGCAGGCCCCCACTCATGTCCCCCAGCACCCCCACCCCCCAGCAGTCAGGGGCACCTGCCAGCAGGCCCCCACTCATGTCCCCCAGCACCCCCACCCCCCAACAGTCAGGGGCACCTGCCAGCAGTCCCCCACTCATGTCCCACTCATGTCCCCCAGCACCCCCACCCCCCAGCAGTCAGGGGCACCTGCCAGCAGGCCCCACTCATGTCTCACTCATGTCACCCAGCACCCCCACCCCCAGCAGTCAGGGGCACCTGCCAGCAGGCCCCCACTCATGTCTTCCAACTCCCCCCACCCCCCAGCAGACAGGGGCACCTGCCAGCAGGCCCCGACTCATGTCCCACTCATGTCCCCCAGCACCCCCACCCCCCAGCAGTCAGGGGCACCTGCCAGCAGGCCCCCACTCATGTCTCACTCATGTCCCCCAGCACCCCCACCCCCCAGCAGTCAGGGGCACCTGCCAGCAGGCCCCCACTCATGTCCCACTCATGTCCCCCAACACCCCCACCCCCCAGCAGTCAGGGGCACCTGCCAACAGGCCCCCACTCATGTCCCACTCATGTCCACCAGCACGCCCACCCCCCCAGCAGTCAGGGGCACCTGCCAGCAGGCCCCCATCTCATGTCCCACTCATGTCCCCCAACACCCCCCAGCAGTCAGGGGCACCTTCCAGCAGGCCCCCACTCATGTCCCCCAGCACCCCCACCCCCCAGCAGTCAGGGGCACCTGCCAGCAGGCCCCCACTCATGTCCCCCAGCACCCCCACCCCCCAACAGTCAGGGGCACCTGCCAGCAGTCCCCCACTCATGTCCCACTCATGTCCCCCAGCACCCCCACCCCCCAGCAGTCAGGGGCACCTGCCAGCAGGCCCCCACTCATGTCTCACTCATGTCACCCAGCACCCCCACCCCCCAGCAGTCAGGGGCACCTGCCAGCAGGCCCCCACTCATGTCTTCCAACTCCCCCACCCCCCAGCAGACAGGGGCACCTGCCAGCAGGCCCCGACTCATGTCCCACTCATGTCCACCAGCACGCCCACCCCCCAGCAGTCAGGGGCACCTGCCAGCAGGCCCCCAACTCATGTCCCACTCATGTCCCCCAACACCCCCACCCCCAGCAGTCAGGGGCACCTGCCAGCAGGCCCCCACTCATGTCCCCCAGCACCCCCACCCCCCAGCAGTCAGGGGCACTGGCCAGCAGGCCCCCACTCATGTCCCACTCATGTCCCCCAGCACCCCCACCCCCCAGCAGTCAGGGGCACCTGCCAGCAGGCCCCCACTCATGTCTCACTCATGTCCCCCAGCACCCCCACCCCCCAGCAGTCAGGGGCACCTGCCAGCAGGCCCCCACTCATGTCCCACTCATGTCCCCCAACACCCCCACCCCCCAGCAGTCAGGGGCACCTGCCAACAGGCCCCCACTCATGTCCCACTCATGTCCACCAGCACGCCCACCCCCCAGCAGTCAGGGGCACCTGCCAGCAGGCCCCCATCTCATGTCCCACTCATGTCCCCCAACACCCCCCAGCAGTCAGGGGCACCTTCCAGCAGGCCCCCACTCATGTCCCCCAGCACCCCCACCCCCCAGCAGTCAGGGGCACCTGCCAGCAGGCCCCCACTCATGTCCCCCAGCACCCCCACCCCCCAACAGTCAGGGGCACCTGCCAGCAGTCCCCCACTCATGTCCCACTCATGTCCCCCAGCACCCCCACCCCCCAGCAGTCAGGGGCACCTGCCAGCAGGCCCCCACTCATGTCTCACTCATGTCACCCAGCACCCCCACCCCCCAGCAGTCAGGGGCACCTGCCAGCAGGCCCCCACTCATGTCTTCCAACTCCCCCACCCCCCAGCAGACAGGGGCACCTGCCAGCAGGCCCCGACTCATGTCCCACTCATGTCCACCAGCACGCCCACCCCCCAGCAGTCAGGGGCACCTGCCAGCAGGCCCCCACTCATGTCCCACTCATGCCCCCCAACACCCCACCCCCCAACAGTCAGGGGCACCTGCCAGCAGGCCCCCACTCATGTCCCCCAGCACTCCCACCCCCCAGCAGTCAGGGGCACCTGCCAGCAGGCCCCCACTCATGTCGTCCAGCACCCCCACCCGCCAGCAGTCAGGGGCACCTGCCAGCAGGCCCCCACTCATGTCCCCCAGCACCTCCACACACCCCAGCAGCCCCAGCAGTCAGGGGCACCTGCCAGCAGGCCCCCACTCAATTCCCACTCATGTCCCCCAGCACCCCCACCCCCAGCAGTCAGGGGCACCTGCCAGCAGGCCCCCACTCATGTCCCACTCATATCACCCAGAACCCCCACCCCCAACAGTCAGGGGCACCTGCCAGCAGGCCCCCACTCATGTCTCACTCATGTCCCCCAGCACCCCCACCCCCCAGGAGTCAGGGGCACCTGCCAGCAGGCCCCCACTCATGTCCCACTCATGTCCCCTAACACCCCCACCCCCCAGCAGCCAGGGGCACCTGCCAGCAGGCCCCCACTCATGCCCCACTCATGTCCACCAGCACGCCCACCCCCCAGCAGTCAGGGACACCTGCCAGCAGGCCCCCAACTCATGTCCCACTCATGTCCCCCAACACCCCCACCCCCCAGCAGTCAGGGGCACCTGCCAGCAGGCCCCCACTCATGTCCCACTCATGTCCCCCAGCACCCCCACCCCCCAGCAGTCAGGGGCACCTTCCAGCAGGCCCCCACTCATGTCCCCCAGCACCCCCACCCCCCAGCAGTCAGGGGCACTGGCCAGCAGGCCCCCACTCATGTCCCACTCATGTCCCCCAGCACCCCCACCCCCCAGCAGTCAGGGGCACCTGCCAGCAGGCCCCCACTCATGTCTCACTCATGTCCCCCAGCACCCCCACCCCCCAGCAGTCAGGGGCACCTGCCAGCAGGCCCCCACTCATGTCCCACTCATGTCCCCCAACACCCCCACCCCCCAGCAGTCAGGGGCACCTGCCAACAGGCCCCCACTCATGTCCCACTCATGTCCACCAGCACGCCCACCCCCCAGCAGTCAGGGGCACCTGCCAGCAGGCCCCCATCTCATGTCCCACTCATGTCCCCCAACACCCCCCAGCAGTCAGGGGCACCTTCCAGCAGGCCCCCACTCATGTCCCCCAGCACCCCCACCCCCCAGCAGTCAGGGGCACCTGCCAGCAGGCCACCACTCATGTCCCCCAGCACCCCCACCCCCCAACAGTCAGGGGCACCTGCCAGCAGTCCCCCACTCATGTCCCACTCATGTCCACCAGCACCCCCAGCCACCAGCAGTCAAGGGCACCTGCCAGCAGGCCCCCACTCATGTCCCACTCATGTCCCCCAGAACCCCCACCCCCAACAGTGAGGGGCACCTGCCAGCAGGCCCCCACTCATGTCTCACTCATGTCCCCCAGCACCCCCACCCCCCAGCAGTCAGGGGCACCTGCCAGCAGGCCCCCACTCATGTCCCACTCATGTCCCCCAACACCCCCACCCCCCAGCAGTCAGGGACACCTGCCAGCAGGCCCCCACTCATGCCCCACTCATGTCCACCAGCACGCCCACCCCCCAGCAGTCAGGGGCACCTGCCAGCAGGCCCCCAACTCATGTCCCACTCATGTCCCCCAACACCCCCACCGCCCAGCAGTCAGGGGCACTTGCCAGCAGGCCCCCACTCATGTCCCACTCATGTCCCCCAGCACCCCCACTCCCCAGCAGTCAGGGGCACCTGCCAGCAGGCCCCACTCATGTCCCCCAGCACCCCACCCGCCAACAGTCAGGGGCACCTGCCAGCATGCCCCCACTCATGTCCCCCAGCACTCCCACCCCCCAGCAGTCAGGGGCACCTGCCAGCAGGCCCCCACTCATGTCGCCCAGCACCCCCACCCCCCAGCAGTCAGGGGCACCTGCCAGCAGGCCCCCACTCATGTCCCCCAGCACCCCCACACACCCCAGCACCCCCAGCAGTCAGGGGCACCTGCCAGCAGGCTCCCACTCATGTCCCACTCATGTCCCCCAGCACCCCCACCCCCAGCAGTCAGGGGCACCTGCCAGCAGGCCCCCACTCATGTCCCACTCATGTAACCCAGCACCCCCACCCCCCAGCAGTCAGGGGCACCTGCCAGCAGGCCCCCACTCATGTCCCACTCATGTCCCCCAGCACCCCCAGCAGTCAGGGGCACCTGCCAGCAGGCCCCCACTCATGTCCCCCAGCACCCCCACCCCCAGCAGTCAGGGGCACCTTCCAGCAGGCCCCCACTTATGTCCCCCAGCACCCCCACACCCCAGCAGTCAAGGGCACCTGCCAGCAGGCCCCCACTCATGTCCCACTCATGTCCCCCAGCACCCCCACCCCCCAACAGTCAGGGGCACCTGCAGGCAGGCCCCCACTCATGTCCCACTCATGTCCACCAGCACCCCCAGCCACCAGCAGTCAGGGGCACCTGCCAGCAGGCCCCCACTCATGTCCCACTCATGTCCCCCCAGCACCCCCACCCCCAAAAGTCAGGGGCACCTGCCAGCAGGCCCCCACTCATGTCTCACTCATGTCCCCCAGCACCCCCACCCCCAGCAGTCAGGGGCACCTGCCAGCAGGCCCCCACTCATGTCCCACTCATGTCCCCCAACACCCCCACCCCGCAGCAGTCAGGGGCACCTGCCAACAGGCCCGCACTCATGTCCCACTCATGTCCACCAGCACGCCCACCCCCCAGCAGTCAGGGGCACCTGCCAGCAGGCCCCCAACTTCATGTCCCACTCATGTCCCCCAACACACCCCAGCAGTCAGGGGCACCTTCCAGCAGGCCCCCACTCATGTCCCCCAGCACCCCCACCCCCCAGCAGTCAGGGGCACCTGCCAGCAGGCCCCCACTCATGTCCCCCAGCACCCCCACCCCCCAACAGTCAGGGGCACCTGCCAGCAGGCCCCCACTCATGTCCCACTCACGTCCACCAGCACCCCCAGCCACCAGCAGTCAGGGGCACCTGCCAGCAGGCCCCCACTCATGTCCCACTCATGTCCACCAGCACGCCCACCCCCCAGCAGTCAGGGGCACCTGCCAGCAGGCCCCCAACTCATGTCCCACTCATGTCCCCCAACACCCCCACCCCCCAGCAGTCAGGGGCACCTGCCAGCAGGCCCCCACTCATGTCCCACTCATGTCCCCCAGCAACCCCACTCCCCAGCAGTCAGGGGCACCTGCCAGCAGGCCCCACTCATGTCCCCCAACACCCCACCCCCCAACAGTCAGGGGCACCTGCCAGCAGGCCCCCACTCATGTCCCCCAGCACTCCCACCCCCCAGCAGTCAGGGGCACCTGCCAGCAGGCCCCACTCATGTCGTCCAGCACCCCCACCCGCCAGCAGTCAGGGGCACCTGCCAGCAGGCCCCCACTCATGTCCCCCAGCACCCCCACACACCCCAGAAGCCCCAGCAGTCAGGGGCACCTGCCAGCAGGCCCCCACTCAATTCCCACTCATGTCCCCCAGCACCCCCACCCCCAGCAGTCAGGGGCACCTGCCAGCAGGCCCCCACTCATGTCCCACTCATATCCCCCAGAACCCCACCCCCAACAGTCAGGGGCACCTGCCAGCAGGCCCCCCACTCATGTCTCACTCATGTCCCCGAGCACCCCCCACCCCCCAGCAGTCAGGGGCACCTGCCAGCAGGCCCCCACTCATGTCCCACTCATATCCCCCAACACCCCCACACCCCAGCAGTCAGGGGCACCTGCCAGCAGGCCCCCACTCATGCCCCACTCATGTCCACCAGCACGCCCACCGCCCAGCAGTCAGGGGCACTTGCCAGCAGGCCCCCACTCATGTCCCACTCATGTCCCTCATCACCCCCACTCCCCAGCAGTCAGGGGCACCTGCCAGCAGGCCCCACTCATGTCCCCCAGCACCCCACCCGCCAACAGTCAGGGGCACCTGCCAGCAGGCCCCCACTCATGTCCCCCAGCACTCCCACCCCCCAGCAGTCAGGGGCACCTGCCAGCAGGCCCCCACTCATGTCGCCCAGCACCCCACCCCCCAGCAGTCAGGGGCACCTGCCAGCAGGCCCCCACTCATGTCCCCCAGCACCCCACACACCCCAGCAGTCAGGGGCACCTGCCAGCAGGCTCCCACTCATGTCCCACTCATGTCCCCCAGCACCCCCACCCCCCAGCAGTCAGGGGCACCTGCCAGCAGGCCCCCACTCATGTCCCACTCATGTAACCCAGCACCCCCACCCCCCAGCAGTCAGGGGCACCTGCCAGCAGGCCCCACTCATGTCCCACTCATGTCCCCCAGCACCCCCACCCCCCAGCAGTCAGGGGCACCTGCCAGCACGCCCCCACTCATGTCCCACTCATGTCCCCCAGCACCCCCACCCCCCAGCAGTCAGGGGCACCTTCCAGCAGGCCCCCACTCATGTCCCCCAGCACCCCACCCCCCAGCAGTCAGGGCAGCTGCCAGCAGGCCCCCACTCATGTCCCACTCATGTCCCCCAGCACCCCTACCCCCAACAGTCAGGGGCACCTGCCAGCAGGCCCCCACTCATGTCCCACTCATGTCCACCAGCACCCCCAGCCACCAGCAGTCAGGGGCACCTGCCAGCAGGCCCCCACTCATGTCCCACTCATGTCCCCCCAGCACCCCCACCCCCAACAGTCAGCGGCACCTGCCAGCAGGCCCCCACTCATGTCTCACTCATGTCCCCCAGCATCCCCACCCCCCCAGCAGTCAGGGGCACCTGCCAGCAGGCCCCCACTCATGTCCCACTCTTGTCCCCCAACACCCCCACCCCCCAGCAGTCAGGGGCACCTGCCAACAGGCCCCCACTCATGTCCCACTCATGTCCACCAGCACGCCCCAGCAGTCAGGGGCACCTTCCAGCAGGCCCCCACTCATGTCCCCCAGCACCCCCACCCCCCAGCAGTCAGGGTCACCTGCCAGCAGGCCCCCACTCATGTCCCCCAGCACCCCCACACCCCAACAGTCAGGGGCACCTGCCAGCAGGCCCCCACTCATGTCTCACTCATGTCCCCCAGCACCCCCACCCCCCAGCAGTCAGGGGCACCTGCCAGCAGGCCCCCACTCATGTCCCACTCATGTCCCCCAACACCCCCACCCCCCAGCAGTCAGGGGCACCTGCCAGCAGGCCCCCAACTCATGTCCCACTCATGTCCCCCAACACCCCCCAGCAGTCAGGGGCACCTTCCAGCAGGCTCCCACTCATGTCCCCCAGCACCCCCACCCCCCAGCAGTCAGGGGCACCTGCCAGCAGGCCCCCACTCATGTCCCCCAGCATCCCCACCCCCCAACAGTCAGGGGCACCTGCCAGCAGGCCCCCACTCATGTCCCACTCATGTCCACCAGCACCCCCAGCCACCAGCAGTCAGGGGCACCTGCCAGCAGGCCCCCACTCATGTCCCACTCATGTCCCCCCAGACAACCCACCCCCAACAGTCAGGGGCACATGCCAGCAGGCCCCCACTCATGTCTCACTCATGTCCCCCAGCACCCCCACCCCCCAGCAGTCAGGGGCACCTGCCAGCAGGCCCCCACTCATGTCCTCCAACACCCCCCACCCCCCAGCAGACAGGGGCACCTGCCCGCAGGCCCCCACTCATGTCCCACTCATGTCCACCAGCACGCCCACCCCCCAGCAGTCAGGGCACCTGCCAGCAGGCCCCCAACTCATGTCCCACTCATGTCCCCCAACACCCCCACCCCCCAGCAGTCAGGGACACCTGCCAGCAGGCCCCCACTCATGTCCCACTCATGTCCCCCAGCAACCCCACTCCCCAGCAGTCAGGGGCACCTGCCAGCAGGCCCCACTCATGTCCCCCAACACCCCACCCCCCAACAGTCAGGGGCACCTGCCAGCAGGCCCCCACTCATGTCCCCCAGCACTCCCAACCCCCAGCAGTCAGGGGCACCTGCCAGCAGGCCCCCACTCATGTCGTCCAGCACCCCCACCCGCCAGCAGTCAGGGGCACCTGCCAGCAGGCCCCCACTCATGTCCCCCAGCACCCCCACACACCCCAGCAGTCCCAGCAGTCAGGGGCACCTGCCAGGAGGCCCCCACTCAGTTCCCACTCATGTCCCCCAGCACCCCCACCCCCAGCAGTCAGGGGCACCTGCCAGCAGGCCCCCACTCATGTCCCACTCATGTACCCAGCACCCCCACACCCCAGCAGTCAGGGGCACCTGCCAGCAGGCCCCCACTCATGTCCCCCAGCACCCCCACCCCCCAGCAGTCAGGGGCACCTGCCAGCAGGCCCCCACTCATGTCCCACTCATGTCCCCCAGCACCCCCATCCCCCAGCAGTCAGGGGCACCTTCAGCAGGCCCCCACTCATGTCCTCCAGCACCCCCACCCCCCAGCAGTCAGGGGCACCTGCCAGCAGGCCCCCACTCATGTCCCACTCATGTCCCCCAGCACCCCTACCGCCCCAACAGTCAGGGGCACCTGCCAGCAGGCCCCCACTCATGTCCCACTCATGTCCACCAGCACCCCCAGCAGTCAGCGGCACCTGCCAGCAGGCCCCCACTCATGTCCCACTCATGTCCCCCCAGCACCCCCACCCCAACAGTCAGGGGCACCTGCCAGCAGGCCCCCACTCATGTCTCACTCATGTCCCCCAGCACCCCCACCCCCAGCAGTCAGGGGCACCTGCCAGCAGGCCCCCACTCATGTCCCACTCATGTCCCCCAACACCCCCACCCCCCAGCAGTCAGGGGCACCTGCCAGCAGGCCCCCACTCATGTCCCACTCATGTCCACCGGCACGCCCACCCCCCCAGCAGTCAGGGGCACCTGCCAGCAGGCCCCCAACTCATGTCCCACTCATGTCCCCCAACACCCCCACCCCCCAGCAGTCAGGGGCACCTGCCAACAGGCCCCGCACTCATGTCCCACTCATGTCCCCCAGCACCCCCACTCCCCAGCAGTCAGGGGCACCTGCCAGCAGGCCCCACTCATGTCCCCCAGCACCCCACCCCCCAACAGTCAGGGGCACCTGCCAGCAGGCCCCCACTCATGTCCCCCAGCACTCCCACCCCCCAGCAGTCAGGGGCACCTGCCAGCAGGCCCCCACACCTGTCCCCCAGCACCCCCACCCCCCAGCAGTCAGGAGCACCTGCCAGCAGGCCCCCACTCATGTCCCCCAGCACCCGCACACAGCCCATCACCCCCAGCAGTCAGGGCCACCTGCCAGCAGGCCCACACTCATGTCCCACTCATGTACCCCAACACCCCCACCCCCCAGCAGTCAGGGGCACCTACCCAGCAGGCCCACACTCATGTCCCACTCATGTCCACCAGCACGCCCACCCTCAGCAGTCAGGGGCACCTGCCAGCAGGCCCCCAACTCCCCCACCCCCCAGCACCCCCAGCAGTCAGGGGCACCTGCCAGCAGGCCCCCACTGCCAGCAGGCCCCCAATCATGTCCCACTCAATGGACCCCAGCACCCCCACCCCCCAGCAGTCAGGGGCACCTGCCAGCAGGTCGCCACTCATGTCCCCCAGCACTCCCACCCCCAGCAGTCAGGGGCACCTGCCAGCAGGCCCCCACTCATGTCTCACTCATGTCCCCCAGAACCCCCACCCCCCAGCAGTCAGGGGGAACCTGCCAGCAGGCCCCCACTCATGTCCCACTCATGTCCCCAGGCACCCCCACCCCCCAGCAGTCAGGGGCACCTGCCAGCAGGCCCCCACTCATGTCTCACTCATGTCACCCAGCACCCCCACCCCCCAGCAGTCAGGGGCACCTGCCAGCAGGCCCCCACTCATTGTCTTCCAACTCCCCACCCCCCAGCAGACAGGGGCACCTGCCAGCAGGCCCCCACTCATGTCCCACTCATGTCCACCAGCACCCACACCCCCCAGCAGTCAGGGGCACCTGCCAGCAGGGCCCCCAACTCATGTCCCACTCATGTCCCCCAACACCCCCACCCCCCAGCAGTCAGGGGCACCTGCCAGCAGGCCCCCACTCATGTCCCACTCATGCCCCCCAGCAACCCCACTCCCCAGCAGTCAGGGCACCTGCCAGCAGGCCCCACTCATGTCCCCCAACACCCCACCCCCCAACAGTCAGGGGCACCTGCCAGCAGGCCCCCACTCATGTCCCCCAGCACTCCCACCCCCCAGCAGTCAGGGGCACCTGCCAGCAGGCCCCCACTCATGTCGTCCAACACCCCCACCCGCCAGCAGTCAGGGCCCCTGCCAGCAGGCCCCCACTCATGTCCCCCAGCACCCCCAACACACCCCAGCAGCCCCAGCAGTCAGGGGCACCTGCCAGCAGGCCCCCACTCAATTCCCACTCATGTCCCCCAGCACCCCCACCCCCAGCAGTCAGGGGCACCTGCCAGCAGGCCCCCACTCATGTCCCACTCATATCCCCCAGAACCCCCACCCCCAACAGTCAGGGGCACCTGCCAGCAGGCCCCCACTCATGTCTCACTCATGTCCCCCAGCACCCCCACCCCCCAGGAGTCAGGGGCACCTGCCAGCAGGCCCCCACTCATGTCCCACTCATGTCCCCTAACATCCCCACCCCCAGCAGCCCAGGGGCACCTGCCAGCAGGCCCCCACTCATGCCCCACTCATGTCCACCAGCACGCCCACCCCCCAGCAGTCAGGGGCACCTGCCAGCAGGCCCCCAACTCATGTCCCACTCATGTCCCCCCAACACCCCCACCCCCCAGCAGTCAGGGGCACCTGCCAGCAGGCCCCACTCTGTCCCACTCATGTCCCCCAGCACCCCCACCCCCCAGCAGTCAGGGGCACCTTCCAGCAGGCCCCCACTCATGTCCCCCAGCACCCCACCCCCCAGCAGTCAGGGGCACTGGCCAGCAGGCCCCCACTCATGTCCCACTCATGTCCCCCAGCACCCCCACCCCCAGCATTCAGGGCACCTGCCAGCAGGCCCCCACTCATGTCTCACTCATGTCCCCCAGCACCCCCACCCCCAGCAGTCAGGGGCACCTGCCAGCAGGCCCCCACTCATGTCCCACTCATGTCCCCAACACCCCCACCCCCCAGCAGTCCAGGGCACCTGCCAACAGGCCCCCACTCATGTCCCACTCATGTCCACCAGCACGCCCACCCCCCAGCAGTCACGGGCACCTGCCAGCAGGCCCCCCATCTCATGTCCCACTCATGTCCCCCAAACACCCCCCAGCAGTCAGGGGCACCTTCCAGCAGGCCCCCACTCATGTCCCCCAGCACCCCCACCCCCCAGCAGTCAGGGCACCTGCCAGCAGGCCCCCACTCATGTCCCCAGCACCCCACCCCCCAACAGTCAGGGGCACCTGCCAGCAGTCCCCCACTCATGTCCCACTCATGTCCACCAGCACCCCCAGCCACCAGCAGTCAAGGCACCTGCCAGCAGGCCCCCACTCATGTCCCACTCATGTCCCCCCAGCACCCCCACCCCCAACAGTCAGGGGCACCTGCCAGCAGGCCCCCACTCATGTCTCACTCATGTCCCCAGCACCCCCACCCCCCAGCAGTCAGGGCACCTGCCAGCAGGCCCCCTCTCATGTCCCCCAACACCCCACCCCCCAGCAGACAGGGGCACCTGCCAGCAGGCCCCCACTCATGTCCCACTCATGTCCACCAGCACGCCCACCCCCCAGCAGTCGAGGGCACCTGCCAGCAGGCTCCCAACTCATGTCCCACTCATGTCCCCCAACACCCCCCACCCCCCAGCAGTCAGGGGCACCTGCCAGCAGCCCCCACTCATGTCCCACTCATGTCCCCCAGCAACCCCACTCCCCAGCAGTCAGGGGCACCTGCCAGCAGGCCCAACTCATGTCCCCCAACACCCCACCCCCCAACAGTCAGGGGCACCTGCCAGCAGGCCCCCACTCATGTCCCCCAGCACTCCCACCCCCCAGCAGTCAGGGGCACCTGCCAGCAGGCCCCCACTCATGTCGTCCAGCACCCCCACCCGCCAGCAGTCAGGGGCACCTGCCAGCAGGCCCCCACTCATGTCCCCAGCACCCCCACACACCCCAGCAGCCCCAGCAGTCAGGGGCACCTGCCAGCAGGCCCCCACTCAATTCCCACTCATGTCCCCCAGCACCCCCACCCCCAGCAGTCAGGGGCACCTGCCAGCAGGCCCCCACTCATGTCCCACTCATGTACCCCAGCACCCCACACCCCAGCAGTCAGGGGCACCTGCCAGCAGGCCCCCACTCATGTCCCACTCATGTCCCCCAGCACCCCCACCCCCCAGCAGTCAGGGGCACCTGCCAGCAGGCCCCCACTCATGTCCCACTCATGTCCCCCAGCACCCCCATCCCCCAGCAGTCAGGGGCACCTTCCAGCAGGCCCCCACTCATGTCCTCCAGCACCCCCACCCCCCAGCAGTCAGGGCACCTGCCAGCAGGCCCCCACTCATGTCCCACTCATGTCCCCCAGCACCCCCACCGCCCCAACTGTCAGGGGCACCTGCCAGCAGGCCCCCACTCATGTCCCACTCATGTCCACCAGCACCCCCAGCCACCAGCAGTCAGCGGCACCTGCCAGCAGGCCCCCACTCATGTCCCACTCATGTCCCCCCAGCACCCCCACCCCCAACAATCAGGGGCACCTGCCAGCAGGCCCCCACTCATGTCTCACTCATGTCCCCCAGCACCCCCACCCCCCTGCAGTCAGGGGCACCTGCCAGCAGGCCCCCACTCATGTCCCACTCATGTCCCCCAACACCCCCACCCCCCAGCAGTCAGGGGCACCTGCCGGCAGGCCCCCACTCATGTCCCACTCATGTCCACCGGTACACCCACCCCCCAGCAGTCAGGGGGCACCTGCCAGCAGGCCCCCAACTCATGTCCCACTCATGTCCCCCAACACCCCCACCCCCCAGCAGTCAGGGGCACCTGCCAACAGGCCCCGCACTCATGTCCCACTCATGTCCCCCAGCACCCCCACTCCCCAGCAGTCAGGGGCACCTGCCAGCAGGCCCCACTCATGTCCCCCAGCACCCCACCCCCCAAAAGTCAGGGGCACCTGCCAGCAGGCCCCCACTCATGTCCCCCAGCACTCCCACCCCCCAGCAGTCAGGGGCACCTGCCAGCAGGCCCCCACACCTGTCCCCCAGCACCCCCACCCCCCAGCAGTCAGGGGCACCTGCCAGCAGGCCCCCACTCATGTCCCCCAGCACCCCCACACAGCCCATCATCCCCAGCAGACAGGGGCACGTGCCAGCAGGCCCCCACTCATGTCCCACTCATGTCCCCCAACACCCCCACCCCCCAGCAGTCAGGGGCACCAGCCAGCAGGCCCCCACTCATGTCCCACTCATGTCCACCAGCACGCCCACCCCCCAGCAGTCAGGGGCACCTGCCAGCAGGCCCCCAACTCATGTCCCACTCATGTCCCCCAACACCCCCACCCCCCAGCAGTCAGGGGCACCTGCCAGCAGGCCCCACTCATGTCCCCCAACACCCCACCCCCAACAGTCAGGGGCACCTACCAGCAGGCCCCCACTCATGTCCCCCAGCACTCCCACCCCCCAGCAGTCAGGGGCACCTGCCAGCAGGCCCCCACTCATGTCGTCCAGCACCCCCACCCGCCAGCAGTCAGGGGCACCTGCCAGCAGGCCCCCACTCATGTCCCCCAGCACCCCCACACACCCCAGCAGCCCCAGCAGTCAGGGGCACCTGCCAGCAGGCCCCCACTCAATTCCCACTCATGTCCCCCAGCACCCCCACCCCCAGCAGTCAGGGGCACCTGCCAGCAGGCCCCCACTCATGTCCCACTCATATCCCCCAGAACCCCCACCCCCAACAGTCAGGGGCACCTGCCAGCAGGCCCCCACTCATGTCTCACTCATGTCCCCCAGCACGCCCACCCCCCAGCAGTCAGGGGCACCTGCCAGCAGGCCCCCACTCATGTCCCACTCATGTCCCCTAACACCCCCACCCCCCAGCAGTCAGGGGCACCTGCCAGCAGGCCCCCACTCATGCCCCACTCATGTCCACCAGCACGCCCACCCCCCAGCAGTCAGGGGCACCTGCCAGCAGGCCCCCAACTCATGTCCCACTCATGTCCCCCAACACCCCCACCCCCAGCAGTCAGGGGCACCTGCCAGCAGGCCCCCACTCATGTCCCACTCATGTCCCCCAGCACCCCCACCCCCCCAGCAGTCAGGGGCACCTTCCAGCAGGCCCCCACTCATGTCCCCCAGCGCCCCCACCCCCCAGCAGTCAGGGGCACTGGCCAGCAGGCCCCCACTCATGTCCCACTCATGTCCCCCAGAACCCCCACCCCCCAGCAGTCAGGGGCACCTGCCAGCAGGCCCCCACTCATGTCTCACTCATGTCCCCCAGCACCCCCACCCCCCAGCAGTCAGGGGCACCTGCCAGCAGGCCCCCACTCATGTCCCACTCATGTCCCCCAACACCCCCACCCCCCAGCAGTCAGGGGCACCTGCCAACAGGCCCCCACTCATGTCCCACTCATGTCCACCAGCACGCCCACCCCCCAGCAGTCAGGGGCACCTGCCAGCAGGCCCCCAACTCATGTCCCACTCATGTCCCCCAACACCCCCCAGCAGTCAGGGGCACCTTCCAGCAGGCCCCCACTCATGTCCCCCAGCACCCCCACCCCCCAGCAGTCAGGGGCACCTGCCAGCAGGCCCCCACTCATGTCCTCCAGCACCCCCACCCCCCAACAGTCAGGGGCACCTGCCAGCAGGCCCCCACTCATGTCCCACTCATGTCCACCAGCACCCCCAGCCACCAGCAGTCAAGGGCACCTGCCAGCAGTCCCCCACTCATGTCCCACTCATGTCCCCCCAGCACCCCCACCCCCAACGGTCAGGGGCACCTGCCAGCAGGCCCCCACTCATGTCTCACTCATGTCCCCCAGCACCCCCACCCCCCAGCAGTCAGGGGCACCTGCCAGCAGGCCCCCACTCATGTCCCCCAACACCCCCACCCCCCAGCAGACAGGGGAACCTGCCAGCAGGCCCCCACTCATGTCCCACTCATGTCCACCAGCACACCCACCCCCCAGCAGTCAGGGGCACCTGCCAGCAGGCCCCCAACTCATGTCCCACTCATGTCCCCCAACACCCCCACCCCCCAGCAGTCAGGGGCACCTGCCAGCAGGCCCCCACTCATGTCCCACTCATGTCCCCCAGCAACCCCACTCCCCAGCAGTCAGGGGCACCTGCCAGCAGGCCCCACTCATGTCCCCCAACACCCCACCCCCCAACAGTCAGGGGCACCTGCCAGCAGGCCCCCACTCATGTCCCCCAGCACTCCCACCCCCAGCAGTCAGGGGCACCTGCCAGCAGGCCCCCACTCATGTCGTCCAGCACCCCCACCCGCCAGCAGTCAGGGGCACCTACCAGCAGGCCCCCACTCATGTCCCCCAGCACCCCCACACACCCCAGCAGCCCCAGCAGTCAGGGGCACCTGCCAGCAGGCCCCCACTCAATTCCCACTCATGTCCCCCAGCACCCCCACCCCCAGCAGTCAGGGGCACCTGCCAGCAGGCCCCCACTCATGTCCCACTCATGTACCCCAGCACCCCCACACCCCAGCAGTCAGGGGCACCTGCCAGCAGGCCCCCACTCATGTCCCACTCATGTCCCCCAGCACCCCCACCCCCCAGCAGTCAGGGGCACCTGCCAGCAGGCCCCCACTCATGTCCCACTCATGTCCCCCAGCACCCCCATCCCCCAGCAGTCAGGGGCACCTTCCAGCAGGCCCCCACTCATGTCCTCCAGCACCCCCACCCCCCAGCAGTCAGGGGCACCTGCCAGCAGGCCCCCACTCATGTCCCACTCATGTACCCCAGCACCCCCACCGCCCCAACTGTCAGGGGCACCTGCCAGCAGGCCCCCACTCATGTCCCACTCATGTCCACCAGCACCCCCAGCCACCAGCAGTCAGCGGCACCTGCCAACAGGCCCCCACTCATGTCCCACTCATGTCCCCCAGCACCCCCACCCCCAACAATCAGGGGCACCTGCCAGCAGGCCCCCACTCATGTCCCACTCATGTCCATCGGCACACCCACCCCCCAGCAGTCAGGGGCACCTGCCAGCAGGCCCCCAACTCATGTCCCACTCATGTCCCCCAACACCCCCACCCCCCAGCAGTCAGGGGCACCTGCCAACAGGCCCCGCACTCATGTCCCACTCATGTCCCCCAGCACCCCCACTCCCCAGCAGTCAGGGGCACCTGCCAGCAGGCCCCACTCATGTCCCCCAGCACCCCACCCCCCAAAAGTCAGGGGCACCTGCCAGCAGGCCCCCACTCATGTCCCCCAGCACTCCCACCCCCCAGCAGTCAGGGGCACCTGCCAGCAGGCCCCCACACCTGTCCCCCAGCACCCCCACCCCCCAGCAATCAGGGGCACCTGCCAGCAGGCCCCCACTCATGTCCCCCAGCACCCCCACACAGCCCATCAACCCCAGCAGTCAGGGGCACCTGCCAGCAGGCCCCCACTCATGTCCCACTCATGTCCCCCAACACCCCCACTCCCCAGCAGTCAGGGGCACCTGCCAGCAGGCCCCCACTCATGTCCCACTCATGTCCACCAGCACGCCCACCCCCCAGCAGTCAGGGGCACCTGCCAGCAGGCCCCCAACTCCCCCACCCCCCAGCACCCCCAGCAGTCAGGGGCACCTGCCAGCAGGCCCCCAATCATGTCCCACTCATGTACCCCAGCACCCCCACCCCCCAGCAGTCAGGGGCACCTGCCAGCAGGTCCCCACTCATGTCCCCCAGCACTCCCACACCCCAGCAGTCAGGGGCACCTGCCAGCAGGCCCCCACTCATGTCTCACTCATGTCCCCCAGAACCCCCACCCCCCAGCAGTCAGGGGAACCTGCCAGCCGGCCCCCACTCATGTCCCCCAGCACCCCCACCCCCCAGCAGTCAGGGGCACCTGCCAGCAGGCCCCCACACATGTCCACCAGCACCCCCACCCCCCAGCAGTCAGGGGCACCTGCCAGCAGGCCCCCACTCATGTCCCCCCAGCACCCCCAACCCCCAACAGTCAGGGGCACCTGCCAGCAGGCCCCCACTGATGTCCCACTCATGTCGCCCAGCACCCCTTTCCCCCAGCAGTCAGGGACACCTGCCAGCAGGCCCCCACTCATGTCCCACACCACCCCCATCCCCCAGCAGTCAGGGGATCCTGCCAGCAGGCCCCCACTCATGTCCCCCAGCATCCCCACCCCCCAGCAGTCAGGGGCACCTGCCAGCAGGCCCCCACTCATGTCCCACACATGTCCCCCAGCACCCTCACCCCCCAGCAGTCAGGGGCACCTGCCAGCAGGCCCCCACACATGTCCCCCAGCACCCCACCCCCAAGCAGTCAGGGGCACCTGCCAGCAGGCCCCCACTCATGTCCCACTCATGTCCCCCAGCACCCCCACCCCCAGCAGTCAGGGGCACCTGCCAGCAGGCCCCAATTCATGTCCCATTCATGTCCACCAGCACCCCCAGCCATCAGGGGCACCTGCCAGCAGCCCCCCACTAATGTGCCACTCATGTCTCCCCAGCACCCCAACCCCCAACAGTCAGGGGCACCTGCCAGCAGGCCCCACTCATGTCCCCCAGCACCACACCCCCCAACAGTCAGGGGCACCTGCCAGCAGGCCCCCACTCATGTCCCCCAGCACTCCCACCCCCCAGCAGTCAGGGGCACCTGCCAGCAGGCCCCCACTCATGTCGCCCAGCACCCCTACCCCCCAGCAGTCAGGGGCACCTGCCAGCAGGCCCCCACTCATGTCCCCCAGCACCCCCACACACCCCAGCACCCCCAGCAGTCAGGGGCACCTGCCAGCAGGCTCCCACTCATGTCCCACTCATGTCCCTCAGCACCCCCCCCCAGCAGTCAGGGGCACCTGCCAGCAGGCCCCACTCATGTCCCACTCATGTACCCCAGCACCCCCACCCCCCAGCAGTCAGGGGCACCTGCCAGCAGGCCCCCACTCATGTCCTACTCATGTCCCCCAGCACCCCCACCCCCCAGCAGTCAGGGGCACCTGCCAGCAGGCCCCCACTGAGGTCCCACTCATGTCCCCCAGCACCCCCACCCCCCAGCAGTCAGGGGCACCTTCCAGCAGGCCCCCACTCATGTCCCCCAGCACCCCCACCCCCCAGCAGTCAGGGGCACCTGCCAGCAGGCCCCCACTCATGTCCCACTCATGTCCCCCAGCACACCCACCCACCAACAGTCAGGGGCACCTGCCAGCAGGCCCCCACTCATGTCCCACTCATGTCCACCAGCATCCCCAGCCACCAGCAGTCAGGGGCACCTGCCAGTAGGCCCCCACTCATGTCCCACCCATGTCCCCCCAGCACCACCAACCCCAACAGTCAGGGGCACCTGCCAGTAGGCCCCCACTCATGTCTCACTCATGTCCCCCAGCACCCCCACCCCCCAGCAGTCAGGGGCACCTGCCAGCAGGCCCCACTCATGTCCCCCAGCGCCCCACCCGCCAACAGTCAGGGTCACCTGCCAGCAGGCCCCCACTCATGTCCCCCAGCACTCCCACCCCCCAGCAGTCAGGGGCACCTGCCAGCAGGCCCCCACTCATGTCGCCCAGCACCCCCACCCCCCAGCAGTCAGGGGCACCTGCCAGCAGGCCCCCACTCATGTCCCACAGCACCCCCACACACCCCAGCACCCCCAGCAGTCAGGGGCACCTGCCAGCGGGCTCCCACTCATGTCCCACTCATGTCCCCCAGCACCCCCACCCCCCAGCAGTCAGGGGCACCTGCCAGCAGGCCCCCACTCATGTCCAACTCATGTCCCCCAGCACCCCCACCCCCCAGCAGTCAGGGGCACCTTCCAGCAGGCCCCCACTCATGTCCCCCAGCACCCCCACCCCCCAGCAGTCAGGGGCACCTGCCAGCAGGCCCCCACTCATGTCCCACTCATGTCCCCCAGCACCCCCACCCCCCAACAGTCAGGGGCACCTGCCAGCAGGCCCCCACTCATGTCCCACTCATGTCCACCAGCACCCCCAGCCACCAGCAGTCAGGGGCAC
This sequence comes from Ambystoma mexicanum, assembly GCF_040938575.1. Lineage (NCBI taxonomy): Eukaryota > Metazoa > Chordata > Amphibia > Caudata > Ambystomatidae > Ambystoma > Ambystoma mexicanum. Next base: position 573,338,429 of record NC_090923.1, read on the forward strand.
CTGCCAGCAGGCCCCCACTCATGTCCCACTCATGTCCCCCCAGCACCCCCACCCCCAACAGTCAGGGGCACCTGCCAGCAGGCCCCCACTCATGTCTCACTCATGTCCCCCAGCACCCCCACCCCCCAGCAGTCAGGGGCACCTGCCAGCAGGCCCCCACTCATGTCCCACTCATGTCCCCCAACACCCCCACCCCCCAGCAGTCAGGGGCACCTGACAGCAGGCCCCCAACTCATGTCCCACTCATGTCCCCCAACACCCCCCAGCAGTCAGGGGCACCTTCCAGCAGGCCCCCACTCATGTCCCCCAGCACCCCTACCCCCCAGCAGTCAGGGGCACCTGCCAGCAGGCCCCCACTCATGTCCCCCAGCACCCCCACCTCCCAACAGTCAGGGGCACCTGCCAGCAGGCCCCCACTCATGTCCCACTCATGTCCACCAGCACCCCCAGCCACCAGCAGTCAGGGGCACCTGCCAGCAGGCCCCCACTCATGTCCCACTCATGTCCCCCCAGCGCCCCCACCCCCAACAGTCAGGGGCTCCTGCCAGCAGGCCCCCACTCATGTCTCACTCATGTCCCCCAGCACCCCCACCCTCCAGCAGTCAGGGGCACCTGCCAGCAGGCCCCCACTCATGTCCCCCAACACCCCCAGCAGACAGGGGCACCTGCCAGCAGGCCCCCACTCATGTCCCACTCATGTCCACCAGCACGCCCACCCCCCAGCAGTCAGGGGCACCTGCCAGCAGGCCCCCGACTCATGTCCCACTCATGTCCCCCAACACCCCCACCCCCCAGCAGTCAGGGGCACCTGCCAGCAGGCCCCCACTCATGTCCCACTCATGGCCCCCAGCACCCCCACTCCCCAGCAGTCAGGGGCACCTGCCAGCAGGCCCCACTCATGTCCCCAGCACCCCACCCCCCAACAGTCAGGGGCACCTGCCAGCAGGCCCCCACTCATGTCCCCCAGCACTCCCACCCCCCAGCAGTCAGGGGCACCTGCCAGCAGGCCCCCACTCATGTCGTCGAGGACCCCCAACCCCCAGCAGTCAGGGGCACCTGCCAGCAGGCCCCCACACATGTCCCCCAGCACCCCCACCCCCCAGCAGTCAGGGGCACCTGCCAGCAGGCCCCCACTCATGTCCCCCAGCACCCCCACACACCCCATCACCCCCAGCAGTCAGGGGCACCTGCCAGCAGGCCCCCACTCATGTTCCACTCATGTCCCCCAACACCCCCACCCCCCAGCAGTCAGGGGCACCTGCCAGCAGGCCCCCAATCATGTTCCACTCATGTCCACCAGCACGCCCACCCCCCAGCAGTCAGGGGCACCTGCCAGCAGGCCCCCAACTCCCCCACCCCCCAGCACCCCCAGCAGTCAGGGGCACCTGCCAGCAGGCCCCCACTGCTAGCAGGCCCCCAATCATGTCCCACTCATGTACCCCAGCACCCCCACCCCCCAGCAGTCAGGGGCACCTGCCAGCAGGTCCCCACTCATGTCCCCCAGCACTCCCACCCCCAGGCAGTCAGGGGCACCTGCCAGCAGGCCCCCACTCATGTCTCACTCATGTCCCCCAGAACCCCCACTCCCCAGCAGTCAGGGGCACCTGCCAGCAGGCCCCCACTCATGTCCCACTCATGTCCCCCAGCACCCCCACCCCCAGCAGTCAGGGGCACCTGCCAGCAGGCCCCCACACATGTCCACCAGCACCCCCACCCCCCAGCAGTCAGGGGCACCTGCCAGCAGGCCCCCACTCATGTCCCACTCATGTCCCCCCAGCGCCCCCACCCCCCAACAGTCAGGGGCACCTGCCAGCAGGCCCCCACTGATGTCCCACTCATGTCGCCCAGCACCCCTTTCCCCCAGCAGTCAGGGACACCTGCCAGCAGGCCCCCACTCATGTCCCACTCATGTCCCACATCACCCCCATCCCCCAGCAGTCAGGGGCACCTGCCAGCAGGCCCCCACTCATGTCCCCCAGCATCCCCACCCCCAGCAGTCAGGGGCACCTGCCAGCAGCCCCCCACTCATGTCCCACACATGTCCCCTGGCACCCCCACCCCCCAGCAGTCAGGGGCACCTGTCAGCAGGCCCCCACACATGTCCCCCAGCACCCCACCCCCCAGCAGTCAGGGGCACCTGCCAGCAGGCCCCCACTCATGTCCCCCAGCACCCCCACCCCCCAGCAGTCAGGGGCACCTGCCAGCAGGCCCCCACACATGTCCCCCAGCACCCCACCCCCCAGTAGTCAGGGGCACCTGCCAGCAGGCCCCCACTCATGTCCCACTCATGTCCCCCAGCACCCCCACACGCCAGCAGTCAGGGGCACCTGCCAGCAGGCCCCCACTCATGTCCCTCTCATGTCCCCCAGCACCCCCACCCCCCAGCAGTCAGGGGCACCAGCACCCCCAGCCCCCAGCAGTCAGGGGCACCTGCCAGCAGCCCCCCACTCATGTGCCACTCATGTCCCCCCAGCACCCCCACCCCCCAGCAGTCAGGGGCACCTGCCAGCACGCCCCCACTCATGTCCCCCAGCACCCCCACCCCCCAGCAGTCAGGGGTACCTGCCAGCAAGCCCCCACTCATGTCCCACTCATGTACCCCAGCACCCCCACCCCCCAGCAGTCAGGGGCACCTGCCAGCAGGCCCCCACTCATGTCCCACTCTTGTCCCCCAGCACCCCCACCCCCCAGCAGTCAGGGGCACCTGCCGGCAGGCCCCCACTCATGTCCCACTCATGTCCCCCAGCACCCCCACCCCCCAGCTGTCAGGGGCACCTTCCAACAGGCCCCCACTCATGTCCCCCAGCACCCCCACCCCCCAGCAGTCAGGGGCACCTGCCAGCAGGCCCCCACTCATGTCCCATTCATGTCCACCAGCACCCCCACCCCCCAGCTGTCAGGGGCACCTTCCAACAGGCCCCCACTCATGTCCCCCAGCACCCCCACCCCCCAGCAGTCAGGGGCACCTGCCAGCAGGCCCCCACTCATGTCCCACTCATGTCCCCCCAGCACCCCCACCCCCAACAGTCAGGGGCACCTGCCAGCAGGCCCCCACTCATGTCTCACTCATGTCCCCCAGTACCCCCAACCCCCAGCAGTCAGGGGCACCTGCCACAGGCCCCCACTCATGTCCCACTCATGTCCCCCAACACCCCCACCCCCCAGCAGTCAGGGGCACCTGCCAGCAGGCCCCCACTCATGTCCCACTCATGGCCCCCAGCACCCCCACTCCCCAGCAGTCAGGGGCACCTGCCAGCAGGCCCCACTCATGTCCCCAGCACCCCACCCCCCAACAGTCAGGGGCACCTGCCAGCAGGCCCCCACTCATGTCCCCCAGCACTCCCACCCCCCAGCAGTCAGGGGCACCTGCCAGCAGGCCCCCACTCATGTCGTCGAGGACCCCCAACCCCCAGCAGTCAGGGGCACCTGCCAGCAGGCCCCCACACATGTCCCCCAGCACCCCCACCCCCCAGCAGTCAGGGGCACCTGCCAGCAGGCCCCCACTCATGTCCCCCAGCACCCCCACACACCCCATCACCCCCAGCAGTCAGGGGCACCTGCCAGCAGGCCCCCACTCATGTTACACTCATGTCCCCCAACACCCCCACCCCCCAGCAGTCAGGGGCACCTGCCAGCAGGCCCCCAATCATGTTCCACTCATGTCCACCAGCACGCCCACCCCCCAGCAGTCAGGGGCACCTGCCAGCAGGCCCCCAACTCCCCCACCCCACAGCACCCCCAGCAGTCAGGGGCACCTGCCAGCAGGCCCCCACTGCTAGCAGGCCCCCAATCATGTCCCACTCATGTACCCCAGCACCCCCACCCCCCAGCAGTCAGGGGCACCTGCCAGCAGGTCCCCACTCATGTCCCCCAGCACCCCCACCCCCCAGCAGTCAGGGGCACCTGCCAGCAGGCCCCCAATCATGTTCCACTCATGTCCACCAGCACGCCCACCCCCCAGCAGTCAGGGGCACCTGCCAGCAGGCCCCCAACTCCCCCACCCCACAGCACCCCCAGCAGTCAGGGGCACCTGCCAGCAGGCCCCCACTGCTAGCAGGCCCCCACTCATGTCTCACTCATGTCACCCAGAACCCCCACTCCCCAGCAGTCAGGGGCACCTGCCAGCAGGCCCCCACTCATGTCCCACTCATGTCCCCCAGCACCCCCACCCCCAGCAGTCAGGGGCACCTGCCAGCAGGCCCCCACACATGTCCACCAGCACCCCCACCCCCCAGCAGTCAGGGGCACCTGCCAGCAGGCCCCCACTCATGTCCCACTCATGTCCCCCCAGCGCCCCCACCCCCCAACAGTCAGGGGCACCTGCCAGCAGGCCCCCACTGATGTCCCACTCATGTCGCCCAGCACCCCTTTCCCCCAGCAGTCAGGGACACCTGCCAGCAGGCCCCCACTCATGTCCCACTCATGTCCCACATCACCCCCATCCCCCAGCAGTCAGGGGCACCTGCCAGCAGGCCCCCACTCCTGTCCCCCAGCATCCCCACCCCCAGCAGTCAGGGGCACCTGCCAGCAGCCCCCCACTCATGTCCCACACATGTCCCCTGGCACCCCCACCCCCCAGCAGTCAGGGGCACCTGTCAGCAGGCCCCCACACATGTCCCCCAGCACCCCACCCCCCAGCAGTCAGGGGCACCTGCCAGCAGGCCCCCACTCATGTCCCACTCATGTCCCCCAGCACCCCCACCCCCCAGCAGTCAGGGGCACCTGCCAGCAGGCCCCCACACATGTCCCCCAGCACCCCACCCCCCAGTAGTCAGGGGCACCTGCCAGCAGGCCCCCACTCATGTCCCACTCATGTCCCCCAGCACCCCCACACGCCAGCAGTCAGGGGCACCTGCCAGCAGGCCCCCACTCATGTCCCTCTCATGTCCCCCAGCACCCCCACCCCCCAGCAGTCAGGGGCACCAGCACCCCCAGCCCCCAGCAGTCAGGGGCACCTGCCAGCAGCCCCCCCATCATGTGCCACTCATGTCCCCCCAGCACCCCCACCCCCCAGCAGTCAGGGGCACCTGCCAGCACGCCCCCACTCATGTCCCCCAGCACCCCCACCCCCCAGCAGTCAGGGGTACCTGCCAGCAAGCCCCCACTCATGTCCCACTCATGTACCCCAGCACCCCCACCCCCCAGCAGTCAGGGGCACCTGCCAGCAGGCCCCCACTCATGTCCCACTCTTGTCCCCCAGCACCCCCACCCCCCAGCAGTCAGGGGCACCTGCCGGCAGGCCCCCACTCATGTCCCACTCATGTCCCCCAGCACCCCCACCCCCCAGCTGTCAGGGGCACCTTCCAACAGGCCCCCACTCATGTCCCCCAGCACCCCCACCCCCCAGCAGTCAGGGGCACCTGCCAGCAGGCCCCCACTCATGTCCCATTCATGTCCACCAGCACCCCCAGCCACCAGCAGTCAGGGGCACCTGCCAGCAGGCCCCCACTCATGTCCCACTCATGTCCCCCCAGCACCCCCACCCCCAACAGTCAGGGGCACCTGCCAGCAGGCCCCCACTCATGTCTCACTCATGTCCCCCAGTACCCCCAACCCCCAGCAGTCAGGGGCACCTGCCACAGGCCCCCACTCATGTCCCCCAGCACTCCCACCCCCCAGCAGTCAGGGGCACCTGCCAGCAGGCCCCCACTCATGTCCCACTCATGTCCCCCAGCACCCCACCCCCCAACAGTCAGGGGCAGCTGCCAGCAGGCCCCCACTCATGTCCCCCAGCACTCCCACCCCCCAGCAGTCAGGGGCACCTGCCAGCAGGCCCCCACTCATGTCCCCCAGCACCCCCACCCCCCTGCAGTCAGGGGCACCTGCCAGCAGGCCCCCACTCATGTCCCACTCATGTCCCCCAGCACCCCCACCCCCCAGCAGTCAGGGGCACCTGCCAGCAGGCCCCCACTCATGTCCCACTCATGTACCCCAGCACCCCCACCCCCCAGCAGTCAGGGGCACCTGCCAGCAGGTCCCCACTCATGTCCCCCCAGCACCCCCACCCCCAACAGTCAGGGGCACCTGCCAGCAGGCCCCCACCCATGTCTCACCCATGTCCCCCAGCACCCCCAGCCCCCAGCAGTCAGGGGCACCTGCCAGCAGGCCCCCACTCATGTCCCCCAACACCCCCACCCCCCAGCAGTCAAGGGGCACCTGCCAGCAGGCCCCCACTCATGTCCACCAGCACGCCCACCCCCCAGCAGTCAGGGGCACCTGCCAGCAGGCCCCCAACTCATGTCCCACTCATGTCCCCTAACACCCCCACCCCCCAGCAGTCAGGGGCACCTGCCAGCAGGCCCCCACTCATGTCCCCCAGCACCCCCACTCCCCAGCAGTCAGGGGCACCTGCCAGCAGGCCCCACTCATGTCCCCCAGCACCCCACCCCCCAACAGTCAGGGGCACCTGCCAGCAGGCCCCCACTCATGTCCCCCAGCACTCCCAACCCTCAGCAGTCAGGGGCACCTGTCAGCAGGCCCCCACTCATGTCCCCCAGCACCCCCACCCCCCAGCAGTCAGGGGCACCTGCCAGCAGGCCCCCACTCATGTCCCCCAGCACCCCCACACACCCCAGCACCCCCAGCAGTCAGGGGCACCTGCCAGCAGGCCCCCACTCATGTCCCACTCATGTCCCCCAGCACCCCCACCCCCCAGCAGTCAGGGGCACCTGCCAGCAGGCCCCCACTCATGTCCCACTCATGTACCCCAGCACCCCCACCCCCCAGCAGTCAGGGGCACCTGCCAGCAGGCCCCCACTCATGTCTCACTCATGTCCCCCAGAACTCCCATCCCCCAGCAGTCAGGGGCACCTGCCAGCAGGCCCCCACTCATGTCCCACTCATGTCCCCCAGCACCCCCACCCCCCAGCAGTCAGGGGCACCTGCCTGCAGGCCCCCACGCATGTCCACCAGCACCCCCAGCCCCCAGCAGTCAGGGGCACCTGCCAGCAGGCCCCCACTCATGTCCCACTCATGTCGTCCCCCCAGCACCCCCACCCCCCAACAGTAAGGGGCACCTGCCAGCAGGCCCCCACTGATGTCCCACTCATGTTGCCCAGCACCCCTTTCCCCCAGCAGTCAGGGACACCTGCCAGCAGGCCCCCACTCATGTCCCACTCATGTCCCCCAGCATTCCCACCCCCCAGCAGTCACGGGCACCTGCCAGCAGGCCCCCACTCATCTCCCACACATGTCCCCAGCACCCCCACCCCCCAGCAGTCAGGGGCACCTGCCAGCAGGCCCCTACTCATGTCCCACTCATGTCCCCCAGCACCCCCACCCACAGCAGTCAGGGGCACCTGCCAGCAGGCCCCACTCATGTCCCCCAGCACCCCACCCCCAGCAGTCAGGGGCACCTGCCAGCATGCCCCCACTCATGTCCCACTCATGTCCCCCAGCACCCCCACCCCCCAGTAGTCAGGGGCACCTGCCAGCAGGCCCTCATTCATGTCCCATTCATGTCCACCAGTACCCCCAGCCCCCAGCAGTCAGGGGCACCTGCCAGCAGGCCCCAATTCATGTCCCATTCATGTCCACCAGCACCCCCAGCCCCCAGCAGTCAGGGGCACCTGCCAGCAGGCCCCCACTCATGTCCCACTCATGTCCCCCCAGCACCCCCACCCTCCAACAGTCAGGGGCACCTGCAAGCAGGCCCCCAGTCATGTCTCACTCATGTCCCCCAGCACCCCCACCCCCCAGCAGTCAGGGTCTCCTGCCAGCAGGCCCAACCATGTCACACTCATGTCCCCCAACACCCCCACCCCCCAGCAGTCAGGAGCACCTGCCAGCAGGCCCCACTCATGTCCCACTCATGTCCACCAGCACCCCCACCCCCCAGCAGTCAGGGGCACCTGCCAGCAGGCCCCCACTCATGTCCCCCAGCAGCCCCACCCTCCAGCAGTCAGGGGCACCTGCCAGCAGGCCCCCACTCATGTCCCCCAGCACCCCCACCCCCCAGCAGTCAGAGGCACCTGCCAGCAGGCCCCCACTCATGTCCCACTCATGTCCCCCAGCACCCCCACCCCCCAACAGTCAGGGGCACCTGCCAGCAGGCCCCCACTCATGTCCCCCAGCACCCCCAGCTCCCAACAGTCAGGGACACCTGCCAGCAGGCCCCCACTCATGTCCCCCAGCACCCCCACGCCCCAGCAGTCAGGGGCACCTGCCAGCACGCCCCCACTCATGTCCCCAGCACCCCCACCCCCCAGCAGTCAGGGGTACCTGCCAGCAGGCCCCCACTCATGTCCCACTCATGTCACCCAGCACCCCCACCCCCCGAAAGTCAGGGGCACCTGCCAGCAGGCCCCCACTCATGTCCCCCAGCACCCCCACCCCCCAGCAGTCAGGGGCACCTGCCAGCAGGCCCCCACTCATGTCCCCAGCACCCCCACCCCCCAGCAGTCAGGGGCACCTGCCAGCAGGCCCCACTCATGTCCCCCTGCACCCCCACCCCCCAGCAGTCAGGGGCACCTGCCAGCAGGCCCCCACTCATGTCCCCCAGCACCCCCACCCCCCAGCAGTCAGGGGCACCTGCCAACAGGCCCCCACTCATGTCTCCCAGCACCCCCACCCCCCAACAGTCAGGGGCACCTGCCAGCAGGCCCCCACTCATGTCTCCCAGCACCCCCACCCCCCCCAGCAGTCAGGGGCACCTGCCAGCAGGCCCCCACTCATGTCCCCCCCTACATGAAATACAGATGCACAATCATGTCCTACTTCTACACCAAAATACCACAGCACGCCACTCCATTCTTGAGACACTATGATTTCCCAATCCACCCCACACTAACATGCCTATCTCAAGACACAAACCAATAGTCAACTATGTACATCAACACATGTCCATCACACACACACACTGGTTGGCATTGATTGTGTAAACCCACATTTTCACATGCATCAACTCAATGAGCGAATCCCACACATGGAACTAAAATATGAAAATGTATTATGTACAAAAAAAATCAATGACATGAAAGCATAAAAAAACAGCAAACATGAAATGAAAAGCATGTGCAAAAGATGAGTAAATGAAAGTATAACCAATCCAAACAAATCCGAAAGAAAAATAGTCCAAACTCTCCCTCCAACAACGCAAATCCAAAGGAAAGGTAAAAAGAAAAATCCATTGATCCATGGTGAAATCAAATGAAAAAGGTCAAAATAATCCATTGTCCAACTATGTAAAATCCATTGTCAAGGGTCCATGAGCCTAACGAAAGAAATGAAACCTACTTAATAAACTACCTAATAAAAAAACTATATACAAATGTGTGTGGCATAGTCCATTCACCACAAAACAAAGAAAAAGGAAAAGGAAACCTAACTCTAAAAACTATTTACAATGGCAGCGGGCTAGTCCGACAGCTCACTTTTTGATGCCCCGGGCCAGGGCATCATCAAACTCCCGCTCAATGTCCTGGAGGCGGTCCTCTTCCATGGCCCCGAGGATTCGCAGGGACGACGACATGTTCACCTCCAACTCCCTGCGAATTGCCTCAAAGCACTACGCCCGCCTCAGTGCCCTAAGCATGTAGTTCTCCGCCCTGACCATTATGAGCCGTCCCTCTTCCGCCCGCTGCCGCTCCGCATCTATGGCGTGGCCCAACCGCTGCCACATGGAAGACACTTGAAATCCTGGGTCCTCCTAACCTCTGGCCGATGCCTGCCCCTCCAATGTTGAAGGCCCCGAGCCATCATTGCTCCCACCATGTTGCTGCTGTGCCTGTGCCTGCGCCCTGGCTCTTGCTGCCTGCACATCCTCCTCCGGCTGTGGTGCAGTTGTCGTGGTGGCCACCCCTGCTGGATGTCCGACTCCCGACTGTGGCAGGGATGTGTCCTCCACCAGCCTGGCCGCTGGGTCAGAGGCAGCCTCCACAGGGTACCCAGGTGATACATGGGTGGGAAGATGGCATGGAGGATGACTGGAACGTAGGGTTTTCAGGTGAGGAGGGGGTCACAATAAGGTCCAGCACACGGAGGAATCCTGCACCGGTGACCCGTCCCAGCAGGTCAAGGTGGTCAAAGAGGCATCCGAGATGACGTGCAGTCTCTTCACGAAAAGACCGCAGGTCACCTCGCATGCCCTGTTGACGCAACGCTATCCCGGCCAGGACAGGCTCAATACGGTCCCGGATAGCCACGTCCACAGGGAGAGGAAGGCCAGTTGTTGTGTGCTCATCCCCTCCCTGAAAACGGGTCTGGACGTAGGCATCTCTGCTGGTGCCAGATGATGCAGTGACAGGATCAGGGACAGGATTGCACACAGGCACCTCCGCGGCGGCCTGTGCTGCCTCCTGTCCCTGCGCCTGCACTGCACCACTAGAACCCTGTGTGTGTCCCTTCTGCGGCCTCCTCCTCCACCAAACCCCCCACCAACCTGGATGACTCTGTGCCATCTTCCTCCGTTGGACCCTGTGGGGTCTCAGCTGCCCCTGCTGCTGCCGAGGAGTCCACCTCCGACCTCCGCCTCTTGGACCTACCCTCGGCAGCTGCGGCCTGGGACGCGGCACCAGACTCCTCACTCCTCGACGAGATGACAATCTGGGAGGGGAGCCGGGCCTTGCGTCTCCGGCTGGTGGTTCGATCCCTGCCGCTGTGCTCCACAGCACCCTCTCCGCCCTCTTCATCAGTTGACGCTGCAGACAGGGAGAGATAAACACAGACATCAGGGCACTGTACGATGGACTGATACACACATGACAGTTGCACATGAGTGGCAGTGTCAAACTTTAGACATGGCATCACACTCCACAACACGCAAGTCATTTCAACTCACACACATGAGCATTTCCACAGCAATATTGCACCAGGCAGCACCATCCATACACATACAACAGCATGAACAGCCGAAGGTGAGCCTGACATCACATGAAACACAGGGAGTGCACCAACTGTCGCAGTGATGCAATCGCCATACATGTCACATCTGGCATTCAGCCTTCTACATATCAGTGTCACATGCATCCATGTTGCATCACAGTTGCACACTTGTCAAATACACACACAAGCACATGTGCACAGTGCAGATACATGCAGCAGGAACCACCATCCATGTGTGACACCACAACCATGCCAACGTACATACACAGAAAATCAAACATGTGTGCTCCCACACCTGCATTTGCACAGCATGCTTACCAACACATACACCATTGATGTGTCTCACACCTAAGAGGATTCACATGTGGCAGCCTCACGCCCCTGTTCATACTCATCCCTACATGGCCCTACGAAAACACATGTGCAACCTGCACACTACTGGCACACCACCACACGCACATCATCCAATCAGTATGCATGTACACTTACCGCTCGACTCCAGACGGGTTTGCCTCTCAAGGACCTGGACGTAGAGCGCTGGGCATATGTTTTCCAGGACCCTCATTTGGTGGTCGGACAGGTGGCCCTGGCGCCCCTTGGCATCCGCTGCCTTCAAGAGGCGCCGTGCCTTGTTGAGGGTCCAGGACCTGAAGTCCTCCCAGCGCTTCTTGACATGTTGTAAGTCGCGGACTGCCACCCCCTCTGCGTTGATGCCAGTCACGATGTCCATCCAGATCCTGGTCCGTCCTTCATTGCTGGCGCGCGAACTTCCAAAGAGGGCATCAAACTACCCCAGGACTTGCTCCACCAGGACACCAACTTCCCTGGCACTGAAGCTGGTGGCCCTCTGCCTCTCTGGCTGGGGGTTGCCAGTGGTGCCAGATGGTGTTGTGCCCGACATGGCAACCCCAGAGGCAGGAGTGGGTGGGCAACTGGGTCCTGGGGCTGGGCTGTGGAGCGATGGTATCCCAGTCAGGAGTCTTCGGTTCCAGCAGGGGTGGTCACAGCAACTGCACCCCGGGCTGATGTGCAGGCAGCAAATAGCAGGGCACTTGGGCAGCAGGCAGTCAGGCAGCAGCAGATGGCAGGTGGGAGCGTGCTCGGGGCTCTGAGGGGCAGTAATTCGGCCTTCTGGGCAGGAGCATGGTCTTCTGTGTGTTGTTGCGTGGCTAGCTTGATACGGAGTGATTTGGCACGTGAAAATCTTGCATGTCAGCGTGTAATTCGAGGAAAGGCCCTTCGCGCGTAAGAGCGTCAGCATACGTACGCGGTTTCATTGGACCAAAGGCCCTTAGCGCGTAAGCGCTTCTGTGACGTGACTTGTGCGGGCGTTTTCCTCGTGACGTGGGCATAGTGGTTCAGCGCCTGCATGTCCACGTGTGAATGCGTGTAATCCGAGGAACGGGCCTACGCACGTAAGTGACGTGACGTGCGCGGGCGTTTCCATCAACACGGGTGCATGTTCATCGTACACATCCAAAAACTGCACGTCCGAGTGTCAGCTCGTGTAATTAGAGGAAAGGGCCTTAGCGGGTACACGCGTGAGTGACGCTGTACGCGTGGGCCACTTTAAAAGGTACGTGTAGGACACCATTCCCTTGCACATGCTTGTCGAGGAGAGCAAGTGGGTGAATTCTTTACTTCTTGTCAGTTCACATGCGATTACTTCACAGCGTTTCAAGTTCGTACTCCCTGTTACCTCTGACAGCGTTCTTTATATTTTTTTGGTCCTGTTTCCTCAAAAAAGCGTTCACTTCTTCTTTTGTCCTGTCTCCTCAGACAGCGTACAATTCTTCTTTTGGCGGGGGTGTTGCCTATGCACACACGTGTGTTTTTTTCACGTTATTTTTCCAGGCAGATGGTGAGTCGCTCACGCATTTACCAACTGTGCTTGCCCCGTGTGTCGTGTACCCCTTCAGAGGTCATTGTAGGCTGCGTGTAACACGCGTACGCTTGTTTTTGTGTTTCTGGGTGCCACAGCGTAGTGTGGTTTCATTTTTCCACGCACGTAGTCTACGAGGGGTTGCGTGCACGTTACTTTTTGTTTTTGGGGTGCCTGTGCGTTGTGTGACCCGTCATCTTCCCCCAGGGATCACAGACAGCCTTGCTAGAGCCCTAGGGTATGAATTCCATCTAGTACCCTATCCCTTTCACCCCCAATTGCCCAGGACAATTGTTTACTGCAACTCCCATACGCACAACAACATCAGTGCCATGGTTGGGAGGCGACCAAGCGGTAAGGGAGGCAAAGGTGGCCGACCTCCAAAAGGTGGGCGTGGTGGGCGCGCTAGGGGACGTGGCCAGGATACGCAGGTTGCCCCTAGACCCCCATGTGTGGAAGACCAATCAGGGACACCCATGCCCCCCCCATGGTTGAGGGAAACGTGGCTGACACCATCCCAGCTCAGCCCTTGTTGGACCAGCCCATTGTGGCACCTGACCCGGCACAGGATGACTCCCAGGCTGACTTCCAGGTCAGCAAGTCTAAGCCATATGTGCCGGTGCAAGTTGGTGTCACCAGGCCATGTGGATCTGGAGCAGCAATGTCATCTACTGCCCCAAGTAGGCAGGGTGGGGAGGCTGCAGGGGAAGCTGCAGCTCTATCCACCCCTGCTCTGAGTCTCCCAGCCGGGACAGTGTCGGTCCTGGTCCATCAAACTGACGTTGCCCCTGCCAACATCACACTTCAGCCAATGCCTGCACCAAGACCTATGGTCATTGTGCATTCGCACACTCCCAGTACCCAGTCCACCTGCGCTTCTGCCCTTACTGACCAGAACGGCGCAAGCCACTCAGGCTCTGCTCCACCTTTGAAGAAGAGGAAGAAGGGTGCTCTGGCACTACAGGCTGAAACCTCAGACACGGCTACACAGTCTGGCACGTCAAGGAAGCCTAGCTTTAATGACCCCGAACTTGATGCACTTGTGACCTATGTGTCGGCAAATAGCCACGAAATGGTGGTGACTGCAGGGTGCAAGACCACACCTGGTCAACGAAGGGCGCACTGGCAGACCATCGCGCACCGCATAAGCGCCCTTGGATTTGTGAGGCGCACAGCTGATGATTGCTACAAGCCGTGGAATAACCTGAAACGCAGAGCAAAGAACAAGCTGGGCTCAAATCATGCAGCTACTCTGGTGACTGGCGGTGGGTCTCCACCAGAGGACAACAAACTCACTGAACATGAGTCTGTTGCTGGGACCTTCGTCACAGAGGAATAGATCCAAGGCATGGGAGAGCTACCTGATTACGAGGCATTGTCCGGTGAGTGCCCATGCATGTGTGTGTAATCCATGTGTATGTTGTTTGGGTGACGGGTTCTGATTGAGTGCCAGGTGAGGGTGTGTACTCCTGAGTGTAATGGGTCACCCATGTGCTTCCTCCAATCCATTCATGTGCCTTTGATTTGGGTATGACAGTATCCCTTCTGCCCACAGTAGCCAATTAGCCCCACATTACTGCTGTTGCACTTGAACTATCATCTTGCAACAACATTATTCTTATTTTTTCCGTGTTCATTCAGGCTGATTGTTTAGATTATCCCATTTTTCATATGCTTTTTTCATCCCTAATGCCACATATGTGACATGCTTCTGTCATTGTTTACAGCCCACATTGTGCCACTTTAGTTACCTGGTTATGTGAATGTTTAAACCATTCAGGGCGAGGGAGTATTGGCCTGCTGAAATGTATTTTTAGGGCCTGTTTGCATGTGGAACATGATAGTTGTTTCCTGTCATGTTGAAGTGACCAACCATTGATGTGCACATCGGCCTACAATCACTGTCTAATTGTACACTGGATGTGTTGCAGTGTGCGGCACATGCATATTTTGCAACACTATTCTGCATTAATCTTCTCATCATGTCCATGTGACATGGATGTGTGACAGTACTCATTCACTGACATATCGCTGTAGTTGTCTAATTTACCATGGCTATGGTACATGACATCTGTGTGCTGGCATGTGTCATGTATGTGTATTGGACATGCCACTCACAGTCTGATGTGTGATGCCAGTGCTACACGACATGCTGCGAATGTGTTGCTTTTCCATCTTGGTGTCCTCATTGTCTGCCTTTTTGACTCCCCTTCAGAATCATTGACAGTGCATGCATGCCAGGGTTATGGTCATGTGGGACATGTGCTAACCATGTACAGGATCTCTGTCTTTTCAGGCCTATGTGTGTGCTATGGTGCTCATGCCTGTTTCCATTTCTTGTGTTTCATGTTTTTGCAGGTGATGACGCACTTGATGCTGGTGAGGTTCAGGAGATGGTGCAGACCCAGGAGTATTCTCAGCCACGACCAGGCACCAGTGGGGGACGTGGTGTGGTGGTGGGTGAAAACACTTTGGTACTGCAGACCATACTGTCGAGGGGTGCCTCTGGGTGCAGCTCCCCAGACCTCTATTCAGGTGCTGAGTCGGATGATGAGACTTATGTACTGCCACAGGTCAATGCTTCTGGCAGGGATTCTGTTCTGTCCAACCCACCTGGACCAGGGGTAGAACCCTCTATGGGGATGTCAGTGTTGGTAGGTCTGCCTTTGGTGGTTACGGATGCAGGGTCACACTCCACAGCATCTGATCCTGTTCCTGGGCCAGCAGATCAGAGGGGGAATGCAGTCCTGCAGCCTCAGGCAATGCCAGCACAGTAAGGTGCAGATCGCCTTGCCCCAAACAGGTGTGGTGCCCGCCGACGCGGTGGCCGTGCGCCACCAGGCAATACTGTATGGGAAAACTCCATGTACGGTATGGCAACCCAACAGGCAGCATCAGTAGAAATGATGGCTCAGGCAATGGAGAGGGTGGCCACTTCCATTATCCCCCTGAAAGGCAAATGGAGCAACAACAGCAGGCAACAGACTCCATTTGCCAATCACACAGGGAAGACATGTTGGTGTCCAACAGGGACCGACGGGCGGCACTGGAGACTCTGCGCGAATCCATATCAATAGAGTCACAGGGCCACAGCGAAGCCCTGAGGGTGGAACGCCATAACCTCAGGCAGAGTCTGCTTGAACTTGAGGCTTCCCGAAATGTTAGGGCAGAACAGCAGCTGGAGCAGCTCACACGTTCGCTCTCAGCTGAGCTGCAGGCAACACGTGAGGAGATCCGGGCATCCCGCGAGGCCATGCATGCAGAAGTGCAGGCAACCCATGACGTGCTGCATGGGGATCTCCGCACTTTAATCCTCCAGAATCAGACCTTCCAGACCCGCATGCTTGCTGCCATGGAGGACCATACCAGGGCTTTGCGTGGGCTGCCTCCCATAGTGCCACCACCTTCTGATGCAGCAGCAGAGGGTGAAGAGACCGACATCAGTTCTCCCACAATGGCAGAGCCGTGCAGGCCATGAACCCATGGAGGTATTATTTTTTTCCCAACATTGCAGGTGGGTGTTGTTGTGCACCCTGTCCTCGAACCTCCTGGGTGGCCTCCCCTCTCTGCCCCCATATGGCCATTTTTGAATTTTTTTTTTACAGTGTGTTGCCTTGTGTGGCTCCCGTGGGCATCCACTGTATTCCGGCTGAGCACATGCATGCTTGTCCTGAGTTTGGGTTAGATGCTTGGGTTTGTGACACACACACCCCTCCTGCTTCCTGTTTCCATGGGCTTGCAAAGGGTGTGACCAAGTGACAGTGACTTACACAGTGACATTGGGCTCCCATGAGCTGTGTGGGCAGTCTGCAGTCAATACTGTGTGTACATCCCTAGTGGGTATTGTTGTTGTATTGTACACTGAATGGTGTATTGATATGTGCTTGTGCATCCATGTCTTCCTCCTAATTTGCAGGTTCCTTCCTCATGTCTTCACAAGGCCGTCTCCTTTGCAGATGGAGTTCATGTTGTATGCAGTACACTGACACATTTGCGTGGCAGCAACACTCTACATTTGGAAGGGGTCGATGTGCTGGTTTATTCAGGTTGTAAGACTACCACTACTTTGACTTAGTACTGTCATGTTTTTGCAATGTTTCATGGTGTGTTGCTGTATTGTGTTTGGTGGTAAGTATTTGCTCATGTGTGCTGTTTGTTATTGATTACTGGGAGCATATTGTCTGTGGGCAGTTTCTATTTGGGACAGTGCACTTTGTGACACTTGTGTCAGGTCTTATGCATTGCTTTGTTTGCTTTCACATTGCATGACATGCCATGGTGTGTTGGTTGGCGGAGCTGGGGAGGGGTTGGGTGACATGGCGCTATTTTCATGTTGTATTTTGCAAAGGGGTAGTCCTTCATGCAGCATAAATGTGTTTTTTTTTTTGTGACACAGCATTGGTTGTCTTTCGGCAGGTAGCGATGCACACAATGTAACACTTCCAGGTGACCAATCTCAGGCTGGTATGGTTGTGACAGTTGACACATGTCATCATCATTGATTGTCAGCTGGTATGTGCCAGGGCTGTGTGCACTCCACAGGGATGTGATTTTAGGTGAAGTAATTAGCCACCAGCTGCGTACGGGCTGCCTCACCATGTGCCCTTTCCCCTCCCATGCGCAGCAGCCGTGCTTGTGGTTGGGGATGTGGGGGCACCACCATGTCCACGGGCAGGCCCCGGCGTGTTGCAACGTTGTGCAGGACAAATGCTGCCACTATGATCCTGCACACTACTGGGGGCGCGTATAGCAGCTGCCCACCAGAGCGGTCAAGGGAGCGAAAGCGTGACTTGAGCACTCCGAATGTGCGCTCCACTATGCCCTGGGTTGCAATATGGGCTGTGTTGTGTCTTACCTCGGGTGGTGTGGTGGGGTTCTGAATTGGCGTCATCATATGGGTGCTCAGTGGGTAGGCACTGTCCCCTGGGGAGGTGATGATGGGTATCATTAGTGGGGTTGTGACATTACTCAGTATCTGACATGCATGCATGTGCAGGGGCATTTATACTCACCAAGCAGCCATGTATCACCATGCCGCCCAGCTTCTAGGTCCTGGTTAAGTGTTGACATTCTGTAAATGAAACTATCATGGGTGGACCCTGGATAGTTTGCATATACTGAGGTGATGATTCCCTTGGCATCACATACTACCTGCACGTTGATGGAATGCCAGTGCTTGCGGGTTCTGTAGATGTGCTCAGTTGCCCTGGGAGGACGTAGAGCCACATGGGTGCAGGCAATGGCACCTAGCACTTTGGGGAAGTGCGCCACCCCCGTAAAAATCCTGGACGACAAACTGCCTTTCTGCAGGTGTTCTGGGCAGGTATATGTGCCTGCGGACTGATGGGTATGCAGTCATGATGGCCAACACCTGGTGCAGGCAGCGTGACTGCGTGGCCTATGAGACACCCCACTATGGCAGTTGTCCGCTGGAATGAACCAGTGGCCAAGAAGTGCAGTACATTGAGCACCTTTTCCAAGGGGCTCAGTGATTGGGAGCACAGGGTGGGTGATGTGAGGTCATCCTCCCACTCACTCACCAGTTTGAGTATTATGTGAGGTGGAAACCTGTACCTCCCATACACCTGGTCATCAGGCATCCCAAAAAGGCTGGTTCTGGGTGTAAGAATTCTGGGCCTGACTATCCTCCTCCTCCTCCTGCGGTATCCCACGACCACTGCTGTGAGGAACGGTATATTCATCTTGGTGTCTGAGCTTGTTTGTTGTTTGCGCTCACTTTTATGCTGCGCGGGTCCACGTATGCCTGCTTCCTGCTGGCGTACGTGTTTCCGGATTAGCGCGTCTTTTTTGGCGCACACATTGGCCCTGTTCGATTCCATGAATACGTGTTGTAGACGCGCGTGTGGGCGTTCCGCGCATTTGGCTCCTGTACTTCCCCCGTGACACACACATTTTCACGCGTTGTTCCGCCTACTTTAGTTGTGTGCGCTGCGCTATGTGCGCTTTCACTGTGCGCGTAGCACACGCTGTTTGGAGATGTGTGCGCCAGCGTGCGCCACGCAGGATTCTAGTGCACATCCAGGGATTGACACGCGCACGGACTTCCATGAATCGCTGTGCGTGGGTTTCGCTGCTATTTTCGCACTTGCGCTGCGAGTCGCACGCTTGCGTGGGAATTTTCAGTGCACATTTATTCCATGAATCGGCCTCTAAATCACTTATTTAAAAAAAGAGTAATTAAAAAGGTATTTAAATAAGGAGTTAATATCGGGTTAAACTACAGATTAAATGAAAGCTTTAGTAAGAATCAAAAATCTTGATAAATACTATGGGTGAAAATGGGTTTTGCAAATTTGCCACAGATGTAAAATTGTTTGAGTGTACACTATCTATTTTTTCAAGATAGGAGTACGGGTAGATCAGATAGTGAGGTGGTTTTGTTTCCAGTATTACACATGTAATGAGTGTATTTTGTTGTCCTATCTCTTTGGTTATGAAAATATATCTATACATCCCCTGATGGTAGAGATAGTGACCACTAATGGTATTCGTGTTTTACCTTTTTGATTCACTACACAAATGCTGAAACACTGCCAAATCTGATTTTTTTTTGTAGCAGATAAAGGTGGTGGTTCCTCTGCGGTTTACAAGGACAACATATTGTGTGAGGGAGTACTGGGCTTGCTAGGAATACGTGAAGTCATTACATGTCCTTCCTTTCTTAGCAGTGTGTGGTGGTGGTGGTAAAACTGGGTTTGCTCTGTGAAGAAGTCAAGGTAGAGGGAAATGCTCCAGTTGCATGGTCTTTTTCAAGTTGACACCTCTATAGCTTATGTTGGAATGCATTTTAGGATCCACTGCTGACATTTTTCTATGTTCCCCTCTTACTATGTCTAAGAAGAAGACAGTTCACATTTCTATCGTGCATCCAGAATGGTTGCACAGACATATTCTTGGGAGGACCAAATATATTTCTTGTACCAAACATTTGATCTAGTGCCAACTTTAAGGATTTGTTAGTGTCTGCAAAACATGTCAACATCTAGGGCGATAAAAAACATGCATTACTAAGCACTATGAAATTGGATTCCAGGTGATTGCTTTGCAATAGAAAACACCAGAATTAGTATCTGCTGCAGCTGGTGACGTGGGGCACAAATGAGAGGGATCACATGTCTGCCTCACTGTTGACTGCCTCTGTGGCATATTCATATGGTGAAAGAATGCTGATGAATTAGTCCCCATTGACAAGGAGGCACACACATGTGTGTCCTTTGCCCACCTTTTTCCAGCATCACAAATTCATTGATAGCTTTGTGTTATTTGAAAAGATGTCACAACATAGAGCTCAATTTTCTCACATCGTCCTGTATGAGTTCATCCTGGGGCAGTCCTCCTCCTTCTGTAACTTTCACAAGAACGCGCGTGCTTTAACAGAATTACTAAAATACAGACAATTTGTTCGGCATATGGCCTTCATCTTTGAAAGGTCTGCTTACTTTTCAGAAGAGACCTTGATGATAAGATTTAGGCAATATACAAAACATGGCACCCAGAGGTATCTTCCATCAGCCGGTCGACACACTGTTTGCACCACAGTCAGAGATGACCAAAATGACAGTCAAAGCCCTTGGTCAAAGTCATTTCTGTAACGTGGTCATCAAATGCCAGCGGTAATTTGGCGTGGACCATAGCAATCGTTTCATGGTGGCCAAGAGTCTGTATGGCTTTGCTGATGGTGCTGACACTGGTATTCAATGCTCTGATTTTGGCCGAATTTGCAGTGTTTTACATGTAGTCAGTAGCTTGATCACTGCCCCCCATATCTGTTGTCAGATGGATGCTGTGCACTGATGGGCCTTACACAGCCATTGGCCCTTATTACAAGTTTGGTGGTATTCTGGTGGTAATGAGGCCCATTGTCTTGATAACTTTGTTTTCATTGGCACCATTCTCATTGCCACCATTTCACACATATCCTTGTGAGGCTTAGGCACAGCAACTGTGGAGAAGTATACCCTGCTAACTATTGGGTGTTTCAGACAAACTGCCTGAATACATTTTTGAAATGTGTTTCAAAATCTACAAAAGAAAATGCATGGATGTCCAATGCCCACATTTGGAATAGATTTACATCATACAGGGTGGGTCTGTCTATATTTCGTATCCTAATTGTGACTAGCTCTTGAATACTGGCTTGTTTCGTTTGTTTCCCCAGTGCCACTACAAAATATAGGTATAGGTGAACTTCTTGCAGAATGTTTCTGGTTTTGGTGCTGCAGTGGTGGTGCTGCCACGATGGAATGCAATCTTTTGGAATTTGAGACCTCCTCCTCATGGCTTCTCCTTTGACTGTTGTTGCAATTGGCTTAGGACTTTGACTGTGGCTGTCTTTTAAAACAACAATGGAGCATTGTTTTGGCAATGCTACTGGCACTATCTACACATCAACGTTTCACTTGCTTTATCACCAGTTATGGTGATCCCATGCACAACCCTCCTCATTGTCAAGTTAAACAAAAACTGCCAGTTATTGTAATTTCTTGGGATCTACTTATGTTACCCTCTTTCACCTGGCCCTTGGGAGCTCACTCATATCTTCACCACCATAAATCAAGTAGGTGGGGGTGGAGGCAAAGAATGACTGCTCCTTTCCTCAACCACGTATTTGTTGGATAGTGTGTTTGATACTGTGGCTGCCACTTTAATGTTTCTCCGACTACTGGTGTGTCCTATGACTTTACAGCTTCACTCAAGATTAGGCCAATAACACCTGGAGCCCCAAAACAATGCTGTCGTCTCTATCCAAACCTCTCTGCTGATGGATGTTGTTGGGAAGTTGGTCTTGCTATAAGAGCATCTAGAAACATTGGTTCAACAGCTTTCTTGGCTTGCTCTTGGAGTTTTTTGGGAACAACAAAGAGCATTACTATCACATTGCAAAAAAGCACACTTCGAATGTCTGTAAGGAAGAGAAACACTGTTGACATGATTGTTAACATTCACTGCACAAGCACAGTCACAAACATAAAGCATCTGGGCTGCATATAGCATGGGACGGGATCATATTTATGCATGATAATTTTTTATTAGTAATTTGCCTGCAAATGCCTCAAAGACATAAACTGCTCCTACAACTGTTTTCCTTCTTGAGCATTAGTTCATTTCGGATTGTTTTTTACAGGTACTTCTTGTCCCCTACTTGTCCCCCAAAAATAAAATCACAATAAAATAATTTGGAGTGTGCCTGCCCAGTGCCAAACACTCCCACCCTGCCTTCCCAATGGTCAACAAAAGTAGTAACAGTCTATTCCATGCTGTGCTTATGGCCTGCTCTATATGATCCGTGCATAAGCGTTGAACTGCTCGAACAACAATTCCTTAGAAGAGCTTTGCCAACACGGTTCTTTATAGAAAATATTATGTAAACCTGTTCCTTAGTATCCATTGGTCTCATTACGAGTTAAGTGTTAATTTGTGGTAAATATGACAAATGACCGCCAAACTCGATTATCAATACTGCCACTTGGCCCTGTAGTTTTACCACAGGATTACCAGTGGTAGTAATGTGGTGTAATTCCCTGTTTTTTGGAGTCCATAGGACTCCATGGGGATTTGGGCAACATTACTTTCAGCGGTATTTCCACTGTGTACATTTCTCTGATTTCTGGTGGCAATGTGAAAGATTTACCTCCTGCTTTTTGCTGGAGGTAAATGTTACACCTTACGGCCAAACCCAATGTATGGAGGTGCGGTAATGCAGCAGTAATGTGGCAGTAACAGAATGACTACAATTTACCACCACTTTTACTGGGACTGAGGCAATGTCTTTTGTAAAGTAGTTCGCCTACTGCAAATGCATCGAAGAAACTGTGCAAATAACTGTTTTCCTTTTACAGCATAAAAAAACTTCAAATATTAGTTTTCCAGCAAAAGTATTTTTTTTTGCAGTGCAAGTTGGACCACAAAATAAAAATCACAATGAAACATTTTGGAGCATACATGCCCAGTGCCCACAACTAACCCACGGATTCCCCATAATCATTAAAAGTAGTAACGGTTAAAAATAATAATTTAAAAAGAATAATACATTTAGTTGGTTGCTAGATTGATTTAAATGGTTTTAATGATGTAGTTACAGCAGGCAGGCCTCCTCACATACACAAAGAAAGGAGGCAGGAAGGAACACACAAACACACACACACAGGTGTCGCTAGGATGGGTGCTGGGGGGTTGGGCTATAGCCCTGGGTCTTTTGGTTGTAGCCCCGGATAGAAGCTCAAGGGAAACAACCAAAAGGCTAGCGAGCCCCGAGGCCCGACAGTCCCGACATTAGCCCCGGATCTTTTTCCAGACCTAGCAACCTCACTGTACACACATACCAGAAAATGGCTGCTTCTGTCCTCACAGTAGACTCTCGAACAATGACTCATGAGGGACAACGGGAAACAGTAACAATCTATATTATGCTGTTCTTTGTGAGGGCTCTCTAGGAGTACCCAGCCAAAAGCATTGACCTAAAACAATTCTCTAGAAAACTTTACAAATAACAATTTTGCCTGGAAAGTGCAAACCCATTTAGCGGAATCATTATTTATGCATAATGTTTTTTGAAAACTAGTTTGCCTGCTGCAAATGGCTCGAAGATCAAAGCCACGCAAGCAATACTTTCCATGTATTCAGATTTGTTTTCCAGCAAATATTAATTTGCCGGTTTCTACAGCAAAATTCATCAATTTATTTAATTCTGTTATTCTTTACTTTTGTGTTTCTTTAAGGATAGTTTAGGGCTAACTGCGTTTCAGTGAAGGTCCCCCGCTGCCCACTGACTTATTTACTGAAACTGGGGACTGAGGGTGATGCAGGGAGACTGACCAATGAATGCACATATGGCTGGGCTTTTGCTACAGTGTTTCATTCGGATGTGCTGGGAGGGCACTGCAAAAGTGGAGCAAATTGTGAGCAAAACAAGATAAGCCTTTGGAATGCAGCAAGAAATGAATACCAACATGTCTGGCAGGTGGATAAAATCATGAATCCATGAAGGTAAGGGGTTAGGGAGTTTACCTTTCAGTTAGTTTGCTGAGAAAATCGAAGTCAAAAGTAAATTTGCTCATTTTTAGTAAATTAATTGCACTGGAAAGTCGATACCTGAAGTAAGAGTTTTTTCACTTTGTTATCTGTGAAATCTTCCAGCTAAAGTTAATTTGTGGATTTTATTTCCAACAATTAGTTAATTTTCAAATGCGTTTTCCACCAAAAGTACTTTTACAAAGTTTAGGAAACATCAGCTATGTTAATTGGTCAGAAAGATGTATAATACTATGTCAATACAGTGCACCTTCCATAAAACAATCACATGAAATCAAGTTACAAATAGCAAGAGGCTCTAAAAGGTTTACCATCTTAACAAATATTTAAAACAGACAATATGAATGCAAATATTGATGTATTTTACAGTACAGTACATCCTTAGCTAAAATCATCAAATCATTAATTTATTAAAAACATATTCACATAACTAAGAAACTATAACATAGCTAAAGTTTCATGTTGCGTTATTTAAAACAGTTCTGCCTTCTATTCCATGCACTGATAAGAAATCCAGAAACAGCTGGCACAGGCAACTCACTCTGTGTTGTCCTACATACATGGAGCGTGTCTGCCATTGTAGTTATTTCATAATACTTAAGCAATGGAACCAACCCAGTGCGTCTAAATTTATTAAGGAAAGGCACAAAAATAAAAAGAATTTTGTCTTCATTATAATGTGGCTTATAGGACAAGACAACGCCTGATCATGAGTTTGGAGGTATTATGGCTGGTAATGTATCAAAATCGTCTGCGTTATTTACGGGGGGCCTGGTAGGTCCACATGATTACGAATCTTGCAGACCATACATTTATCCCTCATTATGGGACTCCATGGGGATCTGTAAATTACTGCATGAGGTAATACCTCACTAGGTAATAACCTCATGCAGTACTTTGTTGTGTGGTGGTAAAACCTGCTACACAAAACCTGTCTGTAAAATGAGTTTCATTGACGAAACTCAAAATTTGGTAGAGTGATAAAACACAGTAATGGCAAATACCAGGTGTTTTTTCACTACAGCCAAACTTGTAATCAGGCCACCAAATTCCTACAAGTAATTAAAAAAATACTTCACAAGATTAGGAGCTATGCATTTAAGAGATCTCATTATGAGCACTGTGTTGTAGTATAAAGTGGCAGTAATTCTGTTACAGCCACTTTACTGCCGCATTAGCATACCGCCGTACCACAAGTCTGGTGGTAAGGGGGAAAATGTAACTTCAGCAGAAAGCTGGAGGTAAATATCCCACTTTACTGCCCAAACTTTGTGAATTCACTGTGTGGTTAAACTGCTCACGATAAATCCGTTAGACATCCCCATGGAGTTCTATGGACTCCAAAAATGGGTACTAACACCATTGGCCCACCACCCATAAACCCCTGGAAAGTCCTAAGGCCAAGAAGTGACATTGGTAAACACAGTTGACAGTAAATTGGTGATTTTACCACTGATTTACAGCCAAACTCTTAGTGAGGCCCCCAGTTAAGGCCCATTTCCCAATTCCTCTTATTAAATCGTACACCTAGATAATCAAAGTGATCAACATTTTTAATCCTAACACCATTCAGCTCTAATTTAATAAAGGTGAAGTTTTCTGATCAGCCCTCATTACGAGTTTGGCAGCATTTCGGCAGCAAATCCACCAAAATACTGTTACCGCCACTTAGTGCTGCGGACTTACAGCGTGATTATAAGTAGTGAAGTAGAATCCATTGGGATTTTTGCGGATTTACCAGTAACTGAGTTACTGCCACTTTTTTACAGCATTGCCAAACTTTTTATAATGTTTTATTTATTACAGCGATTATAAAGTGCTTTAATCCACAGTGCTGAACAAAGAAATTGACAGTATAATAATAATGAAAAGGCAACGGCATGAACCATGAAAGCATATCAGACTGCAACAAAGGAGATTTGAGACGTGTATTGAACTGATTAGAGTGGGGCCGGACCGAAAGCCCCTGGGTAAGGGGTTACATAATTTAGGGGCTAAAAAGTTGGAAATAATGGAAACGGGAAGATGCACAGTCTTAGATGCATACATAGCTCAATCCGTAGTTAGGATTCCTCTTGTGGCACCATTCAACATCAAGTCTTTTGACCACATTAGGCAGCTGAAGTTGGATACTGTGACTTGCTAGTGTTTCCCCATAGCAAATCTCAATTAACATTGTCAAAAGCTCCCTGAAGGTGGATACATATTAGATATAGAGGAATTATTTTCTGCATAACATATTTCTGCATAATGTGGAAGCTTGCCTAATTGTCACCACCCATTTACATAAACCAGCCTGCACATGACTCTGTATCTTCTTCTCAACTGCCTATTGATTTAATCTTGTCCCTAGGCTTTTGCATAAGTACTATATCAAAACATCCCCAAAGATTCAACACCTTCCACTGTATGCTTTATGAACAGTATTTACTTAGATCACTTGCAAAATAATCCACACACACCAACAAAACAATATGCAAACAAGTGAGAAAAATATTACATATGGAATTTTAACCTTGGGGGATCATAGCAAATTTGGCACCATACTTTACATACAATGTATACAAAAGTCCCTTTCAAAAACAAACAGAAGAGTGGGGAATGTATTATTAAAAACGTTAAGGTTACTACCTACAAAATGTTGAAGTCTATGACAAAGGAAAAGGTAATATCAGCACACGCATATACCTTACAACATACACAGCATAACAAAATAAATATAAAACATTCAATACATTCTAAAAACACACAAAATTATGATTAACACATCAACACAATCACGTATTAATAACAATATAAACCAAGAGGGTTATTTAAGGTTTTAGCAATGTTTGTTTTAATGTTGATGTTATTTATTGTTATGTTTAGTGTATAAATAAGCAAGCATTGTTGTTGTGTGACAAAGTCCCCAGGCTGACTCAAAGTGTGGATAATGGGGTCACCAAGGGGCCAGGTATCAGCCGCTGATACTGTGCCTGGGGATCAGATGGAGGCGGGGATTGCCACATGAGAAAGAGAGCCAGGGTCTGCATTTGCAAGCCCCTTTATGTTTGGACTCACTAATGTATAAGAGAAGAAGGAAGCAAAACAGAGAACCGTGCACAGCATTCACAGCTTGTTCCATAGATCACCCTTAAATCCAGTCAATGTGAAGATTCAAGATGGCTGATAGTCTGTGAAAAGGTTCTTTCTCTGAAAGCAGTGGAGGAGGCAGAGCCAAAACATTGAAAATCACAAGAGTGCTGCCCAGGAACCAGGAGTAGCCAATCTCGAAGGCTGAAGCAGAATTACCCACAAAAGAACCCAACAAACTGTGAGACCACCACAAGTGTGTGCACAGGGTCTGCCATTCTGTGAACTTCACATGCAAAAACCACCAATTCATGCTCCCAAGGGCACATTGCTCACACCTGCAACCAATAGTGACATAACCATCCCTAGATGTGGGCAGATGAGAGAGGCATGTATGAATTTGGCAAAGGGGCTCATTTGGAGATGGCTGGAAAGTCAAGCAGAAGGAGCAGAAGGCAGTGGGATGGGGAGAGAAAGAGACAAGAGGCTGCCGGTGGAGAAACCCAGGGTTCTGGGGAGAGAAGGAGACAGGAGGTTAGAGGATAGATCCAAGAGATTGAGGAGAGAAGATAACACGAATCTGCAGTAGAGACCAGGAGTCTAGGGAGAGAAGGAGGTGATTAAAATGCTGGTACGTGATAGTGTGGAGGGGGTCTGAAAAAAGGTGGTGAATAGTGCACAGTATCCAGTACCTGATACAGGGGATCCTGAGGAGATGGTGTTGAATTTGATATAGAGATGTCTGAGGAGGAGGAAGGGATTAAAGTGGAGGCTGGCCAGAGAGGAACGGTGGGGAGAATGATCTAAACATACTTCATCCCTCTCAAAAAATAACTCTCCAACATCTTCTGAGACCTCCCGTAATGATATCGACTCTCTGAATGACCTGCAGATAAACAACTCTTTTTCAGGAAATATACATTACTCAGACAAAAATCAACACATGTTTTGGTTGAGGCAGAGATGAAGATGAAGCGTATCTAGAGCGGTATGTCGAATAGTGGGGCTCATTCTGCAATTTACCATTAGATCAATTTCATTCCCAATTTGCTAAACTTAATTTGCCTTGTAATCATGAGGGAACTAACCGAATCAACCCCCTCAATTGCTAATTCTTCAAGGTCTGGGTTCACCTGTCCAATGTTAGCATTACCATCCCCCATAACTATTAAACCAGACAAAAATGACCAGATGTGGGTCATACTATTTGGAACCTAAGGAAGGATTATGCAACATAATGAGTATCAAGTCAAATAGTGGTTGGTGGTGTTCATACATGTAATGCAAGTAGTCTTGTGCGGAGTGCTTGTGCCACTTTTGTTGGCCTCGCTGTGTGTGCCTCTGCAAGCAAAGGGAAGAAGGCGAATAGTGGGGTAGAGGCAGATGCTAAACCTGTGGTATTTATGAGTGTAGGTTGAAAGTACCCAGCTCCTGTGTGTCAATCTGCTTTCTACGGGTTTGTCAGAGACACTTGGGAGTATGTTATCTGAAGGGAAGAGCCTAAGCTCTGACAGACTACGGCACTTTGGATCTGCTTAGCTGCTGAAGGGCTGAAGAGGAGAGGTTGGCTATGGCTCGATTAGTGATCATGTGCTAATGGCTATGCCTTAGGTTGCTATCTGCGGGGGATTTGCGTGTTTCTTTTAAGATAAACACAGTGTGCCCCGAGTGCAACAAAACAAGGATCTATGAATTGGCAGATCAGAGGAATGGTGAAGTCTGCAACCTCCACTTATTACTGCAAACTGCATGTTAATGGTTAAAGGAGGCAAGAACCTTGTGTTCAGACTATGGGCTGCTTAAATGTTGTGGACCGCAGGCACCCATTTCACCTTCCTTGGTATGTTAGTTGGCAGGCTGTGAGATGCCTCTAAGTAACCTCACTCAACATGCTCAGATGCTCTGCTATGTGGCTTGCTCTGACATTTGCCAGTTGGGGTAAAATTCATCAGTGAACGTGGAAGGCTTTGCCAGGTGGTCTTAAGCTCAGGGACCAGAATCCTTGCTCATTTCTTCGAGAGGTCTAACTTGCATTCTCTCAGAAGCATCAAACTCCTCTCACATTCTGGACACAGTCACAGACTGAAATGAGATCCCCCCTGCCCACACCAGCAGCCAATCACTAGGTTTTGAGGCAGCACCAGAACCTCAGTTTCAGAATGATACTGCAACCCTGCAGGGTGTTCTTCATGGTGAAATGAGGAGCAGAGAAGATAAAAGGCGGAGTATAAATTCCTCAAAGTGCCCTACGATGCTCGGTGCACCATACCTTGGTCAAAAGGGTGGGTGGGTAGAAGCTGCAGGAAGGGGAACTGAAAAATGCTGACAGTGAAATAACACTGTTTGGGGGTAGAATGGACAGTCCACCAACACTGCTATCTCGAATTTGCAGCCTCTCCTCCCCTTGCCAAGTAAGGACCTTTGCCTGAATTCATTCCAAAGAGTGGTGTGGCTGATAAAACCAGAGCACAAAAGAAAATAGAGAATAATCATACTATCAGCATACATGTCTTTATAATTCAACGATAATGAATTTGCTAGCCATATGGCCAAGCAGAGCGTCAGCCCCTCATACGTGTGCCTGCTCCTTTTTAAAAATACCTAAATTCATTTAAACCTATCGAGTTCCTAGTCCAGGTCCCCTGCAGGATCACTAACTCCATTTGTGAGATCCATTGAAGCAAATTACTGTCCTCATTTCTTTTTGCAGAGCCAGACAGCTATATTCCACGTGACACAAAATAGGTGTCTTTCCTGTACTTGTAAGAAAAGATTGACCTATTTGCGCATACTGGGGCTACATTAACTTCTTGCCCTTCTGGAGCTACTCATGTGTCCCCTATTCACATTGAGATGTACATCTAAGAAAGTCTCACACCCCTCAATTCTACCCCCGCCCCATTAGTAGGGGTTGATGTTGTCATACTTGACTATCCTTTCTGAATTATAATAAGGACCTTGACAAGAATTATTTCTCCTAAGGCCTGTGCCAAAAAATCCAAAAATGAAGTGGACAATTTTGACATATGGTCAGCTAAAATGCAGTGTGTCTCTATCTATACAAATCTCAATGCATAAAACATGTTTCTTTCAGCAATCATTTTAGGCATGAAAATATTGGTGACTCTTTACAAACATTGTTATGAGTGTTTGAGCGTGGGCAGATTAGCTTCATGCCAAATGGTGGTGAAATTTCATGGATGAGAACAAATGTTGTACAGAAAAAAATATTTGCATTTTTCTATGTAAAGTGTAATGTGCACTTAACAACCACAACTCGAAATTGGGACTTTAAACACTTGAGTCATGGGTAGAGAAGGAACTAAATAGTTATATATTCCATCATCCAGTAACTGAGAGCTTTTGGTGGCCAACTTTTCTTAGGGACTGCCCCTTTATTAAAGCAGCAGAGGAGGAAGATGTAACGCTCACCTGACTCCCACAGAGGTGCTCACCTGGTTCGCGCTGCTGTGACCTCTTCTAAGGTGATGCACAGGGTTCGGAAGACGGACTGGACCGGGCCACCAAATCTGGCTTGTCTTGCTCGCAGAAGTATCCTTCTGTAGGCGAAAATAGGGGATTAACTGTCTGCGGGCTAATGCAATCAGCCTCCCACTTTCCCCTCTCACCCTCCTCGAAACCCTTCTGTGATTCCTCGTAGCGTCTCACCTTAGGGTCTGGAAGGACGAGCTCTCCATCCTGCTTATGATGCAGGGGCGCATTGGTATCCAGTTACTTCACTGGATTTTCGGATTGGTGAGAACCAAACTTGCTTGGCTTCCAGGTAAGTTTTTTGATAAGAGGTTCCCCTTGTGTCCATGCATTAATGTACTAATGCTAGTGTCTTTTTCCCCATAGGGGCCGGGGTACGGAATGCCGGGGAACAGGCACCGACCTGAGATGAGAGGTGAAATCCTTGTAGAAATCAGGTAAGTCTTTAATGAGCGTTTTTTGGTAAAGTCTTTTCATTCGCTCATTAACGCTGATGTCTCTTTTTCCCCTTAGGGGCCGGGGTCCGGAAATGCCAGGATGCGGCGCAGACCCGAAATGAAGAGGGAATGAATGAACAGGTAAGTCTTAACATGGAGATTTAGCTTTCCTTATTCCCTTCTCTCTCTCACCTTTTGTTCTGGTCTTTTTCTCCCTAGGCGCTGGGGCGTGACTGCGAATCCGGATGATGGCTGCTGAACATGGAGGCGCCCTGTAAAGGTGAGTGGAATGCGGCGCTGCAGCGATCGACGCAATGAGCTTTTAAATAAAAGTCTTCCTTTTCAGGATTGTCGGCAAGATGTCTCCGGGATGCGGATTTAGCAGGTAAGGACTTTTACTTCTTCTGTTCTCTTCTTCTCTTCCTTTGCAGGTGATCCAGGATGCTGGCAGGTGTGGCAGGAGTCAGGATGCAGGAGCAGACACGGTGAGCATCCAGCTGCTAGATGCAGAACAACGCGAAGCACGTGTGGCTGTTCGGTGGGGTTTAAATAGCCTTGGAAGAAGTTCCAGGTATGTATCCTTCCTCCAATCAGGTATGTATCCTTCCCCGACCACGCCCGGATGGTAAATTAGTCCCACAGGTAAAGTAGTTCCTTTCAGGCCTCAAGGAGGCCGGGATCCTGCAGCATGGTCTGCATCAGGTAAGTGCACCCAAGCACTTCCATAATGAGCCTGGCGCCTATGGCGCCAGGACTGATGTCTTTTATGAGCCTGGCGCCATAGGCGCCAGGACACTGTCCAAAGGGCCCCTATATGGGGTTGCTGGGTCCTTCCTTGGGGACTGGATGTCCGCTTTCGGGGACGCAGGGCTTGAACCGGCTCCCCGGGAGCGGGCATCATGACAGAAGAAAAGGATTTGGCCACGTCCTGTATTAGTTTTGATGTTATTGGTCAAGATGCTATGTAAGAGCAAATCTTGAAAATGCAAATCAGATATATGGTGGCTGATTCATATAACCCCAATGGAATTAATCCATATAAGAGATGTTACATGCATTTCTGGCAGCGTTGCTATTCTACTTACAGAATATCAAGGAGAACAGAAGAGTTCAAAATATGGGGCATTGAAGCAGCACATAGAAAATGGCTCACACAGCCATTGGGCATCATTACAAGTTTGGTGGTATTCTGGTGGTAATGAGGCCCATTGTCTTGATAGCACCATTTTTAATCCATCGATTTAGTAAATTTGATGCACTATAATAACTTTTGAATGTAGTTCTGTCCATGTAGTTGGTCAAACTATTTCTCATGGTCTCCATTACTGCTTATATCTGTTAAATCCAGTGGGCATACATTAAAATTACCACATGTGGAAAACCCAATGTGAGTTTTTATGGTGCTCATTGTAGAAGTGTTTTTGCTATGCCATATAAATGCCACAAACATTTCATGATCCAGTCTAATACTGGTATTTAAAGATCTTCTAAGGATGATTTGTGAATGGCCACCAACATATTCATTAAAATTCCTATTGATTTTTAGAATCCCACTGTGTCTTAATATATTTCTACAGATATTGCTTTATCAACGCATTTAATAATAAATACAAACTTCTTTCATTGGGGCCCATGCACCAATACATTTCTTTGTGGCCCACTAGCCATGGCTCTCAGCTTTGGCCCAGTACATGTTGCACCAAAGGTTTCTTTGGTGCCCATGCTCCAATAAGGTTCCTTGGAGCCCACTAGCCACGGCCCTCCACCATGGCCACGGCATGATGTACCAATAGGTTTCTTTGGGGCCCATGCACCAATACATTTCTTTGTGGCCCACTAGTCATTGCCTTCTGCCATAGCCAGCAGACACAGGCTACGGCGAGTGGCCATAGCCTCTGGTCATGACCACTAGCACCACCCCAATCTTACTCATCACAGTTCTCAACTACACCACTTCACTCTTCCTCATCGCAGTCCCCAACTACACAATTTCAGTCTTCCTCATCACAGTCCCCTTCTAACTCTGCGTTACTCTTCCTCTTCACAGCCCTCCACTATCACCACCTCACTATTTCTTGTCCAAGTCCCCCACTGCCACATCACCCTTTCTCGTCACAGTACCCCACGCCCACCTACTCAATATTCCTTGTGACAGTACTCCACTACCACCAATTCACTCTTCCTCTTCACAGTCCCTCACTACGACCGCCTCACTCTTCCTCATCACAGTCCCCAAATAGTGCACCTTCATCTTCCTCATCACAGTTCCCAACTACACCACAACACCCTTCCTCATCACAGACCTCAACTACAAAACTTAATTCTTCTTTGTCACAGCCCCCACTAATCCCACCTTGTTCTTCTTTGTCAAAATACCCCATTAATAATTACTTCTTATCTAGTGGACACTAAAAGATGACATACTTGATAAACCTGATGCTGCGTATGACATCAGTATGTTATCAGAAAAAAGACAGAATTACAGGTGGTGGGAGGTATAGCATAACAAAAAGGTTGAAGTTCAGTGAAATATCTATAGTGAAGCATCGTTAAGGTGAAACAATCTGATGCAATGAAACCTTTGAAATTCAGTAGAAAACCTTTAGTTGAGGTGACGTTAATGTGCGTAGTTAATGCAACAAACCCCAGAAATTCGGCATGTGTTGAAGGTTTACCATCTTAACTATGATGCTTCCATTGCGCGGCATCTAAGCACCCTGATGACATCCTGAATTACATCACTGATGATATCAGATATGACATCACCTATGGAATAAGGAGTGACATCACTGGTACAGCAGATTACGCGTGCAAGAATGAGAGATGCAACATTTAAAAGGCGTGTTTCTGCATATAAGGGTGGATTCAGCTTGGTTGGAGTTTGCATTTAAATATATTGTCCATTTACAACTAGGGTATTCTTACACATGAGAGTTCTCTGTATTGATTGAACATTAACCATGATGAGATTTCTAGTGCGTTTATCACTCTGTTCTAAAAACAGTCCCCTATGCAAAGAAGACATTTGAGTACTTAAATTCTGGCTTTACACCTATCTGCCAAAGAATACAACATACAACAACCAAATTGGCACTTAACATATTTAACAAAGAATATAAACAGAGTCTTTTCTTTTCGAATCACAATTCACGTGTACAAATAATCTGCAATTGGATTGGCTCAAGGGCATGTGCATGGTATGATATTTGAGAGCTGATTTGTTCATAGGCACACCGATTGTGAATCACATGTATACACTGCAGAAATCCTTACATTTCCTCATTGCTTTGGAGACAAATTCAGGTAGACACAGTGTACACTTTTTCTACCATATTTGCTCAATTGGCACTATTTCCTACCCAAATCTTTTCCCTTTGTGTTGTACCTCGTTTTCTGTCTGTTTTATATTCGTGTTTGGGTATGCTATTCCCTTTTTAAGGATTTTAAAATCTGTTTTCTTTAAATTTTGGTGTTTTTTCTTTTGATTTTGATTATTTTTTGGAGATGGCGACACAACATCCCGAGACTCCCTCCTGCTTATGAGATCCGCCTTGTCACTGTCCCTTAAGACCCAGAAGAGGTTGAAAGGGTAGAGCAGCCAGCTCCACCCAAGACGTACCACTACCCAAAGAAACTCCACTGTCACACATCGAGAAAGAACTGTGCACGTTTTACGGCAAGGTTGCGAAGAAGAGGATTCTCCATGGTTCTTGCACAAAGCAAGAGCACCATTGAGTTCATTAACCACCTGATTCGTTACCACTGGTGGCAAGTGGATGAACATTTCAGTAGTAGATTCTGGCAACAGGCAATCCGTCTTGGTTGCAATGACTTACAACCCAACTCCAGACCTGCAACACCACAGGCCACAGCGGAAGCAGGACATCCATCACTAGGTGCTTCATCCTCTGGACCTCTCCCATCGACTTCATCTGATGCCAATGATAGGAGTGTCACCTCTGTCGCCCCGGCGTTCGACCCTTCATGCCGAAGAAGGTCTCTAGTGGGTGGCGTTTTCATCTGCAGGCAGCATTATATATGAATGGGACTGAATGCAACAACTTTTGAGGTTATGGAGGATGACTGGGTAGAGCATGGGTGAAATTGTGGTCATTTCTCTTTTTTTTTTACTCCCTTTTTAAGTTTTGTTTTTACCTCAATGTTAATTAAATATATATATATATTTTTATATATATATATATATATATATATATATTAAAAAAATATATTACATGGCCACAGTAGTGGCCATGTAGTTATGGTTAAGTTGCTGTTTCCATAGGAATAGCACTTTTTGGGCGGGTTATATCTTGGCTCCCCCTGGACGAATCCTTACCATTTTTTTTGCAAAGTTTGGTAAGGATTCGTCCAGGGGTGGCAAAGTTATAGGGGGGTCCCAAAATGTCTTTTTTTCCATAGACTGAATGGGGTAAAAACATTGCGCATGGCTACAGGCCAAAGCACTGGACGGATTTTCACCAATTTTGCAGCAGGGGCTGCGGCTTGTTCCCCAAAGCGTGCTTTTGTAAATTTTGTGACAAATCGTCCAGTAGTTTCCTTGATCAAAAAGTAGCACTCTAACAATTAGTGATATCTATGTCTGCTCCGCGGTCCCACTTCCCTGTTCGCTCAGTGGAGAAGATTTCTATTGGCTAATCTGTGGCATGCAGCACGTCAAGATGTTGCGCTTTCACCGATTGGTTCTGCCATAGCGTCAGCATTCTTTCGATACAGCCGCCATGGTCATTTTGTTTTCTGTTGTATGCCAAAATCACCGCAAACAAACCCTTATGGAAAACTGTGTCGAAAGGTAAGCATTACTTATATGTGGCAATAGGAAGTGAAACAGTGCTTTATTCTTGTTACAACTATCATACCGTACAGTGGGACTTGGTAGGCAATGTACGACAAGCCCTTACTGCGTCTATGTAAGAAGCCATAACCAACAGTACTGCGGTCAGACTGGCGTCCTATAGTTTGGAATCTGAGGCAGCCACCTGCACTGTTTCGTAAACACAGCGCTTCTGCACGTGTTCGGGAGTAACGGTTCTCATGAATGACTGCTGATATGTTGTTGCAAAATGAGAATGTATTTGCGTTC
This sequence comes from Ambystoma mexicanum, assembly GCF_040938575.1. Classification (NCBI taxonomy): domain Eukaryota; kingdom Metazoa; phylum Chordata; class Amphibia; order Caudata; family Ambystomatidae; genus Ambystoma; species Ambystoma mexicanum. The sequence continues at coordinate 573,374,286 of NC_090923.1, forward strand.
TGAGTGAAGGTCACTTAATTTCAATTTTTCAGTAGGCGCTCAGTATTGTCGCACATGTACCAAAACTCATAAGGGTCAATTGTTTTTCGACCTTGACGTACAGGGAAGACACAGAAAGAATGTAGGGAGGCACAGTTTGTGAAACATACCCTTTGATAAGTTATGCTTCAAAAAGGTTTCTGAAGCACATGAAAAATCAGTTCCCGAGGATAGCTTCCTGCAAACAACCAACTGTGTAACTGCAGAGGCCGCAATGGAGCCGGTGCATATCATGTAAGCTTATTTTTCAGGCCTGTACACTAAACTGCCATTAATTACTTAGTCTGTAAAAAAAAAAATATATATTATTACTACTAATGCATTTGGATGTTTCTGTGCCTTTGAAATTTCACTGGCCATTATGTACGTTGCACATTGTCGCGGTTTGTAAGGTGGTACTATATTTCCCCATAAAAAGTTAATGTTTGCTAAAAAAGGGTATGTTTTACACCTTTGGTTTGTGCTGAGGTTGCATACTGCTACATGTTTTAATTCCACTTCCCCGCTTATCTAGTACAAAACACACAGTCTTATATTAATAATGACATACCCCCACTATGGAGATTGCACATTACCGCCGTCTTTACAATGTCACTACAATTTCCACTATTTTCTACAAAATGTATGTGTCATTGATATTTTTTTACCATCTATGCAGATTGCACATTGTCACCGTTTGTAGGGTGTCACTACATTTCCCCATATAACATTAATTGTTCATAGAAATGTTATGTGTTACACCTTTCATTTCCGCAAAGGCTTCGTATTGCTAGATTTTTTTTTCATTTTCCCCTCAGCTACTTCCTTCCCTATTGTGATTGTCATGGATTGCAGCGCCCAAGTGACGTTTTTTTTAATCGTCATTTGCAGCTATTCGTCACCGGTTGCATGTGCGTCATCATTGAATGGGATGACCGCATCGGACCTCTATGTCCGTACGCAGTTGTAGCAGTAAGAAGCAACATACCATCCTTTCTGGTGTCCAAGTTCACAGCCATTCATGTCGCCTTGTAAATCACTGTGAGAGGAATACGACTACTGTGTCAACAACGCATATTTTCTGTGTGGTTAAACAACAACGTCACCATTACCACTAACATTTTAAGTAACATACCATGCTTTCTGATGGACTACATCGCAGCAATTGACGCCGTCTTGGCGCTGAATGTGAGAGGAAACCGACTACTGTGTCGCCAATGCATACTGTGTGTGTGATAAAAACTGTGCCACCAACGCATGGTGACTGTGTGGGAAAACATCCACGGCACCGTCAAAATTACCCTTTTCATTGTGCAGCACAGACACAAACTTCTGATTTCTATGCAAATGAGAATAGGGTGATGAATTAGCGCTGTGATTGTGAAATAAAAGTACCTTACTAATTTTTACATGTTAGTGTGTTTTTAACAATTTAATCTTTCCCTTCACAATGTGCCATGCTGCATTGCAGAATGTTCTTTAGTAGATGCCGTATCACGGTACGTGAGTCATTATGGAATAATTTCTTTACGCTGCCAAGGTATGTTATCTAGACCGCTATTGCACACCAATGTCCGGGGTGGTAGTGGTAGCAGTGGAGAGTGCTGATGGGAAAAATGGGTGTTTAGCCTACCATAACTGCCGAATTTCAGGGGTTTTTAGATTTTACTTGTAATCATAACGTCCTTTAAACAAAGTTTTTGTACTGAATGGCATAGGTTTTTAATAGGGCAACTTAACCATAATGTCCCTTTAACAAAGTTTTTTTTGTAGTGAATATATATATATATATATATATATATATATAAAACGTTTCCAAAGAAATGTGTCCACTTTCCACCTATCTTTCCTACATCCACTCTCTCCTCCTCCCATTCCTTCCTTTACCCCATAATGTTTTTTTTCAGAACCACCATAACATTTCAGAAAAAGATCTAAACTGGGGGAGGTGGGTTTAATATGAAGCACCATGGCAACGGGCTAATAACCCTACCACTAACCGCCCAAGTTATAGGCCCAAATGAAACAAGGGTTGCTTGACGCATGCATTGGTAATGTTGCCAGCAGTCTCTGCCAGGTGCCGCAGATTAGATCACCATTAACACCTGTGTAGTTTTCTATGCAGGTGCTAAAGGTCTTTAATTTATTTTTAAAAAGACACTTATCTTGCGGTTCACTTCGACACCACGCCATAGGTGACATCATCAACAAAGAAACAGTCTTTGCAAAGTACGTCACGGCACAGCGCCACATCACAAGGTCCTTGCATGTGCTAAGGGTGTTTCATTGGAAAAAAACACACTTACCATGTGGCACACAAAGGCACCACACTCTAGTTCCTGAAATCCATTTTCACTGTTGATGACCGTGATGTCATCTACAGAGACATGGACTTCTGAAGGGTTGGCATGACACAGGACCACACCACAAGGTCATCTTTGTTAGGTTTCTTCGGACCCACTAGTCATGGCTGTCGGCCTTGGCCACTGTACATGTTGCACCAATAGTTTTTTTGGGGCCCACTAGCCTTGGCCTTCAACCATGGCCAATGCACATGTTGCTCCAATAGGTTTCTTTGAAGCCCACAAGCCATGGCCTTCGTCCATGGCCATTGTACATGTTGCACAAATCGGTTTCTTTGAGGCCAACTTTACATGGCCTTCGGCCTCTGCCACTGTACATATTGCACCAACAGGTTTCTTTGGGGTCCGCTAGCCATGGCCTTCGGCCTCGGCCACTGTCCATGTTGCACCAACAGCTTTCTATGGGGTTCACTAGCCATGACCACACCAATTGGTTTCTTTGAAGCCCACTAGCCATGGCCACTAATTACATCACCCATGAAATCACTGATGACATCACTGATGGCATCACTAATGACATCATACATGACACCACTGATATAACCTGTTTTATTAATTACATTTTGAAATATGGCAACTCTGTTTTGTTACATAGCATATATATACATATTTCACATTTACAAAGTATATTGTTTTCTGCCTTTGTTTCTTTAAATGTAGTGTGCAGTGCACAAATGTAAGTGCATACAGACATTATTACAATGAAGTGTAGCATATATGCATTATGTACTTTGGGAGGTAATCTGTTTTATTGTAATACAAATTCATAATTTATTTTCAAAAGAAATGACAAAAAATATTAGCAATACAAATTACATTTCTATAGCTAAATATGTACGTATGTATTTGATTATTTTCTTATAAAACCTGTCATTTAGAAAATAATGTGTTCATGTAATGTTATTACAGTAAGGAGAATTGTAAATTGATATGTGTACATTTACTATTTTCATAACACTTAAGATTAAATATGTTTCTCCTCCTATCTATTCTTATTTATTTTACTACTACATATACTTATTATGTTATATTTCAAATACCTGAAATAGATTTTCCTGACTCAGGTACTTTCCCTGCAATGAAGTATTGTAATTGTTTACTAATACATTAAATTCAAACCATGTATGAAACGGTACATATTTTTATTTAAAATTGTATAAATTGATAAGTACGAATTGTTTGCATCGAGCAAAACAAATGGTCGTTTTTCATTTCTGAAAAACCTCTCTGCTGCAAAGCGCCAAGGCCGATGAATACAAAGGTTTTAAGGAGCAAGGGGCACATCCATGACTCTGTCGAAAATATTTGTAAAACTGCTGGATTGTTTGTACCGCAACCAGTCAAGGAAATTAAGTCAGTGTTTTGTGCCCAAATTGTTAATTTGGTCCAAATCTGCCCAGCGTTCTTTCATGCCATGGCTGTTCAAAAACTGTACTTTTTCTCAATGGAAAAATGAATCGGAGGAGGCTGAAAACTGTGTTTATATGTTTTATTAATGTTTTCATGTTTTCATTAATTGTTTCCAGATTTTGCAAATCATGAGGAGGGGGGTTTCATAAATTCCATCCAGCAAGTCAAAAGTTGTTAGCCTCTCTCAACCTCCTTGCTGCCGATATAAAGGTTTAAAGGAGCCGTAGGCACCCGTTCTCTGTTGAATATCTTAAAAACAACTGGATGAATTTACCCCAAATCAGTCAAGGAAATTAGGTCAATGCTTTGTGCCCAAGTTGTTCATTGTTTGATCCAATTCTGCACTTTTTCTCTATAGAAAAATGAATGGGAGTAGACTGAAAACATACTGCGCTTTTTTGTTTTCTTAATACTTTTGTATTTTTTAATGTATCGTTCCCACAATTCCCTCTTTGTGGGGACCCTTGTGTGAAGATTGGAGGGGGGTATCTGTACTTCTGCTCCCTATATGGCAGAGTTGAGGCACAGAGCACCCCAGCCAGGATTCTCTATTTGGTAAACGTGGACGAGCAATCAAGGCTTAAGCACGCAGGAGGTGATGCAGGCTGGTTCTTAAGTACAGTGTAGTCGCCAAGCACCCACAAAGGAATGTCCACATACTATGTTACTGAAAACACAGTTCTTTATATAAATAGGCTCAAGTTATGTACACAATCACAATAACTTCTTTGTGCTCAAGATAATCTAAAATAGTAAATATATACAGTGGTACCACAATTACTCTTTGATTCCATTAAAATGCATCAACTGTACTCAGTTCAAAAGTCATACAAATCAGTTAATAAAGTGAACCAACAATAGACATAGGAGGAAAGCAGGTTGGTTAAAACAATAGGCAGAACACTGGGCCCCTACCAGGAGGCACAGTTCTGTATGAGGATTCCTCCACCTGGGCAACCTTTAGATAAAGATATACTACAAGCACAGTCCATATATTGCTCAATATGAGTCTTATTCCCTTCTAAAATAGTTGTACCACACCAATGTATCTGGAATAGCAGAGTTCGATGTCAGGGTCGTCGACGGATCCTTCTTGAGTGGCTCCCTTTAAGGCAGGAGCCACGGATCATCGAGATCCCTCAAAGAAATGGTGAACAACGGCATCGAGGTAGCAGCTTCGATCCTGACGGTGCTCGTCGATGATCGGTCATGGAGATCCTGTGAAGAGGAGGCGTGCTGTTCACCTCGATGACGGTAGTTCATTTACCGCAAAGGGTCACTGAAGAACTTTGGCACATCAATGGCGCCGGGTCGTCCGGTGTCTCTGCGGTCTTTGGGTGGCGGGAAACCCACCGGTGGATGCTCCTCGGCGCGTCGGTGGCCTCGGCTTTCTGCGGCGGGACAAAGCGGTCGACGGTGCTGGCGAAAGTGTCCTTGAATTCAAAGTGTCTTGATCAATGGAGCGTTGCGGCTCCGGTCGTCGGCGGCTCAGTATCAAGTGGTTCCCGCTTCTGGGCAACACAGCTTCGACGGGTCTCAAGCGGTTATAGCAGACCTGCAAACCCTGGTTGACGATGGTAGACGGCTGTCCGGTGCTTCTCTCCCATCTCCTCAGCGGTCTCCGTCTCTGGTTGACAGTCTTTCGAAGGATGGCTTCCAGAGCGCTTCGGTGAAGTTTAGCAGTGAACAATGGTCCCTCGTAGCTCGGGAAGAGGGCTCCTAGCCATGTTCTCTCTTGGATCAGTTTCAACGGCAAAGCAGCTTTCGGATTGCGGTGTAGGTAACAGCAGTCAATCCTATTCTTCGGGCTTGGCTTCGAGATTAGGCATCAGTTTCGACCTCAGCTTCTGAACAATTTCTAGCAGTGAGAGGCCCCCAGATATACTGTGCGGACTCTCATTCATTCTGCTGGGTCCCACTCAGGCAACCAATCACTCAGAAGGGCATTCACCAGGCAGGCAGCCAATCAGGCTCACTGGGCATTCAGGCCATTCTCCTCCCTCACAGACACTCACAACAACGAATGTGTATTGGGACAAGTACCCAGCCATTCAGCACTCCACACTGCATTTATACCAGTTTCGGGCAGGGCTGTCTCAGTCTTTGTGTCACGTACCAGAAACTAGACACCCATAATAGGAAGTGCATATTGGTCACAAACTCCATTCACCCATTTCCCATCCCAAGGGTGTACCCACAACACACAGGCACTGGGAAGGCTAGAGCCAGTCTGGCCTGGACTTCCCCACAATAGAATATATATGGAACTTCCACCCAACAGCCAGTCAGGGGGAAGGAACAGAGTCAGGGCTTCCCAGGACTTTGGGAAAAACAAGGTAACAGGCAATAGAAAGCAAAAGGCCACAGGGACCATCTTGTCTACTATCAGGAATCAACTGATTCCAATGGCAGGGCCTGGGCATCCCAAAATGGAGGATACTCAGAGCACCTGTAAAATTCAGCATGGAGCTGCCACCAGCCCATACCCTGCTCTGTAGGCCACACACAGGTGCCCAAAAACATACACTAGGGGTACAGGGTTGTACCCCCACCCAAGGGTGCCATATGGGTATCCCAAGGGTCTATACACCAAACCAAAAAGAGGAAGAGCTGCACTGCCAGGAGACCCACACGGTAACACAAAACATACACAAAAAAGGACTACAGAACAAGGACAGGGAGGCCCTGTCCCTCAAATGCATATCCGACCTCACAGTCGCCCCCCCAGACTGAGGTTAGGGCATCTACTCTCCCACAAGATTGATGCCCTCATCCAGATGGTCAACATACCTTCTGAAAAGGCCATCTGCATTATCGTGACTCTTCCCTGGTCTATGCTCAATGGTGAACTCTAGCCCTTGCAGGCTAATGGACCACCTGAGCAGTTTCGGGTTTTCACCCTTGATCTGCATAAGCCACTTCAGGGTTTACATTCTGTTTGGACCTTGAAGGCTCCAAACTATACTGAAACATTCCTTTTCAACAGTAGCCCACCTAAGTTGTCTACCCTTGAGTTGTCTACTGATGAAGATGATCGGATGTTCCCTCCCTTTATCATCTAACTGGGACAAGACAGCTCCAATTACGGTGTCACAGGCATCTGTCTGGACGATAAAGCGTTTGCTGTAATCAGGCACACACAACACCGTTGCCCTACACAGACTTTCATTCAAGCCAACAAAGGCCCTCTGACAGTCTTCTGTTCAATTAACCTTCCTTGGTTGCTTGGGCGAAGTCAAAGCTCTCACCTGGGTTTGAGTAGTGGGAGTCTCCCAGTCATGTACATCCTGTACCTTACTGGGGAGAGGTTGGATTCGACCCCCTCCTACCTCATGACCAAGATAAGTGAATTTCCCCTAAGCTATCTGGCACTTGGTGGCCTTAATAGTAAGGCTAGCCCTTTTCAAGGCCTGCAACACTTTATCCAAGTGAGTCAAATGCTCCTCACAAGTGGAACTTTAGACGGCAATATCGTCTAAGTAGGCCACACAAAAGGCCTCCAGCCCACTGAGTGCATGATTGACTAAACGTTGGAAAGTGGTAGGTGCATTTTCCAACCCAAAAGGCATGACTCTAAACTGGTAGAGTCCCTCAGGTGTTGAAAATGCAGTCTTTTCCTTGGCATGGTCCATCAGAGCTATTTGCCTTTGAGGTAAGGTCAAACGTGCTCACAAATTTGGCAACACATATGGTGTCCACAAGCTCATCAGCCCTGGGCCATAGGTGCGTGTCAATTTTGGTGACAGCATTGACGCCTCTGTAGTCCACACAGAATCGCCAATCCTTGGTACCTGCTTGGGAACTTGACTTGGGGACAAGGACCACTGGACTGGACCTGGGACTGGTCGAGGGCCCAATAACACCCAGAGCCAAAATTTTGGCGACCTCAGCCTGGATGTGGTTCTAAACAATGTCTGATATCCTGTGTTCTTGACAGGTACGCTGTCACCAGTGTCAATTTTGTTCCTACACCACTGTGTGAGGCCTGGTGACAGCGAGAATAAAGCGAGAATAAAGCTATTTTTTTGGGAGCTGGGGTCAACCTCTTCTCTGTCAAATATTTCAATAACTACTACATTGATTTACTGCAAAACAGTACCGGAATCGAGTCATCGTTTTGTGCCCAAGTTGTTTCTAATGTGCTCTAAATCTGTCCAGCGGTTTCCGTGCTATGGCTTCCCACAAATTGCCTAGCTGCCTACGGGCTTGGTGCATTCTATAAATGTCTAAATAAAATAAATAAATACATTTAAAAAATGCACTTTTTCTTAATGGGGGAATGTATGGGAGTAGGCACAAAACAACGTTTTTTTGTTCTCTTCATTTTTTCATTTTTCCAAGAATGTTTACCAAAATTTCCAGTTGCGGGGCGTGACAAACTTTGCTTTGGGAAAAGGTCATCCAAATCCATCCAACGAGTTCAAAGTCATTAGCAATTATATGTTTGCGAAAAGTCTTTTTAGAATCGCTTCACCTTAACTATGGGGCAGAGACCGCCACCCTATGATATGTGCATACATACCTGCCTTGTCTAAATAAAACATTTAATTTCTAAAAATAATAATGCTGGAGGGAATCAGACAGAAAGTTTGTGAAAGACAGGCCATGAATAAAATAGTTAAGTGGGTACAAAAAGTCAAATAAATCCATACACATGCCCTGAACGTGGCATACGATGGAGCACCTGAGCATTTGAGCATAGACCTTGTGAATAATGTCCAAACCTGGCTTATGAGAGTTTGCCTACCATAGGAGTGCAGTAATTGGCCATTTGAGGTTCTATTATTTTACCTGCCTTTTATACTGTGCCAATCACCACTGTACTGGTCTTCAAGTGACGAAACGTTGTCCAAGTGGAGGCAAATCGTCACCAAGCCCAGGGTGTCAAACCAGACTGTAATTTGTGGAGTGAAAAGAACCAGGGAAAGGTGTAGTGGAAGGGGAAAGAGGGTGAAGATGGACGTCAAGACAAACAGACGTAAATTTAAGAAAGCAGGGATATGAAACTTGGTATATGATAGTGATCGTTGGGAAGCATATAAGGTTGCAAAGTATTTTGTTCAGGAGTCAGGTCAGATTTGAACAAACGAGGAAAGAAGGCTACCTGTGTTGGCTGACCAACGCCCCTGGAGAGCGAGGCATGTACAGTGCTGTAATGGTACACGTTTAAATTAAGCTAAGGATGAGTGATGGCCTTTAAGTTTGCTCAAGAATGTCTAAGGGTACTGTTTGCTATTATTCCCGATGCAAACTGAGAGGCACCTGGTACTCAAGTGTCAGAGCCAAAAATTGGCCATGTGCAGGGGGAATTCGGCAGGACACAAAAAGGGGTTAATGTAGGAAGAGTAAAGGATCTCACCTATCCCGAGTCCCACAAAGATGGCCCCCAGAGGAGAGGTAAGAACATATCCTGCCTGCGTGTAAGGAGAGGGATTCGATAACCCTTGATGCTATTTTACTGCGTTGTGCGTTGCAAAGGATTGTAGTAAAACTCAGGTCTTGGTTTAAAATGTCTCTGCTATTATACAGGAGCTACTATTGCATCTGTCTGAGTTGGTGATAGTGAGCAAGGGGAGTCAAAATACTCATCACTTCTTTGGTTGGTGAGAGAATATTCATGGATCACAAAACAACCAGATAAAAAGCCAGCATTGTTGAGTCCTTACCAGTACCTCTGACGCTCCCTCCTCAAAATGACAGCAGCAACACAAATGCATACAAGGCACACACAGAAAGCCCACCATACAGACGAGCACCACACGAGATAGAATGTTGGCCCGCCCTCTGTTCTCCTGTTAGCTATAGAGGAACAGCAGAGAAACACCAAACTATCATTTCACAATACATTAGGAGTCTTCTGGAAGGTATGAGGAGGATAGTAGGGCATTCGCTTTGAATTTGTATGTGTAATTGATAAAACATTATTCACATCTAATGCCGCGATTGCTTTCCACAAAGTTAAACCTTGATGCTCAAGAGTTTCTTTCAACTCAATCTAATCATATCTTTATTGAGTTCACTGCTCTATGATCACATCTTCCAGCCTGAGACACCAACCCCATGTTCATGACTTGCTCTTTCCCTCTCTTATATGGCTGCTGTATGTTTCCACCGCTGTATGTTTGCTCCGTATGTTCCCCATGTCCCGCATGAACATCGTACACTAATGAACTCTCTTTTCTCGCATATCCCATGTATGCGCATATCTGCCTTTGGCCCTCGTGACTTTATCTAAAAATGCCCCTCACTTCCTGTTCAGTCATATAAACTCAATCACTCTCCAGCCCCATATCATGTCTCCATCTTTCCCTAATTTCATATATTTTGTCTCTGCCAAACCAACATGAATCCCTCGCTCCATCTATGCCTGTAACGTCTCCTCGCCTCCTGCTTCCATATCTTTCCTACTTATTAGCCTGCTCTCTACCCAGCACCATACTCAGGTCTCCTCCCAATGTTCTTCTGTCTCCCATAGGTCCATCACCCATTTACCCCGTATTATGTATATATCTTCTCCTCCTACCCTTACGTCTTTCGTTTGTTCCACTCTTTGGCCTTGGTTGACACCTCACACTGATGACTGTGCCTGGTAGGTGAGGCCAATGCGGCATAAGATGGTAGAACATGGGTATATGTTGTGTTCCTGACATATTATATTGCCCAAACATTACTGACTTTATTTTGCATAGTCTCTGGAGGATAGCTCTGGGGCAATGTGCTCGCCTTGGAAGCAAGACGACGTGGAGCAACACTGGTTCGAGTCCCGTGTCCGTGCTTAGAAACCTCTGGGTATTAAGCGCGTTATAAATAACATATCATATAATTATATCTGGAATGGAAGGCTACAATGGGCATAGGATGCCCGCAATCAGCCATATGCCGTTGGAATATCATACGAAGGCGGTGGATCTTGGGGCCTCTGCTGGGCATACACCTAGCTTACCATGGCTCTACATTTGGCATATCAAGGTACCATTCAAGCTAATACATGGTTGGTAGCTAAAATAGCTGTTTCTCGGCTTTTGTAACTTTGTTATTTTATAATGCTTACATTTAATGCATTTTTGTCCTCATTAATACACTTCCTCCACTTTGACATTGGGGGTCGAAGGGCAAGTAAAGGCACTTCCTGTGACATCTAGGCCAACAGTTCCTGTGATGTTACTAACTAATCAGACGTGTGAATTCACCTCTACTACCACTGGCATGTTGGGGACCCTGCTGCCTGCCTGCATTCTCTCTCCATTCCCTTTCCATTCTTAATCTCTTATTCCACATTTCGCACATGCATTCAATTTCCCCCCTCCCTCAGATTCCTCGCCTTGATCCCCTCTCTCACTTTAAGTTGCGTGTCTCATTCCCCTACTCTTATATTGATTCTCTCATCCCTCTTATATTCATGCTATTGTTTGGTCAATTTCATACTTATTCCAGAATTCCTAAACTCACATGCTCGTAAGTCACATTTCTCTCTCCCTTCCTTCCTCCCTTGCCTCACTCACTCCTCCGCCCCCCCCCCCCCACCCCACCCTTCGGTCCCTTCCTGCTTTCCATTTCCTTCCCTTCCCATCCCTTTCTTTCTCATGTTTCCATCAGCGTGGCTTCCTGTGTCTGAATTCACTCTCCTGCCCTCCTGCTCTGTCTACCATCTCACGCCGCCCTCTCACTCACCTGACCTTGTTATTCACCCCTCCCTTCTCCTGCTTTCTCATATGAAAGAGGGCACACCATTGTGAGTGAACAGGCTGCTGCTGTGCCTGCAGTGGATGAGATCATCTTCCACGGAAGAAATAAAATGCACACCCTCCTCCCTCCGCAATTCACTGAAAGTCTGGCTCTTCCAAGAAATCCGGCTAAGAAGAGGGCAGCGTCAGCACGTGTCACTCCGCTGAGGCGCCGACCTACCAATCAGCAGCAGGATGGATCAGTCTGCAGTGGCAGCTGGCGAGGGTTTTGCAGGGCACAGAAAGGGGCAGGGCTAGAGAAGAGGGTTAAATCAGCTACTCTGCGAACTGGACTATCAGGGCGCCTGGCACCATTTTCACATCTCTATGGCTAGATCTGACGAGCACTTAACCACACAGCAAACAGCCCTTTTGGGCATGTCTGCGTGTTTTCAGGGCTAGTCAATGAGTCCCAGGCTTTTTGATACAATCTTAGACTTACAGATTGAAGTGCTTCGATGTTTCTTTTGGTCTTCCCGGAACATTCCTTTTTATTTTTTTTAGACTTGTGCTTTTGATTAATAATCACAGTCTTCTGAACCTGCTAGAAAGCGTGCAATGGAAAGCACGAATGATAATATGCCTATGTATAAACGGATAATTCCGATGTATCTACACCAGATCCGGAGACACTGGGCCTCATTACGAGGTCGGCAGTAACTCGCCGGTTCCACCGGCAGATTGCCGCTGACCCAGAAACACTGTTTCCGGTGCCTGACTTCCCGGTGCCACCGGGACATTACAAGTCCCGGTGGTGCAGGGAAGTCAGGCGTCGGATTTGGGAGTCCCGGGATGGGGATTTGGTCCCCATCCCAGGACTCCATTCCTGTGGAGTCCCGCGATGGGGTCTCGGATGCACCGGCACCGCGGCTAATGGTGCCGATGCTTCCGTGACAACTCTGCCTTCTGGGCCGTTGCACCTGGCAGCGCAGACCTGCCGGGCGCAACGGCCTATGCAGGCAGACTTGTAGTGTGGCAGCCCGGAAACAAGGGTGCCGGACCGCCACACTCGTAATGAGGCCCACTGTCTATGTAGTGAAAACTACTGCCTTTAATACTTATTTCAATACAATTTATACCAGAATATACACTTTGTGCATATATTGAGCATTCTTTATTGATCTTCTTTTTATTTCTTCTTATCGAAGGAGAAGAAGCTGCTGCCAATGCATATCGGACTGGTAGATCCATCATCATGACAAAATCTACAACGACATATTCATATGTGTGTCATTAAAAAAGAGGTTTAACCATAATGTTTACCAAGATTCAGTGATGTACTAATATGGTAATGAGCACTGACTACCTGCCTACGTGCCTTTTCTTCCCTTATACCTGTGGGACGGTATAAATAGGCTTCGAGGATCTCAACTCGTCCTTACTGTCCACTTTGTTATTAAGAAGACATTTATTGACTGTGCATTTGTATCACATTCATACCTTCTAGGCAGGGGATGTCACTCTCTCAGGTGAAGGGAGTGTTAAAATAACATTATCAGTGTCCAATATCACAAGTCCTACTGGAAAAAATGGCGAGAGAAGATGTTTTTTGTAATAAAGCTGTTTCCTGGACATTTTGGTAAGGTTCTTCAAGTAAGTTTATTCATAGTTAATTACAAGATGTTACAGCGAACCACTGGGTCCAATCACCCAGGCTAGCTTCTACCAAATGACTAGTCCTAGAACCTTTACATAGCATCCACACCCAAACATTCCACCACAGCACACCAACATTCTCTAAGCTCATCATACATCTGCATACACTCCAAGCACTTCACAACACATCTCCCTCCTTACATTCACACACAAAACCACAAGAGGGAACACATAGGGGACACACTCTAACCCTTTTTAAGGAGAGATGCAACTCCCAAAAGGATTGGGCAGCGTCCACCCCAACATACTCCACATCCGTACACGGAGGGCGTCCCCCCCTCTACCTTTGCTGGCTCTCATGCAGCACTCTTCAAACTCTTCAGGATGTGTCCACATCCCTAGTTTGGTATGGATACATTGCTCTGACTCTCACTTCTCTAATAGAAGGCACGACCATCCAAACCTTGTGGGACACCATACCCACACTTACCCATTCAGAAGGCGCGATCCTCCAACCTTGTGGGACACCTTACCCACATTCACACTCTCAGAAGGCACGACCCTCCAATCTCGTGAGACACCATAACCGTTCTTACAGTCTCAGAAGGCGCTATCCTCCAACCTCGTGGGACACCATACCCACACTTACACATTCAGAAGGCGCTACCCTCCAACTTTGTGGGACACCATACCCACACTCACACTCTCGGAAGGCACTACCCTCCAACCTTGTGGGACACCCCATTCCCATCCACACTTAACCCAACTTCTCAGGGGGCATTATCAATACACAAAATTCAACATGCTTCCACATAACAATTAACATTGCTCTTCTAGAACTCCAAAACTGAATTGCTAAATGTCCATGCTGGTATCAGGTCTAGCCCTGAAAATCCTCAAAAGGTTAACTATAAACCACATCTCAGATTCTCACAACACTTTGGCACATTCCTTGCCCATTTAAAGCTATGATTTTATTTCCTAAAAGTCCATAGGTGCTTTGCATCTCTAACCTGCAAATCCTCAAAAAAATTAAATTAAGTCTGCAACTAACCTAGCTATAAACGTGTCCTCACCTACTCTGCACAATTATCCAGACAGCCATTCATTGCCAAAGACATGTAGACTACTCTTCAAACATTTTGCATAATTAACTTTACTGCTTACATCTCGCCCCATATGTTACTATAAACACTTCTTCACCGCCTAGTGTATGGTGATCCAAGGATTCTGTTTATGTGCCCTTCATGCGACACTTCTACTTGCTTGGGAACTGTGGCCGTTCTTCACTGCACTTCCTCAACAATGCCAGCAAGGTCTGTTCCTCAGACAACTCTGTCGCATCTGCATTTCTCATCTTCGGGGAAATAAAATCTGAACTATCCCACTTGCATTTTCCCTCAAATATGCCATCCAGTACACGTAACATGTTCCAAAACAAGGTAAATTCTTCTAAAACACGCTTTTGCGTTGCATTTACTTCTTTGAGTCTCATTCCGGTATGGTTGCAGCAATACTTTTATATCACAGGAACCTCAACGGTAGTAAAGGTGCCAGACCTCCCATGAGCTCTCTTCTAGTATTAGACATACTATCTATGCAGGCGCCATTCTCGTCGCCCTCACTCAAGCACCTCTTCCTTGATGCTACATCGATCTATTATGCAAAAACAAAACTCCTCAAAGTTTTTTTTCTTAGTCTCTATCAGAAGTTGACAGCATGCTGCAGGGTCCTTTTCTCTGACCTCCTAGATACGGCAACTGCCGTGGGCGTGCCGTAAACTGAAGTCATGACACTTGAATGCTGAACAGTCCCTTCTTCTAACTTTGGAACAAGAGCGCGCGGCACACTCATAGTTCATCGGAGCCGCTGGACCAACGCATTCCACCATCGTCATCACCCAGTGTGTAGCCTGATGTCATCACTGACCTCCCTCATACAGCAGGTACCGCATCTGCCCCTGGGAGCTCTCCAGCTGGGCACTTGACATCATTTTAATGGAGCCCCAGTCCACCAGCCTCCCCCTCCAACAGCACAATCTTCACGCCGCGCGGTCGGTAGACCACAACTTGCTGAGGCCGTCCTTCACTGCAGACTTCATCTGTACACAGGGAACTTGACACGGATCGATATATTCTTAACTCCCCATTATTCTTTGCACATGAGTTTCATAATATACATCCTGTGCAACTCTTTTGCCAACCTCCCTTCCTCTAGTCATTGTTGGGCTGGAAATCACATTTCTTCACTCCTACGGGGCCAAACGCCTCCCCTCTTCTTCATATGGGAGTGGGACAGGACTTCTTTAGCCTTGGACTTTCTGCCCTGTGTCGTCTGTTCTGCTCTCACCCTTCTGCTGTACTCTGGCCCTTCTGCTGTGCTCTGGGTCGTCTGCTATGGTCTTGGGCTGCACAAATCCCCTTATTCTCTGCCCTGGGTCACAGAACGGTTTCTTCATCCCCCTTCTTCTTGGATTATTACAGGGCCCTTTCTCTTTCCCCTGGGTGATGGGACTTACTTTTCATGGGGGGCAGTCGTTCCTCTCCTTCTTTTCTGCTCCCCCTTCAGCAGACTGATCATATTTTCCTCTCTTTGCACGTAGGTTCATTTTTTCTGCTCAGAAGCCATACTCGTCGCCAGTGTAATAAAGCTGTTTCCCCGACACTCTGATAAGGTTCTTTAAGTAAGCTTTATTCATAGTTCATTGGAAGATGTTATAGCAAACCACTGGGTCCCATCACCCAGGCTAGCTTCTAACAACTGACTAGTCCTAGAACCTTTACATAACATTCACACCCAAACCTTCCGCCACAGCACACCAACATTCTCTCAGCTCATCATATATCTGCATTCACTCCAAGCATTTCACAACAGTTTTTACATAATGTTTTTGGTTGTGCGTAATCGCTGACCTGGTATCGTAGGTCTGCTGTAAAATAATGTACCTGAACACTTGGTATATTGGTGCTGAACTGGCTGTGTAATTTGAATGCAGGCTTTCAGCCAAGTGCCTGTTATGTTTGACATGATCTGTGGAAAGAAATATTGGAAACAGTGTTGGAAGTGGACAGCAAGTTTTCATGCTTTCTTAGTCACCGGTTTGCACAAAGTATCATTTGCCGCTGGCTACGGTCCCTTCATTCGCTGCTTGCTTACCTGCCGGCTGCAGCGAGCTGCGTTGAGCGTCGGCCTAGCTTCTTTCTGATGCGCTCGGGAAATGCTTTTTTAGCTTTCCATTAACGGTGTGTGTGCCGGAACGAGCCACGTCACCTGGGTGGCATCATTGGCATCTGATGTCACACGCTTTGTGACGTGTCTTCTATGTTTACCTTTACTCAGATGATTGCAATGATGCAACAAAAAAACAGGTGCAGTGACTGTTAACAACATGTCATTTTCTCTGACTTGAAACTTATGTAAGGAAGGAGGGGTTCGGTTTACCCCCACTCCCTGTATGTTATACACAAAAGGGACCACCTGCTCTTGCAATAGTGGGGACACACCTTCCTTGCCTTTCTGTGGGCTCAGTGGACTAGTCCCTAGCACATACAGAAGTGGGGCTATTGCAAGATACATTTTCTGTACCCCAGACTCCATCTCTGGAATAGGCTGCATTATGGTATCTGTGAAGCCTTCACTTCCCTCTGCAGCGCAGCGCACAGCGAACACTGACAGCCCCCACCTTTTCCCTCCGGCGCCTGTGCCATCCAAGCCCATTTCTCACGGATGCTGTGGCGCGAATTGTTGCAAGCAAACAGTGTATTCTTTTCATCCTTCCTCTGAGATCACAGCCCTGTGTATGACCGGGCTGAATCATGACTTATGGCCCATCTATCTCAACAAAACCGCTCAGGCACTTCTCACCCCCACTGTTGGAAAATTACTGCCTGTTCAAGCCTGTGCCCCTCCAAGCCTTCTTTTGATGTAGCAGAAGTGTGATCCTTCCTTGCTGACCACCCTAGAGTGCTCCCAATAAAACCAAGCTCCTGTCATTATATATTTTGTCCGAAACTCACACATGGCAATCCATCCCCTCTCGCTCTGAAGTGCCAGACCCGACAACTGTTGATCACATCCCCCAACAAGTCACTTGAAGGACAAGACCCCCACACCTTTCACCTCACCAATGATCTGAAACAGGATAATGCAAATAAGCGTGTACAATTTATGGGCCTCTCTTAATACCAAAGGCTTATTTTATGGGTTATTATTTACTGCATGTCTTGTGATAGTGTGTAGATTAGTTTGACAGTATCAGCCCCCTCTCCCGGACCCAACCTGACCTTCAACTCGCACGGACCGGCCAGCTGAACCATGTGATGCCTACCAACCTGCCAAGCTTCCAGCCAATCTCGTGAAGCCTGCCCCTATAGCACTATACTAGGACCCATTCCCTCACAAATCAAAATGTAACTTGTAGAATGTATGGAAAACGTCATCTATAACACTATAACCTTTTAAAATGCATTGTATCTGTATTGCTTGCCAGAGCAATCTTGAGGCAGCAGAGTTCTCTTAATGCTGAATTTTACATAAAGACTTTGTTGTCTCTCACAATCTCCTGGTCTCATTCCCTACTGGGATGTGTCCATTATTCTGAGTTCTATTTGCAATGTGAGGATTGAGCACCTTCACTTGGTGACCCATAGGACGTGAACGAGGGTGTACCGAGAGACACCCTCGTGTCGTGCGGAAAGATCCGGGATGCCCCCCAGCAAAAACATCACCACCTGCGGCTGACCAGTGAGTGTACGCACCAGAGAGGTTCCAAGGGTCCGACCACTGCAAATATATGACTGCTCGCCCAGGTGGGTTACAGCTCGGTTGGGGTGCGGCCCGATTGTGGAAAAACAGTGAACGGAGGCTCTCGGATCACCCTGGACACGTGAGTATTGGTTGCGAGAACCTCAAAGGAGGGGGATTTTAAAGAGGACGTGAAGAGCGTAAGTGTAACGGTGAGGTAATAGTGGGGGAGTCAGATTGAGGATGCAGGGCTTGAATGAGTGTTGACCGCTAGGCTTTATTTTTTCTTTTCTTTAGATGGCCATTAGGTTGTGAATATAGAGGTAACAGAATATGGGAAGAGTACATGAATTTAGCTCCGAAAGGGGGTGGAAGGCGGTGCCGCATAGCATTGTCTCGACCAGTGCAGGAAATAAGTGGAGATAAAATAGAAAACGTAGGAGTCTTGTGTAATTAATAGGCTCAAGAGATATTAGCAAACCCATTTCCTTGTGTGCATGACTCTTTTAGAGGTCGGCCGAAAAGGGGCTCAGGGAAGGGGGAACAAAGAGAGTGAGTGTGGAAAGAGGACATGATAGTGTGATCAAGGGAAGGGCGGGGGTGTAACCAGAAGGGCAGCAGATCTGTTTTTCATGTTAATTGTCGTTAAAGTCAAACGTGTCAGTATGTCTAAGAGTATATGTAAAATAGTTTTGTGTTCCATTTGTTCAGATTATGTTTTAAAAATATGCTGGAGTCGAAAAGGTTTAAGTGAAAGGTTCTTTAAACTTTGCCTACCAGGTGTTATAAGGTGAACAGAAGTGTTTCTTGAACCTATTTCACACACACACACACACACACACGAGTGCACACGAGAGTCAAGCAGGGAATTATCACATATTTGCCAGCACCTCCCCCTGTATAGCGACAAAATCCAGAAGTACCATGATCAGTGGCTCACTGAGATAAAGGGGGAGGGATCGTCCCAAGTATGGCCAGAAGGGGGATCATTCGATAAAAAAGAATATTAGATCTTGTGACAACCCACTTGTTGGCCAAATACAGGGGAAACCAACTTCAAAATAGACGAGAAGTGTTAGATCCTTGGAGGATGTGTGAAGAAACGCCCCCTGTGAGAGACGGCACATGGCCCCATAGTGGGGTAGGAAAATCGGATGGAGGGGAACTAACAAAAACGGGGGATGAAGAACTCACTAGACTTTACCCACTGTGAACCAGGCCTGCTGAGGGGTACAGTGATCCATCTCATTTACCTGCGCCAAACACACCCTCTGCTCCCCCAGTGACGGCCCCGCCTCCTTATGACCCTAGACGGTTGTACGGTCCCACATGTGCCCCACCAGTAAATCTTGCACACCTAACTAATGATTTAGAAAGACAACTCGCTACCACTCAAATTGTCATGATGCATACCCCCGGGCATCCAGACCACGTCCATCAGCCCCGGGAGCAGGCATCATGTTGCCTTGAGAAAACCCAGCAACCCCTTTTAGGGGCTGTCTGGGTTCAGTCCTAGCACCTATGGCTCTAGGCTCATATGGGACATCAGTCCTGGCGCCATAGGCGCCGGGCTCATAGGTGCACACTTACCTGATGCAGACCATGCTGCAAGAAGATCCAAACCCATGTGAGGCCTCGAAGGGACTACTTTACCTTAGGGACTATTTTGTTTCTCGGTTGTGGTCGGGGAGGAATACCTACCTGGGACTACTTTGGAGGCTATTTAAACCACGCCCAAAGAGCAGCACACGCTTCGCGTTATTTTGAATCCAGCAGCGTAACGTTCACCGTGCCAGCAGCAGCATCCAGCCTTCTGCCACGCCCGCCTCGAACCTGGAGCACCTATAAAGAAGGAAAGAAGCAAATGTTACAACAAGAGTATTACCTGATTTCTTACCTGATACCGGATTCATCGCATCTTCAAACCAGAGGAAAGACTTTGTTTTAAAAGCGTTGCATCGCAGCAGCGGCGCCGCGCCATACTCACCGTTCCACGAAGCATTTCTTCGATCCGGCGCTGTCTCCATCTTTACATCGCCGAATCCCGGCACATAAGGGGGACAAGAAACAACAAGGTGAGCAGAGAGAACAGACCGAGACAATCGTTTTAGCTGCCATATGCTTACCTGATTTTACCGCCGGAGGTATTATTCATCAGCACGCCACATCTTCTTATGCTGCACCTGTAAGAAAAGGAGAAAGCAGCAAGTTTAACCCTTGGCATTATTTACCGGACAGTGTTGGGTAACACAGACTTTTACCGGAGCGCTTTCAGCAGTCAATCTTCTTATTGGGTCAAAGTTGCAAGATAAAAGAGGAATTGGGCAGGAGTGAATTCCAGACATTTTGAAATCTTACGAACTATATACTTACGGCTCTTCGCCCCGACCTTTTGGAGTCAGGATCCGTCTACAACTCTTCCAATATCTTCAGGCCAGTGAAGTAACTGGTCATCAACGCGCTCCTGCATGCTTCGCAGGATGGAGGGCTCATCCTTCAAGAATATAAGGTGAGATTGCTGAGAGGGCACAGAGGTGATTAGTCGTGAGGACAGTGGGGGAGCTATCACTTGAATCCACAAGTGGCTAAATCATCTCTTCACTTGTAGGAGTATATTTCTACGGGTCAAGCAGACAAGATTAGGAGGGCAGATCCAGTCAGTCATCGCTGCACTACGCATCACGTGGGTGCAGGCCGCAGCAGTCCGGGTCTGACCGACGCCCCTGTGGGAGCCAGGTGAGCGTAACACAAATGGAATTGACTCGACTGAGAGCGCTGTGTGACAGGGGCCAAATGTTGCCCGGGGCAGGGGAGCCGCCGTCCATCTCGGCGGGTGGACCAACATCGTCACTGCTCCCATCCAGGAATCCATCTAGCCAGCCAGAGGATGAGTGGAAATCAGGAGAATTCTTCTTCTCCCTTAACAATACCCCAATAAAGGTAGTACGAGTGGGACAAGAAGGTAGCCAAGCAAGTGAAGAACAAGGAAGTGTAGTATCTGACAGAGAAATAGATGAAGTATGGAGTGATCTGGATGAATATGAGGAAGGGGCGGAGGCAGCAGGAATGCCACTGCCGCTACTAGAAGAGTTGCAAGATGGGGTGATGCGAGAAAGGTAGCAGGGGAGGCTCCGAAGTACATTGGGAAACATGTCATTGAGCAAGAAGAAAGGAGTAAAGGTAAGTAAGAAAGGGAGCAAAACGAAATTGCAAATGCCCCTCATTCACAAGGGAGCAGGGAGGCCCCATTACATACCATGGGCACAGATGGATAGGAATAATCTGTTGAAAGCATTGCCTCCACTATTGGGAGGGGCGTGAAAGGGGATATATGCTTTTTAGAAGCATACTGCAGAGTTCCCGCTGGCTATAGGGGATGTAAAGAGCTTGCTTGTGTCTGCTGTGGGACACCAGGCAGACGGACTGTGGGTGAAGGCCAGTTTCCCAGGAGTAACGATAGATTGCGACCGCCATGATGGGTCAGCGTTTAATAATGTACGGTCTCAGGTGTGGGGTGCACTGCGGAGAACCTTCCCTGATACCCCAGATTTATATTCGATAATGAAATGCACCATGGGGGACAAGGAAGAGGCTGTGCAGTACATTGTTCGGGTGCAGGACCTGTGCAGATCAGAGGCAGGCACAGCTTGGAACCAATCAACCTCCCTTTTCTACTTTATCATCAAAAGAGGCCTCCCGAAGGAGGTACAGAAAGCCCTAGAAAAAAATTGCTGGGATAGAAGCCAAAGGATGGCCTGAAATACAGAGCATTATAGTACACCATTGTAGGAGGATCCAAGAAAGAGAAAAAGAAATTGCACAGAAGAGTTTGGCAGAGGAGACCAAACTTGTACAAAATAAGCTGGTGAAGTTTGCCACGGTAACAGCGGCCCTGCCTACTGAGACACAGGGAGATGGGGAGGAGGGGTCAGGAGTTTCACTGGCAAGGATGGCAGCAACATGGTCTGCAAATGGACAGGGACAACGGGCCGGCAAGGAGCAATATGAGCGACCTCAATGGCAGGGAAGGCCTGGAAGAGGACGCTGTGGGTACAGGCGACAGAGATGTGGGTATGAGGACAAGGGCCATGGGGAGGGGGCCAAGGGACATGTTGGAATTGCGGGAGGTGGGGACATATTTCAAGGAAATGCCATGCCCAACCCATTGGGTATTATCAACGACCAGGAAATGAACAGCAATTTGGCCACCCTCATCCAGGCAGCCCTTACCGATGGGTGGCCATGGGCAACAAGAGCAATATTATCATAATTTTCAACAAGGGACCCAACCAACTCAGCAAGGGCCACAAGCACCGCAACAGGGTATACAACCACAATTAGCACATCAAAACACCATGGGAAACACCCATACAAATGTCTTTGCTACTTCGGCGATTGGTGCGCCTGCAACGTTCCTGTAACGCTCACCTGATTCCCGTAGAGGCGCCGGTCTTGACTGGGCGTATACCGTATCTTCAAAGGTGATGTGTAACACACGGCTGGCTCTTTGGGCTGGACCTCTGTGCACTGTATGTCTGACTCGAAGGGTAAGATGTCTGCAGATAGAAAATATGGGATTAATGAACTGGGTTATTGAATGTCTCTCTCTTCTTCCCTTTCTCTTCTCCTGTAGAACCCCAAAGGTCAACGCTCTCACATTAAGTAAGTGAACGCCGTGCCCTCCATCTGCCTCGGGGCAGGGTGCTGTAACCAGTTTCTTCACTGGATAAGGGGAGCAGGCCTCTTGACTTCAGAGGACTGCTGTCCGTCGTTTACTGCACGAACGGTAAGTTTCGAGTAATTCTAATGTCTTTAAAAGTCTTTAGTAATGATGTCTCTTGTTTTGCAGGGTTCCGGCGATGGCGGATGACGGGCTGAAGTGAGTTCAAGATGGAGCCCGTGTGATGAATTGAAGCGCCTGGAAGCACGTAAGTAAGCGCTTGTTGCCTGCTTCACGATGCGCTCTAACTGTCTTTGCAGGTACAAGTTCGGAGCGGCTGCAGGGTGCCGGAATACCCACTGGGTTAGATGTGGAAAGGAGTAATGGCACGTGAGTATTAAAGTTCCCCAATGTCTTTAAACGCACCTTGTTTTGTCTTTCAGATGCAGGATGCAGCGCCGAAGGCCTCCGGAGCGTGCAAAGAGTTGGTAAGCTTTTGTCTTTCAGATGCCGGAATGCAGTGCGAAGACCTCCGGAGCGCACGAAGAGTAGATAAGCCTTTGTCTTTCAGATGCCGGAATGCAGCGCGAGGCGTTGATGACAGCCGATGGATCAGGTAAGTGAAGCGCTGTCACTGAAGACCGTAATGCTAACCTGTTCTTTCTTGTCTTTATAGGTGTTGCTGAAGACTGGATTCAGGATGGTAAGCCTTTTTCCTTAGGCCCAGGATCAGATGCAGAAGACAAAATGAGCGTTCTGCTGCAGAGGATGCAGAATAACGCAAAGCAAGATTCATCCATCGGGTGTGGTTTAAATAGCCTCCTGTAGTGCTTAGGTGTCTCCTTCCACAGCCACGCCTAGGTAAGAAAAGAGTTCCTGCTTTCCAGAAGAGTTCCAGTGTTCTGAACCTAGGGAGTGGCTCCTGCCCCACCCAACAGGAAAGGTAGTTCCAAACAGAAGAGGATCAGAGGCTCAACTGGCAGGCAAGTAAGCAGCATGGTCTGCTGCAGGTAAGTCCACCCAAGCATTATGAGCCCGGCGCTTCCAGCGCTGGGACTGGGCATATTTATGAGCCTGGTGCCACTGGCACCAGGACTGGGTCCAAAAGGTCCCAATTGGGACTGGTTGGCCCTCGGAACCTGGGTTATGGATCTGCTTCCAAGGGAGTTGGGAAAACCCTGACCTTTTGGAAGCAGAGATCATGACAGTACCCCCCCTCAAGGCCCCTCCCAAACCGGGCTTCCCCGGGGGTTTTGGCCTGTCAGGAAATGTTCGGTGAAATCTTTTGATTAGGCGAGGAGCGTGGACATATTCAGCAGGTTCCCAGGATCTATCTTGGGGGCCGTAGCCTTTCCAGTCAATTAGGTAAAATAGTTTAGATTTGGAGATCTTGGAGTCCAGAATGCTTTTGACTTCAAACTCGAGTTCTCCATCAACTAGGATGGGTTTTGGAGATTTAGTTAGTCGGGTTTGAGGTTGCACGGGTTTTAATAGAGAGACGTGGAAGACCGGATGTATCTTCATGTGCGGGGGCAAGTCCAACTTGACCGCTACTGGGTTTACTATGGTAGTGATGGAATAGGGACCAAGGTATCTTGGGTTGAATGTGCGTGGCCCTTTTAGAGGTAGATATTTGGTGGATAACCAGACTTGATCCCCTACTTGATATTGAGGGGCTTCCTTCCGATGTTGATCTGCTCCTTTCTTGTATTGTTCTTTAGCCCTTTGAAGGTGAGAAACAGCTTCCTTAAAGGCTTGAGTGATTGTAGAATGCAGGTAGTCAACTGCTGGTGTTTCAAGATCTTGGAGGGGATCCAACTCCGAGGTTCGAGGGTGACTGCCGTATAAAAGAAAAAACGGGGTTTTCCCAGTTCCCGAATGGACAGAGTTGTTGTAGGCATATTCGGCTATCCAAAGGATGTCTTTCCAAGTTTTTTCAGTTTGTTGCAGCATGCAGCGTAAATACTATTCCAGAGTTTGATTGGTCCTCTCGGTTTGTCCGTCGGTCTGAGGGTGGTGACTGGTCGATAGTCTCACATCAATTTGAGCCGACCGACAGCAACTTCGCCAAAAATGAGAAATAAATTGACTACCTCGATCCGAAATTAGAACCGAAGGAAAACCGTGCAGTCGGACGATGTTTTCGAGAAATTCTCGGGCCAGAGTTGCTGCTGTTGGCAAGCCTTTGAGCGGAATGAAATGCGCCATCTTGGAGAATAAGTCCACGATTACTAGAATCGTATTGTATCCGGAGCATGGAGGTAGATCGGTGATGAAGTCCATAGAAAGCGTATGCCAAGGGCGAGGTGGGATGTCAATAGGGCGTAAGAGGCCTGCTGGTCTTTCCTTTTGACTCTTGTTTTGGGCGCATACTCCACAGGACATTATAAAGTCTCTGATATCTTTTTTCCAAGACGGCCACCAGAAGTAGCGCTTGATTTTTTCTGAGGTCTTGGCCATACCGGGATGTCCTTCCATTAAAGAATCGTGATAACAAGAGATTACTTTTTTCTGTAAATCTGTGCTGGGCAGGTATAATCGTTCTTGGAAATACAATAAGTTGTCCTTTACTGCAAAGTCCTTTCCCTGCAGATGCCAATTCTGTATGTCTGCTGGAGTTACAAGTTGCCTGGCTTCATCCTTAACTTCCTCTATGGATTGTGTGGCGATTACACCCAGAATTCTTTGTTCGGGAATGATTGGTACAGGTTTAGGGTTGATCAAGTGTTCTTCCACTCCCATCCGAGAAAGGGCATCAGCTTTACCGTTTTTTGTACCAGGTCGATAGGTAATTATGAAGTCAAACTCGGCAAAGAATAATGCCCAACGGAGTTGTCTAGAGGATTGGGCTTTTGCGGTTTTCAAATATTGCAGGTTTCGGTGATCCGTAATCACAGTAACGGTGTGTCGGGCCCCCAGCAGATAATGCCGCCAAGCCTTAAAGGCAGACTTGATAGCCAGAAGTTCCTTGTCAGTAATCGTGTAATTGATTTCAGGAGGCGAGAATTTGCGGGACCAAAATGCCACGGGATGCAACTGATTGGTTACCGGGTCCTTTTGTGATAGAACTGCCCCCATGGCAAGGCTTGAAGCATCAGTTTCCACGATGTAGGGGAGTTTGGGGCGAGGGTGTTTTAAGATTGGTGCAGAGATAAATCTAGTCTTCAAATCCTGGAAAGCTTGTTCCGCCTCGGTAGACCATTCAAAACGTTTGTTTTTCTTTAACAAGGCAGTGATGGGCTGGACTATCCGAGAAAATTCAGGGATAAACCTGCGGTAAAAGTTAGCGAAGCCTAACATGCTTTGCACACTTTTTACGGAGGATGGTGATGGCCATTTGAGAACTGCATCGACCTTCTTTGAATCCATACGCACTCCGCTAGGTGATAATATGAATCCCAAGAATTCAACTTCAGTCACGTTGCAAACACATTTTTCCAACTTAGCGAAAAGTTTGTGTTGACGCAATCTTTCGAGGACCATTTTCACGTGTTTCCGATGTTCAGATTCTGATGAAGAATAAACGAGGATGTCGTCAATGTAAACAACAACACACATATCTATGAGCTCTCTGAGGACATCGTTCATAAAATATTGAAAGGCGGCCGGGGCATTGCAAAGTCCGAAGGGCATGACCTGATATTCAAATAGCCCATATTTGGTGCGGAAGGCCGTCTTCCATTCATCGCCCTCTTTTACTCGTACCAAGTGGTAGGCTCCTCTAAGATCCAGCTTTGTATATATGCATGCTTTTCTGACTTGGTCCAGGAGTTCAGGGATCAAAGGTAATGGATATCTATTCTTGACGGTGATCTGGTTCAGGGAGCGATAATCTATACAAGTTCTAAGGTCTCCTTCCTTTTTTGGAACGAAGAACAAAGCTGAAGAAGCAGGGGACTTGGAAGGACGAATAAACCCATTTGCCAGGTATTGATCCAGGTATTGTCGAAGGTGAAGGTTCTCAGGCTCGGTGAGGGCATAAACTCTACTACAAGGAGGAGTAGATCCAGGTATCAGGTCTATCTGGCAGTCATAAGACCTATGAGGAGGTAGAGAGTTAGCCTGATCCTTCCGGAAAACATCTTGGTATTCTAGGTATTCGGGAGGTAACTGGGGAGTCTCTGAAGAAATTGCTGCCAGTGCAACACCAGGTGGAGGGTGACAAGTAGAGACACATTCTGGAAACTGGACCGTTCTTGCTCGCCAATCGATCAGAGGATTGTGTTTCTCTAACCAAGGTATTCCTAGAATAATCTGAAACTGAGGAGCCTTGATCACATCAAACACGATCTTCTCATGGTGTCCATCTTGACTTACTAACGTCACTTCTTGAGTGGTATGCATTACTGGTCCGGAGGCTATCTCCGTTCCATCCACCGTAGTAATGACGTCCTTTACAGCCTTGGGACAAAGAGTTAGATTCATCCTCAAAACCATTTCATGATCCACATAATTGCCGATGGCACCGCTGTCGACGTAAGCTTCAATTGCATGTAATCGATCCGGATTATCAGGGCTAATGAGGACCATAGGTATCACAAAATGCGAGGTCACGGAACTGGTTTTCACGCTCGTCAAGAGGACCTCTATTCTTGTCGGGCGAGGTCGTTTCCCTGCTCAGAGGTTGTAACTTTGGTAACTGCAGCTCCTACTGCCTTCTTGGCAGGTTTTACCGGACAGTCTCGAAGAAAGTGCCCTGAGTTTCCGCAATAGAGGCATAATTGCAACTGTTTTCTCCTTTCCCGCTCCTTTTGTGTTAGAGGACCTTTCAGGCCCCCTATTTGCATGGGTTCCCCGGAGTCTACTCCTTTGGAAGGAGTTGGCGGTTTGGAAAATACTCGAGCATCAAACTTGGAACGATCGGCCTTCCTGTTCTGCAGTTTGTGATCTATTTGAACGACTAAGTCTATATAGTCCGAACAATCTTGTGGGGGATTCACTACTTGGGCTGACAAATCTTTGAGCTCTCCACGTAGACCTCTATAAAACAGCGTAATCCTTTTGTCCTCAGGCCATTGAGTTTCCACAATCAGTCTGTTGAAAGACGCAATATAAGCCAAAAGGTCTTGATTACCTTGTCGCAACGAAAGAAGCTCATTGTCCAAGGCCTGCCCATTAGAATGTCTTGCGAACAGTTTTTCCATACTGAGCTGAAAAGCTTGAAAATCATGGAGGACAGGATCATCTTGATTTACTAGAGGGATCGACCAGTCTGCCGCATTGCCACTAAGGTACGAAAGCACGAAAGCTACTTTAGCTTGATCAGTTGGAAAGGCTGCTGGCCGGCATAAGAAATGCAACCGGCACTGATTGATAAATACTGCAAACCTCTTTGGGTCAGCAGAAAATCGTTCGGGCGGAGCCAGAGGTACATTCCCAGGTAGGTTGATCTGCACTGGATTCATAGAGGATGTAGAAGGAAGATTTCCCCCAGATGCGGGTAACGGGGTCTGTCCGGCTTGTGACTGTAGCAATTGTCTAGCGAGATCATCTGTTCGCTCCTTGGAAATAATCAATTCCCTTCTTAGAGTGTTCGTTTCCTGACGGGCTGCATGCACTTCTGCCCTTAGTTCCCCAAGTAACTGGGCTAGCTGGTCGGTATCCGAGGTTTTCATAGCGCCTGGACGGGAGTTTTGCGGTAGGCTTTGCGTTCTGTAACGCTCACCTGATTCCCGTAGAGGCGCCGGTCTTGACTGGGCGTATACTGTATCTTCAAAGGTGATGTGTAACACACGGCTGGCTCTTTGGGCTGGACCTCTGTGCACTGTATGTCTGACTCGAAGGGTAAGATGTCTGCAGATAGAAAATATGGGATTAATGAACTGGGTTATTGAATGTCTCTCTCTTCTTCCCTTTCTCTTCTCCTGTAGAACCCCAAAGGTCAACGCTCTCACCTTAGGTAAGTGAACGCCGTGCTCTCCATCTGCCTCGGGGCAGGGTGCTGTAACCAGTTTCTTCACTGGATAAGGGGAGCAGGCCTCTTGACTTCAGAGGACTGCTGTCCGTCGTTTACTGCACGAACGGTAAGTTTCGAGTAATTCTAATGTCTTTAAAAGTCTTTAGTAATGATGTCTCTTGTTTTGCAGGGTTCCGGCGATGGCGGATGACGGGCTGAAGTGAGTTCAAGATGGAGCCCGTGTGATGAATTGAAGCGCCTGGAAGCACGTAAGTAAGCGCTTGTTGCCTGCTTCACGATGCGCTCTAACTGTCTTTGCAGGTACAAGTTCGGAGCGGCTGCAGGGTGCCGGAATACCCACTGGGTTAGATGTGGAAAGGAGTAATGGCACGTGAGTATTAAAGTTCCCCAATGTCTTTAAACGCACCTTGTTTTGTCTTTCAGATGCAGGATGCAGCGCCGAAGGCCTCCGGAGCGTGCGAAGAGTTGGTAATCTTTTGTCTTTCAGATGCCGGAATGCAGTGCGAAGACCTCCGGAGCGCACGAAGAGTAGATAAGCCTTTGTCTTTCAGATGCCGGAATGCAGCGCGAGGCGTTGATGACAGCCGATGGATCAGGTAAGTGAAGCGCTGTCACTGAAGACCGTAATGCTAACCTGTTCTTTCTTGTCTTTATAGGTGTTGCTGAAGACTGGATTCAGGATGGTAAGCCTTTTTCCTTAGGCCCAGGATCAGATGCAGAAGACACAATGAGCGTTCTGCTGCAGAGGATGCAGAATAACGCAAAGCAAGATTCATCCATCGGGTGTGGTTTAAATAGCCTCCTGTAGTGCTTAGGTGTCTCCTTCCACAGCCACGCCTAGGTAAGAAAAGAGTTCCTGCTTTCCAGAAGAGTTCCAGTGTTCTGAACCTAGGGAGTGGCTCCTGCCCCACCCAACAGGAAAGGTAGTTCCAAACAGAAGAGGATCAACTGGCAGGCAAGTAAGCAGCATGGTCTGCTGCAGGTAAGTCCACCCAAGCATTATGAGCCCGGCGCTTCCAGCGCTGGGACTGGGCATATTTATGAGCCTGGTGCCACTGGCACCAGGACTGGGTCCAAAAGGTCCCAATTGGGACTGGTTGGCCCTCGGAACCTGGGTTATGGATCTGCTTCCAAGGGAGTTGGGAAAACCCTGACCTTTTGGAAGCAGAGATCATGACAGTTCCGCAGAACAGCAATGGTTGGGAAACATTTTTTCTCTGTCCCAGGAACAAATACCTACCCAGATTAGGACAGCCCACAGAGAGCACTTGCGTTTCCAGTCCTATCGACTACCCTACGTCCAGACGAGGAACCACTGGTGGGGGCAGAGATAGGAAACAAGTAGTTCATCCTTATGGTGGACTCAGGAGCGGAAAAATCATGCCTCATTGAAGGCCGGTTTCCGCTGTTGGGCCATTTGGAAATGCAGGGATTCTCTGGGGCAATTTTAAAGGTTCTCTACGCAAAAGATTTGGACATAACGGTAGGAGGAAAGATGGTGCGAGCACCCCTGTTATACCACGAAGACTCGCCCATAAATTTGCTAGAGAGGGATCTCCTCAGTAAACTTAATATGACCATCTTGTTTACAGAACGAGGGATAGTATTCTCCACTCCAGGGGTGTGCCCACTCAGAGCAATGCTAATGATCAGTGCCATGACAAATGAAGGAGCAGTGAGGCGGGTGCCCACGGATGTTGACATGTTCATTTATGGGATACAGGTACTAGCTAGAGTGGTGCCTGAAATAACATGAAAAGAATGGCGAGTACCGTCTGATTTTATTTTCCGTCCAGTGGTAACCCGGGAAATCGTGCCAGGTACCATCCTCTTGATTGACCTACAAGGGGTGCAAGTGTCAGCTAAACGTATTGTGCCAATAGGACAGGCCACGCATGGATGTGAGTGGAGAACAGTGTTGTGTATAAACCCAAATATAGAGCTACGCGATCTTACTGACGAAGAGCTGTTCACTGACAGTGACACTGAAGGGGAGAAAATCATGGAAATGTGTATGCCTTGTGACATAATGATTCAAAATAGAGAAGTGAATAACCCCAGTGCCAGTGTCAGTGCACCGCCTTCAATTTCTGACGAAGACATGAAACAGGTACTACCCAATTTATGAACCACAGGGCCACATGATATAGGGCTTTTACAGGAAGCAACGCCCATAAAAATAAAAATAAAACCCAGTGCAGTGCCAACCGGAGTAAAGCAATGCCCCCTGTCCAGGGAAGCGGAGGAAGGTATAAAAGAGACGATAAATGCACTGCTGCAACCGGGCATTATCGTGCCATCAAATTCACCTTGAAATACAGCTATCTATCTGATCAAAAATGCGAAGAGCGGGGCTTGGAGGATAATACAGGACTTACTCCCACTTAATGACGTTATACAGAAGGAGTTCCCTCTGGTCCCAAATCCTGCGTCCATCTTATGCAGCATTCCGAAAGAGGCCACGTGCTTCACAGTAGTGGACTTTAAAAATGCTTTTTTCTCAGTGCCACTTGACCCCAGTTCCCAATATGGGGAACAGCCACAAGAACGGGAAAGTGCAGTGCCGTAAGTAAAATGTGCAGAAAACGAAAACGGATGCAAACTTGCGTAACAGTGTACAGCATTATGAAGTATATATGAGAAGTAAAAAAAAAATGATTGAATAATATGCAAAGTATTGGTACGTTGTCTCTCTATTTCTCTCTTTCTCTCTCTCTCTGTCTTCCTCTCACTCTCCCTCTCTCTTTCTCTCTCTTGCTCTCTCTTCCTCTTTCCCTCTCTCTTTCTCTCTCTCTCTCTCTCTCTCTCTCTCTCTCCCTCTCTCTCTCTCACTAGTATTTTATTGTAATAATACTGGTCCTCAAATGAACGTAACTAAATTGCCTGCTGAGGAGATAAATGATAGTATATTGTTTGTTTGTTTTTACTTAACCCATTCATATCGCCCCTTCAGGTTCAAACATGGCGGAGAGAAGAGCCCTCAATGAAAACATTACAAATGTAGATAGCAAGAGAGAAAATGTTAGTGCTACTAGAGTTTATAGTTATGAGTGTGGGTTGTATTTCGTTGCCATTGTTTTCTCTATGATGTTGTTTTTTTTGGGTATGTACTGGAGCATCACTTTTATCTTGGGTGATATAAAAGAGGGGGACGGGGTAAAACTAATACAAGAAGGAACAAGCCTTATTTGGAACGGTGTTAAAGTAATATGGGCCGACAATGCCTCGGCAAATCTTAATCTCACCACTCTGCATAAGAACTGAACAGTCAAAGCCCCAACCTTTCCATATGCTGCCATGAATTATGATGTTGATGAAGCATCAAATGATTATAATTTTGACACTCCAATGTTTGATTTATCAGTATCGCCATATGTACATATGCACGCAACCAAGGAACCTACTTCAGATGGCGAGAATATGCACTTTAGGCCCCATGCCTCAACCGCACAAATGTATTCAATCTCACAGTTTTAGCAGAGTGATAGTGAACACAATGATGAAACATGGACAGACATTTTTCCTATACAATATGGGAGGGTGAAAAAGCTGCATAATGATTTAGGGGGAATAGAAGACAGAAAAGGGGGGCGGAACGCAAAAGGTACGATGCATACCATGGCCTGGGATTAGATGCTGTAGAAGACCCCGGCCACCCTGACCAATCTAATAGATGGTATTCAGATATGAGTGCCATGGCTAAACAGGCGACCAACAAAAGTTGTTACGTCTGCTCTTTGATACCCCATGCCTCTGGAATGCCCAAAGTTCTCATAGCCCAAGAAGTGCCTTTGTCGGATGGCCAGTGTCTAGCCATTTGTAGGATTCAGAGTACCTTCCAGGCACACACCGTAACAGTAAAAATGCTGCAGAACGAGAGAACATGTAATAGCAAGCCTCAAGGAGTACTTCGCGGGAAAGAGCCGTTTTTTTATCATCAAAGGGACAATGTTCACTGAAAACAGATGGCAGGAAGAGACAATAACGCGTCAAGCAGACGCGCTGCGAGGACTGTCGGAAGAAAAATTTCAATGGGTCGAACCAACATGCACTCCAACGTGGTCACAACACATTGCCAAACTGACCTGGGTGACAGCTCTTGAAAAACCCATCAAGGTACAACAAGAAATACAGTACAAACTTTGCTTTCACGGAGAAGGGAAGGTGTCCATGGGATCAAACAAACACTGCAACAAAACACTCATCCTCCCAGACATGAAGAGAGGCGCAGCAGCCTTAATGGACACTTACTGGGTATGCAGCAAGCAAGCGTACCTGCACCTACCACCATCATGGAGAGGTACCTGCGCCATGGCCACACTGCACTTGGCCATGATGGTGATCCCAGAAAGTCATATCCAGGGGGAGAGGATGCCAACCGAAACGTCCTCGGCGCCCCAGCCAGCAACTGAGGAGCCCCCCACATACAATGTCCTGTCAGAAGATAAGTTGCAGCAAAGAGGCGATCGTCAAACTATATCTCCAGCAAGTCCTCAGAACTCCTGGCACAAATTCCTGACCAATACAGATTATTTAACACAGCAGAAACATTCTTTGCCTCACTTGTGCCAAGTATCCAGATGCGAGCGAACGCCAAATCGCTGCAAATAGTTCCCTGGGAGCTGATCCAGCTGGCTAACGACACAGAAGAGGGATTCAACGTGATCAAAGTAGAACTCTGAGCCCTGAGGTTGATGACCAGGCAAAACCGGTACGTCTTAGACCTCCTCAAAGCAATGGACGGCAGTGTTTGCCAAAAAAAACGGGAGTGCATGTTGTACATTCGTACCTTCTGCCTATTCTGACAATGGAACTTTATCACACGTGATGTCTGCAGTGCACAACCTTGGTGAAAGAATGAAAAAGGAAGGCGGGATACAACCAAGCAGTTGGTTTGACGACATTTTTGACTGGATCCCTTCCTGGTTCGGAACTCTGATGAAAATCCTTGTCCCAGTTATAGTTTTCTTGTTACTGATTTTTTGTGTGTGCCAGGTAGGCGTCCGATGATGTGCAAAATCAATGCCTAGTTCTGCAATGATGATGGTGACAATGGACCAAACGACAAAGGTGCAAACAATGAAAGACACACAAATACAGACTGGGGAAATTAACAATCCTAAATTTCATATGACAGCAGTGTATCACAACCCAGGGGACAGGGTGGATAGTTTGTATCATACCACAATCAAGGAACCCCGGGAGCTGGAATGGTATAAGGAGGTGTGGGTGGACCTGGATGGGGATGGGGGGATTTATATTTCATGCACCCCTGATGAATTTGCTATCAGAGGCCAAAGCTTAAGAGGTGTTTGTAGGGCTTGGATGCCCATAAAAGGGACACCTGCTTGGGATGAGGCGGTGCTGTTGCCGTAGCATATGGGAATGCTAATAATATTAAAAGTAATTTGTTACTTTAAATGTAACGAAAGGGGGGAATGTAAGAAAGGAGGGGGTCGGTTTGTTCCACACGAAAGGGACCACCAGCTCTTGCAATAGTGGGGGGATGCCTTCCTTTCCTTTCTGTGGCCTCAGTGGACTAGTCCCTGGCACATTCAGAAGTGGGGCTATTGCAAGATACATTTGGATTCCATTTTGTATGCCCCAGACTCCATCTTTGGAGTAGGCTGCATTCTGGTATCTGTGAAGCCGCGCACAGCGAACACTGACAGACCCACCTTTTTCTTCCCGCGCCTGTGCCATCCAAGCCCATTTCTCACGGATGCTCTGGCGCGAATTGTTGCAAGAAAACAGTGTATTCTTTTCATCCTTCCTCTGAGATCACTGCCCTGTGTGTGATCGGGTCGAATCATGACTTGTGGTGCTTCTATCTCAACAAACCCACTCAGGCACCTCTCACCCCCACTGTTGGAAAATGACTGCCTGTTCAACCCTGTGCCCCTCCAATCCTTCTTTTGATGTAGCAGAAGTGTGACCCTTCCCACCTGACCACCCTAGAGTGCCCCCAATAAAACCAAGCTCCTGTCATTATATATTTTGTCCGAAACTAACACCTGGCAATCCATCCCCTCTCGCTCTGAATTGCCAGACCCGACAACTGTTTATCACACCACCCAACAAGTCACTCGGAGGGCAAGACCCCCACACCTTTCACCAATGATCTGAAGCAGGATAATGTAAATAAGCGTGTACAATTTATGGGCCTCTCTTAATACCAAAGGTTTAGTTTATGGGTTATTATTTACTGCATGTCTTGTGATAGTGTGTAGATTAGTTAGACAGTACCAGCCACCTCTACCGGACCAAACGTGACCTTCAACTCGCATGGACTGGCCCAGCTGAACCACATGATGCCTACCAACCCACCAAACTCTGGTGTTCTCAAGTGGTATCTCAAGGGTCATAGGGTTAGAGGGCTGAGTCATGTTCCGGGAGTCCTTCTTCCCATGAGTGGAGTCTCTCCCTGTGAAGCCCTCCCACTGTGTACTACCCCTAAGGAGAATATTCAGTAGCGGCCACACCTCCTTAGCCTCACAGGTAATGGCTCCCCCTGGGTAGAAGTGACGGGTTCCCATGGCTCGTCACACAACATAATAACACCTATCATGCATAATGTATCTTATATGCCCAGTAAAAGAAATATCATGCCTGCCTCATAGCCCCTCAGTGCCTCACACACACACAATAAATGTGATCTGTGGTACTTTATAATTAGGCATCTATCATAGATGCCCCAGTAGAAAAATGCTGATGGCCCCTGGGCCTCCCAGTGCCTCATATGCACATAATGTGATTCTGTGCATGTGAGGCACTGGGGTGCCCTGGGTCAGGCATGGTATTTTTTACTAGGCATCTATCATAGCTGCCCAGTACAAATATACCATGCCTGCCCCCTGTGTCCCCCAGTGCCTCGCATGGAGAGCTGATTTTAGCCAGTGGGGTTGTGCTACAATGGCATTGTAAAAATGCTGATGTGGCACAAGCCCCCTTGCCCCCAGCCACCAGAATCAGTTCCCCGGCCCTGCACAAACCTACACGCACAAATTCACACAGCATTCACATGCAGCATACACTCGCTCATTCAGACACTCACCTGTCATGATATGATATGATATGGCATTTATAACGTGCCTATACACAAGTGTTTCAAGTCACGACGAGGCAAGGGAGGGGAACAGAGGGAAGACAGAGACAACAATCTTACTAGACCAGGTGACATTGAGATTGTGCAAGTGCAGGGGAAAGGGGAAGGGGAAGAAAGTGCAGGGGGGAAGGGGCAGTGCAGTACATGGGAACGACAGTAAAAATAAATAGATAAATAAAGCAAAAGTAAAAGTGTGGCCAACTGGTGGCAAGTGCAAGGGTAAGAGCAGACATTGGGTGTCAAGTGCTGGTAGGGGGCTGTAGGGATGCAGAACACAGTCCCCAAGTGCGAGGGATGCCAGGGAGGCAGTGTAGGGGTGCAGCTGGCAGGGGAGGGTACCTGAGCCCGAGATCAGATGGTAGCCAGGAGACCAGAGCAGTTTCAGTTTCAGCCAG
This sequence comes from Ambystoma mexicanum, assembly GCF_040938575.1. NCBI lineage: Eukaryota > Metazoa > Chordata > Amphibia > Caudata > Ambystomatidae > Ambystoma > Ambystoma mexicanum. The sequence goes on from NC_090923.1 coordinate 573,410,217, forward strand.
GAGTTCAGCAGGGGAGATGAGGAGAGAAAGCAGATGCAAAGAGGAAGGTTTTGAGCTGCTTATGGAACCAGAGATGGTTCTCCTCAAGATTCAGGGAGGCAGGGAGGCTGTTCCAGAGGAAGGCCCCAGCCGAAGAAAGAGATCTACCACCAACTCATTGCAAGAAGAGAGAGTTGAAGGTATTGAGGCCGCAGGTCCCAGAAGGCCTTGTGAACAATGCAGAGGGTTTTGAACTTAATCCTCGCAGCCACTGGGAGCCAGTGTAGAGGTTTCAGCCCTGGAGAGATACGATCCCTGGGCTTGAGGCCAAGGACAGGTCTGATAGTCCTGTTCTGGATGAGTTGCATAGGGCGGAGAGTAGAAGCAGGCAGATTTATAAGCATACACTCACTCATTGCAGACAACACAAGCATACACACATAAACACACATTTAAATTAACTTACCTTCTGCCCCAGTCCTCAAGCTTCCTCACAATGCTCCAGCTCCCGCGTAACATGAAAAGGAACCAGGAAGCAGAGAGCGCTTCCTGGTTCCTACGCATGCGCACAACAGCCGCGGCGCTGATGGTGAAGCTCCACGCTCCATTTGCATGTGCAGGCAGGTGCAGATGCAGCCCCGCACATATACACACATGCAGTTCCCCAGCCAGCATCCCCAATGGTCCATGCAAGGCTGGGGAAGCAAAACTCCCCGGCTTGCATGGCCCACTGGACATGTGTGGCTGTGGAGCAGATTGTCAAACGGAAACTATGTTTCCCTTTTGACAGTACAAGACAGCCCAGAAGCTCCCTCATCTGCAAAAAGCATCCGATTACATGCTCAGTGTTTACATGGGGTTGGCTCCTCGACTCCTCCATAATGATAAAGGGTGCCAGTGCTTTGGTGCACTTTGCCCATTATGGGCGAGCCGCCACTGGTACATCCTCAATGAATCTAGGCACAGGGTCAGTGTGGCTGGAGATGAAATGCTGATGACTTTGAAGTCATGCACATGAACTCCACTGTTGGTAATGCAGTGATTTTGAGCACATTAAGGGATCCATATACACACTCTACAATAGAAGGGGGGAAGCTCAGCAGGTTTAGTGACTGTTGCTGAGATGTTATATATTTGCAATTCCCTATTAAAAAATAAGTGCAATAAAATGCGTTCAGCCAGGCAACGGATTGGGCTGGTTGATTGCTTATATATAGGGCAAGATGGGACAATGTCTGCCCCTGCAGTGAAAATCAAACGTTGGCACCCATCAGCCCACAGTTTAATTTCCTAATAACTACTGTCAGCACAATAGAAACATTGAATTGTGATTAAGCAGTTTGGCAAGCACATAACATCTTTAGCAATGTATCATGTGATAAAACACAATGGAAGGTCCACACAGATCACACAGTATTTGTGTGATAGTCAAACAAAAAAAGTAAACAGTCTTAAGCAAACTGGTGGATGTAACTTTAAGAAGCATGTTTCAGTTTGGAAATGTCTTTTCTTGTTTTTTTCAATGAAAGTGTAAGCTACACACTTGGTAGGAAGCCAGCTTTCAACAGTGATATTCATAGCCCATTGATTCCCGTGGTGTCCCTTTCAGGCCAGAAGAAAGCACACAGTCTGGGGAAATAAAGCCTGGAAACGCACACATTACTGCTGGGAGAAGGCGCATCTTTATGACTCCTGGAAAGAGTTATTTGCCGGGGTAGGGTCAGTCCACCAATTAGGGGAGCAAAGCAGCATATGGGGGGTAGGGGGGTTGCCTCCGTTTGCCCCGTATGACTACACCTCGGTTCAGAAGACGGTAACACGGTGGGAGATCCCTCCAGGTATTTGGTTTGAAATTCTGGAACAACCTCCAATGACACTGAAAACAGAAATATACCCGCAACAGTTTCAAAAGAAATGTGAAAACCTGACTTTATGAACAGAAGATCTAACTGAGATATATCCAGATATGTTAACCAAATAAACTGCCCACTCTACCGCACTTATAACATATGACTTGCACTTCTGAGGATGAGGCTCACTTGTGCAACCATTAGCTGATAACCTCACATTTGAATGCCTCGGCCCTGTGAAAGGCTACCTGACTTGCTCGAACACCTACTTGCTTTATATTTGTTGTGACATGAATAACCTGCTAGCACTAGAATCCCGGTAACCAATGGTGCTTAGCAAAAGCATCATCCACACTATGCAACCCAACTGTCAGCTCAGATCTCTGATATCAACCATCACTAATTAGACTTTGGGCATGTAACCTCACGCCATACTTCCTATTCCTTTTATATATGTCACACATTTGGATTGTGTCCAATGTGCTGTTTTGTTTTTCCATGTTCTTTGACCTGTTTCAAATTACTTCACTATATAACAAACAAAAAATAAATAGTTATATTTCCAGACTATTTAAGCTGGACTGCAAGTACCATAATGCAAAGTGATTTTTCTGGTGCAAAGTTTTGGCATATTGAAGCAGAATTCCACTGCAAAGGCTGTCTTACAAATCATCATAAAATGCATAGAACTGGTTGAGAACGTCACTCCTGATATGGGCCATTTTGAGATGTGTGTAATCTGCTGTGTGGGTTACAGAGGCATTTTGAAGTCACCTCTTCTTGGTCATTCACATCCCCATGTAAAATGGTCTCCCATTGTGCTTAGCCAGGCGTTTTCCAAGGCATCGATTTCCTTGGGTTTCTTGCCAGGGTGGTCGCTGGACGGACTTCCAGAGGGCATTTTCACCATCTAGGTGGGAGAGGAACAAGGTTTGGACAGCAGAGCAGAAATCGATTGCTGGGATGAAAGGCTGATTTTCCGCATGAGGGAAAGTTGGCACCATGCCGTTTGTGCGTTTCTTGCTATATGCTCCTTGGAAGAGAGGTGTTTGTCAATGTAGAACCAACAGGACTTGGTGCAGGTGGTTTTTGAAAGTTATCTTCTGGTAGAGGTGCATGTTATGGATTGTGATGCACAGCACCTGCTACAATGCATGTAACTCTTTACTGATGCCTGTGCCCACACCACCAGAGAAAAAGCACATAACATGGCCTATGAAGAATATGTTGCCTTTCCCCATTGTGTTGAGCACATTCAAACATGTGCTTGCTTTTATTATTATTATTAGGGTATTTGATGAGCATAGACCTATCTTCAAAAAGCAACAGACTTCTTTACAAGTCATAGGGCAAAGTACATAGTGAGGAAACCGGAGAAACAAGAGAGCGGGTGGTAGCAACGTCGGAGTGCGAGCAATTAGGCAGCAAGGGATATAAAAGCCACTGGGAGAGGAAACAGGGAGAGCAGATCTCCCAGTCTCAGGTTAGGTGGGGAGTGGAGGGTGTGTGTGATCCTAGGTTTTAAGGAGCAGCTATTCCTCGAAAAGGGGGGTCTTGAGCTCCTTCCTGTATGCCGAAGCAAAGGGACAAGCGGAATCTGGGGCATAGACCGAGAAGGTCTGTCTTGTGGTTCTTTCCTGCCTTCACCTGATGTTTTCACATGTGCCTTTAATTATGGTGGATTGTAGGCCTATTGAGGTGCTGAGCTTGTGGACTTGAGGCCAACAGCCTTATAGATGACGCAGCAGTATTTGAAGGTGATACATGCTTGCAGTGGGAGCCAGAAGAGTTCGATCAGGGTTGGGGTAATGTTGTCGAATTTGCAGAGTCCTTTGATGAGTCATACTGCAGCATGTAGGATACAGTCAAAGGGTGACAAGGTGGTGGCCGGAAGGCCTTCCAGAATGGCATTGCCTCCATCTAGGTGGGAGAGGACCAAGATTTGAACAGCAGATCGGCGGTTGTTTGCTGGCTTGATTTTCTGCACGAGGAAATGTTGATACTAAGCCGTTTGTGTCTTCCTTGCTATGTGCTTCTTGAAAAGAGCTGTCTGTCAATATTTTGGTTGGGGAGTATAGATGTTATCACCATTGAAAATGTAAAGATAAGGCATTTATTGAAGCATAACCATAAGTTAGATCTGCAGGAAAGACCCCACACCAGCAGGACTCTGAGTATAATTTGTTTTAATTTATTTCATTTTGAGGTTTTATCTAGCATAGACAAGGCCCTGAAGGGCATTGAACTGCTTAAAAAAACTTCTTCCCTGTCATCATCAACTATCAATGGCAGAACCTTCCCATTCGAATTCTCTTCTCACATAACCTTTGGAACCCTGCTTCCCCCACATTCTAAAATAGTATCACATTGCAATTAGTAAGTACGTGATAAGGAAACTGCCCATGTGGGTTTACATGTGTGATGTCTTGGCAAGTTAGAGGCCTGCCAGATATTTTGGTTTAGACTCTATGTTGTTTACATGACTTTGTGTGTTTTTACATTGCGCGTGTAGGAGATATTAATCATTAACTATCTTTCATTCGTTCTCGGCAAGTGATGAGGGCTTAATTTAATGGTCCTTGACATACAATCTCACACCACAATATTGGGCACAAGGAACAGGTTGCTTTTGTCAATTCTTAAATTTGTTTTATTATTTAGTGTAGAATAAATGCAGAGATGGTCCCCAGATGCATTCATCAGAAGTCACCACAATGTTACGCTCCTAGATAGCTTGAGCAAAAAAAAGAAAATGCTTTGCCTGCTTGAATATCAACACTAGTGTACAATCACAGGCAGTTTATCTACAAAAACTAAATTGACCTGCCAGCTTAAATCGCAACCGCATTATACACATTATAGACATTATACACATGTATCCATGTCCAATCTACATATATAATTTGAATTCTGTATAACAATAGAACATTCTAATTATAACTCTGCCACTAACCGGCCATTTGGTTCCAATGATTCTTGATTTCATATTAACGTTCATAAACTGCAACCTTTCTTCCACAATATTACCAACCAGTCCTGTTATCAGGGAACTGTTGCATGCACACATTTTCCCCATGTGGTTATGGTGCTGAGGTCTGCTTATGTATTTATGTCATTTAAAGAAAAGTCCAAATAGGTTAAGGAAGCAATGTCACCAATTTAGGACGCACTCAACTTCAGATTGCCCACGCCAATCTAGGAGAATGGTTCTCAGATTATATGAACTACATGTAAGTAGCCCTACCCTTCACTTCACAAATGAGACACCCTTCACAATTGGGTCTCCCTGTGCATTTTCAGAAAAAGGGGCTGCCTGGGATTTACTTGATGAGTTGTATTCTTATGGAAATAGAAATCTGTTTAATTATCTATGGCCTCTAAAGGCTGCAAATGATCAAACCTCTCTATAAAAAAGCAAAACTATACTTAAATGGCACAGAAGTGCTATTGGTTTTACACTGCACACTAACACTAAATTGCAACCGGCTTTATCGAAATGAAATCTCATTTTGCACTTAATTACAATGAAGGGCACTGTGCATTTCATTTAACAATGCTCTTGTGTTCTATTGGAAACTAACGTCCCCTAGTACTCCAAGACCACTCATTTTTGGGATGGAAATGTCTGAAGAGATATTCAGATTTACATTGGGGATTTATATAGATATATATATACACACTAAATGGTGCTTCCAATTTTGCAGATCAGCCAGGACCCTCTCAGATTGGAATTCTTCAATCAGCAAGTGCCCCAAGCTGTTCTGACAGGTTCCCATATGAACTGGGCTCATCGCCTTAAAATAGAACTCATCCTATCTACCTACTCCGTGGAATCCTGGCTCGCCAGTGTATTTTATTTATTTTAATATTTGGAATGCGCCGGTAGCTCGCGAGCCTCGGGGCGCAGAGACAAGAACACGATAGACAGACAGACAGGTGGATAGACAGATGAGACGGGATAAACACACGGAGTTTACTCTAACTGGGAGTAGAACAGGTGGCAATTTATTTGAAAATATCCACAGTACCAATCCACAGTAATCTAATAACTTTCTGGAGTTTATTTTATATTGAAAATATTCAGAACCCTATATGCTGCATATTTTCTTTGGTCATGTCCTTTCAATGGCTACTCCAAAAGATATACATAGCCCTGCCCTTCATTGACTTATCACAATCTCCATATTGTCAACATGAGCAGAATGGAGGGGTGATTTCTCTACTACACGGCTAAATAGTATTTATTTTTTTTCTCTGTAATTCCTGACAGCAACACACTTATTCATTGTGCTTGTAGATGCACACTTGGAAATACAACACACCTGATGGGATATTTATTCACAATTTTCAACATCCACCCTTTCCCTCTCCATTCTCCCCTCTGGTCCTACCCACTCGACTGGACACACTCTCGATGCCTTGATTGACTCTGATCTTTTGCTCTCCGCCCCACTCACCACCCCACTCTGCTGGTCAGACCACTCTCTCCTCTCCTCTAACCTGGGTCCTCTTTGCCATCTGACTGCACCTCCCGCAGCTCTGCCAAACTCGTTCATGGACATCAGTTCAATGAAACGAGAGTCAGCTGCCGCCTTCGCATCCACCTTCATCCTCCCCTCTCCCCCCACTGCAGTCTCTACCTCTGACTCCACTATCACCAACCTCCATCATGCCATCACTAATACTATCGACATTCTTGCCCCAGTGATGAGGATCCACCTGAAACATACCTCCAAGCATAACACCTGGTACGACTCTGAACTTGCAGCCCTGAAACGCAAGTGCAGAGCTCCGGAATGGAAGTGGCAGACCTCAGGGTGATCCTCTGACAAACTGACCTGTCGCTTTCCCCAAAGGCAATACCAACTCTCCATTCGTTCTAAGAAAAGAGGCCACATCCAGGCTCCTATCGCTGGTGTATCCAAAAAAATGGCTGAACTCTTTAAAGTCTGCAAGGAACTAGCCAACACTTCTGCAGTCTCCACCTCACCTCTTCCCTCTCAGGCCCTCTGCAATGCATTGGCCACACACTTCACTGCAAAAAATCAGGACATCCAGAGCACTCTCTCTTCCTTTCCTCCTCCCCCTATCTCCCTGCCACCATGGCCTACCATCCCCCCTCTGCTTTTCCCTCCTCCTTCTCTCCTATCACATCTGATGAGGTCACTAACGTTGTCCACTCCATGAAAGTCTCCTCCACACAGGTCTCCCTCTGTTTTTCCAGAACTATTAAGGACAATAATGACTCTCTTGCCCCTGCACTGGCTGATTTCTGCAATCACTCTTTTGCTACTTGGTCTTTCCCCTATTCCCACAGGCACGCTCTTGTATTTGTATTTATTTTATTTGTATTGCGCACCTGGCCCGAAGGCATCTGGGTGCATTTCTTAGGAACGGTGCAATTGGTTACAAGGAAAGGTACATAAATTAACAGTGAGTTACATCAGTAACAAGGTGCAGCAGAGAGTAACTACATTTACATAGAGGCATACTATCTAGAGTGGATAAACATATTTGCAGTGAAGGCACAGTTTCAAAATGGGTATATGTTTTTACAGGAAGGTAAGTGAGATGGATGTAGAAGTGAAGAAGGTTTACGTGCATGACGCAGCGTGGTCCTGCGCGACGAGCCAGGATTTGACTTTGTTCTTAAACGCGTGGTAAGAGGGTTTAGCTCTAAGTGTAGAAGGTAGTATGTCCCAGAGTTTAGCGGCAAGGACTGGGAAGCTGGATCCCCCTGCCTTCTAGAGCTTGAATCTGGCTATTGAAAGTGAGTGGACTTGAGCAGATTTTAAAGGTCTGTTAGGATTATGGGCAATGAAGCGGTTAGCAAGATAGATGGGTGCCTGGTTGGCTTGGGATTTGTGAGTCAGAGCAAGAGTTTTGATTGCTATTCTAGAGGCAACAGGGAGCAAGTGTACACTTCTGCGAGTGTCAGAGATTTGAAGTTTCTTAGGGATGTTAAGAGCACCCTTATAGCATTGTTCTGTGTGACCTGGAGCTTTTTGATGTTTCTTTGGCTGGTCCCTAAACATAGGGCATTACAATAGTACATTTTAGCCATAACAAGGGTTCTAGTGAGGATGATGCAGTTGGGGGTTGTTAGGAAAGGTCTACATGCTGTTATAAGCTTGCAGGTGTAGGCCGAAGCTGATACCACAGCATTGGTTTGTCTTGTGAGTGACAGGGCGGAATCAGGGCAAATACCTAGTGTATTAGTATTATTAGAGAACTTAATGGTATTCCTGTCGATAATAAATGATTTAAAGGCAAGGTCCAGTTTACTGAGTCTAGTATGTGAGGCTAAGATGAGTAACTCGCTGTTTTCATCATTTAGACACAGTCCATGATGCGCCATCCAGGCCTGGATGACAGAGTAAACATTGTTAAGTGCTTTCGAGTCAATAGCATGGTCGCCCGTGACCGTGATAGGGATGAGTATCTGGGTGTCATCTGCGTAATTGGTATAGCTGACGCCCAGATAGTCACCCTCGTGCACCCCTCCTGAAAAAACCTTCCACCGACCCCTCATGTCCGGCTAACTACCACCCCATCTCTATCACCCCATTCCTTGGGAAACTCTTGAAGAAGCTAGTCTTCCCCCAACTGACAAAGTAAACTGAGTTTGTCGGTTGTCTACACGACCATCAATATGGATTCCGAGCATCCAGAGGCACAGAAACTGCTCTCCTGAACATCCGTGAAGAAATGCTTGCATATATTGATCCTAACTCTCCAGCTGTTATCATTCTACTTGATCTCTCCTCTGCATTTGATATGGTCAACCTCTCCATCCTCACAAAACTGCTCCACGATACCCTCTGCATATTGCAGCGGGCACTGGACTGGCTGACCTCCTTCCTCAATGACTGTGCCTCCCAGGTAACCCTGGGCTCTTTCTCCTCTCCATCCTCTATCTCCACATGTGGCATTTCCCAGGACTCCAACATTTCTCCCAGACTCTTTAACATCTATCTTTCTCGGCATGCGCACCTAACACACAACTCTTCTTCAAACTTCCCTCCAATCCTCTCCTTACTTCCTCCATCATTCCTGACTGCCTACCAGCTACTCAGTCCTTGTGTTCCTCCAATGATCTCTGCCTTAACACCAGCAAGACTGAGATCCTTCCCATCAGGACTCCGGCTCCCTCTTACGTCCCCTCACTCTGGCCACCCTCTATGGGCTCTCCCCTTTCTCCTTAATCTGAAGCCAGCAACCTTGGCATCATCTTCGACTCCTCACTTTCCTCCCCCCTCACATCCAAGACCTTGTCAAGAAGGCCCACTTTCAACTCTGCCACCTGAAAAGGAATCATACCTTTCCTTACATTCCCCTAGAAGCTCAATGCCTCTACAGCTCTGGTACTCTCTAGGCTGGACTACTGCAACAGCCTCTTCCTTAATCTACCCTCTTCCTCTTTACATCCCCTCCAGCTTATCCAGAATAGGGCTGTGAGACTGATCCTTGGCTCAAGCTCAGGAACAGCATCTCTCCAGCCCTAAAATCTCTCCAATGGCTCCAATGGCTCCCGGTTGCTGCAAGGATCAAATTCAAATCCCTCTGCATCATCCATAAGGCTGTCTGGGGGCTTGGACCATGCTATCTACAACTGGCTCTCACTAAATACCCTCCCTCCAATTCTTTATGCTCCTCCGGCACCAACTCGCTGCGTGTCAAGTGCTTCTCTAAATTTTGTATTTTAATTGTACATACAATGGTACGACATAGATGATTATTTGACATCTAACTTGCTTAATATTCCCACTTGGGGGACACAGTGCCTTTATGAGGGGTTCAGGCCTTGATAAATGTAACAGATCTCTTTGTTTTCCCTCGTTAGCTGGACAGCTGTCCGAGTTTATTACAATGCAAAGTTCACAGTGCCATTTTTAATAGTTGTAGTTGTCTTTTATCTTTGTAATTAAAAAAGGCCTGGAGTTTTCGTGGGAAAATTAACAGTTGAATTCTGAACCTCTGAATGTTAAGTATTCTCTCACCCAATCTCCAGGGTGGGGGCTCGCTTGCTCTCTGTTCAAACCAACACAATAGTGCACAAAATGAATAAACAGCTTATTCAAACCACACAACATATGGCTTTTCATATTGTGTGTAAAGGTAATATATTCATTTGAATAATTTCAATGTGTCATTAGGGCATTGCACAATAATCTGACAGCAGTTAAATAAATACACAATTAACACTTGTGAGCCATTGGCATTTTACTCCATATGTCAAAACTGCGCAACTTTTGAAAACTTGGTAATGCTCTTTTCTTCTTAAAGAATACCTTGCTTAATCCTTTGTATATTGTCTGATCCATATATTTTTGCAAAACAGGCCATTCATCTTTTTGCTTAGCCAAGTTGCGAAGTTGGGCCTGTCGCACTAAAGATGCAAGGGGCATTCTGAATCTTCTGTTGTTGGAATTACAGTGGACTACAAACCCATTCCTTTTAGGCTTGCTTGCATAAATGTTCCTGGTGTATGTGTGAACCCTCAAACAGTGGGTGTGGTATTTCCACTGCCCTCATTCTTTCCTAGCCATGACCTGCATTGTGCTTAAAAACAGTAGCAGATATTTTCGGCCTCCGTTTCCTTGACTGAAATAACTTGGATGTCACATAAGAACGAGGATGTAGCCTGAAAAGTTGAAGATGCCGGTGCAATGGCAGTGATAGCAGGATCCCTCCCCCAGGGCATGGGGCTGCCGAAGAATATTTTAGAGGACCGTGGGCTGAGGTGGGCCACACATAAAGAATTGAAGCACGTGGGGGGTGCAGTGGTGAGTTTGGCAGTCACCCAGGCCACAGGGCTACTGTTTGGAGGATTCACAAGGTCCCGGAGCATGGAAGCTGCCTGAGAGCATTACATTTGTGCGGGCCACTCATGGTGAGATCATGTGGTCCCATGTGGTGGACAGGACCACCCCAGAAGAGAAGCCTGAGGGGAATCATCCAAATATTTAGTCAATGGCCACCCCAACCACCATGGACAGCACAAAAGGACAATAGCTTCTGAGAAGGGGTGGCTGCAGCAGTCACCTCCATGCATTATAATATGGTTTTATATGTTGTTAGTTGTGTTTTTAAATGTGTATGTATATAAGTATTCAAATATAAATTAATAGTTATTAGATGTGGAATATTTTAATAGTTAGGTAGGAGAATGTCTATAGTGTTATGTTTAGTGTCACATATGTAAGGTGTGAAGAAGGGATTTAAAAGTATGAAAAATAGGATGTTGCCGATATCCTGGCACGAGGTAAGCAATGTCAACCCGGAGGGAGGCCGTCCTTAAATCAGTAACACCTCATGCATGGATGGGATGCAGAATAACTCTTACATCAAATAATAAGTCAGACTCAGGAAGTTGGCAAACTGCGTTTGACTGTTTTATTATCAATTGTCTAAAATAGGGAGTTACAACGACCATCAACGGACGTTCGCTCGTGTTCTCTCAAAGCATTTCATAAAAAACAACATTTATATAGCAGAAATTCATCAAACGTGATGTCATACTATGTGGCAAAATAAGAGAAACCTACGGGGAGTTGTGGTTGGACTAAGGGGTACATCTAAATATACTTTCTATATATGGACCGGTTGTGATTGGGTCTCTACAGTCAGGTGGACAACTTATGCCCACCCCAAGTGCAAGTCATCCTTATGAGTTATTAGATGCACAGTATACTATTGGCTCTCAAAATATAAAGCCCTTTGTTATATGAACCTCGTTAATTGGTTGGCACATGTGTACCCTTCTGGAACATTCGGATCACTAGCAGCACATAAGCCGGTACACCAGGTGTCAGTGATTGGACTTTGACCATGTCTCCCCACCCAATTAGGCCAGCATCTCTCATCACTCATGCCTTCTGCCATTCAGATTGTCTTTGAACTTGGCCTTGCAAAGTATCTTTGCTAAAAGGGAGTGCAGTCACACGCTATCTCAAGTCCAGAGCAGCATGTCCACCTTCTATTTCCCTTCTTAGCTCACATGAAAGCAGACCGTATTTCGTCCTGTTTTGCAGCATTTAATTGTCTTTAGTTAACAAACTTGCCACTCGTGGCGTTCTTTCTTTGTACATTAACATGAGATTATTCAGCGTCTCACAGTTACTGTTCTTTTTAAATAGATAACCAGTTCTTGGCTCCTTCATCCTTTGACACCAAGCCAGACAGCTCTTCCAGGCATTTCCATGCTTTTAACTTCATGTTTCTGTGAAACAACTTTTCTGATCCTTCCTTCTTCGTGGGTCCGAGCTTATTAAACATGTGACACTGATATCCAGCTTCTATATAGTGGTGGCATCGCCTGCAGTCTACTCACTACGTATAACCAGACTTTATGATTACTTTGTCTACTTGCGTTGCTGCATTTGTACAGTTATTAAACTACCTGCATTTTCTGCAGTGCTCTTCACACGTGCAATCTTCATTTTGCACATGAAAGTTTACTCAATTCTTTACTTAGTTATCAGATTCCATAAAGTCTATACATCCTCTTCTTTAGCCACTCTTCTTAGTGCGTCACACTTACTTCTTGTGATGTCACTAGTTCTCTTTCTTTCATCTCCATATTCCTTCTGGGTTCTCCTGCAAGAGATTGTCATCTCTACGGGGATACATCAGATAGGTTTTCTTAGTGGATACCTTTTCTCGAAAGCTCTCTGCAGAATAAGCACAATCGCTGGTGTTGTGCATGTTGCAATTTCTGGCTCCCAGCATATAGGAAGGATGGGGGCGGGACTTCCTGCAGAGACATTTAGCTGCTCCTCTACAAATGGAAGCGAGAGTCCCCCTTGAGGGAGGGACCACCCACTAGGGCCATCTACTGGTGCCCCCCCTGCACAGTGGGTGGTGCCAGGAATAGGTCAGGGGTCTTTTCAGTCGTGTCCACTGTATGAGGGCCCCTATGACCCTGCTTAGGAACGGTGGGCAGATGGGGCAGATCCCTTTGAAATAACTGATGCCAGGGGAACATAGAAGGGCATTACCGTCAGGAGGGGAAAGTTAGGAATGTTAAATAAGATAAATAAAGAGGGGTCCCAAATGGGATCCCCAAAAAATAAACCTTATTCTCAGTGTCTCATAAAGGAATTAAGAAATAAGGTAAGAACACAGGATGTAGCCCATATCCTGTTTAACAGTGAGTTTATGTTCAGTTTGCAGCGCCCCTTCTATCTAGAAGGGACTGCCCCTGGTTTGGGGTGATGGAGATGCACACCCTTGCTTGGACGAGGGCTGGAAAACAAGGGCTGGAAAACAAGGGCTACATTATCCTTGATACTTAATGCTATTTAGCACAATACTAAGGCAACGTGTAGCTCAAATAAAAGCTGTCCACAGGAAAGGATATGTGAGACTAGCATATTAAGTCAATCATACAACAACATATAAAACAACTACACAGCATTTTGCTTCCGGTATGTCAGAGAGAAAGTACACTACAAGCTGATTTGTAACATACAGACAGTGTTGGAGAGAGAGATTGCCAGTTCCTGCTTGCCAAATCAGTGCAGTGCAGTATAGCATTAGCTCAGTGTCTGACCCTTGGGACAAAGAATACTAGTGTGAGAGTGATGAGCCCCTGTATTCAGAGACAATCTAGTAGTTCCCGGCAGTGACAGTTCAAGAAGGACTGTGTGTGGAAGTAGCAGAGGCAAACGAAGATAAAAACATTGATGCACTAAAGACCAGTGAGATATTTATATGCCATTCCCTTTGTTAAAAATATCAATCACTACATGCTGAAAACTGTATGCTGCTGCAAGGTGCTGTTGGCCTCTCTCATGTGAGATATTTCTAAGCCTGGGGGAATGGTCAGTATGGTACGTTAGCCTCGACTTATCCTGGCAAAAACCCAGGGTCTGTCTAAAGTTACAGTTTCTCTACCCAGCAAGAAGTCCTAGCTGGCAACCGCCAGCTTACAGTGACAATATGTGTGCTTGCACTACATGGGCAAAAGGTCAGTGGGATCAGCTATGTGCCTGAACACATGTATGTGATTGGTACTTTAAGATACTATAACCGAATGTATGGCCCTTGCTTAGCCTAATAATAGATGTAGGACATAAAACGTGTCACTCTTCTACTAGAGTGGCTGAATTTTACATTAGGGAGACTACTCACTGCCCGCCAAAGGAGAAGTGCCTCTCTTTAAAGTCTAGCAGGTCAGCCAGTTACTTCTCGCCCTTAAATTTCTGACATCTCCCACTTTCTCTCAGGGACTGACAAGTTAATAAGAATGTAATGTTCATTTAAACCCATCATCATGCTATATAGTCAGCTATTGGAATTTAGGGCAGAGTTTACCACACATAGGGCCTCATTACGACTATGGCGGTAGCCGTGCCGGAGTCGTTTTCTTTCCAGCACCTGGCAATGGGCAATAACTGGGGCATTCCGGCCCCGCCAGAACCGGTAATTGCTTATTGCCGGGTGCTGGTATTTATTACTCCACATTCCCACTGAGCCCCATTGTGCTCAATGGGAATGGGGAGGCCGGTAGCGTCAGCGGCATCAATAACGGTGCTGGAGCTACTGGGTAGGGTTGCCCACGGGTGCCGTTCCGCACGGCAGGTCGGACCTGTCGGGCTGACAGGCACCCGCGGGCAGACCTCGTAGTTTGCCGGTTCGGTAACTACGGTACCGGCAAGCTTACTGGTACCGTACTTACCGGACCGGCAAACTTATAATAAGGACCATAGATTCTCTCTTGTGTCACTTAGAAGGTTAGGACCAGGACTATCGGCCACTTAGAAATGGCCTTCAACTCCCATTACCAAGCAATGCCTGTGGACCCTCTTTCTTCATAGACTAATATTTAATGCGCTTAGGCACCCACTCCTAGCTCCTATCCTCTCTCTTACATTTTTGCCCTTTGAAGCAACCTCTGTGCAATTGTAAGAGCTACCTCATAAAACAAAGAATGATATCACTGCTGTTGTATGGCTGAGCAATGATGCACAAGATAAAGGCTTATGGTGTTCAAACAGAGAGCTTTTAATACTAACCTTAAAGTGAGTGGGATTGGTTAAACACTTGCAGGTTCTAGCTGAAGAGCTATAAACAACAGGGATTGTGTTACAGTAATCAGTGCACACTGCGTGTCGACACAAAGTTATACTTTCCTACAGGTGTTTAACACCATTCTAACCAAACACCCCTACCATGGCCTACAGGAATGTTCACAAAAATGTCAACTAGACTATAAACCTTGAATGAGGTTAAAAATCTCAGTATCCTGATTCACAATGAGCTAACACTGGAACCTCAAGTTAACTCAGTAGTAAATAACTGCTTCTCACTTTTCCACATGGAACCCTCACCATTATCTCACCTACCACATCAAGAATAGATTGTGCCAAAAGCATCTTCCTTGGTAAGTCTGACTACCTCACAAAAAAACGACAAAGAAAGTAGAACGCAGCAGCAAGTTTCCTTGTAAGACTCAACATGACTGTACAAATCATGCACACACTAAGATCCCTAAACTGGCTACCAGTCACGAAAACAATTGATTTCAAAGCTTGGCATTCTTTCCAGAGCAATTCATGGCCAAGGAGCAAGATTCCTATAAAAAAACAATCTCCTTCTACATATAAAACTGAACCCTGAGGTCTAGCAATAGTATATGCATTGCACCCAAACGTTATTTTAAAATTAAATATAGAGGATGCACATTTTCAAACATATCAACAGAACTGTGGCACTTTCTCCCCAAGGGAATACGCATGATAGAGGAACCCTTGACATTCAGGAAAGCAGTAAAAACATGGCTGTATTATAGGCTAACCTAGCCCACGAGCCACAGTCCATTTTCAAAGAGAGACCATACCTAGCTGACCACAGGATACTGGGCTACCAAAGAAGCCATCAGCATGACTTAACCCGAAGACACAAAGATCTCACTCTTTTCCCCCCACGAACACATGCTAAAACCCTCCATACTCCTGCAAACATACTGCATGCAAATCAACTCTGCTACACGGACATGACACAAATATAATACCCTCCTCACACACTGACAAACAACAGAAGAACGCCACACCTCCTGCACTTAATCACATAATCTCAACATGTCCAATGCATCCTTATGCCACGGCACCCAAGGCCTTTCATATGGACACAATAAATGTGCATACCCAACAACCCGGACCACCTAAAAGCAAACCCACACAAATTGACCATTTTGTCTGAACAGAAACTACCGACACCATAGCAAAATCGCATGTGCACACTCCCTCTTCTCCCACTAACAAACTAGCCCCTCCCTTATTTTCAGGTCTGCCAGAGTTGCTGTAGATCATGCAAATGGCAGCAGCGCACAGTATAAATACCACTAACATAAAATAGCAACGAAACATGGTTTAGGTTCAAATCATAAAGTTCTTAGCCCATCATATTCTTGCAAGTCCTTGTTTCCCCTGCAGACGCCATGCCCTACCAAATAAAGTCTTCAAAATGGTGGCCAACGAAAATGTCCCAACTACCTAATCTTATCAAGCAATTAGCCTTCGTGCTACCCTAAGCTAATAGCTCAAGTGTGCCAGGAATTTGTTCCAAAGCAAAAGAAAAGAGAAGTATTCTTTTGGGAAGGATCTTGTAGCAGTTATTCCCCATCTGGTCTCTCCTTCGGGCTTCTCTTCTTTCACTCTCAATACCTCTCCCAGGTTTCAGGTTTTGCATTTCTTTCTGCTCCAGGCTTTCCCTCCACTTTGTAAAAATCATTTGAGGGGTTTTCAGAGCCCCCATGCTTCCCAGGCGTTACAGCAGTTCTCTTTCAAGCATCAAGTTTCTCTGGATTCAAAATAGGTCTCGACAATGTCAGGGTTCTCAGCAGAGCTTGTGTATACTATGGCTTTGCCACGATTCACAACACGGCTTTCCCAGACCTTGGCTTTGCCAGGATTCACAATATGTCTCTTCCAGACCTTAACTTTATCAGGATTTACAGCAGCTGTAATGGGCATTCTCCAACCTCATTAGCACCCTTGACAGGCAGCCAATATTAAGTTGCCCTCCTGCCATTGGCCCAGTCTCTTCTGCTTTTACCCTAGGTTTGCTGGTGGGTGATCTCACACTTTAGTCTTCGAATTTCCTTAAGGTATGGATGGTCTCTTCTGAGCACCCTGGTCAGATTCTCCGTCCACGGTCCCCAGGCCTGCTTCCAATCCGTATTCTTCATATTTTCTCTAAGTCGTCTCCTTACTCTCCTATGCAGCGTTTCACTTCTGGTACCTTGCTGCAAGAATGTCCCGTTTGATCAAGGGAGCACAAGTAGACATGTCTTCCTCCTCCAGGATTCTCTCCTCCACTGAGTTTTCCCAGCACATTTTATATTTCTTGGGCTCGGGGTTTGAATTCTAAACTAATTTCTGCTAAACTATTCCTGATTTTGGTTTGAATTCTCCAATATAATGGATTATTTTCTAGGTATTTCTTAATCTCCCTCATTATGTTATTATTGATGTCATTTTTTTTATTGGGTAACTAAAGCAATCTTTATGATTGCTAATGTGAGCTAATGAGGTGTTAACACTTGGAACCGTGTTGCCACTTGGTTTGTGGTTCTGTAGAGTTCTGCTGTGCCTCCTCTGCACATTTTGGGCAGCGCTGAAACATGGAGTAAGTCATTCTTTCTTTACTGGCTATCCCTCAGGTAAAGTTCACGTAGAGTTTCTCCCTGATTCGCGGATGCTGTCTGTTCACAGAATGCATGTTTTCCACACTGCTCTGTCTGTTGCTCTGGTCCCTGGGCTGCAGGTGCAAATTAGGGAGATGTACTTTTGTAAACCATTATCCTTCAGTATGGCCCCCACACTGGTGTAATACTGTGTCTCCAGGGGTATAATGAGCCAGTGGGAAGCCTCCTCTGCACTCTGAGAGGCACTTCAACATCTAGTAGTGGCCGGTCCAGCCCATTCGCTGGTGGCTTACTTCCACCACATATAAGGATAGGGACGTCAGCCAACTTGTTACATTGAGCCACATTCCGGGTCCGGTTCCGGGTCCGGGTTCCCTGAATGGGGAAATACTGGGCCATTGTGACCTTGGAGGGCCCGGTATTTCCCAATTTAGGGGACCCGGACCATCCCCATTTTCATTTTAGCCCCCATAGGGCTCAATGGGAATGGGGAGCATGCTAACAACGGGCCTGTTAATGACGGGCCCGTTGTTAGCATGCTGGCTCCCTCGCGGGACCTACTAAGGGCATCTGGTAAAACCAGACGTCCAGATCGGGTCCCGCAAGAGGACATCATAATAGGGCGGTATGGGGTTAACGGCTCTGGCGTCTTTACCGGCGTCGTTAACCCCTTACCACTCAACTCGTAATGAGGCCCAATTGCCTTTTTTCTGTTCTTATCCTTTCTCCTAGTCACCCGACAGTCTCTTGTCCCTCTTTCCTCATCTCCCACAGCCATTCAGAGTGAAGAATTGCTCAAAAGCTTTCAATGTGTTCTTCCTCAGTTTTAACCACTAGATTATATATGTTGGCTTTTGTTGAGTTATTTTACTTTTCAGTATCTATGTATGGACAAAGGTTCTGTGCAATACACTATTTGGGCCGATTCTTCATAACTGTTTTGGGGAGAGCACCCTTCCCCCTCCCCAAACCCTCCTTAGAGGGGGTGTGCTTGATTGCTAAGTTCGCTCGTATCGAATGTTTTTAGCTCATTTTGAAAACATTTTCCAGGGCCCCTTCTGGTTCCCAGTCCACCCCTAGTAAACCCCCCACCATTTCACGGTGTTACTTTTTCAAAATAAGTGTTATTTCTAGGCAGCAGTAATTCACCGACCAATTAAAGGGAATGATAAATGCTTTAAGCTTTCCAAATATAGCATTTCTCTTTGAAGTTCTCATGAAAAGTGCTGTTTAGGAACTCCTACCTCAATTATCATTTTGGTGGGAAAGCTGAAGCCTGTGTGTACTGCTGTTTGATTGATCTGGTCATGGCCCACAGAAGGTTTTACACTTCAAACTAAGGAGGTGATGGCCCATTCTTTTCCAAGGACATTGCGTTCCCCGTTGTTTGAATTTAGACATATATTTGGGAGGCGATAGTTTGGTATGTGTGAACTCTGGATCTGCTGGAAAATGTTCTTATTGCACTCCTGGAGGAATTAAGGCCTTTTGGCCTCATTACAAGTTTGCTGGTATCCCACCGGTAATTTCGAGGGGATACCGTCAGACTGACCCTTCCGTTACCAGCACCTGATATCCTGGTATTACCGGGATATTCCAGGTCCCAGCAATTTGAGTAAATCCCCATGGGGATTGCTGTTATTTGCAGCAGCAGTGACGCAAATACTGGCTGCTTTTTTGCCGCTGGGGGCCTGATTTACCTCCAGCTCTTGGCTTGAGGTAAATCTGTGACCCCCACCGGCAAACATTGCTGGTGCAGTAACAATGCCAGAATTACTGGCAATTTTACCTGCACTTTTCCTGCAGCGGCAAACCCATAATGACCCCCACTGCGGCTAGTTTTAATTGGTTTTAATTTCTGAGAATTGTCAATGGTAACAACATTTACACTCAAAGAGCGATGTTTCCAAAAGCATGCTTTGCAGTGCTGTGCCGAATGTCAGGTTTGTTGCAGATGCTGGATTGATATGTTGTGAGGGATTGCATTATGGATTAGTTCTGCTGTTTTGCTTCTTAAATGGTCTTCACTTAGAGTCCAAGATATGAAATCAGATCACATACGCTGTTAGTAACTGCTAACGCAAAGAATGAGGTTTACAATGATGTTTTCTTTGAGAGGAGCTTGTCGAGATAAAAAAAAAGTGCAAATTAAGAACTACCCGAATAATTTACTGCTAAAGCTTGGACCTGCCGTGGTCTGTCCTACTCAACGTTTCAAAAAAGCATCCTAAAGGGTTTAGAGTCTCTTTACCGAGTCCACTCTTCTCACAAACACTTTGGTTGCAGGCCTGCCTTGGCCCAGCCAAAACGGACTTTCTGGTCCCCAGTCACTCTTCACACAGCAGGCTTTGTATGTGGCCACTTACCTGTTTCTCTGCACCACCCTGACATCTCCTTTCTCCCCTTCCTGCTATGTTCCTCTGTTCATGCTATAAGCAGGAGCTTTCCCGTGGACTCTGTTTCTGCCACCTTACTACCTACCTGCTACCTACACCATCTATCCTCGGGTACCGAGATGGGGGCCAGGAAGTATCCCCGCTGCAGGGCACATCATCCATAGTACATTGTCATTGTCGATCTGACTGCAGTAAGGTCACCTGCTCCCTGCAATGGCCTCCCTGAAGCTGCCTCACTGCATGATTTTATGACTTTGTTTAATTTAAATGTTTATACAGCGCTGGCCACACCTAGCGTGTCTCGGAGTGCTTTGCGAAGTTCAAAAGGGGGAGGAGAAAAAGAAGTTGTACTGTTGTTCAGAACAGGATTGAAGATCTGGAGAGATAAAGGATAGTGGGGGAGTAGATGTTTCTTGATTAGATGGGGGAAGATGTAATTATGCTGTGCAGGAACGGTCGTGTCTAACTCTGCCATGGATTTTATCAGGCTTCCTTGGCTCTCATTATACATTTACAGATATTATCCTCTCCCATTTTATTTTCTGTTTTTGTGTGTACTCCTCCTGATAGACCCACAGCTCTGAGGCAATTGTCTTTGTGTCTCGACAACTTAAATTACCTCTGTGTTGATACTTTGCTACAAGGTAGACGTGGGAGAGATCAGGCAGAATCTTGCTGAGAACAGTTGTTTCAAGTCTCAGACATAAACAGAAGGCAAAGCAGGCAATTAGATATCTCAGCGTGCCAAAGTGGGCACGACGAGTGGTGGATGGAGACAAGAAAATGTTCAAGGGAAAAGCAACTGGCTGCAATACTTTTAACAATACTTCTGTGACTCCAATCTTGCAAATCGTTTATTGTAGTCATTGCGAGCGTTTGGGGTCTCAGGCTGCCCAGCAACTGCTTTTGAAATGCGTCTGTTTGTTTTTGGCCTTCAAATGCCTAAGCTGTGCTTGGCCTAACCAGCATCATTGCATGCATTCTACCTAAATAGTAAATCCGTGAGATGGACCCATGTCAAAAATCTCAATGCCTTTTACTTCAATTACTAATCTTCAGCTTTTCAAAATAGTAGAAGTCATTTGTAGGGAAGATTGTGCAACACCTTTTAGGCCTGTCGGTATGCGATGCAGCAGAACTACATCCTTATGACCAGGGAGGGCTGGCAACATTTGGCCTGGGGGGCAGGTTTACTTTTCTGGCCCATAGTGCAATGGCCCAAACCCAAAGAGCAGCAGCCCCTACTTCCAAAACAAGTAATCTCAATATCAACCTCTCCCCCTCAACCGACATTGCTCAAGTATTTATAGCAGGCATTATTGACATTACTTTCCTTTTGTGCAACTTATTTTTCTGTAATGGTTGTGGTTTCTAAGAGAACCGGACCCCTGGAAATTCTCCCACTTACCAAACAGTAAAATGATTTCACCAGGATAATTTAATTGGTGAAATGGGAACACTGAGATTTGAGCCAAGTTTTCAATGTGTTACAGTTTTTAATTTCACAGCAGGCTACATCTTCTCCAATCCCACCCCACTTTTAGGTTTAGAAAAATGTAAAGAGATGACGAAAATAGAGAATTCATTGGTAGAGCAAAGTCATTGCTGAAATAGGGGGTCTGCGTTGGCTCTCAAAGTCAAACATGAGCTGGCATGGCAAGATACCTATACCTGGCTTCCTGCCTACCCAGCCCACAGCACCCTGTGTACCCAACCCCACAACATAAGATTGTAATTTCTCATCCTGCCTACTCATCATGCTTCAGTTTCTGTGACTGGGTTAATGTGTTTGAGCGTATTTGTGACAGTGTAAAGTATAGGTGGAAGGATGTATCTGTGATCATATGACTTATCTGTTTATCTGGTGTTGATTTGCATGTTTGTCCTTTGTTGCTCACATAAGAGAGGGAGTGATCTGGACAAGATAACGAAAAAAGATCACCGACTTAGGGAATCATTCAGAGTTGGGAGGTGTGATGAATTGAGGGATTGTGTCCCTACTCCCCAATGGGTGGTAAACCCACTCTGCAATACCCTTTCTAGTGGTCGAGGCAAGTGGTAACTGTTGTAATTATTGTTTGAAAGTATTTTATTTTGTTGTATTAATTGTGTCCGTGTGGCGCTTCAGCTCATGAGAAAAGTCCTTTGTAAACACTTTAGAACTTTGTCTTCCAGAATGCAATGTGTATGTTTTCCTTCTCTCGCAGTGTCTTGGGGATGCTTTGGTATTGGGACTACCTTTCCCAAAATGCAGCATCAGAGTTCTTGTTCTCGCACAATCTTAATCAGCCATTTTGGTTCTATGACTACAATTTCCAGAATTCTTTGTCTTGGCTTTCCTTCTCTCATAGTGTTTGTTGGAAAGTGTGGTACTTTGATTGCAAGGCCTAACATTCTCCTTCTCCCACAGTTTCTTTTAGATGCTTTTGAACTTTGACTGTGATTCTCAGAATTCAATGTTTTCACTTTACTTTTCTCAAGTCTTTATTTGACACTTTGGTATATGACCTTCGATTCCCAGAATATAGCGTCTTCGCTTTCCATCACTTATAGTCTTAATGGGATGCTTTGGTATTTTGACTACAATTCCTTTAGTTTAGTATCCCACCTCTCCGTCTCTTACAGTCTTTATCAGATGCTTTAAATTTTGGAAATTATAGTTTAAGCACCAATATCCAAACGCTCAATATCTCACACTCTTTATTAGATGCTTTGGCAATTTGACCACATTTTGTGACATGCACCATCAGTCCAGCTGGCAAACCTGCATCTTCAGTGGCTCGCTCCCACTGGGTCTTGTCCTACGTCACTTCTTATTCCATCTCTGCATTTTCTGTAAATTTACAATGTAGGTGTCATCTATGGCTTTTTAAGGCACGTTGATTCCTCTTTAGATATCAGTCAAGACGCCCTGGCTCTCTGGACAATGCTTCACGCAGACTTTGCAGCTACTGACTCAGTGTCACCTGCTCCAGGCTACCTCCGCAGTCTCTTTCTATTCTCATACTTCCTATATCATCACTTCTTTGGTCTACTAGTCTTTGGCTTCTCCTCATGCTCCAGCATTTCCAGTCTCTAACCTTAAATAACATGGTCTAGGGAGGGGCCATTATTAAAGCGCAGGCCTCCATCATGGATTTCGATGTCATGTCTCAACGGATCCAGTTATTCAGGAATCAGTGTCCTCTTTATTTTTTAAGAGTGACTGGCTGTGTGTCAGAACATTTTTAGGAGCATTTGTGTTGCTTTAATGATGCTCCACTGAATGCAGTAGTGAAGACTTCTACTGTACTCAAAGGTGTCTTTGGTAGTTATTAATTTTCTCCGCCCAGATGTGATTATTCTATAAATGATTAGCTACAGGGTTCTTCCATACCAATTATTTCCCAATGGTTGTCTCTTTTTGAGTTAATATTTTAGTGTTTTGTCCCATTTTTATCCTTCTCCGTTGCATTCCCTGGAGTCGTGTTACAGGCATCTGGTTTTGTTTGGTCACACGATTCATGCTATATTCTCATTTCTGCACATGTTGGTCCTTGGCATTGCAAATTCTTTGATCGTAATTTGTAATTTTAGCACCTCCATTAAGCATTTTATCCAGTATAATGGTCATTCATGGCTCTTGGGTTGGTCTTACATCCGTCGTTTTCCAGCTTCGAGTTGGGTCTTATTTAGTTTTATTCATTGTATGTACTCTTTTTTTTTCTCCAATAATCTAAAGTTTAATGATATATCTTTCTCATCTTGTTTAAGCAAAAATGCATGCAGGGTTCTTATTCCTCTTGGAGGTCAGTCACCCAATAACTTAAGGCCACAAATCCAGGCAACAAATCCAGAATTTGTGCTACCTCGGTTTTCTTTTCAGGTCCACATAGATTTTAGTACTTTAAGAAAGCTTCTGCCCTTAAACTTGTAGTCGCTGCAGAGTCTCTTCGAAATAATTGTCATCCACTATGTATTGGATCTAATTACAGTTTGGCAGAAAAATGACAGTAACAGAATTACCACCACTTTACGGCCCCACTGAAATCCGAGTTTGAAGGTCAAGTGGGGGATTTACCTACTTGCATACACCTGGAGGTAAATACACCACTTCACCACCAAAAATCAACATATTTACTGTGGCAGAATTAAAGCGGGCTGTAAATCTGAAAAAGTCCCCCTGGAGTCCTATGTACTTAAAGAATGGATATTAACTCCACTGTTACCCCACTCACAATCTGACAATACTTCTGCCAAAATGAGTGGCATTAATAGTGTTCTAGTTTGGCAGTTATTCCACAAGAAATTATGGAATTACCACTATACTAATAATGAGACCATAACTTTTTCCATTTCAACAACTTCTTATTTGTCTTGTTATCTCTCATAGTACTCACAAGTCTTAGAATTGGCTTTAGCAAAGAGTTCGGGTTGTTTAACATTTCCAGACCAGTGAGGCCAGCTGTTTTAAGCACATAATCTCCTTTTTTTGGTAGGTGCTGTAGAACACTATAGTCATTAGTGAGTGTAATGTTGCACCTATCTTTATGATGCCACAGGGTTGATGAAACAGTTCAAATAATTGCAACCTAGCTTCCAATCCTCTTATAAAAGTATGATTATGTTGATATTTTCACAAGAGTAAATATTTTCTGTAGAAATGTGGGTAGGACTTTGGGTGTGGTCATTGGAATCCTAGTTTTGAAACCATATGTGGCAGATTGGTATGGATAATACAAGGACATAGATACAGTGTCTCAAAATATCATTCTGCATGGTAGTGTTGCAGTGTCAACACTATAGTGAAGGTTGCATAGGACCACCATAACATGTTATCCTCTGTAATTTTGTGTAATGTCTAATCACCAATATCGTACTTATCATTGAACATAAGCATCAACATACAAGATAATCACCCACCTCTAGGCTTGATCTTTCCCGGGTGTAATTAATTCTGGTAGACGATAAATTAGGTTCCTTCTAGAAACCCTTTCACAACCCTGCTCCAAGAGCTGGGACATAAAGGAGCCCCCAGGGAAAACCCCCGAAGGGGAAAAAAACCTGTGTTGGGCTGCTAGGGTTCGTAGAATCCTGTGGGCAGCTGGAATTATGTAACCTTTCCAGTCAACTAAGTACTGGAGCCTCCCACGATGTATCCGGGAGTCACAAATGCCAGGGACTTCGTACTCAGGTCCTGTGGCCATTATGACTGGTGCGTGCCATGTGGAGATACAGGGATGGAATGCACTCCGTCGGTCAGGTTTCAATTGTGAGACGTGAAAAACTGGATGTATGCGCGCCCATGTCTTTGGAAGCTTGAGTTTGAATGCTGTAGTTCCCATAGCGGCAACCACCCGGAAAGGACCCATGTATTTAGGGGACAACTTCGAGGGTTTAAGATGTCTGGGAAGAAATCGGGCAGATAACCACACCCAATCTCTGGGTTTAATCTCCGGAGCTGGGGATCGGTGCCGAACAGCAAACCGTTTTACCCTGTCCTGAGTATTCTTCAGAGCTTCTTTGGCGAGTTATTGACCTTGATGTATCTGTTTTAGTAGGGAATCAACATCTGGATTTTTATTATCCTGGGGTCTCTTCTCTGGAAATGATGCTGGGTGAAATCCATAGGTGCAGTAGAATGGGGATGTTTTAATGGCAGAATGATATGAGTTATTGTAAGCATACTCTGCAATGGGTAACAAATCCTTCCAATTATCCTGAGCAGCGGAAATGTAATTCCTTAAGTATCCTTCCAAGGTCTAGTTAAATCTCTCGGTTTGGCCGTTAGTTTGTGGAGGATAACCCGAACTTAAGGCTCGAGTGATCCCCAATCTATGACATATATGTTTCCAGTATCCGGATGTTTACTGGGATCCTCGATCCGAGATTATGGTTTCGGGTAGACCATGTAGGGAAAATATCCGAGCAATGAAGGTAAGTGCCATTAAGACCGCAGATGGTAGATTAGTAAGTGGTAAAAAAAAGAGCCATTTTAGTGAAAGAGTCGACTGCTACCATAATGGTAGAACATCCTCCAGAGGGTGGTAATTCGACTATAAAGTCTGTAGAAATTATTTGCCAAGGCCGTGAATGTATCAGCATATTTTCCAATGTTCCAAAAGGAGAATGTCTAGGACTCTTGGACTGCAGACAAAGAGGACAGGATTCCACATAACTGCGAATATACTTCTTCAGAGATGGGCACCAAAAGTATCAAAAAATTAATTCATGAGTGGTAGCATAACCACGATGTCCTGAAGTTTTAGAATCGTGGCACATGCCAAGAACCTCCCTTTGTAAAGATCTGGTAGGTACATATGCTTGATTTTCCCGGAAATAACACCCCTCTTTTCTACTAAGGGTGTCTTGTTCTGTCTTAGAAAGCAACTTTAAGGCTGAAGGTCCAGAATGCTGTTCCAGACGTTGTAAGAAGCCTGGAGTTTTTGAAACACTCATCACCCAACAAGGGAAAATTCGTTCAGATTTGATCAAAATTTTGGAATGATTTTCCTTACGAGACAAAGCATCAGCCTGTAAGTTATTTTTCCCAGGGATGAAAGTAAATACAATCCTAAAAGGTGAAAAAAAATGAGCCCACCTAGCCTGTCGACTATTACATGTCTGTGCATATTGGAGAATCTGTAAATTCTGATGGTCTGTTCTTACTTCTATGGGATGTCGGGCTCCCAACAGTAAATGTCTCCATTCTTCGAATGATCTCTTAATAGCTAGCAGTTCTTTCTCTAGAACGGTGTAATTCAGTTCCGCAGGAGAAAGAGTCTTAGACAAATATGAGCTGTGGCGTTCCAGGTCTTGCTCATCCTTCTGTAAAAGAACCGCTCCCGAAGCATATTGTGATGCATCCGTTTAGATGATAAAACCCCGGGACTGGTCCGGAGTGTTCAATATTGGTGCTGTGGAGAATCTTCTCTTTAGAGTTTCAAAGGCCTTTTGTGTCAATTCGGTCCAGACATAAGGAACGCCTTTTTTTAGAAGGTTGGTGAGAGGCTGAGTAAAGGCGGAGAAATTGGGTATGAAACAACAATAGAAGTTGGAAAACCCCACAAACCTTTGAATGTCCTTGCAGGATTTAGGGGTAGGCCAGTCTTGAACTGCAGTGACTTTTTCGGGATCCATGGAAATGCCCTGAGCGGACAGAATATAACCCAAGTATGTTACCTTAGACTGGTGAATGAACATTTTTCGAAATTACAATATAAATGATTATTCAGTAGTCTGTCTAATACTTTTTTAACAGGGACTTGTGTTCGGGAACAGACTTAGTAAACACCAGGATGTCATCTAGATAAACGATGACGTAATGGAGCAATAAATCTGAAAATAGGTGGTCCATAAATCGCTGAAATACCGCTGGGGCATTGGATAACCCAAATGGCATGACTTGATATTGAAAGTGTCCAAAAGGAGTCCTGAAGGCGGTTTTCCATTCGTCTCCTTTTCTTATTCTGATCAGATGGTAAGGGCCCTTAGGGTCCAATTTAGTGTATATGTTTGCTCCGGAATCAAAGGCATGGGGTACCTGTCTGGAATGGTGATTTTATTTAACCCCCTGAAATCAATACATGGCCTGAGTTCTGTAGAGTTCTTCTTAGGCACAAAGAAGAGGGATGCTGCAGCCGGCGAGGTTGATTCTGTTATTAATCCATTCATTAAATTAGTGTCGAGGTAGTCTCTCAGAACTTCCTTCTCTGAAGTAGAAAGGATATACATCCTGCCAAACGGTAACAGTTGTTCTGGGATGAGATCTATGGCACAGTCATCTCTCCGGTGAGGTGGTAGCTAAGTATATTCAACTGGGGAGAAGACTTCAGCAAATTGTTGGTATTCTGCTGGAAGACCCACAGCAAAATTAAGCGAGGTAACCTGCCTGGGGACTTCTGAGTTAAAATCATTCCCAAATGACATCTTATCTGTGTGACTAATACAATGAGAAAGACAGAATTCGGACCCCAAAAAGAATGAACCTGCTGTCTAGTTTATGAAGGGGTTATGCCTTCGGAACCATGGTAAACCCAATATGATGGGGTAATGAGCAGCTTGTGTGATGTCCAATGTAAGAGTTTCTTGATGAGTAGCGATAAACAGAGATAATGGACAAGTCTGGTTGATTATAGGGCCCGAAATTAATGGGCTACCATCGACACTTTCTACTGAAACAGCCTCTGCTTTGACCGTCCTGGGGATATGATGTTGCATGGCCCAAACGTCATCAATAAAAATTCCTGCTGCCCCACTGTCCAATAAAGCTGATACCTCAGGTAGAATATTATTTCCAAATTTTAGAATGACATGTAATACCAGCATATTAGTGGAAGATGGATTACTGCCTTGAAAGGTTTGCAAAACAGTGGAGGAACCTGGATTGGACATAGGACCCCGGACCGCAGTTCCTCCAACGGCCGGGCGTTGGCGTGTCCCGACTTTCTAGGAGGCGTAATAGGACACTACTGTACGGTGTGGGTATTTGAGCCGTAGTACTTACATAGTCCCTGTGACCTTCTGCAAGCTCTTTCCTTCGGAGATAGAGGCCCTCTGCTTGTTGCACCTAACTGCATTGGTTCTTCAGAACTAGTCCCTTTATGAGTAGAGGCAGGAGTGGCGCAAGAACGAGTAAATTTCCCTTTGCGCATTTCACTGCTTCTTTCCTTTATTCTGTAGTCGATCTGCATAACTCAAGTAATAAATTCAGTCAGATGGATGAGGTACCCGGAAATTCTCGTCCTTTAAATCTTCAGATAACCCTCTCCGGAACAATGTTACCTGAGCGTCATCCGACCAATCTAGATTCGCTAGCGATTTGTTTAAATCTGGTAATATATGTTAATATATCCTGATTCCTTTGTCTTAAATCTAACAGCTGCTCCTGAGCGGTGATTCTTATTTCATGTCTCCCGGACATAGTTTTAACACTGTTAAGGAAGGCAGTATGGGAATCAAGGATAGGGTTATTTGTTGTGATCAGAGGAGTTGCCCAGGCGAGTGCCGGACCCACCATTTGGGATATCATGTATCCGACACAATCTCGGTCAGAATGAAACAAAGCATTTTTAAATGAAAACTGAACAGAACAGGCATTGAGGACTCCTTAATCTTGTGCAGGTTCCCATCGAACTGACCCCCCCGGCAAGGGCCCCGGAGGAACCTCAAAGCAATGGGGTACCCGATTAGCAGCTGCCTGTTGTGAGGCATATTGAGCTGCCTGTTACTGATTTTGTTGGGACTGCCGAAGGTTGGCATTTTCCTGTTTAAGGCTCTGAACTTCTGCAGTCAATGATTGAACTGCGGTTATCAGCTGTTGTATCTGTTGATCCATGTTTAATAAGATGCTTGTATGTTGAATCTTAGTTCTAGGCCAATCACCAATATCGTACTTATCATTGAACATAAGCATCAACATACAAAATAATCACCCACCTCTAGGCTTGATCTTTCCCGGGTGTAATTAATTCTGGTAGACGATAAATGAGGTTCCTCCTAGAAACCCTTTCACAACTCTGCTCCAAGAGCCGGGATGTAAAGGAGCCCCCCGGGAAAACCCCAGAAGGGGAAAAACCCTGTGTTGAGCTGCTAGGGTTCGTAGAATCCTGTGGGCAGCTGGAATGATGTGGCTCATCAACTGGTTTCTCTGTCAGGGTGTCAGGGCGTCAGTTGAGCTGGATATCGAGATAGAAATAGATATAATGAGATGTAGAATAGCCAGAGCGTGGAAAGGGAAGATAAAATAGTGATTCACAAAGAAAAGGGCTTACCCCAGCATCAATTGACCAATCCTGTACTTTGGTGAAAAAAGCGGGTAGAGGCTGACACCTAACCTCGTAGGGCTACTGAAACCAGAGCAAATAAACTTAAAGTGTGAATCTATGGATTCATATAGATATCCAGGAAACATGGAAGATTGAATGGGAAATAGGTTTAGAGCTCCTCTTACCGCCTGATAAAATAGATTGAAGGAAATAACCGCTCCTGTACTTCCGGGTATGGATTCCTACATCTTTCTGCGCGAAGGATAGGGTCTGGAGTCCGTTATTAAGAATAACACATTTAGTAGTGCAAAGAATAGAAATGAATAACAAGTGGAAGCAGTAGAGACCTGTTACGTATGTAACATACCTAAAAGGGCTCCCAAAGTCGCTAGTAAAGCCAGAGGGCTGCGTGAAGGTTTGTAAATAAACAGCTGAAAGTCTTGAAAAGCACGATCCGTGGAGCGTGACGCCACTCTGGAGTAGAGAAGCAACGCAAGTTGCATCCAGCAAAGTATCTGGATATGCCATGTGAGAGCCAGGGGGCGTAGCTAACAATCCATTAGGATCTGGCCGAAACGCTAGAGCATTACAGCCTGTTTCGCGTTTGGACATACTGGACATACTGGAGGAACCCGGAGCAGATCGCACAACGTGAGAGGAAGGGCAAACAGAATGAAGTGTGACATTTTGACCTTATCCATTGTGACAAAGCGTGTGCTGGGGTGGTGGATGGTAAAGGGGCATGTGGCCGCCAAGCACGTTATTATACTGGGCACGTTTTGATACATGGAGGTACCCCGTTCACTCCACCTATCAGCGGGGCTCCGGCAGGAGATTCTCACTAAAGATATGTACACTGGTTGCCTTCCCTATTTAAAAGGTCTTCCTGCCTATTAGGAGAATCAGAGAGCTCTACGTTTGGCAGGGCTGGGCCAGTGATACTCTGTTTAGCGTGATTGGTGGGGAAGCCCAGCGTGGGGGTTCTGCATGAACAAGGTTTTCTTGGCAGATACAGAGTTACAGGTATGACCACCAAGATGGTGGATGAGGTGGAAGAAGTCTCACTCTGTAGAGCTCCACAGCATGGAGTCTCCCAAGCACCAACAGGAGAAGTGAATCTCTGACCTCTGCCACACCAATCGGGACACTATACTAAATATCGCACGCAGATGCAAGCACGCACATAGCAGGCAGACCCAAGCGAGGGTTTGGGCCAGAAATAATCCACAGAATTCCGGGAGTAGGGTGGATGAAAAGAGCTGAAGATCAAGCTATGGAGGCGCTTGGTGTGAAAGTGAAGGAGATGCTAAAGTGTAGGCACAGAGCAGGAGGAAGGAAGAGGCTGAGATGAAAGCCCAGAGGAGAAGACAGATGGAGAGAAGGGAGGCTGGGAGAGAAAAAAGATGCTATCATCCACAACGCAAGCAAACAAATACAAAATTGCCTACTGATACCAACTAATATATGTATCATGAAACCAAAGTAACAATACTGAGATACAGAGTAGGGTTATTGAGTTAGTCACAAAATATACGTTTTTAGCAAGTATGCCATTATCAGTCTCTTGAACCTTTTATGGTTGGGCTCCAACTGGATTTCAATATGTGAATTGTTCCAACTCTTGGTTCCCAACGATGCAGGGGTATGTCCTTCATGCTGGTTCTGAGAGGTGGTGAAAGAGATTAGATTAAGATTGGTGATTGCATCTTACTTCTTGCTTAGTAAATTCACAGGTTTACTTTCAGGTACAGAGGATCTATGATCAGGTGGGGTTTGTGTACAGTAAAAAGGTCTTGAATAGAATTATTTATTAGGAAGGCGGCCAACTGAGTACCTTCAGAGTCAGTGCCATGGTGTCCCAAGCTTTCATAGTGAATGCCTTTCTCACTCGTTTAGAATCAGTTGGAACTAGTGAATCAAGTATTTACAGAAGTCCGCGTTATAAGTGTTTTAAATGTATGATATTGAGAGTACCTAAACTCAGGTGACCTCCATTTTTGGTGCCATCTGTAAGGAATGATTTTCTTAACCCCATTCGGTTGAGGTTTCTGTGAGACAGGGATGAGTTTGCGGATGCATGTGAGGTGGTTGTCAAATGAGATTCTGAAATTCTTTGCTTTTAGGCAGGTGTAGGAAGTATTCCTCAAAACACTGGACATTTGAATGGGATTGCCCTTGGTTCAGGAAAACCAAAGCTCAAAATCTATGTTTTCTATGCAAGAGCTAGTTAGTTATCTGGGGTCTAATCCAAGATTCTTATACAGAATGATATAATGAGAGCATTGTTTGAGTCCCTAGTTCAGAGGTCCAGTAGAATGTAAGATTTGTCCACAAACATTTGAAAGGTGTGGTCAAATAATTCAATGAGGCCTGCAAATGGTTTGATTTAGGCATTTAATAACCAATGGGAGATGATGCTCATCCAAAACCATCAAGGACCACATCGACTCCTTGGCTCCTACCCTGGCTGACTTCTGCAATCACTCCTTCGCCTCTGGAATCTTCCCATTCCCCCCTCAAGCACTCCCTTGTGCTCCCCCTTCTTAAGAAACCCTCCTTCGACCCCTCCTGCCCGGCTAACTATCGCCCAATCTCTATCAGTCCCTTCCTGGGCAAGCTCCTGGAGAAACTGGCCATAATCTCCATGCTGAATCTGTTGGTAGTCTTCACGACCATCGGTCTGGCTTCAGAGCGGCCAGAAGCAAAGAAACTGCTCTCCTGAACATCCGTGAGGACCTGCTCTCGAACCTTGACTCAAACACTCCTTGTGTTCTCATTTTGCTTGATCTCTCTTCTGCCTTTGATACTGTCAACCATACCATCCTGCTCAAGCGTCTCCGTGATTACCTGGGTATCACTGGTCAGGCTCTGGTGTGGCTGTCCTCTTTCCTCTGCAATCGACCCTCCCAGGTCCAACTGGGGTCCTTCCTCGCTGACATCTTTTTCTCTACCTGTGGTGTCCCCCAGGGATCTAACCTCTCTCCCTGGCTGTTCAACCAGTACTTGGCACTTCTTGCCCACCGCATCGCCGCTCTCTGCCCCAATTTTCAGTGCTATGCAGATGATACCCAGCTCATTTTCAGGCTACCCTCGGCCTCCTCTTCTCCTTCCCTCATCTCTGACTGTCTTTCTGCTATCCAGGAATGGTGTGCCGCCAATGACCTCTGCCTTAATGCCAGTAAGACTGAGATTCTACTCATCGGCACACCCACTCCCTCCAAAGCAGTGAGATTCATATGTGTATTTACTAGGCAGTGGAGAAGGGCAAACCACTAAGAAGCCCATTTACATTTAGTACCTATATATAGTTCTGTTGCTCCTGAGGTAGATTTGCGCTATATAAATGTATAATAATATTAATAATGATAGTAGGTGGAGAAGGCCAAAGCAGTGAGAACCCATGTGCATTTACTACGCATAACAAAAGGGAAAAGGACAGAGAACTTAATTTGGATTTTACAGGTCGAGATGGCCAAGGCACCCAGAATCCTACATTCATGTACCAGGTGGTGGAGAAAGACAAAGCACTGACAACCCTATATGCATTCATTAGGCATAAGAGCAGGCTACAATACTGAGATTCCCATGAACATGCAGTAGGAAGAGGAGAACCCCACAGACATTTAGAAGGCTGAGAAGGCCAAAGCACTAAGAACCCTATGTACATTTAGTAAGCAGAGGAGAAGGCCCAACAATGGAGAACCACATCTGCAATGACTAGGCATAGGAGACCGGCAAAGTACTGAGAAGCTCATGTACATTTTATATGAAGAAAAGGACAAAGTAATTGGAACCCCATATGCATTTACTAGGCAGAGATGAAGGGCAAAGCACTAACAACCCGCATGGATTTCCTAGGCAGAGGAGAAGGCCGAAGCACTAAGAAACCCATGTGTATTTACTAGGCGTAGAAGAAGAGCAAAGCACTGAGAACCCCAAGTGCCTTTAATAGGTTGAGAAGGCCAAAGCACTCTGATCCCTGACTAGGCTGAGAAGGGCAAATCAAGGATAACCCCACATTCATTTATTAGGCGAGGGATGAGTCCAAAGCACTGAGAAACCTATGTGTACTTAGTATGCATAACACAAGGTCGCAGCAGAGGAAACAGAGGAAACAGGGAAAGGGAAGCCGCCTGACCCTTAACTGCAAGCAATGGCCACATGGGCACCACAATCTTGCACCACTACACACCAGAGAATATTACTGATTCACAGATTTTCACAAGCCATGTCAGGACAGCATCTTTACCTGCAGATCCCGCATCATGCTGACAACCTTTTCACCCCTAAGTGCACAAGCCTTTGCACTGATGACTCTTTTGCGCATGTAAGAAAACATTGCAAAAGATACAAAAAGCTCTTTAATTCAATGCAACCTTCGTGTAATCTTTGCACATGAATGTACTGTCGTGTTACTTTTTTATATATATAGAGTCAGCACTACTTCATGCCAACTTCAGTACCACTCTGCTACAGCCGTGTTGTGGAAGCAGTGAGAATGTCACTGGACCAGTGTGAGGGTAAGAAAGTCCACCTAACAATTGATATGTGGACCAGTGCTCAAGTCAAACATTTCATGCTATCTTCAGACAGTGTTTTACCTTCCCCATACCTCTCATCAGCAAAGTCCATGCCAACGGCAAACAAAGGCCAACCACCATGTGTTTGGGACACAGGGCCTATTCTTCAGGACAGCTGACAGCTCTAAAGTTGTACTCCCACTGAGGATAGATAACACAACAAGCATGTGCCCTACTTTGCCCATGGCCGTCATCTTTTTGTGACCCGCTTCATAATCTCCTGTAGGTGAGATGATCAGTGTGGCCTAAAAGATTGCATCCCTTTTAACCACTCTTATAGTTAGTGGAAAATATTAGGAAAACTGCAATCATGCAACCAACTCCCATACAACCAGCTACAAACTGCAATGCTGGTGGAATTAAAGAACCGACCACCGTAATAGATACAGCCGGCAACTCGAGAGGGTGCATACTTAACAACTACACTGTAACAATTGTTGGGAAATATTTGTACTTTGTCAAGCTCTTTGAAGAAGCCACGTAGTGAGGTGTGGCCAGTGTTACATCTGTTGGAATTAGAACTACCGGACATAATGCACAAACTTCAACTGTGTGGCAACACAGAAGCAGGGCAAATGGCAACGCATCTGCTCTCATCATTTAGAGATAATCCATGCATTCAGAGGTGTTGCTAGGTCGGGAAAAGATATGGGGCTATGCTAATGGCGGGACTGTCGGGACTCCGGGCTAGCTAGCCTTTTGGTTGTAGCCCCAGAGCTTCTATCCAGGGTTGCAACCAAAGGTCCTGGGGTTATAGCCCCCTGAGCCCTCCTAGCAACGTCTCTGCATGCATTATTGAAATGAATGGTAATATATGGAATGCCTTCTGTCATCTTTTCTTGACACAATTTCAAGTTAAGATGGCACATTTTAAAGAGCATGTGTATGTGTATGTGGAAACCCCAGTGGGTCGTCATTAATAGGAGGACCTGCTAATCATGTCCAAGGATGAATTAAACAAGCATTTAAAGGCCTAATAGAACAAGAAGTGAGAGCCAAAGGTCAGATATCAACAACCCAGTGCGGGACACCACCTGCAAAGATGTTTATTTGATAGTACAGACTAATTCTCCACACCTTCTGACTCTATTCATGCGGCTTCTATTATCAAAACGGTTCTGAGTCACAGGTAGGGATAAACTTCTTGCTCTGTGAACATACACTTTTTTTTATACAAAAAGAAAGTCCAGTATTTCGAACGGTGTCACTAAACACTCTTACCCCATCAAAAGTGGAGTCAATTATCACAAACACTTTATTTAAATCTCATAAATTTCATAAAAACAATCATAAAAATGATCATAATACATAAAACATATATAATATGTTAAAACCACACAAGTAAGAACACCATAAGTGAATAATGTTGTAGTCATTTCTTTAGGATCATACACTCTGATTCCTATGCCGCACTACTAATGGCCTATTTCCTATTGGTGTAATGTAAACAACCTATTCATGCGGCACCTGGATGAGCCTTCAGAGAGTGGAAAAACGTAAAAGGCTGTGGGGACAGTCTGGATTGCTTTTTGCATCAGGATCGCTACAAGTATTCAGTGGGACAACAGCAGCTTATGCTCTTGACATATGCCAACTAAGTAGATAATGCTGCAGGTTTGGAAAGGGTCAGTGTGTATACCTGTACCTCTTCATTTATCTGTGGAAATCCAAAGCCTGCCCCAGCGTAGCGTGCCGTTTGACAGGTTTTTTGCACTGCTGTGGCTATTGTCTCAGTCCACAGAAGACGACTTAATGAGACACGTCATACTTCTATAAAAATGTTAAGGATCTTATCACCAAAGACTATGGTGGGAAGAAACACCATTCCCACCGCTTTGAAGATCACAGAACAGATTCCTGATGACGAATTGTTGTGCGCGAGCCAGCTACAGTTGCACGGATAGAAAGGTGGTAGGCACTTGGATTCTCATAGTAGTGACTGAATGCAATGCAAACATATATTTTTAGCTACTCCTTCACACTCCATTTATTTGGTTCTACCATCTTACAGAGCCACTCTCTAAGTACTAGTACCATGCTCGCTTGAATGTTCTTCCTCAAGTCATATGATTCTATCTACCAGCAGACTCACTTGTGCATTCTTTCAGCACTCTCCTGTTCACCATGTCCCCCAATGTATTACCATTTTGCCCTGTCATTTAGAAGAGTGCAGGGCGATGCAGGAGTATGTGCCTCTTTATCAGATTCACCACTACTTGGGGGAGAGGAAGACATAGGGCTGTCCCAAAGTGAGAGAGTGATGGCTAAAGCTTGCTGGTGCGTGACTGGCGATGAGCTGGAGAATCATCTGACACTCCTCTGGGTCCACATTACTGCTGTATGACAAATCTTCCCAGGCAGCATTTGTGGCTAGTGATGTCTGCACCTTGAAAACACTATTGTGACACAGACCTAAAGTGTGTGCACATTGGGGAGGTGCCCAAGTCACCCGAGTTGAGTGACCCTGATGCAGTGTTTTCTGGCAGAGGTTGTATATTGCATGGTCTTCCTTCCCCTCAACAGTCATGCCCCCTGGCATGATGATACGGGTAAGGATGTCATAGACGGGGAAGTCTATTGACCTGACTTCACCCTATTGAGGACAAACTGTGCTCATTTTGCCTGCTTTGCAAGGGGTTGCAGTGCTAGAGCTGCCCCGGTCTCCTCTCCTTAGAGCTCTTTGGTCTCCTGCAGCACCGCCACCTCCTCTTCTCCCCTCTACTCTTTGTCTCTCTTCACCTCTGTGGCTACCTCTTCAAGCTGCTCTTGGATAACTGCCTCCTGCCCACCAACTCCAAGTTAAAGGTACTCTTCCACCTTATGCAGGTATTTCTTGTTTAGTAGTACAGCTGCTACAACCTCTGATATGAAGGTTGAGGAGGAGTCCAGCTCTGCATCTTCTCTCCCCAGAACTCCCTTCAAATAAAAAGACATGTTGCCATTGATTAAAAAAGTTATTTTTTGAACTCTGTTGGGATTTAACCCTGTTATTACTCACATCAGGATTAAATGACTGGGAACTAGAGTGCGCACCTGACCTTCTTTTTCTACTTAATGTTGCCATTGATGTCAATGTGCAAAACAATAAATGTGCCTAAGGTGCCCAATGTGTCAAAGTGCAAAGCACAAATGAAGTGAAAAAAGATAGAGTAAGGGATTCTTGCAAGACTCACAAGACGAGGAAGGGTTCTCGAAATACACAAACACTAGAGACAGTGACTGAGCATCAACAGTCAGACTTCCCTTGTGTCTGGTTCACACACAAACGTTTCTCTACAAAAAGAGCAAAGGAAGGGTCTTAGGAAACATTTGTGTGGCTTCAAAATATTTTCTGTGACTGTACAACAGGAAAAGATTTCGATTTTCAAAATTGCTTAAAAGGATGTGAAAAAGTTCACTGCCTAGCACTTGGCGCCTTCGTTGCCATGATCGATTTGGCAAAATGCATCCTCAAATTATCAGATGATGGGTGTGTGGGTGGTATTTGGCGGTTCACCTGTTCACCCCCACACATGGTACCCATCTCAGTGTGGCGGACAGTCACATGGTACCAATATTGAATGGTCACTTTAAAGAGCACAGCCTTTACACATGAGAAGTGGAATGTTATGATTACCTCTTATCCTGCATGCCCCAAAGAAGGTCTAAAGGCCTAGATGGGGATGCGGCAGGGTTCGCCGCAGAGAATAGTGCTCTACCTACACAAGGCTAATTCCTTGGAGATAGTTGGATCTCTGCCCTTAATGCAAGAGAAACCACTACCTCTGAACACATAAAAAGCTTACTATTGTACAACAATATTTTCCTGGGTCTTTCGCTAGAGTATCAAGGAAGCAATTTGTATTATATGTGTGTGTTTGACAAACATTAGATGTTATCTATATGTTCCCTATCAAGTTCTAATACTAAACGGACAATATTGTGTTATATATACTCATAAAAAGAATGGAGGAGGATGTTCTTATTCTCTTGCTTAGCATTTATTTATATGAATACTATTGTAGAGATAATATATGAGCGTTACAAATATTATAGTCAAACGATATTCAGTTCCCAATATTAGCAATGAAGTAGTTGAATAGGGTCCCAGCAGCCTACTGTTCTGTTTGCTTTCTAAATGTTAAGGCAACCTACAACCAGGCAGCAATGTGTGTATAGCCATTGTGTCACAGTAGAACCAGTGGGAGGTGAGGTCATGCATAATAACCCATTGTTAAACTCATTTAATTGGAAAGGGCTAACAAAAAGTCTGTCAGGACTTCAAAGGTCAGTTAACTAAAAACAATGTAAAAACAATCAAAAATTAAATCACACTGCATGGGTTTTTTTCTTCCATCCTCTAAAGAAATATGAGGCTGGCACAGGTTAATGTTATGCGCTGAGCCTAAACTCAGTATCACGATAACGCACAGGCACAGTTGAAATGCTACGTGACACAAATACATCAAGGTGTCTCTTAATGGTGTAACCATGGAAAAGAAAAATATATCTTGCAAAAATGGGTACAATAGCTTATTTTAGCTCTTAAAATATTCATAATGAAAAGAAGAAAAATTGATTAGTGCCAAATTTGAGACCCATGTGAAAACTTAATGAAAGCTGTTCGCCTCTTTTTTATTAAAGGTGTTTAGCCTTGTACTTTAGTTTTGCCTCCACATTATTGAAGGGAGCATAAAGAAGTAGAATTTGGAAAGATTGACAAAGTGCCAATTCTAGTCCCCTAGACAGAACTACACTCATCACCCATGCATTAAAATAGATAATTGCTTTCTCCTGCCCAATCCACCCAGCTTGTGAGTCAGCTATGTCCTTCAGTCCTGCCCCACCTGGCTTCTTCAGGAACGTGGTTCCTGGCTGCTTCTGAGTTCTTTTTGGTACTGATGTTCTCAGCAGCTAGTTATATAGGTTACAGTCCACCCACCATGTTCATCTAAACTACCACGATTTCCCTGCTAACAAACCATGACAAGTGGGTGCTTTTCTCTTATACTTGGTAGCCTATGCTGAGTTCTGGTTGTGATTCTTCTTCTTATCATCAGATTTGATCAGGAATTTACATTTCAAATATCCTCCATCTTGGTAGCTCCTTCACAAAATAGTGTAGTTCCACTGCCGACTTTTATTAGCTGTCCTTTATATGTCTGCCTTAACTGCGAGACTTGATCCTATAGAATAAAGTGGGTTTTTTTGCGAAACTGTTTACGTTAGAACTTCAGATTAAACCATATACACCCTGCTCACCACAGTTTCAGCAATTAGCATCTGATTCCTATGACACCTATGAAAAAGCACTTTTTTGTTTAATGTCTTCAGAATTTCAACCTCACGGATTTTCAAAACTCACAATTACATGGATTATATAAAATGAGAATTATTTAACTAACTGTTACTTTCCAAGCAAGTGTTCTGCAAAGGAACGTAAATAAAGTTTTCATAAGCCACAGTGTGCAATAAATCTCTTCAAATTAACAAATAGTGTTGCTCTCTTTTTGAATCAGCAGACATCAATTTCCAAGAAACTTTGAAGATGTAGCCCGATTTATAGCATAATTGGCTTTTTGCTTTTTATTTTTGTTCACCGATAAGGTTTGCAGCTTTCACACTTTCAGTTGCTTTTAGCATCTGAAGAGAAGTATGAGGATAACCAGGATCACTCCAACTTCAAGCATGAAAAACAAAGGTGAAATACCAGTGACCAGTCTAGACAGCAAGTCGTGGATGCCTGATCCTGTATTGATGAAAGAGTGTGTGGCTGTTCTTTGAGATTCCAGACAAGGTTGCTTTTCAGGATTGTACTCACGCCATCTGATCAGATTTAAGTGCCCCTTAGGACGGATTTTGTCAGATACATTGTCTAGTCTACTGCTTCTAGAAACGTCTTAGTGGTGCTGGAAATAGTTATCTTGAAGTTCTTGCAGTGTGCCAACCTTTGTGACAGCAGTAGGGTCAGACCATTGCGGTTGCACTGGTTCAGCTTGTGCTGGTGGTTGGTGAATGATTTCACAGCAATCAGACCACATGGGTAGCGAGTAAGATCTGCTCACAAATTTTTCTGCCCGCACTGCACTCATGGTGCAGACTGTAGTATTTGATGACAGTTCACAAGGCTGTATTCTTGTGATAACTCGGCACTTAACTTGAAGTGTGCCATCACAGTCTTTAAGGGCATGCTGGCTGATGCTTGAATCCCCTTTCACCACACAGGCAAGCATGCCTGTAGGGAACTTCATAAGATGTCCTTATTCAATGTTTCTCCTCTTGATGTAGGGCCGCCCATTTTTGCAATGTTTGGCAAAAAAAGTGTGCTTTGTAAGTACTGGAATGTTCAAGTCCTCATGGTTTGTCGAAGATTTTATATTTGCAGTCCAGGCTGATATTGCAAAAATACACTCAACAGAGTACATGTTGTTTAGAGAGTACCCACTTTCTTGAATGTGGTGACCAGTTAGGCTCCCTAATCTGAATGGAAAAGGCCAGTGAGTTCAAATCTGGAACACCTCTTGAGGGTGTCTGTCAGTGAAGTCACTTTTAAGTGATTTGCAGTGCCCTGCTGGTTAATTCCTATTACAGATAGATCAAGGTGAATTGTTCTAATCATATCCACAAGGAAATCTCTAAGGAAATAGATGCTGTGGTGTAGCGCATTGAAGTTGACATCTACAGCACATTAGCCTCAATTTATGGTATGATCTTCTAGATGCTGTATTGTTGAGACAGGATTGTAAGGACTTTGTTCCCTGGAGTACTTCTTTCTAGGCGTCCCTAGTTGGGTAACTATCTGTGTGATTACAGTTCAACTGCTGGAAGGATGCCAGGTGTAATTGTGATGTATGACTGATGAAGCCCAGCCTTGCATGCTTATGCATTGACAGGCATAGTTTCACAATAAAATTGCAAAGATTTTGGAGGTACTGTGTTAAGCTCAAGATCTATTAAGGGCATTCACTGTACCCGAAGCACCATTTATTGCCAGCATTGTATTGTATACTCCATGGTAAAATACCTAATGCATATTTTATGTGACTTTTACCACTAAGCATTGCTTCCTTTACTTTCTTTTCATCCCAGAAGGTGCCCTTTTCAACTTCCCAATCTGGGTAAAAGAATGTGTCATTCTTGCAACATATTGTTTACTTGACCTGAGGAAACCTACATGCTGGATCTAAGGTGTCATCTCTATTGGGTTGCCAAGAATCACATCCGATGTTGTGTACAAATGGACTCACTCTCACCAGGAATCTTCTGACGTGTTAGCATAAGACATCCATTCAAATACTACAGTGTTAGACCATCAGCAGGTGCCATAATTTCGAGGTGCAGTGAAATTATAATGCTTTTTATAATTCTTCAAGGCATACATTCAAATTGACCCATTCGATTCAAGAGATGGTCGTTCAGTCCTGGTTTTAAATTTACATTCTGGGACTTCTACTCACTCCTGGTTTTATAATGGAGATATCTGGGACTACAAGCCCCAGAATGCAAAGTTCAAACCAGAGCTTGACTATCATCTCCTGACTGGAATGGGGCATGTTGGCATGTATGGTTTTACAGTCAAATTGAGATTAACATGCTAAATTATTTACACTTCTCATTACAAAAGGCAATTAATCTACCCAGTTACCCCCCATTGGAAAGCAGGCATTTAGTCAGGGTCTGTTTTTTAATCCTATTCGCTCTCTAATGATCTCATTGGATCTTGTGAGCTTTTTGGTCAAAAGGAGTTTGAGAATTGCACATCATGACAGAGCGTCTCTTAAGGATGTTCCTGAAAAGGCCGACCCATTGAACTTGGAGTGTTTTAGATGCTGTCATAGCTACTAGGGATCAGAAATCCATTATGACTGCCTTATAGTCATCTTTCCTCTGGGAAATGATGCAGGTGAATCTAGTGGACAAGTGTAATACAATTAATGAAAATTTACATTTTAAACTTCTACCAAGGGACTAATCTGATCCAGGAGCATGATGTCAAATTCTATTGTTGCCCTCAGTAGAGAAGTATTGCAGTATTGCTTCCTTTGGAATGGGAATACAACATATTTTAAACTCTCTGGTTCTAAGGCCTGTGTGAAGAAGCTGTTGTCCAGGTTTAACACTACTTTTCATTTACACTTATGGATGTTACTCAACACACCAGAACTGTGCTTATTTTGAACAACCTGAGTATACGTGTGTGCATTGAGTACTCATTAGTCAAAAAGTAAATGATTTGTACCTTCAGATTTGCCCACTGGCAGGAAGGGTGTTGTGAAGAGTCAGGAATGAGATATACACTTTTACTAAAAGAAAGAAGGGGTTGGGAAATGCATCACTATCCCAAATCTAGGAGGTGTTTCCCTACCTCACCCAAAACTAATGGGTCTACCCTTCGTCAAGAGGTTCAAAGTATAAATATGTCCTGTCTCTTTATCGTATTCTGGCCCTCACACTCTAAAACTAACTCTAAGGTGTAAAGAGACAATGTCTCTGGCTCTCAAAGTGCACAAATGTTCAAATCCAACAAAGGAATGAATCCAATCAAAGGTTCCACGTAAATGATATTCACAGTTTCAGGGAATTGCTCCCTTCCCCAGATTCTTCTTTACCATAACACAAGTTCCAAAAAAGAATCATTAAGTT
The DNA here is from genome assembly GCF_040938575.1 of Ambystoma mexicanum. Classification (NCBI taxonomy): domain Eukaryota; kingdom Metazoa; phylum Chordata; class Amphibia; order Caudata; family Ambystomatidae; genus Ambystoma; species Ambystoma mexicanum. Next base: position 573,453,042 of record NC_090923.1, read on the forward strand.
CTTTGTAACCCAAGAGGGCAACTCTTTCCTCTTGGCATCTTCACAGTACTGGGGAATGGCTCCCTTCCCCAGGTTTCCTCTTTACCACTTTGAAGACAGTTCAACAACCCCAAGGGCATATATCCTCCTTGAGCTATTCCCTCATGATATCACAATTTAAGTGTGTGCCCCAGACTTACAGGTTACCCGGTATACTCCCTTGCCAGGTTTTCCTTTACCTTCACTAAAATTCACAAACTCAAGAGCACGGATCTTCCTTGAGATTCTCTTATTTACTGAGGTTTGTTACGTATACTTGACTTGTCCTGGTATACTCTCTTGTCAGGACTTTCACTTCATTCACAGCCTCTTTCAACATCTTGATGAAAGTCCTGGCAGGGGAGTATACCAGGCAAATGCCTGGTATATTCCCCTGCCAGGACTTTCATGCAGTTTCTTAAATACTTGCTTTCAAAGACTTGGCGTTTCCTGGTGTACTCTCTTGCCCGGACATCCATACAGTCTTTTAAATATTTGATTTATAATTCCTCTTAAGAACTTGATTTTGCCTGGTATACTCTCCGGTCAGGACATCTGTGCAGTCTTTCTAATGTTTGATTTATAATTCCTTTTAAATACTGAGCTTTGCCTGGTATAATCTCCTGCCAGGACTTGCATGAAGTTGCCTTTCTCTTCATCCATATAATGATTTTGGCCAAACATTGATTTTTCAATATTCACTTTCCTGCTTTGGGTATCTGCCCCTTTCCCCAGACCATTCAAATATAAGAGATTCTCCTTCTTTATATATGGGTTCAATGACCCGGTCATAGTGGAAGTCACATAAATGTTACATTTGCGATAGGCTTTATTTTGCATCTCTCGCTTTACTTTCGTAAAATGACATACACTTCTAGGTAACCCAGTAACCCATCTGTCTTCCCTGGGCTTACTGGGAACTCTGAAGTGTTCTCACTCTTCTCTGCTTTGCTTTGCTTCAGGTTGTTGAGTTGGTGTGCATCCAGTTAGCCTCTGTGCCTTCCTTTGACCAATTTTGCTTTGTGCAAGCTCTGCAGCCTCGCGGTCTCAGGCAGTGGGTTTCTGGCAGCCCGATGTCTCCCTACATTGCGATTCGCCATCTCCCTGCTTCTTACGGCCAGCTTCTCTTCAGCATCTGGATCAGTGTTCGGAGTAGCCACTGCACCACACAGCCGCTGCACTTCCTTGACTTGATTGTCTGCCGTGGCAGATTTAAATCTCCTGGTACTTCAAACAATTTTCAACGACTAGACCACAGCATTGGCATCTTCACTGCTCCGCCCCTCTTTCTCATCTCAGTGGCCGACATACTATTGGGAGTAATAACTACTGCTCCCTGCCTCTTCCTTGGCTCAGTTGCTGGTACATTACTTCCTGGAACCTATTTGGAAATGCCTGAAGTAGGTCTGGGAAGTGGTTGGGGAAGAGTATCACAGTAGGCCATCCGGGCTTCAGGAAAGGAAGGAACATCCCTGAAAGGGAATGGGGGTTTAGCCTCTTCCAATGATTTTGTGTCATCCCCCAAGGGACACCTCCACCATGTGATCCTCCCTCATATAGCCGCCCCCAGGGTCAGGATCATGTAGCGACTGCCATCCCCTGGTCAAAGCCTGCACGCACGGCCGAGCATACAGGCACTGTAGAATACAGCTACGGCTGTGCTATCTGGTCTAGCAGCACACATCCCTGTCCTAGAAGCCAAGCTGTGGAACACACTACCCAACCCACCCAGAGCCGAACCTTCCTTTTACTGCCTTCTAGCATAATGCCAAAGCTTGGTTATCGACCCTCGACTAAGGATGACTATTGACTGTAACAATATTCTATGACACCACAGACTATTTTTATGTCTATGCCATTGCATCCTGTGAATTGTATACCTTCGATTATGTCACTTGTATATTGTAAATTGTATACCTTTGATTATGTTACATGTATATTTTGTACATTCTAAATGTAAATACTTCTATGTAAGCTGACTGTAACTAAATAATGCGCCCGGTTGCCCTCGGGCCTTGTGCGCCATATAAATAAACAAAATGCAAATACAAATACAAATAGCTGCTCGCACTAAAACACCTGACTTACCTCAACACCTCTGCCACTAGCATGCAGCGACTACCTAAGAAAAATAATTTTGTATAGCTGGCCACACATCGACTCTCTCAACAATAGCATTCTATTGCAACCACCAACAGCACCCACACATGTGCCTGGCCTCTTTCTGGGCTGCTTAGTGGAGCCTAGCCAGTCACCCAAGTCATAGACTGGCAGAATTCACACATGCATCTCCTAATCCAAACTTCGGAGAACTTTCCAGCACATTGACTGCGGTCACCTAAGGGGTTCCAACCGAAAAAGCGCATTGAGGCATACAAATGGGGAAAGAGCGCTACATAAATAACCAAATACAATACATTACAATACATGGGAAGAGGCTACCACAGGGAAAGGAGTGATGGCACCATGAGATTCATCAGAGTATATTGTATATACTTGCCTGTAGCTTTATGATTATGGCCCTTCTTATGTGTTTACTGGTATCCCGCTGGGAATTCTGGCAGGATACTGGCAAGCTGCCCCTATTTGCCAGGACCTGATATCCTGGTATTACCCGGATTCTCCAGGTGCCAGCAACGGCAGGAAATCCCCATTCCTTGGAGTCCCATCGGTCTCCATGGAGGGGACTGCCACAATTACTGGCACCAGTAATACCGGTGCTTGTAATTGCAGCATTTATTAGCCAGACTGGTGTTTCCCCAGTATAAAAATGCTGGTGCTGGCATTACTGGCTATTAGACTGGCATTTTTACCATACCAGCGAAACTGCAATGAGGCCCTTGATGCTGAGTACACTGGTATTTAGTGTGGCAGTGACTTACATGGTTCTTCAATAGTTGGACTGCTCCTAGAACACCCCAAGATTGATGTGTATGAATATATTAACTGTTTCTCAACATATTTTGAAAATGCTTGTTTAGTAACATCTTCTGTAAGACTTTCTCTAACATATAGTGGGGGCAAGCCGTTAGCGGTCAAAAGACTATCTTGTTTTAAATGTAGATTGAGCTAATACCGCGCCTTAGTCTCTTTTGGTTGATGCCCTTCTAGGTAAATTATAACTACATTAATTTAATTGATTTCTACAACTTGTTAAGTAGGAGCCGTTATTAAATGTTTTCATTTTTACAATAGGAAAATATCTTTACCAGAATCAAAAAGGACACTTCTATCCAGTCACGGGCCTCTTTAGTTACTGGACATACCCTGTGGGTCTGTATCTTTTCACATTTTTGATTGCAAAACTGCTCTATGCCTTTTCTCTCCCTTTGTGTCCTCATTTCTCACAGATACTGACTTGCCTTTCTCACAGGTTTCCACTTTCCCTTGCTTACTGCGCCTGTGTTTTGACTTTCTGTAGGTGAGAAAAGCTATAATCTTCATCAGTCTACCATCGTGGTTCTTTGAGTGGAGTGTGTTCTATGTCTGACATTATATGTAATTCTGGCTACAGCTTTATCTTTATCTCCTGATTCCGTGTGCCAACTGGATTCTTGTTTGGGGCTAAGAACATCTCTTTTAATCTTCGTCTGCTAGATTGGATAGGCTTGCGTTATGCCACTTCTCCTCTTTGCCTTGATTTGATAGGGTAGTTCTGGCTCTGTCAAATTCACCTTGGGATGGCTCACCTTTCTCCTGCTCCACGCGAGCCTGTCGCAGGGTTTAATTGTAATGGAGATTGCCGCTTGTCATGCAAGCATGGCAAGTGGCATTTTCAAATAAAGGTAAATGCTGCCTGGCATGCACCCGTCACAGGCGGTGTTTACTCACTTTACATAGCCCTTTACGTTTACATTGCATTGTGCAAATGACAAAAATGTGGCATTGGGGATTTGGCTACGCCTGGGTGCAAATGTAACAGGTCCCGCCATCACATTACGCTATTGAGCAAAATTAGCTCCTCAATCTAGCAAGTTCTCCTTTAAGGAGTGGCATTATTGCTACTTCTAACATGGGATAGTTTACCGAGCGATTGCTTATCCTAAACTCATTGATGCATATGCGCCTTTGGTGTTTCTAATTTCCTCTAGCATATTGGTTAATGCTGTGATTGATGGAGTGCCTATTAACTCCAATTAGCACCTCGAAGGGGGTGGTCAGGTGACGACCCAGCCAATCAGCAACCTCCAAATGGGAGCTTTATCTCATGGTAAACCCCACTTTCCGAGCCTCCCCAGAGGCAGGAGGCTGCCATCTCTCATGCCGAGCTACAGGTAAGCGCCTCCTGTTCCCCCTTCCCTCCACCCCAACCCATAATTTCCACCTCCCTCATACTCTCCCTCCCATCAGCCCTCCTGTCCCACTTACCTGCAGCTTCCTCGTCCCTTGATGGTTGTTCATGGTGCTTCCCCGCCATGGCCAATGGCCACCATGGAAAAGGAGAAGGGACTATGTGTAGTTCATGTCTCTCTTGTCCATGGCTGCCATCTTGTTTTGCATTTTCTTTGAGTTGAGAAACAGCAACCACTCTGTTCCTCAACTTAAAAAAGAATATGAGAATTTGGAAAAGCATTCCAGAATGCTAATAGCAATAATCAGTAATAAGCAGTAAATGGTGGCTGGGTCTGGTAATGACCCGGGACTAAAGTTAGGGCCATGCTTTGCTTAGCCCTGGGGGCATTACCGGGTCAGGGTTTATTGCTTAGATATAACCAAGTAAATCCCTCTATCTTCGCTATGTCCATTTTCCACTGGAGGACTGCATCCAGGAAATGCTGCCTCAAGTTGACTCAATTTAGTGAAGTACCCTCTTGGTATCTTCTCTTGCTTAGTTGGGCCTGTACACATCAGAGCTTTGCGGACATGGAATGAAAGTCCACTTTCCACACTTGCTAAAACATGACATGCAGCTGGTGAAGCTCTTAGAGGCCCTGTCTCTATAGCACATGCTCTGACAGTGTCAAAGTGTCTCCTTAAGATAATATAGTGTGTTCAAGTATAAGGATCAGTAAGCTTTCTGTTTGGGTGAGACCTGACTAGGTGTTCTAGTGCTACCCATTCTGATGAACCCTTCTAGCAGCATTTATAACACATCTTAATTTGCCCAAAACTGTTTTGGATGGTCTGCGTGTTCTAAGGATAATTCATAATGCCTATAGGGTGAATTTGCTGTTTGGTCTATACCCTCTCTATGAGAAGGGTTTAAAGTAAACCACATACTTTTCATCAGGATTTTTCATGTATATGAAAAGTGTCTCCTTAGGCAGACCACCTGGTTGTGCCAAAACCACAGAGAAATTAGTGCTAGGGTTAATAACGCCTCCGCCAACCACCTATTTACTGTATGACGGTATTCAGTGGGTATTGGAGTGTCAATATGTTATGGTGGTTCCACCATTGCACTTTCACTCTAATAGATGTTTATTGAGAAGGAAACTAAACTGTCTTTATATTAGAGGTTCTAGATTTTAAAGATTGATTTTAAGATCCAGAAATGTGTATTCTAGTAAATTGTCTCTCCAGATCTCATTGCTGCCTTTAGAGGTAACTGGAGCCAACAGACATGATTTTCACCACATCCTGCATGCCAGAGCCTAACCTCCACCCCACAGGCAGTCTAAAAGCCCTCCTGGGGCGTGCCAGATATTTCAATAGAGATTAGTACTGCACCTATTGCAAGTCTGTGGACAGAGTTTGATCTCTGTTCTTGGTGCAAGAGAAACTACTACCCCTGAGCACCTGACAGGATTACTATTGGACAGCAATGTTTTCATGAGTCTACCTCTAGAGAATCTAGGGCCCGATTTGTATTTCCCGTGTGTACATGCCAAACATTAACTGTTATCAATATGATATGATATGATATGGCATTTATAACGCGCCTATACACAGGGTTTTCAAGGCGCGATGAGGCAAGGGAGGGAGAACAAAGGTAGGACATACAACGATCCTTCTAGGCCAGGTGTCATTCAGATCGTGCAAGTGCATGGGAAAGGGGAAGGGGGGAAAGTGCGGGGGTAAGGGGGAAGGGACAGTGCAGTACATGGGAACAAAATAACAATAAGTAAAGTAACGGCCAGCAGGTGGCAAGTGCAAAGGTGAGTGCAGACATCAGGTGTCAAGTGCTGGTGGTGGGACTGAAGGGATACAGAACAGTCCCAAAGTGCAAGGGATGCCAGGCAGGCAGTGCAGGAGTGTGTGACTGGCGGGGCAGGTACCTGTGCCCGGGCTCAGAGGGTGGCCAGGTCACCAGTGCAGAGGCAGTGAGGCTGTTCCAGAGGGAAGCCCCAGCCGAAGAAAGAGATCTTCCGCCAACTCTTTGCTTCGAGAAGCGCCTGACCCTGAGGGAGTTGGAGGCGGATGAGCGAAGAGCTCAAGAAGGAAGATAATTAGGAAGAGAGAGTTGAAGGTATTTTGGGCCCAGGCCCCAGAAGGCCTTGTGGACAATATAGAGGGTTTTGAACTTGATCCTCGCAGCCACTGGATGGAAGCCAGTGCAAAGATTTCAGTCCTGGAGAGATACGATCCCTGGGCTTGAGGCCAAGGACAAGTCTTGCACTCCTGTTATGGATGAGTTGCAGAGGGCGGAGAGTAGAGGACGGCAGATTTAGAAAGAGGCTGTTGCAGTAGTCCAGCCTAGTGAGCGTCTGAGGGAAGGAGAGGAAAGGTAGAATACCTCTGAGGAGGTGCAGCTGGTAGTGTGACTTAGAGACGTCAGAGATGTACGGAGAGAAGGAGAGTTTGGAGTCAAAGATGACCCTGAGGTTTTTAGCCTCACAGGTTGGAACAGGAGGAGGGCCAAGAGAGGCTGGCCAGAGAGTGACAGGAAAGGAGGGAGCGGGTGTGCTGATGAGGAGAATCTCAGTCTGACTGGCATTAAGGCAGAGGTCATTGGCAGCACACCACTTCTGGATAGCAGACAGACAGTCAGAGATGAGAGACGGAGAAGAGGTGGCCGAGGGTAGCCTGAAAATGAGCTGAGTGTCATCCGCATTGCACTGAAAGTTTGGGCAGAGAGCGACAATGCATTGGACAAGAAATGCCAGGTATAGGTTGAACAGCCAGGGAGAGAGGTTAGACCCCTGGGGGACACCACAGTTAGAGAAAAAGATGGTGGAGAGGAAGGACCCAAGTTGGACCTGGGAGGGTCGGTCAGAAGGGAGAGAAGTCATCCATGCCAGGGCCTGACCAGTGATACCAAGGTTATCACAGAGACATTTGAGCAGGATGGCATGGTTGACAGTGTCAAAGGCAGAAGAGAGATCAAGCAAGATGAGGGCACAGGGGGTGTTAGAATCAAGGTTGGAGGGCAGGTCTTCATGGATGTTCAGGAGAGCAGTTTCCATGCTTCTGGCACCTCTGAAGCCGGACTGATGGTCATGTAGACAACCAACAGATTCAGTGTGGAGATTAAGCTGGGAGATGGCCAGTTTTTCAAGGAGTTTGCCCGGGAAGGGAGTGATGGAGATTGGGCGATAGTTAGTCGGGCAGGAGGGGTCGGCAGAGTGTTTCTTAAGAAGAGGGTGCACAAGGGAGTGCTTCAGGGGTGATGGGAAGACTCCAGTGGCGAAGGAGTGGTTGCAGAAGTCGGCCAGGGCAGGAGCCAGGGAGTCAATGTGGTTCTTGATGGTTTTGGAGGAACAGGTGTGAACCTGTTTTGACGAGACTTTCATAGATCAGACTTGTCTCCAAACTTCATCAGCTGAGAACAGGGGAAAGGCAGAGAAAGAGGGAGGAGAGGTGGCTGCAAAAGGGCCAGAGGAAGAGCAGGGAGTAGAGGGAGGAGAGAGGTGGAGAGTGAGGACAGGATGTCCTGAGTTTTAGAGATGAAGTGAGAAGCCAGTGTTGTGCAGAATGCCTGGGAAGGGACAGGAGAGGTAGAGACTGTGGCGGGATTGGCCAGTTCCTTGCAGATTTTAAAGAGTTCAGCCGAGTTGTTAGATGCCGCAGAGACGCGGGCTTGGATGAGGGCCCTCTTCTTGGTGAGGACAGAGAAGCGGTAGTGCCTTTGGAGCAGGTGGCAGGCCAGTATGTCAGAGGATGTAAATGAAGCAATCCATTTCCTCTCGGCCACCCTGCACTTGCGTTTGAGGGTGACGAGGTCAGAGTCATAGCAGGAGTTGCACTTGGCTTTGGGCTTCAGGCGGATTCTCATGACAGGGGCAAGAATATCCAGAGTATCAGATATAGCAGAGTGGAGCAAGGAAAGGGCTGTGTCAGGGTGAGAGTCAGCCAAGGGGGGAGTAGGAGGAAAGAAAGTGGCGGCGAAAGCCTCAACTGACACGTGCTTCATGGGTCGGATGACCGAGAAGGTGGGTAGCAATGAAGGTAGCGGTTTGGCCTGAGGGGTAGAGAAGGTGAGATGGGAGGAAAGGAGAAAGTGATCACTCCAGGAGAGAATAGTGGTGAGAGGGGTGGAAAGGGGAAGGTCTGAGGAGATCAGAACATCCAGAGTGTTCCCTGCAGAGTGAGTCGGGCCAGAGGGGAGAATAGAGAGTGAGAGAGAGTCGCAGAGGTCGCAAAAGAGTCCAGAGGGATGGCAGGAAGCATCCAGGTGGATGTTAAAGTCTCCAAGAAGGAGGAGTTGAGAGGTCAAGACCAGTAGTGAGGAGGAGAGGTCCGCCCACTAAGAGAGGAAGGAGGAGATCTGACCAGGTGGCTGATAGATAGTAGCCACAGTAAGGGAATGGCTAAGGGAGAGAGCAAGCCTGCAGATGAGGCATTCAAAAGAGGAGTAGGCCTGCGTAGGAATGACAGAGGCAGGAATCCATTTGGGGAAAATCAGGGCTACACCCCCACTGGAGCGGTTGGGCCTGGGCGCGGAGAGGATCTTGTAGCCATCATGGAGGAGCGTGTCAAAGCTAGTGACAGAGCGGGCCATAAACCATGTTTCGGTGAGACCAAGGACATCGAGGTCCAGTTCCTCAAGAAGATGGCAGATGTCGGAGGAGTGTTTGACAGCTGAGCGAGAGTTGAGAGTGGCAATATGGAGAAGGTTGCCATCTTTGAAGGACTTCAGGGGAGGGGTACAAATCAGAGGTACGCCCTGCGGAGGTGCAGGAGGAGCCCGAGGGGGTTCAGCGAGGGAAGGAGAGGGCAAGGTAGCCGAGGAGGATGCAGAAAGGGGAGGCGAGGGTGACGTTTAGGAAGGAGAGGGGACAGCAGGAGAGTAAAGGAAATTGATAAGGCACGGGAAGCGTCTATCGAAGAGGTGAAGGTTGGCCGGAGGGCCTTGGACCAGGACGGTGCCATTCACATAGACATTAATGATGACCTTAGAGGAGTGTAAGGAGGCCAAGAGGGCATCCCACCGGATGCCACCATTAATGGGAGAAGAAGAGAAAGGAGAGAGCACAGAGACCATATGTAGGGTCCATAGGCCAGGAGAGAGAACGACAAAGAGGATGTCTGTGAAAGATTCCCTGGAGAAGGCACTGGTATAGGTGTCAGCGATAGGGAGGTCTGGGTTGGAGATCAGGATGTCCTTTTTAAACTTCTTCCTACCAGATCTAGTGAGGAAGGCAGGATAGTCAATAGAGAAGCAGTTAGAAAAAATAGGAGAGACCGAGAGCACCATACAGTAGAAGGGGAGAGGAGAGAGGAGGAGGGGAGAAACACTAAGGAAGGACACAGGGTAGGGTTCAAGCATACGAGACAGCGAGAGGCAAGACAGTTGAAGCAAATTGTACAGGAAGACGATACTCAGAATGCAGGAACTGTCACAATGCACATTTTTAAAGACAGGAGAAAACATACCTAAGTTTGAGAATCCTGACTAGAGGGGCAAAGGCCTAGGTTTCACAATGCAAATATCTTGGTATCCCTACAAAATCTCCCCACCGAAAATATTGCCGTACATATGGCCGTTTGTCTCGCCATAGGTGATATTTTGGGGGGGGGATAATTTGTGGGAGCAGGGGTTGCGAGGGTGTCCCCCGCACATTTTAAAATAATGCAGGGTTTGCAGGGGTGTCCCCCGCAGGGTCCATGGGTCAATATTGCTGCAAAAATATGGCGATATTTTTGTATTGCGAAATTTTTCCGGGGATATTAACACATGGAACCAATATCTTCCCTGCACAGTGTTATTACTAAAAGTATTTGCACTTCCAATATAGTGTATTTTATACTCTCGGCAAGAAATGCATAAAGAAAGCTCTCACTCTATTGCTTAGCATTTGTGCATATTTATTCTCTGGTAGAGATTAAATGTGAGCTTTTAAAGAAGTAAAGTCAACCAATATTCAGTTACCAATATCAGCAATTAGGTAGTTGACTGGAGCCCCATCATCCTACTCTTCTATTCACTTCAAAAATGTTAAAGCAACCTACAACCAATCAGTAATGTATGTTTTGGAATTATAGCCCAGTAAATCTTAAATTTGTATTCACAGTACTGTTGACAGGATTGGGCAGCTGGGGAAAGGTGAGTTTATACATACATATACACTGTAAACCCCATAAATTGGCATGGGTAAATAAAATGCTGTCAAAGTCCATGGCTTCTAAGGGCAGTTACCTAAGAAGATCAAAATAGCTGAAGCTATGATTTAAAATATCACAGGTAAAGTGTTTTAAATCCCCATGCAAGGATTCTTCTCTTCTGTCCTCTGTGCTTTGATGGATTACTGGTCCTGGCCAAAGAACTATATAGCGCAGCACAAGCTGATGTTATGTGAGGTGCCAAAACTCATAATCATGATGAACTCCGTTTTTCACTAGCACAGGAATAGTTGAAGGTTTCCTAACATAAATACACCATGGTGTGTCTCTTACCTCGACAGACAATCGCGGGAGGTTAGCTCAGGGGAAATGCACCCTCCTTGGAAGCTACATGACACAGAGCAAAACAGGTTCGATCCCCGGGTCCGCCCTTTGAAACCTCTGGGTATTAAGCATGTTATAAAATAACCAATTAATATTAATGGTGTAACCATGGAACAGACATGTATTTGTAGTAAAAAAGGCTTGTTTTTTTATGTCTTTATATTTTTTTCAGTAGGGTTTTGGCTCATTATGAACATTCAACATAAAAACAGCCATTTCGACATCACAATCAATGTAAGCATTCCACTTAAAACAATTAAAAGTCCATGTTAATACCTTATACAATTTTCGTTCTCTAGTCTTATAACCACATTTTTATCAATCAATAAAATAGTACATTTAAAATACTGCTACAATCGTCTTATTATAACATAACCCTTTAACTATCTCATGATAAAAATACTAAAACCGTGATAACATAGTAGGTTGCCACATGAAACGCTTACATATTCTGACTGTCATAGATTCCTTGGTTGGCCAATTAAAACTTGCAAAATTTCTATAGCACTAATTCCAATTCCAATAAATAATGTGTTACTTGCTCTCAACACCGGCGGTCTTAGGGAGCACAGCCCACACAAATCTTATAACTGCCAGCGATAAAGCGGCTTTCCGGCGCATACACAATTTAAGCCACCAATCGCGCTAGTCATAACTCGATATTCTTTTAAATAATGTTCACAATACAGTTGCCTAAAATGGGATAATCCTAGGTAATTTACCATTATAAATTTCAGTTTCAATTTCAGTTTGCACTCATCACTACATTCGGAAATTTCCTGAGATAAGAAGAGATCGTATTGAGAGCATTCACATCCGCAACAACATGCTGGAATAATGTATCATTTTTTACGCTTCTGTATTGTGTTAATCCAGTCTGCACACCATAACTATTTTATAACAGCCTCCGGATTTCCCATTAACATTTCATTAGATGAGTCAATTGCACTTAAAATGTTCACACTGCATTTGATCCACTGACTCAAAGTCACATCTCTACAGTTTGCTATTTCCGTATTTATCAATTCAAGCATGGTGCCCTTCACGCTAATAAACCTTTCCCAGAAAAAGTTACATTTTCCAATTCACAACTATTGATATTGATATCCTCCTACTGAAGGATAGCTCAGGGGCAACGTACTTGCCTTGGAAGCAAGAAGACACAGAGCACCACTGGTTTCGAGCTCCGGGTCTGCGCTTAGAAACCTCTGAGTATTAAGCGCATTATAAATAACATATCATATCAGCTCATATTGTAAAATAGAAGCTGGAACACCTTGAGGTAAATAAAACACCTTTTTCCAAAAAAGACCCTCCAATAGTCGCCAGGTGAAATGCGGACCACTAAGCAAGGTTTCTGCACCGTAAATCAGAATAGGCACCACTTTACACTTACAGAATGTAATTATCCGGATGGCCGAACACCCACCAGATCTTGTATTGATCAACTTTGCCTGAGCTGCTAAACTTACAAGCTTCTGCTTGAAAGCAGACAGAACCTTGGAATTACTTGGCCCCTGCACCAGTGTAAAACCCAAATAAGTGAACGATGGGACCACCTCCAGGGAACCAGAACTAAGATACCATTTAAAATTTCTCAAGTGCTTTTTCTTAGAAGCACTTACTACCATAACCTTGGTGTTGGCTTTGTTGATCATGAGGTCATTACGTGTAACTTTGCAGAGGAGTGAACTGCCTTTGTAGCCCAATAGCTGTCTGATCCATTAGGACCAGGCACACAGACGAGATCCTGTACACAGAGGAAAGGGTCTATTAGTGGAGATTTGGTGCCTATATTCGAAATAAATACATTAAATTAAATTGGTGCTAAAATACATTTTTGATTCAACCCTTGCTCTGTTAAAACCGACTCTGACAATCTCTCGTCCTTATTTAACCATACTCGCAGCAATGTATTTGTGTGCAATGCTTTAATAATATCGACTAAATAGGGGGGCAACCCCATTTCAGTAGCGTAGACCATAACAAGGATCTGTTAATGCTAGCAACAGCAAAGTCCACAAATAGCAAGTACAATGTCGAACCCTTTGATAAAGCCTTTTCCTTAAAATAATCCATTAAATGCTGTGCTGTGCCCAGCCCCTTCACAAACCCAGCTTGAAACATATCAAATTTCGCGCCACTCGAGGCCCAGAGCATAAGCTGCTCTTGCACCAAGGAGGCGAAGATTTTACTTGGGGCGTCCAACAGCGCACTTGGTCTATAGTTTCTAGGGTTAAGCCTATCACCCTTCTTGTAAATTGGAACTACTATGGATGTTATCAACAAATTAGGGATACTTCTCTCAATTATACTCTGTTTAAAAGTAGCAAATAAAATATTAACCCACAAGCCCGGAAAACTCTTCAGTGCATCATTTGACAACCCATCAGGGCCCGGGGCAGAGGATTTCCTGCTAATAAGGATTATACAATAAAAATAATTTTGATGGAAGGTTATAGACCAATAAAGGGATGACAAACTAGATTATTTATGTTCTGAAATTGAGCTCTTGGCATACATCTGCAGAAAATGATCGACCCAGCCCTTTTCTGCAATTGGATTGGTCTGGAAGGATAATTGCAGATCAGAGGAACTTTTAAAAATTCTCCAAAAGTCTGCCGACTTCTGTGAACTCAAGGATGCCTGAATAGCTTCTCAGTCTTGCTGAAACATTAGTGCTTTATGATCTCGAAGCCAGTTTTTATAACTGTATTTACATTTTCTGGCTTCAATGGGCCTCATTACACGGTAGGCGGTAAGGGTTTACCGGTACCTGTATTTTACCGGTACCGGTAAATCCTTACCGCCTTACTACGAGGTCCCTTTGCGGGTTGGGGATTTTAACGCCCGCTTTTTGCAGGCGTTAAAAACCAACCCGCAAAGTGACCCAGGGAGCTAATTACGGTACCGCAATTTGCGGTGCCGTAATTAGCGCCTTCACCATTCCCATTATTCCCTATGGGGCAAAAATGGGAATGGGGAAGGGCAATGGTGGAAGGGGGAATTACCGCCCCTCCAACCTTGGAATGGGGCGGTAATTCCCCTTTCCACAAAGGCGGTGCCGGTATTTTACCTGCATGAACCATGGCGCTAATAGCGCCATGGTTCACCACCTACCGTGTAATGAGGCCCAAGCCTTTCCCCATGAAACAGAGGCACGTCTACCCGCCAGGGCAGTTTTGCAGTTTGCAGCCATCTACAGTTGAAAAACAGTTGGCATTAAGATTGCTGCAAATCAAGATACTACCGGAGTTGTGAACCATCATCCAGTTATCCAATAGTTTAGCAACAGTGTCCGAAAACTCACTTTGATTAATTAGTGCTGGTTCCAATATACATTCACCACTAAAATAAGTTCCAGTTCAGGATATTTTATTTTATTGTTTTTTTATACCTGACTTTGGTTTCTAAGCACAGATCCGGGATTCAAACCTCTGTGTGGTCTTGCTTTTAAGACCAGCACGTTGCCCCTGTGGTATCCTCCATTCATCCCATAATTTGTCCCAATAAAGCTAAATAGCCTGAATATGTGGACGGGGGGAAGCCCAGGCTGTCCCATGAATTCCAAGGCCATTTCAAATACCCACCAAAATCCTCACTGGGGGGGACACCATTAATCCCCTTAATCGCAGGGTTAATGAGAATTGAGTATGGCTTATTTTAGTGTATTCCAGCCATGAGATGGCTTATTTCAGTTCTCAAAGATATTGCAACAGAAAAGTAATTAGAATGTGGAAAGAATTGGCACGTTGCAAATTTCAGGCCCATGTGCAGATTTTCTGCTGCATGGTGAAGGCATCTGAGATCAGGAGGATCTGGATTGGGGAGCAGGTCCAGGGAGGCTGGAAGAGAGGTTCAGAAGGCTGGGACACACTTGATCCTGGGAGCTGTAGGAGAGACCAAGGAAATCAAACTGAGGAGCCAAGAGCACTTGCACTGCTGATGAGGAATGTGGAATGGCAGCCAAAGATAGAAGAAGTGACCAGAGAAAAGGTGGTGCCTAGATGCGTGAAAACAATACAAGAAGTATTTGAGAATTGGAGAAGATCATTGAAGAGAAGGGTGGCAGACAGAGAAAATTGAGGGCAGGAAGTGAATGAGGCTGCAGGAAGTGACACAGCCTGCGTCACTGTTTTAAGAACATAGAAAGATTTGGCAAGTTGCCGGAGAGAGAGGTTAGCAGAAAACTGCTGCAGGCATCTGGGAATAGTGATGATGGGTAGGTGCTTGTGCTTGTATGCTGACGAAATCCTGCTTTATCATCAGTGTCCTGTTTTCAAAGAAGTTCCCAAATGAGAGCGACTGACATGTGAGCCTGAGGTTCAGTACCAAACGTTATTTAACAACCTTGGGTCCGGCACACCCTCTTCGTCTCGCCACCCCTATTTGCGACACCACTTCAAATGTGTGATGATTTTATGTGGAGAATATCAGAGAAAACGAAATAGCAGACATAACGGAAGAGGAGTGTGATAAGAAAGGAACGAAGGAGGCTAACCCCAGGTGAGGGAAGGAGAGTGACAATGGAGAAAAGAGGATTGTCATCAGAATGATAGTGGTGGTGCTAGGAGAGAAGGAAAAACTGGCCTAGAGAAGCATAATGTGGTAGTGTGGAAAAGGATGAACCCCAAATGACCAAGGGGGGAACCTGTGATGGGTGGAGGAATGAGCATGTGGTGAAGCATTAATGAAGAGCAAGTGAAGCAAGGGAACAGAGAGGAGAGGAGGATGATAAGTGAAAGTCCCATAAGTGCGAGTGCGTGGCAAGACGTTGAGATGGAGAGCAAGAGCGGGCTGCCGGGCCATTGTAGCAGGACAGTGGGTGAGAAAGGTCTTTACAGTCCTAGTGAGGAGCCAGTGAAATGTATAAAAGGAACTCCTGTATGCCTACAGCTCTGGCCCTTAATGAGAAACTGACTCAGATTCAACGTTGAGCACATATCCAGCTGGAGACTGCCATTCCCAATGTGAGCCCCCAGGAGATGGCCTCTCCTCCATAATGAAGCTACCCAAAGATCCCAAGAAGCAGGAAGTTCAAAAAAGGGACACTTGACCAGGAGACTGTGAATGACATGGAGAGGCCCCAGGCACCCGCCAGATGAACTGTGGGAGCCATTCTAGATTGTGCTCCTTTCATTTTTATGACCAGCCTTTTTAATAACCCAAATAAAATTGGTTAAATCCATTCGTGGTTTGTGGAAACTGTGGGAACCACTTAGCTTCATGCCGGTTCACAGTTCTACAATCACAGAATATTCCTAGATTGAATACTCCAGCAAGCTCCCAGTTCGACAACACCAGCATGTTCCCAAAAACACAAGTATACTACTGTTTGGCAACCCTATTGTATTCCTAGATTGCAAAGTATAGGCATTTTCCTGGTTCCCCATCCACAGTATACTTTCAGCATTTCAGTATATCCCCAGTTTGAAAATCCTATGTTATTCCCACATTGGCAATCATAGTAAACTGCAAATATGACAGCAACATTATATTTTCACTTTGACAATCCTGGTATATTGCCGGTTACAAAATCCCATTACATTTCATGTTTGGCAATCACAGTAAATTCCCAGTTCTATACCTCAGTATAATCCCCGTTTGCACAATCTAAGTATATTCTTATACAAATACCCCCACTATATTCAAAAATTGGGAAATCAAGTAAATTCATAGGATGACCATCGTAGTATAAACCCAGTTTATAGAGCCCAGAATACTTGTCATAAGTCACTACAAAAGACAGAAGAAGGACTACACGTTTAACGTTGTTTAATTTGCTTGTTATGGTGGTTGGGCTAATAAACTGACCCCCACACTGTACGCAAATCTCTTTGGTGGTTCTTCTTCCTTTGTTAGACCTAATGGGACTATTCTACTTTTCTGTGGCATGGGTTAGTTCTCATGTGATGTTTCCAGCTTATCTGTGTGCTGGGTTAGTCCCCAGGTGATTCCTTTGGCTTCTCTTCTCTCCCTTCTTCTCCACCATCTCTGTCGTGAATCACAACAACTGCACAGAATGAGAGTTGAACTGAACAAGGGATTGCTTTCCATCAAAGCAGATCAATCCCAGACAGAACACTCTCTTCCCCATCCTGGCCTGCTGACCAGCCGCCTCAGTCAGAATATCCAGGTCCTCACAATCTAGAAGACACCACTCCAGTCCACATTCCACCGCTCTGTAACATTCCTCTTGTGGAGCTGGCAAGGCATGTGCTCTTCCTACTTCTCCTTGGTCAGGCCCCCTGCAGTTTCTTTTACTGCATTCTTTCTTTGTCAATGATCAAGACCTCTAACCTCTTTATCTCTCCTTCTCTTCCCTTGGTCAGAGCCCTACCAGTCTATGCCTGTTTCTGGTTCAGGGTCTCTGGCATTGCTTTACCTGCCCTTTCCTTGATCCAGGCTTCTTCCCTCAAGTGTCTGGCACTGGGTGAGAGATTGGGGGATTGGGCCTTTTTGCTCATGCCTTATCTCTGACTATGGCTTCCACCATTCTTCTCTCTCTGCCTTTTCCTTTGTAGAGCTTCAGCTTTGACTCTCTTCACATCCTCTTTGGCCAGGCGTTCTGCCTTTCTTTTCTTTCCCTTGGACCAGAGCTACTAACTTCTTTCTCTCAGTCCTTTCCTTATCCACCGGCTAAGCCTTTAATTGAATTGTTGTTCCAAAGACCTCAATCCCTGCCTGTTTATAGACCACTACTCCTGTCTCTTCTCTCTGAGGATAATGTGCCCTGCTCACTTTCTTTTACTCTTGGGTAAGCTCCCCCACTCCCTCACTTCTCCTCAGGAGAGGCGTTCTCCTTCTCATCTACAAATTGTTATTTCTTTCTCTGATCTCCAAGTTTCCAACTCTTCCCTCTTCCACTCAGTCTCTTCTCTCTGCTACTCCTTCTGTGTCACTTCTCCTCTCACCCACTCATATTTCCCTTCTTGTTCGGGTCTCACACTTTGCATCCTTTGCTCTGATCACCATCTCTGCTTCTTGCTCCATTGTTCTTGGTTTATTACAGGATATTTTCCTCTTAATCCTATGGACATATATTCACCTTCCTCAGTATTGAGCAAAAAGCAGATGGCTGCAAACTCTCAAAGTGGTTAATAACCACTGAACAGGTTATCATGCCGTGTTCTTTCAAGAGAGGGGCGCCTGCTACCTTTCTTGTATTTTTTGGAAGGAACTGGTCACCCTAAATTACCTGGGGGCAACCAGACGTGGACTCCCTGCTCAATGTGCTCAGAGAGGCACAGCTTCACCTCACTGATGAGGCCCAACAAGGCTGAAACACGTGTATGGGGTTGCTGTTGGTATTCTTGTTCAGAGAGGAATTGCCGTAGCATTTCGGTGCTGGACTGCCCATGTGGGCGGGACAAAGACTGATATGCAAATGAACATTTCCCATCTGTGAAAAGTACTGTGAGCAAAAAGCAGATAGCTGCGAACTCTCAAAGTGGTTAATAACCACTGAACAGGTTATCATGCCGTGTTCTTTCGAGAGAGGGGCATCTGCTACTTTTTTTGTACTTCCTCAGTATTGGTCTCCTTCCTCACAGGAGTCCGGGTCTCACCAGATTCCAACTCAACAACTCTGCACCCCTGAGCTCCTTTTCACTGCTGCTTTGGTAGATGTCCCTTATATAAGGCTTGAATCAAATTGTTTTTCTCTAATTGGCAGGAAGGGTCACATGACTTATCTGGTCATGCTCGGTGGCACGAAAGCTTTGCAGTTCCAAACCCATGGGGGAAGTCTTTAAATAGGCCAGCCCCTACTTTGAATCCTTTTCCTGGGAATGTTTGAAGGTGAGTGTGCTAGTTCTGCTACAATGGGCCTCATTACAATCTCGGCGGTAGCCATACTGCTATTGGCGGCCTGGCTGCCGCCGAAATCGTGTTTAGAGGGCCCGGTAATTCCTCCTTCTAGGATCCCGGGCCCTGACCTTCCCTATTCCCATTTCAGCCCCCATAGGGGAGAGGGAGCAAACAGCGGGACGATTACGAGCGGCCCGTTGTTTGCTCCCTCCTCCCCTCGCGGGACCCGCTCTGCACGTCTGGTGAAACCAGTCTGAAACCAGACGTGCAGACCGGGTCCCGCGAGGGGACCTCGTAATCAGGCAGTACGGGGTTGACGGCGCCGGCACCTTTACCGGCGCCATTAACCCTGTACCACCTGGGTTATAATGAGACCCAATGGCTCTTCTTCTAGGTGGATGACTTTATTTTGCTGTCCCCTGTACATAAATGGTCAATGGCTGCTCAGGTCCCCTTAATATTCTTCACGCTTCCCGAATCTACAATTGAATTTCCTTGGTCCATTCTGGTTTATCAATTTGCGAGAGAAGGGGTTATGGGAGATGCAGTGCTTCTCTACATGGTTTGTCAGCAGGATCTGGGTTACTTGTGCTTGGGGCATTTTCTCCAGCATGTTCCCTGGCTTCTGGGACCCGACTAGGGTCTACGCATAGAGTCTCATTTAGAATAAGGTGGTAATGTAAAAAAGTGGTGGAAATAGCATCAACACCTCTTTTACCACACTGCCCAATGTAAGGTTTCCAATGTGAAATTCCCTAAAAAAAACACCTGTTATTTTGTGTAGGAAATTCTCCCTACACAAAAGCATTACTACATTTGATTGTACGGGTAAACACCACATGTGGTAATAGGCAACCTCCAAGTAAGTCCAATTGAAATCCAAAATGGGGGATAATTGAAGGGTCTGCATGACTCTGAATCATGAGCAACCTTTCCATTATAGCACTGCATATGGTAACGGTTTCTTAGTTTTGATGCATTTTGCTGGTTAAGGATCACCAACCTCTGCAGCACAGTTTCCTGGATCCAATCCAGGTTTCACTCTGTGAGAGAGGGGTACTATGCGAGTAGTACTTGTTGCTTATTGTAATTTCTATCAGGGTCTGGGTGCCTTAGCCTAGGATATGCTATTGGGTATTAAAACTGGCATTGTGGGCCTATGATGCCATTGCCAGGTCTATGTAATGCTGAGCATAGGCTCATTTTATCACATCATTTAGATCTGACAGCTCCATTATTTCCCCAGTGTGTGCCATACTTGTATACCATATGCACCGAAAGGTCACTATTCAAGATATTCCCAGTTTACCATTAAACTATTTATGGTTTACGCAGTTCCACTGTATCCCCTGTAGGCTTTTAAACAATTCCCCAAAAAATAAGGGCTTGAAGAGAATGCAATGTATTTCCAGTTGGCACAGGCCCAGTATATTCCTGATATAAACCTCCCAGTACACTGCTAGCTTGAAAAGTAAAACTATATTCCATCTTTCACATTGCTAGTTTGAAAAAGCTAGCATATTCTTAGTTTGACAAGCCCAAAGGTATCTCACTGTGTCAACCACAGTAACTTCAGGTTAGAGAAACCTGGTATATTCTTTTTCTTATTTAAGTGTACAATGGATTAACAAAACCTTTATACAGTACAGCATAATATATTAAATAATAAAACATCAATCACTGATCAAACAATCCCCAATAATTACACTGCTGCTAGTCCATAGGTATAGTTTATAGATAAGTGCCTTATATAGTCCTATTTCAATATAAATCATTAGGCTCCAAGTTCAAAAACCCAGTAAAAATCATGCTTGATAAGCACAGCATGTTCTTAGTTGTCAGAGTGCACGTATATTCCAATTTTGACGGTATAAACACCCCCCGTCTATTTCCTGTGTGTTCAACCACAGTATATTGAAATTTGACAATCCCAGTAAACTCCCAGTTTGTCAACTCAGTAAACTCCCAGTTTACCAAAGGCACTATACTCCCAGTTTTACAATCCTACTTCATTCATTTCCGCTTTATTTCGGCTGATCTGCCATACAAGCACATATAAAATACAACATCAAATTCATAAAAGTACTGACATCAATAGAATTCACTAATATAACCCTACCGTTATTTCAGTTTGCAGCAATATGCTAATCCCAGTTTGACATTCCACATTTGCACAGCGTCATAATATTTCCAGATTGACAATCCTATTATAATCTAATTATTATCCAACCCCAATGCAGTGGTTGAAGCGTACGAAAAGAAGTAGTGAAACTATCTACCCTGCTTGCCTGTCCCAGCTCCCGACAAACCCATTAGCCATGCACCTCCCACGTGCCATACAAACCCCCAAACAAATGCACCTGCTGTTTAAGGGAGCGTTCAATGCAGTGCACTGGAATGCAAGTTTCAACTTCTTCTTACACTTTTATTTTAAAATGAAACCATTCTGGAGCAGTTTATTTTTAAAATAAAAGTATAGGAACAGTCCAATTTAATTTAAAAAAGTAGTGGAGCACCGGTCCCAACTGCTCCCACCCACTTCGACCGCTGCCCCAATGCATTCTCACTTTGCCCACCCCAGTGTTCTGGAAAGCACTCAATGCAGCTAGGGGCATCTCTTGACATTACATGTTCATTTTTGAGTAGAAGTATTAGCCAAAACCAGCAATATGTAAGTCATTTAAGGTCAAGGGCGGGCGGGCACTCCCATGGTGAGAGATTCCTGCTTTCCCCCATTGTTCCCGTGGGATATGGTTACTCATTAAGTGGCCCTTCAGGTGATTTGAATTTCAACTCTTAGGATCCCTAGAGAGCATAGATAATGTAGTGGATCATGGGAAATGTTGTTCAAAATATTTGGAGGACCCCATAGAAAGCTTGCATTTCTGTGTAGTTGTATGCACTTGCAATAGGCTTACATGCCTGCACTGATCGTCCTAAGGCGTTTAAAGAGGCCTGGAAAGCAGTTAGAAACGTTCCTCCTGGCCTGCATCTATTCCCCGCCATGTCAGGGCAAGGAGACCTTGGGCACTGTAACCAGTGCATAGCCATAACATCTACAAATTAGAAAAATTATCAAACAAAATCTCCCGGTGGAACTTAGCTGCACATTATATTTTCTAAAGGTTTTGGGAATTTAGGATGATATAAATGGGCCTGGAGACTGATTAATTGTATGGTGATTCGAAAACACAGTTTTGAAGGACTTTAAACAGACTTTCTGATATTGAGTTATCCTACATTTTTTAATGTTACAAATAATTCAAGGTGAATGTGTAAAAGGGAGACACGTTTTGATGTGCCTTGGCTGACATCACGAGGAAGAGATCCCTAGTGGGGAAAGTGAGAAGGCACATCAAGAGTTATGGCAGGGTGCCAGAGGAATTCGGTTCTCTGAGAAAGCCTGTACCAGGCGGGACGGCAACCTGAGCGGCAGGGATCACCTTCCTGTGAGCAGGGTGGACCAGGTGTCCCCACATCAGTACAGCTTGTGGACAGCAAATGGCGGGGTACATTCCGTAGGCATAGGTATCTTTCCAGTGATCAAAGACTTAACAAAGGGGGCTGTGAGAAGGCTGCCTGGTGACTCGCCCAATGCAACATTCTTGGATTTTGAACTCAGAGGAAGATTTATCCTGATCAGCTGAACATCATGGACAGATTGTCTGCTTTAGAAGGAACTGTGCCTGGAACTAGCTTACACTGGAAAGGACTGATCCTTGCATTGCCACTGCACTAGTTACCAGGGTTGAACCATCCATCCCCACTGACTTATTCCTGGGCAGTGTGGGATGGAAACTGACTGCAGACTACCCACATTTTTGGGAAAGGTTTGCCATGAACTCTCATCCGTTTGCAGTGCTTACTGGATCAATAGCAATATTCAGGATCACAGAGCCAAAGCCGGCTCCTCGAATGGGAGCAAAAGGAATGGATCTTTCAAAAAGCCAGAAAAGAACCAGCAGAGCACTGACCTAAAATGTATGAGCCTGTGCAACAAAGGTAGGAGTTTGCCAGGCACTAAAACGTATTTGGGCTGGCGTGAGATTTATCATTATGAAAGAACCTGCTTACCGGGAGTCATTGGCAGGGCGGTGCGACTGTTCCATCCAAAGTCTATGTCAGAGGGTGACCGTGCCACCTAGTACAGACCAGGCCCTTGAATCTGATTATGTATGGTCATGGGTCAGAGACCATTTTTTCATGGACACAGGGCCTCATTACACGGTAGGCGGTGAGCCATGGCGCTATTAGCGCCATGGCTCATGCCGGTAAAATACCGGCACCGCCTTGGCGGAAAGGGGATTTACCGCCCCATTCCAAGGTTGGAGGGGCGGTAAATCCCCCTTCCACCATTGCCCTTCCCCATTACCATTTCTGCCCCATAGGGCTCTATGGGAATGGGGAAGGCGCTAATTACGGCACCGCAATTTTGCGGTACCGTAATTAGCTCCGAGGTCCCTTAGCGGGTTGGATTTTAACGCCTGCAAAAAGCAGGCGTTAAATCCCCCAACTCGCAAAGGGACCTCGTAGTAAGGCGGTAAGGATTTACCGGTACCGGTATTTTACCGGTACCGGTAAATCCTTACCGCCATCCGTGTAATGAGGCCCACAGTCTAAAGAAACAAGTCACATTAAGTTATATTTCCATATTTTTAGGTTTTCCTTTGCTTAACATTACTCTCATAGGAACCCTTGCTAACTGTGATCCCAGTACGTCACTGCAGCACTTAAGGAGGTTTTTCATGTGCCCCTTTCTTAGGGAACCAGATTGTTTTTTTAAACGGGACCTGCCACAAACATAAAAGTAGTACTTGCCCCACCCAACCTAAAATAACTTCCACGTCCTTCCCCCCATTGGGATGCTACAGTATTTCCAGCCCGGTCGGCCCTCCCGAACTCTCCTCAACTTCAGGATTTCACAGTGTTTGTTTCCTAACCGATCTCTTATATAATAAAATTATCATTTTTGTCCATTGTGAAAACATAATCGTTCCCTTCAGTCAACTGGGATTGTGACATTGCTTCCCCCCTCTCTCCAAAATTGGAACGTTTTAAAATGTAAAAGAATTGTCAGGGCATGGGACAGATGGTCCAATTCCAGGACGATCCTGGCAAAACTGTGAGGTCTGGTCACCCTACACCTTTCTATTATTTTTCTAGAATCTTTTGATGATAAGTATATAGAAGTGTATAAAGAAGTAAAAGTTCCCATTATGTATCGACTAAGGCTAACTTGAAGGGGATAACCAAACCGCTATATACAAAATAAATGTGCCCTGAACTGTTTAGAGCTCTCTTCTAACCAATGCCCTTCCTTTTGTGGTGTCTCAAGTGAAACAAATATACTTGGAGACACACAGCTGTTACTAGGGAAACATGTCTATATCCACATCCTGTGGATCCCAGCACCATAAACAACCAAAGATCACTGTAAATAAAACTAAACAAAGATTTCAAAAATGGGGAGATAGGAACTATTGCATAATGTTCCACCACTCAATTATGTACGTGTAAATCCTACAACAATACCCAATTGGGGAATTAAACATGTCGGGCATTGTTTTAGTATTTTGATGTTATAGAAGTTTTGTTACACACAGTGAGATAATGTGTATCCTTGTTTGCATGTATACATTGGAATAAACATTTTTTTAAATCAATTCATTAGATGTTTCGTAGTAACAACCATGTGTTTATAAGAATATTTGTTTTACTTAAGACACCACTAAAGGAAAGGGATTGGTTGGAAGAAAACTCTAAAAAGACAAGGGCAACATTTTCTGTATCTAGCGATAAGTGTATAGAAAACATGGCATATATTTATACTTTGATTTGGACATTGCTATCTTCCACTATATTTTCTTTTCCATTGTTACTAGTTGCACCTCTGTTTATGAGTAATTCATGAGGTTGTTCCATCATACCAAAGGGAAGACAAAGGCTAACACTGGGGTTTCTCAGTTTGCCCATCAAGAACCCTAACTCTCCTGCCCCACATAAAAGGGTGATTTATTGCACTTGTATATAGTTTCTTTGCAAAACAAAATAATGAGAACATGCACAAAGTATAAACAACTATTGCCCATAATATTGGTCAAAAGAGATTCGATTTTATTGAAATAATTTGAAATGTTTAGGGGTTTTAAACAAACAAGTGTCTTCAACGGAGAACAGAAGTAGAAAACTGCAAAAATTGTTTTTGCCGTGGATATGAATTAAGACAATTAGGGTACGCAGACAGTGACTAATGGGATCTGGGAGTTTACTCTTTCTGAACAGTAACACTTACCCTGATTCATGGAATTATTTGCATGTAAAACGCAGATTTGCGTGCCATTCTGGCCGAAAAAATCCCCATACCTAAAGCAGGGATTTTTGGGCAGAATGGCATGCAAATCTGCGTTTTATGTGCAGATAATTCCATGAATCAGGCTGTAAATGTTTCCAAATGTTAAAACATGTATTTTTGCCTTAGAAGGCTAGAGGCTGGATATGGTTGGGTTCCATCGCTGTCAAAGTTCTGAAAATAAAGCAAGCTATTTTGTCCAATGTTAGAGCATAACTAATCCAGAATTCAGATTACTACAAATCTGACAATAGAGGTATTAATTAGAGGAGTTCACATAATTGATTGTAAACGTGGTAAACCATAGCAATCAAAAGACACTTACCACAAATATTGTCAAAACAAGTTAGACGTCAAATACATTCGTGTAGAGTTGATGGGCTAACACAGCAGTACTTATTCCAGTATCTGCTCAGGTTTCATTCTGCCAAAATATTCTGTGTTCAAAATACAAGTATATAATCAAATTGTATACATTCCACATGCTCCAAGTTTAATAGTGCACCATTCTTTGTGTTCTCAGACTGTGTAATGTTGTGTAATGTAATGTAAGGTAAAGACTGTGAAGAGGTCTTTTATTGCACACTCCTGTCCTTTGGCGGTCTCACAATAGTTCTAGTAAACTCCAATTTTTTAAAAAAACACAGTATATGTCCAGTCTGCACAATTCCATAATAATTCCAGTTTGAAAATTACAATCAGCTCTCAGTTTGCAATAGTCCCCTATATTCCAAGTTTGATATACCCAGCCATTTCGAGAATACTGGCCTATTCTGAGTATGAAAAGCAGTTTGACAGAAACTGTGTGTTATCACTCTGGACTGGCACCGAGTATATTTCCGGCTTGAGAATTCAAATGTATTTCTAGTTTGACAAGCCCAATATACTCCTTTTTAACAATCCCAGTATATCACAATGCAAGCTCCTATTCCTAGTTTGACCATTCTAAATGTGTAAAATCCCAGTATACTCCTAGTTTGAAGATCCCAGTATATTTCATATCTGTCCAACCACAGCATATTCACAGTTTGACAAACTAAGTAACTTTCCGGTTTCACAAACTCAGTATATTTCCTGTTTCCCAATCACAGTAGTACTACCAGTTCCACAACACGGCATATTTAAAGTTTGCCAAACCCTTGTATACTCTCAGTTTGCAAAATTTCACCATGCATTCAATTTGACATTCCTAAGGTTCACGATGCCATTGTGTTACCATTTTACGATCCCAATAGATTCTCAATTCATTCAACCTCAGTACATTCCTAGTTTGTTAAGCACCAGCATGTTCTTAGTTTCCGTTCTCGTTTAGCAAACCCAGCATTTTCCAGATCCCAGTATGTTTTCAGTTTGTAAATCATTTCTAGGTTGACAATCCTAGTACACGCTCAGTTTGTGCAATCCCTGTTCAGTCAATCGAGTTTATTTGGAAAATGTCTATCAGTCATATCAGGCATTTGTTTTATTAGTACAATTATTCCAATAAGAAAAGAAATATCAAAACAAGGGAGAGCTGAGCTGTTTGCTTTTGTGACAGGAGGTTGGGGCAGAAGACTTCTCCAGCAGACCTCAGTCCAGAGGTTTGGAGAGCGAGTGCATCATTCAACCATTCAGCATCAAAATGTTATTCGGCCAAGGATGGGATTTACACAGTGTAGTGCAGCAAAGAATCCCTCACATCAAAATGTATTTTTCTTTAATTCCTTATCGCTGCCTCCTTATCTAAACCCCTTCTTCCTTGCTCTTCTTCCTTGCCCAGTCTTCCCAGTTTAATGTTATCTCTGCTATTCTATTTTTTTCTTCACTGCCCCTGGTATGTCTCCCATATTCATCATCTGTCCTGACTGTCTCCTTCACCTTGTTTCCTTTTCTCTCACCTTCCCACCTGCACGCTTGTGTCCTTCTCATCCCCTCAAATACTGTCCAGCTCATTGGTACACACTTCCATCTCTCCACTCCCTCTAGTTCTCTATTATGTCTTGTGCTCCCACCAGCCCATTATGCCTTTTGACTCACATACAATCTGCTTCTTCTATTTCCATAATCTCATATTGTCAAGAATAGATTAAGCAAATAGTCTAGATCTAGAAATGCCTGGCAACCTCATCAGGAAACTACAGTGCATCCACTACACTGAAGCAAGACTTCTGCTAAAAATGCACAGGGGGGCACACATCACTCTGGCCTTGTGAATTTTATACTGGTTGATAATGAAGAAAAGATTTCACTTCAAAGCACTTTACATCACTCACAGAGCAATCCATGAACAGGGAGAGGAATTTGTCCAATCTACATCACTTGCTAACACTCAAGAAGGAAACTGACATCAAGCAACAACATAAGTACAGAATAAAGGCTCTATGAGAAAAACAGATACAGGTATTGCCATTTCTAGCCTCATAGCAAAACAGTGCTACTCAAACCCAAAAGAAATGTGGACCATAGAAGGCCATCTGACATTTCTGAAACTGTCAAAGACCTGCCATTTCAATTCACCAAGATAGAAAACCTCCCACAACCAATCCTTTGAAGTAAACAGCCTACAATAGACCATCACAACAAAACCACCACTACACAACCTGACACCACGTTCAATGAAAAACACAACAAAACAAACACAACTACCTAAATACCCTCCAGGGAAAAACACATCACCAACCGACAAACATAGTAACACCACCAAAAAGGGTCAGTTTTCCCAGACCAACATTTCTCCTCGAGCCACCGCCACCACACATGAAAGAACACTAATGCTCACATGAAAATAATTTACAACCAGAAGCTAATCTTCAGGAGAATCAAAAACAAGCCAACAATATAGCCCAGCAGATTGGTCAAAAAGACCCAATCAACTAACAGCGTCACTTTTAAACACCTCACTCAATACACACACACAAACTAAATACCTGAACAACCACAAATTAGAATGCTACACCACTCCAGCAAACTGCCAAAACCTGCTCACAATGCAGTGATTCCCCTCTTCCCTCAATTCTCTCATCTGGAAAAATTGATCTCTGGGCAAACACCACTAACCACCTAGAGAACACACCCACACAGACGCCAGTTGCTCCTGGTTCTACCAGGACGAACAGTTGAGCATGACATTGTGGGATGTTCTGACCCACTAGGCTCTGTCCTGCAACATCACTGTGTGCTGCTTTGATCAAAAACAACAGAATGGCAGCCAAAAAGCCTTATGTGCGCTAAAATCTCTGAGAAGTGTGCAGGGAAACCTGAAAAATAGGCCGCCAATCCATTATGCCTATGTCAGTGGGAACACAGGAGACCACACTGCCAAACCTGGCATTGGGCTCCCCGCAGAGTGAAATTAAACTACTTGAAAAGGCAGTGTTGCATTGCCAAGGAAAACCCAGAAGTGCTTTAAAATCTGTTTTTCCTTGGCTGTTGAAAGTGCAAAATCATGGTTCCCAAACATCAGAAAAAGATCCAACATCCTTGTTGGGTGTTAAACATCACTTTATTTAAAGAATCCACCTAAGCACAATGTCAGGAGAAGCACATTTCATCACAAAAATGTCCCCATTCAAAAAGGTGCTTGCCTGGAAAAATAGGTCAGAATATGGGCACAGTAGAGCGCCCTGCCCGTGTCAAAGCTGTCAATTACTTATACTGGCAGTTTAAAACTTGTGTCTTAAAATCAAATTGGGGAAAAGAAAAGACTTGCCATCAAAAGCAATATAGGTTGCTACAATTCAATTTCAATGTTTGAAAAAGACTGGAATGTAGAAATCTGTAGGTATAAATGAAAATGTAAGGTTTATTTTAGCAAAAGACAATATTGAACAAATTGTTTTACAGTGAAATGGTACCAGTCAGAGGACTTCAAAGGCACATTCCACAGTTTTCTCCAAACAAAGGGTATCTTCCCTCTGCTCTCTGCTCAGGAACTGTCATTGAGTTGTTAATGGAGGTGGGAGGAGATTTTGGCCTGTTGTTCTGGGAGAGAAACAAAAGACTTCCTGGACTGAAAGGAAATGCAAATTCGGGTGTCAACAGAAACCAACTGCTAGCAGGAAGAAAGCCTGGGAGTGCTCTGGGCCCAGCCAAACCATGGAGGCGGGGCCTTACAGATTTGTGTATCTTAGATTACAAGAAAATATCTTTTTGGAAAAAGACTCATAGAAAACTGTGCAAAACTGGTTAAAATCTGTAATGTATAGGTTGTTAATATGAAAATGCTGCTCACAGTTTGAGACTACTCTGAACTCTGTGCGATATTCAGAGACAGGACTACCGAAATATTGATGTTGTAGCAATTGTGATAATGCTAGAAATATGAAACTTCACAGAATTATGCCCAGATGTCATGCGCATGCATGGAGAAAAATGTGGACAGATCTGACACTGGGTTCCCCACCAAAAGCGCGAAACACTGTTAATTTTGAACCGAAGCTCGCACTAAAATGAGACTCAGACGCATACGTGCTCTACTAAATTTGTGATGTGAATATGTATTATTAGCAACTTGGTGATATTGTAAATATGATTTATGTAAAAAATAGATATACTTTACTGAAACAAAGGGAGGGGAGGTACTCCTTGGATTGTAAATTGCAGCATCACTATGACACTAGATTTTCTTCTGAAATAAGAAGAGGGGAAATACTCTGATCAATCGGATTCCTAGAGGGTGGGCTTAGCATAATCAGCCTACCCACCCCTTTGGGAAATACATAAATAGGGACTGTTTAGGACCTAGAGACACACAGATTCACCCATCAACTGATTTACTGGCAAAGCGCTCTGCAGGAGGAACCCAGAACCAAGACTCCAGAACTCTGAAAGCAGAAGGCCCAATTCCAAAGCTGAACCCTTCTCAGCTGGCCTTTAAAATCTTGCAACCTGATTTTAACCCCAGACTTCCAAGGGGCACACAAAAAATTGAACAGCCTGGCAGTGCTGAATCTGCTTCTTGCCAAGAACTCTTGCCAGAACCCAGAGATCCAAACCAGTAGAGCAGAGCTTTAACCAGATAGCGGTAACCCAGAACCAACCCGTCAGATCCAGTTCAGAGGCCGTGCAGAGACCAAGTGCTGTGCTGAGTGCAGAACCAAGCGCCTGAATCCTGTCCGGTGGGCTAGCAGATTCCAGTCCAAAACCTTTGACCAGATCTTTGACGGGCCTATTCCAAACCATAGTTGTGAGTATCTAGCATGGAATTGTCCATAGCCAATCTCTTAGCTTTAAGTAGTCCAATCCAAAACCATTCTAGCATATCCATAACTGCATTGTAGAATCTCTTTTGTCTTTTCTGAATCTTTCCCTCATCCATATAGTCCTTTGTTAATTGTAGTGATAAATTCATCTTTGCGCTAATATATTTGCTGAAGAAAGACAAGTGTCTTGGCGGGCAAAAGTCAGAGCAGAGGCGCCGCTGTTCTGGTGGCTGTCCCGTTGGGTATCTTGCATCTTCATAGCCTCCTTAAGTATAAAGAAAATCTGTTTGTATATTCAAAAGCGCATCTTTCATTTGAAAATCTTGACTCTTTTTGAGAAAAATCGACCTTTACTAAATCCTTCATAACTTCTGAACCGTACATGCTGGAAACAAAATTTAAATGTCAGATTGGAGCTAATATCCTCAGCTATGCATCTGACTTCAGAATTCAGTTTCCAATCTGCTAGTTATTCAATCATCATTGCTAGTGTTTACCTGAAACTATTCAAAGCGGCTCCCACTAGTTTTGAATCCAATTTAGAGAATTAAATCTATTTTCAGTGTTTTTCCCATTCATTACAAGCCACATTCAAAAGCATTTAACCTGTTTTTAAATCATTCCTGTTTCTCTCTGCTTGCTCGGGGGGGGGAATTGGGATTGAAACTGTATTTGTTGAGTGTGTTTATTCCTGAAACCTTTCTCTCCTTCCATCTCTATATTGCATATTAGGAGGGACTGGGTAGTGTCAGGGGGAAAAAGTGATAACATTGCATTTGATTGAACACACAAAAGTATTATTTCTGTGCTGCATTAATTTCCGACCATTGCATTTGACTGAACCCACACAAAGTTTTATTCTATGCTACATTATTCTTCTAATCCATACTCATTCTGATTAAAGAGATTGTTGATTGTTGTGAGATCACCCAATGCTGATCATTGTATAAATATTAATAGTGTGATATCTAGATATTGTTCATATTCATAAAAGTGTGATATATATATTGTTCAAATTCCTAAAATAAATCTTTTAACTTTGCAAAACAACCTTCTTCTTGGTTCAGTGAGACCGGGGGGATTCAAAGAGAGGGGCGTGATATAAGTGTACATCATTCAGAAATAAAATAACTTATAGACACAAATATATAATTAAGGGTTCCAGCTGTGCATCACACGCTAGGCATTGACTTAGGTTGAATGCTGGGTTGAAACCACTTACAAGATTGGGGGCTCGTTGCGGGATTTCTGAATTAGATATACCACTTGTGACAGTCTAATACAGTGTGCTAACTGACGAGGTACATAAACCCGGTTGGGCTACCACGTTGTGTTACACTGTGAAAAGCACCCCTCAAAAGGGAATGCTCTAAGGAATCGGTCTGTTTTGCAAAAATAAAATAAACTTCTCTAAGTCAGGAAGGAAATATTTCCAGAATGACGACTTTGGTAGAGATGAATATGGCTAAAGAAAACCTTTTGCATAAATTATTTGTAAGGGGTGAATGGACAAAGCAGGATCAGAATGTATGGTTGCAGGCAACCACAGAACAGATCACTGCAACAGGGTTAGATACATGGCAAGACCAGGATCCATTACATATGGCCCTGAGTGAACTATATATGGCCCCTAATGCAAAGGAAGAGCAAAACAAAATAGCGGCCTATATATACCTATATATTTGAGCCATACAGGATAAATATGGCGAGGGCCAAGATCTGGCAAACAGGAAACTGCAGGCATTAGAAAAGGCCCAAACTGATTTGGGCTCTTCTGAGCAGAGGCTACAGAGGAGCCAGGAGTCAGAAAATGAAAGTAGGCAGTACATAATCAAAATGAAAGAGGACATGGGTATCCTGCAGCAGGAAAAGGCAGAACAGGATACCAGAATGCTGGCCCTACAGAAGGAGTACCAAGAAAGTTTAGACTCCCTACTGCAGAGCCAGAAAAAGATGGAACAACAGATACATTTCAACAGGGCATGCGCAGATCAGGTAGTCACCCTGCAAAGCCACTTAGACAGAGAGAAAGAAGAGAGTAATAAATTAATCCTGAAAGACCTGGACACCCAGACAGAATTTGATGAAGAGCGCCAGAAAGCTGGTGCGCTTCAAAGACAGAGGGACGACCTGGCGGCACAGAGGCATGCTCTTGCTCAGGAAAGGGACACCTTAGGCCAGGAAGTCTGTCATTTAAAAGAGAAAGTAGAAGAAATTCACCTGGCCCTTCAGGGACTGGGTGACCTCCAAAAAGACCATCAAAAATTGTTAGAGCACACCAGGAGGGTGGAACATGATCTAGCAAGGAAGGACCAGGCCAGTATGCACAGGACTCAGGAGGTAACCCTCCTGCAGCAAAGACTGGCCCAGTACTCTAAAGCAGCACAAGAAGCACAGAGAGAAAATGAGGCTCTCTGTGAGAACAATGACAGGCTCCACAGACAGGTAGCTATGCAAGAGCGATTGATAGAAACCAGCAAGGCCTTGATAGAGGAACAGAAAGTTCAGGTTCTTGCATGGCAACAGGGAGCAGGGGCTGCCAAAGAGGAGGTTTGCTGGGAAAGGGAAACACCTGAGCATAACCTCACGAACCATAGTACCAGAGGCCTTCACCTCTTCCAATCCCTGGAATCTGCCACCTTCATGTCCACAGGCGCACATGAGCCAAGGGCCACGGGGATGGCAGATTTCAATCCAATCAGAAATATGGGGCTCATAGACCAGCACCTCCCAGGAATGGATGGGCGGGCATCTGGTTATGGGTA
Source organism: Ambystoma mexicanum (assembly GCF_040938575.1). Taxonomy (NCBI): domain Eukaryota; kingdom Metazoa; phylum Chordata; class Amphibia; order Caudata; family Ambystomatidae; genus Ambystoma; species Ambystoma mexicanum. Next base: position 573,485,990 of record NC_090923.1, read on the forward strand.
CCCAAGTACTGTTAAATTTAGGTGGGAACTCCATGAGAGTAGGCCCACTAAGGGCATCCTGAAAACCTCTGCCCAGCTAGGACAGTACCCATCAAATCCTGGGAGCAAGGAGGAATCAGAAGACTCCTCTGAGCGCCTCAGGACACAGGAGACTAGGTCCCCGCTTTCTGCCAGCCATTCCCAGACTCACAGAATCCGGGAGAGCCTAGAATACCAGACGGGCACTTCTGGGAGCAGTGCCTCTGAGTCAGAAGAGGAGTGGACCAGGGTTACCTGAACCAAAAAGGCCAAAAAGGCAAACAAGGGCCTTGCTTAAGGACCCCTTAAAGCAAATCAAAGCAATAAGGAGCTCCATCACGCCCTATCATAAGAACGCTAAGTATTCTGTTTGGGAGCACTTAGAGCTCTTTGAGCAGATGATGGAAACTTTCCATTTGAAGGAAAGCCAAAGCTGTATTCAATATGTGAAATGGACCTTCTCACCAGAATACTCCAGCTTCTTTGCGGGGCTGGAGGACCAAAATCATTCTAGATGGTCCGTCTATAGGGCGGCCATCTTGAAACATTTTTCTGTGCATAGCAATCCTCAGAAGTCTCGCAAGGCAGCCTACAACTTGCAATGTGGGGAGGATCGGGCCCCACAAGAATTTGTGCAGGAATTAAAGCGTGCCTTTGCGCAGACCACCAGAAGGGTGCGCACGGACAGCAAAGAGTTTGTGAATACTTTTTTCCACGCTCTACCAAAGTACATCATGACCCAGCTAGTGAGAGATTTTCTTGATAAAAGATCACTAGACTGGGTCATTGAACAGGCCACACGTATTTATGAGGTGCAAAAGCCCATAGAAAATAAAAATAATCCTAAAAGCCCCAAACCAACCAACACCCCTGCTGCTGCTAAGGTGGCAGAGGTGAAGGTTGCCCCCATTTTAGATTGGGAGATGGGGGGGCCTAAAAACCTGCCTGCACAGCATAATAATCCCAAGCCCAGAATGCCCTCGGGCCAGTCACAAACAGGGAGCCAAGGAGGTAGTCCCACAAATGGGATCCCTCATGCCCCTGACTAGATAAGCCCCCGCTACAAGGGGAACAGACCTATCCTGGGTTATGTGTGGACTCCTCCAGCCCAAGGGGGGGATCCAACCAAACAGCAGCTAACCCAGGGAACTTCCCTCCTCACTTCCCCCAGGAGGGCAGAAATTCCCCAAATCCTGGACAGAACTTCTTTCCCAGGTACAGGCAAAATTTTCAACCCTAAAACAATCCATCCTTTTTTTTCCAATTTCCTGAGCCCAGACATCCTAATCCGGGAGAGGGGAGGTCAAGGGTGGAGGGGTACCCAAATTTTCCAAACCCGGGGTATTTTCAGAGAAGGGATAGCTACCCTTCCCGGGATCAGCCCAGGGGAGACAACAGAACCCCGTATCAGCCTGAGCGGGTGTCACAGCTAGAGCGCCAGGTCCAAAACATGGCACAGGATCTGGGTCGCATGCTGACGGCCCAACAGAACCCTCAGATGAGCATGCCGGAGCAGAATGCCTCAAACTCCGGACCAACCCACCGGTTCCCAGGGAGGAGGCACAAGGGGAAGAGGGGTGTAAAGCCTGGGAGGAAGCTTCCTTCCCCACTTGTAAAAAGCCTGTGGAAACCCAGGAACCAGAACGGAATCTCCTGCCCCTGAAAGTCTGCCACCCAAGGAGCAGCGGGGGGTAGGAGAAACAAAGAACCCAAACAGACCCATTTTGAGGAGGATGTACCAATCTTCCAATTTGAAGGAGAGGGATCCTCAGAGGATCCTGGGAAAAGGATCTTCTGCTTCAGAGATGGGGGCACTCCTCCCAAAGGCCAAAGAAAAATGGGTCCCAAAAGATCCAAATCCAGACTGGGTAGATGTGGGGACTGAGCTAGCGCCGCCCATCATCCAACCCCAGAACCAACAGCATGAAAATCCCCTGGTTGAAACCCATTCTGGCGACTGCCTCCAAAAGGGGGGGGTGGCCCAGAACCGGAACCAGGGGAACCCAAAACTCTCCCATATCTACTTGCAACCTTTTCTTTTCAGATTCCCTAGACTCCCCACGGAGTTCTGCCCTAATTTCTTCTCTATCAGTGTCCAAAATTAGAAAAATATCCCACCAGTTGTCCAAAAATGTACATTATCTGTGCCCCCTTGAGGAGAAGGAGGGAAGATTCTATGCCCCGGTCCAAATACATGGGCAGGATACAATTTTGGCACTGGTGGACACTGGATCTCAAGCTACCCTTCTGTCCAAAAAGACCTTTGATAAACTGAATTCAGGAAGGGCGGAGAATTACCAAATTCCTCTCACCCTTCTTCCTGGACAACTTCAGAATTTTGACGGGAAGGAAATTCACGTCGAGAGGACTGCGGATTTGGATTTTAAAATTGGGCGACACAAGGTGAAGCACCCGGTCATAGTTGTAACTCCAGAGGGCACCCCTTTTTTACTAGGGAATGACCTCCTGCGAAGGTTGTCACCCCTAATAGATTGCATAAACAAAGTCCTGTGGACCCAGACTAGCTGACCAATAAAATTAAAATAGAGTGTCAACCATGTTAGTTTAAATGGCACCTGCCACATGGTTGAACACAAATCTGACCAAGTAGAATTTCACTTCCAGAACAACCAAATCCCAGACATGACAGTAATAGCAGTAGGAGAACAAACTGGTGATGGGGGGGTCCTCTCTATTTCTGATAATCAACCTTCCTTCCAGTGTAAGGCGGCATTCCACACTGGAAGGAAACACTCTGAAATTCTTTACCAATCCACAATCAGACATTCCCACTCCTATAGTCCAGAAAGATATGAAATCAGCTCAGAGCCTGGCTGATATTCAGCAAATTGGAGAACAGTTGTTCATCCCTGTTCAGTTAAATGAAGGGAAGGACTCTGTTCTCGCCCGAGTGTGCATGAAAAATGGTAAGAGCAGCCATGTTTCCGCCAACTCCCAAAATATTCAGCCATCTCCACATTTATACTCATAGACAAATGGGAAATGGATCTGGAAACACCCAATTCCAAACATCTCCTGCCAAGCAGGTGTATGCTCAAAATCTCCATAGGCAACAAGAGCATAGTCCATAATTGTTGGGTCGTGCGAGACGTCACTTCTGCCTTTTACTTAGGCAGTGACATTCTCAATCGCTTTGCCATTAGTTTGGACCTAATAAACTTCAAAGCTTGGTCCCGATTAGCGGATAATACTATGGGCTTTTATGACCCAGAGAAAACATTTAGGTCAGCTCAACTGCTGCCTTATGCCATTGAAATTCAGATTGGAGAGGGAGTCACCATCCCAGAAAGGACCCGACAATTCTCCCTGGAAGTGAAAGTTAAAAGAGGACAGAAACTGAAAAACCCTGACGGCTATATTCATCTAAATGCTTACTTCTAACAGCAAGGGTTGGGGGTAAACCCAACACCACTAGTCAACATAGAACATGACACCATTCCAATAGAGGTGGATAACAGCGACTTAAAGAGTATCACTCTAGCCACAGGCACCATTATTGGAATGGCTGTTGATGACCGACATTTCTCCATAGATTTGGGCAATGAACTGTTAGGACCAATCCCCAAGGACTGTTTTGACAGTGATAGTGATGGCAACACAACACCAGACAGGATTTTTACCCAGCATGGGGGGAACTTCCTGGTGTACACTTCCTGCCCTTATGGTAAGGAAGATGTGACCTGTGACTTCAGGAGGGATGAGGTGATTTTCCAAGTCCGGGAGGACTGCCTTCCCCACCTGAAGCCACCACTACAAATCAGCACTTTGACCAGGGACTTCTCCACCCAGCTGGAGGAGGCCGCTGAGATAGCAAAACCGGAAGTCTTTGCAGGCTTCAGACAGATGGTTGAAGAGAGAGTCAACCTAGCTGATGCCTATGAGACTCTGGAGCAAAGGCAAAAATTGAAACAAGTTTTCTTGGGTTTTCAAGGTCTCTTTGCAGTGGACTCATATGACTGTGGTCGCACCGACATCCACACAACAACAATTCCCATGGACTCTGGCATGACTCCAGTGTTTGTGAAGCAATATCACTTGCCTCTCGCATCAATGGAGTCCCGTACTGAAATAATTAAGAACCTTGAGTCCCGTGGGATAATCTTTCCAGTCCACAGCACCTTCAATAATCCCGTGCTGGGGATTTTGAAGCCAAACGGCCAGTGGAGACTCTGCGCCGACCTTAGGGAGCTCAACAAACGGATCCATACTTCCCGATGGCCTCTTCCTTACATTGACCAAGGGCTGGCCCAGATCCAGGGGTCATAGGTATTCACTGCAATAGACCTGACCAATGGATACTGGACTGTACCTGTCAGTAGGGAGGACCAATACAAGCTGGCCTTCACCTTTGGGGGGCAGCAGTACACATGGACCCTACTCCCTTCGGATACATCAACTCCGGCAATTAATTCAACATTTTCTACATAAGGCCATGCCCGACCTGGGTGAAAGGGGTAACTTGGCTTATGTAGATGAGGTTCTCATCAAAAGCTCGACTGTGGAGGGACATATAGAGGAGATCCGTTATGTTCTGACACAGTTGAGGGCCGCTGGAGCAAAACTTTCCTTTCAAAAGGCACAGTGGTGTAGAACCAGTGTACATTTCTTGGGGTATGAGATTACTCCTCAGGGTCTCTGTCCCCAGGAAAAGAAAGTGAAAGCACTCCAGAAATTGAAAGACCCCACAACTCTGCGGGAACAAAAAAGCCTCGTTGGACTGACTAATTACACCAGAAAGTTCATTGAGGACTACTCAGAGATCACAAGACCCCTGATTCAACTTTTGAAGGGGGGGTCAAGTGGGAATGGGGTCCAGAACAAGCCAAGGCAGTAAGACAACTCAAAAGAAGCCTCTCACAAGCGCCTTGCCTAGCTTACCCTGTCAAAAACAAGGAGTTCATCTTGGAGACAGGGTTCTCTAATACATGCTTGACTGCAGTATTATACCAAAAGCATAACAAGGTCAACAAAGTAATCTCCTATGCGAGTAAAACTTTATCCTCTGTGGAGGAAAAATTCAACGATTGTGAGAAGGCACTCCTGGAAACGGTGTGGGCATTGAAGAATTACCGCCCGTTCATCCAGGGGGAACACATCATAGTGGAGACTCCACACCAGCCTCTGCAATGTCTCCAAAGTGACAGAATCCAGGCCGGAAATGTGAGTAATTCCCAAATTACTTCCTGGATTCTGTCAATGCAAGGCTTTCCTGTGGAGGTCAGATATGGCCAAAACAAGAAGAGTCCCCTCGCGCAAGGTCTGGCTGACTTGCATGATTGTTGCAGAGAAAACTGTCTCGAGGATGAGAGTCTAAAAATTAAGGACAACATGGAGGCATACCTCAATTCCCCACACAAAGTCTTTGAAGAAGACAAGTGTGAGGGAATGCCCACTGTCTATGTGGATGGATCCTCCTACCATGTTGACAACAAGGGGGAAAAAGAACTTGTGGCCGGCGTAGGGAATGCATGGGTGAATGAGACTCCAGAACCTTCCGCTGGGTACAAGATTGGTCCTCGAAGTAGTCAAGTGGCAGAGTTGATGGCTGTGCATCAAGCCATCCTCACTGCTGTCCAACATCAACTCCACAAACTGGTCATAATCACAGATTCGGATTATGTACGGAACGTGTTCGTGGAGCACCTGGTTAACTGGAAAACCAGAGGCATGCTATGTGCTAATAATAAACCCTTGAAACATGGGAAATTAATTCAAAACATTGATGATCTGGTCACCTCGAATGGGATGACCATCTACTGGAAAAAGATCAAGGGTCATTCCAAAGTAGAGGGGCCAGACAAAACTGGAAATGACTTAGCTGATCAGCTGGCCAAAACCGGGGCCTTCCAATGGGATCTAATTGAGATGGAGTCCCTGTTGGGGGAAATCCAGATCACTGCTATCACTAGGTTCCAGACAAATGAACTCTCAACTGCACAATGGAGTAAGGAGACCCCAGATGCTGATTTGATTACGGCTCAAAAAGGGGATCCAATAATTGGTAAGTTTTATCAACACATTGAGGACCCTCAGAACTTTCCCCTGACAGATACTGATTACATAGGGAAAGAGGACCTCAGAGTGTTGATGAAATGTCCAAAAATGTTCCGAATCCAAGACGGTTTGTTGGTAAGGAAATCCCTAGGTGGCCATGATCAGTGGGTGGTCCCTACCTCATTCCGAAGCCTGATGTTAAGTCACACCCATGATGCGGCCACAGACGGTCATAGGGGGTTTCATACAACACTTGAAATCTTAAAGAGAGGTTGCATACTGGCCACACATGGGGCAGGACCTCGACCAATCCTTGAAGGGGTGTCTTCTGTGTGCACAATTTCAGCCAACATCCCCCACACACCGTGCGCCTCTCCAAAAGAGGGGGATGACACTGCCTTGGTTAGATTTACAAGTCGATTATATCGGGCCCGTGATTCACTCCTATATGGGAAACAAGTACATGTTGACCGTGACATGCTTGTTTACTAAGTGGGTGGAATGTCTCCCGGCCCCAAATTGCAAGGCAGAAACAGCAGCTGCCCTGATGATCAACCACATCTTCTCGCGTTTTGGACTACCCCAAAGGATCGAGTCAGACCGAGGTAGCCACTTCACTTGCAAAGTAATGACAAAGATGTGGGAGATACTTGGGGTCAAAAGGAAGCTACACATTGCTTACCGGCAAGCCTCTAGTGGTGCAGTAGAGAGATACAACAAGACAATTGTGAGCATATTAAAAAAGTTTTTGGCAGATTCTGGGCCAACTTGGGATATTCGATTACCTCTTGTCCTAATGGCCATCAGATCTACCCCTTCATCTACAACTAAAATGTCACCGTTTGAGCTGAGGACTGGACGCAGGATGGTGCTTCCCCAGCATCTGCTCTACAGAACCCAAGAGCAGACATTGATCAATGCCTCCACAACTCATGAGTATGTTGAAAATCTAAGAAAACACCTTCAACATGCTTTTGCCTATGCTCAGCGAAATCTAGCAAGATCTGCAGACAGCATGAAGACCCACTATGACTTAAAGACTACTAGAAAAGAATGCAATGTAGGAGACCGGGTATACTTATACAATTTCCAAAGGAACCAGGCCAAACAGCGCAAATGTTTGCCTACCTGGAGGGGTCCTTTGAAATTGTAGACAAAATCTCAGCAGTCGCCTACAAAATCTGCATCCCCAAAGGCAGTTTGGCAGAGGGGGAAGATAAGTGGGTCCATATTAACCAACTGAAGTGTTGCCATCCTAGGCACACCCTGCAGCAACTGGAGGAGTCTTCTGGAACCCGAGAGGGGGTCACTCCAGCTCCCTAGAATTCCCAAAATAAAAAAAATATTCCATCTATGTAGTAAATAAATTGCTAATAGAAAAATATGTCCTGATTTGTCAAAATGTATGTGTCCGCCCCACTACATTAATAGTGGTGGGGAAATGTCTACAAATATGTTTTTGCTTTATCATCCTAGGATTGGAAACAATGGAGACTAAAACTAAGGAGGACCACCCAGGGACCAGAAGCAATGATCCTAGGGGCCCTGGGTATCGTTCAATACTCACATCAGGACTGGGCGAGGAGAACTGGTCGATCCACCCCTGATGGAAGAAAAGATGATGAACTTTGTCATTTTTGGAACCAAAACAAAAGAGACTGATCATCCCAGTCTTGTGACTTCTCAATGATGGACGACCAACGCCAAATCACAAGGGGGGGCTTGTGGGATGTTCTGACCCAGTAGTCTCTGCCCTGCTACATCACTGTGTGCTGCTTTCATCAAAAACAACAGAATGGCCGCCAAAAAGCCTTATGTGTGCTAAGAATCTCTGAGAAGTGCGCAGGGAAACCTGAAAAATAGGCCGCCAATCCATTTTGCCTATGTCAGTGGTAACACAGGAGACCACACTGCCAAACCTGGCATTGGGCTCCCCGCAGAGTGACATGAAACTACTTGAAAAGGCAATGTTGCATTGCAAGGAAAACCCAGAAGTGCTTTAAAATCCGTTTTTCCTTGGCTGTTGAAAGTGCAAAATCATGGTTTCCAAACATCAGAAAAAGATCCAACATCCTTAATGGGTGTTAAACATCATTTTATTTAAAGAATCCACCTAAGCACAATGTCAGGAGAAGCACATTTCATCACAAAAATATCCCCATTCAGAAATGTGCTTGCCTGGAAAAATAGGTCAAAATATGGGTGCAGTACCGCCACCTGCCTGTTTCAAAGCTGTCAATTACTTATACTGGCAGTTTAAAACTTGTTTCTTAAAATCAAATTGTGGAAAAGAAGAGACTTGCCATCAAAAGCAATATAGGTTGCTGCAATTCAATTTCTATGTTTTAAAAAGACTGGAATGAAGAAATCTGTGGGTTTATGTGCTGAAAATATAAGGTTTATTTTAGCAAAAGACAATGTTGAACAAAGTGTTTTACAGTGAAATGATACCAGCCAGAGAACTTCAAAGGCACATTCCACAGTTTGCTCCAAACAAAGGGCATCTTCCCCTGGCTCTCTGCTCAGGAACTGTCATTGAGTTGTTAATGGAGGTGGGAGGAGATTTTGGCCTGTTGCTCTGGGAGAGAAACAAAAGACTTCCTCGGTTGAAAGAAAATGCAAATTCGGGTGTCAACAGAAACCAACTGCTAGCAGGAAGAAAGCCTGGGAGTGCGCTGGGACCAGCAAAACCATGGAGGTGGGGCCTTACATATTTGTGTATCTTAGATTACAAGAAAATATCTTTTTGGAAAAAGTCTCATAGAGAACTGTGTAAAACTGGTTAAAGTCTGTAATTTATAGGTTGTTAATATGAAAATGCGGCTGACAGTTTGAGACTACTCTGAACTCTGTGCAATGTTCAGAGACAGGACTACCGAAATGTTGATGTTGTAGCGATTGTGATAATGCTAGAAATATGAAACTTCACAGGATTATGCCCAGATGTCATGCGCATGTATGGAGAAAAATGTGGACAGATCTGACACTGGGTTCCCCACCAAAAGTGTGAACAACTGTTAATTTTTAACCAAAGCTCGCACTAAAATCAGACTCGGACGGATACATGCTCTACTATATTTGTGATGTGAATATGTATGATTAGCTACTTGGTGATATTGTAAATATGATTTATGTGAAAAATAGATATACTGTACTGAAACAAAGGGGAGGAAATCCTTGGATTGTAAACTGCAGCATCACTATGACACTAGATTTCCTTCTCAAATCAGGAGAGGGGAAATACTCTGACCAATCAGATTCCTAGAGGGTGGGGTTAGTATAATCAGCCTACCCACCCCTTTGGGAAATACATAAATAGGGACTGTTTAGGACCTAGAGACACACAGATTACCCATCAACTGATTTACTGGCGAAGCGCTCTGCAGGAGGAACCCAGATCCAAGACTCCAGAACTCTAAAAGCAGAAGGCCCAATTCCAAAGCTGAACCCTTCTCAGCTGGCCTTTAAAATCTTGCAACCTGATTTTAACCCCAGACTTCCAAGGGGCACACAACAAATTGAACAGCCTGGCTGTTCTGATTCTGCTTCTTGCCAAGAACTCTTGCCAGAACCCAGAGATCCAAACCAGTAGATCAGAGCTTTAACCAGATAGCGGTAACCCAGAACCAACCGTCAGATCCAGTTCAGAGGCCGTGCAGAGACCAGGTGCCGTGCTGAGTGCAGAACCAAGCGCCTGAATCCTGTCCGGTGGGCTAGCAGATTCCAGTCCAAAACCTTTGACCAGATCTTTGACGGGCCTATTCCAAACCATAGTTGTGAGTATCTAGCATAGAATTGTCCATAGCCAATCTCTTAGCTTTAAGTAATCCAATCCAAAACCATTCTAGCATATCCATAACTGCATTGTAGAATCTCTTTTGTCTTTTCTGAATCTTTCCCTCATCCATATAGTCCTTTGTTAATTATAGTGATGAATTCATCTTTGCGCTAATATATTTGCTGAAGAAAGACAAGTGTCTTGGCGGGCAAAAATCAGAGCAGAGGCGCTGCTGTTCTGGTTGCTGTCCCGTTGGGTATCTTGCATCTTCATAGCCTCCTTAAGTGTAAAGAAAATCTGTTTGTAGAAAAGTGCATCTTTCATTTGAAAATCTTGACTCTTTTTGAGAAAAATCGACCTTTACTAAAACCTTCATAACTTCTGAACCGTACATGCTAGAATCGAAATTTAAATGTCAGATTAACATCCTCGTCTTTCAAACGGAAACTGCATTCCAACTCCTTATAGTTTTGCCGCAGTCATGTTTCTCGCTGAAATGTTTGCAGCGGATTTGCATTTGGCTCAAATTCAACACGTGTAAAATAGCTTTTCTTTGCATCTGACCTCAGAATTCAGTTTCAAATCTCCTAGTTATTCAATCATCATTGCTAGTGTTTACCGGAAACTATCCAAAGCGGCTCCCTCTAGTTTTTAATCCAATTTAGAGAATTAAATCCATTTTCAATGTTTTTCCCATTCATTACAAGCCACATTCAAAAGCATTTGACCTGTTTCGAAATCATTCCTGTTTCTCTCTGCTTGCTAGGGGGGGGAATTGGGATTGAAACTGTATTTGTTGAGTGTGTTTATTTGTGAAACCTGTTTTCACTCCTTCCATCTCTATATTGCATATTAGGGGGGATTGAGTAGTATCAGGGGAAAGAGTGATTACATTGCATTTGATTGAACACACAAGAGTATTATTTCTGTGCTGCATTAATTTCCTATCATTGCATTTGACTGAACCCACACAAGGTTTTATTCTATGCTACATTATTCTTCTCATCCATGCTCATTCTGATTAAAGAGATTGTTGATTGTTGTGAGATCACCCAATTCTGATCATTGTATAAATATTAATAGTGTGATATCTAGATATTGCTCAAATTCATAAAAGTGTGATATATATATTGTTCAAATTCCTAAAATAAATCTTTTAACTTTGCAAAACAACCTTCTTCTTGGTTCAGTGAGACCGGGGGGATTCAAAGAGAGGGGCGTGATATAAGGGTACATTATTCAGAAATAAAATAACTTATAGACAGAAATATATAATTAAGGGTTCCAGCTGTGCATCACACGCTAGGCATTGACTTAGGTGGAATGCTGGGTTGAAACCACTTACAACATCTAAGGCCTCATTGCAAGCTTGGATGTATATTAGTTTCTCATTGGCAGCCCATTATCTGTAGGACACGCTCTGAGCTAATTCTATACACATGGGGCCTCATTACGACCCAGGCGGTAAGTTACCGCCTGGGTCGTACCTTTACCACCATGGCGTAAACTACGTTTACGCCATGGTGGTTGGCGGACTTACCGCCCCATTCCGAGGTTGGCGGGGCGGTAAGTCCCCAATCCCCATTTACCCTTCCCCATTCCCATTTTTGCCCCATAGGGCATAATGGGAGTGGGGAAGGCGTTAATTACGCCACCGTAAATTACGGTGGCGTAATTAACATCAAGGTCCCTTAGCGCCATGGATTTTAACACCTGCTATAAGCAGGTGTTAAAACCTCCATGGCGCTAAGGGACCTCGGAATCAGGCGGTAAGGGTCGGCGCTGTTTACGCCGCCGTAAACCCCTTACCGCCTGAGTCGTAATGAGGCCCATGGTGTAATATACTCATCATAGCAGAAAATGTGACGGCGGAATAATACTTTGCAACTGTGAAAAATTCAACCATCTGCACGGGGTACACGCATAGTCGCAATGTACTCTGGGAATACACAGTCTACAGCAGCCATCTTCCCTTTTCATATTCAGCTCGAATGTGACAGCCCCAGGTACATCAAAGCATCTCAAGGTGGGGGAAGGCACATCTTCCTCCAGCATGGGCAGCCTAATTTAAATAACAAAGGCCCATGAATCAGTTTTCCTTTGTCCTCGGGCTGATGGAAGTGCACACTAATGAGAGATAATTGAAACAAGCGTGAAGGGGCTTGGCTGCAGGAATAAACAACAGGAAAAGTGGGGCGAACACCCCCTTTGGTATGCAATGTGTCAACTTGAAGCTAGTTCCCACCCCTCTGTATGAAAGGCAGTGAAATGCATATCTCGGTCCACTATTTACCGTAGGCAAACCCCTGCAGAGCTGACCCCTTTCGGAGGGGAGAAGTATGTGGTTTGGGGGAGACAGGAAGTCTGCACCCAGCACACACTTCAGGAGAACCCCACACTTCAATTAAGAGTCACAGAGGGCTCAGTTAGCCAGAGAGACACTTTGATCTAAAGCAGACAGGGAGATGGGTGGGACTTAGGTATATGTTGTCACCCCCTTGTCTGTCCTGTTGCAGAGCACGCTGGACCTGGCCTCATGCATAACAGAAGATTGTTGGTGGGGACCCAGGATTGGTTCATTAAGGTGGGCCTAGCCTTCACCAATCACTGGGGCCCTCACTTAGCAGATCATCTGAATACTTTGAAAGGAGTAAGAAGAAGGACTCATTTAGACCTGAGCTGAAGTTACAGTCTACCTTACATCTTCCACCAGTGAAGGAAGGCCAGCAGTTCCAAGAGGGAAGCAAGATCCCTCCCCTAAACATCTCCCAGGGAAGAGAAGGAGATACCGGACTCAGAGGACCTGTCCAGCAGCTCCGAAACTGGTAACCAACCGGCACACAGCATGCCCTGCTATGTTCTGCCAGCAAGCCTCCTAGGTGGGAAGTGCCGCAGAGTCTCTGGACAAAGGGCAAGGCCATTGACTGCAATCACTCTCCTGAGCTTTGGGCCGTCCACCTTGAAAGGACGATGCAAGCCCTGCAAAGAAGCTGGGAGGATTGACACACAAGCATCACCCAGTGTCCATCTTTTAAGGACCTTTTTGAGACATTCGAGCCCTCACCCGCAGCTGGCTGCACCGCCGACTGTTGTCACGCCTCAGTCATAAGAGCGATCTGAGGTGCCTCGACCAGCATCCCAGATCCTCCAACCAGCACAGAGACAACGATTCTTGGCCCCAGGCCGCCGCGCCGGACAGCCTGCAGACGTCAGTCCAGCGTCACTTGCCGAACTGCCTGCCACCTGTTGCCCGCAGCTGTCTCCTGCCACTAACTCTGTCTCGAGGACTGTGAAACACACTGGAACCACCTCAATGCTGTCAAGCACTGTCATGATGCCTACCCCCGGGCATCCAGACCAAGTCCATCAACCCCGGAAGCAGGCATCATGTTACCTGGAGCAAATCCAGCAACCCCTGTTAGGGGCTATCTGGGTACAGTCCTGGCGCCTATGGCGCCATGCTCATATGGGACATCAGTCCTGGCACCATAGGCGCCAGGCTCATATGTTAAAACTTACCTGATGCAGACGATGCTGCAAGGGATCCAAGCATCCAAGCCCATGTGAGGCTTGAAGGGACTATTTTATTTTAGGGACTATTTTGTTACTCGGGTGTGGCTATGGAGGAATACTTACCTGGGACTACTTTGAAGGCTATTTAAACCACGCCCGAAGAGCAGCACATGCTTCGCATTATTCTGCATCCAGCAGCGTAACGCTCACCGTGTCTGCAGTCAGCATCCAGCATCCTGCCACGCCCGCCTCGAGTCCAGAGTGCCTAGAAAGAAGGGAAAGAAGAAGAAAGGTTAGAACAAGAACTTTACTGGATTTCTTACCTGATTTCGGATTCAGCGCATCTTCGAACCAGAAACAGACTTCATTTTAAACGCGTCGCATCACCAGCAGCAGCGCCGCGCCATACTCACCGTTCCTCACAGCATCTCTACGATCCGGTGCTGTCTCCATCACCTGGTTGCCGCATTCCAGCGCCTAAGGGGGACAGGAAAACAACAAGGTGAGCAAAGGGAACAAACAAGGACAATCTCTTGCCACCATATGCTTACCTGATTTACCGCAGGAGGTATTATCCACCAGCACGCCAAATCTTCCTACGCTGCACCTGCAAGAAAAGAGAAAGCAGCAAGTTAAACCTTGGCATCATTTACCGGACAGTGTTACAAAACACAGAGTCTTACCTGAACGCTTTCAGCTGCCACAAGACGATCGTCTTTTGGGTCTAAACTGCAAAAGAAACAACGAATTGGACAAGAGTGATAAATCGGACATTTTGAACTCATTAGAACTATATACATACGGCCTTTTGCCCGGAGGTTTGGAGCCAAGATTTGTCCAGAACTCTTCCAATATCCTCAAGCCAGTGAAGTAACTGGCCATCAACGCACCCCTGCATTCTTCGCAGGATGGAGAGCTCATCATACAAAACTATAAGGTGAGCTTTGTGAAAGGGAATGTCAGAAGTGATAAGTGGGGACGCAGTGAGGTGTTGATACTCAAATCCACGGGTGGCTAATTCCCTTTCACCGTCTTTAGGAGACTACTTCTATGGGTCAAGCAGACGAAGCTAGGTGGGCCAGTCCAGTCAGTCATCTCTGCACTACGCATCACGTTGGTGGAGACCGTGGCTGTCCAGTTCCGCTCAACACCCCTTTGGGAGCCAGGTGAGCATAACAGAACGCAAAGCCCTCCTACAAATTCTCACCCGGGTGTCATGGAGACCTCAGAAACTGACCAGCTGGCACAATTATTAGGGGAATTTAGGGCTGAATTACATAAAGCTCGCCAAGAAACTAATACACTCAGGAGAGAGTTGATTGTTTCGAAGGAACACACTGATGATCTTGCTAGACAATTACTGCAAAACCAAGCGGGGCAAGCACCCCTACCGGGACTCGGGGGGATTCCAAACCCTGTTTCTCCAAGCAACCCTGTGCAAGTGATTTTACCAGGCAATATCCCTTTAGCCCCGCCAGAACGCTTTGCGGGGGACCCGAAAAGATTCGCCGTGTTCATGAACCAATGCCGTTTGCACTTTTTATGCAGACCTGGGGCCTTTCCAAACAATCAAGCCAAAGTAGCCTTCGTATTAACATATCTCAGCGGCAGTGCAGTGAGTTGGTCAATCCCACTAGTCAATCAGGATGACCCTATTCTTCGGGATTTTCAGGGTTTTCAAATGAGCATGGAAAGACTATTTGCCCGGCACTCTCAAGGACAGGCCCTGGATAACGAACTTTTGTCCCTACGACAGGGTAACCAAGACCTTCTAACCTACATAGCAACCTATAATAGGTTGGTGGTGGAAACTGGATGGTCCGACGAACAACGGATTACGTTGTTTCATCGGGGTCTTCGAGGAGAACTCAAAGATGTTTTGGCTCAAGTTGTGAACCCACCTCAAGACTATCCTGAATATATAGACTTAGTGGTCCAGTTAGATCACAGACTTCAGAATCGAAAGGCTGATCGAGCCAGGTTCGAGAACCGGGTGTTTGTTAAACCCAACGCTACCCCCAAAGGAACAGATGTCTCAGAACCCATGCAAATCAGAGGAGTTAAAGGACCCTTGACACAGAAGGAAAGAGAAAAAAGGTGGCAAATGCAATTATGTCTATACTGTGGAACTTCGGGACATTTTCTACGGGATAGCCCTGTAAAACCACCCAAGAAGGTGGTAGGAGCTGCTGATAAAAGCCATATGGAGCCTGACTCGGGAAACGCCCACACCCGACAAGCGTAGAGGTCCGCTTGCCGAGCTTGAAGAAGGATACTCAGACCTCGCATTTCATCATACCAATGGTCCTTATAGATCCAAGGCAGCCATCACATTTGCACGCAGTTAGGGCATACATTGATTGCGGGCCATAGGAAACTATGTGGACCATGAATTGGCTTCTAGGATGAATCTACCTCTCTGCAGAAAGACCACTTCGGATGTCATCACCACAGTCGATGGAACTGAAATTGCCTCTTGGCCTGTAACTCATTCCACCGCAGAGATGACATTATTGGGTCAGGATGGGCATCGAGAGACTATTGTGTTTGATTTAATCAAAGCCCCGCAGTTCCAAATAATACTGGGGATACCTTGGTTGGAAACACATAATCCTTGTGTTGATTGGCGAGAGAAGATAATAACCTTCCCGGATTGTGCACATACTTGTTACCCAATAAAAACCTTGAACAAGAACCTGGCCACAGTCGCTACTCCAGTTGTGCAGTTACCGCACGAATATCAAGAATTCCAGGATGTTTTCCAAAAAGAACAGGCAAACACCTTACCACCTCACAGATCATACGATTGTCAAATTGATCTCATACCTGGTGCACAACCTCCATGTAGTGGGATCTACGCACTTACGGAACCCGAGAACCTTCACTTACGACAATACTTGGACCAATACCTTGCCAATGGCTTCATTCGTCCATCCAAGTTCCCTGCATCTTCAGCTTTGTTCTTCATGCCAAAAAAGAAAGGTGACCTCAGAACGTGCATAGACTACCGCGCCTTAAATCAGATCACGGTTAAGAACCGATACCCATTGCCTCTGATCCCAGAATTACTAGACCAAGTAAAGGACGCTTGCATCTACACTAAATTAGATCCCCGAGGGGCATACCATCTGGTACGTGTAAAGAAAGGCGATGAATGGAAGACTGCTTTTCGCACTAAGTACGGGTCATTCGAATACCAGGTGATGCCCTTCGGGTTGTGCAATGCACCAGCAGCCTTCCAGTATTTTATGAACGATGTCCTGCGTGAACTCATTGACGTCTGTGTTGTCGTATACATAGACAATATTCTAGTGTACTCCTCTTCAGAATCTGACCATGTGAAGCACGTTCGTGCAGTCCTTGAGAAACTACGCCAGCACAAGTTATCTGCAAAATTGGAAAAATGCGTTTTCCATACTACAGAAGTTGAATTTCTTGGATTTATCCTGACTCCAAAAGGGGTTCGAATGGACTCTCAAAAGGTGGACGCAATTCTCAAATGGCCATCACCCAGTTCAGTTAAAGGAGTACAAAGCATGCTCGGATTTGCTAATTTCTATCGCAGATTCATTCGGATTTCTCACACGTTGTACATCACAGCGCTCTTGCAAAAAAACAAACGCTTCCTGTGGACTGAAGAAGCTGAGAATGCCTTCCAAGAACTGAAAGCGAAATTCACGTCTGCACCTATATTAAAGCATCCTCGTCCTGAACTCCCATACATAGTTGAAACCGACGCATCCAGTTTAGCCATGGGAGCTGTCCTGTCCCAGAAGGATCCTGAAACCGGGCAACTTCACCCAGTAGCATTGTGGTCCAGAAAGTTCTCGGCACCCGAGTTAAACTATGCGGTTACCATTAAGGAGCTATTAGCTATCAAATCCGCCTTCAAGGCTTGGCGGCATTATCTTCTCGATGCCAGGCATACCATTACTGTAATCACTGATCACCGGAACCTGCAGTATTTAAAGACAGCCAAAGCACAATCATCACGCAAACTTCGATGGGCATTGTTCTTTGCTGAGTTCGATTTCATGATCACTTATCGACCAGGCTGTAAAAATGGCAAGGCAGATGCCTTATCCCGAATAGGAATGGAAGAAGCATATACGAACCCGGAGCCGGTGCCTATAATTTCCGAACAAAGAATTCTTGGCATAACTACTCTACATACCCTAGAAGATATTCAGGTAAAGATCCAACAACTCTTCGATCCAACAGCCCTGCAGGACTGGGTAAAGAAAGGCTCAGACTACTCTGTCATCAATGACCTACCTTATTATCAAGGGTGTCTATATCTACCACATAAGGAACTACAAGAACTAGTCATCTCCAATTATCATGACACCTTGATGGAAGGACACCCAGGTATCGCAAAAACTGAAGCTAAAATTAAGAGACAATTCTGGTGGCCCACCTGGCGAAAAGACGTAAAGTAATTTGTAATGTCCTGTGGCATTTGCGCCCAAAACAAAAGTCAGAAGAAAAAACCGGCTGGCCTTTTACAACCCTTGGATATTCCACCTACACCATGGCACACCTTATCGTTAAACTTTATTACAGACCTACCTCCGTGTAATGGATTTAACACCATTCTCGTTATTGTGGATCTTTTTTCCAAAATGGCCCACTTTATTCCTTTAAAGGGATTACCTTCTGCTTCAATTCTGGCCAAGGAGTTTCTGGAAAACATTGTTCGAATACACGGATTTCCCTCCGTATTGGTTTCTGACCGAGGTAGTCAATTCATTTCACATTTCTGGAAGAAATGTTGTCAATTGGCGCAAATCGACGTGAGGTTATCGACCAGTCACCATCCCCTGACCGATGGTCAAACGGAGAGGACCAACCAGACTCTTGAACAGTACCTGCGTTGTATGTTACACCAGACTGAAAGTAATTGGAAGGACATTCTATGGATCTCCGAATATGCATACAATAACTCTGTACATTCTGGAACTGGACAAAGCCCCTTTTATACCATATACGGGCACCACCCTCGAACCTCACAACTTGACTCGCCTCAACACTTAGAAATGCCCGCAGTGAACCATCTGCACGCTACTATTACACAAGCCTTTAAGGAAGCAACTGAACATTTGAAACATGCAAAAGAAAAGTACAAGAAAAACGCTGATCAGCATCGAAGTGATGCTCCACAATACCAAATTGTGGATCAAGTTTGGTTGGCCACAAAACACATACCTCTAAAAGGAAAGCGGACCTTTAACCCCAGATATTTGGGACCTTATCTTATTAAGGCCATTATCAAGCCGGTGGCCGTCAAATTGGAATTACCTGCTAGTATGCAAATTCACCCCGTCTTCCATGTGTCACTTCTGAAGCCAGTACAACCTGGGACAAGACTAACCAAGCCACCTGACCCCATCCTTATAGACAGGGAACCCGAATTTGAAGTGAAAAGTATCCTGGACTCCAAAATGGTTAAGTCAAGACTTTTTTATTTAATTGACTGGAAAGGTTACGGACCACAAGAACGGTCATGGGAACCTAGTGACCACGTTCATGCACCTAGGTTGGTGAGAAGATTCCACAGGATTTTCCCAGACAAACCAAGGCCAAGGGGAGGAACGACTTTAGGAGGTGCCTTGGGGGGGAGTGCTGTCATGATGCCTACCCCCGGGCATCCAGACCAAGTCCATCAACCCCGGAAGCAGGCATCATGTTACCTGGAGCAAACCCAGCAACCCCTGTTAGGGGCTATCTGGGTACGGTCCAGGTGCCTATGGTGCCAGGCTCATATGGGACATCAGTCCTGGCGCCATAGGTGCCAGGCTCATATGTTAAAACTTACCTGATGCAGACCATGCTGCAAGGGATCCAAGCATCCAAGCCCATGTGAGACTTGAAGGGACTATTTTATCTTAGGGACTATGTTGTTACTCGGTCGTGGCTGTGGAGGAATACTTACCTGGGACTACTTTGAAGGCTATTTAAACCACGCCCGAAGAGCAGCACATGCTTCGCGTTATTCTGCATCCAGCAGCGTAACGCTCACCGTGTCTGCAGTCAGCATCCAGCATCCTGCCACGCCCGCCTCGAGTGCAGAGCACCTAGAAAGAAGGGAAAGAAGAAGAAAGGTTAGAACAAGAACTTTACTGGATTTCTTAACTGATTTCGGAATCAGCGCATCTTCAAACCAGAAACAGACTTCATTTTAAAATGCTTACCTGATTTACCGCAGGAGGTATTATCCACCAGCACGCCAAATCTTCCTACGCTGCACCTGCAAGAAAAGAGAAAGCAGCGAGTTAAACCTTGGCATCATTTACCGGACAGTGTTACAAAACACACACTCTTACCTGAACGCTTTCAGCTGCCACAAGACGATCATCTTTTGGGTCTAAGCTGCAAAAGAAACAAGAAATTGGACAAGAGTGATTAATCGGACATTTGAACTCATTAGAACTATATACTTACAGCCTTTCGCCCATAGGTTTGGAGCCAAGATTTGTCCAGAACTCTTCAAATATCCTCAAGCCAGTGAAGTAACTGGCCATCAACGCGCCCCTGCATTCTTCCCAGGATGGAGAGCTCATCATACAAAACTATAAGGTGAGCTTTGTGAAAGGGAATGTCAGAAGTGATAAGTGGGGACGCAGTGAGGTGTTAATACTCAAATCCACGGGTGGCTAATTCCCTTTCCCCGTCTTTAGGAGACTACTTCTATGGGTCAAGCAGACGAAGCTAGGTAGGCAAGTCCAGTCAGTCATCTCTGCACTACGCATCACGTTGGTGGAGACCGTGGCTGTCTAGTTCCGATCGACACCCCTGTGGGAGCCAGGTGAGTGTAACAAGCACCAAGAACTTCTTCAACACCAGGACATTGTGGTTCTGTCCCCCTGGTTCCTCTCCAAAGGCCCTTACAGACAGTTACGACCCTTTGCCCCCTTGGTGCTGAAACCAATTAACCTTGAACTGTAAGACTGATTACTTTACCAACTACCCTCCTGTCAGTATCCAGAGTGCTTCCCTTTCATTCTTGAAACTGCCTGTCCTCTGTGTTCCTTTAAAGGGTGGGTGTATTTTGTAGTGTGTTAGAACTGTCTGTTGCATTAATAATAAAGTCGATATTTTTATACAACCTTGACTGGACAGTCCCTTTTGTCATTGGGTGATTGTATTTTAACTATGTTGCAACTCACCATTGATCCATGGCCTTGTGGAGATAAGCCTGCTTTTCCATTCACGTTACCATAATTGGACAAGGAGTGTGATGCTGGAAATGCATCGGAGGGACAGGGCCTCCAAATCATTGTCCTTTATTGGTTTTTATCATGTGTTCTGTCTTGTTTTCCGTGCAGAAGTTCATGTGGGACTCCTAGCGGTGCGGCTCTTCCTGTATTTGTTTGGTGAACAAGCCCTTGGGATACCCTTATGGCACCCCTGGGTGGGTGTACGACCCTGTACTCCTACTGTATGTTTTTGGGCACCTGTGTGTGGCCGACAGAGCAGGGTATGGGCTGGTGGCAGCTCTGTGCTGAATTGACAGGTGCCCTGAGTGTCCTCCATTTTGGGATGCCCAGGCCCTGTCATTGGAATCGGTGGATTCCTGATGGAGACAAGATGGCCCCCATGGCCTCTTGCTTTCCATCCCCTGTTACCTTGTTTCCCTAAGTCCTGGGAACCCCTGTCTCTGTCCCTTCCCCCTTACTGGCTGTTTCGTGGAAGTTCGATTTATGGTATTGTGGGAAAGTCCGGCAAGACCGGCTGGAGCCTTCCCAATGACTGTGGCCCTCATTACAAATCAGGCGTTAAGGGTTTAACACTGATTCACACTTTAACGCCTGCTTTTTGCAGGCATTAAAGTCCAAGGCGCTAAGCGACCTTGGTGCTAATTGCGGCACAGTAATTTACGGTGCCGTAATTAGCGCCTTCCCCGTCCCTATTATGCCCTATCGGGCAAAAATGGGAATGGGGAAGGGCAAATGGTGAATGGGGAATTACCGCCCCACTCACCTTGGAATGGGGCGGTAATTCCGCCATCCGCCATGCCGGACTCCGGCATGGACCATGGTGCTAATAGCACCATGGTCCAGCGCCGGACTTGTAATGAGGGCCTGTATGTTGTGGGTATGCTTGTGGGGTGGGACCTGGGTGAATGGAGTGTGTGATGAATATGCATTCCATGTTATGGGTGTCTAGTGTCTGGTGTTTGACACAATGGCCCTCATCAGAAGCTTGGAGGTAACCATGCCGCTTTTAGCAGCATGGTTGCCTCCTTACTGCAATCTGGGCCTGGGTTCCTCGAATGAGGAATTACCGGGCCATCGCAACCTTGGCAGACCCGGTAATTCCCCATCCGAGGAACCCGGACCCGGTCCAGCCCCCATAGGGCTCAATGGGAATGGGGATGGAGCTAACAACGGGCCCGTTAATGACGGGCCCGTTGTTAGCTCCCTGGTGTCCTCGCGGGACCCGGTATGGACGCATGGTTTTTCCAGGCGCCCATTGCGTGTTCCGCGAGGAGACCTCGTGGTAGGGCGGAATGGGTTTACCGGCACCGGTGCCTTTACCCGTGCCGGTAAACCCATTCCGCCAACCTTCTGAAAGCTGCTGTGCCTTCAAAGAAAGGATCCAAGAGAAGACCTTGCTAGGAGACCTCTTTTCGAGCTAAATGGGACCATCGTGCACCAGCTAATCTTTGCCAAAGCTCCCTGGATGTCAGACCCTCGAAAGGCTGCCGACCATAGATGGGGACCACCGCGGAATCATGAAGTGAAGCGCCCGGACATTGAAGTCCATCACCGTCGATGACCGCTGATGCCGACCGGAGCCGCAGTGCTCCTTTGCCTAAGAACACTGAAACACGGACTCCTTTGCTCATCATCATCGGCCGCTTTCGTCCTGCTGGAGAAAGTCATGGCCGCCGACGACCGAAGAGAATCCACCGGTGGGTTTCCCGCCACTCAAAGACAGCAGAGACGCTGACGACTTGATGCCCTTGCTGGGACAAAGTTCTTCATTGACTCCTTGCGGCAATGAACCCTTGTCATTGAGGTGCACCGGACAACTCAGCTTGCAGTATGTTCTCAACCGATCGTCAACGAGCACCGCAAGAACCGAAGCTCCTGCTGCAACAACAGGGTTCACCCTTTTTCCTCATGGAATCTCAGTGATCCGTGGCTCCTGCATTAAAGGGAGCCGCTCAAGAAGGATCCGTCGAAGACCCGACGTCGAACTCTACTATTCCAGGTACATTGGGGCGTAGAGCTATTATAGAAGGAAATAAGACTCATAGAAACAATATATGGACTGGGCTTGTATTATATCTTTATTTACAGGTTGCCCAGGTGGGGGGATCCTCACACAGAACTATGTCTAGGTAAACGGGGCCAGTAGTCTGCCTATTGTTTTAACCAACCTGCTTTCTTCCTATGTCTATTGTTGGTTCACACTATTAACTGATTCGTATGGCATTTGAACTGAGTACAGTTAATGCATTTTAAAGGAATCCAAGAATAATTGTGGTACCACATAGAAACTGTATATATTTACCATTTTAGAATTGTCAGAGCACAAAGTGTGTTATTGTGATTGTGTATATAACCTGGAACCTTATTTATATAAAGACTGTGTTTTCACTAACATAGTGTGTGGACATTCCTTTGTGGGTGTTTGGGGACTACACTGTACTTAAGAACCAGCCTGCATCACCTCATGAGAGTTTAAACCTTGATTGCTCGTCCATAGCTACAGTAATAGAGAATCTTGGCTGGGGTCCTCTGTGCCTTTCCTCTACCATATAGAGAGCAGGAGTACAGACACCCGCTCCAGTCTTTACAAGGAGGCCTCATAATTCACTTGTATTCCAATCTGTTTGGATCCAATCTGGTGTACTAGATGTGTGGGGCTGATTGATGGTTTCGAAACCGATATTCATCCCTGCACCACTGGTGCCCCAGAAGTTAATTTGTCACAGCAACATTGTATGTAAAGGTACATGGTTTTTTAATGATTAGGTATGTTCCCAATTTTTTTGTTAACGGGGAAGAATTCTCGAATGGGAGGGTATAAGAAGGAAAATGAGTGCAAAAGCACAGAGAATTGATTACCCTCCTCTACAGAGATCTGGGAGTTAAAGAGATTGGGGTATTTGTCACACCATGGGAAAACAAGACATGATTTTTCAGCTGAGCGCCCAGTGAATGGACAGAAAAATTGTCGCTCTTGGATGCGGAGAACGGAGGTTATATTGCAGTTTTGTCAAGAGCAACAATTTTTCTGTCCATTCACTGGGCGCTCAGCAGAAAAATCATGTCTCGATTTCCCGTGGGTGACGTGTTACACAAGATGTCGTTATAAAAGCTATTACAACTGTAACCGCAATACTCGTGCATGAAAACGGGGCAGCCTTTTTCAACCACCTCTAGTGTGACTCTGCAGGGGGCCTGCATAAAGAACCTGATAAATTGAACTCTAATGAACGTTTGATACAAATGGCATTGCCGGGGTGGCATTTATAGACTTTTTTCCTACAGATCGCTCTAAAAGAACTCAATAAGGACAAGGCGTTTTCTTGCAAAAGAAACTGTGATCAACTCTGGCAGCCTGCAAATTTCCTAAAAGAAATATCCTCCAGTCGGACGTACCGACCATTTTCTCACCTTTTCTGGAGAAACAAATGAATGATGTTGTATTCACATCAAACATTGGGGTAAACCATGTATGTGAAGACCTTTTTTGGAAGAAATCTGTTGTCCTGAAGATGGCCGTGACACCTTTTTTTCAAATGGATCCTTGAGAAAATGTCCAATTCATCGTTTGGCCGAAACATGTCGACACTCTATCTCTCATAAGACCTCCAAAGATGGTTGTCTGATCAATTCATTTCTGTGTGACTTACTTTCTCACCCCTGTTTTGTCTTTTATATGTATTTTTCGAGTTACTAATATTTTTTCATTCATGAAAATATTTCTTTTAAACTTTTGTATTACCATTAAAAATTTATATTTTTTGCCACTTACTTCCTCACATGTTTTTCTGTTGTTTTAGCCATTTTGTGGCTTTTTGTAAAACATCGTATGATGTTATATATAAGTTAAAAATTGGTGTCACAAATACCCCAATCTCTTTAACTGATGACCTTAAAGTTCAAGCATATCAGTGGCGATTTTGAGGTCCTGAGGGAGGGGAAGGAGGGAGGGAAGAATTAGAAGGGGAGAGGGGTAGGGAAGGTGAGTCGGGGGGAGTGAAGAGGAAGGGCTTTTAGGGAGGAACGGAAGGATGAGTAGGTGGGAGAGGAGCGGATGGGGAGGGGGGAGTTCCAAAAGTTGAATGGACCGGAAGCGCGAGGAGGCACATGTGGCTGGGGGTACAGTGAGGAGGTAGAGGTCTACAGAGCGGAGAGAGCGGGAGGGTGAATAAAAAGAGAGGAGGGAAGAAAGTATGTTGTGTAAAATATGCTGGGTGCAGTTGCTCCTCTTTCCTTTAGGGACTTGCTCACTCTATCCAATATAAACTTTGTGCACTTTTAGTTGTCCAATACTTGGCATCTGTAAATGTTCTTGTTCCTCCTAATCTTTGGGAAATATGTCCTTGCACATGGTCTTCTCATTAGACTCCCTTCGTGCTTTTCCTCCATCTCTCGGAATAGCATCCTTGGTTCCAAGCCAATGTACTCCTCTATTTTGCAAGGGAAAACTACTTCATCATCTTCTCACTTCAAAATCCTGGACTCGTATTTTGACGTAGCTGGGTGGATTGACATAAGCCCTCATCCATTTTCTTCTAATGGCCGTCCAAAACGTAGAATGTATATATCTCTCATAAGCGAGCTTCTATGTATTCTTTCTACCTTGTGTTTAAATGTATTTACAGTTATTGACTAGTGAGTCACTTCATTTTTCTGTGTTCATGATTACTGTATTATGGAGTACATGTCTCTTAGTGTTTCAGTTAAATCATCATTCTTATGTATTTTCATATCGTTTCAGCATAGGCTCTTACATTTTTTTATGACATTCTTTTGCGGCCATCAAACTTTAGTTTAACGTTCATCCATTCAGTTCATGGTTGCATTTCGACAGCTTGACAAAGTACATACTTCTTGGTGAATTTCCTCCACTCTGTCAGCTTGCGGGTGCACTCTGAAGAGTTGTCTGAGTGCATATCGTCTCTCATATACTCATATATTCATATACTCGACGTGATCCAGGAAAATGGCAAGGATTCAGGCATGGGTTCCCCATCGTGGCTGTTTTTCTGCCATCCCAATATGATGGTGGCAAGGGGGGCGGGAATAACGAGGAGGCAGGTACCTCCTCCTCTACATTGTCTTGCCAAAATCAACTCATTTTTTCTCATCTGGGATTTCCACAGTTTTTGCTAAATCTGATTGCTAAGTAGTCAAATAATTGAACCTTTCCATTTACAATATTATGCAGGCGGACCTTTAAGCCTATTTGTGTGTTATGTTGAAATGCTATGTGGTTAGTCTTAGATGCAATTATCTCCATCCTCTCATGTATACAGATGTTATGGAATTTAAATCTGTAATCCTGAGTGTTTCTTGGGGATGCGGACAGCATTATCTGCACACAGGAGAATTTCCAGCTGCTTGCAATTCAAGGAGGGGGCATCCTCCTAGTGTTCAAGATCTCCCCTGTGATAAGTATATGAGGAGTTTCGGAGTGGGGCCAAAACACATCCCCACATCCATACCTTACAGTAGCAGTATTTTCTGATATAGGCCATGTATTGCAACGAGACTGGTTGGTTGTACTTTTTTTTAGATATTTTGTTCCAGAGTGAATCACTCCGTACGGCATCATAGGCTCTTACATTGATGAAAGCCACATACAGGGCTTGTTTTTTTAATAGGATCAAGCTTCTGAAGCAAATGGTTTAACCGCAAGGGTTGATCCATTGTCCTGATTCCTTTACAGAAACTAGCTTGCACATGTGTGATAATGTTACACTCATTGCCACAAATCAGGAGCTTTTCCAGTAGTATCTTACTATAACCCTTAGCAAGACTATTGATCAAAGAGATTGGTCTACAGTTAGATAGATTTTCCCTGACCCCCTTTTTAGAAATTAGTACCATCGCTGCTTTGATCCAAGACTGAGGGAAATAAAGATGAAATCTTGGAGGCAGCACATAAAACTGTAAGTTCATTTATTAACCATTTTAAGTAATTAGTTGACATCAGGTATAAATCCATTAGGTTTATGAGTTAGGATAGGTAGAAGAGCCTACTGGCTCCCGCCACCCGGGCCATATAGTTCCAATTGCCTGGGTGGAAAATCCAGTCGAATACAAACATTCCACACACTCCAAACATTCTCTTATGACATTAGCGCACACTCCAAACATTCTCTCATGACATCAGCTTACTCAAGCAGGGAGGGAGACAAGATACAACACACCTCCTTTCCTTGCACTTGAAGACAAGATACACACAAACATTCAACCACATCACCATGCACCAGGATACAACACACCAACTATCCTTGCACTTGCAACAGAGAACATACACACCAGTAGCCATCACACCCATCAATACTCAAACAGAGCACCACGCACATAGAACTAACCACCACCACCACACACCACCATGTACCACCATCACCTACGAAGCCAAAGAATCTGGTTGTCCGACTAAGATATAACTCACATCCAACCAACAGGCTGCACCACAACTCTACATCTCAACGCCATCGTAACTTGCGCATCATCTCCTAGCCACTGCCGCCACCAGTGGCTCTTAAACCAGCCACACCTGAGTGCAAGCCAGCACCTCCTTGGGCAACAAACTACCTCCATAAACCATCAATGACACCATGCACCTCCCGTTCACCACTGCCATCGGCAAACCTCAATCCTCCTGTCGCCACACAACTCTGGACTGGCATCTGACGTGGTGCCTGCCCTCAAGATGGCGGCCCGCCAGATGCCAGTCAGGCGATTAAGGCATGGCTAACCAGAATTGATAGAACAACTTCTGGTTCGTGTCTAGAAAAATTAAAAAGACACGCTTTATCTCATCTTTGCAACAGCGATCTTAATGCTACCAGTACAAGTAAGTACTATAGGTTAAGGGCAATATATGATGATTTTAGGTCCTCATAGTTAGGATTCCTTCCACAGTCTCAAACAGGGCATAAAGACGTTATACTAATATGTTTTACATGCTTCAAAGGAGAAGTGTTTTTCCAACTTCTCATAACGAAGGATAGTGTAGTGTTTTTGCATCAGTACAATGTGCTACAAATTATTAAGAGTTACCATCTACACAGACTGCGCTTGGTAACCGTTTAGAGACCACGAAGTGTGGTAAATTGAACACAGTAAATGGGGAAGTAGTCACAAAAGATATGTTCAACAGATTTTTAATTCAAATGAAAAATTGTACATTCACAGGGGAAGTGACTCACGTTTCATGTGTTTGTTGAATCAAAACTTGAACAAAGTAAAATGAACACCTGTGTATGCACATGTTGCAATTTCCCATGTATTACCAAAACACATTAGTAGTACAATATTTTAGTGCCAACCAGTGCTAATCAACCTGCATTTGAACAATTTCGAAATATGTGCTTTACACTCAGTGATAATCAACCTGCATTTAAACAATGCCGAATTTTAAACTAAAAAAGTTCCATAGTGCCAAATATGGCCTGCTATGTAATTGCCAGGTAATGCCAACACGTGTTTCAGCCTATAAGGCCGTCCTCAGGGCATTCAAGTCCATTTATCTCTTGAACTGTTATGTGATTGCTGAACCTTAGCTATAATATATCCAAAAGCAAACTACGTTGCCTGTCACTTGGCTTGAATCAAGACCATGAACTTAATGTGTTTTTATAAACCTTGAAAGTTAAATTGGTTATTTACTGACTTAACACCATGGGTTCCTATAGGCAACAGACATCCATGATTATCAATGTACTATGCCCCAAGGCTGCGAGCTATCAGCTCTTAGATTCAGTGTCAATTATGTACCTACATGTTAACAAGTCCAGTTATTATTGATAGTATTTACGGACTTGGCCAATCCATTGCACCAGGCTCAATCATTTTTGGGATTATCCTCAATTGGTGTAGAGATTATAACTGTTTGCTCATCATATGATGTTGCCGCAAGTAGTACCGCAACTAATATTAACTAATTGTAAGCACAATTTGCCAGTCCCCACCAATGATGTCCAGTACTTGCAGTGTTTATTACACAATGGGCCTCATTACACGGAAGGCGGTAAGGGTTAACGGTCACCGGTAATGGTACCGGTGACCGTTAACCCTTACCGTCTTACTACGAGGTCCCTTTGCGGGTTGGGGAATTTAACGCCTGCTTTTTGCAGGCGTTAAAAACCAACCCGCTAAGGGACCTCGGAGCTAATTACGGCACCGCAAAATTGCGGTGCCGTAATTAGCGCCTTCCCCATTCCCATAGAGCCCTATGGGGCAGAAATGGGAATGGGGAAGGGCAATGGCGGAAGGGGGATTTACCGCCCCACCAACCTTGGAATGGGGCGGTAAATCCCCTTTCCGCCAAGGTGGTGCCGGTATTTTACCGGCATGAGCCATGGCGCTAATAGCGCCATGGCTCACCGCCTTCCGTGTAATGAGGCCCAATGTCTTGATTTTTATTCATTACTCCCAATAGGCTCACGTTCTATAACATCTCTGTTAACTACATTGTACATGACAATCTCTTTCAGATATGAAACAATTGTAGGAATTCAGTACTACACTCTCTATATGTAGTGCAAAACCTCAGACAAGTCGTGTATAGCAGGGAATGCAAAAACTTGGGAATTGCCTGACTACAGGTTTAACCGTACCAGACTGAATGGGTCACGTTACCATGGGAACCTAGGCACATCTTCAAATTACTATCAGATATCAAGACAAATGCCTTTGGCACATTACCAATAAGAGGGATTGCCGGCATTCGCGAGACATATATACACATCCTATTGAACCTACTCTAGATCAAAATAATAACAATTTTATGAAAAGTATCCAATGGGCCTATTAATCTATGCTGTTATTTACATATGTCTATCAGATCAGGCACGAATTGGCTCGAATAACATGTCAAATTGTTATCTATTTCAACATTGAACCGCTAAACTTTTTATATACAGGCATACACCAAGCCTCAGTACCGTATTCTCTGAACGTTTATGCTGCGTACAGTGGACCTTTTAAATTACATGCCATATTAGATTATAGCAATAATAATCAAGACCTGACAAGATCCGAGTATCAGTCTACTCAAGGAGAATGCGGTTCCACTGAACGTGTGACTCTTCACAAAAAAGTGAATCATTAATGACCATTTTTCAGTTCCGGCTTGGAATCAGTTTCCTAGCAACCAGGTCACGTGACTGTCACCTGACCCACCATGAGGAGGTTACTATGGTAACCCCCAGCTACTGCCGATGCTTGTAGCAGTAGAGAAACAATCCGCCATTGTGCACACATACTTTTGGAGCTTATGCCGGTAAGCCTGTGTTGCCCCACTTTTACATGATAGCTTATGCATAATGTATATTATATTAGATCGCTTAAAAGACGCGGTCATGTTTATCTTCCAGATCACGGCCGATATCAAAGGGAAAGCACGATAAACACGTGCATATCATTTCATTTCTGCCGCTACAGTGGCACACCATCCGGGCAAATACTACGGCTTCATTTCAAGATTGGTAAATATAGTTTTCGTTATTATATACAAATCACCAATATCAAAACTATCGTTGCACAATAGAGCGCTAGCATAGCATTTTTAAGCTTAACGTGAGCTGTGCGCTTTACGGTTTTACAGCTCACAGACCTGGCCAGCAACGCTTTCAGGAATTACCAATTTGCTGACTTTTTCTTGAATACGACTATGACTCAATTAAGAATTATCACTATAAGGTATGCCTTGATTTATTTTACTACTAATGTACAATTAGCTTTACGAATCGCACGACGCACTCTAACGTTATATTTCCATTTTTTGTTTTCTCTCCCTTTTCTTCATGCTCTTTGCTCTGACCTACAACCTCCGACATTGGTTGCTTTTGGATATATTATAGCTAAGGTTCAGCAATCACATAACAGTTCAAGAGATAAATGGACTTGAATGCCCTGAGGACGGCCTTATAGGCTGAAACACGTGTTGGCATTACCTGGCAATTACATAGCAGGCCATATTTGGCACTATGGAACTTTTTTAGTTTAAAATTCGGCATTGTTTAAATGCAGGTTGATTATCACTGAGTTTAAAGCACTTATTTCGAAATTGTTCAAATGCAGGTTGATTATCACTGGTTGGCACCAAAATATTGTACTACTAATATGTTTTGGTAATACATGGGAAATTGCAACATGTGCATACACAGGTGTTCATTTTACTTTGTTCAAGTTTTGATTCAACAAACACATGAAACGTGAGTCACTTCCCCTGTGAATGTACAATTTTTCATTTGAATTAAAAATCTGTTGAACATATCTTTTGTGACTACTTCCCCATCTACTGTGTTCAACTCACCACACTTCGTGGTCTCTAAACGGTTACCAAGCGTAGCCTGTGTGGATGGTAACTCTTAATAATTTGATTCACTTCAAGGTGATAGTGGTAGATCACCCACCCTCTACACGACAGCGGCTCTGACCAAACCTTAACTTTTGCTTCTATAAACCAAAAACTTCAAGGGGTGCGCATTCCTGATTGGGGCCTTACTCCCACAACTTTAGGTTTCACAATGTGCTACATCCTACCATTCTATTTTTGTTGCCTCCATCATCAATGTCCCGGACTGTCTCACCCAAGGTAAGACCATTACCTTATTATCCACATTAGTCCCACCCTATATGTCCTTCCCCTTTTGCTTTTTTACTATCTGTTGTTCTCCATGACTTCATCTCCTCACCTCCAAAGAAGTGTGTCCAGAAATGCCTCTTTACTACCCCCTTCACGGCATGGTTCCTTCGAGACACTTCTGTCCAACCAACAGTCACATCAGGCAGGCAAACCAGGGTTTGTCAGTGGTCCCTGCTTCTCCATCTTATTGGGAATCATTAGCAACCTCTTTGGCTTGTTCCTCTTCATCTGTGCTGAATGCCCTTAGAGGCTCCATGTGACTCAGGTACTAGCAGATTGCAAAGACCTTGAAACCGGTCCTCGCGAGTCAGGATGGAATAAGCTATGATCGAAATGGCCTCTTCTATGAACTCTCTAAAGACTGAAAGAACAGTCTATAGGTACGATAACGTGGCCATAGCCGCCAAAGTAATGAAGCTTCAGAATACTTCACTGAGCTTCAGTCACAGGTACTCGCCCCTTCACTGACCGATAGGCCAGGGTTCCAACCCATCTGTCTGGCAACTTTCCAGTTCTCATATGGGATCGGCCAGGGTCATAGCGATAATAGGGGAAGAGATCAAGATGCCACGATACCCGGTATGGGGGCTCAGATCCCTTCTCCCCCTATGGCAGTTCAATATACTGGGCCTCATTACGACCCAGGCGTTGGACCATGGTGCTAATAGCGCCATGGTCCATGCCGGTAACTTACCGACTCCGCCATGGCAGAATGGGGAATTACCACCCCATTCCGACGATGGCGGGGCAGTAATTCCCCATGCCGCCATGGCCCTTCCTCATTCCCATTTTTGCCCCATAGGGCTCAATGGGAATGGGGAAGGAGCTAATTAAGACACCGTAAATTACGGTGCCGTAATTAGCATCTAGGTCCCTTTGCGGGTTGGTTTTTTAACGCCTGCTAAAAGCAGGCGTTAAAGTGCAACCCGCAAAGGGACCTCGTAATCAGGCGTTACAGGTTTAACGGCGCCGACCCCTTTTACGGCGCTGTTAACCCCTTAACGCCTGGGTTGTAATGAGGCCCACTGTCTCTCCCAGTGACTTTTACAAATTCATTACATAGGGCCTGATCACGACTTTGGCGGTAACCCTTAAATCTGGCGGTAGCACTATTACCGCCAGATTTAAGGGTCCGCCAAATCAGGACTTCGGCGGATTTCACCCCAGCTCTGAGCTGGGGGGAAATCCGCCGAAAATTTGCGCTATTACCGCCGGTGGGAAATCCGCCGGTGGTAAGAGTGTGAAAATTCCCCATTGAGCCCAATGGGAAATGGGGAATTGCCGAATGGGCTCAATGGGGAATGGGGATTAACATTACCGCCAAACTCGTGATCCGGCGCTATTAGCACCGGGGAGTTCGGCGGTAGGGCTAATACCGCCGGCGGTAAAACCGCCGGCGTCATCGCCAAACTCGTGATCAAGCCCACAATGTTTGTAGCATTTCATGAACAAACCCCAGTTATATAATACTGGCACCATAAGGAAGCATTCCTTCTCACAAATGTAGATGAACATGCACTGACATCACCTTTGATCAATAATCGTGACTCCATTCTGGATGATTATGATCAATTCTTACTGATATTCCATCAGATGTTAGAAAGAAGGGTTTGTGAAAGGTCCGTTCGAAATGAACTCCTTGATATTAAACAATGATCTAGAGAACTCTTAGCTTATATTGCTCAGTTCAAATACTTGGTTGCGGAAACAGGACTGAAGATGTTCTGGCCACTCTATATTATAGAGGTCTAAAAGAAGAAATCAAGGACACTGTAGCCCAGGTCCTCCCTGCTCCTGTTACCTTAGCAGAACTAATAGACCTAACTCTGCATATTGAACAAAGGCAAGGCAAAAGACGAGGGGAGACAGATTTTTTTTAGCTATGTAGACAGGTGGGTTGCCTGCCCACAGATAATCCCCTAGGGAATTCCACTCCTGAACCTATGCAAGTGGGATGTATACAAGGCCCTATAAGTAAAGAAGAAAGAGAGCACAGACGATTGAATAATCTCTGTTACTATTATGTCCAGTCAGGGCATACCGTGCGTGAATGTCCCAAATGGCTGGGAATAGCCTTTGGTCCTCAATAAGGAGGGCTGGACTGACAGACCCAGGAACAGCACAGACACCTGTAGATCCTTCATGTATGTTGTTGTCCATGCCAGCAGTCAATCATGTTTTCCTAGGGATAAAGATAACCTTGCTAAAGGTTTCATTAGACACTCCAGCGGAGGCACCCATCTTTTTTATACCTAAAAAGGATTGTTCTGAATTACGCCCTTGTGTGGACTACCGGCCGATGAATGACATCACAATAAAGAAACGGTACCCTCTACCCTTAATTCCGACATTGATTGACCAAGTCCAAGGAGCCACGATCCATACCAAGCTCGATCTTGTAGGAGACTATAATCTGGGGGGAATAAGACAGGGACCGAATGAACAACAGCATTCGGGACCAGGGAAGGGCATTATGCATATCTTGTTATGCCCTTCGGTTTATGCAATGCACCTGCTGCTTTTCAACATTTCATTAATTAGGTGTTCCGTCCCATACTTGATCATTTTGTCACTGTCTACTTAGACGATATAGTGGTGTACTCCGACTCATTAGCTCTCCATGTCTTAAATGTAAGAGATGTACTGGATTTAATATGTAAACATAGCCTATATGCCAAGTTGTCAAAATGCTAATTCCATCAAACAATGGTTCATTTCTTGGGTACGTTTTATCACTGGACGGTGCATATATGGGTCCCAAAAAGGTAGGCCTCCACCCAAGAACATCGAGGAACAGCAGAGATTCCTGGGTTCCTCCAACTATTACAGACGTTTCATTTCTCACTTTTCACAGATGACTTGCCCTTTGACAGCGTATCTAAAGAAAGATGTCCCTTACTTATGGAGTCCTTAGACAGGGAAAGCATTCCAGTCCCTAAAAAATGCATTTAACTCTGCATCAATCCTTGAACTACCCAACTCTGAGGTTCTGTATACAGTAGAGACAGATGCCTCTAATATAGCTCTTGGAGCAATCCTATCTAAGCGGCCTGCACCAGGCAAACCCATGCACCTGGTAGAATTTTATTCAAGAAAACTTGATGAGGCTGAGAGGAATTACACCACCTTCGATAAGGAACTTCTCACGATACGAGACGCTCTCAAAGAATGGAGACATTGGGCCTGATCATGACTTGGCCATTACCGCCGGTGGTATTACTGCCGGTGGTAATAGCCCTACCGCCGAACTCCCCGGCGCTAATAGCGCCGGATCACGAGTTTGGCGGTAAAGTAATTCCCCATTCCCCATTGAGCCCATTCGGGAATGCCCCATTCCCCATTGGGCTCAATGGGGAATTTTCGCGCTCTTACCGCCGGCGGAATTTCCCGCCGGCGGTAATAGCGTGAATCTTCGGCAGATTTCCCTACAGCTCAGAGCTGGGGCGAAATCCGCCGAAGCCCTGATTCGGCGGACCCTTAAATCCGGTGGTATTAGCGCTACCGCCGGATTTAAGGGTTACCGCCGAAGTCGTGATCAGGCCCATTATCTGGTGCCCCTTTTCCCTTTATGGTGCTAAGTGATCATCACAACTTGGGGTTCCTAAAGTCCGCCAAAAGTACTAATCAAAGACAGTCCATATCGGTTCAATTCTTTAGCTGTTTCGACTTTACGATCATTTTTAAGCCTGGTTCATAAATTACCATAGCAGATGCTTTGTCAAGAAGATACGATCCTGAAGACACATCAGAAGAGAAAGAAGCTCCCTTTGTCCTACCATAAAAATCATCATGGCGCTGTCCCCCTCAGCCGATGCTTTTTTGTATGATGTCCGTGAAACCTATTCTCCCGAAAGCATCTTTTCCTTTTTACAGAATGACATCAACTACGGTATTATGGATTCTCCAGGACCAACAACAGGGACAGGTGATAAAGTGGTGCCATGACTAACCATTAGCGGGTCATTATGCTCAAAGGAAAACCATTGACTTGTTAATACTACATGCTTGATGGTAGAACCAATCACAAGACATAAAATAATACCTCAAAAGGTGTGATGTGTGTACAAGAGTGAAGTTCCTTAGGCCCTTAGCCATACCACCCTACCCATGGCACACTATCAGCAAGGACTTCATCACTGATTTACCACCCTCCTCTGATGGTTTTAACACTATTCTCGCTGAAGTGTATTCCTTTACTAAAATGGGACATTTTGAATCAGTGAAAGGAATACCTTCTGCGGCGGGAATCCCCCAAATATTCCTTGCAAAGGTAGTGAAACACCACAGTCTACCTGAGAGCATCATATCAGATAGAGGACCCCAATTTGCGTCCCGTTTTTGGAAGATTTTGCAGCAACATCTGGGAATCAAAGCCCATATGTCAACAGCGTATCATCCACAAAGTGACAGGCAAACAGAAAGAGTGCATCAAAACTTCAAACAGTATTTCTGGTGCTATTGTACCCAGAGAGAAAATGATTGTATTTGATTTCTTCCATTAGCTGAGTTCGCCTACAACAACTCTATACACGCTGCCACAGGTACATCCCCATTTTCGGACACACCGGCCGACATCCAAAGATGATGCCTCTTAATCCGGTGCCTAAAACACATATCCCTACAGACGATGAAGGGTTTAAAACCTTGCAACAGGAACAGGAAAACATCATGGTCCACCTTCAAATCTGCAAAGATAATGCCAAAGGGTTTGTGGGTGTACACTATAGAAAAGAACCACTGTATCAACCTGGAGACCAAGTTTAGTTGTGTAACAAAAACCTGAAGCTTCCTCAAACTTCTAGGAAATTCAAACCTAAATACATTGGACCTATACTATTGACAAGGAGATAAATCTTGTTGCTATTAAATTGACTCTTCAACACAACATGCACGTCTATCCTGTTTTCCTTGTTTCTCTTCTTCAGGCATGCAACCCCACTTCCAACAAACCTAGAAAGAAAACTGCAAACCAGGTAATCATGGCTGACCCAGAGGAAAAATACACAGTTTCTAGAGTATTGGATTGTAGGTGGCATCGTTCAGTTCTACAGTATCTATTAGAATGGGAGGATTACAGACCTGAAGATAGAACTTTGGAAGCAGCATCTTACAGACATGCACCCCAACTCCTCTGGTCCTTTCATCAGACATACCCACTTAAACCAAGGTCACAGACAGGGGTTGGGATGGAGTATATTCTTAGGAGTGCCCAGAACCTATCCTCCTCCCATACTTACCGTTCCAGTAAGAGAGACCCACGTTGGAAGCAAGCAGCTTCACGGGGGTGCCGCAGTTACCACACAACTCTGGACTGGCATGGCGCCTGCCCTCAAGATGCAGCCTGCCAGACGCTAGTCAGGCGATTACGGCATAGCGAACCAGAAGTGATAGAACAACTTCTGGTATGTGTATACAAAAATGAAAAAAACCTGCATTATCACGATCACCAGGGTGTGCGTTTTTGACTTCCGGTGCTTACCGGTGCTAACAGTACAAGCAAGTTACTATGGGTTTTACTCAAGTTTAGGAAGACTTTAGGTCCTCATAGTTAGGGTTACTTTCAGTCTCAAGCAGGGTATAAAGTCATTATGCTAATATGCTTTACATGCTTCTAAAGAGAAGTGCTTTTCCAAATTCTCACCACGAAGGAAAGGGTTGTGTTTTTTGCATCAGTACAACCTGCTAAATCCTACCATTCTATTTGTGTTGCCTCCATCATCAGTGTCCCGGGCTGCCTCACCTAAGGTAAGACCATTACCTTATTATCCACATTAGTCCCACTCTATGTGTCCTCCTCCTTTTGCCATATTTACTATCTTTTATTCTCTGATAGCCTTCCATGACTTCATCTCCTTAACTCTAAAGAAGAGTGTCCAGAAACACCTCTTTACCACCACCTTCACGGCATCGTGTCTTCAAGACATGGGGGTCCAACCGACAGTCACATCAGGCAAGCAAACAGGGTTTGTCTGTGGTCTCTGTTTGCCCATTTTAGCTGGAATCATTAGCAACCTCAGTGGCTTGTTCCTCCTCATCCATGCCGACCTTCCAGACAGACTCTATGTAACTCAGGTACTAGCAACTATACTCATAGATTTCACAATATAGATATATCAGACATTTTATCAGTCCGCTATCGGTGACTCCTAATATATTACCATTTAAACTATCCACTATGTGCATTTCTTAAGCACTTACAAATTACTTGCCAGAATGAAAAGAATGTTCAAAGATGGCCACCATGGGAAGGCGGGGCTCCGTACAACGTCCCTCTTCCCTTTCCATGGTTGCCTCGAAGTGGAAGCAGCGGCACCATGGAGTGCTGCTGCCGCAATGAGGTAAGTGGGGAGGACCAGAAGTTAAAAAGGAGTCTGGGGTGGTTGAAGATGGCGTGCGTGTTAAGCTGCCTTCAGGTGGTTTGGAGCACGGGCTAACATCGGGAGATTCAGCCCAAGTTTCTTGCCTCCTGTTTGGCTTACTCATTGCCAAGGGTGCTAGTGCGCTTGATGACCCTAATAAAGAGATTGAGAAAACCTACTATAATGCCAGTTTTCACAATCCTCATTTATTTACAGTTTATCAATCTTGGAATGCAATAATTTGTAAAATTGCAACACAGTGCACATTTGTTAAACCCTGTATACTCAGCTTCACAACCACAGTGCATTCCCACTTTTAATATTCCCTATATACTCACATTTTGAAAATACAACTGGTTACCTAGTTTTCAGGTTAACATTTTGTTAGTTCCAGTTGTTAGTTTCAGGATAAACCTCAGTATACTTCCTATCTGACAGGATTTACAATCTTCACAGTGCCAACACACTCCCAGTTTGACATTCACAGAGCATGCTGGGTGTGACGATCCCACAGAATGTTCAGAGGGAACGTTCAGGGGGTAAAATCATGTATATTCTGAGGTTTCTAATCCCAGTAAACTCTAACAGGCCGATTCATGGAATAATTAGCGCAGCGCAAGTGGGCAAAAACGTGCAAATCGCAGTGGAATAGCGAAAATCGCAGTGCAAGTGCGAAAATCGCACGAAAAGCAGCGCACATCGATTCATGGAAGTCCGTGCGCGAGAAAACCAGCGGATGTGCGATAAAAAAGTGCGCGGCGCACGTTGGCGCACAGGCCATCTAACAGCGTGCGCCAGGTCACAGCGAAAATCGCACAGGCCACAGCGAAATTCGCACATAGCGCGGCGCACGCAACAAAAGTAGGCGGAACACGGGCGTAACACTCGGAATGGGGAACAACTTGCCAAAACGTGGGCGTCACGGGGAAAAGTACAGGGCACAAGTGCGCGGAACGCCCACACGCTCGCCTACAACACGTATTCATGGAATAGAATAGGGGAAAAAAGCGCACGCTCAAACCAGCGCACAGGCACAAACACGACCGCCACAAGAAAGCAGGCGGTAGCGTCTCTGCGTCTGTAAGAAATGTGCGCCAAAAGGTGCGCCAACAAATAGCACCTATATACTGCCATGATGAATGTCCTATACTGTGGCCCTCCAGGACAAATGACGTGCAAAGGGGTACCCACAAACACGGACACCCGCTGACAGAAAATACGTGTGCGTGTATACCGGGGTGCGCGGGAAGTCTCACACGCGATTTCAGCAGGGTACGTGTATTACAGGGGTTCGCGTGAAGTTTTTCGGGTTTGCGTGAAGTTTCTCACGCGATCGGGCCTGGGGGAGCGGGCTACGTGTATTTCAGGGGTTCGCGTGAAGTTTCTCACGCGATCGGGCATGGGGGAGCGTGCTACGTGTATTACAGGGGTTCGCGTGAAGTTTTTCACGCGATCGGGCCTGGGGGAGCGTGCTACGTGTATTACAGGGGTTCGCGTGAAGTTTTTCACGCGATCGGGCCTGGGGGAGCGTGCTACGTGTATTACAGGGGTTCGCGTGAAGTTTTTCACGCGATCGGGCCTGGGGGAGCGGGCTACGTGTATTTCAGGGGTTCGCGTGAAGTTTCTCACGCGATCGGGCCTGGGGGAGCGGGCTACGTGTATTTCAGGGGTTCGCGTGAAGTTTCTCACGCGATCGGGCCTGGGGGAGCGGGCTACGTGTATTACAGGGGTTCGCGTGAAGTTTTTCACGCGATCGGGCCTGGGGGAGCGGGGTACCACTCACCGTCTGCCTTGCGTGTAGAAGAACGCGTAGCCAACACCCGCTGTGAAGTAATAGCGTGTGAACCCCAACGGATGGAAAACACACGCACCGCACGAAAAGCACGTACAGAACATAAAGGCACGCGGGATCACCAAGCCCTGCCAGGGCAACGCCCGTGCGCAAAACGTCACAGACGCGCTTACGCTGTAAGGGCCTTTGGTCCAATGAAATCGCGTACGCGTGCTGACGCGCTTACGCGCTAAGGGCCTTTCCTCGATTTTCACGCTGACGTGCAGGATTTTCACGTGCCAAATCACTCCGTATCAAGCTGGCCACGCGAAAACACACGGAAGACCACGCGCCTGCCCAGAAGGCCGAATTACTGCCCCCCAGTGCCCTGAGCAGCCTCCCACGTGCCATCTGCTGCTGCCTGCCTGCATGCTGCCACCGTGCCCTGCCATTTGGTGCCTGCACATCAGCCATCTGCAGGTGTCCAGTTGCTGTGTCCACCCCTGCTGGAACAGAAGACTCCCGACTCGGATAACATCGCTCCACAGCCCAGCCCCAGGACCCAGTTGGCCACCCACTCCTGCCCCTGGGGTTGCCATGTCGGGCACATCAACATCTGGCACCAGTGGCAACCCCCAGCCAGAGGGGCAGAGGGGCACCAGCTTCACTGCCACCGAAGTTGGTGTCCTGGTGGAGCAAGTCCTGGGGCAGTATGATGCCCTCTTTGGATCGTCCCGCGCCAACAAGGAAGGATGGGACAGGATCTGGGCCGACTGTGTGGTTGCCATCAACGCGGAGGGGGTGGCAACCGGCACCATCCAGAAGGTCAAGAAGCGCTGGGAAGACTTGAGGTCCAGGACCCTCATGAAGGCCCGGCGCCTCGTGGAGGGGGGCCGGGGCCGCATGAGTTCCATCCAGTTGAGGGTCCTGGAACGCGTACACCCAGCGCTCCACGCCCAGGTCCTTGAGAGGGAGACCCGTCTGGAGTTGAGCGGTAAGTGGCCAAGCATTGCTGTGTGAGACAGGGCATGTTGCAGTGTGCTGGTTGTCTGATACTTGCCTGCATGTGTGACATAGGCCATGTACGCATGTATGTGTGCAGGGACATAATGGGAATGCATGTGCGACCTGTAATGTGTGAACCGCACGGTTGTTGCATGTGTTTGAATGCGACATGGGGAGCCCTGTGCAGATTGCACACATGAGAGCATGGCAGTCTCTGTTCCTGGACATGGGTGGGGGCCAGGGATGGGTGCTGATGCCAGATACATATGTGGTATCCATGTCTGTGTGCCTGACCTGCGTGTCTGTGACTTGTGAGTGCCATGGATGCATGACACATGTCTGTGACAATGGGCCTCATTAGGACCCTGGCGGAGAGGGTATTACGCCAGCGTAGTGCATGGCGTACCTCTCCGCCATACTACGAGTTCCCGTAGCGCCATGGAGGTTTTCTCCGCCTGGTTTTACCAGCCGGAGAAAACCATGGCGCTACGGGACCTCGTTGTTAATTACGCCACCGTATTTTACGGTGGCGTAATTAACTCCTTCCCCACTCCCATTATACCCTATGGGGCAAAAATGGGAATGGGGAAGGGCAGAATGGGGATTGGGGATTTACCGCTCCGCCGAGGTCGGAATGGGGCGGTAAATCCGCCAACCCCCATGGCGCTATCGGCGGCTTTCCGCCATGCTTCGCGGTGCATTTAGCACCGCGAAGTCCGCCTGGGTCGTAATGAGGCCCAATGTACAGATTCACTGATGCAGCCTAGTCATCCTTGTATGCACTGTGATTGGGGTGTACGGGGCCAGATGGATGTGACTGAGGTGAAGTGTGTGCATGTGATAGGCATGACC
Source organism: Ambystoma mexicanum (assembly GCF_040938575.1). NCBI lineage: Eukaryota > Metazoa > Chordata > Amphibia > Caudata > Ambystomatidae > Ambystoma > Ambystoma mexicanum. Next base: position 573,527,145 of record NC_090923.1, read on the forward strand.
CATGATGCATGTGAGTCCCATTACATTGTATGATTCGAGAGTCCATTGGACATGCATTGAAATGTCCATGGCACGCACCATGACTGTCACTGTGTGTGTTTTGCCTGGACTGACACATGTGTTGTGGTGTGACATGATGGAAGTGTACTTTGACAGTGGCACTCATCTGCTATTGCTTCCTGTCTAGGGGACCATTGTACAGTACCCTGATGCTTGTGTTCTATGTCTCCCTCTACGCAGCGGCTAGTGAAGGAGAGGGCGGAGACGGCGCTGTGGAGCAAGGCGGCGGGGATGCCCCCACGGCTGCAGCGGAAGGGGTGGGTGAGCCCCCACAGGGGCCTGCTACGGCGGTAGACGGCGAGGAACCATCCAGGTTGGTGGTTTCCACAGAGGAGGAGGAGGCCGCCACTGAGGCGCACATGGGGCCTGGTGGGGGCATCCCTGCTGGTGCAAGTGGTGCAGTCCAGGGGCAGGGGCAGGAGGCAGCACAGGTCACCGTGGAGGGGCCTGTGCATGTCGCTGTCCCTGAACCTGTGGGTGCACCACCTTGCACCAGCAGGGATGCCCCGTCCCAGGCCCGTCCGCAGGTAGAGGGGATGTCCATGTCATCTGACTCCCCTCCACCTGCGGACGAGGGGACCCCTGGCCGTGTGGAGAAGGTCCTGATTGGGGTTGCGATGCGCACGGCTGTGATTCGTGATGCCGTGCGTGCTTCCCAGGAGGAGCACGCACGTCATCACGAAGAGCACCGTGCCGACGTGGCCCAATTGGGATCGGCCATGTTCGGGGGTTTCCTGCATGTGTCGGCCAATCTGGCGGCCCTCTCCTCCTCTGTGGAGACTATACGCCAGTCATTCTCCTTGCCGTCTTCCGGCCCAGATGCCACCAGGGCCCCCTGTGGACCTGCCCTGACCAATGCAGCCAGCTCGGTGGGGATCCCATCCCTGCCACAGTCGGGAGTCAGAGGTCCAGCAGGGGTGGACAACACAGCAACTGGACCCCAGCAGATGGAGGATGTGACGGCATCATCGGGCAGGGCACGTGCACGACGGCGTCGGTGGTTTCCATCATCCTGGATGCCGTCGTGCTGGCAGAGGCAGTGGCGTCGGAGGCAGCAGCAGGCTCGACGAGGGAGGCATCATGGCTCGGGGCCATCAAGATCAGAGGGACAGGCATCGGCCGGAGGGCAGGAGAACCCTGGGATGGTAGTGTCTTCCGTGTGGGAGCAGTTGGTCCAGCGGATAGGTGCGGAGCGGCAGCGGGCGGAAGAGGAGCGGCTCACCATGGTCAGGGCGGAGTTCTCCATGCGTCGGGCGTTGAGGCGGGCTGAGTGCCTCGAGGAAGCTCGCAGGGAGTTTGAGGTGAACATGGGGTTATCCCTGCGAGACCTCGGGGCCAGGACAGAGTCCCGCCTCCAGGACATCGACATGGAGTTCGATGATGCCCTGGCCGGCAACATCACAGAGTGAGCCGCAGGACTTGCCCGCTGCCATTGTATATAGTTATATAGTTAGTGGTAGGTTTCCTTTAAATTATTATTTTTTTATTTGGTTGCGATTGGACAATGCGCCACTTTTTTGTATATAGTTCAGTTTTTAGTTAGTTGACATAGTTAGGTTTCATTTGGTTGGGCTCATGGACCCGGGATTGTCTTGTAAATAGTTCTTCTATGGATTTTTTGATTTTCTGGATTTTTTTCATGGACATTCATCTTCTTTTGGTTGTTTTGCTTTGTGGTTTTTCTCATTTCATTTCCATTCTAGTTGATTTTCAATACATTTTTATTTTCATCCTTCAATGTGTCGTATCATCTCATTGCTTTCATGCATGTCATGTTGGGTGTTTTAACATTCACTTGCAGCCATTGTGTGTGACAGACATGTGTTCATTTGCATTATTTACATTGGGTGTGTAACATGTAATTGCCTTTGATATGTGGGTGGATGTGATAGTTGGTTGGGCCTTTTGGCAGGGGAGGATGGCCATTACGGACATGATTGGGGATTGTTGGGACCCAGGTGCAGGGGGGCATGGATGGGACATGGGCGAGGGCCTGGTGGAGGGTGCCCCTGCACTGCTGGGGGGTGGGGGTGGTGGGGAACATGAATTGGACATGGGTGGGGGCCTGCTGGCAGGTGCCCCACAGTGCTGGGGGGTGGGGGTGGTGGGGGACATGAGTTGGACATGGGTGGGGGCCTGCTGGCAGGTGCCCCACAGTGCTGGGGGGTGGGGGTGGTGGGGGACATGAGTTGGACATGGGTGGGGGCCTGCTGGCAGGTGCCCCACAGTGTTGGGGGGTGGGGGTGGTGGGGGACATGAGTTGGACATGGGTGGGGGCCTGCTGGCAGGTGCCCCACAGTGCTGGGGGGTGGGGGTGGGGGGGGACATGAGCAGGTGTGCAGGGTAGTCCCCTGTTTTGTGGCTGCCTGCAGGGGCCGTGGAGGGTGTACAGGGAACACCTGTGAGGACCCACCCAGCCTAATCCCGTGTGTAACTTCCCACGCACCCCTGTAATACACGTACCAAGCCAAATCGCGTGTAAAACTTCCCGCGCACCCCTGAAATACACGCGCCAAGGCTATTCGCGTGTGGAACTTCCCGCGCACCCCTGAAATACACGTACCCTGCTGAAATCGCGTGTAAAACTTCCCACGCACCCCTGAAATACACGCGCCCAGGCTATTCGCGTGTGGAACTTCCCACGCACCCCTGAAATACACGTACCCTGCTGAAATCGCGTGTAAAACTTCCCGCGCACCCCTGAAATACACGCGCCCAGGCTATTCGCGTGTGGAACTTCCCGCGCACCCCTGAAATACACGTACCCTGCTGAAATCGTGTGTAAAACTTCCCGCGCACCCCTGAAATACACGCGCCCAGGCTATTCGCGTGTGGAACTTCCCGCGCACCCCTGAAATACACGTACCCTGCTGAAATCGCGTGTAAAACTTCCCGCACACCCCTGAAATACACGCGCCCAGGCTATTCGCGTGTGGAACTTCCCGCGCACCCCTGAAATACACGTACCCTGCTGAAATCGCGTGTAAAACTTCCCGCGCACCCCTGAAATACACGCGCCCAGGCTATTCGCGTGTGGAACTTCCCGCGCACCCCTGAAATACACGCGCCCAGGCTATTCGCGTGTGGAACTTCCCGCGCACCCCTGAAATACACGTAGCCCGCTCCCCCAGGCCCGATCGCGTGAGAAACTTCACGCGAACCCCTGAAATACACGTAGCCCGCTCCCCCAGGCCCGATCGCGTGAGAAACTTCACGCGACCCCCTGAAATACACGTAGCACGCTGGGAGACATGAGTGGGGGCCTGGTGGAGGGTGCCCCTGGTGACTGGGGGGGTGGGGGTGGTGGGAGACATGAGTGGGGGCCTGGTGGAGGGTGCCCCTGGTGACTGGGAGGGTGGGGGTGGTGGGAGACATGAGTGGGGGCCTGGTGGAGGGTGCCCCTGCACTGCTGGGGGGTGGGGGCGGTGGGAGACATGAGTGGGGGCCTGGTGGAGGGTGCCCCTGGATGGTGGGGGGTGGGGGTGGTGGGAGACATGAGTGGGGGCCTGGTGGAGGGTGCCCCTGGTGACTGGGGGGGTGTGGGTGGTGGGAGACATGAGTGGGGGCCTGGTGGAGGGTGCCCCTGGTGACTGGGGGGGTGGGGGTGGTGGGAGACATGAGTGGGGGCCTGGTGGGGGCTGCCCCTGCACTGCTGGGGGGTCGGGGTGGTGGGAGACATGAGTGGGGGCCTGGTGGAGGGTGCCCCTGGATGGTGGGGGGTGGGGGTGGTGGGAGACATGAGTGGGGGCCTGGTGGAGGGTGCCCCTGCACTGCTGGGGGGTGGGGGTGGTGGGAGACATGAGTGGGGGCCTGGTGGAGGGTGCCCCTGCACTGCTGGGGGGGTGGGGGTGATAGGGGACATGGGTGGGGGCCTGGTGGAGGGTGCCCCTGCACTGCTGGGGGGTGGGGGTGGTGATAGACATGAGTGGGGGCCTGGTGGAGGGTGCCCCTGGTGGCTGGGGGGTGGGGGTGGTGGGAGACAAGAGTGGGGGCCTGGTGGAGGGTGCCCCTGGTGGCTGGGGGGTGGGGGTGGTGGGAGACATGAGTAGGGGCCTGGTGGAGGGTGCCCCTGCACTGCTGGGGGGTGGGGGTGCAGGGGGACATGAGCAGGTGTGCAGGGTAGTCCCCTGTTTTGTGGGCTGCCTGCAGGGGCCGTGGAGGGTGTACAGGGAACACCTGTGAGGACCCACCCAGCCTAATCGCGTGTGTAACTTCCCACGCACCCCTGTAATACACGTACCAAGCCAAATCGCGTGTGATAATTCCCGCGCACCCCTGTAATACACGTACCTGGCCAATTCGCATGTGAGAATTCCCGCGCACCCCTGTAATACACGTACCCAGCCGAATCGCGTGTAAAACTTCCCGTGTACCCCTGTGATACACGTACCCAGCCAAATCGCGTGTGATAATTCCGCGTACCCCTGTGATACACGTGCCCTGGCTAATCGCGTGTTAAACTTCACGCGTACCCCTGTAATACACGTACCCTGGCCAATCGCGTGTTCAACTTCCCGCGTACCCCTGTAATACACGTACCCTGGCTAATCGCATGTATAACTTCACGCGTACCCCTGATATGCACGTTACCCGCTTTGCGTTCCTTGTTTGGCAGCCCTGTAAACTGGTCCAGGGTTAGCGCAGCCCTTTGCGATGATTTTGCGATTTTGATGGCTTTTCCTTGCGCGAGGGCGTTCTTGGGGCGTTACTGGCGCTGCTGCAGGGTCGCTGCGATACTCTGCGCCACGGCTGGTTTGGGAGCCTAAAATCCATGAATACGCTGTGCGCGGAAATCTGTTTTAGCGCACGTGCCTGGCGCAGACAATCGCACGCGGACACTCTGCACCAGCCGCTTGCGACACTTTTCTGCGAAATTCTATGAATTACCCTGTAAATGTGACAACCCTAGCATATTCCGATATTGCATGTCATAATAGTGCCTGTTTGGCATCCCACTATATTCACAATTTGACAGATGCAATAGTCTCATGATTCTTATACATACACAACCAACACAATACCATTCTATTACCACTTTGCCATTCCCAGGATTCACAATGTCATCATATTGCTTGTTAAACATCTCTGTATATTCCCAATATAACCGATGCACTATGCTCACAACCCCCTGTATGCTACCATTTTTAAAACCCAGAATGTTACAAGTACAGACTAACAGTGCATACCCAGTTTGACACTCCCCCGATACACCCATCATGCAAAATCCCAGTACGCTCTCAGCATGACAAGCCAAGTATACCTTGTGTACTCCCAGTTTGGTAACACCGGCATACCCTGTCATTGCCAGGTAGACCAGCAAATAGCTTAAAGCAAAGGTATTAACAAAACAAACACCAAGGGATTAGGCAAAACCAACAATACGGTTCTGGGGAAATCAATTTATGATCAACAAATCAGGCTTTCTAAAGAACCGTAGTCCCTCACCCTTTCACTGTTTAACATAGGCTCTGCCAACTGGCTGTCAAAATGTCTCTTACAGCCTTTATATGCCAAGTGCCCCCATAGTTAATTCTTGTCTTCTGTAATCGGAAGCATGTCTTTCTTTGCAGCTGTCAGGATGTTGTTATCATGCATGTGTGGATCCACCACCTTTGGTATATAGAGTGGTTTGGATGTGGGCCATGCATCAGATCTGTTTTTTCTAATCCACCAAGTAAGGACATGAGCAGACTTGAACTCCTCCAGTGCAGGAAGGAAAGAAAACAGAAGACAGGCCCTTCTCTGTCTTCGCCCCAAGGCTCTGGAACTTCCTCCTCATATACATCTAAATCGCCCCCTCGCCTCTACAGTTCAGGAAGGAGCTCAAGACCCTCCTCTTCAAGGAATGGCTCCTCTCTAACACCTAGGTCCATACACCATCCACTCTCCACCATACCTGAGCCTGGGTGATCAGATCCCCACTATTTCCTCCCCTGATAGTTGTAGATCCATTGCTGACAATTGCCCTCCCTCCCCTGGTGTTAAATCCCCACTCCCTTGTTTCTCTTCTCCCTAACCGTGTTCCTCCCCTTATGATCCTTATGATTGTAAAGCGCCCCATTGCTTCCCAAAGCGAAGGTCCATGATCAAAGAAATTCCTTCACAATAATATGAGGACTGGTACCCATGGCCTTAAGCTCATTCACCACCTCCTTGATGTCCTATGTGTACCGGGGAATGGCTCAAAATTACACCACCTTGTCACGCACCTCTGTCCACTGGTGTGTGTGTTTTTCTGACTTGTGGCAGCAAAAAGCTCTTCTGAATGTGCAAGTATCTCATCAGCCATTGCCGTGAGCTCAGCTTCAGTGAACTTTGGCTTCTGCAACCTGATTTCTGGGACTTTAAACTTTGTTTTGTCCTCTGACCTGTTTGCTGTGTACTTCTCCCATGGATGGGACCAGCTAATAGGTGATTTTAAATCGATTTTATTTTTAAAGATGGCTACCAAGCAACTTCCTGTTTCAGATTGAGCTATTACTTTGTGGTAATTCCGCCATTTTTAAAGTAATTGTTACTTTGTAATTCATCTATATACAATTAGCAGTAATAGTAAATCCTCCAAAAATTGGCAGATTTAGCAACCAAAATTGTTTTTGGGGCAGTAATTCCTAAAAACGGAATTACTGTTACTGGCAAGCCGATTGTTATACGGCCAAAGGCTTTTAATACAGTGGTAATTCTGCTGGACATATGGGCGGTAACTGTAATTCTGTTTGGAGTAACTAGCACTATCTTTAACATCAAACTCATAATAGGCCATAATGTGCTTTAAAAACACGTTTGCCGGTATCCCACCAGTAATTCCGGGGGTAATACCAGCAAACTGACCTACAGTTTCCACTGCCTCATATCCCAGAATTTCCAGGATGTTACAGATGTCGGAAAGGGCGGTAAATCCCCATTCCATGGATTCCCATAGGACTCCATGGGATGGGGATTGCCGGTATTACCGGCATCAGTGTTAACAGTGCCAGTAATACCTGTGTTTCTTGCCGGTGGGAGCCAGATTTACCTCCAGCTATTGGCTGGGGGTAAATACGTGACCCCCCGTGGCAAACGTATAGATTTGCAGTGCAGTAAAAGTGCTGGTCACGGAATTACCATCACTTTTACCCACACGTTCCTGCACCGGCAAAACTTGTAATGAGGCCCATGTGTGGTACATTATTCACAAAATGAGCTCCAGGGATTACTGAGACAGTTTTGTCATGAGCGGTCTTAAAGGTGTGGCAGTTATTTGGGTGTCTGGGCCCATTTTGTAGTTAAAGGTACTCAGGGTTCAAGTCGATGGAACACACGGGGGACGGAGCCCATCCACTTTATTCAGAGGGTGGACTCAGTCCCACCAGCTAAAAGAGAAAAGTTGGATTTCCTTTTTTGAATTTATGAATTAAAGCCGACCTCGGCGATCAACCCGCAGCCGTCAGGTTTGTTGGCCGGACACTTCACCACTGCACTATATAACATGATGAAAAATAACAAACAACAGAAGGTAAAATGTCCCATTTCTTTACCGCAAGTCCCAGGGAAAACGTGTGTATTGGCTCCTGGAGTTTAAAACATGCACACCTATTAACGTTTTTAAAAAAACTATTAGAAGAAAATATCCTGTCTTGGTTTTGTGTGTGTTGATTTTATGAAAGGCAAATGCCATTCGTCCTGTGCAATTTGGGTGGTTACGCAAAGCCAATTTAATGCAATGTGTAAATGTCGCCTTGATATGCTTATTTCTGGTGACGTCACATCCCATTGCGTTTGTGGATGAGTCCCCCCACTATAATTTTTAGGACTTGACCCCTGAAGGTACTACAAAATGGTATGAATTTAGGATAGATTTGGACTGGTATAGGAACAGGCCTTCAAGCAGTTCAACACATTACGATTGGATGGTGAGGTTTGTGGAAAGGATTTCTTAAACCCTAAGCAACAGGCATTGTAAATGTAAGTGACGGGTAAGAGAAACATGCTCTCGGCTATCATTAGGTTATTTTAACTGTTTTGGTAATAGTTCATCTCGGTAACAGGTATTAGGACGGCATAAAGAGAGTACATGGCGTGTGCTAACAACGAAGCATTATGTGTTGATATTCAAGGAGAAACAGAGGTGAGATGTGAATTAAGCCCCCTTTTATTATCCTAATCAGTATTCGTCTAAAGCTGGTTTGCAAGAGATTCCCTGCAGTCATCGCCTCTTGACACAGGATGATCAAGCATTGCTCAGGTCATTCAATGGGCAGGAACTAGAGTAGCCTTTGCCAAGTGTTAGAGAATGCCAGCAAAGAAATACTCTTTGACAGCGGAATGTGCTCATGGTGATGAGGTGCCCAGTGTGTGCAGGGCATGCTGGGAGGGTGGGTCCAGAGAAGGATCAGCTTCATCTGTAATTATACCCTGAGATTTTCTTCCTGGGAAAGTGTGCTATCTTTACATTGGCATCAGGTTTGCCCAGTTGAAATCCACCTTACTCAATATTGGGGAAAGGGAGGGGAGGTGGTGACAAACGAGCACAGGTGGCACTGCCAACCATACCGGCCTCCCAACAAGCATTCCAGAACTATTACGCAAGGCGTGTTTTCCACATCAGGTTTCTTACGTCCCAAGTTCTTTAGTGAAGGGCACTGACAATGGAGCCTGGCAATGTAAAGGAATAAAAGTGCACAGAAACCTAGTGACGAGTCCCTCTCGCCAGGGGCACGCTCTGAGGCGTTCTGAAGCAGGTTGCAGATCTAAAGCTTTGGCGCTTCCGAGGGTGTCCAGGCGGAAGCTAAGGAGATCACCTGCACTGGCCTCTGCCCCCAAAGTTGGCACCTTGAATCCAAGTGTGCGGCTGTGACCTTTTGAGAATTCTCAGCTGTCACAGCACAGTAGTAGGGACCATTGCAGTAAATGGGTCCAATTAACCCGATCCAGAATCTGTGAAAGATTGATCTACACTAAGCAAACTCCCAGGCACAAGCTGCTTTACCACACTGCATCCACAGAGATCTGCGGCACTCAGAGACGTTCAGAGCCACGAAGAACTCTGCTGCAGTTTGTCTTTTTTCTGTTGTTTTAAATCATGTTAAAGTTTGATTAATGTTACTTGACTGCAGTCAAGGGGACTGCAGCCTTTGACGCTCCAGATGTTTTGGACTACAAACCCCATGAGTACTGGCCAGAATAGCCAATGGTGAGGGATAATGGGAGTCATCTTGGGGTAGGACCATGCCCGATTTGTTTATGGTCTTTCACCTTTCAGTTATGGGTTGGCAGGCGAAGAACGATGGTCTGGAGGGTTGCCAAGAGCAATGCCACAGATTAAGATTAATTCTAAACCTTCCAGCCATCACCTCTTTTGTTTTGTGAGGGATAATGGGAGTCATATCCGGGGAGCCACAGTATGGAGGTGCTTGTAGTAGTGACAACAGTAATTGCAGCTGGCTATTATGTGTGGCATGTCCATTAACAGGTGCAAATGTTGAGTGTTTAAAAATGGGAGGGGTGCTTTAAACTGCATGCCATGTGAAACAATGACCCCAAGCATGTGATTGTATCATGTGTTTCTTTCAGTCTTGATAGTACCATTGTTGAACTAAAAGTTGTTGTTATAATGGCATTACTTTGAATACTGTTAATTGTAGGCTTACATTCAGGATGAGAAAATAAAGCTATAATCATACTCTTTTTGCTCAACGTGCTACACTACATTCTTCTATGCTTTCTAGCCCTTCATACAGCCAGCATTATATATTTATTGAAATTTGCAAATTGTCTAAGATGCTCAGTTTGGCACAAGATACCATCTCTCAGACAAGTCTAGGCACTTGGCTCAGAGACATTGATAATAATGTCAATTTCTATGGTGTCAGGTTGGTTTGTGATGTGGTTGCACACTTTTAATGTCGTCTCTATTAAACTGTTATTCACTGTGATGTTTATGCTTTTTGCAAGCATATCACTTACCTGCAATAATTCCATCCCTAGCTGAACCAATCGCTCCATTCCCTCCCCCTTCCCACACACCCACCACAAGGTGATCCTAGAGTCCATTTTTGCCATTTCCAGCACTTGTAGGGGCTGTCTGACAAAACACACATTTGTTGATTGCAAGCAGGGGTCTGCTTATGCACAGATTTGTGCCCGAGTCAAGTAGCATTAAATACATTATGCTATATTCCTAAAATTAATGTGGGATCCACAACGGCAGGGAAGTAGCCATCTCTGGGAACTCTATGGGTCTTGTTTCGAGTTTCATGGATTTGAGTCAAAACTAGGGGTCCGAAGGACTGGGCAGTTTTTTCACCGTCATTCTCATTAGCTCAAAAGTCATTCGAATTGTACTAGAATTTGTTTTCGTTCCCCTTTGCAGTTTTTTTTAACCGGCTTGTATGCGTTTCTTGTCAAGTGTATACGTAGTGTCAAACATACTACAATGAACTAGGCATTTACTGGTGACATGGCAACGTCCCTTGATCATTAAAGACCATGGGCGTTCTTTTCCATGACATCTGATAATTGCCAATGAAAAACAGGAAACAAAATGTCAAATAAATGTTCTCAAGTATTAAAATAGGCATGCACTGCCATGTGCACAAAGATTTATGCAAAATCAGTCCGTATTTTCAGTGATATTTGTGACCATTAATTTCCCGATCCCTAGTCCCAAATTCCTTAAATCTGTGTCCCGTGCTTTCTCGTGGCAGTGGGTACATGCAATAGCCCCGCTTAGGAGGGGAACGGGGGGGGGGGGAGTCCACTTCTATATAGCTTTAATGCTGTCTTTTTCAGGGAGCACCACCTTAAGGGGTCAGAGGATTTATTTTGCACATCTGTGCCCATTTATTTCATGGCTCCTTAGTGTGGTGGTCCCTCTATTGTGTATCAAAGAAGTACATTATTCAGGCGTTTTCAGCCCTTGGCCTATCACTTAAAGGGATACCTTCCAATTGATTTACGTTTCTATGGCCATTCATTTCTAGGAACTCTCATTTATAGGGAGTCGGAGTCGCAGTCAGACTCCAGAGGTTGAGTTATTGACCTCTCTGTGCAGGGCTTGCTGCTAAAGATAAGGCGGAGGACAACCGCCTAGATCGAGTGGGGGTAGACTGACTTTTCATTCTCTTTCAGACTGCGGTCACTTTTAGCATGTCCATGTACAGCAGTAAGGGTGAGACTTTTCTCACTGCTCATTGAGTTCTCAGCCTCGCTCTCAATGTCCACGTCTACCGTAAGAGTAGGTATTCTGACCCACCTTCACTTAAACGGTGCCCTAACGCTGCTTGCATATGGCTGAGTGGGAGGGGTGTTTCATGTTCGTTCAGTCATTCACTTTTCTCTGCATGCCCGTGCATAGCTCGTAGCGTAGGGGATGCTGTGTGGTGCTCATTCAGTCCTTGGCCTCTCTCTAGGTCTCACATTAAGAGCGAGATTCTTCTTTATGGTCACTCTGCCCATACGCGTTATGCTCATGTCTACCAGTAAGAGTGATGGCTACTTCCAGGGCAGAAGCATCCATAAAATCAGATACATACTTGCAACAATAACAACAATAGGGAGTAACAGTTCGCATGTGTTTGACCCTCTGTGCGTCCTGCATTGCTCGAGGGATGTGATCAGACCAGTGGCATGAACAGCACCTTGAGCCTTGTGAAGGTGTTGCCTACTATGAAGGATGTTTAGATGATACAAATGCTTGTTTTCATTTACTGGACTTGATAGTTATGAAAAAGGATATGCATTAGAAGGAAAATGCTTTTCTTAAAAAATGTAATCTATTTGACTTGCTGAACAATACACCAGTTTGGAAGGAGAACTATGTTTTACTCACTAACACTATCTGTCCATGCCTCACCTATGTAAATATTGGGTGATATCACCACCACTGCCTGTATATAACTGCTATCTAAATCGTCTAGCATCACTATTTAATACCATGTACTGTGCTCACCTATGTCACTGTTGGGTGCTATCACCCCCACTGCCTGTATATAACTGCTATTTTAAATTGCTCTAGCATCACTGTTTATTACCATGTTCTGTGCCTTGCAACCTTGTACTAAGCGCCCCTATACTCCTGGGTCCGGAGCGCTATAGAAATAAAATAAACAAACAAACAAACAAACAAGCCTACCTTCCCAAAATGGGGGCAGGAATGAAAATAGCTTGAGCCATTTAACTCCTGCTTGCGGATCAGAAGAGCCTGCTTAGCTTGACACCAACAGCTACCAGGAGCTATGTTTCATTCCTCAAGTCAACTAGTAGCATTCAAACATGCCTATGTGGAATGCACTGTGTGCTTGGGAATGAGTACACATGAGCATTAAGACACAATGGCCCTCATTAGGACCCTGGCGGAAAGGGGTTTACGCCGGCGTAAAGCATGGCGTACCTTTCCGCCTGACTACGAGTTTCCGTAGCGCCATGGTGATTTTTACGCCTGCTTTTTGCAGGCGGAAAAATCCATGGCGCCACGGGACTTGTTGTTAATTACGCCACCGTAATTTACGGTGGCGTAATTAACGCCTTCCCCACTCCCATTATACCCTGTGGGGCAAAAATGGGAATGGGGAAGGGTAAATGGGGATTGGGGACTTACCGCCCCGCCAAGGTCGGAATGGGGCGGTAAGTCCGCCAACCACCATGGCGGAGTTGGCAGCTTAGCGCCATGGACCATGGTGCAAATTGCACCATGGTCCTCCGCCAGGGTCGTAATGAGGGCCAATGAGAAGATACTTAAAAGAGAGTTGGCCTATCATGTCGAAGTTAGATTTGTGCAACACTTTCTACTAGCCCATCAGTCCCCGGAGGTAGCTGCTGCCTACAGGGTGATGCTGATACCCAGAAAATGCTTTCATCCAACTTTTATTTTCATCCTGATAGGATAAAATACACTGCATTTAATTTCGTTTCGAGAGCAATAGCCAATTCCCGATACCCACTGAGTCTTTGGCCTACCTCTTTGGGCCCCACTTTAAATACAAAGAGGTGTATTTTTCCCATGCTCATTCAGGCCTTTGTAACTCTCTCTCTGTCTCTCGCTCTCTCTCTCTTTTCATAGCTATGGCTCACAACAAGACTGGGGAATTCTCCATCCTCACTACATTATTGTTTTTCCTGGCACAAATTACCCCTTACGTAGGGTGAATGTTAATCTACAGGTAACGTAACAACAACAGTTTATTAAAATTTCGGTTTTTATTTTTCATGTTTTTTTATTAAAAAAATCTTCATGTCACATTCCTTCCATAAACACAATCCTCGTATTTGCATTCACGCTTCCCTCTTAGGGGCTGGGTTTGAGGGTCAGGGTGAGGAAGGTCTCATTCACACTCCAGCTGCAGGGGAGCCTGAAAGGAGTACTCAGCAGACTGGTGAGCACCCACGGGCCACCCCAACACTGGCTAATTGAAAGGATTGGACAGCACCCTCAAATAGCACCTCCCTCCCATTACAGCAGCGCCCTCAAAATGTCATCAAATTGTGCCCGCAATTTCAGTGCAGCATTTTCACAAAGCGCCAGCCCAGAAGAGCACCATAACACTCTGGCTCCAGGAGAGCAACATCACACTCTGCTCCCTGCAACAGCACTGTCAAACTATCTCCGCTTCCAGCGCAGCAGTAGCTTTACCTGACAATGCTAAGAGGCAGGGCGAGGCGGAGGGCATTTCACATCATACGTCACCTTAAAGAGATAGGAGGATTTACCCCTCAACATTAGAGGTGCATAAGGGATGTTGGGGCATGGCGTGTTCAGCGGGTATAGATCTGGTTGTGTAATAGGATCCCACACAGTGGGTAGTAGGCATTAAGGACCACACGTGCATAAGATAATTTCCTGTGAGACTTATTGTGCAGCCTGTGGGACTTCCTGTTGCCTCCGTTATGCCTGATCTGTGAGAGTTGTGTCCCTGTTGAGTCCCGTGTTTGGGACATGTCATTTTGCGTTCTTTGATTAGCCAGTGGGACTTGCAGTGAGGGCTGTGTCTCATTTTCTGTGGTCTTTGTGTGGGGCTCGTCATTCTGTCGTGTGACCCTGAGGGACTTGCAAAGGCATCCCTTTTGAGGCACCCGGGAAGGGATTTTTCAAGCTGCATCCTTTCTGGTAAGCCTGTGGGTCTTTGTTGTGGTTTGTCTATGGTGTATGCTGAATAGTGTGTTGTTGTGGCTTTCGTTTGGATTTTGATATGTGATCTCCGTTCGTTGTGGCCGGTCTGTAAGCCTTTCCATGGTCTTTCTGCATTTGTTAGGGAATGCTGGGGAACTTGCCACGATTCAGGTCAGTATGTTGTTGTCTTTCACTGTAATGTGAAATTCTATCTGCATGTTTGTTGCTGTCTGGCTGTGGACTTGTTCTACCTTTGCTTGTAGGCTGTGTCGGGCTCTATCTGTTGCAATGGCAATTCTCTATGTGACACTTCTCCACTGTGGACCATTTTCTACTGCAGCTTTGGAGGTTAGGCAACAATTCACATCCTCTTGTACAACCTTTCCAACTTCACCCATTTGAAATAAAAACAACAGTTTAAAAAAGCAATACATTGCAAACAATGAAATAAAATGAATGACATGGAAAATAAATAGAGTTCCATAAAATACAATCTGTGGTTGAGGAGCAGCTGCGGAAGGCGCTGGGGTTCAAGTAGTGTGCATGCGTGCATGTTGTGCTTGCCACGCTGCGTCCCCTTTCCTGCACTCTGCCATAGCCTGCAGCTTGTCCATAGCACTTGGTTCCCAATGCCAGAAGCCCCAGGCCCTTCCCCGTCTTCTATTAGCAAACGGAATTTGAGGAGGGGTGCAGCAGAATGATGGTGGTCCTGGCCATGCCACGCCACCCCCAATGAGTCTTGGCCGGAGAGCAAGGTGCACAGTCTTGTTCTCCCGCCCCCTTGGCAGGTTGAACTGCTTCTAGCGGTTCGTTAGGTTCTACATTGGTGGTCTATGTCCACTTTGACCATCCTCAGAGCTGAAAGGGGTACTGCTGCAGGAATTCCACCATCCGCCTGGGCAATGGCAGCTCCCCTGCTGCTGCCGGCGGGACACAGTGGTTGATGCGCAGCCGGCAGAGGTGCTGCAGGCTGGAGGCCTTGTCCTTGCGTTTCAGAGGCTGGATCAGCTTCAGATGCACAGCTGCAGCTTCTTTGGGCACGGATGGTGTAGCAGCAGTGTTTCCACTCGCCTCTCCCCGGCTTTCTGCCGTGCAAGATATGACATAGTGCTGCACTAGGCTGACCACATCTGGGAAGGCCAAGATGCGTGGTTTGGACAGACAGTTGGTGTCCAGCCGAAACCTGCTGTCTGAATACTCGATGCGGACATTGGTGGGGCCCCGGTTGGTCTTTACAGAGAGGGTGAAGAGGTAACTTGGGTGGGTGCTATCCCTCACCAGGAAGGTTCCCTCTGGCATCTTCAACAGCTGCTGCTTGGCTTCACTGGCCGTAATCGAGCCCCAGTACCAGCCTGCAGAAATAAGAACAGAAAAATCAATCAGCCTCATTGATTGAAATATCCATTGAATCAAAGTGTGAATTGTGACAAGCCTACCAGAGGGAATTGACGAGTGAGCCTAGAACAGCTCACTGAAATACCAGGACCCTTAACCACTAGACCAAACTTCTTTCTTGTACAGGTACGCGCGCACACTCTATGATCTTATTCTACGCTCTTCTATCACAAAAGCTACAGTTCTCTCTTTCCCCTCTGTGTTGAGCAAATGTGCTGCTCCCTGATGGGCAGCTTAAAAAGCTGCTACGCTGTAAGTAGTATGAGATCAGACAGGCAGCTCTCGTTTACCTTTTCAGAAGTAGCCTTTGCTGGGTGTGCATAAAAATTGCAGATGTTGTAGCTTTTATGCATTCACTATCGAGCCAGCACTGTCTTTTCATGGGTTAGAGAAGTGGTTTTCAAACAGTTGGGCTGGCCCCCTTATGCATGTCTGGGGGATGTACAGGGGGTCCGCAAGCCTCTTTTTAAGTAGAGAATAGTAGCTGCTTTTAGGCAACTATGACATGTGGGTTCCCCAGACACCACTATTTTCACCCACGGGTGCTCAGTGGAAAAAAGGTTTGGAAACAACCAAATTAGGGGAAACATACTGCGCCCCAGTCCTTTTTAAAAGATGGAACCCTGCATAGAGGTCAGTAATGCCTCCCTACTTGGCCACGATGACCCGACCTTGGGTTTAGTGCAAGTTTCTGGCAAAATCCTCAACACTTGACATTTTTTAGGCCATAACATTTTAGAAAAGTAGGAAACGCATCAGCAGATGTTTTAACGTGTATTAAGCTTTGCAAGTTCACTCTCACCATTATATTAAAAACACGAAAGATAAAATAAATCCACCTGTTTAGATAAACAGACAATTTTGCAGTGATCCTTGGCTGAACTACCAATCAGAGCAAATACTTGTATGTTCGAAACCAATCCTGGCCCTTGGCTGGGGGGAATACCAGGGTACAGATGGTGCCCCATATACTAATGCGGGATGGAGGTGCTTGGGGGTTGTAAATCTCCAAACACATGCCAAGAATGGCTTGGGTTTGTGAGGCAAAAAGGCTCCGAATTAATTTAGATTGGATAAGATGAGAGAGTGGGTAAGTGGATTCTTTCACAAAAGTGCATGTTTGGTCTTGTTAATGTGACAGGTCCTATTTACAGTCAGGGTTCTTGGGAAGGCGGGTGGGGGGGGCAACACTACACATGCCCAGCCCACAAGCAAGACGGCCTAGATGAGCCACTCGACAGAAGACATATTGAGTATTCTGAATAAATGTTTTAGAAGTGCACAACAGGAAGCACTGAAGCTGTACCTCTGAAAGGTTAGAACCGATGGTACCAGTAGTCAATTGGTTCAGATGATAAGATAATAACTATGAGCAGGACCAATGCTTTCTCAACCAATTGTCTGATTAATTTCTACATGGAAACATTTTAATGCAGTGAAAAGGTTCCGCAGTCTATGGTGTGAAAAGTGTTCAGGCTCCACAAATATGGCCGCTCGCTGATCTCAAAATCATTGCCACACGTATACAAAAGTGTGTACGTGGGGCAAACCTGGCATTGCTCAATCGCCCCTTTTTGACTTGTTCCCCCTACCTCCAATTTGGCAGCTACGGTTGGAACCATGGGACATGGATTCATGAAAGGTCTCTACAATGCATTGAAAAATGAGAAGAGAAAATTACAACTTTTCAGGATTCCCCCTAACATGTGTCTGGAGATTGTGGGTGCCAGGAAGCAATGACATAGCTAGCGCACAGTCTAATCCCATTGGTATTTTCCGCTGCTTTTGTGCAGGTCTTAAATCAAGCACATAGTCCACAGGTACAATCCATCTAAGATTAACATTTTCTTTTTAGGTCTAATATTTTAGAAATCCATAGTAGAATATGCCAACTGATATGAGCGCCTGCTCAGGGTGTGCCGACTACGACCGTGCAATGGCATCATACACTACAGAAATAGCTTCACATATGTGTAAATCCCAGCAAAACTCATCCAATAAATTGGCAAAGGGGACATGCAATTGTGTACTCTAAATACTGTATGTCGTTTGACACCATCATTTGTTATTTATGCCCCAATAACTTTGTTCCTCGTGTGCTTTACACCAAAGATGGCATCTTGTGCAGTAGAACAAAGCGTAAAGAAATTAATGAAAGCCTGCATTTTACAAGAAATGCTCCCCTTTTGTTTTGATCTGTGACAACAAATCACGTTATCAATACCCTGTCAATTGATAAAAGGCCAGCATTTGCTAGATGAATGCCATTTGCCTAGTTATTTTTAAGATTGTGACCGAAATGTGCATTTTTAATTTCAAATAATGAAACTATATTTTTGTTAGGACATTTGATTGTGGTACTTAGTGTGAAATGTGAAAAACTATTTTGAATTTATAAGAAAGGGCATCAATATTCTGCACATGAAACACTTTACAATGACTTGGGGACAGGCAGGGATAAAAAAAAAGGCCCTGGCCCAAAGAAAGAAAAAAGGGCCTCATTTGTGGGTCGCAGTTTGCGACGTATGGCGACAAACTGAGGGGTATACTCCGGGCGCATGTTCGAAACATTTGTGGACAATTGCGCATTTTAAAGAAGAGTGGGCCTGTAGGACTGGTCTAAACTACCAGCCACAAACGGCATTAAGTCATCAGATGAGACCACAACTACGGACCCTCACCATTACCAAAAAGGACAGCCCGATCTTTCAACGAAAGCATTATATCCTGCAACGGATGACCCGTTCCATGTCATCACTGCAGCAAGTCTCCAAATCAACTGGAGGTGGTCAAGTGCTAAACTCTGACTGTTCGTCTGCTGGACATTTCTATATACCCCATACGATATGCTGCCATCTTTGGCAACCCAAACCATATCCGACACAAACGTCCTCTTTTCCCTGCAGGCTTCTATTATTTATTTATTATTTGTCTGCTTGTAACGCGCCGGAAGCCTGTAGGCATCTAACATGAATGTGCCTTACCTGACTCCCTCAGGTAGGAGAAGGTCTTGGCAATGCAGAGCAGATCTTCCTCAGGGTCCCGTGCCCGCGTGGTTTGTGGAAGAAGGTTGATCTCCAGGTGGGGAGTCACCAGGGCTGTGGGTGGAGTCTCTTCTTGGCAGGCCTCCACGGCCAGAGGCTGCATTATCTGCTCAGACAGGAGGACCGGTAAGTTTGTGAGCGAGAGCCGTCCAATCTTCTGCTCTCCCACCAAAGGCTGGGAACTGGAGGGGGAAAAGAATGGAAGGTTATGAAAACACTGCATCCTAATTTCATCTCTGCAGCAGACGTATAGAAAAACAATGACATTTGTAACCGGATATAACGTAGGATATGTATAAGAGGAAGGGCACGATGAAAAGGTGAATGTAAGAGTATAGTGAAAGTACAAATGACGAGCAGTGTTTGTGAGAGGAAGGGTACGAAGGAACGTTGGCTGGAAGGTGTCCACGAATGCCCTAGGATGAACTTTTCTGTGGCTCTTTCCTATCATCAGACTGTTCTTTCACGTGGGCCTGGATCTCGGTTCCCACACAAAGCAAAATTCCGCAAAGTTGCCCACCTGTGCCCCATCCAGTCCCCCTAGCTGTTTAATAGCAGCCTGTGTTCTTTGTCAGGTTCTAGAGGTGGAACCCTGCCCTGTGTGCTCTTCACAGAAACCCGCAGAAAGGCCATGGATTTGATCAAATGCTACAAGTGTCAAACAGAAGCATCTCTATCTGAACTGAGCGACGAAAAGCTATGGGAAAACCAAGCAAAGAGTAAGCACTCTACCCTGCCAATCCCGAACGCATAACGTACTCCACGACCAACACCCACAACACAGACCAGGCATTTCCTCTATCATTCTACCCTTTCCTTTGCCCCTATGCTTTTGGCCTCCTCAGGTGCCCCAGTGCTATCTTTTCCCCTTTCCCTCCACCCTCCATCCTGCACATGCATCATTCCCTTCCCATTCCACCTCTCCCTGTCCCCAGCATTTAAGGTCACATGAAACTATTTCACAAAAAGCCAAAACGAAAACTCTGCAGGCAACAAAAATACACATTTTCTCCGCCGGTTTTCTCACTTTCCAATTTCTCGTGTGGCACAGACATAAGGCATCAGCTTCGTTTTCCTTCAGCCGCACTATCCCGCCTACAAAGCAAAAAGGCGTGGTTTCTAGGTTTCATTTCTCACTGCCTCCAGGCCACCATCCAGCACACCTTTTGCCCAAGCATCAGGGTTTCTCTCCTCTATATACTTCCCTCTACATCAATCTCTTCACTCTTTTTTCCAATAAAGTCACCCGCCTCTCCCTTTATATCACACAAAAGAAGCCTTCTTTTTTATTTTGCCCCCATTAGACAAATATCTGGTCTTTCTCCATGGCTGGGCTGGCCTATAGGGAACTCGGGAGATGTCCCGGTAGGCCTCTGCATCCTAGGCCTCTTTCATGTGCAAACCTATTTTATTTCCAAATGTTCCCATGGAAAAAATGTTGGGCTTGCTGAAACTGTGTAATATAGGGCCACTTTGAACATTATTTCCAGGGCCGCTTTTGGTTCCCAGCCCAGCCCTGTCTTTCTGCCCTCTATATCTGCCACCTTTCCATCAAATACTTCGTGTTCTTCCTCGCCATGTCCCCTTTCGTCTTTGTTTTTACTAATTGCGAAGCACCACCTGGCAGTCGGATTACTGGAACCCCCCACCCCCTGGAGACGGGAGAGCTGATTCGTAAATCTTTCCTGTACGTTCTCCGGCACCCCCAAAACAGCAAGGATTAAAAAATAGTGGCAGCAAGGCAGGAGATACACGGAAGAACCGCTGCAAGCACACACTTATGCGCAGTGACAGGCAGGCCCCTCCCAACTCGGATGGTCAGGTCTATACGTTATAAAATCGATACATACACTTTCAGTAAAGAAAAACGTGTATATCAACTGCAAACACACAAAGGATACTTAAATGCCACAACGCTTATTGCGCTTCTCAAAGCAAGGCGACACTACACGAGATCTCTAGAACCATTAGACACATAACAAATACAGCATATGTAACCCACCCAAGCACACAAAGACCACCACAACGGTATCGAGGCATAAGAAATATAGTCGCTCACATTCCCGAAACACATCAGCCCTCCAGAACAAACGAACCACTCGGATGCCCTCACAATATAGAACGTTCAATGCTCACTCAAAACTGCTGCACTTTCACACAATGTTAGAGGTTTCTAATCCAGACTTAATCCAGACTTGGGAAACATAAGAACAGAAAAATGCCAGTAGCAGACATCCAGGGGCATGCACGAGCGCGCTCGTGTAATATCAACTTCAGAGGTGCACAGTCTGAACTGATATGGAATCTTGCAAATGCTTTTGGGAGTGGGCCATAATGTGGGGTTCCTATGTCTATGGCCCTATGCGAAACCAGCTGACAAGCAATGGACTACCCTGCAAAATAGGGGACTAGGACACAGAGGGCGAGGTGGGCAGATGCCCGAATAGAACGAGGGGACAAGAGGAACCCTGTAGATAACATGGTGTGTCTGTTCCAGCAGCTTTGAGATGCCCGCATGGCGTTCTTATGCCGCCCCATGTGAACAGCAGGGCATTGGAGGGCACATGACGAAGGGGGGCATGTGAGGCGGAATGTCCAGGAGCACCCATGATGCTGGCGGTAGTGGGGTACGGGGCGTGGGCGGGATACGAAGCAGCGGAACAGGTATTACATGTCGCTACATCACTGGGTGGGGGGAAATGTACCTGATGGTGACTTTCCAGGCCACGTGCTTCTGGTACTTCTTGCACATCATACATGCAACACACAACTTCCCACAACGTAAAGGAGTGGCAGCAAAAAGCGAGCGTGAGGCCGAACCTTTAATTGCCGACATAGGATAAATTGAGGGCTGGTGTGCTTGGGGACACCCCAGTTGGGCGCATGAGAAGAGGAACAGAAGGCAGGAGACAAGGGGAGGGGGCGGTCAGCGCTGGGAGGGCATCATCTCAGGTGGGGGGGGGGCACAAGAAGCGCATGTGATCATTAGCGCATGAAGATCATTAAGCAAGTGAGACGTGGGGCAGTATCGGACGCTGAGGGGGATACACGAGAAGTGGACGAGGGATGCAGAGTTGGGTATCACACATGAAGTAGTGGGACACAGAAAGCGGGGGAAACGCAATAGGGTTTACACTTCAAGAGCAGTTACACAAAACGCGTGGTTACAACTGAAATCGGTTTACACCTGAAGCGGGAGAAAATGTATACACGGAGCCGGGCCACACACGAAGAAGTCACGGGACCACATTGCAAAGGAACAAGTGCTGCATGAAGTATGAGTAGTGGGCGTTGGGGAGCAGATGGGTGGGGCAGAGGGTTGCCCACGAAGCAGGAGAATACAGGGGTTGCGATTTCTCATGGAGCGGAGTTGCAAATGTAGCACAGTGGCAACGGAAGTACTGTTGCTTAATGAGCTGGAGGTGTGAGCAAAGACACACGAGGCCGAGAACCTAAAGCCGTGTTACACGTCAAGCAGGGGGCACACACGGGACAGGGGTGCGCGAAATGACAATCCACGGTCTCCCATGAAGATGAATTGCGCATAAACTGAGGTTACACATTAACCGAAGACATGCGTGTGTGTGTGTCTGGGGGGGGGGGGCACTGATCATGAAGCGGCGTTACTCGAGAAGCAAATGGGCGCACGAAGCGAGGCTACACGTAAACAACGGTTGCGCATGCAGTTTGGATACACGTGAAGCAGGATTATCCATTAAGCCAATGGAAACAGGACGCTGGGTTGCACATGGGTACCCGTGGAGCAGGACTAGTCAGGGAGCAAATGGACACATGAAGCAGGAGCACACGTGAAGCAGCAGCGTTACGCGTGTAGTATGGGGTACATGATGATGGGCTAGTCGTGAAACAAGCGGGGTTCATATCGTATGTCTACACAGTAACGAGGGAAGTCCCTGGAAAGTCACGGGGCTACTCGTGCAGCTAGTTGGACACATGTATTTAGATAACACATCAACTGGGGACTGGGGTGGCACACGGTTCCATGTGTGGTGGGCTGCACGTGGATCGATTAGAAGCAATGTTACAAAGGGAATGAGCTACATGCGAAGCAGGGTTACACACGAAGCTGGTGAAGATATACAGCAGGATGGCATGTTTGAAGTAGTGAGGCACACATGGGTTCTCAACACACCAAACAGCTCTACGTATGAAGCAGGGGGATGGATACAAGTGTGGGGGGCGAAAAACATTCAAGCGCAAGGATGGATGAAGCCGAGTTCACGTGAGGCAGGGGGATGCTGCACATGAAACCAGCTGACACATGTAGGGTGAACATGTGTAACGTGGGGAGGAACGCGAAGGGGGGTACAGGCAAAACGGTGCGGGATATGAAGATTGGGGACTACCCGTGAAGAAGGGCTGCGCACATCACGGGAGGATGTGTCACATAAGTTGTATAGGGACACGGGAAGCCGGGGGTACGCATGAGAATACAGTCACACAGGCGAGAGCAGCACAGCATGAGCGCAGTCGAGTGTGAAGCTTACCCCTGTAGGCAGAGGATCATGTCCGTCCAGGACCAGGGGAAAAGCATCAGGGCTTCAATGGCGCAGGTGGAGCTCTCCTCAAGCAGGGGGGGCTCCTTCTCCGTCTGCTCGTCTGTCTCAGCCAGGCGTTAGCTCCCAGTCCTCCACGACAACCACAGCAAAAAAGTCTGCCCACCAATGTTCTTTCCAAGTCTATAAAGCCATGGACGGCCCAGCGGAGTCAGCCATAGAGAGAGGCAAGTGGCCGCGGAAAAGCACGGGATCCCAGCGCCAAGTGTCTAGCCACAACGCCCAGGCAGACACAAAGGAATTTTGGGCAGGGCACCCCAAGCACAGACAGGATTCAAAGAAGAAAAAAAAGGTGATCCACAAAATAACAAAAACCCTTCTTTGAGGGGCCAAGAGAAAACATATATCTGCAGAAAACAGACAATGGGTTTAATTCGGCTGTGATTGAAGAGAAGTCCGAAAAAGGGACTGGCCAATCGCAGCTTCTTCCAGCACCCAAAAAACGAAGGGGTATGTCTGTAAAACTGGGAGACCAGCGAGGAGAGAGGCGGAGAGCGTGGTCATGCGTCCGCCTCTGCTGCTGCCGGAGAAGGAATGCACTGGCTGACGCGGAGCTGCTCGCTGCTCTCGCTGCTTTTTTTTTTTTTTTTTTTTTTTATCTATTCCAGGAAGAAGCCGATTCTTGGAACTGCATTGTGTGTTCACATCACAGCTCTGGCATTAGTGGAAAAGAAAAACAAACAAGTGCGCCCCACACGCCCGCGCGCGCACACACACACCTTTCAGTGGCATGTAGCGCTTTACGAAAATAAAAAATAATCTCGAAAAAATGCTAAACAAAGACTCTGGTTGAACAGGCATGCGCCTAGGACCACCGCAGTGCACTGAGACACCCGATGCCCACACAACACAGATGCACATTACAGTTGGAAACATAGTCCATCACACTCAGCTACCTAAACCCATTACACAATCTGCACACATATACTGACACAACGCAGACACTCACAATACCACACACTTGTTGAAACACACAACTTGGGCTTCCAGAAACTTGTATTCACGGATATACAGGCAAGCTCATTGAAATAGAAAGACACACATGCGCACAGTAGTACATGTGCGGAAATTCCCAAACACAGACGCACACACACTAACATGAGAGGCGCATGCAGCTAACTGCACGCAAAACAGACAAACGCTACGCGTCCAGCGACAAGCTTGCTCAGCTATGCGAACAAGGGAACTAAAACACATGCACAAGCATTCGCAAAAACACACTGCCAAATTAACACATTCCCATAAATGCACAACATCCAGTACTTTCACAAGCAAACAGCATACATAAGCACACTGAAAAATACCAAGCATGCTTGCCCACGCACCACAAAGACATTAGACCAACACACACATCTGAGAACTGTACAGTTGAATGAATCATGTAGGGAGAAGAATTAGAATGAGGACTGTCCGTGCATTGTTGAGATTCCATTTTCTGTAGAGATGACATTTGAACGAACATCAGTAAGCAAGTCACTTGTATCCACGCACACAATAGCACATACAGAAATATACATAAGAAAGTGGACAGCAAATGTTACAACGCCACACAGTCGACCATTACAAGCACGTATCCACCAGCTATGCATGCACAATACGACAGGAACATGCGTGGACGTACATACTACACAGCCGCATACAAAGAGGACCACAACACACAGTGGCAAGGACAATGTAGGGGGGCACAAACACGTTGTTATAAATAGAAATGACTGTCAGTGCCCGTCCGTAATCTGCACATCGCGTACGGCAATACTAGAAAATAGTATGTGGGGGAAGGGAATAGACTGAAGCCCCAGGTTTTTTCTGTCCCTTTGTTGGTTAACAGGGAGAGGGTGGGGGCCGTGGCGGCGGGAGCAGTAGTAATGAAAGCGGTGCGAGCTGTGCTATTTCACTCCCCCGGCTTTCTCCGCACAGCCTTAGGCTGTCGAGGCAGAGAAAGCAGGGCGGGAGGAAGGGGCGCCTGAGCAGAGAGGAAATACCTTTGATAGATTTCCAAGAACTTTCCAGGAAATGTGGGCCGGACCTAGCGCGCAGAACCAATGGGCGCGTAGCAGGGTGCGGGATGACGTGGGAGGTGGGGCGGATGTGAGCCGTCAAGTCGTCTGCGTCACAGAAGGCCCTGCCTACCAATGCCGCCCATTCCAGGCATTGAGAAAAAGCCAGCGACGCAGCAGCCACAGAGGCGCGAGGAATCCCAAATATAGCCAACGGCCACGGGTGGCCTCGTAGGCCCGAGACAGGAGCAGGCCGCTCCGTGGATCCCACCGAGCAAGCAAAACAGTCTGAGACAAATGCTTACCATTTGATAGGCACGGCTTAGATGTGAGCAGCGCGGTTTTTACAGTTTTATATTTTTTTTATTTTCACCAATAAAGTTTGCAATACAATCAAAAACAAAACGCATAACCTTGCAGGCTGCTTTATTTCACCAACTTGGATTTTCAGTTGCTAGCTTTTAAAACCACCTATGCTGTGTGGTTCAGACCCCTCAGTGTCATGGGACGCATTTTGAAAACAAAAAGGACCGAACCGATTGGGATTTCCACAAAAGTGACAGACCCGTGAGTGTGTGAGGCTAACAAAACATTCGGATAGATGTGAAATATAGACAACGAGTAGCACCAGTAGCTGAATCCAGTACTGAATTATTTTATTTTTAAAAGTGAGACAAATCAACCAGCAACTGTAGTACATTGGTTAAGACCAGCATCCGATGGGATTTCACACCGTCCGGATAAGGTGTAAAACCGAAAACAGCCTGTATT
Organism: Ambystoma mexicanum; assembly: GCF_040938575.1. Taxonomy (NCBI): domain Eukaryota; kingdom Metazoa; phylum Chordata; class Amphibia; order Caudata; family Ambystomatidae; genus Ambystoma; species Ambystoma mexicanum. The sequence continues at coordinate 573,553,075 of NC_090923.1, forward strand.
TTATTTAACATGATTTATAGTCCTACACACTAATCTGGTACTGTACGTACGTGCAGAAGTGTGCCGGGGGAATGCTACTTGGCCAGGCACAGGAAATGTTTGTCCAGCCCTCATGGCAGTCGAATAGGATATGCAAGCTTTGACAAGAACAATGTATTTTTAGCCATGCCAGTAAAAGCTTGATTGATTATTGGTGCACCAGAAGGAGGGGAGGGAGCGACATAGAGCATGAGAAGTTGAATAGACATCTGGGTTACTAGCAGTAAGGGACGTGAGAAAAAGTGGAGGTCAAACAGAGAACCAGGAATTCTTAGTTAATTTCAACGTAACAAGCAGAACTGATTCACAATAAGTGTGTGCATGTTGACCTGTACAGAGGTAGGTAGGAAGGGGTGACAAAATACCTGCCAGTGACCCCAAGTAGGGCAGTCTTGTGGTTGGGTGATGTGAAGGTTGTCAGAGAGTGTGCAAGTGAAGGAAACTGATGATGTGTGCAGTGTAACGGTTTATTGAGATGCCACCCTCAACACAGGGAGTTTCTTCCCTCCCCACTCAAGTGGTTAGCCTTTTCTCAGAAGCATATCATGCCCCTTGGATCCCTCCCCCCTGAGCTAACAAGCGATAAGAACTGGGCCGGTGTACAGGAAATATATTGTTCTTTATTTAAATTTAAAAGTAATTGAAATTAGCACGAAAATGTCAAACACCACTTTATCACTGGCAGAACACCATCAATGTCTCTCAGCATAAATAAATCACAAAAGTGAGTTAAAAAGAACACAATCACAATTCTTCCCTTTCTGCAAATTTCACTCCACAAAATAATTACACTGATCAATAACGAAGGCACTTATCATGTGATGCGTGATTTTGATTTTCCTGCAAGCTTAAAAGGCTAGCAGTAGGATTTCAGGGTTGGTAATGATGAGTTTGCCCACGTTTTTGCTTTAAAATAAACACAGAGATTTATCGGTCTGTTTTTCAGACGCCCCCACTTGCTTTGGTCTATGCTGGGAAGTCAGACAGAAACATTGGAATGCTTTGGTGAATTTTGGATTTCAGATCTCCCTTACCGAAGGGCCTGTGTTGGGAAAGCTGGATAAAAAGTTTGGACTGATTTTAAGAACAAAGACACCTCTGTTCCTTAAAGAAGTCAGCATCAGCTGGACAACAAATATTACCCAATTTATAGGCTAAAGTTTTCAGCACACACTGGGAAGTGAACTTTGTTAATTTCGAATTTTAACCAAATTCACCTAGTGTTCTGCCAAATGGGGATTTAAGTAAATTAATATTTTGGGTTAAATAGGCCAAGTATCTACAAAGTTTTGCCCCCTCCGCCCACTATAAAGGGAGGGGATTCTAGGCAAGCACACTCCCCCACCTTTTGGGTTTCCCATGGCTCAGTTCTACTTAGATAGCAAGACTCTGTTTAAGGTTCAGGAAAGCCATCTGCACCCCAGGACACTCTGGAAAGATGGGGCAGGGGTCTGGTCACTCCACTCTCAAAGATGGCATCCCGCTTTCCACCAAAGTACCCAGTTAGCTTTGAGGCCTTCCGAGCAATAGACAGCTCCACCAGATGCACTCTCAGCAATTTCCTCTGGTGTCTTCTTACAGCTGTCAGATGGTAAGTTTCAGCAGCCTTCCTGATGGTCTGTCTTTTGTTTGTCTATTCTTTTTGTGTCCTAGTGCAGTCCCCCTAGCAGCGATGAGACCGGCAATTTTACAGTCTTGGGGAAGTACCCTGCCATAGTAAAAAAAAAAACCCTAGCCCTACTTCATTAAACAACCCGGTTGTCCCGTCTACTATTTGTTGCAACTGGGATTGGACAGTTACTCTTCTCTCTCTCCTCCCAAACCGAGCCTCCAAGTCTGAATTGGTTTAGGGGTCTGCAGCAACATATGGCAATTCCCATTTGTAATCGCCCTTTGTTCTTCTTTCAACTTTTTGGTAAAAACTAGTTATGTGTCACAACTTCATAATTTTACTAGCAACTGCCATAATAAACATGTTTTCTGATTCAGCTAATCGCAGAGAATTAGATAAGCCAACCACCAAGTCTGTACCATGCAGCACGACCATGTGGCATCTTTCTGCTGTTTCCATAAAAAGCACAACAGTTATGAATATGTAAGTTACTAAGCATATCCCTAATTTCATTTTCCAACCACTGACCAATCCTCACATTTGGAACATGTTGAGATCAGCTGGAAACACATCTTAGATAGCCTTTACAGTTTCATGAGTCACACAGGTGGATGAATTTTTATAACCCCCAAATCACCTGGAAATTACATAAAAAATTATACATAGATGATATCGATCTGCCTTATGATAGCTAAGAAACATGACTACGTGATAATTGTCCTTTTAAAATTAATTGTGAACCTTCATGTGAGACAAATGGCCCTCCTCCTGCCTTCCGGCCATTTGTTTTCATTGGGTCAGCCTGTGCCCAGAGTTTTTTAAATCAGTCTCCTTTCTGTTGGAAGCTTGCTCTTTGAAGTGTGTGTCCCCATTTTCACACATATTAGTCATGCTCCAGCCAAGAGTAACTCTTTCTTGAAGTCAATGCTTTCAGAGCCAGCAGGTCTGGAGAACACATATTTTCGACACCTTTAGCAGGACATATTATTGTTGTTGGTCATTAGATGGGAGATGTGACATCCAGGCTGGGAGTGGGAGATATCCTTGTGAAGTTTTGTCCACAGCCCAGCAAAAGGGTCTTCCTTGGGCTGAAATTTCTTTATGAAGACAACGTGCTCTTCAAATGTAACTGGAGTTTTGTTGGTGAGACATAATATACATTGCTTTTTGTCAACCCACACATCATGTTTTGTTTTCCTGACATTTTTCTGAGAACAGTGATACTTTTTCACTTTTCAAAACTGCTATGTCCTCCTGGGACTGGGTTTGAGGTAAAGTTATTCGAAATTGGTGTAGATTTCAAAAGGAAGAAAAATTTGCTTGTGGTAATATGGTCATAGAGTTCTCTTTTTGCCTTCTGTAGGCTGACATGGAAAGCGAAGAGGGGCCCTGTATGGAACCCCGCCTTCCTTTTCCATGGTGGCCATCTTGGTAAAAGATTTTCCTTCCTACACCGGGATGCCTCAGGCGTACCGTGTGGGAAGAAAAATCTTTTTATTAGCACCCCGGGTTCCCGCTTTGGGAACCTATGGTGCTAATGGCCTTCATCCCACATTAAAGGGGCTGGAATGGGGTGGTAATGGTCCAGAAACCTAGTTATCCACCCTCGCTTCGCTTGGGCTGGTAACTTCGGCTGCCGGGCCGGTATCCACCGTTCCAGTCCCTGGAACGGAGGATGAACGCCACAGTATTTCCATTAGCATAACACAAAATGCAAATGGAAATATTGGAAAATCTTATTGAGTCTATGTACTTTACAGAGAAATATAAAGTAGATGTAGTCTATAAGTGTTTTTTTTATTTCTATTTTTTAACTGTGAAAGGTGGTTCCTAAAGGACATTACTTTTGTTGTTTTTGGATGTATTCATTTTTTTGGCAGGAGAGCTAAGAATGAAAGGTTGGGAGGGAAATGAGGGAAGAGGCACTAAACACTAATATGGAGGGGTAGGTTGACAGGGGAAAATGCTGCGCGTGTGTTATATCTAAGGTAGGGGGCAGTGTTTCTCATGCTCCTTGATTACAGCAGTGGTGGTGTCTCTTGGGGAGGAGGGTTGGCATTAGCTGATGTCATTTCAAGATAAATAGCAGTTTTTCTAAAAGTATGTACTGTGTACTAGATTGTTAATGGATGACTAGGAATAGGTGTTGGAGCTGTGCAAGGGAATTTTTAAAGTTGAAAGATCCTAGATCAGTAGAAAATGCAGTTCCGAACTGTCCGCGTAGCACAGATCTTATCTTGAAGTGCGGACAGGTTCTTCGACATGTCATCAGGCCGTGTGCCAGCATATGGTCATGTGGCACTGTCCGGAAGGTCCGCAATGAAGTTAGATGTTCGTAGACGTTATGGTTAAGTTGCACTATTAAAAACCTATGAAATTCAATGAAAACACTTTGTTAAGGGGACGTTATAGTTAAGTTGCACTAATAAAAACCTATGAAATTCAGTGAAAAAACTTTCTTAAAGCGACGTTATGGTTACAAGTAAAACCCCTGAAATTCGCCAGTTATGGTAAGCTAAGCAACCATAACTCGCGCCACCACCGTGCACTGCTAAGAATAACACCCATGACATCAAAGATGACATCACAAATATGATTGATGACATCACTGATGACATCACATGTCTAGCCCCTTCTTTTTCTGTTCACTGACATATCTAGGCCAGGTGAGTTTATTCACTGACAGTCAAAAACTTAATTCAAAAGGTATTACATTTGTAGAAATTGCTATTCTCACATGTTCTTACAGTACTCTCCTTAGAATTCAATCACATCTTATGATGCACATACATAGGGGAAGAAGCAGGCTTAAAACACAGCAATCATTTCTATGCGTAAAGATAATCATGTTGGCTATACACAGTGGCTCATGATGCTTCTTGTTTACTTACTTTACTCTCCCTGTATAAGCCCCATATTTGTATACATTGTGGTCTCTATGTTTTGTGTGTAGTATTATAAGTATGTAGTAAGTGATGCATTATTGCCTACTTAGTATATGTTTCACAGTATGCAAAAGTGTGATACAGAAGCATTCACTGTTTTACTATCCAACATGGGAACATTTGAAATATTACACCTCTATGGTGTATGCTGATGCCAATGCCTATGTTTCTGTATGAGTAGGTTCCTGTTCTAGAAACAACACTGCAATGGAATGTTCTTTGGAGCATTATTTTGTATAATCAAGTATGTAGTTCATCACACATCTCCAGATGACCCCTGACACTTTTTTGCCAACATTACATTCACGACCCCTTGTAGGGACTTCCTATAAAAGTTAAATGCACATGTGATGTCATCAGTGATGTCATCAATGACATTTGTGATGTCATCTTTGATGTCCTGGGTGTTAGTGTTAGCAGTGCACGGTGGCGCGAGTTATGGTTGCTTATCTTACCATAACTGCCGAATTTCAGGGGTTTTTCGGTTTTGCTTTGAACCATAACGTCCCTTTAACAAAGTTTTTTTCACTGAATTTCATAAGTTTTTAGTAGCGCAACTTAACCATAAAGTCCCTTTAACAAAGTTTTTTCACTGAATTTCATAGGTTTTTAGTAGCGCAACTTAACCATAACGTCCCTTTAACAAAGTTTTTTCACTGAATATATATATATACATATTAACTTTGTTAAGGGAACTTTATGGTTAAGTTGCACTAATAAAAACCTATGAAATTCAAAGAAAAAGCTTTGTTAAACGTACGTTATGGTTTCAAGTAAAACCGAAAACCCCCTGAAATTCGCCAGTTATGGTAAGCTAAGCAACCATAACCCGCGCCACCACCGTGCACTGCTTTCCATAGCAGCCTGCAGAAGGCAAAAAGAGAACCCTATGACCATATTACCACCAGCACATCTTCCCTTTCAAATCTATCCTGATTTCGAATAACTTTACCAAAAAGCCAGACCCAGGTGGACATGGCCACTTTAATCCTATGTTTTGTCCTCTGTGGTCATGGCCAGTAGCCAGATTGTCTGGATCATGACCTTATTCCATGACCCGGACAATCTGGCCACTGCTCATGGCCACAGGCTACCCCTCAGTCACTAAAGGTATACCACTATTTTATTTTTTGTAGCTACATTATGACACTTGTCAAATAATAAAACACTGGCACATTTGCAAAACCATACTTGTAGGTCCTTGCCAATGCTCCTTACGCAAGTTTGCTGGAAATCCACCCATGTTTTATTTTTTCAAAAGTGTCAAATGTATGCACATACAATTGTCATATAACCTAGCCCCCACTTGACAAAATCCATTCAGACTTTACGAAAACATCTAAATCTAGATCTATAAACTTTTTGCAAACCTTTGTGTAGATTTGTCAAATGGCACCACATTTATAAACCTTTACATTATTTTGGGACCCCTGCTCTAATTTTGCTACCTCTCGACAGAATCCCACCAAACTTTGCAAAAACATGTATATCTTGATCCATTATCAGTTTGCCAAACGAAGTGTAGATTCGTCAAATGGCACCTCATTTATAAGCCTTTATATTATTTTGGGACCCCCCCTCTAATTTTGCCCCCTCTTCACAAAATGCTACCAAACTTCGGAAAAACATTCATATTTAAATGTATTATCAGTTTCCCAAATTAAGAGAGGATTCGTCAAATGGCACCTCATTCATAAGCCTTTACATTATTTTGGGACCCCCCCTCTAATTTTGCCCCCTCATGACAGAATCCCACCAGCTTTGCATACTCACTCAGAATCAGCCCAGGAATATACATGCACAATTTCATGCAGTTCCATTAAGTGGCGCCAAAGTTATAAGCCATCCAAGAACTGCATTTCATCAACCCTGTAATGCTAAGGTGACCGCAAACTTTCAAAGGACTGTTCACGAACATCAGGACTGTTCACAGACTTTTGCGGCAAAAAACACCAGTTTATTTTGCTTCTTGCAGCCATATCCCATCCCATCCTCATCACCCCTCACCTCCGCAGAGATTATTTGATAAGTTTGACAAGTGGAATGCTTTGTTTTTTCATATGTATTTACCGCGATGTCCGCGGACATCGGCCGCTGTCTGCAATCCAAGATGGCGGGCATTTCCAAAAATCTGACGCACTTTACGCTCCTCCCCATCCAATCAGCGAACATGTCGCATGTCCGCGGACATGACGCAAGCCGATTAGCCAATCAGAACACTGTCCGCGGAGCAAACAGGGAAGTGTGTCTGCGGACCGGACATAGATATCACACATTTTTTGTGACCTACTTTTTGGTCATTTTTTAAAAACTACTGGACGGATTTTCACCACATTTACAAAAGCACGCTTTCGGGACCAAGCCACTGCTCCTGCCACAAATTTGGTGAAAATCCGTCCAGCGGTTTAGGCTGTAGGCGTGAGCAAAGTTTTTTCCCCATTCAGTCTATGGGAAAAAAATAAATTTTGGGAGCCCCCTATAACTTTGCTCCCCCTAGACCAAACCTCACCAAACTTTGCATATGGGCCATATACTTTTTATGCAAAGCTTGGTGAAGATTCGTCCAGGAAGAGCGAAGTTATAAGCCGCACAAAAAGTGTTCTTCTTATGCGATTAGCAACCTAACCATAACTACACGGCCACTACCATAGCTGTGTAATGTATATATATATATTTATTGCATCCGATTTGTCATCCTTCCTTTTCATTCTTCAGATGGCTCCTCTTCGGGACTTTCATTTGGCTCATCAATCAGTCGTAAAGCGTGTCTGGGATGACCGCTTTTCAACTGATTGATGTGGACCCATTTTTCATCTGTCTGTTCTTTTGTTTGGGATGCGGATCTTGTAAGCAACAGGTGATATTTCATAGACAATTTCAAAGACAACACACCAAGATGGGAGGCATTTCTGCTCCTTGGCCTTATTCCTTTGAAAATTGTACAGGTAAACCTTGTCACCTACTCCATATTCTTGCTTTGTTGTCTTTAGACCATAGTAGGTCTTCATTCCTTCAGCCAACCTTTAAAATTGCGCTGAGCATAAGCAAAAGCATGCTGGAGGCGCTTCCATAAATTTTCAATATACTCCTGAGTAGTGGACACATTTATCAGTGTCTGCTCTTGAGTCCTATTGAGCAGATGCTGTGGTAACACAATTTTTCGTCCAGCCATGAGCTCAAACGGAGGCATCTTTGTTGCAGAAGATGATGTAGACCTAATAGCCATCAGAACAAGTGGCAATCGGTTGTCCCAACTGGGACCAAAGTCTGCCAGAAACCTATTTAAGAAACTCTAAATTGTTTTGTTGTATCCCTCCACCCCCCCACTTGAGGCCCGACGGTAGGCAATGTGGACTTTTCTTTTTACCCCTACATTCTCCCACATCTTCCCCATCACCTCACTGGTAAAATGGCTTCCTCAGTCTGACTCAATCCATTGCGGGAGGCCCAAACAAGAGAAGATGTGGTTGATCATTAGTGTAGCAGCTGACTCCACCTTACAGTTTGGGACTAGAAAACATTCTACCCACTACGTGAACGAGCATGTCACAGTCAACATTTAGTTATTTCCTCTAGAGGAACAAATCACTGGCCCGAGGAAATCAACTTGCAAATCTGACCTAGGCAGTGTCATTCCCCTTTTTTTGTAGGGGAGCTCTGTGTGTGAGTGAATTGGGTTGGAATTGAGCACACACAAGAAACCCCTTTAGGTAAGTGTCGATGTCCGGGACCATGTGTGGCCAGTAGGCAAGCTCGCGCAAGGTTTCCAAAGTCTTATGAAAACCCCTATGACCGGCAGGGGCCATGTCATGGGCCTGGTGAAAGTACTCACTCCCCACAATACCAATAAAATTCAGAATAAAGGACACATCCCAGTAGGGATAGAGACCACGAGAGATGATTGCGAGTTGTCAAAGATTTATATGAAATTCAGCATCCAGAGAACTCTGCTGCCTCGAGAGCGCTCTAGCAAACACTACATTAAAATGTGTTTTTAAAAGGTTACAGCATCATCAGTGATGATTTCTATACAGCCAGCAAGTTACAATATCATTGGTTAGAAGGGAGGTGCACATATAGTTCTGTATGGGCCGGCTCCATGGGATTGGCCGATGACTTGGCGGGAGGTTGGACATCACGTGATTCAGCTGGGCCGGTCTGTGCGAGGTGATGGTTAGGCCAGGTCGGAGAGGCGGCTGGACCTCACTAGCTAATCTTTACGCTTATTCTAGACATGCAATAAACAATGAGAATCAATATATCTTTGAATAAATCTTAGAGGCTTATAAGTTGTACATACATACCTGCATCATCTCACATTGGGTCATTCATAAGGTGAAGGGTGTGGGGGTCTTGTCTTTCTGTGAAAACCTGGGGACTGGGCTGGTTTGGCAAATCAGGGCGTGGTGGGCAGTGGAGTGACACATGTTAGTTTAGGACAGGATATACTGTGACAGGGGTGTGGGTTTATTGGGGGCACTCTGGGATGGTCAGCACAGTGGGGGCACACTTCTGTTACATCGAGAGAATACTTTAGTAGGGCACAGTGTTACACGAGCAGTAATTTTCGAACAGACAGGGTGAGGAGTGCAGGAGCAGGTTTGTGGAGATAGATGAGCTACAAGTCATGGTTCAGGCCAGTTCACACACAGGACAGTGATATCAGAGGAAGAGTGATACGATACATTATTTTAATTGTATCAGTTAGCTTCAGCCCATCCCTGAGAAAGCGACTTGGGCCACGCAGAAACTGTGGGGACGGTTGGTGCTCGCTGGGCGCAGTGCTGCAGAAGGGAGAGGAGACTTTGTATTGCAGTATTGCGGCCTAGTTCAAAGATGGAGTCGAGGGCACACAAAATTGAGTCCAAGTGTGTCTTGCAATAGCCCCACCATTGCTCCAGCCGAGGTGTTATTCCTCATGGCAGCAGAAGGGCGACGGAGGCGTCCCCCAATAGTTTAAGAGCAAGAGGTTAATTTTGTGTAGAATGTATGGGGGGGCTAAGTCGCCGCTCCCTTCCTTACATTCCCTCCTTTCGTTACATCTAAAGTAACAAATTACTTTTTATTACTGTTTGCATTTCGGTAATACTCTGCCTCCATTATCGCCCACGCCGGTGTCCCTTTTATTGGCACCCATCCTCTGCATACCCCTCGTAAACTCTGGCCCCTTCTAGTATATTCATCAGGGATGCAGGTCATGTATATTCCCCCATCCACATCCAGATCCACCCACACCTCCATGTACCACTGTAACTCCCCCTGGTTCCTTTATTGTAGTATGATACAGATTGTCCACCCTGTCCCTGGGATAACGATACACTGCTGTCATATGATATTTGTAGGGACCAGACTCTCCTGTCTGTATCTGTGCATCTTCCATTGTTTGTACCCTCGTCAGTTGCCCCATTGTTACCATCATCATAGCCGAACTAGGCATTGATTTTGCACAACATCGAACCCCTACCTGACACACACAAAAAATTAGTAACAGAAAAATGATGAGTGGGACAAAAATGTTCATCATCATGCTGAACCAGGACGGTATCCAGTTGAACATGTCATCGAACTAGTTGCTGGGGGGGATGCCGCCTTCTTTTTTTCATTCTTTCACCCACGTTATGCACCGCCGAGATCACATGTGACAAGGTCCCATTGTCAGCATCCGCAGAAGGTACGAATGTACAGCAGGCACTCCCGATTTTTCAGCAAACACCGCCGTCCATTGCTGTGAGTAGGTCTAGGACATACCGGTTTTGCATGGTCATCGACCGCAGGGCGCGAAGTTCCACTTTAATCACATTGAAGCCTTCTTCTGTGTCGTTGGCCAGCTGGATCAATTCCCAGCGCACGATCTGCAGCCATTTTGCGTTTGTTCACGCCTGGAGTCCCGGCAGTAGGAGTGAAGCAAAGTACGTTTCTGCAGAATTAAAGAGTTTGTACTGATCCGGAATCTCTGCCAGGAGGTTTGAGGATTCACTGGAAATGTAATTTGAAAATCTTCGCTTGCAGGAAACTCTGTCCTGTAACTCATCTTCAGACAGGATGTCATATGTGGAGGGCTCTTTGGTTGCTGGCTGGGGTGCCGGTGATGTTTCAGTTGGAACCCTCCCCCTTGGACATGGCTTTCCGGGATCCCAGGATCACCATCAAGGCTGAGTGTAGCGTTGCCATGGCACAGGTACCTCTCCATGATGGTGGTAGGTGCAGGTACGCTTGTTTGTCACACACCCAGTAAGTGTCCATTAGGGCTGCTGTTCCTTTTCTCATATCTGGAAGGATGATTGTCTTGTTGCAGTGTTGGTTGGAGCCCATTCATGCTTTCCCTTCACCGTGAAAACAAAGTTCATGCTGGATCTCTTTTTGTATCTTGGTCAACTTTTCAAGTGCTTTCACCCACGTTAGTTTGGCAATGTGTTGGGACCATGTTGCAGTGCATGTTCGTTTGACCCATTGAAAGTTCTCTTCTGTCAGTCCTTGCAATGCTTCAGCTTTACATGTGATTGTCTCGTCTTGCCATTCATTTTCTGTGACCATTGTCCTTTTGATGATAAAAAATGGTTCTTTCAAACATATCACTCCTTTTGGTTTGCTTGTGCATGTTTTTTTCATTTTGCAGCATTTGTACTGTTACCGTGTGTGCCTGAAAGGTACTTCGAATTCTGCACAATACTAGGTGAATTAGACACTGGGCATCCGACATGGGTGTTTATTGGAGTATAAGAACTTTGGGTGACCCAGAGGCATGGGGTATGAGAGAGCAAACGTACCAGCTCTCATTTGTTGCTTGTTTAGCTGTGGCACTCATGTCTGAGTACCATTTATTGGACTGACGGGGGTCTTCAGTTTCATCTAATCCCAGACCATGGTATGCATCCTAACCCTTTCTTTCCACTCCCCTTTTCCACCTCTTATTCCCCGCTTGGCCATTGTGTAACTTTTTCACCTTTTGATGTCTTATAGGAAAAATGTTTGTCCATGTTTCATCATTCTGTTCGCCCCCACTCTGAAAGGATTGTGACACAGGATACATTTGGATAGTTGGGACATAGGGTATAAAGTGTATTTTATCGCCATCTGAGATAGGTTCTTCAGTTGTGTGCATATTTGCATATGGCGATTCCGAAATACCGAACATAGAATAATCATCATTGTACTCATTGGATACGTTATCAATATCATAACCCATAGCACCGTATGTCAAAATGGGTGTTTTGACAGTTCGGTTTTTGTGCAGAGTGGTTAAGTTAGTATTCACAGAAGCATTGTGTGTACAAATAACTTTTAAGCTATTCCAAATGAGGCTCGACCCTTCTTGTATTAAATGTACCCCGTTCCCCCCTCCTTTATATCCCCCAATATAAATGATATGCTCCAATACAGGCCAAGGCAAAACAACATCACAGAAAAAACGATTGCTACAAAATAGAGGCCACAATCATAATTGTAATGTCTGATACTACTAATGTCTGCCCTATCACTATCTACATTTGTGGCGTTGTTAGTGAGGGCCCTCCTTTCCGTCATATTTCCACCTGAAGGAGCGATATAAATGGGTTAAGTACACAAAATACTCCACTTTCTTCTTCTTTCTCTTCATAACATATCATTATATCCATTTATATTGTTACCATACACGTATTTGATGCAAAATAGGTGATTACAGAAAACATAAGAGAAGAGTGTGGGAGAGAAAAAAAATGTGCTAGGTGGGGAGAGGTAGAGGTAGAGAGATACTGAGAGATTGAGAGACAGAGAGAAAGACATAGAGATATAGAGATGGTTATATATATACATATATATATATATTAAAGGGACGTTATGGTTAAGTTGCCCTATTGCCCTATTAAAAACCTATGCCTTTCTGTACAAAAACTTTGTTAAAAGGACGTTATGATTACAAGTAAAATCTAAAAACCCCTGAAATTCGGCAGTCATGGTAGACTAATCACCCACCTTTCCCATCAGCACTCTCCACTGCTACCACTACCACCCCGAACATAAAAGATGCCACCACACATGTCATTGATGCCATCACTGACGCCATCACATCTTTAGCCCCTTTCTTTTATGTCAGCTAAGCAACCATAACTCGCACCACCACCGTGCACTGCTAAGACTAACACCCAGGATATCAAAGATGACATGACAAATGTCATTGATGACATCACTGATGACATCACATGTGAAAATAATGCCAATTAAAAATGCCTACCTGCAAGGGGTTGTGAGTATTATGTTGGTAGCAAGATATGAGGGGTGTTTATGTAATGGTAAACATGCAACAACTAGCTAACAATGCAAGACTGCATATACACTTGTGATAGTAGAAACAATACATATGAAGACCCAGAATGCATACAAATTAGAGGCACACACAGGGAAAGTAAATGAAGGAAGAAAGAAAGAGCATCATCAGAAAATGTTATTGGCATTAAAGTTTTATCCCTGTATGCAAATTAAGTCTGTGTTGGATGCCTCCTATTGCCCCATGCATGTGTACCATGATCTGAGAGCAAACCCTAAGGCATGTACTTTAAGAACATATGAGAAGGTTAACGTTTTCATGTGCAGCACCTTTTCAATTTTTATATTGTGATTGTTATTGAAGAAAACCACCTGCCTAGATTTTTCAATGACACAATATAAGTGAGCCAGACATTTGATGTCATCAGTGATGTCATCAATGACATTTGTCATGTCATCTTTGATATCCTGGGTGTTAGTCTTAGCAGTGCACGGTGGTGGCGTGAGTTATGGTTGCTTAGCTGACATAAAAGAAAGGGGCTAAAGATGTTATGGCATCAGTGATGGCATCAATGACATGTGTGGTGGCATCTTTTATGTTCGGGGTGGTAGTGGTAGCAGTGGAGAGTGCTGATGGGAAAAGTGGGTGATTAGCCTACCATAACTGCCGAATTTCAGGGGTTTTTAGATTTTACTTGTAATCATAACGTCCTTTTTACAAAGGTTTTGTACAGAATGGCATAGGTTTTTAATAGGGCAACTTAACCATAACGTCCCTTTAACAAAGTTTTTTTGTAGTGAATTTTGGAAGTTTTTAGTAGGGCACAGAACCATAAAGTCCCCTTGAGAAACGTTTTTTGAATGATTTGCATAGGTTGGCAGTACTGTAAGTGATTCATAAGATAAGTTGACCAACATTTTTATTGAGTATTTAGAAGGATTCCAATAGTAACACATAAGCATACTGTAAAGCAACATTTCACTTCACTGCCCATCTTTCTACGAATTGCACAGTAGCATATGCTGTAGCATAGCATGGCCACATGGTGCAGAACTCATACACACTTCACAATAATATGGGTGAGTCGTTGATAGTGCGGAAGGACATTGTATATTGTTGTACGAACTTGTAACTGAAACAATTCCCGTTCACAACTCAACAGGGCAAGTTTGCACCACAATAGATGCAAGAGTGCATACCGAGGTCTTTGAATCAGTAAACCCCATTGCACCCTAAAAAAATGGAGGCTGAATGACATTACCAATACAGATTTTACGGCACTAACCCATTGCACCAAAAAAAAAGGATTTTTTATCTGCAACCAGAACGCGTCCGGCATTCCCGTTTGAAGAAAAGAAATCCTTTTCGAAGATGGCCACCATGGAAAGGGAAGGCGGCCGTGGCATAGAAAGTCTTTTTCCGCTTTCCATTACAGTTGCCAGAAAGTAAAAAAGGAATACGTGTGACTGTAGTGGGCGAAGAAGATTTGTATTCTATCTAAAATGTGTGGTTATCAGCAACACCTTTAACAGAAAGCCAGTGCCTGGTGGACATGGCGACTGCAATGCAATGTTTTGTCCCAACCAGTAAATGGCAGTATTTACCTCCCCGACATTGTGGTCAGTAAGCATACCTACAGCGTACCCTTCAGAGACGAAAAGCGTACCGTTGATTTTTATTGTACATGACGACACTTGTGAAGTATGAAAACACTACCACATGTAAAACACAAAGGTGTTTGTTCGTGCACAAAGACCTTTCCATAAATGTGTGGAAAATACAGGGAATATGTTTGGCAAAAATGTGCGTACAGAAGGCAAAGAATTAGTCTTCTAATGTGTGGACAAAATCATAACAAACCCTGTGAAGTGAAGTGCACTAAGTGCAGATATACTGCAAGCAACACCATTACCACTGACCTGTGCACACATTTGTGTGTAAGTGTCACTGCACTTGATCTCATTTTTCCACTTTTAGAAAGATACCAAATATGACAACATAGCGTCTTCATGCAGAATTGCTCTTGGTAATTGGGGCATCTGGGTAACAGAAAGAACCCTAACGGCACAAAAGCATAATACATGGCCCTGAGCCTTACGTTGCCAAAGCAAGTGGTATGCAATAGCGTTCTGGATAACGTACCTTGGCAGCGTAAACAAATGATTGCATAAAGACTTACATACCGTGATACAGCACCTATTAAAGAACATACTACAACCTGCAACGTAGCATGGCACATTGTGAAGGGAAACATGAAATGGGTAAAAAACACACTAACATGTAAAACGTAGTAAGGTACTTTTATTTCACAATGCACAGTGCTAAATCATCGACCTTTTCTCAGTTGCAAAGAAATTGGAAGTTTGTGTCTCTGCTGCACAATGAAAATGTTAATTTTGACCGTCACGTTGATGTTTTCCCACACAGTCACCATGCCTTGGCGCCACAGTTTTTATCACACACACAGTATGCAGTAGCGACACAGTAGTCGGTGTCCTCTCACATTCATTGACAAGACAGTGTCAATCGCTGTGATGTAATCCATCAGAAAGTATGGTATGTTACTTATAATGTTAGTGGCAATGGTGACGTTGTTTTTAACCACACTGAAATTATGCGTTGTTGACACAGTAGGCGTATTCCTGTCACAGTGATTTACAAGGCGACGTGAATGGCTGCAAACTCTGACACCAGAAAGGATGGTATGTTGCTTCTTACTGCTACAACTGCGTACGGATATAGAGGTCCGATGCGGTCATCCCATTCAATGATGACGCACATACAACCAGTGACAAATAGCTGCACTTGACGATTAAAAAAACCATCACTCGGATGCTGCAATCCATGACATTCGCAATACGGAAGGAAGTAGCTGAGGGGAAAATGACAAAAAAGATCTATCAATATGAAGACTTTGCGGAAATGTAAGGTGTAACACATAACATTTCTATAAACAATTAATGTTATGTGGGGAAATGTACTAACTCCTTACAAACGGCGACAATGTACAATCTGCATAATAGGTGAAAAAATATGAATGCCACATATATTTCGTAGGTAATAGTGGAAATTGTAGTGACATCGTACAGAGGGCGGTAATGTGCAATCTGAAATTTCAACGGCACACAAACTTCCAAATACATTACTAGTAATAATGTTTTTTTTTTCAGACTAAGTAAATAATGGCAGTTTGGTGTACAGGCCTGAAAAATGAGTTTACATGATATGCACCGCCTCCATTTCGGCCTCTGCACTCACACAGTAGTTGTTTGTAAGAAGACGTCCTAGGGATCTGATATTTCATGTGCTTCACAAAACCTTTTGAAGCATAACTTATCAAAGGGAATGTTTCACAAACTGTGACTCCCTACATTCTTTCTGTCTCTGTTCCCGGTACGTCAAGATCGAAAAACAATTGACCCTTATGAGGTTTGATACATGTGCGACCATACTGAGTGCCTACTGAAAAAATGAAATAAAATGAACTGACCTTCACTCCGAACGCAAATACATTCTCATTTTGCAACAACATATCAGCAGTCAATCATGAGAACCGTTACTCCCGACCACATGCAGACACACTGTGTTTACGAAACCGTGCAGGTGGCTGCCTCAGATTCCAAAATATGGGACGCCAGTCTAACCACAGTACTTTTGGTGGTGGCTTCTTACATAGACGCAGTAAGGACTTGTCGTACATTGCCTACCAAGTTTCACTCCACGGTACGATAGTGGTAACAAGAATAGAGCACTGTTTCATTTTCTACTGCCACATATAAGTAATGCTTACCCTTTGACACAGTGTTCCATAAGGGTTTGTTTGTGGGGATTCCGGCGTACAACACAAAAACTAAATGACCATGGCGACCGTATCAAAAGAATGCTACGCACTTGACGCTGCGGCAGAACCAATCGGTGAAAGCGGAACATCTTGATGTATAGCATGCCATAGATTAGCCAAGTGGGAAGTGGGACTGCGGAGGGGACATAGATATCACTAATTCTTAGAGTGCTACTTTTTGATCATTTTAAAGGAAACTACAGTAGGATTTCTCACACAGTTTACAAAAGCACGCCTTGGGGAACAAGCCCCTGCCGCAAAAATGAAGATAATCGGTCCAATGGTTTGCCTGTAGCCATGCGCAAAGTTTTTGCCCCATTCAGTCTATGGGAAAAAAAGACGTTTTGGGACCCCCCTATAACTTTGGCCCCCCCTGGACGAATCCTTACCAAACTTTGGAAAAAAATTCAGAGTTGCCCATATACTTTCTTTGCAAACTTAAGGATTCGTCCAGGGGGAGCCGAGTTATAAGCCGCCCAAAAAAGTGCTCTTCCTATGGAAACAGCAACTTAACCATAACTACATGGCCACTACTGTGGCCATGTAATATATATATATTTATATATATACACACATATCTATAATCTCATTCGAACTGTATTCATTGTTCATTACTTTTCTCTTTGTGTTGCAGCCCTGATTTTCATTATGCCCTTTATTTCTTTAATCACACTTTTCTTAAGGGAATAGCAACCTCTTGTTCCTGTGGTTGTTCGCATTGGGGTGCGGTGCTCTCATTTGCCTTTCTTACATCTGAGAGATGCACCCAGTACTTTAATCCCTTTACCTTTATGGCTGAGGGCGTGCAGTAAATCACTTCATAGGGGCCATGAAATCGTGGGGAGTTCCATCTCTGCACGAACCTGCACACGTTCACCAGGTATTAGCGGGGCTGCTGAACTGTCTTGTGCGGATGTATTTGTATCAGTTTGGCTTTCCTGGATAAATGGAGGCGCTACGTGTTTTGCTATACTCCTCACTGCTCGTGTCAGTTGGGTGAGATATTCCTTAAATTCATCCCCTAGCACCGTGGCAGCTCTGTGAGCGTCTGATGCTCTCCTTACTGGAGATAGTGGCATTTGAATGCGTCCTCCCATCACCATTTCGTGCGGTCTTAAATGGTTGTCCTTACTTGGCTGTGTTCTGAGTTGGAACAGTGCTAGAGGCAAGCAATATACCCAGTTTTTTCTTAATAGTGTGACATCATTTAGACAATCTGCTCTTGAGGAGGCTGTTTATCTTTTCTACCATCCCGTTAGCTTGCAGGTGATAAATCAAACACAGTTTATGTTTCACCCCTAACAATGAGGTAACTTCCTTGAAAAGGTCATTTACAAAGTGTGTGCCGTTGTCTGAATAGATCACATCACATATCCCCCACCTCCAGAATACCTCCCTTATTAAAAATGTTGCCGCGCACTTGGCATTTGGGTGCGCACACGGTCCTGCTTCAACCCAATTTGAAAAGGGGCACACTACAACTATGAGGTACCTTTCTCTGTTGCATCTTTCCCCCATGTCAGCATAATCTATGTATAGTTCTCGAAATGGTCCTGATGGGCGTGGCAGTGTTCCTCGCAATGTTCTGAATGTCATCCCTGAGCTGTATGTCTGACAGTTGGTGCATTCTATTAGTAATTTCGTTAAGTGTTCCTGCAGATTGGGTATGCGCCATTCTTCTTGGAGGTCTGCTGCAATGTGCTGCTTTGTTACATGTGCAGGAAAGGGAAGTTGTTGCAATGCTATCTGTAGTAACTCTGCTGGCATCACCACTTTCCCTGTCATTTCCTGGCGCCACAGTAAGTCTGTGGACGATTGTTTTCACCCTCGTTTCTCCCTTAACTCTTGCTCATCGTGTGGGGCGTGTCTCTGTAACTCTATTATTTGAAGTATGGGTGTAGAACTGTATCCCTCTTCCTTGTCGTCAGGTGTTGTTGCTTTTACTATACATTCTGCTGATTGCGGGATGTTAGAGTATGCTGCTTCTTTTGCGGCAGCGTCTGCTGCTGTGTTTCCGAGCAAGATTGCATCTGTGTTGTTTGTATGTGCCTGGCATTTCACTAAGGCCACTACTGATGGTGCTGCTAATGCTTCCCTGAGGTCATTCAATAGCGCTGCATGTTGTACAGGGGAGCCATCCGCTCTCCTGAATCCTCTTCATCGCCATTGTGACAAGCCCAAGTGTACCGTTGTTATCATGTATGCCGACTCAGAGTATATCGTCACTGCGCACCCCTTGGCTGTATGCAATGCTTCAATTAATGCAATGAGTTCTGCTGCTTGTGCTGAAAAATGTGAGGGGAGGCGCTTCTGCACTATCACTTTGTATTCTTCCCCTTCAATTCTTACCACAGCTGCCCCTACATGCTTTTCTCCTGTTTCGCAAACAATAGACGTTGACCCCTCTACAAAGTATATTTCACCTCCTTCTAGGGCATTTCATTTGCTTTAGGGATGTCATCTTCTTCCCCTTCATATTTAACGCAATCATGCGCTTGCATATCCTCCACTGTGCAGGGCTCTGTAATGAATGTGGCTGGGTTTGCAGTTTTGCATCGTACAACATGTAAATTTGGGCTGGATATTATTATTTCATATGCTGTTGCTCTCTGTGTGGTGAGTGTGGATTTTGACCTTTCTAGTATGGCGAATAGAGAGTGTTCAACAAACAGTGTGACCGAGCAGCCCATCACTATGGTGGCACTTTTACCTATCACGAAGGCGATGGCTGCGAGGGTCTGTTCGCATGCAAAGTGTCCTTGTATTACAGAATCTAAGGTACCACTCTAGTATACCAATGTCATGTGACCTAGTGATGTTTTTTGCGTGAGTACTGCTGTCATTAGTGTTCCATCGCAGTGTGAGAATAGGTAAAACTCTTGATCTTAATCTGGAGTCGCCAAAACGGGTGCGTTTGTGATGAGATCTTTCATTTTATAGAATTGTGTGATCATTTTGTATGTCCATTTTATGGGGGCTCTGTTCTTTTGTGCTTCTTTCAGTGCTTGAAGAAGGGGGCGTGTGTATGCAGCATAGTCTAGTATCCATGCACAGCAATAGTTGCATATGCCAAGGAATATCTGCATCTCCTTGACAGTTTTAGGCATCATGGTGTGGCGTGTAGCTGCTGCTCTGTCTGGTATGATCCTTTTACCATTCTTTGAAATTAATTAACTGTCCTATATACAGTACTTCTGCTAGGCAGTATTGCAGTTTACCCTTGTCCACCTTGTACACTTTTGCCGCTAGCAGGTTCAGTAATGTTATTGAATCTGCTCTACATTGTTCTTCACTTTCACTGCAGACAAAGGGATCGTCTACGTACTGAATTATTGTGCTTTTCACATCAATATTGCCAAGGTCTTCGTGCAAAATTCTTTTAAATATGCTAAGACTTTCACAGTACCCTTGAGGTAGCCTGCAATGTTCATACCTATTTCCCCCTAAGGTGAATGCTGTCAAGTATTGGCAACTGGGGTCGATTGGTACTGAGAAGAAAGCATTCTTCAAATCTACAACTGTAAAACACGTGGCATTTTTTGGGACGCTGCATAAAATGGATGCAGGGTTTGGCACTAAAGGGAACTCATCTGTATGACGTCATTAAGTGGGCGGAGATCCTGTATCATCCTCCACGCCCGCCCCTTGCCTTTGTATAGGATAAATCGCAGTATTGCATGATGAATTTGATGGCACAATTATACTGTGTTGTAGTAATGCGGGACCGCGTCTGGTTTTAGTTTAATTTGTATAGGTGTTACACCTCACAAGAGTCCTACATCATGTGGCCCTGTTGTCCATAATTATAGTGGTATCTCTCTCATATCTTGATCAAAAATGGAAGGTGGTGTACTGACACTGGCCATGAGGGGGTTATGTATCTCTCTATGTTGGATCATTATGTCACATGGCACACATATCTCCATTATTATTTCCCCATCAGTATCATTGTCAGTAAATAGCTCTTCATCTGTCAAATCTCTCAGCGCTATGTTTGGGTCTATGCATAATATTGTTCTCCACTCCCATCCATGCGTGTCCAGTCCTATTGCCACAATACGTCTCCCTGATACTTGCACCCCCGTAGGTCAATTGAAAGGATGGTGCCAGGCGCAATCTCGGGGCTTATCACAGGGTGGAAAGCAAAATCAGATGGCACCCTCCATTCTTTCCGGGTGATCTCTGGTACCACTCTTGCCAGAACCTGTATTCCGTAGATAAACATGTCAACATCTGTGGGCACCCCTCTTACTGCAACCTCGTTTGTCATGGTACTGATCATTAGTATCCCTCGCACTGGACACACCCCTGGAGTGGAGCACACTAATCCCCTTTCTGTAAAGGAGATGGTCATATTAAGTTTACTAAGGAGGTTCCTCACCAGCAAATTTATGGGCGAATCTTCGTGATACAGCAGGGGCGCCCGAACCGTTTTCCCTCCCACTATTATGTCCAACTCTTTTGTGTAAGGAACTTTTAAAATTGCCCCAGAAAACCCCTGCTTTTCCAAATTTTTCCCTGAGAGGGGAAACCGGCCCTCCATGAGGCACGACTTTTCCGCTCCTGGATCCACCATAAAGATGAACTGTTTGTTTCCTATCTTCGCCCCCACTAGTGGTTCCTCTTCTGCACGTAGGGTAGTCGATAGGACTGGACACGCAAGTGCTTTCTATGGGCTGTCCTAATCGGGGTATGTGTTTGTTCCTGGGAGAAAATGCTGTCTCCAACTACTGCTGTACAGCGAAACGGCACTAGTGTGCCATTGGCGGTGGTAGTGAAAATGTTAGGATGGGCGTTCCCCATCGTATTCTGGTGTGCTGGTTGGGGCTGCATGCCTTGCTTTTGTGCTTGTTGTCTGTGTTCCTTGCGGGTAGTCATTATAATTTTGCTCTTGTTGTCCATTACCTCCCATTGGAAATCCATAGGGGCTGCCTGGGTGAGGGTGGCCAAATTGCTGTTAGTTTCCAATGGGACGGGGTCCTTGATAATATCCCATAGGGTGTGCTCGACATTCCTGTGAAAAGTGTCCCCACCTCCCACAATTCCAGCAGGACCCTTGGCCCCCTCCTCGCATCCCCTGTTCTCCAAAACCCCTATTCCCCTGACCTCCAAACCCCCCTCTCTGTCCCCTGTACCCACCTCGTCCTCTTGTGGGCCTTCCCTGCCATTTGGGTCCCTCATACTGCTGCTCTCCAGCCCATTGCTCCTGTCCGTTTGCAGGCCATGTGGCTGCCATCCTTGTGAGTTTACTCCTTGACCCCTCCTCCCCGTCTCCCTGTCTCTCAGTGGGTAGGGCTGCGTTAATCGTGGCGACCTTCACCAATTTATTCTCTACAAGCTTTACCTCGTTAGCCAACCTCTGCTGTGCAATTTCTTTCTCTCTTTCTTGGATCCTCCTACAATGATGTACTATAATGCTCTGAATCTCAGGCCAGTCTTTGGCTTCTATCCCAGCTATTTTATCCAAGGCCTTGTGTACCTCCTTTGGGAGGCCTCTTTTGATGATAAAATAAAAAAGGGAGGTGGACTGGTCCCAAGCCGTGCCCGTTTCTGATCTCCACAAGTCCTGCACCCGAAGGAATAATTGCACAGCCTCCTCTTCACCACCCATGGTGCTTTGCATCACCAAATGTAAATCTGGTGTATCAGGGAAAGCTCTCCGCAGTGCATCCCACACCTGTGCTCTAACATTGTTAAAGGCCGACCCATCATGGCAATCGCAGTTTATAGTTACTCCCGAGAAACCTGCCTTCACCCACACCCTTTCTGCTTGGTCTCCCACTGCGGACACTAATAAGCATTTTACATACCCTATTGCCAAAGGCACTCCTGCTGTGTTCTTTTCGAATGCATATATCCACTTTCCTGTCCCTCCCAAAAGTGGGGAAAGGACCTTGAACAAATTTATTTTTGTCCATTTGTGCCCATGTATGTAATGGGGTCTCCCTGCTCCCTTGTGGATCAGAGGCATTGGCAGTCTTGCTTTACTTCCTTTTTTACTTACCCTTACTCCTTTGGCTTTGCCCAATGACATATTTCCCTCCTGCTCCTCAACCTTCCCTGCCACCTTTCCCTTACTACCCCATCCTCTGGGTCCTCTCGCAGTTGTAGGGATAATCCTGCTGCCGCTCCCTGTTTGTACTCGTCTAAATCACTCCACACCTCGTCTATTCCCCTGTCTGAATTCCCCACTTCCTTGTTCCTCCCCTGCTTGGCTGCCTCCTCGTTCTGCCTGCACAATTTTTATGGGGGTATCATTAAGATGGCACTTGGTTCGGGCAAATAAGATGGATCACTATACCCTGCAGCGGGCCTAGTTAGTAGTGGGTATAATCTAGTGAGGTCATTGCCCCCCGTTTTTACCACTTTTTCTTCTGCTGTTACTCACCCACAAAGGCTTGAATAACACTGCGCCCCCATATATCTCAGCCAGACTGACAAGAAAATCCTCTACTCAACACACTAGAGCTTCTAACCACCTTCTACTTGAAATACCCAGATTCAGACTATCCAAAGCGGGTGGGGCAAGCTTCCCTGTTAGAGCTGCCTGTGCCTGGAATGCACTGCCCACCGCACTGAGAGCCAACCTACCCTACACCAGATTTAGATGCAAAGTGAAAAGTTGGCTTTGGACCAATGACGACCTACAATTGCGCTAGGCCAGGACCGATTAGCATTTTTAACTGCCTTGTTACCTCTGTTACCTGACATTAGACTACCTCATACTAGGAACCTGTATTTCACGTATCTTGTACCTAATGCACTCTATACACCTGTTCTGTAATTTCTTCATGTACTGCATTCCTTGTATGTATTCCATGTATGTAACCTAAGCTCAAGTATTCTTATGACTGCTGCGCCCGGCTACCCCTGGGTTTTGTGCGCATTATCAAATAAACAAACAAACAAGCAAACTCCCCCCTCCCCTGATGGGGCTGGTGCCACCTCTGGCGTTACCTCTTTTATTACGTCATTACCGGGGGATGCATCTTCAAACATCCTCCAGAGATCCAATATTTCATGTCTATTTTGAAGCTGCTTACCTCAGTACTTTGCTTGCAGGTGTGTTGTCACAAGGTCAAACACTCTTTTATCAAATGACCCCCCTTCCGGCCACACTTGGGATTCTCCCTCTCCCTTTATTTCCGTGAGCCACTGCTCATGGTATTTTTGTATCTTTTTTCTATATAGGGGATGTGCTGGCAGATATGAGCTAAAGGTGTCCCTCCCCCCATGGCTCCCCTGGTTACCTTTTTTTGTTACTCGTGTGTGTAGTGTGTCACAAATACACTTGAAAAAATATGTCTGTTTACTCTGGCAATACTTCAACACTCACTGTATATTTATCACAAAAAGACCTTGTTAATTACACTTCCTTGCTTTTTTATGAACAACAAAGGACACACTTGCATTAATTCTTATATGGATGACAACCTTACATATGCCTTTTAAACGTACCAACATATTTGACATTGACGACGGTTAACATGTAACATGTATTTTGCTTTGGTTCTAATTATACTCTCGCCCTATCCTAGTCGCACTTATCCATATTCTGTTCTCCCAGTCACTCTTCTTGCCCCCCCTTCCCTGGGCCCCTGTGGGCCGACTTCTAAGAGAGTTATGCTTGCCAGAAAAAGAATTTACTAAATTTACTAATATCTCCTGAGTCTCCTCAATATATAAGACTCCTATGTTTTTTTATCTCCACTTATTTCCTGCACTGGTCGAGAAAATGCTATGTGGCACCGCCTTCTACCCCCCTTCGGAGCTAGGTTCCCGTATGTTAAGACAGATTTGCGAACTCTGTCCTGGCGGTGCAGAAGTTCAGAAGGCCAACCTAATTACTTGGAACAGGGTAACCTCTGGACAAGCCAGACCAATCAGGGGAGCGGCGGTCAAAGCTAGGTCTCAAGAGGGGTGAGGGTGACTGAAAGCCCGCAATGAGCACACAAAGCAAGGACACTTACAAACTACTCCAAACAGGTGTTATATTAAAAATATATACACATTTATTCCAAGGCCTTTAAAACAATGACCATAGCGAGAAATCACAGTACAACTCTAGTAAACCAACACATACCAAACCAATACAATATATATACAAATACAAGCGAGTCTAAAGCGTTAGATGCACGAAATGTGTAGTCCACCTACAAGGGGAGGAAAACAGGCAGTGCGAAATAATGATTAGACCCAGTCCGCCTTCAGAGGCACCTAACTAAAAGGAAGTCCAAGCCCTACGAAGAGTGGAGCCTTGTGCTCAAAAGTATCTGCACACGCTGGTGCCAACGGGCAAAAAGGGGAGTCTCTTCGAGGGAATCAGGCAGTTCAGTTTGGTGCACAAATGAAGAAGAACAGAGTTCCGCGACTCAAGCGCAGCCTCCACTGTGGGCAGAAGCAGAGCGCGAGTACGGAAAGGCGTGCTGTTTTGACACAGCGGGGAAAAGCTATGGGCTCCTGCCGGAGGGCGACCAGTTCCTAGCTATGCTACTCACCGGTCCCCGATGCAAGCAGACCCAGGCTTCTCCGCGTCAGTTTCAGTGCTGGCAGGTTCAGGAGAGCAGGGGACGTCTCGTCGTCGTGTAGATTCTGCAGCAGCAGAGTTGAGTTAAAGATGTCCCAAACGAAGTGAACCCGCACAGTTTGTTACAACAGCAGGGCAACGGAGCGGCCGTGTGTATCTCAGCCAAATGTACACTACTCACTTCAGACCTGGGAACGCCAAGTGTACGAATCGTGTGAGAGTGACAAGGACTAGAAATACACACAACCTGGCGGCGGTTACAGAGCAAGACTCCTGGGTAGGCTGGTCAGTCTGCTGGATGGCCCAGAGACACTTCCAAAGGCTTACGTGCAGGAGATGGTGAAGATGCCGAGAATAGCTGTCCCCGCTATTCCAAGGGTCGAAGTACCAGTACAGGCCTTCTGGTTCGATCAGAGGTTAAAAGGGTTTCACAAGGCGACAGCAGTGCAGAGGAGAAGTCCTTCAGCGGGTCACCAGCGATTCCTCGGTTCAGCCTCGTGGTTGCAGGATACTTGGCTCCTGTATTCCTTTGTTCGTGAGAACTCAGGAGATCGACATGGTAGTGGCGTTTCCAGCCCCCTCTTATCCACGGTTCCCTTCGCGCCAAAACGGAGGAGACCCAATGGGAGATCCGCTCATCAACACTCACACCATACGTGGACCTATCACGGACCACGGTGGTCCCAGGCATTCACACCACCCTAGACTCTCTGGCACCCAGGATGTGTATTGGGACCAGACATCCCAGCCCACATCCTGGAGGCACACACAAGGCCTGTAGAAGCCCGCGAAAGCATCCGTGGTTCGCGGGAAAGTACATGCCCAAATAAGGAAGGCCCCGGGTCGGCTCGATCTGGGGAAGGTGAAGGGAGCAAGACGGTCAGCGGACAGGACAAAGGAGCCTCATGGTCTGGCCATTTTGGGAGCCAGGTCACCATTTTGGGCTAAGCGCGAGAAACGCGCTTAAAACGCCAAAAGAAGCTCAAAACACAAGAAACGATCGCTGCCACCATTCCCGTCCATGATTCACTTGCACCGATCAGTTACAATCCAAAAAGAGTATCTAGGGCCTGTAGAAGGCTAGAGACCCAAGAGAGCAGTAACTTAGCTTACAGTGCCCTCTTGTGTCATGTTGCACGAAAGCCGCAACATGATAAAGAAACTACAGAAAACAGTGTTTCGCGGTACTGACTGTCTTAAGGGCATGTCAGTTTCCCCGTAAGAATGGAGCGAAAGCCCAGAGGAGTGCGGCAGAAGGCTGCACTTCTCTGGCAAAGTCTAGATCATGGTGAAAACAACAGCAAAAAGTTTAGGGGTTGCCAGGAAGGAAAATTACCCACAATTAGGAAATCTTTCCTAACACTCGCCCTTCCCAGACTATGGACAGGGAGAACTAATCCACCCCTGGATGAGTCTCTTGTTCAGGTCGGTTAAACATTCTGGACAACTCATCAGCATTGCTACGTTGGACACCTGGCCTATGCTCAATAGTGAAGTCGAAGCCTTGTAGACTTATGGACGCCTAAGCAACTTTGGATTATCCCCCTTCATGTTCATTAGCCACATTAAGGGCTTATGGTCAGTTTGCACAGTGAAGTGGGTCCCACAGAGGTAGGGCCTCAGCTTCCGTAGGGCCCACACAACAGAGAAACATTCTTTCTCTACCGTGGACCATCTGAGCTCTCTGTCCCTAAGCTGGCGACTAATAAAACCAATAGGGTGTTCCTTACCCATCTCATCAACTTGCGATAGTACAGCTCCTGCCCCAGTGTCAGAGGCGTCCATCTGCACGATAAAAGGTCTTTGATAATCAGGGGCCCTGAGGACAGGGGCCTGGCACAAGGAGTCTTTTAAGCCATTGAAGGCCTTCTCACACTCGTCGGTCCAAGTTACCTTCTTGGGTTTCTTCGGAGTGGTGAGGGCAGTCAGAGGGGCAGCTATGGTGCCATAGTCTGCCACGAAGTTGCGGTAATACCCTGTGAGTCCTAAGAAGGCTCTCACTTGGGTTTGTGTAGTGGGGGTAGGCCAGTGTTGTACTGCTTGTACTTTACTGGGAAGAGGCTGTATCCTCCCTCCACCTACTTCATGTCCAAGGTAAACCACTGAGCCTTGTCCAATCTGGCATTTACTAGCCTTTATGGTCAAGTGTGCTTTCTGAAGAGCCTGGAGCACAATCCCGAGGTGTTTCACATGGTCTTCCCAGGTGGCACTGAAAACTGCTATATCATCCAGATATGCAAGACAGAATTCATCCAACCCATTCAAAACATGATTCACAAGCCTCTGGAAAGTGGCAGGTGCATTTTTCAACCCGAACGGCATTACCCTGAATTGGTAAAGGCCGTCTGGAGTAGAAAACGCTGTCTTCTCCTTGGCATGTTCTGCTAAAGCTATTTGCCAATAGCCAGCAGTGAGGTCAAACGTGCTGAGGTACTTGGAGGCACCCAAAGTATCCACCAGCTCATCTGTTCGAGGCAAGGGGTGTGCACCTGTCTTGGTGACAGCATTCAGAGCCCTGTAATCCACGCAGAACTTCGATTCAGAAGTGCCTGCCTTTGGAACCAAAACCACAGGACTGGACCAAGGACTACTAGAGGGTTCAATCACCCCAAGGTCTAACATCTTGTTGACCTCGGTCTTAATATAAGACTGTACTTTGTCTGACATCCTGTATACCCTACTTTTGGTAGGTACACTGTCTCCTGTGTCTATGTTATGTTTGCACCAAGGTGTCAAACCAGGCGACTGTGAAAACAGGGGGGAAAACTGCCTAAGCAAACTTTTCACCTCAGCCTGCTGATCAGAAGTCAGGTGAGGGGCCACTCGGACACCCTCAAAGGAGCTATCTGATGGACCGCTTTGGAACAGGTCGGGGAGAGGTTCAGACTCCTCTTCCTCAACATCTGAAGCCAGTAGCAGTGCTGCGATTTCGACTCTTGGGACGAAAGCCTTCAGCCTATTTACGTGAAACACTTTTGGAGCCTGTCCAGGCCTTCCAAGGTCCACTAAATAGTTAACCTCACCCAGGGGCTCCACCACTGTGTAAGGGCCTGACCATTTGTCCTGTAAAGCTCGAGGCCTTATAGGATTCATGATCAGGACTTGCTGACCAGGTGTAAAGTTGATGAGGGAAGCTTTCTGGTCCTACCAATGTTTCACCAGCGCTTGTCCTGCCTGGGTCTGCAAGCAGACCCAGGCTTCTCCGCGTCAGTTTCAGTGCTGGCAGGTTCAGGAGAGCAGGGGACGTCTCGTCGTCGTGTAGATTCTGCAGCAGCAGAGTTGAGTTAAAGATGTCCCAAACGAAGTGAACCCGCACAGTTTGTTACAAGAGCAGGGCAACGGAGCGGCCGTGTGTATCTCAGCCAAATGTACACTACTCACTTCAGACCTGGGAACGCCAAGTGTACGAATCGTGTGAGAGTGACAAGGACTAGAAATACACACAACCTGGCGGCGGTTACAGAGCAAGACTCCTGGGTAGGCTGGTCAGTCTGCTGGATGGCCCAGAGACACTTCCAAAGGCTTACGTGCAGGAGATGGTGAAGATGCCGAGAATAGCTGTCCCCGCTATTCCAAGGGTCGAAGTACCAGTACAGGCCTTCTGGTTCGATCAGAGGTTAAAAGGGTTTCACAAGGCGACAGCAGTGCAGAGGAGCAGTCCTTCAGCGGGTCACCAGCGATTCCTCGGTTCAGCCTCGTGGTTGCAGGATACGTGGCTCCTGTATTCCTTTGTTCGTGAGAACTCAGGAGATCGACATGGTAGTGGCGTTTCCAGCCCCCTCTTATCCACGGTTCCCTTCGCGCCAAAACGGAGGGGACCCAATGGGAGATCCGCTCATCAACACTCACACCATACGTGGACCTATCACGGACCACGGTGGTCCCAGGCAGTCACACCACCCTAGACTCTCTGGCACCCAGGATGTGTATTGGGACCAGACATCCCAGCCCACATCCTGGAGGCACACACAAGGCCTGTAGAAGCCCGCGAAAGCATCCGTGGTTCGCGGGAAAGTACATGCCCAAATAAGGAAGGCCCCGGGTCGGCTCGATCTGGGAAAGGTGAAGGGAGCAAGACGGTCAGCGGACAGAACAAAGGAGCCTCATGGTCTGGCCATTTTGGGAGCCAGGCCACCATTTTGGGCTAAGCGCGAGAAACACGCTTAAAACGCCAAAAGAAGCTCAAAACACAAGAAACGATCGCTGCCACCATTCCCGTCCGTGATTCACTTGCACCGATCAGTTACAATCCAAAAAGAGTATCTAGGGCCTGTAGAAGGCTAGAGACCCAAGAGAGCAGTAACTTAGCTTACAGTGCCCTCTTGTGTCATGTTGCACGAAAGCCGCAACATGATAAAGAAACTACAGAAAACAGTGTTTCGCGGTACTGACTGTCTTAAGGGCATGTCAGTTTCCACGTAAGAATGGAGCGAAAGCCCAGAGGAGTGTGGCAGAAGGCTGCACTTCTCTGGCAAAGTCTAGATCATGGTGAAAACAACAGCAAAAAGTTTAGGGGTTGCCAGGAAGGAAAATTACCCACAATTAGGAAATCTTTCCTAACACTCGCCCTTCCCAGACTATGGACAGGGAGAACTAATCCACCCCTGGATGAGTCTCTTGTTCAGGTCGGTTAAACATTCTGGACAACTCATCAGCATTGCTACGTTGGACACCTGGCCTATGCTCAATAGTGAAGTCGAAGCCTTGTAGACTTATGGACGCCTAAGCAACTTTGGATTATCCCCCTTCATGTTCATTAGCCACTTTAAGGGCTTATGGTCAGTTTGCACAGTGAAGTGGGTCCCACAGAGGTAGGGCCTCAGCTTCCGTAGGGCCCACACAACAGAGAAACATTCTTTCTCTACCGTGGACCATCTGAGCTCTCTGTCCCTAAGCTGGCGACTAATAAAACCAATAGGGTGTTCCTTACCCTTCTCATCTACTTGCGATAGTACAGCTCCTGCCCCAGTGTCAGAGGCGTCCGTCTGCACGATAAAAGGTCTTTGATAATCAGGGGCCCTGAGGACAGGGGCCTGGCACAAGGAGTCTTTTAAGCCATTGAAGGCCTTCTCACACTCGTCGGTCCAAGTTACCTTCTTGGGTTTCTTCGGAGTGGTGAGGGCAGTCAGAGGGGCAGCTATGGTGCCATAGTCTGCCACGAAGTTGCGGTAATACCCTGTGAGTCCTAAGAAGGCTCTCACTTGGGTTTGTGTAGTGGGGGTAGGCCAGTGTTGTACTGCTTGTACTTTACTGGGAAGAGGCTGTATCCTCCCTCCACCTACTTCATGTCCAAGGTAAACCACTGAGCCTTGTCCAATCTGGCATTTACTAGCCTTTATGGTCAAGTGTGCTTTCTGAAGAGCCTGGAGCACAATCCCGAGGTGTTTCACATGGTCTTCCCAGGTGGCACTGAAAACTGCTATATCATCCAGATATGCAAGACAGAATTCGTCCAACCCATTCAAAACATGATTCACAAGCCTCTGGAAAGTGGCAGGTGCATTTTTCAACCCGAACGGCATTACCCTGAATTGGTAAAGGCCGCCTGGAGTAGAAAACGCTGTCTTCTCCTTGGCATGTTCTGCTAAAGCTATTTGCCAATAGCCAGCAGTGAGGCCAAACGTGCTGAGGTACTTGGAGGCACCCAAAGTATCCACCAGCTCATCTGTTCGAGGCAAGGGGTGTGCACCTGTCTTGGTGACAGCATTCAGAGCCCTGTAATCCACGCAGAACTTCAATTCAGAAGTGCCTGCCTTTGGAACCAAAACCACAGGACTGGACCAAGGACTACTAGAGGGTTCAATCACCCCAAGGTCTAACATCTTGTTGACCTCGGTCTTAATATAAGACTGTACTTTGTCTGACATCCTGTATACCCTACTTTTGGTAGGTACACTGTCTCCTGTGTCTATGTTATGTTTGCACCAAGGTGTCAAACCAGGCGACTGTGAAAACAGGGGGGAAAACTGCCTAAGCAAACTTTTCACCTCAGCCTGCTGATCAGAAGTCAGGTGAGGGGCCACTCGGACACCCTCAAAGGAGCTATCTGATGGACCGCTTTGGAACAGGTCGGGGAGAGGTTCAGACTCCTCTTCCTCAACATCTGAAGCCAGTAGCAGTGCTGCGATTTCGACTCTTGGGACGAAAGCCTTCAGCCTATTTACGTGAAACACTTTTGGAGCCTGTCCAGGCCTTCCAAGGTCCACTAAATAGTTAATCTCACCCAGGGGCTCCACCACTGTGTAAGGGCCTGACCATTTGTCCTGTAAAGCTCGAGGCCTTATAGGATTCATGATCAGGACTTGCTGACCAGGTGTAAAGTTGATGAGGGAAGCTTTCTGGTCCTACCAATGTTTCACCAGCTCTTGTCCTGCCTTCAATTTATCACTAGCCAAGCCCAACAGAAGTACCATCCGTTTTCTGAGCCCCAGCACATAATCTACTACGTTGGTAGTAACGGGGGGAGTGGGCATCTCCCATCCCTCTTTGACTATGGCTAAGGGTCCCCGTACAGGATGACTGAACAGAAGTTCGAAGGGGCTGAAGCCAACACCCTCCTGTGGTACCTCTCGGTAGGCAAACAGTAAGCATGGTAAAAGAAGATCCCATTTTCTTCTCTGAGGTTCTTCCAGAGCCCCAATCATGCTCTTTAACGTTCTGTTGAAACGTTCCACCAGACCATTGGTCTGGGGGTGGTATGCAGAAGAGAACTTGTAGGTGACCCCACATTCTTTCCACATAGCCTGCATATACTTTGACATAAAGTTGCTGCCACGATCCGACACAACTTCTTTAGGGAAGCCAACCCTAGTAAATATGCCAAGTAACGCTTTTGCAACTGACTTGGCAGTTACAGTTTTCAATGGGATGGCCTCAGGATATCTGGTTGCATGGTCGACCAGCACCAGGATAAACCTATTGCCTGAGGATGTTTGCGGGTCAAGGGGACCAACGATGTCGAGCCCTACCCTTTCGAATGGTATTCCCACAACTGGGAGTGGTACCAATGGAGCTTGGATTGCCGAGCCAACCTTACCAGATAACTGGCAGGAGGCACAACTCTTGCAGTGACTTTCTACTTGCACCCCCATCTTGGGCCAGTAGAAGTGCATGGATAACCTTTGCTTGGTCCTCTTAATACCAAGGTGACCAGCAAGGGGCACTTCATGCGCCAACTGCAGGAGGAAGGGTCTAACAGCAAGGGGAACCACCAACCTCCTATGGTCTCCTTCTGTAGACTCTGTGGGCTCACTATACAGGAGTCCACCTTCCCAATAAATCCTATGCGTCCCAGAAGGTTCACCCTCATGCTGGGAGCAGGCCTGTCTCCTTAGGCCTTCCAGAGATGGGCACTCACGTTGGCCTTTACTGAATTCTTCCTTATCAGGACCACCTTCTACTAACAAGTCTTTTAGTTCAGGATGGTCGTTGGGGTCAAATACTTCAGGCATCGCCACCTCCTCGTCAGGCCCGGGCGATTGACCAACTTCCGCCACCGCAGTGGTAGGCGAGCTCGGGGGAATATTCTCTTTCCCTCGTCTTGACTTGTTTACTCCTTTCGCCTTGGGTTTCCCCTTTTGGCTGGAGCGGCGTATTGGTCTTGGCCAATGCTGCCCGTGCTTGAGACCGTGTGTAGAGTCTTTCGGCAGTGTCTCCTACGAGCCCTAAAGCTCTGAGATCATTACCTAACAAGACCTTTCCTGGGACGTTTCTCTGAATGCTCACTGGAATCCTGACTGCTGTACCATTTAAAGTTAGATTTACAGGTATTACTGGGAACATACGGAGTGGGCCGTCAGCCAACTTAGTGGGCATCAGAGTAGCTTTGGCAACTTCCTCTGAGTCTACCAAGGTAGAATCCACTACAGTTCGACTGCACCCACTATCCCTAAGAGCTGGAGTATCTACTCCATTGATCAGCACACTG
This sequence comes from Ambystoma mexicanum, assembly GCF_040938575.1. Taxonomy (NCBI): domain Eukaryota; kingdom Metazoa; phylum Chordata; class Amphibia; order Caudata; family Ambystomatidae; genus Ambystoma; species Ambystoma mexicanum. Next base: position 573,586,211 of record NC_090923.1, read on the forward strand.
TCTTTAAAGTAGTGCTTGGTATTATCTGGAATCCTAGCATAAGCCTCTGCGACTTTAGGCTCCCAGGAACCCAGGGAAACTAAAACTACCTCAGCTTCTATCCCGCTGGGAAATGAGTCTGAGGAGAAGGATGCTCCTGTAATCTCTTCTTCCTCGTAGGAGGAGAAGGCCTGATTAGCAGAGTGGATCCCCAAAGGTCTAACCTTACACCGGGGATCCCCCTTCACGTGGTCAGTTGCTCCACAAGCAAAACAAGATCCATTGGGTCTGTTTACATAGGGAGGCTTATTGTAACCAGAGTTCTGTTTCGGAGGCTGACCTCCACTACCCTGTGAGTTCTCTTGTGTTTTACCCTTTTCTTTTTGTGGCCCTTGTGAGAAGAAGATTTATCAGATTCTCCACCCTCCTTATCTTTGGACTTTTTCCCTTCCTCCTGCTCACCAGGATCAGTTTTGTCCTTATGGGACACTCGATGTCACACCCATAAGTCTGCTGCAATGGCCAGCTTCTTAGGATCTATCTCCTTCGAATCGGCCAAATGCTGCTTAAGCTCCGGGGAAGAAGATGCAAAAATGTATTCCAGCATGACAAGATTTATCATGCCTTCAAAGGTAGAAACCTTATAACCTTCGACCCAGCCAGTCAAGTTTTTTAAGGATTCGGTTACATAAGATACCCAAGTACCACCTTCTTTTTTCTTGTACTCTCGAAATCGTTTTAAATATTGGGCCGGAGTCTTTCCAAACTTTAAAATGAGAGTTTGCTTTAACATTGCGAAATCAGCTCGTTCAGCCTTCGACATTTCCATAATGGCACTACAGCCAGAATGGGGCAGTCTGCTGAGTAACCAGGCAATCTTATCAGCATTGTCAACTTGTTGAACTTCACATGCATACTCAAACGCATTCAGCCAGTCCATAATGTCATTCCTTTCCTCATACACACTGAGCAGAACTTTCGGAAACCGTGGATGAGAGGAGGCCCCAGACCCATGTCCAGGACCCTTGGACCCATTTGCAACCTGAAGCTTGGCCAGTTCCAACTGGTGATCCCTGTCTTTCTGTTTTTCTGCCTGTTCGATTTTTAGTTTGGCTATGCTGAACTCAAGCTCCTTCTGCCTACACCGCAGCTCTTGCTTCTTGAATTCGAGCATAGCCTCCCCATCAGCACTGGCAGAGGAAACATTAGACATCTCATCCTCCCTGTCCTCGTGGTCGCGGTGGATCAGTGCAGCGGCAGAACCGTCGGTTCTACCAGTGAGAGCAGCCCCACCTCCTTCCGCACTATCCTCAGAAGTTATAGCGTCAAGCTGCGCTTCTTGCCACGCCACGATTCTTTGGATCATATCCAATTTAGTGCCTTGAGAGGAAACACCTCTCTCCGCGCACATCTTTTTCAATGTTTCTGATTTGGAAGCATTTAAAGTTAACAAGGTATTTGTTTCCATACTGTTAGATAGGACTATGGCCTTTTTAAAGTTATACTACAACAATTCACTACGTGTCCTGGTAGGAATAACTTGAAATGCTTTAGTTCGTGCGCAACACTGGATACCTTCAGTCGCATCCCACCGCTGTACACCAATTTGTTAAGACGGATTTCCGAACTCTGTCCTGGCGGCGCAGAAGTTCAGAAGGCCAACCTAATTACTTGGAACAGGGTAACCTCTGGACAAGCCAGACCAATCAGGGTAGCGATCGCGGCGGTCAAGACTAGGTCTCAAGAGGGGTGAGGGTGACTGAAAGCCCGCAATGAGCACACAAAGCAAGGACACTTACAAACTACTCCAAACAGGTGTTATATTAAAAATATATACACATTTATTCCAAGGCCTTTAAAACAATGACCGTAGCGAGAAATCACAGTACAACTCTAGTAAACCAACACATACCAAACCAATACAATATATATACAAATACAAGCGAGTCTAAAGCGTTAGATGCACGAAATGTGTAGTCCACCGAGAAGGGGAGGAAAACAGGCAGTGCGAAATAATGATTAGACCCAGTCCGCCTTCAGAGGCACCTAATTAAAAGGAAGTCCAAGCCCTACGAAGAGTGGAGCCCTGTGCTCAAAAGTACCTGCACCCGCTGGTGCCAACGGGCAAAAAGGGGAGTCTCTTCGAGGGAATCAGGCAGTTCAGTTTGGTGCACAAATGAAGAAGAACAGAGTTCCGCGACTCAAGCGCAGCCTCCACTGTGGGCGAAGCAGAGCGCGAGTACGGAAAGGCGTGCTGTTTTGACACAGCGGGGAAAAGCTATGGGCTCCTGCAGGAGGGCGACCAGTTCCTAGCTATGCTACTCACCGGTCCCCGATGCAAGCAGACCCAGGCTTCTCCGCGTCAGTTTCAGTGCTGGCAGGTTCAGGAGAGCAGGGGACGTCTCGTCGTCGTGTAGATTCTGCAGCAGCAGAGTTGAGTTAAAGATGTCCCAAACGAAGTGAACCCGCACAGTTTGTTACCACAGCAGGGCAACGGAGCGGCCGTGTGTATCTCAGCCAAATGTACACTACTCACTTCAGACCTGGGAATGCCAAGTGTATGAATCGTGTGAGAGTGACAAGGACTAGAAATACACACAACCTGGCGGCGGTTACAGAGCAAGACTCCTGAGTAGGCTGGTCAGTCTGCTGGATGGCCCAGAGACACTTCCGAAGGCTTACGTGCAGGAGATGGTGAAGATGCCGAGAATAGCTGTCCCCGCTCTTCCAAGGGTCGAAGTACCAGTACAGGCCTTCTGGTTCGATCAGAGGTAAAAAGGGTTTCACAAGGCGACAGCAGTGCAGAGGAGCAGTCCTTCAGCGGGTCACCAGCGATTCCTCGGTTCAGCCTCGTGGTTGCAGGATACTTGGCTCCTGTATTCCTTCGTTCGTGAGAACTCAGGAGATCGACATGGTAGTGCCGTTTCCAGCCCCCTGTTATCCACGGTTCCCTTCGCGCCAAAATGGAGGGGACCCAATGGGAGATCCGCTCATCAACACTTACACCATACGTGGACCTATCACGGACCACGGTGGTCCCAGGCATTCACACCACCCTAGACTCTCTGGCACCCAGGATGTGTATTGGGACCAGACATCCCAGCCCACATCCTGGAGGCACACACAAGGCCTGTAGAAGCCCGCGAAAGCATCCGTGTTTCGCGGGAAAGTACATGCCCAAATAAGGAAGGCCCCGGGTCGGCTCGACCTGGGGAAGGTGAAGGGAGCAAGACGGTCAGCGGACAGGACAAAGGAGCCTCGTGGTCTGGCCATTTTGGGAGCCAGACCACCATTTTGGGCTAAGCGCGAGAAACGCGCTTAAAACACCAAAAGGAGCTCAAAACACAAGAAACGATCGCTGCCACCATTCCCGTCCGTGATTCACTTGCACCGATCAGTTACAATCCAAAAAGAGTATCTAGGGCCTGTAGAAGGCTAGGGACCCAAGAGAGCAGTAACTTAGCTTACAGTGCCCTCTTGTGTCATGTTGCACGAAAGCCGCAACATGATAAAGAAACTACGGAAAACAGCGTTTCCCGGTACTGACTGTCTTAAGGGCATGTCAGTTTCCCCGTAAGAATGGAGCGAAAGCCCAGAGGAGTGCGGCAGAAGGCTGCACTTCTCTGGCAAAGTCTAGATCATGGTGAAAACAACACCAAAAGGTTTAGGGGTTGCCACATGGAAGGAAAATTACCCACAATTACGAAATCTTTCCTAACACCGTACTTTTCCCGTATTCCGTTACCTCTATATTCACAACCTAATGGCCATATAAAGAAAAGATGAGGAAAAAAGCCTATTAATTACACTCACACAGACCCAAAATCCTACTCCCTACTATGTTACTTATTGCTATCCTTACACCCCTTATTTTTCCCTTCTTTGAGGTTCTCGCAACCAGTACTCACATGTCCAAGGTGATCTGAGAGCCTCCGTTCACGGTATATCCACAATCTGGGCCACACCCCAATCAAGCCGTGACCCGCCCTGGTGAGCAGTCGGGTATTTGCAATGCGGGGACCCTTGGAACCTCTTCTTTTGTACGCACACTGGACAGCCGCAGGAGGTGATGGTTTTGCTGAGGGCATCCTGGATCTCGCTCCACGGCACAGTGGTTTCTCTCGGTGCACCCTCAATCACGTCCCAGGGGTCACCAAGTGAAAGTACTTACTCCCCACAATACCAATAAAATTCAGAATAAAAGACACATCCCAGTAGGGAATGAGACCACGAGAGATGATTGCGAGTTGTCAAAGATTGATATGAAATTCAGCATCCAGAGAACTCTGCTGTCTCGAGAACGCTCTGGCAAACAATACAATCCAATGTGTTTTTAAAAGGTTACAGCGTCATCAGTGATGATTTCTATACAGCCAGCAAGTTACAATATCATTGGTTAGAAGGGAGGTGCACATATAGTTCTTTATGGGCCGGCTCCACGGGATTGGCCGATGACTTGGCAGAAGGTTGGACATCACGTGATTCACCTGGGCCGGTCCGTGTGAGTTGAAGGTCAGGCCAGGTCAGAGAGGTGGCTGGACCTCAATAGCTAATCTATACATTTATTCTAGACATGCAATAAACAATGAGCATCAATATACCTTTGAATAAATCTTAGAGGCTTATACGTTGTACATACATAACTGCATCATCTCACATTGGGTCATTCATAAGGTGAAGGGTGTGGGGGTCTTGCCTTTCTGTGATAACCTGTGGACTGGGCTGGTCTGGCACATCGGGGCGAGGTGGGGAGGGGAGTGACACATGTTAGTTTAGGACAGGATATACTGTGACAGGTGTCTGGGTTTATTGGGGGCACTCTGGAGTGGTCAGCACAGTGGGGGCACACTTCTGTTACATCAAGAGAATACCTTAGGAGTGCACAGGGTTACACAAGCAGTAATTTTCCAACAGAGAGTGAGGGGTGCAGAAGCAGGTTTGTGGAGATGGATGAGCTACAAGTCATGGTTCAGGCCAGTTCACACACAGGACAATGATCTCAGAGGAAGAGTGATACGATACATAGTTGTATCAGTTAGCTTCAGTTCATCCATGAGAAAGGGACTAGGGCCGCGCATAAAACTTGGGGGCAGTAGGTGCTCGCTGGATGTGGCGCTGCAGAGTTGAGAGGAGACTTCATATTGCAGAATTGCGGCCTAGTCCAAAGTTGGAGTCGAGGGCTCACAAAATAGAGTCCAAATGTGTCTTGCAATAGCCCCACCTCTGCTCCAGTCGAGCTCTTATTCCTCATGGCAGCAGAAGGGCGATGGAGGCGTCCCCACTAGTGCAAGAACAAGAAGTTCATTTCGCGTAGAATGTATGGGGGCGCTAATTCACACCTTCCTTTCTTACACTGTTGCAACATCAGGCTTTGGAATGAGGTAGGTACCACCCACTGGTCACTGCCAGATAGGGCTCTCCTTACCAACAAACCGTCTTGGATCTGGAACATCTTTGAAAACTTCATCAACACCTAGAGATCCTCTTTACCGGCATAATCCGACTCTGATAGAGGAAAGATTACGGGGTCTTCATTGTGTCGAATAAATATCCCAATGATCGGGTCCTCTTTCTGTGCAGTGAAGAAATCTTCATCTGGGGTATCTTTACTCCACTGGGCTGTTGAGAGCTTGTGGGTAGCCCGAGTTTGTGACCTGGGGACAGCTGCCATTTGGAATTCACCCAGGCAGGGATTTGGCTTCTATAAAATCCTCCTGCAGAGGTCCGGCTCTAGCCAGCTGGTCAGCCAGGTAATTCCCAGTCTTATCAGGCCCCTCTATCTTGGAATGGCCTCTTCTTCCAGTGGATGCTCATCTCAGTGGAGTTCACCAGATCGTCAATTGACTGGATCAGTTTGGCATGCTTTAGGGTTTGTTGTTGGCACAAAGTATGCCTTGATTCTTCCAGTTAATCAGGTGCTCCACAAAGCCATTCCTGACATAATCAGAGTCAGTGATTATGACCAGTTCATTGAGTTGGTGGTGCATTGCAGTGAGGATGGTTGATAAACATCGATCAACTCTGCAACCTGACTACTTCAGGGTCCTATTTTATAACCGGCAGAGGGTTCCGGGGTATCATTAATCCAGGCGTTCCCAATGCCAGCCACCATTTATTTTTCCCCGCAATATGGTAGCAGCACCCATCCACATAAACTGTGGTTAGCCCTGGCACTTGGCTTCTTCGTAGACGGACTCTTTTCTACCTCCATTTCCAACTGATTTATCCTCTGTAATAGGACGCTGTTATCCTGATTCAAGAGGTCTTTTTCTTGAATCAGCTCCGTCCTCTGTTGTTTCAGAGTACTTACCTACTGATGTATATGATTAAGTCATTTTGAGAATCAATCCCTTTTATAATTAATTGACTATTTTAAGTTTTCGATTGTTTTATTTCTGATTGCAATGCAATAATGTCCTCCAAAAAGACACTATTATGAGCAGACTGTTCATTTAGCTTGTGTTGCAGTGCGCTCAGGTTTTCTACATACTGTTTTTGTGCATTTATCAGTGCAGAAAACTGTGTTTCACTCTCTGCACTCTGTTGCTGCAGTGTTTCTAACTCAGCTTTTAGTTATTGAACAAGATCCTGGGCCTGTGACAGGTCTCCAGCCTGATTGATCCTATTATCTTCACTATTTTTCCAATGCTCTTCTACTAACAGAAAATGAAAATATAACTGAGCAGTTAGCTGAGCCTTTTGTATCTGTTCAGCACGAGCAGTTGTCATATAAAATGCCTCAAGTACTTTGTAGAATATTACGGCTTCAAATCAAATATCATTGATTACTGTGGTAACCTCCCGCACAATTCTGGTTTGCCAGTTTCCAGCATCACCCTCAACCCATTCTCCTTTAAGAAATAATTTAGCTAGGAGATGCTCCCTGGCTTCCCCAATTTGTACAGTAGTCATTTTCACAATTTGCTCTTTGCACCTTACTAAAACGTTCTTTATGCAGGGGCAAAATCACCCTGTTCCTGCTTAAATTACTCACCCAAATAAATTCTTACACACCCTTAATTTTTTACCTATATAACTTCATGGAACTCAGGGGTCAATCCTCGCGGCACTTTAAAAAAACGAAGATAACATTCCCTCCACCTGAATGCAATTGCACCAAAATGAATACACTATCACAATGTGCTTGTCACGGTTCAGGAATAGGAAGCTAAATCCCAGCCCGAGCCCCCAATTTGTAACAGTTTATTGAGAAGCCACCCTCAACACTGGGAGTTCCGGCGCTCCCCACTCAAGTGATTATGCAACAAACTGTTTAACAGATTCTTTTTAGCCCTATCTCAGACACTTATCATGCCCCTTGGCTTTCTCTCCCCTGAGCTAACAGAGAGCCAAGAACCAGGCCAGTGTACGGAAAATATATTGGTATTTATTTAAATTAAAAGTAATAGAAATTAGCACGAAAATGTCAAACACCACTTTATCCGGGCGCAACACAATCAACTTCTCTCAGCATAAATAAATCACAAAAGTGAGTTAAAAAGAACACAATCACAATTCTTCCCTTTCTGCAAATTTCACTTCACGAAATAAATTCACTGGTCAATAACGAATACACTTATCATGTAATCTTGTGTGTTGTTCCTGCAAGCTTTAAAGGCTTTCAGTAGGATTTCAGGGTTGGTAATGATGAGTTTACCCGCATTTTTGCTTTAAAATAAACAGAGATTTATCAGTCTGTTTTTCAGACCCCCCACCTGCTTTGGTCTATGCTCGGAAGTCAGACAGAAAAATTGGGAGGCTTTGGTGAATTTTGGATTTCAGATCTCTCTTACTGAAGGGCCTGTGTTGGGGAAGCTGGATAAAAAGTTTGGACTGATTTAAGAATAAAGACACCCGTGTTCCTTAAAGAAGTCGGCGTCAGCTGGACAACAAGGATTACCTAATGAATTTATAGGCTATAGTTTTCAGCACACACTGGGAAGTGAGCTTTGTTAATTTCAAATTTTAACAAAATTCACCCCGTAGTGTTCTGCCAAACGGGGAATTAAGTAAATTCATATTTTTGGTTAAATAGGTTAAGAATATACAAAGTTTTGCCCCCCCCCCGCCCACTATAAAGGGAGGGGATTCAAGGCAAGCAGACTCCCCCACCTTTTGGGTTTCCCAGTGCTCAGTTCTACTTACATAGCAAGCCTCTGTTTAAGGTTCAGGAAATCCAGCTGCATCTGAGGACACTCTGGAAAGATAGGACAGGGTTCTGGTCACTCCACTTTCAAAGATGGCCTCCCACTCTCCACCATAGGACCCAGTCAGCTTTGAGGCCTTCCTAGGAATAGACAGCTCCACCCAGATGCACTGTCAGCAATCTTCTCTGGTGTCTCATTACAGCTGTCAGATGGTAAATTTCAGTAGCCTTCCTGATGGTCTGCCTCTTGTCTGTCTGTTCCTGTCTTTTTTGTGTGCTAGTGCAGTCCCCCTTATATTGCAACAATGACACCACCAATTTTACATTCTTGGGGAAGTACCCTGCCACTAGGATTGGACAGTAACCCTTCTCTCGCCTCCCAAACCCAGTCTCCAACTCAGGATTGGTTCAGGGGTCTGGAGCAACATATGGCAATTCCCATTTGTAATCGCCCTTTGTTCTCCTTTCAACTTTTTGGCAACAACTAGTTATGTATCACAACTTCATATATTTTATCAGCAACTCCCATAATAAACATGTTTTCTGATTCAGCCAATCATGGAGAACTGGATAAGCCGACCACCAAGTCCGTACCATGCACCACGGCCATGTGGCACCTTTCTGCTTTTTCCATTAAAAAACACAACAGTTATGAATATGTAAGTTATTACAGGAATCCGGAAAAATTTGTCCAGAGAACACAACTGTGTTACTTACAGATTGTATCAATTTTATTTAATCGTGATACAGAAACTTAGAAAATAATCAATTAATGACACAATGCTTTAAGAAACATATTATTACATATCACAGCAAATAGGGGGTACATATAAATAAAAACATGACAAAAATTAATCCATCAATCAAACCATTCGTAGTGCAGCATTCAATCCATACAGCATTCATCGTGACATTCATCCAATCAATACTAGCTAAAAACAGCAAAAATTACTTCATGTGGGGAGTGAGCACAATCATCACAGCCCAGCTACTAATTTTAATATGTATTATTTGATTTTATAGAAGTAGAGAAACATACAGTAGAAGAAAAGTTATTAAAACAATCTATCTGAAGGGCAGATCTGAAGATGACCCTGTAATGTAGATCACATCCCTTGAAAACAAAACTCAACCGGTTTCGACGTAGTATGTCTAATGTACAACGTCTTCATCAGGAGGTATAGAACAGAAGACTGCAAGAGAAGAGCAGAACTGCATAACTAATTGGCAGTGCCCCTTCTCCCAAAAACAAACAAAGTGAGGAAAATAATATACAAACTGTATCCACTAGATACAACCAATAAGCAGCCAATTGTGTAGAGAGGAAAGAATAATATGGTGCTAGAAGATGAAGAGAAATCAAATCAACATCCCTGGTGCGGAGATAGAGAATACTAGAAGGGTATATTGAGCTACCCAACCACAAGAGTGCCAACTACATGCATCATGCGAAAGTGCTATTAAAGGGACGCCCCGAACGAGTCAGGAGAGATGAAACCAGTGTAGCAGGTAGATGGATCGTACCGGGCAACCTGCAGGAGGGAAAATATGTCCCATGTGAGAAAAGTAATCAAAAAGTAATAAGCGAAAACTGACCTCACACAGTAAACCGAGCACTAATGTGAGGATGGAACGATATGTATGTTCTGAAGGAGTGGGCCCTGCCGGGGGCTAGGGTGGTTCTTATGCTGAAAAAATAAATAAACAGTAAATAACAAAGAAAAACAGGGAGCAAAACCACGAAAACTAATTGAAGAACAGCTACCTATGAGACCAAAGGTCCTGTATACCGTAGTAGCCATCATCGAAGGATATGGTGAAGGACCCAGCTGGGAACAGGATACGAACAGAAAAATCAGTTCGGTACAACAAGCCTGGGTGAGCTGTGGATCCAAAGATAATGTGCATCTCATACCATGTTAGCGGAGGAGGAGGCGAACAAAATAAATTGAAACAAAATGACACGGGGGACAACACATGCAAAACTACTAGGGCTAGGCCACCTAACAATGTAATGGGCTTTACAGATAATAAATGTGCATATGAGCCGACACTGGCACAATGCTCAGTGTTGGAAGCCCTAGAAATAGGGTCATAGAAAAAGGAAAAGAAGAAATGTGCACATGGAGTGCTAGGACCAACAATATCTAGAGTCAGGGAAACTACTCGGTATAAAAGAGAAGTGCTGTAAGCCCTCAAAGGATGTATGTAATGATTAGTGGGGCACGAAGGTGTCCACGTAGTAAGAAACATCTAAGCTGACCCAAGGGTAAAATAACAGCATGAGCTGACATAAATAGTCGTAATAGGCAACAGCAGCCCCACACGGCCTGCCAGCATTAATAAGCGCAATGTTGTACAGAGGACCCGACTCACCTGATGTAAGTTATTAAGCATATCCAAAATTTCATTTTCCACCCGCTCACCAAATCTCACATTTCGAACATGTTCAGATCACCCAGAAACAAATGTTAGATGGCCATTACAGTTCCATGAGTCGCAGGTGGATGAATTTGATGTCCCCAAAATCGCCTGGAATGAAAAATAGTACATAGATGAAATCCATCCTCCTTACGGTGGCTAAGAAAAAGGCCTAAATGATAAAAGTCCTTTTAAATTAATTGTAAATCTTCATGTGAGACAAATGGCCCTCCTCCTGCCTTCTGGCCATTTGTTTTCACTGGGTCAGCCTGTGCCCAGAGTTTCTTTTTATCAGTCTCCTTTGTTTTGCAAGCTTGCTCTTTGAAGTGGGTGCCCCCACTTTCACACATATCAGTCATGCTCCAGCCAAGAGTAACTCTTTCTTGAAGTCAGTGCTTTCGGAGCCAGCAGGTCTGGAGAATACTGAATGTCACACCTTTAGCAGGACATTTTATTGCGGTTGGTGATTACATGGGAGATCTGACATCCAGGCTGGGAGTGGGAGATTTCCTTGTGACGTTTTGCCCACAGCCGGCAAAAGGGTCTGCTGTGGGCTGATATTTATTTTATGAAGACAAAATGGCTATTCAAATGTCACTGGAGTTTTGTGGGTGAAACATAATATACATTGCTTTTTGTCAACCCGCACAATCATGTTTTGTTTTCCTGAAATTTTTCTGAGAACATTGATGCTTTTTCATTTTTCAAAACTGCTTTTATTTGCACACACATGTGCAGTTGGCTTTTGTTTTCAATGTTTAAAAATCCTGTTTTCCATGTGACAGGGATCTTTGATTCATCCTTCTTTTGTAAATTAAAATGCTGCTTATCCAGTAATTACAGGTTGGGCCCTTTCCAGATGGCTCTTTAATTTTAAGTTTTGAGTGTTTAAAATCCTGCCATTCACGTAAAACCTCTGTTTGGGACCTTTAAATGCACCCCACAGCAGCTAGACTGAAGAAGTGCACAACTGAGAAGTGTACGCAACTCATTCACAGTGAGACAACATCCCACCCCAACACCCACAATGCAAAATACCCATACCAGTGAATGAATTGTGGTCACATACACATTGACTACCAAGTGCCAAAGGAACACCTAAAAAGTGGACCAAAATGAATAACATGTCTGTATTACAGAACACGCATGTAGGCAAGCAACAGATGTGCAGGACAAAGCTGTGAAAAATGTGAATCCCAAAGCTCCTCACCTCCCCACATCTAAAAGAGCACACCCATGGTCAACGAGCATAGATGCTACAACTATCAAATGTATTTGGCATGCACACATGTCGCCCAGCAAATATCACAGTAACAACATGACACACACAGTTAGACCCTAATCCACATGACTGCCATAGAACAAGTAAATGTGCACATGGACGAAGAGACCGCAAGAAGTATGGAATGAACTGAGTGAAAAGTTTTATTACAAATAAACGATTTACAATAAAATGCGGGGAAAGATAAAAATGTCTAGGGAGAAACACACAAAAATTGTCCAAAATTAAACCTAATCCTATGGAATTGTATACAATGGCAGCGGGCTACACATCCCCAATGTTGGATAATGCCTCAACCAGGGCTGAATCACAGTTCACATCCTCTGAAGTAGGCGGGCCTCCACTCTTGCCTTGAGTGCTTGCAGGCTGCTCACAATCTGCCTCTTGGGCCCCTCTGCTGCCCTGCAAGCGTCCTGCAGGATTGTAGCCTGCCTCCGCACCCACCTGTGTGCCTCCTCAGCCCTAGTCACCATCACAGCTGCCTCCTTTGCCCGCTGCCTCTCCACTACCAGCTGCCTCTTGTACTGCCCATACACAGACCCCATTGCTTGTAAGTATCCCCTGTGTGCCTCACATTTGCCAATTGTGTTCCTCTGCGCCTCCTCTGGGTAGTATTGCCTGCAACCAACTGCTTCAATAAGGTCGCAATCTGCTTCTGCCGGGCAGTGTGCAAGCACCGCAGGTATGCCCTCCGACCAGATGACAGTCGTCGGGGGAGTACGGCACCTGCACTGCCCTGAAGTACCAGCTGTAACTCCACTGCCTGTTCCTGTGTTGGTGCCTGGGCAGCCACAGTGACCACCTCAAGTGGCATTTTTGGGACTTTCACCTTGGGCAGAGCCGTAGGCACAACCAGACTGGGTGGTGGTGGTGGGACTGGTGCACATGGAGCTGTGGTTATATGTGGCACCGAAGGTTTACTGGAGGACAACTGGGGCACAGAGGAGGAAGTGGAAGGAGCAATTGCACCAGCCAATCCAGAGACCACAGAGAGCAGTGCAGTTGCCAGCTGGGCCAGGAAGTGGCTCATCTGATCGTGATGCTGTATTAGCTCCTTGAAAGAAGCTTTAACAGCATCACAAATAGATGCAGTCCGCCTCATGATACCAGCCAGCAGGGGCTGCACCACATCTCGGATGGCCACATCGGCCTCAATCAGGGCATCAGTCTGGGTGGAGGCATCCAGGAAGGTGGTCACTGCCACAGCAGATGGCCCAGGGACCGGAGGTTATGCAGAACCCACAACAGTGGACTGCACATCCTCATCATTTTTCTGGGTCCGGATTGCAGCCTGAACACCCTCCTTGATACCCCCACTTAACCCAGTGGGCTGGGCTGCAATGGCTTCCACCTGTATCAACCCAGATGACTCCAACAAGTCCCGCATCCCGATGGCCCCTGTGTGACAGCACCCTATCTCACTGCCACTGAAATATCCCCCACCACAATCACCTCCTGGGACTTACCCTCAGCAGCTCGCCTGATGGTACTGGTGCTGCCCCAGCCACATAACCCTCAGAAGAGGTGCTGTGAACTGGTCGAGCCTGTGGTCTGTGCCTGCATCTGGAATCCCTGTCCCTGCCTTTCTGCTCCACAGCACTGGCTCCACCCTTTTCACCAGCTGCAGCAACTGTGGAAAAGGCACCAGAGAACATAGACATCAGTCAACTGTTGCAATGCATGTGTGACATACAGAACATAAACAGTACCATTAATTCTGCACGTGTATACCAGCAACTGCCACACAAACATACGCCCATGCAATCAGCATGAATGCAGGGACAGAGATGATTCACAGTTATGACACACGTACATGTCAAACGATCACATTGACGTGCAGGCGCAAACGCATTACAAGAAACCATGACATGGTACGATACCAATGCAAAAGTGACCCAAGTATAACCCGCAGCCAGGGCCATGGGAAGTGCACCTGGGCACATGTTCCACCACCACCAAAGCATGGCTTACATCATCACCTTGCCCTCTTGCATGGGCATCCAGCATGGGAAAGCCTACCAAGAGGACGGCCACGAGGAGTCATGCATAGGACAGGGAAACGTGACGGCCATGGCCAATACAGTGGCACACAAGTGTGTGGCCACAATGTGCATAATTGGCGCTATTGTGCTATTGACGCCCAAGAGCAGTACCCTCTGAGAGGGCTTGGGACCCATCCTGCCTTATGGTGCCCCACTAGCACTTACCTGGAACACCTATCGGTGCCTGTGTCCTGCCTGCCCATCAACTGCTGGCCATGCTTAGCCACTCTCACAGCAGCCAGGCCAGGTAGTTCCACACCTGCCTGGTGCTCTAGTACCAGCACAGAGTAGCCTCTCAAGCTCCCACGCCTCAAGTCTGTCACAAAGGGAGACACTTTCACAGACTACAATGCATTCAGAGAGTGGGGTCAATGAAGCCCGGCAGCAGTCACATGTGGGACGCAGCTGCACCAGCTGTGAATCAGGCCATCTGGGGGGCCTGGCATGGCACATGGGCAGTTGGGCCTGGCGAAAGGAACAGATGGACGAATGGCCATGAGGCAGTGCTAGCCGTAAGGCCACTATCCATGGTCTTTCCCAATGCCAACAACACTGTGCTGGGGTCTGCTAGCAGCCTAACACCGTCTGTGGGTTGAATTCCATCAAAAAGATTTGTGCCCCTTGAGCAGTGCTGGGAAGTTGGCCACTGTACGCCACATTCCCTGTGTCTGCTATTGGATGTAAAATCAGCACAGTGCACAGTGGACTTCCAACATCTCTCGATGTGACTGAGTGACCCCTGGACATCTAATGATGATCTTCTCGAGCGACATGCCTAAATTGCTTAAATGTAGCAGTCTGCCACGCCTCATCTGAATATTTAGCCAGGTGACAGGAGCCCAGGTGGCTAGCCTTTGGATGAGCTACACACCCTCTAGCTGGGACCTCAGTGCCAGTGGATGGCCCATTGATGCAGATTTTGGAACCCTGTTGGTCATGCAAGTGCCAACGGTCCAGCTGGAAGGTTAGTAGGGAGAGCCCGAGCCCAGGAATAAATCTTACGAGAAGGGTGCGGCTGCTGCACCTGCCCACACCACTGGTGTAGTTTGGTGAAGCCCTGGCTGCCACCCTGTGGAACTGTCATTGCCCTGCACTGCAATTGTCAAACACGCTTAGCAGAGAAGTGCAAGGGCATGGCTCATGTGGATGCACACCCACTGTGTGTAGGCTAGGTCCTGAGGCCTGGCCACCATCCTTCTAGTCTCACATGACCTCTGAGTAACTGCTGGCCTACCCTGCCTCTACACTGCTTGGAGGGGAGAGTCACCCATATAAGGGTGCATTCCCTGAGGGGGCATGCTCTCCAGTCAACACTGTTCCAACGCAGGTGGTATGTAAATGCCTGTCTCAACGGCCATCGCTGGACAAGTAGTACAACCCAAGAAGAACCAAGTGTGCAAAATGAACCTGTGGATTGCAGGGAGTCAGATGGACAGGCTTCCTTGCCTTTGTGGTGCAATTCAGTGGCAGTCCTTCAGTCAACCAGGGAGTCACTGAGCCACCCAGAGGAGCGCCCACAGAAGGCAAAGCTTGTTTGGAAAATTGCGTGGGGCACAGCCCTTGTCCGTTCTGGGGATGGGCAGAGCCTGTGTGTGTCAGCAAGAACCAAAAAGAGGGCAGATAGAACACTTACACACCATCACAGAGGAAGGCAACAATGCTTACCTGGAGACAGTGTACCCTGGGGGACAAAGGTGGAGGAGGAGGAGGACTGGCCAAAAGTGTCATGCCTCCTCATACACACAACAGGGGTGGGCAGTGTGTCCCTTGGTGGGGTGGCTAACCACTGAATGCATGGGAGCATAGCTGGTCCTGGTGATATCCCTGGCTCTGTGTAGTGCATTGCTGGGTACACCATTGCTGTCAATACACCCAGTTCTATGCAGGACCCCTCAAGCCAGTCATGATAAGTTTGCGCACAGCATGGCAATGTGAGCGGATGAAGAGGTCTCACAACACTTGCTTTGGCACTTGTACATCCAATTACATGTAGCAACATGCATCCTTTACATCATGACTTGAAAGCTTGCAACACGTACAGGCACCCATTGTTCAGGTACAAGCATCTGTGCTCTTGATAACAGCACAAACAAATGGCATTTTCGCAGGTCATCACTGACTCCTCATGCAGTAGACAGTCATCCATACTCATGTGTCGTCTCAGCTGCTGAGATGATGCAATCTCCAGTTGCTAATATGCAACTGACAGACGTGTTGTGCATGTAGGTCACTGAAATTGCTTCTTTTATGGGATAATTGTAACCCAATTTGTTTCTATCCTTAATCACCTTTTTAAAAGGAATATTGTAAGGCTTTACTGAATGTTTTTTTCTTTCTAGGGAAATTTGGACTTTCAGAATCTAAGATGTTCATATTTAAAGATTCATCTTTAACATTCCCTGTTGAAAATGGGAGCGTTCACCTCTACAACTGTGTTAAACCTTGGGGGGAAGATTCTTACTCCCAATACAGGATTGGTTAGAACAGTCTGTACCACTGTATCGGGGATCGCCTCTGAAAACTCACCAACATATTACAAAAGTAGTCTAAAAGGTGTGTACGAAAGAAAAACACAGTTTTATTCATGGCCCCAGACGCAGCTGGGACAGCAAATTCAAACAGATTGTGGAACAGAACTGCATGAAAAGGTGCTGTCAAGAAACACCCCTAAAGTTAGAACCTTTATAAAATGCAAGTAATTAGTATTCGTGCTACATGAAAAAATCTCCCCACACAAAGCTGATTGGATTTTGCACTTTGAACCCTTCTAGAAAAGCATACATTGCGTTCAATAATTGTGTGCATGAACCTTCCCACATTGACCTCAATGACAACTTGTGATGTCACAATCCACACCCAATTCCCACAGCACAAAGTTAAGTCATTGAAACTGTTAAGGAGAATTCTCAGAAATGTGCTAATTCCCTCCACCTTAGAGACCCCCAACAACTTTGCTGGATTTTGAGGACTTTATTTTTTTTTTAACCTGGAGAGAGTCATACCCTTTTTCCCACTTTCTTATGTATTTTAATGTGATTTCTGAGCTTCATGTTTCTTTTGGTTATGGAGCCTGACAAACTCATCATCGTTTACATTGTGTCACACAGCACCTTCAGTGCAGTGGCACAGGGAAGTCTTTCAGATTTCCCAAAGGTTTAAATACCTTCTCTGGGATAAACTACTGTTTCCCAGAGCAGTGAAGTGAAATTGACTTTACTTACAATTGTAACTTTCTAGACCCAGCACACACTATCCTACAATAGGGTGCTGGAGGGGTTACTTAGTATCCCCTTTGTCTAGCTTCTTATGTAACATTTTTATGTTACCCATTCCTCACTGAATGGCTGGTGGCAGTGGTTTTGTTTTAACTACTGTGGTGTGCATTTACCGCAGGGTGCGTTCGCAGCTGCAGTAAAGCACCCAAGGGTGCCATTTTTGTCAAAATGGCCCGGTCTTCTTTTTTCACCATTTCTTTGAGGAAAGGTCCTTCTTGAGATTTACTCTGCGTGCCAAACCAGGTTTGGTCCCATTTTCCGCTTTGCATTTGGCGGGATTCACGGGTGAAGCCCGCCTCTGGCTCCAGGGTGTCTGGGGTAGGCAGGAAGTGAGGGAGGTGCCTGAAACTCCCTGTACTTAGTCTCCTAGGAGACCCAAATGCACTCTGTAGTGATTGGCCGGCTGACTGTCTGGCAAGGACAGACACCCTACTGGGTGACTGACAGCTTGGCTGGAATGAATGGGAGAGAACTGAATAAAAAGTGAGGCTTTTGGCTTGGAAGGCAGAGTCGACCACTGGACGAAGGAACTGAAGAAGAACTTGAAGAGGACACCTGCTGCAACTCCTGGACCGTTGGTTTGCCCGGTGAAGTCCTGCTGCTGTGCTGAAACTCAAAATTGGTATCGACAGAGAAGCCCCTGCAAGGACGACTTCTCCCCTTGAGTTGGTGGTACCAATCAACTCCAAAGTAAGCCACCTGGACATCCTTCTCCGAGCTGGTTGAATTACTGCAGAGTTGCTGCTGGAAACCGTATAGCCAGGGAGAGGAACACCAGAATGTGTGCGTTTCTTTTAAGCTGGCCTCGAGCTCCAGGAAGATCCTCGGAATCTCCCAGGAAGCAGGACTGACCAAGCCTGAGCCCCCTCAACAGAGTGCGGGACCCCAGAAGCAAGGAAAGCCCATCTCGACAGCCAGGAACTGCAGTGTTGCTATTTGCGGTAGACGCGAGTAGCTGTAACACTGAACAGCCACTGATTTGAAGATTGCCGGTTGCAAGCGGTGACCATTCCATTGCAGTGCAGTAGTCCACAGCAGTCCCCCCTCTTGTCCCCACGACTGAGGCCCAGGAACAGTGAGATTTGCAGAGCTGCACAGGAACAGAAGTCATCTGCTGCACTTTTTCTTCAATTCAAAGGTACTGTACAAAGTCTGAGAGAACTTCCCTTTTGCTGTACAGTTGATTGCATCATCTACCACTCACAAGTCTAACAGCTTGTGGCACTATATTTGATTCTTCTTTTCTTCAAAGACTTCTAAAATATTGTGCAAAGACTTTTCTACTTACCTACCAGAAGTGCTTCATCTTATATAAGATTTTTGCCCATTGACTTTGGTCTAGCCTGTTATACAGAATGGGCCTCATTATAAGTTTGGCAGTAGCCTTGCTGGTAAAACCAGGGGTTGCGGCACCCATGAATGGGAAATTACCATGTCATTATGGCCCTGCCGGACCCAGTAATTGCCCATTTGCGGTGCCAGAATGGAATGCTCCCCGTTCCCATTGAGCCCTATAGTGCTCAATGGGAATGGGTAGATCGGATGCACCGGCACCATTCTGAATGGTGCCGGTGCATCCGACCTGCTGTACTCAAGAGTGCCGCTCTGCCGACCTGGCGGCACCAACTTATAACAGTATTCTAAAAGCAAACAGTAAGATATTAAATGTCCCCAGCATTCTAGCTATTGAAGTCACCTGAGGGTGTAAGTTGTGTCTGTGGGTGATCCCAAAAGGGTCTTTACTGATTTAGAAACTAAGAGTGCACAGTATTGCAGTGTATTTGTGTGTTACTAGTATATTGCTCCCTTCTGAAGAAGGCTTATTCTAACTGACTGATAAATAAATTAATAATTGTTTATTCAAGAAACCTTGATTGTAAGAGTTTATATGAATTCTTGTCTCTGTGAATCTCTGTGTAACTCCCATACAGCTCACATTGACCCCTCTTGAGATAAGCCTGGCTGCTCAACACGCTACCAAAACTGTGCAGTACAAGCTTATACCAAATGCTGGGTTTCCTATACCTGTAGTCAGAGTTGTTTGTAGTGTTCCCAGAGGGTACTGCATACAAACTTTGCCTAACACAAACATTTTAGATGACCAGCAGAACTTTAATCAACTGCCCTGGTCACCTCATCCTGATTCTCATGAGAATTGCTTACCACCATGACACCGCCAGAGCCTTGAACCACGGACGTACTGCAACACAAATGTTGCATATTGGGAAACCTCTAACCCTTTTACCAAGAAAATTGTTCTATGGGGAAATTTGAAACTGCTGTGGTTCTTTTTCGGCTCCATTAAAAAATCGTATTTCATAAATGATTTTGAATTATAAAATGGTCATGTATTCCTTATTCGTTGGCGGAACCTGTGAGCTCTAATCTGTGACCTCGAAAAATAACAACTCCTGTATTCTTCTGTCAGCACTGGTCTGAGATCGCAGACTCTGCACTAAATCACCAGCCACAGCGGTTTTTGCCGCACACCAAATGCTAACTCATGTTTTCTGCAGAAGCAAGCTTTTAAGGCATATTTACTGTGTTTCGCTCTACCACTAAATTTGATTATGCTTACCTGTGCCCCTGTATTAATGGATTCGTTTTATTAAGCATTTTATTTCACAGATATTAAAAAGACCCCCTTCCCCTTTCACAGTGCTAATCTCTCTAAACTGATAAGTGCTTTCTTTTATACCGCATTGAACTTGCATCTTTATTGCACCACCATCAGGATAATTAGCTTTGGGAAAGAACAGCTCCTTCCGACAGCAAGCCATTACATATTCTGGCAATACTGACTCATCCTCCTCTGAGGAAGAAAAATACTGCGTCCCTCCCAACAGAGTCCTCCTGTTCCCTTGGGGACCTTCTCCCCCAGGTGATCCTACTAGCTAATACCACCTTGAGGGTTGGAATCAGGTAGCAGCTGCCTTTCCCAGGCCTCCTGGGGAGACTTTAGGCATGGTCTTTGTGAGGACTTTGTGGGATTCATCACAGGACAACCTGCAGAGCAGTAAGAGGCACCACCCCATGATGAGGCACAGGTGAAGGAGAAGGGGCCTCTGAGGAAGAAGAGCTTTTCCAATGAGGAGTTGGAAATCCCCACAGAGTGTGCAGGGGAACACCATGTGGCTCTTTACCTGTCGGCTGGTAGTACCCTTACACCCACTCAGTGGAAGAGGATGTGGCAAGAGGTCACAGACCTCATTAACGCTTGTGGTGTGGAGAGGTGCACTGCTGCTCAGGTCCGCAAGCAGATGGATGACCTCAGATCTGGTGAGTGCAATGTGTGCCTTACATGTGTGCTTATATTTCACATAATATGCTCATATCTGTGTTCTGTGCTGACTAGGGCAAGTAAAAATAATATTTGGTGCCCTCCCCCTGGAGAAGGCAGTGCTATATGCAAATGAACAAGTCCCTGCTTCCGGGCTGAAGCTAGAGGTTTATCACTTCAGTAGGGCTTATGAAATGCTGCCCATTCTGCTTTAGTATCGGTGCCCTGTTGAAATGAAATGCATCCCGCTCTCGTGCTAGCCCTTTTGGGTGTGGGGCACATTTCCTTTCAATGGGGTGCATTCACCCACCATGACAGCTCAGGGAAGCCCTTGAAAGACTCCCCCAAACAGGCGTGGCAGGAGGGCTACTGTGGCACCCTGGGTGGTCGCCGGTCCAAAGCTGGCCCTTTACTGTGTTGGTGTAGTTGTCTGTAGTTGGCAGCCATCCACTGGTGCTGCATCAGTGATACCATGTACACTTCCATCACATTATCTGCATTCAGGGAGGGGGTTGTTTGGTTTCTGTGCGTGGTTCACGTTAGTCTCACAGTACACATAGTTTATGGGCTTTCAGTGTTGTGCCAATACACCTTTGTGTGGCAGAGGCATGCAAGGCACATCTCATTGGACACATTCATGCTGTCATGCATGCATATAGAGAATTGTAAACATTAATCATGACTTACTGAGAATTACAGCAATGTGTACATGATTTCACAGTCATCCATTCCTTGGATGAGCGACAATGTCTGTGCAAAGACGCGCGAGGCCCTCTTCCAGACAGGAGTAGATGTGGATGGCCAGAAGATGCTTCAGAGTAGTACATTCCACAATTTGAGTGTCAGCGTAGCTGTGAGGAGTTCAACCATCTGCAAGGGGAGAGTGCACTCGCCTTGGCTTTATTGATTTTTTAATAATGAAAATGAATGATGGGAGATCAGCCTCCGAGAAATGTATGCAGCCATTCGGTACCCATTTCATCTGCTTCCTACACAAAACGTATAGTCAAGTGTACTCCGGGAAAAGACAGCCTACATGCGCTGTCTTCCGCTGTCATATTCAGCTGGAATGTGACAGCCTCGGGTACATCAACGCATTCCAAGAAGGGGGAAGGCGCACCTTCCTCCAGCCATGAGCAGCCAGTTAAATATCAACGGCTCTATGGATCTGCATTCCTTTTGTGTAGCCCGGCTGGTGGCACAGCATACTAACAAGATAATTGAAGCAAGCATGAAGGAGCTTGGTTGCCGCATAGACAACAGGAAAGACGTGGCTAACACCTCTTTGGTAGGCAGTTTGTCAACTTGAAGCTAGTTCCCACCTCTCTGTATGGAAGGCAGATAATGGCCTGTCTGTGTCCAGCAGTTACTTCAGGTGTCTCTGCAGAGCAGACTCCTTTCAGAGGGGAAAAGTATGTGATTTGGGAGAGACAAGAAGTCTGCTCTCGCCACATACTTCAAGGTAAACCCTGCGTTTTAATCAAAAGTCACGAAGGGCTCAGTTAACCAGAGAGACACTTTGATCTATAATCTACAAGAAGATGGGTGGGACTTAGGTATATTTTGTCACCCCTTGTCTGTCTTGTTGCAGAGCACTCTGGTCCTGACCTCATGCATAACAGAAGACTGTTGGTGGGGACCCAGGATTGGTCCATTAAGGTAGGCTTAGCCTGCACCAATCTGGAGCTCATTTGGCTTTAAAAGAGGGCTGAAACCCTCACTTGGCAGATCATCTGAAGACTTTGAAAGGAGTAAGAAGGACTCATTTGGACCCGAGCTGAAGATACAGTCTACCGTACATTTTCCACCAGTGAAGGAAGTTCAGGAGTTCCAAGAGGGAAAGAAGATCCCTTGCCTAAACATCTCCCAAGGAACAGAGGGAGATACCGGACTCAGTGGACCCCTCCAGCAGGCCCAGAACTGGTACCCAGCCAGCACACAGCATCTCCTGCTAGGTTCTGCCATCAAGCTTTCCAGGCGGGAAGTGCCCGAGAGTCTCTGGACAAAGGACAAGGCTGTTGCCTGCAATCACTCTCCTGAGCTATGATCCATCTACCTTGAAAGGATGATACAAGCCCTGCGAATAAGCTATGAAGAGTGCCACACAAGCATCATCCAGTGTCCATCTTTTAAGGATATTTTCGAGACAGTCGAGTCCTCGAACCGCAACCGGCTGCACTGCTGATTGTTGTCACGCCGCAGTGACCAGAGCCGCCCGCGACGCCTCGACCAGCATTCCAGATTGCCAACCAGCATAGAGGCAATGATTCTTGGCCCTGAGCTGCTGCACCAGACAGCCTGCAGACGTTCATCCAACTTTGATTGCCGAACTGCTTGCCGCCTGGTACCTGTAGCTGTCTCCCACCACTAACTTTTTGTCTCAAGGGCTGTGAATTGCCCTGGAACTGCCTTGATGCTGTCGAGCACCAAGAACCTCTTCAGCACCAGGTACATTGTGGTTCTGTCCCCCTGGTCCTTCTCCAAAGGCTCCTAGAGACAGTTACAACCCTTGGCCCCTTTGGTGCTGGAACCGAATATCGTTGAACAGTAAGACTGATTACTTTACCGACTACCCTAGTGTCAGTATCCAGAGTCCATCCCTTTCCCTCGTGAAACTGTCTGTCCTCTGTGTTCCGTTAGAGGGTGGGTTGTATTTCGTAGTGTGCTACAACTGTCTTTTGTAGTAATAATAACGTAGATATTTTTATACAAACTTGACTGGACAGTCCCTTTTATCATTGGGTAATAATTGTATTTTCGCTGTGTTGCAACTAACCAACAATCCACGACCTTGCGGAGATAAGCCTGCCGTTCCGTCCATGTTACCAATAATTGGACAAGGAGGTCTTATAATTCACTTGTATTCCAATCTGTTTCGATACCCCTTCGGGTGTACTAGAGATGTGGGGCTGATTGATGGTTTAGAAACCGATATTCATCCATGGACCACTGGTGCCCCAGAAGTTTTTTTGTCACAGTAGCAGTGGCCATGCAAGTGTGCACTGGTCATTTCGATGTAACACTCTCCTCATCCCCTCACACATGGTTGAGGTGCATGTGATTGTGACTAACCACGTATCTGGTAGAGGGCAATGAGCTGATGTGGTTTAGGGAGGTCATGGCAACACATATGCCTGCATGCAATTTTGGGTCAGCAGATGTACAGGGCAGACTTCCACATGTTGGGCTCACTAATGATGCACAGACCTCCATCCATCCACCCACTGATGGGAATCACTCCCAATCATGTATGTGTGTATGCATGTTCACCTGATCCTACAAACCATGCCATATTGCACAGCCTACTATGCCTTAACATGATAGCACGGGTCATCGAATGGCATTCATCTGTGCCTTACAGGTCACAGGGTGCTCAGTGACAATGTGTGATGTATATGTGGCTGGCCATTTTTATGTCTGTATGCATTTCAATGTACATATGCATGCTGTTGTCTGTCTTTGTGCAGGTGATGACGCAGCAGATGGTGGAGGGGGAAGAGGAAGGGGATGTACGGCCGACCACCTGTGCGCGCTGCGGTGTCATGCCCCGTGAGAAACCCCATGTGCTGCAGGCAGTCCTCGGTAGGAGTGCAGACTCTTCTTCTGACACTTCTGACTCTTCCAACGAAGCTGCTGCATCAGATGTGGAAGACCCACTAAGGGACATGAAGGGTTGCCCAATGGGTAGTCTGGTAGGGGCTAATGAGCCAGGAGACATGGGTCCAGTCAGTGGGAAGCCCTGCGTCAACAGTGGTCATGGCTGCAAGATCACCTTCGCCCATGTTGAAATCATCAGCACAGGCTGGTGTCCAACGAGGGTCACAGACCTGCAGCCAATGACAGGGGGACCACTGTGATGGGCCTGGATCCCGGCATCCCACCCGACACATGTGGATGCAGAACAGTTGCAGTGGGAGCAGCAGAGGACGTGTGCCACAACACGATACAGCGAGGTCCTGGAGATGGCCATGGGCCTCCATCATCTAGCTGAGAACAACATCTCAGAAGCTGCACGGGATTCACAGCATCTGGCCTCTCTGGACCATCAACAGCGGTTGATGGACATCTTGATGAGGACACTGCATGCAGAGATGCAGTCAATACGACTCTCCCAAAGTCTGGGCATGGAGACCAACATCAAAAGCCGGCAGTCTGATTTGGCGTCTCTGCGGGAATCCCTGCATATAGACACAGTCGCCCACAAAAGGATTCTGCAGTTGGAGATGTTGGCGTCTAGAACACCCCATCGCTGTGACACAGTGAGACTTGAGGGATTATCTGCATGATGAGCTGTTGGCCACAAGGTCCTTCCACCGCCAAGAGATGGACACCTTGAGGCAGACGCTCCCCCTTCAGTTGGAAGCATCATGACTGAAGGCACATGATGACACTTAGGACACATGTGACAAACTTCATAGGGACCTTGTCGCCATTGGAGGCCTTCTATATGCAGCTGTATCACGAGTGGCCATAAGCAATGAAGACCAGGCTTTGGCACTGCATGGACAGAGTGCACCACCACCACCATCTGAGGATCCACCACAGGATGGTAGTCGCAGCTGACCCACGCCACTTTTCCTACCTGTGCCCTGATGTTCATGAGGCCATGGACAGAGAATGATTTTTGTTTTTGTTTTGTTCACATATGTGGGCTCCTCACCCCCACCATCCAGGGTGGACATATTTTTAATGTTTTTCCCCCCCATCCAAGGTTGACTTATCATTTTATACTGTCTTCATTCAAGGTGGACTTCATTTCATTTTTTAAGTTTTACCCTCGTCCGAGATGGACTATTTTTCCTTACATTTTTTGTTTACCTCGAGTAATGGGCCATTGCCCTCTCAAGGCCTTATTGAGCTGGAGGACTGCACATGAAGTCATGTGCAGTGGAGTCAACAGCTATGGTTTTGTGGACTGCATCAGCCTCCCACATACACATGCACATCATAACCTACATTGATTTTCATCTGTACAGTCTGCATGATTGACTCCTTTAGCTGGTCCAATCCAATGTCCTATGTTGTTTGTTAGGGATATTTATGCAGAAACCATTGATGCAGGTAATTATTGTCCTCCCCCATCAAAAGCCCCACATGAATATTACGTTTCAGTTCAATCTATCCCTGTCTAATGACTCATATAGATCCACGTAGACCCTTCCCCCTGTGCCACTAGTAAGCCAAGAACCAGGCCTATGTGCAGAAAGTATATATAATTATTGAATAGTATGTCCAATTAATCATTTATGCAGAATATCAACACACGCCACCTCGCTCCATGGCGCAAATACTTTTCTTTTCCTAACCATTTCTATTCATGCAAATTGAACACAATAGTTGGCTTAGGATACACTGATCACAACTCTTTAGCCCCAAACATCTACAGTCAAAACACTTTGCCTGGGGTTTACATTAATAGCATGTAGCATCTTGAACATGAAAAGTTCTTAAGCTTGACACTCTATCGTGATTTGGAGTTTAATCTAAATAATCTGCAACACTTGCCCTTGCCTATCGGCAACACAACTTCACCCATGCAGCGCTCTGTATATAAGATTTTTCCAGTGCATTTGATAATGCTTGCAGTTCTGTTTAACTTAGTCACAGGTAAAACAAGTTTTGACTGGTGTTGCGCTGTTAGCAATGCTGGCAGTTCTATAACACAACAAACTGTTCCAAACAGACACTTCTCATTTTGATTGGGAAACCTTTCTTGTTCACCGCAATGCAAGGCAAAATATTCCTTCAGAAGCCACTTTCCCGCTTTCAATAGAAAGTATTCTTTTAAATCAGTGACTCCACTCTATTTCATTTAGGCAAAACACTTTTCTATCACAGCACCAAAAAACCCTGACATTCAGTGTACATATATCACCAGTCTGCTTGAAGGTCAAGTCTGTGGAATGGTGAACAACTAGGAATTCTGTTTTTAGACTTGAAGGGGATTTGGGGTTGGGAATGGAATTAGAAATAACCACTCACTTTAAATGACTATAGTCCTCATTACGAGTTGGGGGCATTGCAGTGGTAAATCTGCCAGAAAACCGGCTGTTCTGTCTTTAAAGTTCATTTGCAGGTCTGCCTTCCCTCATGTCTCATCCACATGCACGCAGCCTTCACTTGTGATATACTGTTGCAAACTTAAATCTTTCTTGGCACACACCAGTCTCTCAGGTCATTTGCCAACTCACCGGCTGTGTGCGGTTCTTTCTTTTTCGATTTCCAATTCATGAGTCAAGGTTAGTACCACAGGCTGGTCCTCCCCTTCCCAACTCTGTCATTCACTCGGGCATCCTTGAAAACACAATGTAATCTTTGATATTAGGTTCTGGCTTTCTCCATGTGTCTTTCGTGGCCTTGTAGAGACAATGTGCTCCTATAGGGAGCTCTTCGGGTTTCCGGCCCACTGCTCTCGTCCCTTGGTCCATTGTTCTGCTCCAATATGTTCACCACCCCCCCCGGAAGTTCTGCTCGTACTCGTGTTCCACCTTGCTCAGACTGTGTCCGCCTTTTATCCATGTGAGGAGAGCTTATTGGAATCAGGTGTATGCACTTGAAGTCAAGTGCCTGACTTTGCCTGACCCGATTAGCGGGACATGTCCAGCACGATGTATAAGAGTTTGTTTTGTTAATCTGTCGTGCTCTTCCTCGGCCTAGTGTTTATGCAGAAAGGAGGGTGGAGGTGGGACATCGGATCCTACAAAATAGGAAGGGTTGGATGTACAAGAAAGTGGGAATACTACATCTCACCATTGCCTGCCTCGCCCCCACTCCCCGAAGACCCTTTGCCCAAGTGATCCTCCCTCACTTGTCCACCTACAGGGTCTGTATCCAAAGGCGATGGCCTTCCCTGGCCACCTGAGAGAGGGAGTAGCGGGTGAGACACCCTCTCGTTTCTCACACTCCACCTACTAATTTAGGGGAAGGTATTAAATCAAACAAATGCCCACACTTGATTCAGTTAGACACATTACTTACATAGAATGTCTCTGAAGCTGGTGCTCAGGAAAGACATCACCATTTCTGGACCCTCTCTTGGGGAAAACAGTTATCTAATGAAGGTGAGTACCCAACAAGCTTCCTCACAATATGCAAAAATAAGGATAACACACCCCGTTAGGGGACTTGTGGGCGCTGGCCTGGCAGGGTGGGGGTTGAGAGGGGATGGGCAGTTTTGTGGAGATAGATGGGCAGTTGTGCTAGGGCTTGCTTAGATCTCACGCTCTGTGGAGAGCACATTCTGGGGAAGTGATGCTAAGCAATTGCAACAATAAATGATTGGACTTTTTGAGAACAAGGTTCGCGTGGAGCTGGCAAAAGGGGGGTGGCAGTGTCTTGGGCTCTCTGTACGAGGCACTGGGGATGGGAGAGTTAAGTTTGCATAGGGATGATTTTTGGGCCCATTACAAAGATGGTGTTGATGCTAATGCAAAATGGCGCATATTTTTGGGCCTGTGAACAGTGTTATCTATATAAATCTCTATGTTGTATTATAAGGAGATGCAACATGGTGTAGGGTTGTCTCCCCCCTTGGTTTACACGTCATCTCTTTACCGCAGGAAGGGTTAGGGGGTGGGATTGGACCATTTTCTTCCTAACACTTGTCAGGCACATCAGTCATGTGTAGCCACCAGCATTTATCCCTCTATTTGGCTTGCCTTGCAAAGATCCCAGCATTTGTCTCTGTTTCCCTGGTTTCCTTCAGCACTGACATCAGGAATTCCACTCCAGGTAGTTTCAGGCAGTCTTCCAGGCAGGCTTACGTTCTGCAACCCTCTTTCAGTATTCACGCAGATGATTTTCGGCAGCTCTCCCCTCATTCATTTCCCATGCAGTTCTCCCTGAGTTACATTGTGCGTCTTCTTATTAATCTTTTTTCCACTCGCCCCAAAAAGTGTCTGTTATCATATACCAGCTTATTGGTCCATGATTTTGATTGAACACCTACGATCCTCTTCTCCTTCCAAGGCTTAGCATCTCACTGTCGATAGGTTTCTGGAGCTATGAGGTTTAGAATAGGGGAAGTATCAATCAACTCACTGGGATTTACATTTTTACATATGTCTGTTTTTTCTCAAAAAGACCTAGGTGACAAAACCTTTTATTTTACAAATAAGCTTTAAATGGTAAATACATTTAGATTCATCTAATCATGGCTGACTTAATTAAGTGACTCCCGTTTCAGCACAAGTTTGCAGGGGCTAACAGGTTTGTTTTCGCGATTTACTCAAAATGATAAAAGCAACAAGCACCAAATTGTATACGCAGTTACATGATTCCCCAACTACTCCTGCCCCAAGTTTCTGCTTCATAACATTTCCTGAGGAGCCAGAAACACATTTTAGGTTGTAACAAAAGTCGAATTTTTATAAGTTGTGGCAACAGAAATGGTTTATATTTGTGTTCCACAGTGCAAGTGGGACTCTTTGGCAACAGGACTGCATAATATGTACAGAAGGTTGCTATTGCATACCAAGGGAAGTAGTATTTAATCAGGTAGTGGTGCCAACTCTACCAGAGTTTTGTTTCTTGTACTAAGCTTTACCATGACACCTGGCCATTTTCTGTAAGCATCATGGTTCTTGAGAAAATCTATAAAGTATGATTCTGCATGCACTCATATTGCCCACTCTTAATTATATGCATATTTTTACTTCAAGTACATTAGGTTTAATTTCCCCACTGAACATTAACTCTGGGCATGTGCTTTCATTGTTGACTGGTATAAAACCATTAATCACTCTTGGGAAGTCAGAGGTATGCAGAAGAGATCTTATATTCCTGGCCAGATGGTGTAACCTGTGCCCTCTCAACATCACTGGGCAGGCTCTGTAACATGTAATTTGTCATTCAAGTCTTTACCACAGCCGGAAATGAACTGAAATGCATTTAAATATTTAAGATGTTACTTCCATTAATGGGTCTTCTATTTATCTATGGGATCATCTGCTAACCTCATAAAACCTTAGTCCATCACAAGTTGGCTCTGCATAAACGTCAAGGAGATTTGACTTTAAATGAGTGCTTCTGTTTCTTTTTAATATAATTGTGAATTGCGTCCTGCCATCATTGTTAATTTTTCCATTATGATATGTATG
Source organism: Ambystoma mexicanum (assembly GCF_040938575.1). NCBI lineage: Eukaryota > Metazoa > Chordata > Amphibia > Caudata > Ambystomatidae > Ambystoma > Ambystoma mexicanum. The sequence goes on from NC_090923.1 coordinate 573,615,734, forward strand.
CGCATTACACTGGCAATGGAAATTGTGACATGTGCTCATTATTTAAGACTGCAAATACACTCAATTCCATGATAACAATTTCTTCATTTTCAAAGTTATACATTAGGCATCAGTCATTTTTACTATAAAGTAGGCCTCAGTTACATGTAATGAAAGGTACTCTCATGGCTTTGAATTTTGCATGCAAGGCACACTTATGAAATGTATTTCTTTTTCTTTGAAAACAGCTTTTTGATGTGGGAGTTGAAAATGAAATTCTGCCCTTTTGTCTGTCATCTCACAAAGTGCCTTTCCAGTTCCCTTCTGCAGCCTGGTTTTATTTTCCACATGTTCCTGGCTTCAACTGCAAAAGTACATACATTTGAGTTCACTAGACACATTGGCAGTGTTGTAACGCTCACCTGATTCCCACGGAGGCGCTGATCCCGGCTGGGCTGCTATCGTTTCTTCAATTGAGAAGCGTAGAGCTTGGACGACTCTCAGGACTGGGCTTCCTCTTATCGAATGTCTGACTTGCAGGGTAAGTTTTCTGCAGGTGGAAGAAAAAGGGTTAATCACCGTTTGATGGGATTCCTTCTCCCACCAATCGCCAGTTTCTCCCACAGCCTAACTTTCTACTTGTCTCGGCGAGCTCTCACCTTAGGCGTATAAATGCTGAGCTCTCCATCCTGCGTCTGGTGCAGGGGTGCGTGGATTCCAGTTACGTCACTGGATGAGTTCAGTGTTGAGGCTCAAGTCTTTTGCGGCCTTAGTTGTGGCACTGGTGCTGGGATGCCGAAGAGCGATGCCGCCGTTACTGCACGAGCGGATGCCTGTAAGTATACTGTAGTCTTTAGGCTTTAAAAGATACGCACCTCAATAATGTCCCTTTTCCTTTGTTTCAGGCCTCGGGATGCTGTGGGCGTAGTTTTCCGTTGCCGCTGCACATGCCGATGCACGTAAGTATAATGTTCGTTGGCCGCTTTTAATGGCACCTCTAATAATGTCCTTTTTCTAGTTGTCAGGTGCCGGGATGCTGCGGGCTTTATATCCGTTGCCACTGCACGTGCCGATGCACGTAAGTATAATGATCGTTGGCCGCTTTTAATGGCACCTCTAATAATGTCCTTTTTCTAGTTTTCAGGTGCCGGGATGCTGCGGTTGATGCGGCCGCTTCTGCGCGTGCAAAAACTGGTAAGTTAAGATGAATGCGACTGCCTTCACCCGAACCCCTTTTTAATTATGTCCTTTGCCTTTCAGGTGCAGAGAAGCTGCCGAAGAGAAGGCCGCGGTTGGCTCCGTGCAATCACGGATGGATCAGGTAAGCGGGCGCGGCTGCGAGCGAGTTGCACTTTTCTAACCTTATGTTTATTCTTTGCAGGTTTTGCCGGTGACTGGATTCCGGGATCTGGTAAGTATTGTTCTGTGTCTTTCTTCATCCACAGGTTGCTGCGCGGAAGCTGAAGATGACTCTGGACCTGGAATGCAGGAGCCGACTCGGTGAGCGTCCTGCTGCTGCTGCAGAATAACGCGAAGCACGTGTTTTCCATCGGGCGTGGTTTAAATAGCAGAGAAGTGCTTCCAGTGTGTGTTCTTCCACCGGTTCCACCCAGGTAAGAAAAGAGTTCCTGAATGGAGGGAATAGTTCCTCCCAGCCCTGATGGCTGGGGACTTCAACCATACTGGATTGTTCTGGGTAAATATGCAGCATGGCCTGCCTCAGGTAAGTCCACCCAAGCATTATTACACTGTTTATCAATATGAGCCCGGCGCCTATGGCGCCGGGACTGAAACCCTTCATGAGCCTGGCGCCAAAGGTGCCAGGACACGGTCCAAAGGGCCCCTGTAGGGGTCTGCTGGGTCCGGAGTAGTGGAAGACGAGTCTGCTTCCGAGGGCGCTGGGCCAGTCCTGGCCCCTCGGGAGTAGCGCCCATGACAGCGTTGACATTTTTTGATGCAGGGTTTTCAGTCTGCCAGTGTGCCTTCCCATGACAAGAAGGTATTTCTGCACATTTTGAGCCTAACAGTTGGATCTTGTTATCGTGGTGGAGTTCTGGAATGAGGCATGCATATGCCTGTCCCAGACACCGTTTCGTTTTTAAGGACCATCATGCTGCCACAAAGGACAGCAGGATGACTCAATTGTCTGTGCACCGGGTACCCATTTGTAAGGTTCCACAATGGTCTTGTTGGACTCTTAAGTGTGGATGCTGAAAAGAGCATGGGTCCCTCTCACCATGCAGGCAGGACAGGTGGAGATGCCCCCCCAGCATGTTCTGCACCAGCAGGTTCAGGTCAGCATCTGGATTGTTCAACGTTGTCTTTGACTCTTGTCGGTGGATCACGTGGCTCATGCGTCAGTGAAGAACACAGCAGTAGCTGCCATTTATTAGTCTGATTTGTAGGATACATTGATCATCAACACTTTGATCTCACCTTGCAGCCTTGGGTTCCTCCTGAGGCTATGCCTGCCTGAGGGTCGCTTCAACGTCAATTGGCCCAGGATCCTCCCTGCGGTGCAACTGGGGCTGTCACAGAAACCTCATCCCCTTTGCCCCCCCCCCCTCCAAGCACAGACCCCGATCAGCACTGTCGCCGGGCCCATGGACCTAGTGTCACTTGTTTCCAGCACCTCCTGGCCTACCCATTTCCCTCCCTTGTGGGGTAAGGTGAGCCAGGCGCACAGTATGCACCTGGTGGTGGTTGGCTGAACGCCCCAATGCATATTCCCTTGCCCCAGGGCGGTTGGCTATGCTACATGCGGTTGCCTGTGGTGTTCCACAGCTGCCAGCACAGGACGGGCCTCGGAGGTAGGCCTCACAACCACATTCATCAGCCAACCTCTCCCTAGGTTGGCTCTGGTGCAGACTGGGAAGTTACTGAACAGGATTCCACACCATATGGATGTTGTCAGACTGGTAGCATCCCCCAGCACAGCAGGATCAGGTCTTCTCTGAGTCTGGTGCTTGGGAATGCCGCCCAAAGTGGCTAGTAGACTCCATCCAAGGATAACCATGTTGGCGATACTGATAGCCAACAAATACCATCAGTGAACGTTGAAGAGTACTTTGATGAGTGACTTCAAGAGGGCATTATACCATTGAGAGGTAAACAGGTAGGGACTTTTCCTGGTGGGCTGGTTGGTCACCAAAAACAGCAGATCCCCTTGCAGTACTGCCATCTAGCCCACACAGGGCTCATTACCTCCATAGTGGTGCACCCTGACTGGCTCCAGGTTGGCTGGGAATGCCCCAGCGGGGCAGGTGGCTACTGACCCCTGGCTACAGTTTCAACATGTCCACGTGGCCAAGGAATATTTACCATCCGCAGACCCTCCTCTAGCAACTGTGCCGGCACCTCTCCGAGGTCTCCAGGGCAGAGACATGGTACATGACCACCTGCTCTCAGTGTGACTGTCAACTGGGGTGGACTGTCCTCAGTGTACACCGACCATGACACACTGCCAGGTGGGGAGGCCTAAAAAGGGCACCAGGGGCCTGCAGCGATGTTGGTTAACCGCCCAGCACATTTTGTGACACAGACCAATGTCTACAAGTGGGAGAGCTGCCCCAATGCCTGCGGCACTTTGGAGGTGAGGGCCTGCATACCCTGTCTGAGGTGGGATACCATTACACCGTGCACACCACCAGCACCTCTCAGGCACTCTGTTGGGGAGGTGTCACATTAGCTTTTGTAATAGCACCCAAGAGATGGTGCAGTATGCCTGGGCAGAGTGAAGCCATAGTGTGGTGGAGGTCCATAGCGTTCCTGACCTGCAAATCATTTGTCTGACCTGGGTGTAGGGTCAGATGAGCAATCAGACCATCTAGTGTCTGGTTCCTTGTGACGTTTTACTTAGGATAGCTGGCACTTGGATACCCCAGTTTAATTTGGTGAAGCAAATGATTAGAGGTCTTGGAGGCTAAACAACCTCAACCCATTATCATACTTAATATGGCCGAGGAGCAATGGGGCAGAAGTGACATCTGTGGGATTATGACTGAATGCCTCTGAGTCAGTTGCCCCCCAAAACTGTGACATTAACCCAGCACTGTTGAGCCTTGGTTGGCCTGAGATGGCCAACCTGTGTGCTTGTGCATAGAGCTACTTACCTCAGCACTCGAGTGTGGACACAAGTGCCCAACCTCTCTCACCCATCGTGCGACTCATGTTTGTGGGGGATGTGGTGCATGATCATTTTTAGACAACCTGATTCCGGGTTGGTGTTCTTGTGTAGCAGAACGGCTGCCTCGCTACTATTTATTTGTAGTTATCCTCTGATGCAGTTTCATCAATGGTGCTGCCGCTGTGCTGGTGCCACAAGGGTCTCTATCCTTACTCCTCCTGCTGTACCACAGTATGCACGGGAAACTCTCATGCACCCTGGGTGCACCTGCGGGATGTGGGATGAGTGTTGAGCACTCTTCTTCCTTTCCAGGAAAAGTTTAGGAGACCAGATGGGCTTGGGAGTCAGGAAAGAAAGAGTGTGCCTTGGTTTTGGATGGCAGCCCAAGAGCCTGTATGGAAGATTTAAAGCAGACACAACCTTATGGCCGCACAGCCATGTGGTAGTGGGTGACTGTTCCAGGCCATCTGGTCCTTCGACTGGGCCAAACGTTCCATATGATCATACCGGTCAAACCAGATAGCCTGGGTCGCACATGGCACAGCTGTCTCCTACATTTGTCTGCTGCCAGGCTCCATGATAGTAGGTGTGAAGTTCCTCTCCCTGGGACAGACATGTGTCATGGGAGCTGGACAAGCTCCTCCATACACGGACTGGGTCCCCAGAACAGGTGGGGACCAACAGACCTGGCCGCAGAGCGAAAGGCTAAGCAAGTCCAGCAGCAGAAGGCCCAGGTGGGTGTCACAGTCCAGTAGGTGTCCCAAGGAAGTGCTGCTGGGGCTGGACTAGGTGGTCGGGGGCACCAGCACGGCTTATAAAATGTACTTTTCCACTCACATAGACATGCAGTGTGGGGAATCAAAAGAAACAGGACTGGGTCAGCGTAACTTGATAACCATGGTTTACCCAGTGCCACCCCCAGCTCTCCGGGGCTCTGCCCTCAACAAACTATAGCTTGACCCTCCCAGAAGGGCCGGGGCTCCCACCGGCTTCTCTGAAATCTTTTGCATTACCGCACTGTACGGCTCAAGGACACCCATCTTTGCCACTCTTGATTTGGGGTTCCAACTCCCTTTCAATTAGCTGAAGACAAGGGAGTCCATCACCTGTCCCCTCCGAACTGCACTCTCCTATCTCTTCGGACCGATTTACCCAAGTTCAACTGGTGGCCACATAGAACCCTTCTCCACGTCAGCCTTCAAAGTTCTCTTTTGAAATGTTGCTACTACCACCAAGTGCTGAACCTGTGGCTCTACCCAGGCCTTTGACCCAGACATCCTAGCGCACCACAGCAGCCTCCTAGTTGTCAGGCCTTCACCCCGTGGCTCTCAGCACCGACAATGACCTTTTTTACATACACCTTTGCAGATTCCATCTTCCATGGCCACTGTCCTGCTGTCTTTATCAACCAAGACCTTTTCTGGGGTCTGATGAGCGTTGTCATGGGTAGCCTAAACCCAGCGTTTGGTTCATGCTGCAGGGCCAGTTCAACTTCCCAAAATTGGGTCACTGTGCACTTGCATTAGATGCCTGGCTCCACACCAGCGAGCCGGGCTTCTTGCCCATTTTAAGTTTGAGAATAGGTTGAGATACTATCACCACCAAGACCTCTGATCATTTGCTTTAGCAGGTGAAACTGGGGGTTACAAGCGCCAGCTCTCCTGAGGGTTACTTTAAAGGGAACCAGCTACTATATGGTTTGATTAGTCTTTTTAGTTTTTTCCCTATGTCCAGGTCAGATTACCGATGTGCTTGTCAGGAATGTAAAGACCTCCACCAGTGATTCCTCTGGCTTTGCCCTGCCCAGGCATTGTTCACCATCTTTCGGGCCCTGTCACACATTCTTATGCTCCACTTCCCTAACAGAGCGGGGAAGAGGGTCTGGTGGTGCACCAACCACAATGCCGGTATCCCCTCTCAGCCGGTGTACACCAGCCCTCACCTTCATTGCACCAAGGGTTTAGTACAGGCCTCTGACTCACACACGTGTTTGACTCCTTGGCCTGTGTTTGAAGGCAGATGGGGTGGGTAACTGACATCACTGCAGACCCCTTGAACCCTTCATGGCCCTCCCCACACAGCAGCACAACATGGCCGTCGTTCACTGAGGACAGTCCACCCCAGTCAACAGTCACGCTTGTATCAGGGGGCCCCATTCCCCATCACAGACCCAAGAAGGGCTGGGATGGTTGCTGGAAGAGGGCGTGGCTACGGTCATTCTCCCTCGGCCCCGCAGACATGTAAAAAATGATGCCAGGCGGCTGTGACACTCTTCACCTAATTGGTGAGCTACCTGCCCCCTGGGGACTTCCCAGCTGACCCACAGCCAGTTGCAGTGCACCAACATGGTGGGAATGCAAACTGCAAGGGCCGTGTAGGCCCGAGTACCAGTCCCAAGAGGGGATCCACCATTCTGGGTGACTAACCTATCCACTGTGCTCAATGCTCTGAGCGGACTGCAAAGATCCCACCCATTTACCTCTCAACGGTTTCCCGCCCTCTTGTACTCTCTCTTCAGAGTTCTTTTCAACTTTCCCTTATGGTACTTGTTGGCTATCGTTCTTGTGTCCGTAGCTAGACTTAGATGGAGTATACCACCCGCTTTGGCCTGCCTTCCCGAGCAACCCAACTCCAAGATGACCCAATTCCAATGTGCCGTGGGCCTCTACCGGAATCACCCTGCCACCGGACAGCGATTCAGCACTGGGTTATTCCCTCTTCACTTCCCATTTCTGAGGGAATCCTGATTAGTCTCTTTAATCCGCTTAGTACTTGTCACAGATCCTTCTGGTTTTGCGCGGAGGTAGCACAATCTCCTGACTCCCCATAAGGTCTTGGCACCTGCACCTCAATAGTACGCAGACCACTGCAACCCACCATGGAAAGAGGATAATGGTCTGCTGGATTGGATGGGTATGGAGAGTTAGGGTAACCAGAAAGAGGCTTAGGGAGAGGTTAAGGATGGCAAAGGGGGGTTAGGGAAAATGCTTCTTGTCTCCTTCTGTGCCTCCAAGATGGTTGAACACTTCAATTGCACACACTCATTCAAACTTCAACAAGTTGTAACACTCACTTAATTGATTTTCATGAATCTGAAAAATAACCTTTGCATTGCACCATGCAACGATACACCATGCGTTAGAACAATTACCCCATGCACATATACATTGGTTTGGACTGGGTCCCGCTTGGGCTTGCTTGCAGGAGCTTCTTGGAAACATGTCCGACATGTTGGAAGTTCAGTAGGCACACAGAGCCTCACGTCAGCCACGCACACATGCGCACTGGCTTCGGTGTGCCCTGGGCACATTTGAGAGCTCGTGCTGACCTGGGCTCGTGGGGAAATTTAGTCTTCTGCTTGTTTTGCATACTGCAGGCCTTTGATGTAATTCTGCTGCCATGTCTGCAATAAAAACAGGTCTTTCTTCTGCACAACACACTTTTGGTGTTATTAGAATGCTGGACACATGCTTATTCCTGACAGTACTATGTCTCAATTCATCGGGCTGCTTTGTCTGATCTGAGGTCCTGGTCAGGGAGCCAAAGCTCAGACAGCCGGATTTAAGACCAGGGCAGTTTAATGGAGTTTGCCCCAGCCCAACCCACTGCCACATCCGTTGGCCATCGGATGCAATCACAAGGCCTGCAATCCAGGGCTATCCCATGCAGGCAGCTTTGGAACACCACTGGATGGCCCATGGCCAGCTGCCCTGCGGGTATTGGAAGGTGTATCATATTTCTAGGCTGCTGCTACCACCACCACCACTGGGGCCTATTGGGTGCCTGGACCTCCCAACCCCATGGGTGGAGAAATGGGGAGGCCAAGACACTCCAGCAACAAGCCTCTGCGCAATGTCCAGGGATCCTGCAACGGTGGTGTGACCGGAGTCTGACCATAGGTGGACGAAGAGAACAGGGTGCTGGAAAAGCCTCAGCCACACAACCGGGGAGTGTTCCCGGGGCTATTGATATTCAATCGACTCTCAGACCGGCAGAGTCCCAGGAGGAATCCTGGGCCACAAGCAAGCTAGCTGCGTTCTTCATCAACCCATGAGCTGGGTGATCCACCACCAGGAGTCACAAGCTGACATTGGCCTAAACCTGCAGGAGGGTTGGGGGAGACAGCGCCACTTGTCCCGCCCGCACGCACTTGCAGCAAGGCAGCCTAGTACCCCATCTAGCTTCCACACTTGGGGGAGTCAGTCAAGACCATCGTGGTTTTCAAAGGAATAGGTTCTAGGTGCTCAGCCCAGGAAGCCCACCCACCATCTTCTGCAGCAAGGCAGCAGGGGTTTCCTATGGTGATGGGGGGCAGACAGCTCTGCCATCGGCCCACCAGACCAATCCGGCCATTCTTCCATGACTATGTCCTCCCGCTCCCCTTTCGGGGAGAAGGTGAGGAGGGCCAGAGGCAGGCAGGGTGGTGGTGGGGGTCAGATGGGACCGCTAGGGTCTAGAAACCCCTGTCCAGGTGCACAGGGTCAAGCTCCAGGTACCTGGTCACAAGGCACCGGCGAGCATGGCCATTGGCGGTGGGCAGCTGGAACCTCAACGCCCAGCCGTGGAGTGGGCCTGGCTGCGCCATGACTCACAGCTCGGTCAGCATGGCAGGCCACCATCCACCGGGGGAGGCATCCTTTGAGAACAGCCAGGTTTTACTCAGCTCCCAGATGCATCCACTGGGGACTTCCCTTTTGACTGTGGTGCCCCCACCAACACCAACCTGCTAGCTGATAAGAGAGAGGATTGCACCCAGTCAGTTTGGCAGCTCCAGTGTCAGCTCAGAGAGGAGGCAGTATCAGGGCTTCTTGGCCAGTGTGTGTTTGGGGTTCTCCCGGCAGTTTCACCCAATGCTGTCAGATTTATCGTCCATTTGCTGGGTCGCAGACCACTCCAGTGGAGGGTATCTTGCTCTTCCCGCCACATGGTCCCCCAAATGCCCTAGCTGCAAACCACTCCACTGGCCAGACCATGGCACGAGGGGCACCCGGGCTGTGGGTGTGCATGTCTGGGATGCAACAGCTGTCCCACCATTGATGATTCTTCCACAGGTTCACCTACAGAAAACTTGTGAATTTTACTTATTCTGGAAAATCAAGTGTTATCCTCTCCTCAGCGCTCTGCCAGAGCGGTTGCCAACCCCAGCAGGTCTAACCCCAGCAGGATTAATCCAGGGACCTCACTCAATCATACAATAAGCAATAGAGACTGGGCAGCGTGTACAATGGTCAGGGGCATCATGTACATGAACATGGGTGCATGAGCTGCACTAACTGGGAATTCCTAGTTCATGTGATGTAATTGCAATCCACAATACCCACACCTGTTGGCAAAGGGTAGACACACTCTGATCCATTCAGTTTAGTGAACCTGCATCCCCGAACATCTGTCAGCATCACAGATGTGTTATTGTTCATTCTTGTATGGCTGAATTCCACATGTCCCACTAAGAAGCTGAACACTAACCGCTTGGAGTCACGTAAGTAGTTGGCATGGAGGAGAGTTGTTCATTATCGGAATTACCAAGACAAAAGTCTTCACCAATTTAGAACAGACATACACCCCCACCTGCAGAATTGAGAAAGAGCTATCAGTCTGTCAATCCTTTCTGTGTACAGGTCGGGTGGGGTTTCCCATTTATGGTCAAATTGAGCTGTAGGCTCCACTCCTGGCGTTGCCATTCCATCAATTCATTTTGGTTTCAACTTTGAAACCATACTCCCCCTTGGCACCCAAAGACTTTGGTTTCCGGGAGTCTGCTTGGCCAGTCATTGTGCTTGTAGGGGCGAACCACCCACATTGAGATGCCCACTGGTTCCTGGTGATAGCCTCGACATCCAAAGCATCAAACAGAAAAGCCTCGAAAGAAAAATGCATCGAAAAAATGCATTTTGTTTCATTTTTTTTAATGGGGGGGGGTCCCCCCAACTCCTGTTTTTTTACCCCTTAAAACCCATTTTAATAAAAAAACTTTACCTACAAAAAAATATGAATTTTGTCAATGCATTTTTTTTCAAGGCTTTTGCATTCGATGCTATGTATTCGAGGGAATCACTGGATACCGCCCACCCTGAATGGGAATGCTGTTGACATGGTTCCAAGGCAGGTGGAAGCTCATTGCTTGGACCAACAGGTGAGGATAACAAAGCAGTCTAACCCTAGATGAAGGAAGTGATTCAAATCAGCCCTGTGGAGTGCGGGGAGGTACACGGGCAGACCACCCTAACATCCACATGCAAGTCAGATGAGCTTCTTTTGTTGGCCAGGCACCCTGCTGGAATAGCATCATGGGCTTCTTCCCCCCCCCACTGTAAGGCAGTAGGACACCCCCAGCAGGCCATGCTCTGATGTGGCATTGCGTGGTGTGCGGCCCTTGACTGGCTTGGATGGGTGCAGTGGTTTTAACACAAAGCCCACCAGCACAGTGGTTTCACCACAAAGCCCAAATGGGGCAACGAGAACCAAGTGAGCACAGACAGCGCCCATACGCGCTGTCCACAGTAATCCAGAGGAAGGTGACTGAACCTTCTTGGATTCTGTGTACCCTGTGTGACAGAGGGGGAGTTTGGGTTAAAAGCATCCTACCTCCCTATGGACCCAACTGGAAATAGAATCTTGGAATTGATGGCCATCTGGACTTCCAGAGGAGACCGCCCCTCTGGTAGTGCAATGCATTCCAATGGCCCTTGGCAGGAATGTCCTTGGGCCCCAAGCTAAGAGCTAGCAGGAACCGCTGGGCAGGTTCAGGGGACCCTTATGTGAGCCAGGCACAAAACAGTCAGGGGTGAGAAGGGGCAGCAATGGTGCTTTTGGCTAGGATGCCCAGGTCCACTGCTGGCCATGCAAACGGTCGACCCATGTTGGAGGCAGGTGCTCAAGGGAGGGGTCAGCAACCCCAGCCATCATAGAGCTCAGGCCAGGGCACGAGATAGCTCTTCCAGAGAGTCTGCTAAGCAGGCATGGCCCCTGGCTTCCTGGCACAGAACTACCCCCTCTGTGTGGCCCCAGGAGTGAACGCACAGATGGTTTTACGGTGCAGGGGGTGGGCTGCCGGGACATTGGCAGGGTGGGCAGCTGCTAAACGAATTAGGGCTTTGCAGGGCCGGGGGACCACCCCAGGCACACAGTAAACCATAGATATCAGGTTTCACAGTTCCTTGTTTTATTCCACAATCCATGCTTGTGCAAACAGGTGAGGAGAATTGCCAAGTCCTGCCTAGGCCTCTCCAGATGGTATGGCTCAGAGGTGTCCCAGCCAGCGTCATGGCCGTCCAGGGGTTCTAACCCAGCCATTGTGCATCTGCCTCTGATGCAGTGTGCCAGCCATGTTGCTCAGCAGAGTTCCTCACAAGGAACCTAGCCCACTCTGGAGGGCAAAGCTCAAAGGCATCAAGGCCACTGGGTAAATCATAGCTGTCAATTTACCTTGTTCCATATGGGATGCCTCAAGGCTGTCCAGCTGTTTTTCTTTCACACATGTCATGTCTATGCAAGCTGAGAATGTGATTTAGAGAGATATGATGTGGATAGGAGCCAGGCGAGTCCTTTGTGCAGGTTGGTTCATGGTACTCAGGGGAGCACAGGGTATGGTGTCATTGGTGGCAGGGATGTGGTCACTATTTTTGGTGTATACAAGTACGCTGGCCTGGGGTGAGTAGGTGCAGCAGCATGGGTGCAGAGGGAAATATGATGAAGATGGGAGGCTGGTGAGTCATTGCTTGCAGTTGTTGCATGACACTCCGTTGGGCAGGGTACAGTGTCATTGGGTACAGGGATGTTTGACCTGCTCTGACCTTGTGTTTTCCTTTCTTCTGAGGAATTCTGCAAGAGGAGACGGTTGCCGCTATACATGGACACAGGGCTGTGGAATGCCTGCACGCCACACCTTGGCACCTTGGCAGTCTAGGCTGGTTTTGGCACCTCCAGAGAAGTGCATTGCTACATGACTGAGGACAGCTGCAGCAGACTCTCAAGGGAAAAAGCTGCCACATGAAATGGACATCTTTCTTGAACTGAACTTGCACTTTTCTCAGTCTTTATGACTATTTATTTGGAAATGTGTTTTATGAGCAGGATTGTTTACGGAGAAAGGAATAGCCGCTTCACCTGCATACTGGAGTGAGTCACAATTAGGGTGGGCAGAGCAGTCCTCCCAGGTGTGTTTGTTCCTGCTTACATTATATGCTGTGCCTTACTACTTCTGGTCTCCTGTGTGTTGTTGGGTGTCTGAGTGCCCAATTATTGGTGGTCAGCATGCCAAACTGGTAACGGGTTTCATTGATTGTGTTTGGTGCTTTTGTGTCAGCGACAAGGAAACCGTTGCTTCCACTTGCAATGACTGTCAGTGGTTTGTGCACTTGATTTGATGGCTATGGATACACACAATTTTCCTCTCCCAGACACACATTGTCAGGGTGTTGTTATGGGCAAGGTGGATTATCCCAGATTCATCACTGAAGGGCATCAGGGATGTGGCTAGACTGTGTGTGCTTCACAGGGGCTGTGATTCATGATAAAGTAGTTTTGCATGACCTGATTGCATTCATCCTGTCTCTGTGCCCTTTGTCCTGCCAAGGGGATGGGTAGTGCCTGTGGCTGATGGCAATGTCCCTCCTGCAGCTCAAAACACAGCGCCCTCAGGAGACACTAAAGAACTCAGTTTAACTGGCTTTTCCTCTAGCATCCTTTGCCATGTCACATTCTCTATCGGATCTTGCCATATTTCTTTTCTGGAGCAACCCAAACGCTCATATACAACAATATGTTTTATTGAATGACGATTTATGAAAACTACACAATACGTTTCCCCTGAAATCAAAATAATTTTACAAGACTCAATACTTTGATCAATGGTTATTGTGATGGGTTTAGTAAAGTGCACCTCCAATTGTCTGCTAATGTGATACATTTTTTCTTTGGCGAATTTTCACTTCATATAACACAGTAAGTTGTCTGGACTATGTGCCACATACCTCTTGCCTGGCCATTCCAGTTAAACATAGTTCCTTAAATTATCTACATCGGCCAAGCCTGGTTGGCACACACAGACAGTCAACAAAAGTAAAGTATGACTTTGTGTTTCCCTTCTCAGACTTGTATTTGCTTAATAAAGCACTGTGTTTTAGAAAACAAAATGTCGAAAACAGTAGGTTTTGGCCTGTACAAATTGGAGTCTGCTCTTTTCATCGAGCGCCCCTATGTTTTCTTTAGACCTTCATCAAGACACTTCGAATATGTTTTATCCCCATATTCCTTCTATAATGACAGAGTTTCTTGGCCTAGTTGGGTGGACCCTTCTTGTTTCATTTAACAGCTCCTGCAATCAACACATATATCTATAAGTCACAAACAGAATCTCACTTAACCTACATCTGTAAAATGGAAAAGCTAGGGCTCACAAACTTGCTTGGGATTCTTCATTGATGTCCCTTGTTGTTGCATTGAATGCTGTTTCCAGTTTTTTGCATTTTTCTACTTCAACATTGCATAGCACATTTGAATGTGCGTATCTATAAATTAAGCACACGTGCAACCCAGCACCAAACAGTGTCTTCAGTGCTGCTCATTTATTTGATTTAATAAAATCTTTTTACTAAGCTGTTTTACCTTCAGTTCGCTGATCTTTTCATGTGGCGAACTTCCCATCTTGAAATGTCAAATCAAGATTGCATAGATGCTGCCATTGAATGACACTTTCTAAAGGAAAATGGGAGAAACCAAAGAAAGTGAGGTGTCTCTTCTCTTCCACTCATTTTATGAATTCGTTTTAATTTCCCCAGGAGGCCCTGTGTCCCCTCTCACCAGAGAATAATTTCCTGTGTAAAAGATAAAATTTCCCAGAGCAACCACAGTCTCTTAATCAGTTCTCATCTGCTGTACCATCACTTCAAGTATGCCACGTATTGTTAAATTCATTTAATGCTTTGCTTAAAAAAGCCATGTCATGATTGCTGAAACATTTAGCAATGATCGTTAATTTATAAACACATGCCCTGCAGCTCTACTGGCATGCCACGCTGTGTGGCTACATTGTGCTGTACACAAGATGCCAGGATGATCTGGAATACTATAGCCAGAGTGGTCATGGGAGCGTATGCGTGACTTAAGCACCCGGAATGTGTGCTCCATTATGCCCCTTGGAGCTATGTGTGCTGAGCTATACCTTACCTCACCTGGGTTGGCAGGATTCCTGAATAGTGTGCACAGGAATGGTGAGAGAGGTAGGCACTGTCCCCTGCAAAGGTGGAATGGTTGTTGTTAGCATTGATTGTCATGGTCTGTTATTCTGTGTGCCATGTGACAGCTTACATGTGCATGATAGTTGATACTCACCCATGAGCCAGGTGTTGCCAAAGTTTCCTGATGCCAGGGCCTGTTATAGTGGAGAACTGCGGAAAATGAAGCTATCATTCATGCTTCCAGGGAAATTGGCATTCATATGCATGTTCACTCACTCCCTTTGCATCGCAGATGACCTGTGCATTGATTGAATGCCAATGCTTCCGTTGCGGTATATGTGCTCACTCTCTCAGAGGGGCTGTAGCACAACATGCGTACAATCAATGGCTCCCAGTACCCATGGGAAGTGTGCAATGGCATAAAACTCCTGGCACACTCTCTGCCTTGCCTGCAGTGTATGTGGCATGTATATGTGCCTACGCACACGTGATGAACACACGTGATGTAATGCAGTGCAATACCTAGTGTAGGTGTCATGAATCTATGCTACTGCCCCCTCTGGACGTCCTGGTCGGTTGGACAACGAACCAGGAGAACCTCTCATACCTCCAAATATGACAGAAAGCGGATCTGCGGTCTAGTTCCTGGGAAACAAAACAATGCTAGAATAGCGCCCCGCCCCTGCGGTACGGCACGTATCAACGCTTCAGTTCCGAGCTTCCAGTTGCTGTTCCTATCGTTCGCCTCACCAGAATCCCTGTCTGGCGATTCCTTCTGTGTTCCTCCCTGGATTGTTTTCCAATGCGACCGCTCTGCATTCTACAGCGGATCCTCCTTCCTGGACTTCTTGCTTCGCGGTCCTCGCGGATCACATCACCTTTACTTCCTGGGTATTCTGCTTCCGTGGTTCCTCCGGACCACTACCATTCCTTCCTGGGCTCACTGTTACACGCTCCTGTGCTGACTACTACCTTCCCCCCTCCTCCCTGGGAAAAGACTGTCGACACTGTGAACTCAAAAGACTACGCCGGCGATGTGGCGGCGGAAGAAGGTCGTCCTTACCTTCACGATTCCTGCACTTCCAGGAAATGCGAGCAAACGGAGCCGACAAAAAAGAAACTACCCAAGCACTCACAGGTGAGCCCATCACCAGGTCGAGACAGCCTAAACAAGGAAAGTAGTGATAATTGTGACAGTTTGACATGCCATCCAATTAATTGAGGGCCAGGGCCAGAGATGCATCCAACTATGCAGGATCTTTTGCGTGGAATGCAAGAACTCTCTACTGAGGTGCAAAACCTGATGCCTGAAAATGCTGCCCTGAAACAATTAGTCTTAGCCAGGGATTCTGCATATCAGGACAGTGCCTCAACTGGTGGTCTAGTGGATAAATATGATGGCTCTCCTAAGTTGCTACGTTCCTTTCTGGATTCATGTTTGGTTCACTTCACCTTCAAACCCTATTATTTTTCCACCCCCAGAGCCAAGGTGGGATTTGTAATAGCCCATTTTACTGACAATGCTCTCGCTTGGGCCACACTACTGGTTTCCTCAGGAGACGCCTTACTGGACAATTATGATGGATTCATTAAGGCATTTAAGGAAATGTTTGACCGTCCAGACCAGGTTTACACTGCTCAAGAAAGACTGCTGGAATTCCACCAATGTTCACAGGATATGTTGTATTATGTAACCAGATTCAAACAACTTGCAAAGGAAGCATATTGGTCAGCGGAAGTATGCTTTACTTTATTCCATTGTGGTCTGAATGAGGAAGTGAAGGATGAGTTGGCCCGGATAGCATGTCCCGGATCCTTCCAGGCTCTCATGGACCTATCCTTGCCAATCGACTTCCGAATACAGGAGAGAAAGGCTGAAAAGAAAATAACCCGAGGCTCTCCTCCAAAAACTTCACTGTTTGCTCCTATTTCCAGGGAAATCCCCCCACCAGCTGAGCTAGAACCAATGCAATTGGGAGCTATGAGAGGACCCTTGCCCGCCCATGAGAGAAACTGAAGATTTGACATGGCCCTATGTATGTACTGTGCCTTGGACAAACATTTAGTCAGGAATTGTCCCATAGCTCCTCCTAGACGTTCGAGAAATGCCAGCTCCCGATCCTGAATGGAGCCCATTTTCGGGAGACCAAAGGCCGCTCCACCCCTCAAATTCTTGATCCAACATCAAGGTGTAACTTGCTAGTCCTTCAAGTAACTCTGACCTCTTCAATCGGAGCAACACATTCAGTTTTAGCCTTGGTGGACTGTGGGGCCCTGGGCATGTTCATGGATGATGAATGGGCAGCAAAACACACATTTCCCAGTGAATCCAAGAAGATTATACAGACAGTTGAAGGGATAGATGGTTCTCCCTTGTCTTCTGGACCCATCACACAACAAACCCTGGACATTGTGCTTTCCATTCACAACCATCAAGAAACCATTTGATTCGACATCATAAAGGCTGCTCACTATCCAGTGGCCCTGGGCATGCCATGGTTAAAAAAACACAATCCATACATTAGCTGGACCACTGGTTCCTTGTTTCTGGGCTCAGAATTCTGTTTATAGCATTGCCTTACAAAAGAAACCAGACCCACTATATCCTCGGAAAACCAAGAAAGTGCTCGTTCTCTCACTGTCTCCAATGTCAATCAAGTGCCAGACGTCTATCAGCAGTTTTCGGATGTCTTTTCATCAGCTATTGTACAGTCTCTAACTCCACATAGACCAGAAGACTGCGCCATTGACACCAAGAAGAATGCTATAATACCCTTTGGCAGGATGTTTATCCTATCAGAACCTGAAAAAGGGTCCTTCAAGAATACTTGGACACCAACCTGGCTAATAGAACCATCCGCCCATCCAGATCCCCTGCAGGGGCTTCCCTGTTTTTCGTGCCCAAGAAGGACACCAAGGAACTACGGCCATGCTTGGACTATAGGGGCCTGAATCAATGTACCCAGAAAGATAGATATCCTTTACCTCTGATATCGGACATCCTGCAAGCTCTTCGAGGTGCTGTTATATTCACCAAGTTGGACCTAAAAGGAGCATACCATTTAGTCCAAATTAAAGAAGGCTACGAATGGAAGTTTGCCTTCCGAACACCATTTGGGCACTTCGAGTATTTAGTTATGCCTTTTGGTCTTGCCAATGCCCCAGCTGTTTATTAACGTTTTATGGATCGGGATTTCTCAGACATGCTGTTCATCTTTGTAATCGTATATCTAGATGACACCTTGATATATTCCAGGGACCCGGAATTACACCAGGAACACGTTTCTGCAGTGCAAAGATTAAGGAAAAACCACTTACTAGCTAAACCCGAAAAGTGTATATTTCATGTCTCTACAGTGTTACCTGGGCTTTGTCTTAAGTCCTCAAGGCTTGGCTATGGATCCAAACAAGGTTGAAGCCATCACCTCTTGGCCCAATCCTGGTTCTATTTAACAGATACAATCCTTCCTGGGCCTTTCGAACTTCTACAGAAAATTAATTTCATTTTTCTATGCAATAGTTCAACCGATTGTGTCATTGCTCAAAAAGGATGTTCCATTTGTTTGGACTACATCTCAAGAAGCCACCTTTCAGAAGCTGAAAGAATTGCTCACTCAAGGACCCATCTAGATCCAACTTGACGTTTCAAGGTCCTTCTTTGTGGAAACAGACGCATCTGGATATGCCATTCATGCGGTCTTAAAACAAGAAGCTGAAGATGAACTAGAACATCCGATAGCTTATCTGTCCCGAACCTTGCTCGCTTGTGAGAGTCACTATTTAGTCCTGGAAAAAGAACTACTAGCAATTCGTCAAGCCTTCAAGGAATGGCATCATCTCCTCCTGGGTTCCACTCACCCTGTTCAAGTGCGGATAGACCACAGAAACCTCCAAGTTCTTCAGTCCATGGAATGGAGAAATAGTCGACAAGGACGATGAGCCTTCTTTTTTGCCCAATACCAATTTCACATTTTACACATCCCAGGGAATTCAAACATTATCGCAGATGCCTTATCCAGACGTCCTGACTATTCAACACAAGAATTTTACGAACTGCCCAAGATGTTCCCAAACACTGTGTTCATTGCACAGGCCACTGACATCCTGGAGACTATTAAAAGAGAAACCATGAACTCAGACCTGTGGACAGATTATCAGGAACGTAATTCCTGGGCCATGAGCTATAAAAATGGGTTTCTTTTTCGAGGCTCCCAGCTAGTGATTCCTACCCAGACCTTGAAGGAACAAATAATTCATCTGTGTCATGATACCTTCCACTCTGGCCATCATGGAGTCAATAGCACCCTGAATTCCATTCAAAGAAACTTTTGGTGGCCTAAAATGGCTAAGGACATTCAAACGTATATTCAGACATGTGCCGTATGCAATAACAACAAGACAGATAGCAGGAAACCAGCAGGACTACTCCTCCAACCAGATCCTCCTTCTCGACCCTGGGAAGCCATAGCTACTGATTATATAGTAGATTTACCCCCCTCAAGGGGAAACACAGTCACAATGGTAACCATAGATCTGTTCTCACACATGGCCCATTTCACACAGTTACAGAAGTTACCTTCTGCCCCTGGATGGCGGGGGTTTTTGTGAAACACATTTTTCGTTTGCATGGACTTCCATCCAAGATCATCTCTGACCGTGCACCTCAATACGTATCGAGATTTTGGAAACATCTTTGTAAGGTTCTAGGCATCCAACGTGCCTTGTCATCAGGATATCATCAACAGACCAATGGCATTACTGAAAGAGTCAATCAAACCCTTGAACAGTATCTACAGTGTTTCACCACCAAGGTACAGGACGACTGGTCTATTTGGATTCCGGTTGCTGAATTCGCCTACAATAATTCTGAACATTCAGCTATAGGGACTAGCCCCTTTTTCTGTAACCAAGTTTTTCACCCTTCAGTGCTTCCTTCGGTGTTACCTTCAATTAGTCCGGTCCCCTCTGTTGATTCCTGGACTGCACAGTTAGTTTCAATTCATCAGGAAACAAAGAACCAATTATCCATGGCCATGGATGACGTGAAGAGATATGCAGATGCCAAAAGACGTTCAGCCCTGTCCTACGTCGTGGGTGATAAGGTCTGGTTGTCCTCCCGATACTTGCCAAGACATTTGAGACCTAACAAATTGGTGCCCCGATATTGCGGACCCTTCCAGGTATCCAAGATTATCAACCCAGTGGCCTACCAACTACGCCTTCCTACAACATGGAAAAGGATACACCCCGTTTTCCATACTTCATTGTTGAAACCCTATCATTCATCCACCAAAGATGCACTTCACCCTCCTCCTCTGCTGATCCAAGGACAAGTTGAATATGAAGTCTCCAGGATCTGTGATTCCAGATACAAAAGAGGACGTTTGCAATACTTGATGGAATAGAAAGGATACCCACCAAGTGATCGTACCTGGGAACCAGTCTCTAACCTAAATGCTCCAAGACTGGTTCAACAATTCCATTGGTTACATCCTGGCAAACCAGGTGGTTCAATGTTTCGAAGGGGGTATACTGTCATGAATCGACACTACTGCCCCCTCTGGACATCCTGGTCGGTTCGACAACGAACCAGGATAAATTCTCATACCTCAAAATATGGTGAAAGGGGATTTGCAGTCTAGTTCCTGGGAAACACAACAATGCTAGATAAGCGCCCCACCCCTGCGGTACGGTGCGTGTCAACGCTTCAGCTCCGAACTTACAGTTGCTGTTCCTAGCGTTCGCCTTCCCGGAATCCCTGTCTGGTGATTCCTTCTGTGTTCCTCCCTGGATTGTTTTCAAACGCAACCGCTCTGCGTTCTACAGCGGATCCTCCTTCCTGGACTTCTTGCTTCGAGGTCCTCACGGATCGCATCAGCTTTACTTCCTGGGTATTCTGCTTCCGCGGTTCCTCCGGACTGCTACCATTCCTTCCTGGGCTCACTGTTACGCGGTCCTGTGCTGACTACTACATTCTCCCCTCCTCCCTGGAAAAAGACTGTCGACACTGTGAACTCAAAAGACTACACCAGCGAAGTGGCGTCGGAAGAAGGTCGTCCTTACCTTCACGATTCCCGCACTTCCAGGAAACGCGGGCAGACGGAGCCGACAAAAAAGAAACTACCCAAGCACTCACAGGTGAGCCCATCAACAGGTCGAGACAGCCTAAACAAGGAATGTAGTGATAATTGTGACAGTAGGCACTGGAATTCCATTGGCTGCGATATGCCCCCAACAATGGCAGAGGTGTGCTGGAATGAGCACATAGCCAAAATATGTTGAGCTGTCAGCACCTTCTCCATGGGGGCTCAGTGCATGGAAGCAGATGGTGGGTGATGCAAGGTCTTCCTTCCACTCCTTAATGAGGTCTTGGATGACATGGGGAGGGAATCTGTACCTTGCATAAACCTCCTTATCTTGAAGGGGCCCCTGAGGGACCCTCGGATGTGGAAACAAGGCACAATCACCACACACGAATGGATACGCCAGACACAAGGTTCTGTTCCGAAAATCTAGGGTTTATTGCAATACAAAATAGTTCCAGTTGGCCAAATGGTCCCACGCCCCGCGACGTGTGTCTAACAGACCTCGGGGGACGCAAGAGAGTGAGAGACGTACATCAGTTACATAGATACAAAAAGAGCACCTTACAATCAGCAATGACACAGTATGACACATTCGATGCCGCCCCCAATTCATTTCCCTTTGAACTAGAGGCGATGATAGACCATTGTGACAAATATGACACCTTAGACCACCATATTTAGTAACGGTTTGCAATCTCCAATTTTACAGACACCATTCTTTATTTGCGAGAACACAGCATTTTTGTTTTCATTGTCAAGCTGAGCGTAGGAGACTGGCACATACCAGGCCTCACTATCTCTTAGTTTTGATTCTCGCTCTAGAGGTCAGCCCGCTCTCCGGGGCCTCACTGTGCTCAGAAAGGGGGGCCGTAAAGAAGAACATAATTCAACTCTTTAAATGCTAGTTTCATACATTGCTATTCTTTCAGGAGATTCGCTGGCATTCGTGTACTGATTAAAATGCCTTGCTCCCTGTCTTCAAGGATATGTGAGGGAGGGAATCGGGCATTTCTGTCTGGCTTTCCAGTGTAATGTTTCAACATGTTCCTTAGCCTTGGATCATTGAAGCGAAATAATATCTACAGCAAAGCAGTTTTACATGAGGCAAAGTGGCAACGTTAGAGAGAGCAGAGAGAAAACAAAATGGCGATTCTGGTCATCTTAAAATAACCTCACTCTAGTTGAACTGATAGCTACGTAATAACTAATGAGTATACATTCTTAACACTGTAAATGAGGCGATTGGTCTTCGGCCAACCAATTAATCATGCATTTCCTTCCGCCCAAGGGGTGTTTAGTCCTTCTGGACTGACAAACCCTCCTCTTGGCCGTATGACAAATGCCTCATCCATACATTGCATCCTCCTCCGACCAAGTATTTGGATCAGATTCGGAATCTGATTCAAATTCTGCAACAAATACACTTGTTGTCTCCTCCTTATTATTATCAATGTTGATTGCCATGAATTCTTTAATGGTTTCAGATTCATTACTATTGTTAGTGCTTGATTTAGTAATGTTTTTTCGTTCCATCATTTGTACACATTCTTCACTAATTTCAGTACATACTATAGGGAGACAATGTATGCAACAACAACATGTCACGAATATTCCTAGGATTGCTACTAGGATTGCAAATAGCTTCCATCCCCAGGATCATAACACTTCCCAAAACCAGGAGCTTAGGCTCAATTCCCAGCCTCCTTCAGGGGGGTGGAGATCCGAGCTTAATACACGCAATTTTCTTATCGCCTCAAAAAATCGTGGGGGAGGAGTCACTTACAAATATGCAATACACTGATCCCACGATTTTTGCAAACACCGCCGCGATCAACTAAGATTATATCAAGGGCCATTCTATTTTGCAGTGACATCAATCTAATTCCTTTCTCTTCAAGAGTCATATTATATAATATATCAGTGGTTCCATTTATTTTTTCTTCCAATATCCTAGACAGTCGTCTTATGTTATAAGAGTTTATCACCTGGCCCCAAAATGGTACAAATGATTTTGCTATGTCTTGTGCAATCAACCCGTCCTCACTATTCCGGCGAGGTCGTGACCTGGTCAGTTTGGCTATATCTGCTGTTTTTGAAAGGAACACCCCAGGGAACAGAAATCCCAAATAACACGTGCCTCCCCAGTTCCTAGGTAACCAAGGATATGCTTTTTCTCCACATATGAAATACACAGGATCGCCCACATATATTGGTTCCACTTCTTTATCAAGGAATGCTATGTTCCTACATCTGGTAAATGTTCCTACCTGGAAAGAACCCTTTTTCTTTTAACAGAATGGGACAGAATGAGGGTTATAATTCACTGTATATGAAGGGGGTTCCGCATCCTTATTCCCCTGTGGGTTCATGTGGAACGTGATCTCAGAAGTTTTATAAGGTACAGACAATCTATCCTGTGGCATTATTGCTGGTGTAATTAATTGTCTTTTATGGAATATGGAGCAACCCACCGGTTTCATAATCACTTCCTCGAATTCATTCATGTTTGTTTTGTCTAATTGACCAGTTTCACTTTCGTTCCATTTCCCATAGTATAGGGCACTCAGAGAGGCATAGCATGCGGAAGTCAATGGCAGGGGCTGTACATACCATCCTATTCCTTTGCCACCATGTTGAGGCAAGTGGGCACAAACCCAACAATTGTTTTTTCTTAGGATTGAGTGTGTCATATTCATTATTAATAGCAATGTATTGTTCCCATATCCTTCCCTATGTTTCTCTTCCATTGGGGACAAGGTATAGGAAATCACATGGACTGGGCTTTCCGTTGTGGAAATGTTCACGATAGGCAAAAGTACTTCAAGAGGGTGCGTTTCTTCTAGGTACCATAATACTGATATGGTCAATATTGGCGCTAATATACTCATTATACACATTATTATGGTTAGACCCAACATGCAATTCTTTCGACCATGTCCTTTTTTCACCTCACTATGTACTGCGTTTAACTCACTATCAGCATTGGTGCAGGAGGGGGCATTTGCTGGTTCCGACATTCTTCTCTCGTCCTTCTTCTTCTGCTGTGCTCGTCATGAATATCTTTTGATTTATGTGCTTCTCAGGATGTTGAAAGAGTTCAATCAATGTCTACAGTCTTTCTATGCCAGTTTGCTATCTGTCTGGATTGCTTATTCATTTGGCAAGACCTCTGTGCATTTTGCACATTGCTCTAGAATTTCAGAGCAGCTGCCTTTGTACCAGGTGCGCCCCGCTTGTTCGCTCGGGTTCCTGACACATGGATTTAGCACCGAGGAGTTGCGTTTGGTGAACTGTCTGACTTGCACAACTCTTACGTCACCCTCCTCTAGGCCTCCGGTTCCCACTTCATCCGAAAATAGGAAACAGAGGCAAGAAAATCAACAAAAAGATGAAAATGTGATCACTCCTTTTTTCTGCCCCGCAGGTTGTACCTATCTGCTCCTGGTATCGTGTGAACGACAAATAGTGCGGGTGCACTTCCGGTTTCAAGCTTGGAGTCAGCCTGGGGCACAATGGCAGATGATGATGGGTGCTAAGGCGACAATGCAGGCTGTGGCGCAACAAAAGATGGTGGGAGCCACAGAGGTATGCGCTTGATGTCCGCCAGCAGGGGTGCAGCATCTGCTGGACAACGTTGAGGCACTCTTTGCCCTTCTGCTTTTATGGCAATCTCATCAGGCTTTGTTTCAGGATCAGGCAGCTTCTGTGGCAAGGGACTGGCAATGGCATTTTTCGTTTCTGGAACCGCTGCTGCCTCTTTCCAGTCTTTGTCCCGATCAGTTGACGTGTCAAATGGCGATGGGACTTTCTTGGCGTGCGTGGCATGAATCCACGCCTTCCATCCACCCGCGCGTATCGCTGTCTGCATGTTCAGGAGTATTTTGTACGGCCCATGCCACCTGGGTGCCAGCGATGTTTTCTGTTCGTAGTTTCCGATCAGCACCCAGGTTCCTGGCTCCAATGTATGTCCTGGGCCAGTACACCATACCGGTAATGCCTCCTGCACCTGCTGATGAATCAAACACAGTTTTTTTACTAACAGATTACAATAAATGCTGAGTACAGGGTATTCTACCTCTCTCATTCTCTTCGGCTGAGGTGCGCACCACACATTTGCTGGTCTCCCCATTATGATTTCATATGGGGAGAGCCCAGTTCTGGCCTTCACTGATGTTCGCATACACAGTAACGCTATTGGTAATGCATCTACCCAACTTAATTTGCTGCCTGCACAGATCCTACTGATTTTGGACTTCAAGATTCCGTTGTGGCGTTCAATAAGACCGGCCGACATCGGATGTCTCGAACAATGGAATCGTTTATCGATCTGTAATCCTGCACAAATCTACAGTATCACTGCACCTACAAAATGCGGACCATTGTCCGACCATATGACACGGGGCAGACTGAAACGAGAGAAATACTCTTTTAGCATTACTTTCGCCGTGCTCATGGCTGTGCAGTCTTTCAATGGATATGCTTCCACCCATTTGCTGAATGCACATATGATCACCAAAACATACTTCAGATTTTGCCATCTCTCATTTCTATGAAGTCAAAGTGAATCACTTTGAATGGGATAGAGGGAGGTCCAAAACTTCCTGTTCGAGTCACCGTTCCCTTTCCCACATTGTGCTGTAGGCATATAATACAGTTTTGTACCAGCCTCTCGGAATTCATTTTTATGAGTGGATTTTCCCAGACTGTGGCTAAATGTTGGACTATTTTCTTCGCACAGATGTGTGTGGGACTGTGAACCATTGTAACCATTGCGTTTACATAAGCATTTGGCAGCATCCAATTCCCGCTTTTCTTGTCCACCCAACAACCCTCCAAGTCCAGTTCTGCAGAGCCCTTGGCCCATCCCTGTATTTCGTCAGCGGTAGCTTCCGCCTGCATCTCTTTAACAGTTACAATTCCATTCTCTATCATGCAGTACTATCAACATTTTTGTATTCAAATCAGTGGCAGTCTGTTTCGCCAATTTTGTCTGCAAATGCGTTTCCTTCTCCGACTTTACATGTCACCTTTTTATGCGCCTCGCATTTCACTATTGCAAGGTGCTTTGGACACGTAAGTGCAGACAGTAATCATACAATCAGAGGACCATGTTGAATTCTAGCCCCATGGGATGTTAAGAAACCTCTCTCGGCCCATAATCGGCCAAAATTATGAACTACGTCAAAGGCGTACTGGCTATCAGTATAGATATTCATGCTTAAGTTCTCCAAAATTTCACAAGCTCTTGTTAAAGCAATTATCTCTGCTGCTTGGGCAGAGTTATAAGGAATTCTTTTACTCTCCACAACACTTTTTAATGTCGTAACAGCATATGCGGCAGTTGATGTGCCGTCAGGTTGTTTAAAACAGGGTATATCACTTAGATCAATTCTCCCTTTTGTTTGTTCCTCAGTAACCATTAAGCAATCATGGGGAGGCAATTCAGTCCCACCAATGTTTTCCCCTGGCGTTGGCACTTATTCTGCTGGTTCAAAGCGCTACACCTCATAATTTGGATGTGGGGGGCTAACAATACAATTTCATATCTAGTCAATCTAGCAGAAGTTAGGTGTTGCGTCTGCGTTCTATTGAGTAGAACATCTATGGCATGTGGCACCATTAAAATTAAGGTGTGCCCCAAAACCATCCCTTCTGTTTGTTTCACTGATGCAGCAGCCGCTGCAACAGCTTGCAAACATTGTGGTAGTGTGCGCACTACAGGGTCCAGCGCAGAAGAAAAATAACCGCACGGCCTATTTCTTCGACCTTGTTCCTGTGTTAAAACAGACAACGCGCATCCTTCGTTCTCATGCACAAATAGCCCAAAAATCTTCTCATAATTCGGTGTGCCCAAAACTGGAGCAGAACTCAAAATGCTTTCTGACATTCTTCATTCCACTGCAAAGGCATCACAGCATCCTTTTTTTGTCAATTCCACCATTGGATTCACAATCAAAGCGAAGTTTATAATCCATTGACGGCAATATGAAGCCATACCTATTATCGCTCTCACTCCTTTCTGTGTCGTTGGAATAGGCATACCAGAAATGCTCTCTATCCTCTCTGGTGTTAATCTTCTCCCTTCCTTTAAAAGTAGGTAACCCAAATAAGCTACTTCTTTCTGACAGTACTGGAATTTCTTTAGGCTTGCTTTATGTCCATGCGTAGCCAGATGAGTCAATAACAGAACAGTACCTTTTTTACTTATCTCTTCCGTCAATGTATTGTAACAACACACAGTCTGCTGGTAATTCTAACATGTCTAGCTGTTCTTTCAATGCCCTACTGTATATGCTCGGACTTTCAG
This sequence comes from Ambystoma mexicanum, assembly GCF_040938575.1. Taxonomy (NCBI): domain Eukaryota; kingdom Metazoa; phylum Chordata; class Amphibia; order Caudata; family Ambystomatidae; genus Ambystoma; species Ambystoma mexicanum. The sequence goes on from NC_090923.1 coordinate 573,642,410, forward strand.
TATAGCCTTGTGGAATGCATGTAAATGTGAATGATCGTCCTCCTAGAGTGAAAGCAAATAAATACCTGCTTTCTTTATGTACTGGAATGCTGAAGAAAGCATTCTTCAAATCGATAACACTAAAGTATTCTGCCGAAGCAGGGATCATTGTCAAAATCGTAGTGACGTCTGGCACTAACGGGAATTGGGGATCTACTACTTTGTTCAGTGCACGGAGATCAATTATGAGACGGTATGGTACCTCATTACCCCCTTTCTTGTACACTGGAGGAATGGGGCTGTTACATACACTACCTGTAATTTCTTCAATCACTCCCAATTCTACCAAATTAGAAACAATACTTTTCAATCTTTTTTCTCCTTCTGCTGAAATTTTATACTGCGGAATACGCGGTAGTGTTACTCCTTCTTTTAACAGAATTTGTACTGGCTCTATTTTCAAGCATCCCACATCATTGTCATTCACAGCCCAAATGCAAGTTGGTACCTCACTCAATTCCCCTGTTAAAGGTTTCATCACAAATTCAGAAGTTGGCCTAGGCTGGGGAGGAATAGTACAATGGATAACTGCGCTTAGTTTTTTCAATAGATTTAATCCTAAAAGATTTTCCCCACAATGCTCTGTTAAAAGAAATGGACAATGTTCAGTAAAAGGCCCTATTGTCACTGCTACTGATTTGGACTCGGGGGTTTATTACTGGTGTACCTGTGAACCCTACTGAGATATTCTGTCGCCCTGACAGAGGTATGTCTGGAACCAAGTGATGATCTATCGAGCACTTTTGTGCCCCCGTGTCTACGAGGAATCTATGCTCTTCATTCCCGATTTTCATCTCTACGTAGGGTCCTTTCTGATTCACGGGAATTGACACTGGTTCCGACCCATGTCCTGGCTTGTCCTATTGGGGTAACAACACATCATCTGATGTGTAATCACCACTGTTATTATAGCATGCACCTGTCTGAGTATCAAAAATGTTCCCCCCTCTTCCTCTATTTCCAGTGTGTATACCCTGCTGATTTTTACTTTGAGTAGGAGTAATTTGATTTGGAGCCTGGCCTTGATTCTGTGCACCATTCCCCTGATTACTTTTGTGTTGTGACATCGGATTTCTGTTGTGACCATTTGTTCCTGGGTGCCCTCTGTGAGGCCTTCTCTGACTATATCCGTCTCTATTTTGCACATGCAGACATTGTGTCCGCCAGTGTCCTTCCTCTCTGCAATATGCACATTGGTTTAATCCCAAAGGTCCTCCATGCATATTCGAATTTCCCTTGCTTTGTGCATTTCCTCTTCCCCTGTTGTGTCCTGCTACCTGCTGGAGTAACACCTGTGTTTTCAAATTTGTTCTGTCCTTCACTTCTCTTTCCTTCTCGGTATTTACCCGGTTCTCATAATATTGGGCCATATGTAATACTTCTCCTAGCGTTTTTGCTTGCCATGCACTTTCTGATGTCATTATCAAATTTTGAATCGGGAGTATTAATCCCATCACATATTTATCCACAAATAACCTTTTTCCTGCTTCCGTACTCACATCCTGCCCACTGAAATCTGTAAATACTTCTTCAAATCTGTTGAAATAATCTGTGGCCAACTCATCTTTACCTTGAACACATGCAGTCATCTTGTCCCATTGAATTCTTTTCTCTGGGACCAATTCTTTCAATTTCTGTACTATTCGTGCCGGTAATGTGTTATGTCTTACCTATCCTGGTTCATTAGCTGTTTCCTAAGTATATGTGAGCCTATGCCTGGAATGCTTGTATTATAGTGTTCCATCTAGAATGTTTTGGTGTGAGTGCCAAGGTTCTCCCTCTTGAGTTGGAAAATGAGCTGAACAGAGGGGGGACCGGTGGATGCTTCCCTCCCTTATGTACTTATCCTGCCTGTAACTTATTACCTGTGACTTATGTACCACAAACCCACTAAAGTCTCTTAACCCAACCTGGTCTCCTGGCTCATCATTGCAACCCCTCAACCTGCGTTGTAACACTGGCGACGAGGATTTTGGTGATTGAGGCATCCCCTGCCCCCCCCCACACCCTGGCCCTCAAGGTGAGCGCGCCCCATGTCCTGCATGACTGATTAGTGAGGGACATTTATAGTGATTTTGGGGGGCAGCGCTGCTCACTTTCATTTGTTCTGCATCTGCCACAGCAAGGGCTTCTTAATATATGAAGGCATAGGCGCATTTTTAGTTTGGCGCTTCACAAGAAGTCAATGGCGTGTTATTGGCAGAGCAAGGGTTCGGGGGAACAAAAGAGAGACTCTGCTTATCAGCAGTGCAAGTGGCTCCAGCGATAATGCGCATAGAAGTAGCCGGGCATTTGACATCATGCCCACTTTCATAAGACTTTTACAAGCTGCGTTTGAACATGCTGTAAAAAAGGAGCGGCTGCAAGTCATATTAACACTGAGTAGGAGTTAAAGGCGCAGCTGGATTGACTGTTCATTACCTTCGGTATTACTGGAACGTTACATGTACTGCAATGACTGGAGGATGCATTTCAAGGCTATCAAAATGAAAGCGGCAGGCATTTATTTTCTATTAGCATTTCCATTTTGTCTGATCGGATCTTCAGGAAAGTGTTTCTGCCTTTCGATTTTCTTGAAAGTGTAATGTGCGAACTCAAAATGTTTTGCCTTATGTACATTGCAATTTTTTTTTGTGACATTGCCATTTTATTGAGCTGATATCTAAGAGTTAAAAAGCAACATGCAATGTACCCATGCAACGTTTCTTTATATTGTAAATGCAAAGGCCATCACATGCTAAAATGTTGTTTGGAAAATGAAAATGAAGGCAATGCATCACTTTGGGAATGTGATATATGAAAACATGGGTCACATTTTGCAGGCATTGTGGTGTAGTTTTTATGGTTTGTTATATGGCATTCTATAAAATGCTTCTGGGAAAGGAGTTTCCTGTTTTTTGTGCCAATAGCGTTGGCAGGAGTGTTGATTTACAGTGGTCATGTGCTGTGGGTCTCTTTATTGGTGTGAATATAGTTATTGGTGTGTGCCAAACTGTAAGCATGAGTGTTACCCAAGGGTGGGCAATTGAATTAATTTTTGGAGCCATATGGTGGCTATGTGCCAATAAGCAGTGTTTTATTATGGTGCCAATGTGGTTTGTTTGGCAAGTGTTTTAGTAATTTCATTGGACCTAAAGTTATGGTGCCAATGTTGGTTATTGGCAAGTTTTAATTGGAAATGGCTATGGCACCAATGTTTTTAGCAGGTTTTAAGTGGTAATGGAATGGAATTAATGCAACCAAAAGAAATGGCAGGTAATAAAATGTATCGTGTAGTTTGCAGTAACTAACCCACAGCTACATATCAACAAAGACTCTGCAGGCATAACATTTTGAATTTTTATTGCGGCGCACCTAAGTTTCGTATTATCAAAATTTGTTATGCTGAATTCGTCTTGTTGTTTTTGTGTGGATATTGTGAGTGCCATAGAACTACTGCATTTCTTTGATATGTTCACCTTGACAATGTTTTTTTTGACCTAACAATTTTTCCACAGGTACATGTCAAAACTGAACTTTGCAAGCATGATTTTTGGGACTCGCTATGGTGGTGTAACTTAAAACGTTTTATATTCCCAAATTTTTCAAGCTGAATTTGTTCATTAGTTTATTTAATCAACTGTGTAGGTTATTAATAAGTCAGCTGTGTGATTGTGGTTGTGTGAACGTCTGTTTGCCAGTATGAGAGCATGGTTTGCTCATTGTCTAGTAATAGGTTAGTTTCTTGACCTTTAAGCATGCCTATGTTTAATATGCTTAGTTGTGGCGAGCATTCTCTTGTTCAGGTAGTGAACTTACATAGGTTCAAATGTTAATGTGCTCAGTGGTGAGCATTGGTGTTTCAAGGTTAGTAGCTAGGTTACAGACCTGGTTTTATGTTGGCACATTTTTTGTGTCAATGTGTTAGTTAGTTAATGATTGATCATTTGGTTGGGTATCAACATTGGTGCTATTTGTCACCGCTAATGTGGTTGGTGCTCAGCAGCATGTTATGTGGAGGCAATTTGTGTCTCCAAATGATATGCATTAGGCAGATAGAGGGTATTAACCCTGTAGTTTCTTTCAAGAAGCTTTTGATGTTGGAGAATGTTGTAACAGGGTTAATGATATGATGTAGGTGGTCAGGTTTGTTTATTAGATTGTGGGCTGGTTCCCTGTAGCTGAGTTCCATAAATGGCCATTATGGTTCTGGTGAGTGTCTTGTAGTGGATTAGCTATTTTTAGCTATATCATGGAATTGGAAGGGAATAGCATATGACTATTAGTGGTTTGCTGGATGGGATATGGAAGGATAGTTTTTTTTAGATACATTGTCCATTTATGACTTTTCCTTCTGTTTCCTTCCTTCATTGTATTGTCATGTAAGGGGGGAGATGTGTTATGTCTTACCTATCCTGGTTCATTAGCTGTTTCCTAAGTATATGTGAGCCTATGCCTGGAATGCTTGTATTATAGTGTTCCATCTAGAATGTTTTGGTGTGAGTGCCAAGGTTCTCCCTGTTGAGTTGGAAAATGAGCTGAACAGAGGGGGGACCGGTGGATGCTTCCCTCCCTTATGTACTTATCCTGCCTGTAACTTATTACCTGTGACTTATGTACCACGAACCCACTAAAGTCTCTTAACCCAACCTGGTCTCCTGGCTCATCATTGCAACCCCTCAACCTGCGTTGTAACATAATGCTAACATATTCTCCCCTGGCTGTGCACCCACCTCTTTATTTTTATCCTCCAGTATTAAATTTGCCCGCGTGGCGCCATAGGCTGTCTCATCATCTACCTTTCTTATTCGTTTCCATATGTCTGCTGGCAAAATCATGGGGAATATTAGATCTATGTCACCCATAGTGTAATAAAGACTCCACTTCTTTATAAAAACCCGATGGATTTTTTCGTATGTCAGGGATTGTTTGTTTTATATTATTCACTTCCTGTCTAGAGAAGGGAACATGCAGATATTGGGCTGTGTAATGTGCTGGGATTACCACAGGTGGCGCACTGCCTACTGCTCGAGTCTCTACCTTCGGTACAAAAGTAGGTGGCACTTCTCTCATGGGGAAAGCCACACTCACTATTCCTCCCCCCTCCCTCTTATGCAACAATATTCCCAGGCCGAGGGATAAAGCTGTCTCTCCTGTTCCACGTTCCATTGCTCTCTTATATACCGCCAACAATTCAGGAGGGCTCACCTTTTCCTCGCTTATATCTTTGTTTATCAAATATTCAACCATCGACTGTAATGTTCTCCTTTTCATTGATAAAGTGCATTCATCAAATATTCCATGTATTACCATTGTGGGAAAACTGGAATCTGAAATCCATTTTAGTGCCTCCCGCATACATACTTTTAGCTCCACACTAATTTGCGCTGCTGGTGACGAGAATCGCTGCTGTCTACCCCTCTCAATATGTTTTCTCCTATTCCCCAGTGTGGCGAGTACTTCAGAATATTCTTCATCCAGTTCATTCTTTATTTCACACAGTCGCTTCACATGTTCTTCTATTTCCTCATCTCTCCCTCTACAATGGGCTAATGCATTTAAATCCAACAATCGTTGTGGTGGTAACTTCCCAATTAACTTTTTCCATTGTCCCCACAAATATTCCCCCATGCATTCCAACAATACCTGTCTTTCATTGTTCCTTCTGAAGTCATATAGTGATGCTAGCGTGGATGCCCCATCATTCTCGTCTATACACATTTCCGCCTGTTCTTGCAGCTCAGGCTTTCTCTCCTTGCTGATCGCGCTGCGAGTCACTCTCATACATTCATTTTGCTCAATTCCACTCATGGGAGGGGCGGTCGGAACAGTGACACCCTCTTGGTCTGGAGTTGCGGAGGGGCAGTGAGAGTGGGAGATATCTGTTGGGGCTGTGGTAATTGCGAAACACTCGGGGCTGGCTGGCTAGTGGGCAGTGCAGTTACTGATGTAGCCTGTGGGTGTGCTGGGGTTGGGAGGGGTTGAGCAATGGGAGGGGGTTGAGCAGCAGCTACTAGTCTCACTCCTCGGGCCCTGTTTTGTTTCAGTTCAAATTTTGTTTGTTAATTCGTCTGATGAGTGTAGCTCTCTTTGTGGATATATTTTTTCTATGTTTAATTCATCGCGCAGCCTTGTCTTTCTCAAACTATTACTCCACTCCTCCTCCTCCTTCTCCTCAGCTTTCTCTGTTTTTTGACTTATGCCTGCACACATGTTTCTGTCTACTTCTAAATCGGAGCATTGCTTCCCTCCTCCAGTCCCTAAGGATATCAAGTGCCCCAGGGCGTGCTCTCTTACTTATCAAAACCTTTTCCAGGTTATCTATCCGGTCCATCGCAAAACTCCCATTCCTCGGCCACTGAAGGTCTGTCTGCTTTCTGGTTTGCTTATGCCAAGTTTCACAAAACATTATCGCTCCCATACCATACTTTATACACATATAATAAGCCGGAGGCGCTATCTGGCCAGTTTCCAAAGATTGTTCGCCGCAGCGGAAAAATCCCGCTAAGGTGGACAATACCCCAGGCATGTTTTAACCTTACCCTTGGCTAATCAAACTTACTCTGGGTGTTTGATTTTGCAAAATCAACTCTCAACCAATATCAGGATTACTTACGAATCGGGGCACGACTCACCTGATTAGTCAATTTGTCTTTTCAAGACACAATTCGTCCGTATACTGACGCAACCAATGACATCGTGTCTGCGTATCTCGGCTCTGCCTCGTTTCGGGACCCTCTCCCCCTTGTTCGCTGGCCAGGGACGTCGATCATGGATCAGCTGTGTGCAGATCTGCAAAGGAGTCTCTCATCGCTTTTGCAGTGGCGCCCCGAACACCTCTTGATCCTGGCTCGATCACTCCCGTCCTCGCCGTTCTTACCGCCTTCCTTATTTTGCAACGTACACGATGGAACAAGTGGGGGAGGGCCCCTAATCGGGCGCCATCTTGAAGGGGCCTCTGAGGGACCCTCGGATGTGGAAACAAGGCACAATCACCACACACGAATGGATACGCCAGACACAAGGTTCTGTTCCCAAAATCTAGGGTTTATTGCAATACAAAATAGTTCCAGTTGGCCAAATGGTCCCACGCCCCGTGACGTGTGTCTAACAGACCTCGGGGGACGCAAAAGAGTGAGAGACGTACATCAGTTACATAGATACAAAAGGAGCACCTTACAATCAGAAATGACACAGTATGACACATTCGATGCCGCCCCCAATTCATTTCCCTTTGAATTAGAGGTGATGATAGACCATTGTGACAAATATGACACCTTAGACCACCATATTTAGTAACGGTTTGCAATCTCCAATTTTACAGACACCATTCTTTATTTGCGAGAACACAGCGTTTCTGTTTTCATGGGCAAGCTGCGTGTAGGAGACTGGCACATACCAGGCCTCACTATCTCTTAGTTTCGATTCCCGCTCTAGAGGTCAGCCAGCTCTCCGGGGCCTCACTGTGCTCAGAAAGGGGGGCCGCAAAGAAGAACATATTTCAACTCTTTAAATGCTAGTTTCATACATTGCTATTCTTTCAGGAGACTCGCTGGCATTCGTTTACTGATTAAAATGCCTTGCTCCCTGCCTTCAAGGATATGTGAGGGAGGGAATCGGGCATTTCTGTCTGGCTTTCCAGTGTAATGTTTCAACATGTTTCTTAGCCTTGGATCATTGAAGCGAAATAATATCTACAGCAAAGCAGTTTTACATGAGGCAACGTTAGAGAGAGCAGAGAGAAAACAAAATGGCGATTCTGGTCATCTTAAAATGGCCTTACTCTAGTTGAACTGATAGCTACGTAATAACTAATGAGTATATATTCTTAACACTGTAAATGAGGCGATTGGTCTTCGGCCAACCAATTAATCATGGATTTCCTTCCTCCAAAGGGGTGTTTAGTCCTTCTGGACTGACAATCTGGCATCCTAAATAGCAATGTGCGAGGATGGAAAATCCTGTCCGTCACCAACCTCCTCCTCTTCCTCCTCCTCCTCCTCCTTCTTCCATCAACGATCACTGCCACTAAAGCGGGATTCATCCTGGTAGTCCTATTTTATAATGGTGTGCATTGCACACTTTTATGCATGGTCTTTGCACTTGTACGTTGCGTCGCGTTTTATGTGGCATTCATATCTCGAGGATTGAGTGTGCCTTTTCACTCCAGGAAGTTGTGGTTGGGTATCCATGAATTGGTTAGGTCTGAGCTTGAATGGGCGTGTTCGATTTTTGCATGGGGTGTCCCTCAACATGCCCACGTGATTCCTCGACCTTCCTCCTTATGCACAAAGAATGGGGAATATGCATGTTGTGCCCCCTATTGGTTTGTTTGCGCTGGCCCTTCCCACACTTTCTGCTGTGTGCAGCGCAAAGCACTCAGCACCATGCAAAGTAGGTAAGGACCCGCGCAAAGTAACTGAAGACCGGTGCAAAGAGCGATCCATGAATCAGCAACATGAGTTTTGCGCTGCGCAAAGTGTACTTTTTCCCTTTGCACCGCTCAAAACGTTCTATGAATCGGGTCCATAGACCTATTGCTCGTTGTCTACATGCAAGGTGTATTTCCCAACTTTCTCACTTTTCTGGAAATAGAAACATAACGTAGTGAATTGTTGCCAAACTCAAAGACAACTGAGTACCTGCTAAAATACGAGTCCACAAGTTTACTAAAACGTTCCCTACTGAATTATTGCAGTTTTGGGCAATTCAACAGCAAATGCTCCAACGTCTCTTAAATAAACGAGTAGCATAATTTACAGCCTCTGTCTTCCCTTGGTATACCCATACGCGACTCCAATATCTCATTAGCATGAATAAAATTGAAAGAAATTCTCATAAAGTATTTTCTCCAGACAGCATTTGGAAATGTCAACAGATAACTTGGCATGCTGACATATTAGTGCCATTTTATACAATGGATAACTGAATCCTATCACATTGATTGATGGACATTATGGTAATTAAACACTACTCTCAAATGGGTCACCTCTTTTCTGGCTCATTATACTTCATTTAATTGAGTCCATTTATATCCCTAGTATTTAAGTTTCATTGTGTGATGCCGCAAGGGTCCTCTTAATATTTGTGTGGATATATCCTTAGCAGTTAGGAGAAGGTATTTCGGCTGTATGCTTGTGAAATTCGTCTACACCTCAAAATCCACCCAAGTTCTTGTGGTTGTCAACTGGTTGTAAAAAGTCTCCTGAATATCTAAGGATTTATGGCTGCCAATCAGCTTTGCCTGAGCACTGCTCCAGCTGAGATCTTGCTGAGATCTTGCTACTGGGGCCTGTGCACATATGCCCTTACATTTTTCATGACGGCCTGCAGGGTAGACCATTGAGGGGAGCTGGGAGCTATTTATCTCCTGCTTGTAGCCTAGAAGAGCCTGGTTAGCTTGATACCAATGGCCAGGAACTACTTTTGCCTCCCCAGTCCAACTGATGCCGAACAAACACATCTACTTACTCTGTGCTTTTGGGACAATCTATAAATAAACACGGGGACGCATCTGTATGACATTTAAAGCATAAGGGATCATACATAATCGACTAAATGATAGATTGGCATCCAATGTGGAAGTGAGATTTGTGGAATGCTATGTACTTTGTCCTCATTTCCCAGTCGTGGCTCCTAATTAATGCGGGATAGCCGGGAGCAGCTTTTATCTCCTACTTATCCAATCTTAATTTTGATCTCTGACCGCCTGCCTTTCGTCCTTCACATTACACTCAAGTCCTCGAAGTTCGGGTTATTTATGGATAACAACTTGTCCTGTACACCTTAATTAAATGAGTTATCTACTATCTGAAGCTCTCGTGTTCCTTTCACAGCTTTTTTCAGGTGCCTCAAATGATTGTATGTGTCTTTGCAGAAGTTATGATCCAGCTTGATTACTCGAATACAGTGGTATTCAAACGTTTTTGATAATTAGCTCTCCCTCTGAGTAAAAATATTGTATTCAGCACCCCCACAATCTATAACTGCTTGTATTTTCTGTTAAATGCTTTTCTGTTCAAAACAGCCCCATAATCCCTTTTTTAGGAGCCTTGTGCCCACTGACATTAATTTATTTTGAATTTTTGTAAGGCGCCTCGCGCCCATAGGCCTCAGATAAGACAAACAGGACAACAACAGTTAAAAACTGAGAGGAGCAGGTAAAAAGGCTAAAACAGGAAACATTTAATCATCGTTGAGATTAAAAAGGAAGTTCTTAACACCCTTCTTAAAATCTGTGAGGGAAATCGCCTGTCTGAGCTGAAGCGGCAGCTTGTTCCATGCAGCGGGGGCCTGAACATCAAACCTGGTACTTCAAAAATGTGTGAGCCTAAACCTAGGTTGCACCAATTTAAAAGGGTCGAAGGAACGTAAACAATGACCTGGATGGAGAGTGGTAAAACGATCTGCCAGGTACTGTGGAGCCTTATAATTGCAACACTTGTATCTAAGCAATAGTCACTTACGTGTGACTCAGTGTTTATTTTTAATTTTTTTGGAACAAATTTATTATTTTCTCAAAACCATAATACAATACAACCAAAACAATGTTTACATCAATGAATCATTTCACAACACATAAGCAAAACCCAATATCTCCATACCCAACCCATGCCCCACCCTCCACATATCAAAAAAGACTACATAACAATTGAAAACACTCTAAAATATGAAGAAAGAAAGAGAGGGAAAAAAGGGGGGTTCTTTTAACAACCTTTAACACATCCTTTCAATACACTATAATAATCCCAAAAAATACAAATCCTTTTAGTAATCCTCAAATCAATACCATACGATAATATAATAATTCCAAAAATACATCCCTCTTGCAGTCCTCAAATCAAACCCCTTCTATGACATATTCAAATCCAAAAAAGGCCCCCAGATCTTCTGGAATTTTGAAACCTTCATCTGTAGCATGTAGTTTACCCGTTCAATGTTTCAAATTCTTTACATTGCTTCCATCCATTTGCACCAATTCATAAAGTCAGCTGACTTCCATTCACTTAGTATCAATCTCTTTGCCACTGATGCTCCTCTCATAATCCAGGTGATTTGGCTATCATTCAAGTATTCCAGCAGTACAGTTTCACCTAGGATCAATGTTTCAAAGTTGTATTCCATCTCTTCCCCCACAACAGCATTCATTACCTTCACGATTGCATTCCCGAAATCCTTCAATTTAGCACAATCCCAAAGCATATGCTCCAAAGTGCCTTGCCCCAATGCACAACGCCAGCAAATGTCAGAGTTCAATAAACCATGTTTGAAAAGACGAACGGGAGTCCAAAATATTCTGTGGAGTATCTTAATCTGATGATCTTGATCCCCAACGTTCAGGGACACTCTTTTGATATTTGAACATATACTTGTCCATCTTTGAGAAGTCATTTCCAAAATCCCTGACCATGTCATCAGCATCCCTTGATCTGGTTCTGAGAAGTCACTTAATAGAGTGTACATTCTAGAGGCTAAATGTGCCTTTCCGTAAAAACTCTTGATACTGGAAGTCAATAATTGAAAAGCATTTGCAGATGGCAGGCTCATCACTTTCCTTAATTTCCTGTAGTCACCATATAAATTGTGGGCCAGGTTGTATTACACCCTCAGCTCCCTGAATGTCTTCCATTTCTGATCTTTGAACAAATCCCCAATTTTCTTGATGCCTGCTGTGAACCAACTTCTCCAAAAAATCACTTTTTTCCCAATTTTAATTCTGGGATCCAGCCATATCGATGATTCTGCATTTGTACCACAATCTATTCCGGCTGCTTGCTCATAGGCTCTCCAAATTGTCCTCAAAAAATATGTCAGAGCTGAACCATGTGCCCTCTTGCAAGTAGTGGTTGATGGAATGGCCCACATATCCACCGGCCCAGCCCTCTCTGCCTCAGCACGAGCCCACTCATCCTCTGAAGTCAGAAATGGAAGGATGTGCCTCAAGGTGAATGCCTGGTGGTATCTCTCAAAATGCAGAATGTTCAAGCCCCCTTCTCTTTTTTGAGCAGTAGTTTCCAAAGTTTTAACCTTGGAATTTCCCTATTCCAAACAAATGACTGAAGCATACAATCCAATTTCTTCCATTCCATATTTCGCACTGGCATCGGAATCATTCCTAACATAGAAGTTATTTTCGGTGTTGCATTTACTCTGCCCCATAAGGACAGCTGAAGTGCAGACCAGCGATCAATCTCTTGTTTTATCTTCTGCATACAAAGATCCATGTTAGTTTTCATAAAATCCTTCAAATTCTTAGTTATCCAGACACTTAGATATTTTATTTTACTAGCACACCATCTGAACCCAAAACTTGTTACCACTTCACAAGTTGTGCTATAAGAGCATGGTAAGGTCTCTGATTTCTGCCAATTAATTCTGTAGTTTGAGATTGCGCCAAAATCATCCAGGACCTTCATCAATTCCGCAGCTGAGTTTGATGGATCTTACACCACCACCAATAAATCATCCGCATATAACCAGAGCTTTTGGTTAGTTGTTCAATAGCAAACCCCTTTGATTCTTGGAGTGGATCTGATTGCTTCTGCCAAGGGTTCAATCGAGATCACAAACAACAATGGAGACAGCGGGCATCCTTGTCGTGTCCTCTGTTGTAATTCAAACTCTCCAGATAATCTGCTGTTGGTGGTAACCATTGCCAATGGTTTACTATATAAGACTTTCACCCAGCTCAAAAACTCCATACCAAAATTCATTCTCTCCATTGTATATTGCAGAAACTTCCAGCACACCCTGTCAAAAACCTTTTCGGCATCCAGGGAAATAGCGACTGACTCAATTTGCGAACTTTGACATTCCTCCATCATCAGTAACAACCTCCTCATGTTCGTAGCCGATATTATACCTTTAGCAAAACCAGCGTGGTCAGTATGGATCAACCTAGAGAGGATTTTCTCGAGTCTGGCTGCCAGAATTTTAGACAGGACTTTACTATCTGTATTCATCAGGCTAATGGGTCTGTAACTTCCAGGGTCTAATTCAGGATGATCTGGTTTGAGTAATAAAGAAATGGATGCCTGGCGTAGAGTGGGAGGCAGAATACTTTGAGCCTTGCTTTCCAAAAACATATCCCTCATTAACTCCAGAACCCTATCAGGCATCACACAATCAAATTCAGATGGGAACCCGTCTGGTCCAGGACATTTTACAATATTTAGCGACCATACAGCTTTCTTAACTTCCTCAATGGAGATCTCTGCATCCAGATGAATTTTTCTTCTTCATTCACCTTTTTCAATGTAATTCTCTCAAAGAATTCTGAAGTCCTTTCCATTTCCAATGAGCGCGTTTCACTATATAGCTCCTTGTAAAAGTTTTTAAATATTTTGTTTATTTCAACTGGATTTTTGGTCCCCCCACCGGTGTTCCTTATCGCTCCTATTGCCCCATCAGAATCCCTCTTTCTTAATCCATGGGCCAATAGCCTATCACATTTTTCTCCCCCCTCATAATACTTGCATTTCAATCTGAATAATGCAAATTCTGCTTTCTTGCTAACTATCTTATTCAGTTTATACTTCATGTTCATTAATTCAAAATGTTTCACACTATCAAAATGTCTCATGAGCTCTTTCTCCAAAACATCCACTCTGGAGTTCAGTTCTTTCAGCTCTACACTCCTTTTCTTTTTCTTGATCCCTGACACTCTCATAGCCTCCCCACGCATCACACACTTGAATGCTTCCCAACTGGTCTCCACCCCAACTTCCCCATTCAAGTTTGTGTTCATATACTCTGATGCTGCATCACCTCATCCTCATTCAAAATTCCTGTATTAAACCGCCACACTTTGGTCTTATCTGATGAATACTCCAATGAAACCCGCAGGAGCATGGTCAGATATTTTTATACTCCCTATTTCACATTTCTCCACCCTTCTCGTGAGAAACCCAGACGTTAAAATATTGTCAATTCAAGAGTATATATGATCTGCATTTGAATAAAATGTGTACTCCCTCCCAGTGGGATTCTCCAACCTCCATATGTCAGACAGGGCAAAATCATCCATCAACAATCTCAAAGCTTCTCTATCCTTTTTCCTTCCATCTATGACATTCTGATTATTTCTGTCCAAATAGGGGTCCACCGTCAGGTTAAAATCACCACCCAACAAAATGTTCCCACTTCCTAAAACCAAAACTTGTCGCCCTAAATCATTGAAGAATGCAAACCTGTTAACGTTTGGTGCGTAGATATTACACAAAGTCATCTCCATGTCCTGAATCTGGATCTTAACCAATAACTACCTTCCCATCTTGTCAGCCTTATAATTCAATACACTCCCTTGAACATTTTTCTTAAACAGAATAGAGACCCCTCTAGAACTTGAACTGTAGGGGGAGTGGAAAGCCAAACCTGGCCAACTTTTCCCAAACGCAACTGCCTCAATCTCCGTACAATGTGTCTCTTGTAGGAAAAGAACACCAGCCCTATAATGTTTTATATGCGCCATAACTTTTTCCTCTTAATATTGTCCTTCAACCCATTTACATTCCACGAGACCACTCACATAAATCTCCAACAGGATCTGCCAGGTACTGTGGAGCCTTATAATTGCAACACTTGTATGTAAGCGATAGTCACTTATGTGTGACTCAGTGTTTAATCAGAAGTCCCGTCCCCTTTGGGGGCAAGCCCCACAGTTTGAAGACCACTGATATAATGAGATCTATGCCACACTGCCTGCTAAAATATTGGTCAATCTACAGAGTGTGCAGGACCATGCAGCCCACCTCAGCTTCTGCCAAACAAACTGGAGGTCATCCGGATGACCCATCAGAGGACACTCAATGTCTGGTGTGTTCATCAGGCATTTGGCAAGGGTCATCGGCCTCCTATTATCATCGATTATGGCAGTGCATCCTGTGCCATTGCACTACTGTGCGCTGCAGATGTTAAAGATTCAGACCCTGATGTCAGGAGTAGGTTATTTCAGTTCGGTCCCACTTTCTTCTGATGAAAGAGAAGAGCTGCTTTGGTGGGCAAGACTCCTCAATGCCTGAAACGGTTGGCTATCTTTGCTGCTTCCCCTAAGTCTAAGTCCCCTATAGAGTACTGGCCATGCTTGATTGGCCTGGCAACATTTTCTCCCATAACCTTTTGTATGAATTAAATAGCTGGATCAAAGGCTGCACTGAAGTCAATGAAGGCGGTATAAATAGATATTTTATGAGCACACCATGCAGTCTCGACAGTGGTGATAAGGGCAATAATAATCTGGTATTATGCCTAGGTTGTGGGAAGTATGTTTTCGAAAGCCAGTCTGATGCATTGGTAGAATGTTACACTCATTGATCCAGCAATTTAGTACATAAAATAGGATATGGGATATTTAGCACATCAAGCATGGCCAGTACTCTAAAGTTGCTTGGGTTAGTAAATGAGTCTTTTTTGTGTACTGGTACAATAGTATTCTCCGTCCAAGACCTAGGGATAATACCAGAGTGACTTATCTTGGAGATGAGCTGATGCAAAGATTTATCCCAGAGTGGTGGATTCAGTCTAATGAGGGCATTGCAAGTACCGTCAGGGCCAGGCACCCTTGAGAGTTTGATGTGTTGAATAATCGTGACATGTTCATGTTTGGAGAACATGTATTCCCAAGGAGGTTTCTTTTGAATGGTGATAAGTCCGACAGACTTAATTGAGCCTGATGTGTTCTTGATATGTAGAACCCAATCATCAGTGGAAAGATTGCATATTAAGGATCTAACAGGCCAAGTGTTGTTAATAATAGCCCAAAGGAATTATGATCCCAAGCTTGGGAACTCAGGGCCAGAGTTTGCCATAACATCCTATCAACCTGTGTGAAGGGAGTTCTAAGCTACTTCTGGTCGTCAGTTCTGCGTGCCAGTACTTTTTCGTCAATCTCTGCTTTGCTTACCGGCAGAGAGATAAATGAATGTGCTGGATGTCACATTTGAGCAGTTTTTTGGCATGATGTATGGCTCTGTCAAAGCTGCGGGTATAATTTAGAATGGAATTAATGGGAGTATCTTGCATTCTACGTTTGTGACTAGTTACTGCACAGTGAGAGATGTTAGAAATAGACATTTCACATCTCCTAATGTAATGTATTCAGAGCAATCTGAGATGGAGAGGCCACACCAAAATCCAAGTTGTTTTCCACATGCGTAGGGGCACCAAAAGCTCCCAATGAGCCCATTGCAACAAGGTTTGTTCTGTCCAGACAGGCAGCATTCCACCTAATGCAATTCAATCTCACATTAAAGAAAGTGGGCCTGCTTGGTCTAGGCATTGTGCAGGAGTATCTAGTGCATGGGTGCACAACCAATTTTGCCTGAGGGCCAAATGTATATCACAAGCTGTCTGCCTGGGGCTGAATTGTTTGTGTGGGGTAGCCGGGCATGGCATGTGGTGAATTTACGATCCCTCCATTTTTAGTAGGCATGTGGGGGAACAAACAGGCATTTTGGGGTGTACTTCTAGTCTTTATTGCTATTTGTGCTTTTAATTCTGCAGTACACATTATTACCAAGCCAGAAGAAAAACTGATTTGCCCTTGGGCTTCAACATGTTATCAATAGTGTGAGAACAAAATAATTCCGCACCCCAGCAGCAATGACCTAACAGAACTAGCTGTCCTACAGGTGAAAAGGAGATGTGCAGATGTGACTGACGAGTGATCTGCCCCCATTAATGACTACATGAGGAAGCTTTGCCTCTGAATCTTAGAAGAGAATGCAGCATCCAACCCTTTGCTCTTTAAAGAATTGAAGTAGGGGCAGAGTGGGAGACCACCTGCATCATAAGACACCATCACATTTAAAGAAAAACCTATACATTTGCATCCTCCACACACCACCACAAAACACCTCTGCATTCAGAAGTACTGCCACAAAAGACTTCAATACCCACGGTCAACATTGCTTTGTCACCAGGGCAATAAGTTAATGTTCTCTTTACAATACTTTGCTCTGAAGCAGCATGCAAAGGTGGTGTGTACAGGCCATGGAAAGAAAATTTAACCAATATAGTTTGATTTCTATACTGCTTATTGCTATGCTTTACAGCAGTGGTGTTGGACAAATTGTGTACTAAATTGGAGGGGCATAAATATTTCTCCCAAATATGCCAGTGTGATGAAGCGTAGCAGAGGAGCCCAAACCAATCAAGAGGTGTTGGAGGGGCTTCCCCCCACCACTCCAAGAACATTTTTGAAACACAAGCATACACACCGACATACACATATTTAAATTAAAGTACCTTCTGCCCTGGTCCTGATGTTTCCTCCCAGTGCTACAGCTCCCACGTAGCATGTAAAGGAAGCAAAGAGCGCTTCTTGGTCCTTTCACATGCATGCAATAGCCCGAGCGTTGATGTCGAAGATCCCTGCTCCATTTATATGTGGGAGGAGGCACAGGAGCCCCTCCTCAGACATAAAAACATGCAATTCCTCAGCCAGCATCCCCAATGTGCCAGGAAAGGTTGGGGAAGCAAAACACCCCCGGTTTTACATGGCTCATTGGTAAAAGTCCATTGAGATGCAAGACTTATGCTTGGACTCAAGCCAAGGCACTGCATCTCTCCAGCCCTAAAATCTCTCCACTGGCACCCAGTTGCTGCAAGGATCAAATTCAATTCCTTCTGCATCATCCATAAAGCTGTCTGGGGCCGAGGACCACGCTATCTATAACTGGCTCTCACCAAATACTCTCCCTCCAGATCTCTACGCTCCTCCGGTGCCAGCTGTTTCTGTGTCAAGCACTTCTCTAAACAGCGAGATGGTGGCCAATCTCTTTCCTCGGCTGGCTCCCTCCTATGGAACAGCCTCCCCCTTCCTCTCCGTCTTGAGCCGGGTCCCCTCAAATTCCAGAAGCTACTCAAGATTTTCCTTTTCACCTCCTCCTTCCCCTTCTCCCTCCCTTGCTAAACCACACAGTCGCTGAGATTGGTGACAAGGGCCCTTGTGTGTCCTTCTGCATCCTGGTCCTCCCCCTCAATTGCCTTTAGCCTCTGCTCACTCCCAGCACTTATTCTATTGGCAGCTGGCCACTCTTACAAAAGGATCTCTGCCAGGCACTTAACAGCTGCCTGCAACTCACTCCTTAGCACTTCACTCCGTGGAACTCCTAGTGATAGATCAGCAGGGAATATCGAGGCTTAGTACCACCAAAAATTGAATCTGCTAGTCATAAAGTCAAAGTTATGAATATAACTTTATTCTGTACAGATACAAATATGAAAGCAGATAGCTATCTGGCTCCCAAGTGCCTCACAGTGTGTACCTTCAGACACAGTGAGGGTTGAGAGTACTGGTCATCACAAAGCATGCAGTATTTATACACAGTCCTGGTCATTGCCCAGCCCTTCTCCAAACTAATAAGTTACAAATTTGGGTTTGTGCCCAGTTCACATGACAAATATATCAATATTAGTTTACACTTTTGACATGTTGTCCTGTCCTTGGAGATTCAATGGTGATGTTGGTTCTCCAGCTCAAGTTAAGCCGAGTTTCAGGAAACAAATTCAATAGTTTATTGCAAAGGCACATGGTTTTAGTTTGTCTGCCATTCAGTTCTGATGTGTGTATATGGCTGAAGCTATTGATGCAGACAACACTTGAATTGAGGTTCACTGTGGCTCCAAGGTTCCTTACAGATACAATACTGGCAAGCTGTGTTGTATTCAGCTGTGTAGATCTTTCCTTGTTTCTTGAGCTTTAGGAAAAGTCCTGTTCCAAAAGATGCATAAAGGATGTCTTCCAAAACACACGGCTGTAGTTGCTTTGCTTTGTGTGTCGTTGTTGTAAGAGGATAAGTCTGTAGGCACAGATAACACTTTGGGGGTCATTACGACCTGGGCGCAAAGGGATACCGGGCACCAGTAATGACACCGGTGCCGGTAATCCCTTTGCGCCCTATTCCGAGGTCCCTTTGCGGGTCCTCCCTTAATGCCTGGTTTTACCAGGCATTATGGACGGGACCCGCAAAGGGATACCGGGGTCAATAACGGTACCACAATTTGCGGTACTGTTATTGCTGCCTTCCCCCTTCCCATTGATCCCTATGGGGGCTCAAATGGGAATGGGGAATGGCTATGGTGAATCGGGAATTACCGGTCCCGCCGACCGCGGACTGGACCGGTAATTACTCCCTTCACCAGACCAGAGTCGAACCAATTTTGGAGGCAGCCATGATGCTAATAGCGCCATGGCTACCTCCAAACTTGGAATGAGGGCCTTTGAATGGGAGTTCATTTTGACTACAAGGCCTCTGTGCACAGGACAAACATTTCTGCTTTTGGCAGTCCTAGTGTTGACATATGCTCAAAACTCATTCTGCTCAGTGGCAGCTGAAAACATGGTTAATCATTTCTGAATAGGCAGCAGGAGTTGGGATCAAAATGGCGGATGTTTTCAAGATGTCGGCAAAGTCAAATCTAAATCGAGTTAATCATAGGTTTTAATACAAATGCGAATGTCTTAGGCCAATATTCTTATCAAGGCGTTATTAAATGAATACAGTTTAACAAACCCTCCTTTTGGCCTAGGCAAAGAGCATTACTCAAACATTCGCTTTACTCAAAACCCCACAACTCAATGTCCGTACATTCTGAATCACATTCTTCAGAAATATCAATCACCATAAGTTCTTTGATAGTAATATCCTTCATTACTAAAACACTTTGATAGTAATATCCTTCATTACTAAAACATTGGCAGTTTCCTTGGGCGCATGTATGTTAGGTCCTAGTCTACCTATCGTTTGTGCACAACATCCTCCTAACATCGAACATATGGCAGGAAGACATTGTACACAACAACAATGAAACAGTAGAACTCCAAGAACTACCATTATGACTGCAAAGAGTTTCCAACCCCATGATCGTAGTAAGTCCCAGAACCAAGCACTAAGATCCCAGTTTCCCTCGGGGACATGTACTTCAGTTCTCCAGGTATGCAGATTATGTATTGCCTTGAATATATTATGGGAGGAGTCAGATGCCAAAACACAGCACGCAGATCCCACCAATTTACATACCCCACCACGCTCAGCTAGGATGACGTCTAGCAGCATCCTATTTTGGAGGGCTACTAATCTAATTGCCTTTTGCTCTAGCGTCATGTTGTACAGAATATCGGTGGTCCTATTGATAGTTTTTTGATGGTTTTTCCAGTACCCTTGCTAGTCTTCTGATATCCTCGGAATTCATTATCTGTCCCCAAAATGGCACAAAGGATTTTGCTACATCACCCATGACTTGTGAATGAGTGTCACCATTCTCATCCCGCCTTGGACGAGCTCTAGAAACATCAGAGGTGATAGCCACATATACCCCTGGTAACAAGATACAAGATAACAAGCTACCCAAATAACAAGTACCCTGCTAATCTCTAGGTAACCAAGGATAGGCTTCATTGTCACAAACAAAGTAAATGGGATCTCCTACATACAAAGGTCTGTCTCAGTCTGTCTGGTTAGATTTGCAGTGTTAATACAACACTGGAATGTACCCATTGGCTGAGAATCTTCCCTTTGTATACAGAAGGAAACAGAGTGGGGGCTATGATTAATAGTATAGGAAGGAGGCATGGCTTCCCGGTTGCCTACCGGAGCCATCTTGAAAGAAATCGTTGATAGAAAAGGTCTAGAGAGTCTATCAGAAGGCCTAATAGAGGCAACATTGAGTTTGCTTCTATTCACAAAGAGAGAACATCCCAAAGGTGTTAGGACTCATTTTTCAAATTCATTCAAATTAGTCACATCGAAGTTCCCAGAAATACTATTGTTCCAACGGCCAAAGAATAGTGCCCTGAGCGAGGCATAGCATGCAGTAGTTAGAGGAAGAGGATGAATATACCAGCCCAACCCCTTCTCCCCGTGTTGTGGCAAGTGTGAACACACCCAGCAATTCGTTCTGTTTAGAATCTCATGGGTCGCATTCAAAATCATTATGAGAGTATTATTATGATAACCCTCTCTTTGTTGGGAATCACTAGGAGGAAGAGTGTGCAGCTGCACGAAAGGTGGAGAAACAGTGGAGATTATTTCAGTGGTAACAAAGTCTCAAGCGAATGCACTCTTTCCACGTACCAGAACCCAAGCACACATATAATTACTAAACAAACCAGTACTGTGATTAAAAAACAGTGGGTCCTCAAGGACCATGATCTCTGATGAACAGATTATTTGTCAGCCACAAGACCAATAGCTTGCTTCGCACAAGTGGATTTAGCAAGGGACATTGTTTCTCACAGTCTCTTTAGAAGCCTCTCCGTTAGGCTCTTTTAGTTCATCCGTCAGTGGCTCCTGACCACGTGGCCTATCTTGCTTGAAGGTAACTTTGCCGGTCCCTGTCTCATTTATTTTTCAGCGAAAGAGTGACAAGGCACTGGCTCAATGATGATTCCTTATAGGCACAGCTAAAGTTGTGCTGTAAGTCTGGTGTTTCGGATGAAGATTGTACCTCAAGACTCCAGGTACGGTGTGATCTGCGAACACAGTGTCGTCACTTCCTGAAGGAAGTGATGAAGCAGAAGCAAGATTGCTCAACGGTGAAGAAAGATCCGAAGAAGAACTTGGAGGCAAAACAGCAGTCTGCCCAGGCTCAGGAAGGATTTCCAGGACACCATTGGTGTCGGTTAGAACAGACTTGTGATGAAGAACAGAGTGAACAATCTCCTTCTCTTCGCCTCTGTCGTGGGGCAGAGGAAAAGGTATCTTCTTGATGTGCATTGAGTGAATCCAGTGTTGGTTCCCTTCCACTCGTACAGCGGTCTGTGTGGCAAGGAGGACTTGATATGGTCCTCTCCAGCGAGGTGCGAGACAGGAGGCTCTTTCAAACGATTTGATGAGCACCCAGTCGCCAGGTCGGAGTCGATGACCTGGACCCTCGTATTTTACTGGTAGGTCTTCTCGCACCTGTTGATAAATCAAATACAAGTTTTGAGTTAACTGGTCACAGTACTCAGAAAGGAGCAAATACTCTACATCTTTTAACTGCTTGGGTTTGGGTACTTTCCAAATATTGGCTGGCCTCCCCATGATTATCTCATAGGAAGAGAGCCCTGTCCTAGACTGTGCAGTCGTCCTCATGGACAATAGAGCTATCGGTAAGGCATCTGGCCACTTCAAATTGCTACTTGCACAGATCTTTGCCATTTTATTCTTTAATATACCGTATGGCGCTCTACAAGTCCGGCACTTTGAGCGTGTCTGGCCGAATGGAACTGTTTATCGATTGTGCAATCCGGCGCAAACTTGGAGGATAACAGCAGCGATAAAATGTGGACCATTGTCCAACCAAATGACTCTTGGCAAACCAAACCTAGGAAAATATTCCTTCAGGATGGTTTTCGCCGTCATCATTGCTGTGACATCTTTTAGAGGAAAAGCTTCGACCCATTTACTGAAAGCACAAATAACTACGAAAACATATTTGTAATTCTGAAAATGCTCCATTTCAATGAAATCGAAGTGTATAACCTCAAAAGGCATAGAGGGTGACCAAAACTACCCCTTGGTGTCGATGTACCTTTCCCAGCATTATGTTGTAAGCATACCATGCGATTTTGGACAAAATGCTCAGCGGTTTTCCAGATATTTACATTCACCCAGACAGGTTCTAACAGTTTACAAATCTTTTTAATGCATATGTGAGTGGGACCATGAGCCATCGCAGCCACAGCAGTGACATAAGCATCGGGCAGCATCCATTTTTGTTTTGCATTATTTACCCAATAACCTTCATCGTCTAAACTTGCTGAACCCTCGGCCCACTGTTTAAGTTCATCTGGTGTGGCATCAGCCTGAATGTCTTTTATACAACCAATTCCTACATCTATGACACAAGTGTTAGTGACCTCTTTCGTTATATACATTTTGGAATGCAAATCGGTGGCAGTCTGTTTGGCTATTCTGTCAGCAAAACCGTTTCCTTTCCCCACGTCATCTGTTACTTTCTGGTGTGCTGCACACTTCATTATTGCTAACTGGGTAGGAAGCGTGAGTGCTTAAAGTAGCCAAACTATCAGGGTACCATGTTCTATCTTAGTTCCATGCGAGGCCAAGAAACCTCTCACTGCCCACAGTCGACCGAAGTTGTGAACCACACCAAAGTCATACTGACTGTCTGTAAATATATTCAAACTAAGCCCTTAGGAAAGTTCACAAGCTCGAGTCAATGCAATAATCTCTGCGGCCTGCGCGGAGTTATGCAGAATTCTTTTGGTTTCCACAATAGTGCTTAATGTAGTGATTGCATAAGCAGCAGTGGATGTACCATCTGGATGTTTGAAGCAGGAGCCTTCCAAAAAACAGCTCCCCTTGTGGATCTTTTAACAGTGTATAACTTAAATCAATCCTGCCCTTAGTATCTTGTTCTGTGGCATAGAGGCAGTCATGTGACATCTCATCACTGCAAGCAATTTCTTGCGGAAGAGGCAATAGTTTGGCTGGATCCAATAAGCAACATCTCTTCATTTGGATATGCGGTGTGAACAGAATCAGCTTGTATCTTGTTAATCGTGCTGATGTGAAATGTTTTGTTTGCGTTCTGTTTAATAGAATGTCTACAGAGTGAGGTACCATCACGGTTAAGGAGTGGCCCAGAACCATACCCTCACTTTGTTTTACCGATGTAGCGGCCGCAGCAACAGCTCTCAAACATCTCGGCAAAGCACATGCAACAGAGTCAGGCGTGGAGGAAAAATAACCGCACAGTCTATTCTTCCCTCCATGCTCCTGCATTAACACAGCCAAAGCGCATCCATCACATTCATACACATACAAAACAAAGGCCTTGTCATAATTTGGTGTGCCCAAAACCGGTGCTGAACACAACGCAGCCTTGAGCAAATCAAAAGCTTTCTGACAATCCATGTTCCATGGTAAAGGCAAAGATATGCCCTTCTTTGTCAATGCCAACATTGGTTTTATCATTAATGAGAAGTTAGGGATCCACTGTCTATAAACTACAGAAAGGTCCTAACACCTCTCAACTTCTTTGAGAAAAGTGTGATCTACAACCCTGCCAATCCATTCCTATTTCACCTACAGGTTTGGAGGAGGTTTATAGATGACATTTTGATAATATGGGACCACAACACAGCTAAATGTGTCGAGTTTAAAAGCTGGTTTAATGCACAAAGCCAATTTCCTAAATGTACAGCTACAACTAGCACAGTCGAAATTAATTTTCTAGATATCACAATCTGGGCCGATACTTCAAATAACACCTTGAAAGTCAAACCGTATCACAAAACAACAGATCGGAATTCCCTATTGCAATTTAATAGTTGCCACCCAAGACATACCAGAGAAAATTTCCCAATGGGCCAATTCCTGCGACTTAAGCAGAATAGTTCCGATACAGAAATATTTGAACAAGAAGCATCAGTCGTTAGTTCTAAGCTTACAGTAAGAGGTTACCCAAAACAAATTGTAAAGAAGGCTTGGAAGCAAGCAAGGAACAACAAGAGGGAAGCCTTATTAGAATACCAAGCTAAATCAAAGAACAAAAATCAGATTGTGTTTGTCAGTACATTCAATTAACTTTCTAATAAAGTCAACGCCATCATAAAACAGAATTGGCACATATTGAGTGGTGGTGAGTGCCCGATCGATAGACCACTATGTGCATTCAAAAGAGGACCCAATATCAAAGATCTGGCAACCCGAAATTACATCTCTTCAAATCCATCCCAAACGACATTGACAGAGTTGTGGGGTTTGGAAAAGCCAATGGGCCACACACCTTGCGGCGGATGCAGTTGCTGTTCCAGCACCAAACACACTAAGAAAGTAGATTTGGGCCTTAAAAGACCTTGGCAACACCGACAATTCACAAACTGCAATTCGAAAATGGTTGTTTATGTTATTTGGTGCCCCTGCCAGAAAATATACATCGGGATGTAGAGCTGTATAAGAAATAAGAACATAACTGCCCTGTTGGTAGGTCATTTTTTGGCTATGAACCATACCCCAGAGTCCCTTATGTGGAGTGTGCTAACACAAATGAACCAAATGGAAGATACAACATCAAATAGAAAAAAACAATTTAACAAAGAACAAAGACTAAATTATCTTTGCAATTCTGTAGAGATGGGGCTGAACGAGTCAATTGATTGGAAATTACTTTAGGTTAGAGTAGAGGTGAATTCCAATATTACTTGGACCAATGAGCACTAAGATGCGGAGGACGCTACAGGATGACATCCACTTTCAAGGTGTTTCAGGGTTTTAGTTGCTGTTCCTCCTCTGCCACCTTTTGCCTCGTGTTTCGCTTGTGGCACCATCTTGAATAAAGTTAAGTAGGTTACCATATACAGGGTCAAGAAGGTTACCCCATTGATATGTAAC
This sequence comes from Ambystoma mexicanum, assembly GCF_040938575.1. NCBI lineage: Eukaryota > Metazoa > Chordata > Amphibia > Caudata > Ambystomatidae > Ambystoma > Ambystoma mexicanum. The sequence goes on from NC_090923.1 coordinate 573,667,768, forward strand.
CAGTCAAGTTGCCTGAGGCTGAGGTATATTGGGCCCGGTGAGATCCTCCACATAGCAGTAAATGCCAAATCCTACTGGCAACTATTAAAATGACAAAGTGTAGAGATAGATAAACACTTCCAGTCCATGCAAACGTGTACTAGGAAGAAAGAAAAAGTATCTCCACAAATACGGGTGTTACACGTTCAGAGGCCAGCTTTAATTGGAAAGTCTTCGATTTAGGAAGGAAATCCCTCCTCCAACATGGCGGCTTCTGTTAACCACACTATAGACTAGAAAGAACAGTCTAGTGTGTTGTAGAATGGCCGGCAACTTTTCCGCATTGTATATGTCACGGTTTACACGTTGGCATAGCGAGACACTGTGGAAACAAGAGACGCAACCGGACAAGTAGCAACCACCAGACATGGGCTAGAGAGCAGCCCTTGGTACTTCGCACTGTATAAAACAGGTAAGTACAGGCAAAGATACTATATCTAATCCATAAGCGATGCATGTAGTTAAGTGTTCATGGAACAGTTTGTTTTTTCTTCTTTTTTTAAAATGAGTTTAGTGCAGCACATACAAGAACCACAAGTTGTGACGTTTGTTCAATAACAAAAGTGCTTGTTAGCACAATCATACAAACACCTCCGACCTAAATACAATACTTAATTCTCTTCTCACTGTTTCTACAGAAGAGACAGAGAAGCGGCAAATATGCAGAGAGACAGTATAAAGAAAGAAAGCTGACTGAGCACGCCAAAGCCGGCCCTCCCACAACAGGACCCCGTTTTTGCTTTCAAGGCCCACACATTGAATGGTAAGAGCTCCTCCACTGCTAGCACAAATTGAAGGAGGCTTTGCAGCCTATCCCCGTAAACCTTGAGACCAATGCATATATATGGTGGGACCAATATGGACAGTGGTGGTGTGTGATATATAACATAAACATCCATGAGAGTTTTAAATTGCTTGTAACGAGATGGGTTACATGATACATACTTCCGCATTAAGGTTTCCAGTCCAATTTGGCAAATAGAAGCCTGTTTATATATATTTATATATATATGGTGAAAAGATTTGTTTTAGAGTCAGTGGTTTACCGGAGCCGTCCACTGAGAGAGTGTGTTCTCTTTCCTTTTTTTAACCTCTAGGGAACAAGACTCCTAGCACAAGAATAAATTCTAATTACCCCTGCTACTAATTAAAAGACTGCAGTGAGGTAAGCCTCCCCTTGAGAATTAATTCCTTTAGGTGGGACGACTGCTCCAGCATTTTCCTTGAGTAGTAAAACTGATTTTTCATGTTGTTTCTCCTCCCTTAGGCTATTGATTTACATTAACAGTAAGCAACCGTATGAAAAGATGCACAGAACAGACACTGAACAAGTTTGGTAATAAACACGTTAACCGAAAGTTAAAAGTGTTCCCCTGAAGAATTTCCCTTCAAAAAACTTTACCGACAATGGGAATGAAACATGTCAGGACAATGATACTGTGGGAATGTTGTCACAGTGAAAATTGAGCACTAAAAGCTGGATACTACTTAGTGTTACTAAAAAATCATATTATTAATATAAGAGATTCCACACTAGACATTAGAACTCTACATCTATCATGTAATGCTAGTAATGTAAATGGTGTCGTATGATTTGTTTAGTGTTTTTTTGAAGGATTCATTGATTGTTTTTTTATTTGTTTTTTGATGGATTTATAGTTCGTCTTTTGTATTTATTGTAATTCCACATATACAGATTTTTTTGATCAATATTACTTATTTTCCCCCTTCACAAAATTTTTTGGTTTTTGCAATATATGTGTAGGCGTACACTTGTACATTACATATTCTATTTGAGTCCTATTCCAGGATCATTGTTTCACTTTTTCTTTTTTCCTGATTTCCCTTTTGAGAAAAGATTACATACTAATGCCATAGATTTGTATTTTAGAGTTTTAGAGAACTTGTAATAAAATAAATAGATATTTTTTCAAAAAAACAGGTTTTGTTGCAATTTGCATACCGACCAGGGTTGTTAGTTCTCTAGGTTCTTACAAAGAGGTTCCAACAATTCTAAGGGTAGGAGTTGAGAGGTGTTAGGACCTTTCTATAGTTTATAGTTGTTGTAAGGGGCTCGGTCCTATCCTCTGTTTAAAAAAAAAAAAAACAGTCCTTTAAAAGTTTAGTGAGGGATCCACTGTCTACAGTACAAGGCCATGCTTATCAAGGCTCTGACCTCTTTCTGTGTATTTGGGACAGACATGCTAGAGATGCTTTGTATCCGTTCAGGTGTCAGTCTTCTCCCCTCCTTTGACAGGAGATTGCCTAAATAGGCGACCTCCTGTTGATAATATTGAAACATTTTCAATGAAGCCTTAGGCCCATGTTCTGCTAGATGAATAAGCAGCAACACGGTGCCCTCCTTGCAAGCAACTTCTGAATCTGCAGCTAAAAGAAGATCGTCAACATACTGCAACAACGTACAAGTGGAAGGCAACTAAAGTGTATGAAGCTGTTCCTTCAAAGCTCTACTATAAATGCTTGGGCTCTTAGTGTACCTTTGTGGCACACGAGTAAATGTAAATGAGCATCCCCCTAGTGTGAACATTAACAAATATCTACTGTCAACATGTACAAGAATACTAAAGAAAGCATTCTTTAAATCCACAACACTAAAATGAGTAGCTGAAGCCGGAATCATTGTCAATATTGTAGTCACATCAGGCACAATCGGAAATTGTGGAGCAACAATTTTAATAATAGCATGCAAATCAATAATAAAACGGAAAAGAATTGCATTATCCCCTTTCTTATACACCGGTAGAATTGGACTATTAAACAAACTTCCTGTAATTTCCTCAATTACTCCTCCATGGACAAAATCAGAAACTATACTCTTTAAAGCTTGTTCACTGTCAACTGAAATCTTATACTGTGGAATAGGTGGTAGTTTAACACCTGGTTTTACCACAATTTTTACAAGCTCAATTTGTAAAATACCAACGTCATTATCATCAACCGCCCATAAACATGCCAGAACTTTATCCAATTCAGTCGGTAAATGCTTAGTCAAGAATTGTGAAACAGATGTTCATTGAGGTGAAATCGTTCAATGCACTCCATCCGGAGAACAGTAAATTACAGCATTCAATTCTTTCAACAGATTCAATCCCAACACATTTTTACCACAATTCGTCATCAAAAGAAATGGACATAAATCAGTAAATGGCCCCAGTGAAATTGGAACCAGCTGAGAGACCGGACTAACCACTGGCGTACTAGAGAACCCTACAGAAATGTTATTCTGCCCTGACAGTGGAATATCTGGAACCCGTGAATGATCAACGGAACACTTCTGTGCTCCTGTATCTATCAAAAATAGATGCTTCCTATTCCCCACCTTCATTTCAACGTAGGGCCCTTGCTGATTGACGGGAATAGGTACTGGTTCCAGACTCTGCTTCGGGCTGTCCTAAGGGAAGAGTACATCATCAAATGCAAGATGCACAGAGAAATAGACAGTTGAAGGATTGTCAAAAATGTTCCCTTTATTAACACTATGCTGCTGACTATCCTGTGAGAATGACTGTTGATTTTGAGCCAACTGACTTCTACCAGGACACCCTATCCCAGGACTGCCTCTGGATCGTCTACCCATGGTACCATATGTGTTATTCGATTGCTGCTGAAGGATCGGGCATTGTGCTCGCCAAGGACCTTCTTGTCTACAACAGGCACATTGGTTCATGTGTACAGGACCCATCTGCACATTACTCTGTGGGGCAAACTGACCTTAAACTGTGTATTCCCACCTCTGGTTCCTCTTACTTTTGTTTTCAAGTCTCCCTTCTTCTTTTCTATCCTCTCTTTTTCAGCATTGACTCTATTTTCATAATACTGAAGCATGTGCAATACTTCAGACTGTGATTTAGCTTTCTAGGCACTTTTGAAAGTCATAATTTGTGATTGGATATCAGGCAACAATCCGCGCACAAATTTGTCTACAAACAGCCTTTTTCCTGACTCAGTACTTAAGTCCTGACCACTAAAATCTGAAAAAACTTGTTTGAACCGATTAAAAAATTCGGTAGCGCCCTCAGATTTCCCCTGCATACAAGCTGTAAGCTTGTCCCAAACTATTCTTCTCTCTGGAACCAAAGTTTTTAATTTAGTTACAATTCTGTCTGGCAGTGTCAATATCACCTGTGGCAGTTTCTCACCAGCCTTCCTTTCTCCATCTATCCGTACCAAGTTAACCCTTGTCACTCAGCCCTGCTTTATCATCTATTGTTCTAATCTGTTTCCATAAATCAGCAGGTAGGATCACAGGGAACCTCACATCTATATCACCCAGCGTGAAAACTGATGAATGCAAGACAGATTCAATTTCTTTATAACATCCTGTTGGATTTTTCCTAATATCTGGAATCGTTTGTCTAATAGTATTCACTTACTTTCTAGAAAATGGGACATGAACAAACCTTGAGACATAATGAGCTTCAATAGTAGTGGCTGCTGCGCCTGTTGCGGCATCAGCTGGAATTTCTACTTTTGAAACAAATGTCGGCGGAACCTCCCTCATTGGCAATTGTAAAGTAGGCAATTCTGAACGCTTATTAAGCAACAAAGCTAAATCTAGCATCAAAGTAGTCAAAGCAGTATGGGGTGAAAATGCTCTCTTATAAATGACCATCAATTCTGCGGGATAACAAACCTTACTCTTCATAAACGCATCTTGTAGATACTCTACCATCACCTGTAACACTTTCCTTTGCATAGCCGGAGCATACTGACTAAACGTGTCATGCACATCAATGGGAGAAATTGAAATATCTGAAATCCATCTAAGAGCGTCCCTTCGCTCATTGGTTTCAATGAAGGAAGAAATAGTTTCTGCACATATGAGGCTTCCAATCTATTACCATCTAATTCATCATTGTGTAACCAATCTAGCTCCCTTTTAAACTCAAAAACCTTCTCAACATACTCATGTACTTTCTCTGCAGTGTCCCTTGAGTGGGCTAGGACATTCAAATACCTCAACCCCTGTGGGACATTCATGTCCGTCAAATCACTTCAAATATCAGCCAAATGCATTCCCCTCCCCTCTATCAAAATATTCTGTTCGGGAATACTTTCTTGGCCAGAAATCGCAGTTAAAACAGCTGATTTTTCACCCTCTTCTGCTCAGTGAGGGGTGAGAGTACTGGTCATCACAAAGCATGCAGTATTTATACACAGTCCTGGTCATTGCCCAGCCCTTCTCCAAACTAATAAGTTACAAATTTGGGTTTGTGCCCAGTTCACATGATAAATATAACAATATTAGTTTACACTTTTTACATGTTGTCCTGTCCTTGGAGATTCAATGGTGATGTTGGTTCTCCAGCTCAAATTAACCCCAGTTTCAAGAAACAAATTCAATAGTTTATTGCAAAGGCACATGGTTTTAGTTTGTATGTCATTCAGTTCTGATGTTTGTATATGGCTGAAGCTATTGATGCAGACAACTATTGAATTGAGGTTCACTGTGGCTCCAAGTTTCCTTAAAGATACAATACTGGCAAACTTTGTTGTATTCAGCTGTGTAGATCTTTCCTTGTTTCTTGGGCTTTACGATAAGTCCTGTTCCAAGAGATGCATAAATGATTTCTTCCAAAACACACAGCTGTAGTTGCTTTGCTTTCTGTGTCGTTGTTTGAAAAAGGATGAGTCTGTAGGGACAGATAACACTTTGAATGGGAGTTCATTTTGACCACAAGGTCTCTTTGCACAGGACAAACATTTCTGCTTTTGGCAGTCCTAGTGTTGACATAGGCTTAAAGGTCATTCTGCTCAGTGGCAGCTGAAAACATGGTTAATCATTTCTGAACAGGCAGCAGGAGTTGGGATCAAAATGGCAGATGTTTTCAAGATGGTGGCAAAGTCAATTCTATCTAAATCGAGTTAATCATAGGTTCTAATACAAATGCGAATGTCTAAGGCCAATATTCATATCAAATAAATAAATAAATATGCGAGACTGAGGAACAGAACTGTCAAACGGAAACCACGTTTCCCTTTGACAGTCCAAGTCAGCCGAGGAGCAATTCCTCAGCCGCATAAAGCAGCTGAGTGAGTGCTCAGTGTTTACAATGAGCTGGCTCCTCCATTATGGGCAAGGGTGACGCAGGTTGGCGCAACATTCAAATACCTCAACCCCTGTGGGACATTCATGTCCGTCAAATCACTTCAAATATCAGCCAAATGCATTCCCCTCCCCTCTATCAAAATATTCTGTTCGGGAATACTTTCTTGGCCAGAAATCGCAGTTAAAACAGCTGATTTTTCACCCTCTTCTGGATACAATTCTCTTTTCCTAGCTTTAGATACTGTACTACGAGTCACTACTCTTAAATCAACACTCGCCCCTTCAATCGCTACAAGTGGAACAGAACCACTTGCAAAAGAAAGTTCAGATAAATCTTGTTCAATAGGCAATGAAGACACTACCGCTGGCGATAAAGACGGAATTAAGGGAACAGCAACTGTCGGTAAGGGCGAGGATACAGAAGGGGTAACAACAACAGGAAGAGGAGCAACAATGGGAAGAGGAGCAACAACAGGAGGAAGATGAACAACAACGGGAGGAGGTGCTACATGGGGAAGAGGTAAAACAACAGGGAGAGTCACATAAGGAGGTGATGCCATGGCAACAGCCTTACGCTCATTCAAAGCTTATTGATTAGTTCATCTGAGTTATGAAAATCCTGAGACGGATATATTTTATATATTTTCTGTACTCCAAGTTGAAAATCCCTATCCATACTTCTAACAGATTCTGACTGTTTCTGTTGATCATACAATAATGCTTTTTCAGAGTTAAACATATGTCGACGTACATGTTTATCTTTACTGTTAAGTTGCTGCATAGCTTCCTTTCTCCAATCCTTAATTACATCAAATGCTGCAGGCCCAGCCTTTTGCTTCAAAAATATAGGCTCTAAATACTCTATACGGGCACTTTCAAAACTACAGTGAACTAGCCACTGAAATTCGGAAGCATGTCTAGTTTGTCTGTGCCAAATATTGTTAAATACAATACTATCTAGGCCATAATTACAGTACATGGTACACGCCGGCGAACCAACAGGTGGTGCCGGGCGGCCTTGTTCCAAAGATTGTCTGTCTCTGTGGAATAAACCCCTGAAACAGGCAGACGATTACCCAGGCATGTCAGATCACTGGTGTTACATTGCGTCCTTTGTACTTGCAAGTGCAAAACTGCAACCAAATATCAGGATTCTAAGGAATCGGGGCATGACTGACCTGATTACAAAGTCTATGGAGGTCCGATCAGATTACAAAGGATCGACGTGGCTGGTGATTTTGGCAAAACTACCTCCCTCGATATGGGGACCCTTGTCAAGATGTCCTCTCGAACCGCTTGCTTACCGTTCAGGGATCAGATTGTGCAGTACTGTCGAGGTGTCGGGTCTCATACAAAAAGGGGCCCCTTTCTCAGGCTCCTATTCCGGTCCGGTAGCCGCTTTCCTTGATTAGCGAGGTGACATCAATTTTGAGGGTGCCTATTTGGGCACCATCTGATAGATCAGCAAGGAATATCAAGGCTTAGTACAACCAAAAATTGAAACCGCCAGTCATAAAGTCAAAGTTATCAATATAACTTTATTCTGTACTGATACAAATATCAAAGCAGATAGCTAACTGGCTCCCCAGCGCCTCACAGTGTGTACCAGCAGACACAGTGAGGGGTGAGAGTACTGGTCATCACAAAGCATGCAGTATTTATACACAGTCCTGGTCATTGCCCAGCCCTTCTCCAAACTAATAAGTTACAAATTTGGGTTTGTGCCCAGTTCACATGATAAATATAACAATATTAGTTTACACTTTTTACATGTTGTCCTGTCCTTGGAGATTCAATGGTGATGTTGGTTCTCCAGCTCAAATTAACCCCAGTTTCAAGAAACAAATTCAATAGTTTATTGCAAAGGCACATGGTTTTAGTTTGTATGTCATTCAGTTCTGATGTTTGTATATGGCTGAAGCTATTGATGCAGACAACTATTGAATTGAGGTTCACTGTGGCTCCAAGTTTCCTTAAAGATACAATACTGGCAAACTTTGTTGTATTCAGCTGTGTAGATCTTTCCTTGTTTCTTGGGCTTTACGATAAGTCCTGTTCCAAGAGATGCATAAATGATTTCTTCCAAAACACACAGCTGTAGTTGCTTTGCTTTCTGTGTCGTTGTTTGAAAAAGGATGAGTCTGTAGGGACAGATAACACTTTGAATGGGAGTTCATTTTGACCACAAGGTCTCTTTGCACAGGACAAACATTTCTGCTTTTGGCAGTCCTAGTGTTGACATAGGCTTAAAGGTCATTCTGCTCAGTGGCAGCTGAAAACATGGTTAATCATTTCTGAACAGGCAGCAGGAGTTGGGATCAAAATGGCAGATGTTTTCAAGATGGTGGCAAAGTCAATTCTATCTAAATCGAGTTAATCATAGGTTCTAATACAAATGCGAATGTCTAAGGCCAATATTCATATCAAATAAATAAATAAATATGCGAGACTGAGGAACAGAACTGTCAAACGGAAACCACGTTTCCCTTTGACAGTCCAAGTCAGCCGAGGAGCAATTCCTCAGCCGCATAAAGCAGCTGAGTGAGTGCTCAGTGTTTACAATGAGCTGGCTCCTCCATTATGGGCAAGGGTGACGCAGGTTGGCGCAACTTTACCCATTGTGGAAAAGCGCCACAGGTGCACCATCAAAGAATGTATGCAGAGGGTCAGTGAGGCTGGAAATGAAATACTGGGCCTCATTCCGAGTAGGGTGGTAAGGGTTAACGGTCACCGGTAACGAGACCGGTGCTGTTAAACCCTTACTGCCCTACTACGAGTTCCCTTTGCGGGTCCTTCCTTAACGCCAGCTTTTAGCAGGCGTTAAGGACGGGACCCGCAAAGGGACTCCGGGGTCAATAACGGTACCGTAATTTATGGTACTATTATTGCCACCTTCCCCTTCCCATTGAGCCCTATGGAGGCTGAAATAGGAATGGGGAATGGCCCTGGTGAATGGGGAATTACCGGTCTCTCCAACCTCGGAATGGACCGGTAATTACTCCATTCACCAGGCCGGAGTTTGGACGAGTCCTGAGGCAGCCATGCCGCAAATAGCAGCCTGGTTACCTCTGACCTCGGAATGAGGCCCACTGTCTACTTTGAATTCATGTACACAAACTGCACTGTTGGTAATACAGTCATTTTGAACACATTTATGGACACATAGACATGCCCTACAGAAGAAAGCTACCAAGCTAGCTCAGCAGTTTAAGTGACTGTTGCTAAGATGTTATATATTTAAAACTGGCTGCAAATCTTATGAATTTTTGGAATTCATTAAAAAACAAGTGCTATAACATCTATTCGACCAGGGGATGTGTTGGGATGGTAGCTTGCTTATATACAGGGTGAGGATGGGGGAATTTCTGCCCACGTAGTGCAAATCAAAAGTTGGCACCCATGAACCCACAGTTTAATTTCCTGATAACGGCATTTATTTGCGATTAAGCAGTTTGACAAGCATATAACAGCTTTAGAAATATAGCCTGTGAAAAAGCACAAAAAGAAGGGACACAAAAATCACAGGGTATTTGGGAGGCAGTCTGACAAAAAAATAACACATTTCAAAGACAACTAATGAATGTAAGTTCAAGAAGCATGTTTCAGTTTGAAAATGTCTTCTCTTTTTTTCTAGATAAGTGTAAGCTGCACATTTGGAAAATAAAAGTGTGCCCACCATGTGGGTGGACTGCTTTTATCAGTGATGGCCCCCAGTGATATTCATGGCCCATTGCTTCCCGTGGTGTCCCTTTCAGGCCAGAAGAAAGAACACAGTCTGTGCAAATAGAGCTGCTAACGCACGAATGATGGTTGGGGCGAAGGAGAACCTTTAAGGCCCCGGCAAAGAGTGCAATTACGCCCTTTTAGGGATGCCTATGCCAGCAATGGTTCGGGCTTCAAAGACTTTCGTAATGAATTGCAGCCCACTTTGTTTTCTGTTGCTTGAAGTGGGCGGAACTTCATTATGAAAGTCCTGTCCTTAGGGGGCAGCAAAGCATAATACAGCGGGCATATGGCCCGCGAGCTGTATGTTGTGCACCCCAGATCAAGAGTAAACACTGTCAGCAATGGAAACTGATCGCTTTCATCTCTGGTCAAGATCGTCATGTCACTGATGAAGGAATACAGTTCAATATCAACAAATGTGTTGTCAATAATGGAAGGTGGTTGCCCACTACTCTGGTATATTGGCCAGGATTATGTAGAATATATTTATGGGGCGACAATCAATGCAGGGAGTTTTTGTTCGCCCCCCCCCCCCCACCAATCAAGAGCACCACACCAATTAATAATTCAATCAGATTCTTGACTAACTGCCTTTGATGCATATAACACCACTCTTATTTCTAACCCCTTCTGCAAAATGTAAGCCAGGAACAAGGCCAGTGGGTAGAAAGAATATATGTTTATTCCTGTTTAATTAATCAGCAGAATCTTTATTCACACAATGATTATCACGAGCACGCCACTTCACTGCATGACACAAAGCTTTTCCTACCTGACAATGCTACTCACTACAAACTAATTAAAACCACAAGTTGTGTTTAGTATACCAGGGGCCTCATTCCGAGTGGGGTGGTAAAAAATTGTTCTTTCCGTGATGCTGTTCCCACCATTTCCGGCAACCCGTAGTGCCGGAAAAAATGGATGATCATAGGTTATCGGCCGCGCGCATTCCGGCATGCCGGAAACAGACGAACCAGCATCATGGAAACACTGTGAGAAATTGCAAAATCTGGCCACACCGTCACCCTGGATGCCAGTCCCCCCAATTCGAGACTCAGCAGAACTGGAAACAGCGATACCGGAAATACTGTGACCAGAAATAAAGTGAACGCCAGAGCAGGAAAAAGGACGGCGGCCATCATTAAAACACAATCCATTGCAATCTACAGGATCCAGAGACATCCACCCCTCCTGACTGCTGAAATCAAAACTTGAGCATGGCATCACGCATCCATGAGACCCTTTAGTGCAAGCCGCGTTTCTCAGAGGCAGAGCTGCACATGCTGACAGAGACCATAGTCCAGCATGCTAGAGAGTTGTGTTCCACGGACCAGCTCTGTAGAACCCATCAGAGGAAAAAGAAGATCTGGGAGGAGGTGGCACAAAAGGTTTCAGCAGTGGGGATAACACCACGCACAGTGATAGACTGCCACAAATGGTGGGACAACCTCCGCCTGAGAGTCTGGAACCTCCTGTCCGCACACTGCAGACAATGCATGGGCAAAAGTGGTGGAGCCTCCTCCCCAATCCGCCTCAGGCTCTTGCAAAAGTGCAGCAGCGTGCTCTACCTGAAGGCCATTGAAGGAGTGGGCGCTGCGGAGGCCCTAGCCAGGACACCAGTCAAGGGCGGTGAGTACATGAAGCCCCAATATGAACACTGTCCCTGCTCACCCTGCACTCACCACCGTACCACTACTGCACTGAAATGGCAATTGCACAGTCCCCATTCCCCAAATCACACCCTGCAGGCACACTCACACACACCTGAATCAACACCCAGGGCGCTGTTGCAGCCATACACCCAGACCCCATCACAATGACCTGTGCATGAAATCACTGAGGAACACTGCACAGGCACACTGTACTGCCAAGAGAACAAGCATGCGCTCCTGCCGTGCCAGCACTGCCACCATAACACGACAATGCCAGCCCTCACCTGCACCAACACATGCACAACCTCCCATCCAATAACAATGGCATGGGCCTTCCACATCCTTGCCTGACCGAGCACAAACCACCAATACACATACTGGGCCTGCAACTGGGTCAGCCATCAACTTTTGCCTTGCACCTTCCTAACACCCCCTCAAAACTCTTCCCTTCACATCCCAACACCCGACACCCCGACAGACCCCCATGCCACCGTCCCCAGAAAATGGCAGGTCACAACACCAGTAGTCACAGTACATCTACGTGGAATGTCCCTACAATCTGCAGCTGAGGCTGCAGAACACATGCATGAGTGCACCATGACATGTGCCACGGAATGTCCCCTCAACAGCCTGCCTCGACCAACACATTGCATGTATCATGGTCTTTTGAGGCAACGCTGGTCCCTAACATCATGCCTTTCTTCCACCCTCAGGCACATCATCTGACAGCGATGGAGTCCAGGCAGTCACCTCATGGGGCACCAGATGTAGAAGGTGTTCGACTCCACCCACCACCACTACCGAGGAGACGTCCTCACACACTGTGACTGTCACTACTGCCCCTCCAACCCAGGCAGCCCCTGCAGTGGCCACAGCAGCTGCCCCTCCAACCCAGGCAGCTCCAGCCATGGTGAAAATGCCTACAAGGGCGATGGCAGGAGGACGGTCACTACCCCCCAACCCAGCAACCTCCAATAAATGTGCCTGAGTACAGCGATGAGGAAGCTGATGATGATGCAGGTGACACCACAGGGGACACCAGACAATGCCACATATGAGCGGCCTGAATTCAGCCCCTCCAACCTGACAAGCCCCCCACGCCTGCCCTTCCCCAATGTCATGGACATGGATAGACGTCTGCGCTGCATCGAGGAAAGGCAGGAAGGAGTGTCGGCCCTGGTGCAGCATCACCTACAGGAGTCTCGCCTGATTCGGGGGAGGCAGCTCTGCTCCGCACTGAGGAACAGCACATGCGGGAAACCGTGCAGGCCACTGATCGCAGTACTGCAGGTGCCCTCAGACATGCAATGTGCAAAATTGTACTTATGGCAAAGAGGGTCCATGAGGGTAATAGTAGTATGTCGGCCATGGCCGAGTCACTGGCAATGTTCCTGCAGGGACCCTGGATCGATGGGCCAGTAAACATTCCCACACGTCGTCCACAAGCTCCACTCCCGCTAGTTCTCGCCAGAGCAGCCCAAGGCAGAGGTAGGGCACAAGGTGGGGCCAGGTGGCAAGCAGCCACAAAAATAGGCCTTGGTCAAACGTGTGCCATGGGTGTGTCTTGGACTGAGAGATTATTGGCAGTGTGGCTCAAATTGGGGAGGGTGAGTGGGGAGGGATAGTTGGGGAGGGTGAATGGGAATGGATAGTTGCAGAGGGTCAGTGTGGAGGGATAGTTGGGGAGGGTGGGTTGGGAGGGATAGTTGGGGAGGGGGTGTTGGTCCACCTCTAAATGTTTCCATATATGGAAATACACTGGGTGTTGCATTGCAAATCATGGCTGGACATTCATTTTTTATGTGAGAGAGTGTTTTATTTGCTGTACGGTGTCAATTGCGGTGTATGGCCTGGGCCATGTGCATGTGTTCTGTGCTCAAAATAAGTGGGTGATTAGTTGATAGAGTGCCTAGCGCCCATCAATGCCATCCCTGCGATGGGGCTATGGAATCTCAGCCTTGGTGTCACTGTTGTCGCCCCCCTCCGCTGGAGGCATGTCCATGTCTGGGGAAGGGGAATGTTGCACCTGATGTACATGTTTTGTAACATGGCTCAGACCAGGACAATCTTGCCCATCTTCACAGGACTTTACATGAGGGCACACCCAGATCTACTCAGGCAGCGGAACCTTACCTCCAGCAGTCCAAATGTTGGTTCAATGGTGCACCTTGTCCTTATGTGTGCACGGTTGTAGCCATTCTCGTGTTGATTTTGTGGCTGCCTGATGGGGACCATGAGCCATGGCCTCAAGGGGTATCTGGCATCACCTGCATGGGAGGGACACAAGGGGGACAAAGTAATTGTGGTGGAGGTGTCAATGCAGCCATGTTTGGATGTTGGTCAGTGCCACATGGAATTGGCGCAAGACGTAGTAAATGGCACAGATGACCTTGGTTTCTTGTGCATTGTAAGGTGGGGGGTGGTTTGCGGCGACAATCGCTGCCCCATATCACTTCCACCTTGCCCTTTACCCCTATGGCGACACAGCCATCTACTTTTTCAATGTCGTCTGCCATGTATTTTTTGATATTTGCATGTTGTACATTGGTCATGTCTCCCATGCGTCATTCTCTGTTACACCATTGTTCAGATTCTTGTCAGATGCATCCGGAAGTGACCGGAAGTGAGCTGTTCAGCTGGACCCACTGCTACTCCTTACTTCTTGCGTCTTGAGCATTACTGCAGGTCCTCCGTCGCTAAGAGGAATCATCCATGCGAGAAAACGCGGCAAAACGTGGCGAAACTCTGTGGAAACTTGGAGCAAGTAATTACACTGTCCCATTGTGTTAGGACTTTGGGACTTTGTTTGACCTTTGTGGGAACTGTGCATAAGTTACTTCCCATGCTGAACCTATTGTTGGCTGCCTAACCTGCTTCCTTAGTGTGCCACGTAAAAGTTGTTGTGTACACACGATTGTAGCCGCAAACTAGAACATCTCTGTATGGTGTTACAGGTGTCATTTGGAAATATGTTTGTGCACAACAGTAAAGGCAATTAAATATTGTAAATTGCACTTTACACTACACGTGGCTTACGTATCACAGTGATCTAGCCTTGTGTACATGGCAATGGCCACGTGATCTCTATGGTGACCTAGACGTTGTATCTTACTATTACAACAGTACCTCTTCCTTATGGTCAAGCGCCCACGGGATAGTGCATCTAGTGGTCGCTCCACGAGACGTGTGCTTTGAAGAAATGCTTATGTTTGTTATCTTTTTCACGTTGAGTGTGTAATTACAACACCTTTGCACTTTGTGATTATAGGCGACTGTTTTGAATTGCTTTTTCCTTTTTGTAAGTGCAGCCGTCTTTTTTGTGAGCAGTACTCCCTTGTTGTTACATGCCCCTTAAGTGGTGTATCCACAGCTTTTCAAACCTCTTAAACGCTTCTACTGTTTAGAATGGTGAAAGGCTTACGCAGTGGGAGGAAATTACAGAATTCCAACTGTGTGTCTCCTAATAAAACCACACCCACTGCCACACAGCAGGCTTCTTTTACTGGGGAGCTTGTTGATAAAGTTCCTCCACTTATTGAAATGCGTGATGGACCGACAGGTCTAACGGGGTCTTTGCCTAGGACGGTATGCATGTAGTAACGGCGTGGGAACTCATACTACCCTTGTCCATCATCCATCCTATGCCCTACCACTAAGCTCTGGCTTGCACGAAATTAATAACATTGACGATGGCATGTATGAACCCTTAGCCCCG
This sequence comes from Ambystoma mexicanum, assembly GCF_040938575.1. Lineage (NCBI taxonomy): Eukaryota > Metazoa > Chordata > Amphibia > Caudata > Ambystomatidae > Ambystoma > Ambystoma mexicanum. The sequence continues at coordinate 573,682,970 of NC_090923.1, forward strand.
TCTCATGTTATTATGTCTCTAAATGCCCTTGATAAAAAAACACACAGCCAGAGGAAGATTTCACTAATCACATCTCTGACACTTCTATTATTGCACCAGCGATAGAGGTGGAGCTGGGTAAACGCAGACGATTATCTTTGGCTCCCTATATCCCGGCTTCTCAGAAAAGGAGGGGTGTAGAAAATGTATTCCTGTTCCATAACAATTTGGTAAGTGTAAAGCCTGATACCCTAGCCAGTGATATTAGATCACGTCATACTAACCACCAGCTATCTCCTAGCTCTACATTGTATGCTACAAATAATCTCGGCGCAAACATGGAGTTTAGTAAAAGAACCCAGCGACAACACTGGAAGGAAATAATGAATCCATGGGTAATGCTCCACAAGGTCCCACAAGTTCTTCCCCTGAAGATCCCGAGAATAGTGTTATAGATAACTATCCTTTTCCTGTGCTCACAAGGATCCTTAACTTATTGGATAAGGGTCATGAGCAAACACATTCAGAAATTCGGAAAATTAAGGGCACGATTCACAGAGTCCAGCGCAGAAGCAGCGCAAGCGACGTGCGCCGAGAAGGAACCAGCAATTGCGCGGCAGGCATATTCATGGATTTCCCGAGGCATCAGTAGCCGTGGCGCAATGAACAGCAAGCAGCACCAGTAATGCCCCCAACACAGCCCTGTGCGCATGAAAAAGCCAGTGAAATGCCCAATATGGCGCAAGGCCTCGTGCCATCCATGGCCCAGCACACAGCCCCCTCATCATAATCGTGTGAAAAATCGGAGCGTACCACACTCGCACCAGCCAGATCATGACGAAAGGGCCGCGCTTACCCCCACGAAATCGCGTATCCCGCTCACACCAACCAATCGCATGGAAAGGGCCATGCATACCCCATCCGCACCCCAGTGAAATCGCGTACCCTGCTCGCACCAGCCAAATCGCGTGGAAAGGGCCGCGTTTACCCCTCCCGCACCCCTGCAAAATCGTAGACCCCGCTTGCACCAGCCAAATCGCGTGGAAAGGGCTGCGCGTACCCCAACAAAATCGCGTACCCCACTCGCAGCAGCCAAATCACATGAAATTGCATGGAAAGGAGCGCGCGTACCCCAGTGAAATTGCGCACCCCGCTCGCACCAGCCAAATCGCGTTAAAGGGACACGCGTACCCCGCAATATCACTCACCCCGCTCGCACCAGTGAAATCGCATGGAATGGGCCGCACGTACCCCAGCGAAATCGCATACCTGGCTCGCACCAGCGAAATCGCATGGAAAGAGCTGCGCGTACCCCAACGAAATCGCGTACCCCATTCGCACCAGCCAAATCACGTGGAAAGAGCCGCGCATGCTGCCATCAGTCGCAAACACACCTCGCAGGCAGCCCACACCACAAGGGACCCCCCATCACCCGTGACCATACCCCGCAGGCAGCTCACACCATATGGGACTCCCTACCCCCGTGACTATACCCCACAGACATCCCACACCACATGGGACCTCCCCACCACCTGTGACCATACCCCGCAGGCAGCTGACCCGTGACCATACCCCGCAGGCAGCACACACCACAAGGGACCCCCATCACCCATGACCATACCCTGCAGGCAGCCCACACCACATGGGAGCCCCACCACCCATGACCATACCCCGCAGGCAGCCCACCCATGACCATACCCTGCAAGCAGCCCACACCACATGGGACCCCCCACCACCCGTGACCATACCCTGCAGGCAGCCCACACCACAAGGGACCCTCCACCACCTGCGACCATACCCCACAGGCAGCCCACACCACAAGGGACCCCCCATCATCCGTGACCATACCCGCAGGCAGCCCACACCACATGGGACTCCCCACCACCCATGAACATACCCTGCAGGCAGCCCACACCACAAGGGACCCCCCATCACCCTTGACCATACCCCGCAGGCAACCCACACCACATGGGACCCCCCCATCACCCTTGACCATACCCCGCAGACAACCCAAACCACAAGGGACGCCCCATCACCTGTGACCATACCCTACAGGCAGCCCACACCACAAGGGTCCCCCCATCACCTGTGACCATACCCCACAGGCAGCCCACATCATATGGGACCCCCCACCACCCGTGACCATACCCCGCAGGCAGCGCACCCATGATCATACCCTGCAGGCAGCCGACACCACTAGGAACCCCCCGTCACCCTTGACCATACCCCACAGGCAGCACAAACCACAAGGGACGCCCCCATCACCTGTGACCAGACCCTACAGGCAGCCCACACCACAAGGGACCCCCCCATCACCCGTGACCATACCCGCAGGCAGCCCACACCACATGGGACCCCCCACCACCCGTGAACATACCCTGTAGGCAGCCCACAGCACATGGGACCCCCCACCACCCATGACCATACCCCGCAGGCAGCCCACCCGTGACCATACCCTGCAAGCAGCCCACACCACTAGGGACCCCCCATCACCTGTGACCATACTCCGCAGGCAGCCCATTACACATGGGACCCCCCTACAACCCATGACCCTACCCCGCAAGCAACCCACCCATGAACATACCCCCTAGGCAGACCACACCACAAGGGACCCCCCCATCACCCTTGACCATACTCCGCAGGCAACCCACACCACATGGGACCCCCCATCACATTGACCATACCCCGCAGGCAGCCCAAACCACAAGGGACGCCCCATCACCTGTGACCATACCCTACAGGCAGCCCACACCACAAGGGACCCCCCATCACCTGTGACCATATCCCGCAGGCAGCCCACATCACAAGGGACCCCCCCACCACCTGTGACCATACCCCGCAGGCAGTCCACAACACAAGGGACCCCCCACCACCCGTGACCATACCCCACAGGCAGCCCACCCATGACCATACCCCACAGGCAGCCCACACCACTAGGGACCCCCCTGTCATACGTGACCATACCCCACAGGCAGCCCACACCACAAGGGACCCCCCATCACCCATGAACATACCCTGCAGGCAGCCCACACCACAAGAGACCCCCATCACCTGTGACCATACCCTGCATGCAGGCCACCCGTGACCATACCCCACAGGCAGGCCCCAACTCATGTCCCCCCACCCCCAACATTGACAGCAACCTGCAGGCAGGCCCTGACTCATGGACGCCCCCCACATTTGTACACCATGCAATCATGTAGCATATGTCCACCAAAATCCCACCACACGCTGCACCCACACCGTGCACCTCAACCCTCATCCATTGTAACTGATCCCCATTACATTCCCCATGGCATGGGAATCACAAACTCACACATGCATGCATGTTTGCACACACATGAACAACATTGCTCAAGAGCAGGGACACGTAATACAGACAAGGAAGATTGGAACATGCACCAAAACATTGAGAGCAGACACCACTTGTACTCCAAAGTATAAAAATGTATTAATGATCATGAATCAAAATTAAACAAATTAAAATCAAACCAGTGAAATTATCATCATACAAAATCCTAATGAAATGCAATTCCAGAACAAATAAAAATTTGATTGAAAAATGAAAGACTCCAAATTGTGGTCCATGTCCATTGTAGCATATGAAATTCCAAAGAAGAATCTGAATAAAACCATTGCTCCATGGTTGAAAATAATGTGTTCTAAAACGACAAGATCCCAACTATATACAAAATTCACGGGTCCATGATCCCCAAAAATCCAAGAACATCCAAAAAGTGCTATGAAAAATAACTATATACAAGATGCGGAGAAAAGTCCAGGAACTCCAAACAAAAAGAAAAAACAAATTAAACCTACTCCTAAAGAACTATATACAAAGGCAGTGGGCTAGTCCTACGACTCACCATTTCCCCCAAGAGTTTTGGCCAGGGCATCATCAAACTCTGGGTCAATTTCCCTGAGGCAGGCCTGTGCTCTCTCCTCAAGGGCCTGCAGGGATTCCATCATGCTCCTCTCAAACTCCCTGCCAGACTCCTCGAGGGACTCTGCCCACCTCTCCGCCGGAAGCAGGGTGTTCTCCGCCCTGGTGATGGTGAGTCGTGCCTCCTGTGCCTGCTGCCGCTCTGCTCCGATCTGCTGGCCTATTCGCTGCAACACAGAAGACATGCTTGTGTTAAGGTCCACGTTTCCCTCATGCCTGATGGCCAATACCTGCCCCTCTGATTTTGAGAGCCCCAAGTCCTGTCGCCTCCTACGTCAAGCCTGCTGCTTCCAGAAAGCCTGCTGCCTGCGCCTCCGGGACAGCCTCCGGGATGATGACAACCCCCGGGGCTGTTGTGCACATGCCCTGCTGCTTGGTGCCTGCACTTCCTCCATTGCCATTGGTCCTGTTGCTGCGGTGACCACCTCTGCTGATCCTTTTTCGACTCTCGACTGTGGCATGGATGTGGTCTCCACCAGACTGGCCGCCTGGGTTGGGACAGGTTCACAGGGGGCCCTGGTGGTATCTGGGCTGGAAGACGGCAGGGAGGACGACTGGCGCACAGAGGAGGAAGAGGAGGAGGAGGTCACAGCAGTGGTCAGCACACATAGGAAATGTGTGACCAGGAACGGAGCTAGTCAGTGTATGAGGCAACAGACCTCACTGTGATGATGTGCAAACCACGGATTGGAAGCCTGCACATCATCACGAATGCTGGCTGTACGCCTCGCAATACCAGCTAGCAATGGTTCCACCATGTCATGAATTGCCTCATCCGCAGGTAGTGGAAGATCTGTTTCTGTGAATACATCCACCACCTGCAGACGGGTACAGCATGGGGCATGCCAGCAGGTGCATACTGCTGCAGTCGCAGTACCAGGGACAGGATTAGGCACAGCCACCTCCACGGGGACCTGCACTGCCTCTGGCCCCTGACCCTTGACTGCAGCAGTCAGACCCACATCATCACCCCCGCTGTGCCCCATGGGCCGGGCTGATGTGGCCTTCTCCATCTACTCCACCACCAACCTGATTGACTCCCCACTGTCTTCTGCATCGGATTGCTACTGTGTGGGCTCACCTGTCCCTCCCACTGCTGAGGAGTCCACCACCAACTTCGCCCTCTTGGGCCTCCCCTCAGCAGCTGCAGCCATTGTCACGGACGCCGCACCAGTCTCCTCACTCCTGGAAGATGACGGTCCCTGGGAGGATGACTGGGCCCTGCGTCTGTGCCTGGTGGAGGCATCCCTGCCGCAGTGTTCCACAGCGCCTTCTCTGCCCTCTTCTCCCATCGTCGCTGTGGATAGGGAAACATAGAACACAAACATCAGGCTACTGAACATATGTGTTTGTCACAATGCAAATGTACATCAGTGGCACTGTTAAAGGTCACGACCATCATAACCCTCCACTACACACAGGCAAGTGCCATTCATACACATTCACAAACATGTCTGTCATTCACAAGACACATTCACATCCTTGGACAAGGCACTGAAACAAGATCACAATTGTGTATTCAGCTCGCACACATCATGGGACATACACATCTCATTCACACACATCACCTGACAGTCATGAGGCAGGCCATGGAGATATCACGTCAAAGTGCACTCGAGGCCAAATTGGCAGTGTGAGGCAATCACAAATCAAGAACTCAAGTAACATACATCCCGGAGTGTTGGGCAGTCACACACTCACTACTCAGACAAATGCACATGTACACCATGCATGTCCATGATGGTGACATAAGCACCCATGTGTCACACCTCTCGCATGTTCAGACACAGGTATGCAAACATGTGCGCATCGTTACATGCCGGTGCGCATCACGCATTGCAACTCAGACACCACTGATGTGGGACACACTTGAATAGACGAACATGCAGCACTGTCAGGGACATGCACACAGACATCTCTACAGGAGGCATGCCAGACATAAGGCCAAGATGCACACTCCAGCCGCATGTCAACATGAACATGCACTATGGTGGACAAGAACACATGAACACTTACCAGTCGACTCCAGACGGAGCACCAACTCCAAGACCTTGGGGTACAGCGCTGGGTAGAAGCGCTTCCGGACCCTCATCTCATCGGTGGTCAACCCGCCCCGGCGCCTCGCTCAATCATCAACAGCCTTGAGGAGGCGCCGGGCCTTGTTGTGCGTCCTGGACTTGAAGTCTTCCCAGCGCTTGTGGACATGTTGGTAGTCGCAGGGTACCAATCCCTTTGTGTTGATGGCACCCACGATGTCCTCCCAGATCTTCTTCCGTCCTTCATTGCCGACCTGCGATGGGTGTTGGAAGAGGGCCTCATAATGCCCCAGGACTTGCTCCACCAGGATGCCAACAGGATGAGAAGCTGATAGCACTCTGCCTCTCTGCCAGGGGGTTGCCACTTGCCTCAGATGGTGTTGGGTCGGACATGACAACCTCTGAGGCAGGTGTGGGTGGGCAAGGTGGTATTGGGGCTGGGCTGTGGAGCGGTGATATGGCAGTCAGGAGTCTTCAGGATCAGCAGATGTGGTCACAACAACAGGATCACTGGCAATGGCATCAGGGCAGGCACCAAAATGCAGGTCATGTGGGCAGCAGTCACGCAGAGTGGGCTGGCAGCAACAGATGGCTCTAGGTGACTCCACACGTGTGGAAACAGCGTGTGAGCGTGTAATCAGAGTAAAGGCCCTAAACCCGTAAGTTACGTGGCGCACGCTGTACGTTG